>NC_138131.1:4622972-5822972 GCF_964188305.1 Podarcis bocagei | reverse complement strand
GAGACTTCCGGGTTAGCGCGAAAGGCTAATGGTGGATTCCCTCCGAGCTCCGGAGGGAATCTGCTCTGTAGAAGACGGGTCTTGCCGCCGCGGCGACGCGGGGACCCTCAGAAACCACAGGCGCTGAAGCCTGTGGACTTGGTGACTCGTCATGCACCATTTGCGCCCCCCCGACCCGTGAAGAAGCCTTTTTAAAGGCTTCGGAGCGGGGGACAGAGAGTGGCGCGTTGCTGAGAGTAGACCGCTTCTTCTAAGGAGCGAAGCCGCATGCCATGGCCAGAGAGCGCTGACTTCTTTCTTTGAACATTTGGACTTTAAAAGTAACAACCCGTGAGTAGTACAGGAATTGGAACTAAAAATAGTTTTTTCTGAATTTGGCACGATCGGGGGAGGTGCTAAAAGGAAGTCCGTCTCCCCTTCCTGTAGATAAATTAAAGCAAGAATTGATAACTAAGGTTGACAGAACATCCTTCTCTTTACGGGATAAAAGCTATTAATTCCACGACTTGGCAATATAAGTAACTTTGCTGGAGGATAAGAACTGATTTTAAGAGCTGAAGTGCAACCCCACGGGATCCGGGAGTGATCCACGAGAGAGCCTGCTGAGGAGACATAAAGAGTTTGACAGCTGTCAAATTAGCTGTCAAAGTTGGAAAAGGAAAAAAAATGGTTTCTGCTATCTTTGCTGGTTATTTTTGTTACAATTTGACTTTAAACTGTTGAAAATAAAGAAGAATAGAAACAAATTAACTTGAATGTTGGATTGGAGGTGGAAGGAATATTAAGTAACTAGAATCCCTCTAGAGGGGGTTCCGAGACATTACAATGGCTGCAGGTGGAAAAATATAGGCTGAGCTGGATAGAATGTTTTTTTCTCTTGGGAAAGTTACAAGGTCAGAGTGAAGCTTTGGCTACAAATGCTACAACTTTGAATTTAAAAGTAAACAAACTTGTTGAATGTGTCAAGGACTTGACTCAAGAAACCTATGCAGCTGAACAAGAAGAGATATGTGCTGTTTCAGAGGAGTGGGAAGGAGGAGCTGAAATGCCGCAGACGACAAAGGAGAGCCAGAGGCCTGCTAAGATAGATGCTAAGAAAAACAAGATTTGGATTATGAGAGCTTGGTTTGAATTAGAGAATGAAGAGTGGAGGGATCTCCCTATGGGGAGATCTGAAGACCTATGGATTACAAATCTGATCAAGGCGAAAGTTGGAGCTTTGGGGACATTTGGGGCATTTGGACTTAAAAGCAACAAGAAACAAGATTTGGGCTCCACTTTTGAACATTTAGGTCTGGTGGGAAGAAACATAGACCCTATAGGGACAGAGCTTCTCCGAGACCTGATGTCTAATATAAAGGACTACCAAAAAAACCGGCAGAGAGGGACTGAGAGAGATTTGAGGGCCTCGGATGTGAGATCTCCAGGCTGATAGTTGATGGACTGATGGACATTTTTTGGGGATCGAAACCGGGAAAGGGGGGGTGAGAGATTTAGAATCTAAAGGGTGAATAATTATACGTTGTTTTTCTGTTATTTTCTTTTGCAATTAATATAAAAATTGGGAAATTCGTGGAAGGGAATTTGGGTCGACCTTAGAAAAGGGTGTAAAGAATGAATATTGTTGTTTAAACTGAGGCCTATAAGTTAAAATTGGTTAATTAAGATGAATTAAGTGTAATAATAATAAGGTGAAAGTTGGGGGCAAGAACTTGCTGAGCTAATTATTGAAATTGGAATACAAGAAGGGGAGGTGTGGGGAAGTCAGGAAAAGATGTTAAGAAAATAAGGATTTGAAACTATACTTGTTATTTGTGTTGTGTTTGTTTGTGCTTTTGTGTTTGTTTAAAACTTTAATAAAAATGTATTTTTTTTAAAAAAAGAAGAAGTATCATGAACAACATCTTAAAAGACGGAACCATGCCGGATTCTTGGAAAGACAGCCTTATTGCATTAATTCCAAAACAGGGAACGGACAACCTACTTATTAACAACTAAAGGCCTATCACACTTCTAAAGAACGATTATAAATTATATGCAAATATTTTAGCCGAAAGATCAAAAAAAGGCTTCCAGATGATGATACACAATGACCAAGCTGGCTTTTTGCCCGGGAGGCACATTTATAGCAACACTAGAAACATTATAAACTTATTGGCGTATTTAGACTTAAGAATAGAAAAGAAGGCAGTCTTAATGGCTATAGATGCAGAAAAAGCTTTCGACAGAGTATCCTGGAAATTTATGAAAGGTCTATTACACCATATGGATTTTGGTATACAGTATATAAAAGGGATTGAAGCAATATAATCAAAACAAAAAGCTAAAATTATAATCAATGGAAATTTATCACAGGAGTGTGAAATCAGGAAAGGGGTCAGACAAGGTCGCCCACTATCCCCCTTAATTTTCATATTAACATTGGAAGTTTAATGTAAGGAGGAGGAGGCGTCAAGATGGCGATGAGGTAAGACGCATTTGCCGGAGTTCATTTCGAATCCTTTCTAAAATCTGTGTTGTGGCTCCCAGCCTTTCAAGTTTTTGCTGAAGATTGTATCAGGGTGTTGGAGCCCATGCCAGGAGTTCACATTGTTGATAACTGTAAAGCCTGCATCGTAAATCAGCTTTAATGAGCAGATAATTGTATTCTCCGGCAGCCTTGGAAGCAGCCTTCGACTTACTGGTTTTCCGCCAGCTCACATCCAGTTGTATTTTTATTTCTTCCACCTTTTATTACCTTTTAAGCACTGTTATTTTAAAAGACTCATAACGATGGGCCAAGGCAAACGCCTAAGGGATTGTGACGAGGCTCTGCCCTCCCCAAGAGCCAAACAATTAAAAACCGACCCCCTCGTGTCTGGCAATCGGAGTGACCCCACTGAACACTGCTATAGGGTGAAAACTCAGAACCGTTTCTACCCTCTAACGTCTCCAGAAACAACGTCAACACCAGAGGAATTATTTCTACCTCAGATTAAAACTGCGGACGGCAAGCTTGGAGGAAGAGGGTGTGTCCCACTGAGGGTGGTGCAGGACGCCGGAGCTGAGGACTGCGCAAGACAAGAACAACATGAACATCTCCATCTTGTGGTCAGAACCCTTAATTGCATATTTAAGAAGATTGATGTGCTATCCTCCCAGCTATGTAACCTCGAACAGAAAATTGATAACTTCTGGTTAAAGTTTAAACCAACTGTAGATACGGGGGAATTGAAGTGCCAGAGGTCCTTACCTTCAACCAAAAAAAGAAGTGTGATCCCTAAATATAAACCAAATCCTGCACTGAAACACCAAGCGTTGTCCCTGCAACCTAAGAAAATCTGCCTAAACATCGGGGCAGGGTCACCAAGGTGGCTTACTCTGAGTGGGGTTAAAAAGCATCTAAGCAATCTCCTAAACATAGAAATCTCACAATGTGATCTCATTGCAGTATTACCCTTGAACCAGCACCTCAGGCAACAGAAAGTGATGCTTGTGTTTTATTCTCCAAGGATCCCTTCAGCTATCATCAGGCAGAAATCACTCTTGGCTAGGTATGATATCATCCCAACAAGAGTTTTTATGGATAGCATGATCCACCCCCTTCTACTTGCCGGTCACGGCACGGAGCGGACTCTGTCGGAGAGGTCGGGAGTACCCCAGGACATCGAGCCTCCTCTCCAGGAGGATATCCATCCGTACCGAAACTGGACTTACCCTACGTCCCCACGAGCCCTAAAGAAACCCACTGGCACAAGCAATTCTCTGACCCCGCCGGAGGAAAGAGAGCTTTTAGCCACCTTTGGCGACCTTCCACCGAGAGAACAACAAGAAATAATTGGAAGACTAGAAGTACTTAATCATCAGCTCATACAGGTCCAGAAGAACGGAAGAGTCCTGCCCACTTCTCAGGATAACCCTGCCAGCTTTTCGGAGTCGTGTTTTAAGGAAGCAGGAAGTCTTCCATACCTTAGTCCAGCTCCTAAACCCATGCCTCCCCCACTTGTGGGCAAAATCCACCGACGTTTGGCAGACCCAGGTCTTGCCCCACAAGTTGGCCCCTCATCCCAACTCTTGATAAATTTTGACTCGCCCTCCAAGAGTCCCCCGCTGAGGAGTGTAACTCAGAGTTCCTTCCACCAAAACAATTCCTTACCATCTAATCCATCAATGCCGGAACTGGAGTCCTCTTATTCCCCTGAGCGGCATAGACCCGACATACAAACGGTACCAGTACGCCGAGCATCCCCTGTACCTTCGCCAGCATCAGGTCATGGGAGTGTTCCACCTACATCAAAAAATGGCCCGGATTTGATTGAAGACCCGGCCGGACATATAAACCAAATGGTTTCATCGGCGACCTTTAGACCTCGCGGTGGGGCAGTCTCAGCAAATCCAGTGGAGTTTCCCACTGAAGTGGCCGCCCTTGGGTTACCCAGCGGGAGACCCGTTTTGTCGCCCCAGTCAGAATTCTTCACTACCAACTTCAAGACTAGGTACCTTCAGCAGGTGCCTGCCATGCAAAGTAAAATAACTGACTTTTTTGCGGGGTCTGCCTTGCCTCCAAAGGACTCACATCTCTCCCTGAAATGACAGCGAATTGGTCACAACAGGAACTCCCCCCTATCAGTCCTCAGCTGGAACATTGCGGGCTGGAGGGGAAAAAAACTTGACCCAGAATTCTTGGAGTATATTAACCTGTTTCATATCATCTTGTTCCAAGAATCGTGGGAAGTAGAGAAAATTGCCCTAAATGGCTTTGAGCTTCTAGAACTCCCTGCCTGCCCCTCCCTGAAAGGAGGCCGCCCTAAAGGGGGCCTAATAATAGGCATCTCCCTCAACCTACACTCTAAACTTACTCTAGTACAGGCCTTGCTTCCTTACGCCCTTACCGGACTGATTGCGGGGGAAAAGATCTCACTTCTAGTTACAAATGTTTACTTGCCACCTGGGGGTTCTTCCTCCGAACTGGGCTCTAAATGGGGCTCGCTAGAAGAGCATTTGCTCTCATGCTATGTTAAGTTTCCTAACACCCCGGCCATAATAGGTGGCGATTTTAATGCCCGCACAGCAGCAAATTGGGACTCGCTGACCAAAACCAAATGGTGGGTTACCCCAAACCTTAATAATTATGAGCTGGAACATATCATGAGGAGAACTTCTAAAGACCAACGAGCTAACGAGGCTGGAGTACTCCTCTATCAAATGGCCATCCGTTTAAATCTGGTCCCCCTAAATGGAACATGCCTCCCTGATATTCCAGGGGATTTCACTCACCTGAGCGTTAAATCAAACAGTGTCCTCGATTACCTGTTGGTTTCCAGTGATCTACTTAAGTGTATTTCCACCTTTAAGATCGAGAATGTACAATCTAGTGATCATCTTCCCCTTGTAGCCAAGCTTTCCCTGAACTGGCAGTCGGAGGCCCATAGACATGCGACCCAGATGGTAACCAACGAATCCTCTCTCCAAGTAAGAGGAATCAAATGGTCGGAGACCCAGGCTCAAAAGTATCAGGAATTCTTTCAAAAAGAAATCCTCGGGCCCCATTCCAACATAGGCTCTGCCTCAGACGAGCATAGCAAAAGTGTTGAAACGCTTTCACCATCATACGACTGAACTTACGTCCTTCTTCAGGTTACCACCCAAAATATTAAATCGAAACGAGTATACTTACGGTGCCCCCTGGTATAATTCTCAGTGCAAACAAGCAAGACAGCGCCTTCGCGCTATATATAATGCATATAAGACCTCCGATGCATCTACTCTGCCAGCTAGTTATGCACAAGCCAAGCAAGTTTACAAACGCACGCAGAAAACTGCCAAACGCGAGTGGTAACACAATCGCTGGCAGGCCTTGATTACCGCTTCAAAACCACATAGATCCAGGGAATTCTGGTCTTTGATTAATAGAAGGGTGAGGAAATACCCAAGGGCAGTCATCCCAGCACCGACATGGGAATTGTTCCTGAAGAAATGTTTCTCACAGGCAGATGCTCCCTCCGACCATCTGATGCATCTGTTTTCCCACCTACCTATTTGGCCTACCACCGATCCGGATGAAATAGCCAAGCTAATAGCCCAGCTGAAACCGGGCAAAGCCCCAGGGCCCGACCTGATCCCTGCTGAAGCAATCAAACTACACCCAAAATGGTGGGCTGACATCTTGGCCAAAACCTTCGACACAATCAACGCTTCTGGTCTCATCCCCAAAATATGGAAGGAGGCCATTATAGTACCAATTCATAAAAAAGGTTCTCCAATGGAGCCGGAAAACTACCGTAACATCAGCCTCCTTTCGATCATAGGGAAAATTTATGCCAGCTTTTTGCTGACTAAACTATTGCGATGGGCAGACGAGACTAACCAGATTGGTCACGAACAAGCAGGGTTCAGAATTAAACGTTCTACAACCGATCATGCGATAGTCCTTTACCATCTGGCACGGAAGTACTCGTCCCCCCCCCCCCCCGCGGCTACCTTTGTGCTGCCTTCCTAGATCTAAAGGCAGCCTTTGACAGCGTTCCTAGAAATATTCTTTGGGAGAAACTTGCGAAACAGGGCATTGATAGAAGACTCTTATGGCTTATAAGCCAGCTCCACGAAGGTACCCTTGCCAGAGTGAGACTTACTCCTGCGGGCGACCTCACAAATTCGATACCAATAAACAAGGGAGTGCGCCAAGGATGTATATTGGCTCCCTGCCTATTCAACCTATTCATCAGCGACATGCGAGCACCCCTAGTCAACTCATCTCCAAGTACACACGCGCCTAGACCAGTGTTTCCCAACCTTTTTTGGGCAAAGGCACACTTGTTTCATGAAAAAAATCTCGAGGCACACCACCATTACAGCCCCGTGATGTCAGCGCGCAGCGTCACGCCGGGAGGGACATGAATTGCTAGCAAATTACATAATCACCTCCTTGAGGGCTGGCTCATCTTCTCCGAAGGCAGAACCCCATTAATTAACAGGACAGACTCACACCATAGCCAAGACGAGGGGGGAAAACCTCAGTCATGCACAGTCATGCACATGTGGGGGCTAAATGAGGACGAAGACCGGGCAGAGAGCAGGGTTCAAATCACCCCACCTGGCCAGGACAATCCCTGGGTGCTCCCTTGGGCCACTCGCCTGACCCACCTCGCAGGGCTGTTGTTGCGAGGATAACACAGGGAGAACCACGCGCGCCCCCGGGAGCTCCTTGGAGGAGAAAGCGGGCGATGAATGCAATGCACGAAATATATGAGAGGCGACCAGGTTTTGCAGGTGAGGGGCCCCCGCCAGCCTCCGCTTCCAACACCCGGCGCAACGACGGCGAAGTTTCCCCCCGGGCTCGGCTCGGGGAGCAGCGCTGCTCCCCCCCGGCTCCCCTTCGCCCTCCCGGCTCTCTCTGCCGCTCACTGGGGACCCCCCTCACCTGCCAAGTCCGGAGCGCCGGTGGAAGTTGCATGCATGCATGCAGGGCGCCGCGTTGCCATTGCATTGCACTGCACTCCATGCAATGCCTGCACGCATGCATTGCCTTGCACGCCCGCCAAGGGGTCTCCCCGCGGTCCGATGCGTCCCCTCCGGCGCGGATGCAGCATTGCAAAAATAAAAAACCCCCGATGCAGCCCTACCTGGGGGGCAGCCTCCGCCTCCGCCGCTCCGCCTCCGCGGGGATCCCCGGGCTCCATCCTGCCGCCCGATCTCCGCGGGGGCGCAGGCAGGCTGCGCGGGGTCTGCGCGGAAGAGCCCCTGCCCGCCCGGCCGCCGCCGCTGCGCTCATTCCATGGCCGGGAGAAGAGCGCTTCAAACAAAACGCCCGGCCCGCCAGGCCACGCTGGGAAACGTAGTTTGCGCACCCCGCACGGGCGCGGAGCCCAAGGGCGAGGGGACTACGGATCCCGGCAGCCCCCGCGCCGGGGACGGAGGGGGAGAGGCCGGGTGCAGGGATGGAGGGACGGGTGGGCGAGCGAGTGAGTGAGTGGCAGCCGCCAAGCCTTGGCCGAGAGCCAGGAAGGGCCTCCCCGGAAGAGGAGGAGGAGGAGGGAGGCGCAGAGCGGGAGGGAGGGAACCCCAGGGGTCATCTAGTGACGGCGCCCCAATCGAAAATTTGACTTAAAAAAAAAATCTTTCAATTTTTTTAATTTTTCCCGCGGCACACCAGGCAACATCTCGCGGCACACTAGTGTGCCGTGGAACAGTGGTTGGGAAACACTGATATAGAGATTATAGAAAGAATACATTGTATACAGCAACACAAAATAATGCAAATAACTACTATAATGATCACTAAAATCAATAAATGTCGAAGCCAACTTCCATCCGGAAGCCAAGAATATAAGAATTCTGATTCCAAGCTGCATGTTAGCTTCCTTTCTAGTTTATTAGCCATGCACTGGTGTCACTTCTATAGCACTGATATTGGTCACTGTATGTTCCTGTAAGAAAACAAGAGCTATTAAACATGAATTTCGATGTATATTGACAGTTTGGATATATGCCCCATGATTCTTTCCCCTCCTTAATTTGGAAATAAATGGGGGCAGGCTCATGGAGGGTCAATTGTACTGGAGGCCAAAAAGTTTGCTTAGGGGATATAATATTAGTAAATTGAAAAGATCCATTGATAGGCACGCCATGAAGCATTATGCCTGAATGACTGGCAAAGGGGGGCATGTGCATACACAGCCAGCATCTAGAAGCATTCAATAAACTGGTAAACATAATCATATCTTGTACAAAAATATTATTCCTCCATATCTTATGATAATTTTCTACCCTAAAAGTCTTATTCAACAACACTGTTCTTCTAGTTCGAAAGTGGCTGAGCCGTGGATACTGCCAGCCAGAGTAGGATTCTGATGACAGCTGCTTGCCAGCCGATAAGGTGAAATATGGTGGTTTCAACTGTATTGGGTCGTCTGCTTCTCTTCCTTGTATAATGGTGCAGCAAAGGATGGCAAGGCAAATGGTTAGGAAGGCGCATCCGCGGTTAGAGAGGCTCACCATGGCCGCACGCATCGAGCTGGAACCCACAAAGGCTTGTCCTCGACGTCCACTGCCGCGTACCCTCATCCCCACGTGATCAGCGGGACAGGTATATGCCACGCGGGGTCAGGCAAGCGTCGGTACACCACCAAGGGGCGGGGGAGTGCCTCCTCCTTCCTAAAATGCAATTCAGCGGGGGTATGGGTCCTAAGATGTGGATATAAAAAATGGTTAAGTACAAAAAGAACTTGGTGAACAGCCAAAGGGATATCTGCTGTTGGTATGCTTCGGCCGCCAAGCTGTTTAAGCAATAGGGTTTTGAACGTCAGGTGTTCCCTTTCCACTATAGCTTGACCTGTGGAGTTAAAGGGTATGCCATTCCACAACATACAAAATTCTGAAAATGCTTTAGAAATATAAGCTGGACCATTATCAGTTTTGATACGTGCAGGTTTACCCATGACTGAGAAACAGCGGATAGTGTGCTGAATGACATGCCGAGCTGTTTCCCCTCTCATGGGCGTAGCCCATATGAATCCAGAGTGGGTGTCCACCGTGAGGTGAACCTTGGAGAGTGGAGCCAACACAGGTGTGTGTGTGATATCCATCTGCCAACACGCCAATGCAGACATGCCCGTAGGATTGACAGCATCAAAAGGAATGGCCAGCTGAGATTTAGAACAGGAAGCACACTGGGAAACTATATCCCTTGCTTGGGCCAAGGGAATAGAAAACTGCTTCGCCAATGCTTTCGCAGGAAGGTGAAAGGTGTTATGACATAGTATAGGATCAGAAAAGAGAGAAAAGGCAGAAATGTTCTTCAATGCTGCATCTGCTCTTGCATTGCCCTCTGCTAAATACCCTGGGTGCAATATGTGGGAGCGAAGATGTGCAACATAATAAGGGAACTCTCTGTGCTGAAGTAAGGCCTGAAGGGTAAGAAACAAGGAAAACAAGTCAGAATCCAAGGAAGGAGTTATATAGATAATGGTAAAATAGCAAAAAGGTGATATACATACTGAGTATCCACAATAAGATTGAAAGGTTGAGTAGGAAAGGATTGAAAGGCAAGAATCAGAGCTGCTAGCTCAGCTCGCTGAGCAGAAGACTGTGGAGGGGCAAATAAACAATTCCATTTTCCTCCCTCCTCCCACGTCACTACTCCCCTACTTCTTGTTCCATCCGTGAAAAGGGTCAGTGCAGAGGGAAGAGGTGTGAGAGACAAGGGGGTAGCCAAAACATAGGTGACCTGTGTCAGAAATGTCAAACGGTCATCCTTTGGAGGGTTAAAAATGATGACACCTATAAAATCTGCCAAAGCAATTTGCACGGCAGCATTAGTTATGAATAAATGCTGCTGTTCAGTCTGTGAGAAGGGAAGATATATTGATGCAACATCATAACCGCTTAAAGCTATTGCTCGTGAACGTCCTTTGATAACAATGTCTGATGTGGATTCAATTATGGAATAAATGTTTTTTGGTGGGGTGTGCGGTAGATGTAGCCATTCTATAATGCAGATAGTCTTCTTCTTGTTCCGCCTGAGCATATAAAATTCCTGTTGGCAACAACAGTGTAGCAAACACTGCCAGATGCAGCTTGTGTGCAGCACCTCTAGGTGGCACATGCAGAAAGGTTTCAATGCTTCACTCACAAAATGTTGACAAAGTGTAGGGGAGTTCCGCATGCCTTGAGGCAGGACAACCCACTGATATAGCTGGGTGGGCTGCAAAGTGTGATATACTGGCAATGTAAAAGCAAACTGTTCCCTGTCTGCTGGAGCCAGTGGGATGAAGATGGTTCAATGTGGCCGAAAGTCAATTGTTCAGAAATAAGCTGTTCAGAAACAAGATGGTGCCATTGCTGCGGATTTTTCTTTTGGTGGAGGCCACCGTTCTACCCACACTGAGGTATCGGTGATCCTGGTTTGCCACACTGGAAGCAAGTTGTATCGGTGGCTACAGGCTGGTTTTCATTGAGCGCAGCTGCCAGCAAATGAATCTTGTGGGTGGCTGTATCTACGGACTGACAAATGCGAAGCATGGCTGCTGTGTCTGTGGCAGGATTGGCATTTTCCTCATTGGCATTTTCAAAGGCCAATTGTTTGATAATTATTTGTTTGGCTTCAGGATTTTCAATTTGACGACTCACTGCTGTAAGCAGCCTGTCCATAAAGGAAGAATATGATTCTCTAGCCTCTTGCCTGATTGAACTGCACCTTGATTGAATACTGGTGGGTTCTGGGATTTTTCTCATTGCTTGTTTAGCAGCAAGAGCAGTATCCTTCAATAAGATCTGCAGCAGTGTGGCTTGTGCTGAAGCCTGAGCGAAAGGGCCATGCCCCATCAAGGCATCCATGACGTCTGCGAGGGTAATATTTGGATTATTCCCCCTGATTTGTTGAAACAAGGCTTGGTCATAAACACGGCAGGCAGTTTCCCATTCGTGGGCAAACAAAACACCTGCTGATGGGGGTAACACTGTACGTGCCAAAAACTTGATGTCATCTGGAACCAAAGGCTGGGCTAATGTGGTTTCCAAAAGAGCCTGTGTAAATAGGGCTTGAAGTCCATTTGTCCTTACTGACAATTGGAGCTCTTTCAAGATTTTAAAGTCAAAAGGTTGCTGCTGGGCTTGAGTTCCTGCTGGAGCACCAGCAGGGGGCACAATAACAGGGAATGCCATAGTATCCTGAATTAAGGAACAGGCAAGGACTGCACGTTGAAAAGGGGTAGCTGGGTCTGCCTCTGAAAGATTAGGATTATAGCCAGCCAGACCACGGTATTTTTGCAGGATTGGGTCCTCTGGTGAGGAACTGTAGTCCGGAGGTTTGGGGTCTGGAGCTGCTGGCAGGGCAAGTATCGGAACAGAGGCTAACACACCAGACTCTAACACAGCAGGCTGGATTAAGGAAGCTGGAGGTTGTTTTGGCAATGCAGCCATGGAGATATTTTTTGGCGATAAGGAGCCCATGGCGTAATGAACCTTGCACCATGCATTTAAAATCCGAGTACTGATGCTGGGGAGCCCATGAAAATGTTCACCAATCTTGTCCCAAAGTTTTAATTCACATGTTCCATTCAAAGGAAACCAAGGACAATGTTCATCAATAGCCAGAATAAGCTGTATCAAATCACCCTCTGGAACTTCCAATTTGTTGGAGGAGAGGAGAAATTTTAAGTCTTTTAAAAACTTCTGTTGTGGAGTAGTCAAAGAGCTGCCCATTTTTCAAAAATCAATATAATAGAAGGGATCGGACTCACCAGGGATCCTTAGATTCTTCAGCGCTGTGCAACACTTGCCGGGCGTGGTGAACCGATGATATCCACTGCTTGGATAGAAAAACCTCTCACGGTTTCTTTTAAAATCCTCTTAGTCTGCCTCAGACTGTTTGCTTTAATTTTTGCCTCTTTTCTTTAAGTTGCCTCACACGGGGCACCACTTGTGGGAACCAATTGACGGAAGCCAGCCGTCATTTTGGGGTGCAAGGCATAGAAAAACACACACAAAGGCAGCAATATTTTCATGGACGGAGGGCAGCTCATATCAGACTTCTCCTCCTCCTCCAGTCCGTTTATTACCCTTTTGTCCTCTCCAGCCGCATGGCTGCATTCCAATGTCTCACGTTACCTACATCCGGTCCTGGCTTTAACCCACCCACAAACGATATAGGGTTACACTGCCCAGAGGGGGGAACATAACTCCTTATAAGGTCAATGCATTCCAATACATTGTAAAGCTCAGAGTACTGGTCAGCCGAGGTCAGGGGGCACCCTGCAATATTACAAGCCTTTACCGTGGCTATCTCTCCCACATAGAAGGTAATGACACCCGTTTTGGGTGGCATGGCTATCTTAATTATGGGAAAATAAAGACGCATAGGAGTTTTTCAAATCATATAATAAGAAATGCTATATATAAGGTATGGGGAAAATACAAAAGATATTTGGAACAGAAAACCCCAAGATGGAACTCTCCACTAGAAGCAATCGCTGTTAAAAAAAGCAACAACATCAAAGAGAACTGGATAACGTATAACACAATATTAAGGCGGAGGAGGAGGGTCAACTAATATTGATAAGTTATGAAAAAATAAAAGATCACTTTTCTACTTGGCTAGATTACTTCCAGGTGAATGAAGTGTTCAGACAGGATAAGCAGATAGGTTTTAAAAAGGAGCCTTCAAGATTTGAAAGAGAACTACTGAATAGTAAAACCAAAATAATCGCAAAAATGTTTAGACTTCTTTTAGACTACGAAGTAATGGATGAGGAGGTTAAGGCTTCAATGATGAAGTGGGCCCAAGATGTGGGCCGTCCAATTATGCTAAAAGATGGGGGAAACTGGTGGAATGTAAATTTGAAATTTACAGCCAGCTATAATATAAGAGAGAACATGATGAAAATGGCTCATAGGTGGTACCTCACTCCTTCCAGATGATCAAGAATGTATAAAAATTTGGTGAATGCTTGTTGGAGATGTGGAGGAAATAACGGTGACATGAGCCACATGTGGTGGACGTGTGAAAAGATTAAGATTTTTTTTGGGGGGGGAGAATATACGATGAATTAAAAAAGATGATGGAGATAACTTTTACGAAAAAAACAGAGGCATTTCTATGAAGTATTTCAGATAAAGAGATCCCAAAAAATCTAAGAGAGGTATTCTTGTATGCAACCGCAGCAGCTCGTATACTTGTGGCCAAGGGATGGAAAGAGCACGAGGCTCCAAAAATAACAGATTGGCAAATCAAATTACAGGAATTGGTGGAGACGGCTCAATTGACTAGCAAACTCAGAGGAATCTCAAAGCAAAAATTTGCAGAAAAATGGCATGGTTATACAAGATATGTTCAAAAATACAATAATAGTTTTGACTCCGTGCTAGCATTCGAGTGATAAAGGAACTAAAAGGAGGTGGACAACAATTAAGGATTTATTATGTTTTCAGAATGTAAGAATTGTAAGAATGGAAACAGAGCCACAGCCACAGCCACAGCCTAAGTCTGAAAGAGTCCTTGATAGAGTGCCAGAGCCAGAGCGAGACCCTGAATCAGTGCCAGAACCAAGCCCTCATTCAGAACCAGAGCCTGAGAAAGAGCCAGAGCCAGAACCAGAGCAACAGCCACAGCCACAGCCTGAGTCTGAAACAGCCCTTGATAGAGTGCCAGAATCAGAGAATCAGAATCAGAGTCAGAACCAGATCTTCGGTAAAGACGTGGTCTGGTCTTAGCGCAACTGCTCCTCCCACCCACGATAAAAGAGATTGGGTGTTCCAATACACACACACCCCCGTAGGGAATTTGCCCCAGCCATTCTGTTGGCTGAGGCCCCCTCCCAGGCAGCCCTGACCCTTTCCCCTTAAAATGCAAAATACAAACTATACAATAACCTAAAAAAATAGTAAAAGAAAAACAAAGCAAGAAACAATTATGCTAAACTTAAAATAAACCCCGCCTGAACTGAACATTTGTCCCACCCCAGAAAGAAAATAAAAACAACAACAACAACAACAACAGCAACAAACCACCGTTTGAGGTGCAACAGAGACACAGCCAGAGACAGAGCAAGACCCTGAATCAGTGCCATAACCAAGCCCTCATTCAGAACCAGAGCCTGAAAAAGAGCCACAGCCCAAACCAGAGCAACAGCCACAGCCACAGCCTAGAGCCACAGCCTGAGTCTGCAACAGTACTTGATACAGTTCCGGAGCCTGAAACAGAGACACAGCCTCAAACAGAGCCTGAGCCTGAAACAGAGGCAGAGCCACAGCCGCAGCCTGAGTCTGAAACAGTCCTTGATAGAGTGCCAGAGCCAGAGCCAGAGCGAAACCCTGAATCAGAGTCAGAGGGAGAACATGAATCAGAGCCAGAGCCAGAGCCAGAGCCAGAAATAGGGCTTGATACAGGGCCGGAGCGCAAAACATAACTGCAGCCACAGCCTAGAGCCACAGCCTGAGTCTGCAACAGTACTTGATACAGTGCCGGAGCTGGAACCAGAGCCAGAGCCACAGCCAGAGCCAGAACAAAACCCTAATTCAGAACCAGAGCCTGAAAGAGAGCCAGACCCTGAAACATAGCTGGGTCAGAGGCAGAGGAAGAGCCAACATGAGACCCTGAATCAGAGTCAGAACCAGATCTTCATTCAGAACCAGACCCTGAAAGAGAGCCAGAGCCACAGACAGAGCCACAGACGGAGCCTAGAGCCACAGCCGAGATCCACAGCCTGAGTCTGAAATAGTGATTGGTAGAGTGCTGGATCCTGAAACAGAGACACTGTCTGAAACTGAGCCTGACGCTTAAACGTAGCCAGGGGCAGAGGGAGAGGCAGAGCCTGATACAGTGCTTGAAACAGCATAGGAGCCTGAAGCAGAGACACAGCCAGATCCAGAGACACAGCCAGAGCCAGAACAAAACCCTAATTCAGAACCAGAGCCTGAAAGAGAGCTAGAGCCAGAAACAGTGCTTGATAGAGTGCCAGAGTCTGAAACAGAGGCAGAGGCAGATACAGGGCTTGAAACAGCGTGAAACAGAGACAAAGGCTGAGACACAGGCCGAGCCTGAAATAGAGCTAGAATAAGTGCTAGAGCCAAAGACTGAGACAAAGCCTAATAAAGAGCAGAAGCCTGAGCCTGAGCCTGAAACAGTGCTTGATACAGTGCCAGAGCCTGAAACAGAACCAGAGCCACAGCTACAGCTACAGCCATAGTGCCACAGCCTGAGCCTGAAACAGTGTTTGATACAGCGCCGGACCCTGAAATATAGACACAGCCTGAAACAGAACCTGAGCCTGGTTATTAGCATGGCAATTAAAGAAGAGAGAGGCAGAAAGGCTTATAAATAGAGTTAAGTGCAAAGGCAAAATAATAAACAACCCTAAAGAAATAGAGAAACGATTTCTCGAATTCTTTAGAGAAATCTATAAGGAAGGAAATGAAACAACAGAAGAAGTTAAAGAACATTTAGAACAGAACTGTCTTCCGAAACTTACTAAAGAACAAAAAGAACTGTTGAATGCCCCTATTACATCGTACGAAATTCAAAGAGCAATTAAGGAAGCAAAGATAGGAAAGGCACCAGGGCCAGACGGCCTACCGGCAATATATTATAAAAAAATGGAGGACTTACTGTCTGACCCATTAAGAAGTATCATGAACAACATCTTAAAAGACGGAACCATGCCGGATTCTTGGAAAGACAGCCTTATTGCATTAATTCCAAAACAGGGAACGGACAATCTACTTATTAACAACTATAGGCCTATCGCACTTCTAAAGAACGATTATAAATTATATGCAAATATTTTAGCCGAAAGATCAAAAAAAGGCTTCCAGATGATGATACACAATGACCAAGCTGGCTTTTTGCCCGGGAGGCACATTTATAGCAACACTAGAAACATTATAAACTTATTAGCGTATTTAGACTTAAGAATAGAAAAGAAGGCAGTCTTAATGGCTATAGATGCAGAAAAAGCTTTCGACAGGGTATCCTGGAAATTAATGAAAGGTCTATTACACCATATGGATTTTGGTATACAGTATACAAAAGGGATTGAAGCAATATAATCAAAACAAAAGGGGTCAGACAAGGTCGCCCACTATCCCCCTTAATTTTCATATTAACATTGGAAGTTTTATGTAAACAAATTAGGGAAGAAAAATAATAATAATAATAATAATAATAATAATAATAATAATAATAATAATAATAATAATTTATACCCCACCCATCTGGCTGGGCTTCCCCAGCCACTCTGTGCAGCTTCCAAAAGAATATTAAAATACTATAAGACATTAAACATTAAAAGCTTCCCAAAACAGGGCTGCCTTCAGATGTCTTCTAAAAGCCTGGTAGTTGTTGTTCTCTTTGACATCTGGTGGGAGGGCGTTTCACAGGGCGGGTGCCACTACCGAGAAGGCCCTCTGCCTGGTTCCCTGTAACTTGGCTTCTCGCAGTGAGGGAACCGCCAGAAGGCCCTCGGTGCTGGACCTTAGTGTCCGGGTAGAACGATGGGGGTGGAGACGCTCCTTCAGATATACTGGACCAAGGCCGTTTAGGGCTTTAAAGGTCAGCACCAACACTTTGAATTGTGCTCGGAAACGTACTGGGAGGCAATGTAGGTCTTTCAAGACGGTGTTATGTGGTCTCTGCGGCCACTCCCAGTCACCAATCTAGCTGCCGCGTTCTGGATTAGTTGTAGTTTCCGGGTCACCTTCAAAGGTAGCCCCACGTAGAGCGCATTGCAGTAATCCAAGCGGGAGATAACCAGAGCATGCACCACTCTGGCAAGGCAGTCCGCAGGCAGATAGGGTCTCAGCCTGCGTACCAGATGGAGCTGGTAAACAGCTGCCCTGGATACAGATTTGACCTGTGCCTCCATGGACAGCTGTGAGTCCAAAATGACTCCCAGGCTGCGCACCTGGTCCTTCAGGGGCACAGTTACCCCATTCAGGACCAGGGAATCCTCCACACCTGCCCGCCTCCTCTCCCCCAAAAACAGTACTTCTGTCTTGTCAGGATTCAAACTCAATCTGTTAGCCGCCATCCAACCTCCAACCGCCTCCAGGCACTCACACAGGACCTTCACTGCATTCACTGGTTCTGATTTGAAAGAGAGGTAGAGCTGGGTATCATCCGCATACTGATGAACACCCAGCCCAAATCCCCTGATGATCTCTCCCCGCAGCTTCATGTAGATGTTGAAAAGCATGGGGGAGAGGACAGAACCCTGAGGCACCCCACAAGTGAGGGCCCTGCGGTCTGAACACTCATCCCCCACCACCAGTTTCTGAACACGGCCCAGGAGGAAGGAGCGGAACCACTGTATAACAGTGCCCCCAGCTCCCAGCCCCTCAAGACGGTCCAGTAGGATGTTATGGTCGATGGTATCAAATGCCGCTGAGAGATCCAGCAGAACTAGGAAACAGCTCTCACCTTTGTCCCTGGCCCGCCGGAGATCATCAACCAGTGCGACCAAGGCAGTTTCAGTCCCATGATGAGGCCTGAATCCCGACTGGAAGGGATCCAAATGGTCCGCTTCTTCCAGGCGTGCCTGGAGTTGTTCAGCAACCACTCACTCAATCACCTTGCCCAAGAATGGAAGATTTGAGACTGGGCGATAGTTGGCTATCGTGGCCGCATCTAAAGATGGTTTTTTAAGAAGGGGTTTAATAACTGCCTCTTTCAGCGAGTCTGGGAAGGCTCCCTCACGGAGGGAGGCATTCACAACCCCACGAAGCCCATCGCCCAGTCCTTCCCGGCTAGCTTTTATAAGCCAGGATGGGCAAGGATCAAGGAGACAAGTGGTTGGTTTCACTCGTCCAAACAGCCTGTCCACATCCTCGGGGGTAACAGATTGAAATTGATCCCACACAACTTGACTAGACAGGACTTTAGCACTTTCCCGCCCCGGCCCTGCTCCCACGGTGGAGTCTACCTCTTATCGAATCTGAGCGACTTTATCTGCAAAAAACTTTGCAAAGTCATTGCAGGAGATCA
Organism: Podarcis bocagei; assembly: GCF_964188305.1. Classification (NCBI taxonomy): domain Eukaryota; kingdom Metazoa; phylum Chordata; class Lepidosauria; order Squamata; family Lacertidae; genus Podarcis; species Podarcis bocagei. Next base: position 5,804,518 of record NC_138131.1, on the reverse strand, counting down.
TGTTGCCCCTACTGGGGCCTGATGGAGCAGGTGGTTCCGCTAAATTGCGAACCACCTGAAAGAGTCTCCTGCTGCTGTTTTCCGCAGATGCAATAGAGGCGGTGAAGAAAGTCTTCTTCGCCGTCGCTATCGCCACTTGGTAGGCTCGACATTGAGCTCTAACCCGTGTCCGGTCAGATTCAGAATGGGTTGTCCGCCACCGGCGCTCTAGCCGTCTCAACGATTGTTTCATTGCCCTCAGATCCGTGGAAAACCACGGGGCTGTCCGGGCTCCATGCAATCGGAGAGGGCGCTTTGGAGCCAAACAGTCAATAGCCCTGGTTAACTCCACATTCCAGCGGGCCACCAGGGAAGCAGCTGAAAGGCCATCAACATGGGATAAAACATCCCCTACCACTCTCTGGAAACCATTTGGATCCATTAAGTGGCGGGGGCGGACCATCCGAATCGGTCCCACCTCCCTGCATAGGGGAAGGGTCGCGGAGAAGTCCAGTTGCACCAGGAAGTGATCTGACCATGGCACTTCTTTGGTTTGGCTTTTACTTAATGTCAGATCACCAACATCCATAGAGGTGAACACCAGGTCTAAGGCATGCCCGTGGCTATGAGTTGGGCCAGACTTATTCAGGGACAGCCCCATGGAGGCCATGCTTTCCACGAAGTCCCGAGCGGCCCCTTGTAAGGTCATGTCGGCATGGATGTTAAAATCCCCTAGGACAACCAAACTTGGTGTCTCCACAAGGACATCTGCCACGACCTGAAGCAGCTCGGGCAGGGAATCCTTGGTGCAGCGGGGAGGTCGGTACAGCAATAGGAATCCTGTACTGCCCCTATTGCCCAACTTCCAGAACATGCACTCAGAGAACTGGGTCTTTCCAATAGGACACCCGGTGCAAACTAATGACTTCCTAAAAATCACTGCAATCCCCCCTCCCCACCCACAAGGCCTGGGTTGCAGTGCGTAAGAGAAACCTGGTGGACATGCAGCGGCAAGGACAGGCCCATCTGCTTCATCCAACCAGGTCTCTGTCACACATGCCAGGTCCAAGCCTCCATCCACAATCAGGTCGTGGATGGCAGTGGTTTTATTCATCATTGACCTGGCATTGCACAGCAACACTTTCAGGTCATGTGGGTTTCCCTTGTTGATTCCAGTATCCTTCCGGTCAGGACCAGACCTGGAGGCAGGGATAGTCCTCAGACAACGACTAAGCCTGCTTCCTCGGTAATGACATGGTCTGGTCTTAGCGTAACTCCTCCTCCTACCCATGATCACTGAGATCGGTTGTCCGAGTGCATCCCCCCCTGTGGAACCTGCCCCAGCCATTTTGCTTGCTGGGACCCACTCCCAGGCAGCCCTGACCCCTCCCCTTAAAATCAAATTAAAGCCTATACAAAAAACAAACTAACAGAACAATAAAACTATAAAAACAAAGAACAAAGTTACAAACACAACATAATTAAATTAAACAAATTCCCCCACTCAACTAAACACCCACCCCACACACCCGAGGCCTCCCTGGAGCCCCATAAGCTGCGGAGGTGAGTATGGGGCCCGCCCCCAGGCCCAAGGTGGAAAAGGGCTTCAGGGGGGAGCGGTCCTCCCCACAAGCTCACGGCAAAGCGGCAGCAGCAATGTCCCGAGGCCTCCTTGGAGCCTTATATGCTGTGGTGGAGTATGGGGCCCACCCCCAGGCCCAAGGTGGAAAAGGGCTTCAGGGGGGAGCGGTCCTCCCCAAGACTCACCAGCAAAGCAACAGCAGCAATGTCCCGGGCCTCCTTGGGGCCTGATATGCTGAGGTGGAGTATGGGGCCCTCCCCCAGGCTCAAGGTGGAAAAAGGGATTATGCTGGGAAATAGAAGTTACAAAATGAGGGCATTTGCTGACGATTTAATTATAACTACGGAGCAACCAAAACAGAGTTTAAGAAAGGCGTTGGAAATAATATATGGCTATGGTAAAGTTGCGGGGTTCAAAATGAATTTAAACAAGACAAAACTATTAGTTAAAAATATGTCGCCAGATGAAAAAGCAGAATTAGAACACATAATACACATTAAAATCTACCCCAAAATCAAGTATTTAGGATTATGGATAACACCAAAGAATATTAACTTCTATGAAGATAATTATACCCATTGTTGGAAAGATATCAAAAGACAGTTGGAGACATGGACAAGGTTAAATTTATCATTCCTGGGCCGCATTTCGGGAATTAAAATGATAGTTTTACCGAAGCTACTCTTTCTATTCCAAACGATTCCAATTACAGGAAAGACCAGCAGTATCAACAAGTGGCAAAAAGAAATTTCTAAATTTTTGTGGAAGGGCAAAAGACCAAGAGTAAAGCACAAGATATTAATAGATACTGTAGAAAGAGGTGGCTACGGGTTACCGGATTTGAAGCTATATTACGAAGCCTCATGTCTTTTCTGGTTGAAAGATTGGTATTTATTAAAAAATTGGGATATTTTAGATCTAGAAGGTCATGACACCCGTTTTGGGTGGCATGGCTATCTTAATTATGGGAAAATAAAGACGCATAGGAGTTTTTCAAATCATATAATAAGAAATGCCATATATAAGGTATGGGGAAAATACAAAAGATGTTTGGAACAGAAAACCCCAAGATGGAACTCTCCACTAGAAGCAATCGCTGTTAAAAAAAGCAACAACATCAAAGAGAACTGGATAACGTATAACACAATATTAAGGGGGGGGGAGGAGGGTCAACTAATATTGATAAGTTATGAGAAAATAAAAGATCACTTTTCTACTTGGCTAGATTACTTCCAGGTGAATGAAGTGTTTAGACAGGATAAGCAGATACGTTTTGAAAAGGAGCCTTCAAGATTTGAAAGAGAACTACTGAATAGTAAAACCAAAATAATCGCAAAAATGTATAGACTTCTTTTAGACTACGAAGTAATGGATGAGGAGGTTAAGGCTTCAATGATAAAGTGGGCCCAAGATGTGGGCCGTCCAATTATGCTAAAAGATGGGGGGAAATGGTGGAATGTAAATTTGAAATTTACAGCCAGCTATAATATAAGAGAGAACATGATGAAAATGGCTCATAGGTGGTACCTCACTCCTTCCAGATGATCAAGAATTGATAAAAATTTGGCGAATGCTTGTTGGAGATGTGGAGGAAATAACGGTGAAATGAGCCACATGTGGTGGATGTGTGAAAAGATTAAGATTTTTTTGGGGGGGGATATACGATGCTTTGTTTTTCTTTTACTATTTTTTTAGGTTATTGTATAGTTTGTATTTTGCATTTTAAGTGGAAAGGGTCAGGGCTGCCTGGCAGGGGGCCTCAGCCAACAGAATGGCTGGGGCAAGTTCCCTACGGGGAATGCTAGCACAGACTCGAATGCTAGCACAGAGTCAAAACTATTATTGTATTTTTGAACATATCTTGTATAACCATCCCATTTTTCTGCAAATTTTTGCTTTGAGATTCCTCTGAGTTTGCTAGTCAATTGAGCCGTCTCCACCAATTCCTGTAATTTGATTTGCCAATCTGTTATTTTTGGAGCCTCGTGATCTTTCCATCCCTTGGCCACAGGTATACGAGCTGCTGCGGTTGCATACAAGAATACCTCTCTTAGATTTTTTGGGATCTCTTTATCTGAAATACTTCATAGAAATGCCTCTGTTTTTTTTCGTAAAAGTTATCTCCATAATCTTTTTTAATTCATCGTATATTCTCCCCCCCCCCCCCTTGGTCTTTTACCCTTCCACAAAAATTTAGAAATTTCTTTTTGCCACTTGTTGATACTGCTGGTCTTTCCTGTAATTGGAATCATTTGGAATAGAAAGAGTAGCTTCGGTAAAACTATCATTTTAATTCCCGAAATGCGGCCCAGGAATGATAAATTTAACCTTGTCCATGTCTCCAACTGTCTTTTGATATCTTTCCAACAATGGGTATAATTATCTTCATATAAGTTAATATTCTTTGGTGTTATCCATGATCCTAAATACTTGATTTTGGGGTAGATTTTAATGTGTATTATTTGTTCTAATTCTGCTTTTTCATCTGGCGACATATTTTTAACTAATAGTTTTGTCTTGTTTAAATTCATTTTGAACCCCGCAACTTTACCGTAGCCATATATTATTTCCAACGCCTTTCTTAAACTCTGTTTTGGTTGCTCCGTAGTTATAATTAAATCGTCAGCAAATGCCCTCATTTTGTAACTTCTATTTCCCAGCATAATCCCTTTTTCCACCTTGAGCCTGGGGGAGGGCCCCATACTGCACCTCAGCATATAAGGCTCCAGGGAGGCCCGGGACATTGCTGCTGTTGCTTTGCTGGTGAGTCTTGGGGAGGACCGCTCCCCCCTGAAGCCCTTTTCCACCTTGGGCCTGGGGGCAGGCCCCCTATTCCACCTCAGCATATAAGGCCCCAAGGAGGCCTGGGACATTGCTGCTGTTGCTTTGCCGGTGAGTCTCTGGGAGGACCGCTGCCCCCTGAAGCCCTTTTTCCACCTTGGGCCTGGGGGCAGGCCCCATACTCTACCTCAGCATATAAGGCTCCAAGGAGGCCCGGGACATTGCTGTTGCCGCTCTGCCGTGAGTTTGTGAGGATGACCGCTCCCCCTGGAAGCCCATTCTCCACCTTGGGCCTGGGGGCGGGCCCCATACTCCACCACAGCATATAAGGCTCCAAGGAGGCCTCGGGACATTGCTGCTGCCGCTTTGCCGTGAGCTTGTGGGGAGGACCGCTCCCCCCTGAAGCCCTTTTCCACCTTGGGCCTGGGGGCGGGCCCCATACTCACCTCCGCAGGTTATGGGGCTCCAGGGAGGCCTCGGGTGTGTGGGGTGGGGTGGGTGTTTAGTTGAGTGGGGGAATTTGTTTAATTTAATTATGTTGTGTTTGTAACTTTGTTTTTTGTTTTTATAGTTTTATTGTTCTGTTAGTTTGTTTTTTGTATAGGCTTTAATTTGATTTTAAGGGGAGGGGTCAGGGCTGCCTGGGAGTGGGTCCCAGCAAGCAAAATGGCTGGGGCAGGTTCCACAGGGGGGGATGCACTCAGACAACCGATCTCAGTGATCATGGGTAGGAGGAGGAGTTACGCTAAGACCAGACCATGTCATTACCGAGGAAGCAGGCTTAGTCGTTGTCTGAGGACTATCCCTGCCTCCAGGTCTGGTCCTGACCGGAAGGATACTGGAATCAACAAGGGAAACCCACATGACCTGAAAGTGTTGCTGTGCAATGCCAGGTCAATGATGAATAAAACCACTGCCATCCACGACCTGATTGTGGATGGAGGCTTGGACCTGGCATGTGTGACAGAGACCTGGTTGGATGAAGCAGATGGGCCTGTCCTTGCCGCTGCATGTCCACCAGGTTTCTCTTACGCACAGCAACCCAGGCCTTGTGGGCGGGGAGGGGGGGTTGCAGTGAATTTTAGGAAGTCATTAGTTTGCATCGGGTGTCCTATTGGAAAGACCCAGTTCTCTGAGTGCATGTTCTGGAAGTTGGGCAATAGGGGCAGTACAGGATTCCTATTGCTGTACCGACCTCCCCGCTGCACCAAGGATTCCCTGCCCGAGCTGCTTCAGGTCGTGGCAGATGTCCTTGTGGAGACACCTAGTTTGGTTGTCGTAGGGGATTTTAACATCCATGCCGACACGACCTTACAAGGGGCCGCTCGGGACTTCGTGGAAAGCATGGCCTCCATGGGGCTGTCCCTGAATAAGTCTGGCCCAACTCATAGCCACGGGCATGCCTTAGACCTGGTGTTCACCTCTATGGATGTTGGTGATCTGACATTAAGTAAAAGTGAAACCAAAGAAGTGCCATGGTCAGATCACTTCCTGGTGCAACTGGACTTCTCCGCGACCCTTCCCCTCTGCAGGGAGGTGGGACCGATTCGGATGGTCCGCCTCCGCCACTTAATGGATCCAAATGGTTTCCAGAGAGTGGTTGGGGATGTTTTATCCCATGTTGATGGCCTTTCAGCTGCTTCCCTCGTGGCCCGCTGTAATGTGGAGTTAACCAGGGCTATTGACTGTTTGGCTCCAAAGTGCCCTCTCCGATTGCATGGAGCCCGGACAGCCCCGTGGTTTTCCATGGATCTGAGGGCAATAAAACAATCGTTGAGACGGCTAGAGCGCCGGTGGCGGATAACCCATTCTGAATCTGACCGGACACGGGTTAGAGCTCAATGTCGAGCCTACCAAGTGGCGATAGCGACGGCGAAGAAGACTTTCTTCACCACCTCTATTGCATCTGCGGAAAACAGCAGCAGGAGACTATTTCAGGTGGTTCGCAATTTAGCGGAACCACCTGCTCCATCAGGGCCCAGTAAGGGCAACATGATCTCCTGCAATGACTTTGCAAAGTTTTTTGCAGATAAAGTCGCTCAGATTCGATAAGAGGTAGACTCCACCGTGGGAGCAGGGCCGGGGCGGGAGAGTGCTAGAGTCCTGTCTAGTCAAGTTGTGTGGGATCAATTCCAATCTGTTACCCCCGAGGATGTGGACAGGCTGCTTGGACGAGTGAAACCAACCACTTGTCTCCTTGATCCTTGCCCATCCTGGCTTATAAAAGCTAGCCGGGAAGGACTGGGCGATGGGCTTCGTGGGGTGGTGAATGCTTCCCTCCGTGAGGGAGCCTTCCCAGACTCGCTGAAAGAGGCGGTTATTAAACCGCTTCTTAAAAAACCATCTTTAGATGCGGCCACGATAGCCAACTATCGCCCAGTCTCAAATCTTCCATTCTTGGGCAAGGTGATTGAGCGAGTGGTTGCTGAACAACTCCAGGCACGCCTGGAAGAAGCGGACCATTTGGATCCCTCCCAGTCGGGATTCAGGCCTCATCATGGGACTGAAACTGCCTTGGTCGCACTGGTTGATGATCTCCGGCGGACTAGGGACAAAGGTGAGAGCTGTTTCCTAGTTCTGCTGGATCTCTCAGCGGCGTTTGATACCATCGACCATAACATCCTACTGGACCGTCTTGAGGGGCTGGGAGCTGGGGGCACTGTTATACAGTGGTTCCGCTCCTTCCTCCTGGGCCGTGTTCAGAAAGTGGTGGTGGGGGATGAGTGTTCAGACCGCTGGGCCCTCACTTGTGGGGTGCCTCAGGGTTCTGTCCTCTCCCCCATGCTTTTCAACATCTACATGAAGCCGCTGGGAGAGATCATCAGGGGATTTGGGCTGGGTGTTCATCAGTATGCGGATGATACCCAGCTCTACCTCTCTTTCAAATCAGAACCAGTGAAGGCAGTGAAGGTCCTGTGTGAGTGCCTGGAGGCGGTTGGAGGTTGGATGGCAGCTAACAGATTGAGTTTGAATCCTGACAAGACAGAAGTACTGTTTTTGGGGGAGAGGAGGCGGGCAGGTGTGGAGGATTCCCTGGTCCTGAATGGGGTAACTGTGTCCCTGAAGTACCAGGTGCGCAGCCTGGGAGTCATTTTGGACTCACAGCTGTCCATGGAGGCACAGGTCAAATCTGTATCCAGGGCAGCAGTTTACCAGCTCCATCTGGTACGCAGGCTGAGACCCTATCTGCCTGCGGACTGCCTTGCCAGAGTGGTGCATGCTCTGGTTATCTCCCGCTTGGATTACTGCAATGCGCTCTACGTGGGGCTACCTTTGAAGGTGACCCGGAAACTACAACTCATCCAGAACGCGGCAGCTAGACTGGTGACTGGGAGCGGCCGCAGAGACCACATAACACCGGTCTTGAAAGACCTACATTGGCTCCCAGTACGTTTCCGAGCACAGTTCAAAGTGTTGGTGCTGACCTTTAAAGCCCTAAACGGCCTTGGTCCAGTATATCTGAAGGAGCGTCTCCACCCCCATCGTTCTACCCGGACACTAAGGTCCAGCACCGAGGGCCTTCTGGCGGTTCCCTCACTGCGAGAAGCCAAGTTACAGGGAACCAGGCAGAGGGCCTTCTCGGTAGTGGCGCCCGCACTGTGGAACGCCCTCCCACCAGATGTCAAAGAGAACAACAACTACCAGGCTTTTAGAAGACATCTGAAGGCAGCCCTGTTTTGGGAAGCTTTTAATGTTTGATGTATTTTAGTATTTTAATATTCATTTGGAAGCCGCCCAGAGTGGCTGGGGAAGCCCAGCCAGATGGGCGGGGTATAAATAAATTATTATTATTATTATTATTATTATTATTATTATTATTATTATTATTATTATTATTATTATTATTCCCTAATTTGTTTACATAAAACTTCCAATGTTAATATGAAAATTAAGGGGGATAGTGGGCGACCTTGTCTGACCCCTTTCCTGATTTCACACTCCTGTGATAAATTTCCATTGATTATGATTTTAGCTTTTTGTTTTGATTATATTGCTTCAATCCCTTTTGTATACTGTATACCAAAATCCATATGGTGTAATAGACCTTTCATAAATTTCCAGGATACCCTGTCAAAAGCTTTTTCTGCATCTATAGCCATTAAGACTGCCTTCTTTTCTATTCTTAAGTCTAAATACACTAATAAGTTTATAATGTTTCTAGTGTTGCTATAAATGTGCCTCCCAGGCAAAAAGCCAGCTTGGTCATTGTGTATCATCATCATCTGGAAGCCTTTTTTTGATCTTTCGGCTAAAATATTTGCATATAATTTATAATCGTTATTTAGAAGTGCGATAGGCCTATAGTTGTTAATAAGTAGATTGTCCGTTCCCTGTTTTGGAATTAATGCAATAAGGCTGTCTTTCCAAGAATCCGGCATAGTTCCGTCTTTTAAGATGTTGTTCATGATACTTCTTAATGGGTCAGACAGTAAGTCCTCCATTTTTTTATAATATATTGCTGGTAGGCCGTCTGGCCCTGGTGCCTTTCCTATCTTTGCTTCCTTAATTGCTCTTTGAATTTCGTACGATGTAATAGGGGCATTCAACAGTTCTTTTTGTTCTTTAGTAAGTTTCGGAAGACAGTTCTGTTCTAAATGTTCTTTAACTTCTTCTGTTGTTTCATTTCCTTCCTTATAGATTTCTCTAAAGAATTCGAGAAATCGTTTCTCTATTTCTTTAGGGTTGTTTATTATTTTGCCTTTGCACTTAACTCTATTTATAAGCCTTTCTGCCTCTCTCTTCTTTAATTGCCATGCTAATAACCAGGCTCAGGTTCTGTTTCAGGCTGTGTCTATATTTCAGGGTCCGGCGCTGTATCAAACACTGTTTCAGGCTCAGGCTCAGGCTTCTGCTCTTTATTAGGCTTTGTCTCAGTCTTTGGCTCTAGCACTTATTCTAGCTCTATTTCAGGCTCAGCCTGTGTCTCAGCCTTTGTCTCTGTTTCACGCTGTTTCTCTGTTTCAGGCTCCGACGCTGTTTCAAGCCCTGTATCTGCCTCTGCCTCTGCCTCTGTTTCAGGCTCTGGCACTCTATCAAGCAATGTTTCTGGCTGTGGCTCTCTTTCAGGCTCTGGTTCTGAATTAGGGTTTTGTTCTGGCTCTGGCTGTGTCTCTGGATCTGGCTGTGTCTCTGCTTCAGGCTCCTATGCTGTATCAAGCACTGTATCAGGCTCTGCCTCTCCCTCTGCCCCTGGCTACGTTTAAGCGTCAGGCTCAATTTCAGAGAGTGTCTCTGTTTCAGGATCCAGCACTCTATCAAGCACTATTTCAGACTCAGGCTGTGGATCTCGGCTGTGGCTCTAGGCTCCGTCTGTGGCTCTGGCTCTCTTTCAGGGTCTGGTTCTGAATGAAGATCTGGTTCTGACTCTGATTCAGGGTCTCATGATGGCTCTTCCTCTGCCTCTGACCCAGCTATGTTTCAGGGTCTGGCTCTCTGTCAGGCTCTGGTTCTGAATTAGGGTTTTGTTCTGGCTCTGGCTGTGTCTCTGGCTCTGGCTCCAGCTCCGGCACTGTATCAAGTACTGTTGCAGACTCAGGCTGTGGCTCTAGGCTGTGGCTGCAGCTATGTTTTGCGCTCTGGCCCTGTATCAAGCCCTATTTCTGGCTCTGGCTCTGGCTCTGATTCATGTTCTCCCTCTGACTCTGATTCAGGGTTTCGCTCTGGCTCTGGCTCTGGCACTCTATCAAGGACTGTTTCAGACTCAGGCTGCGGCTGTGGCTCTGCCTCTGTTTCAGGCTCAGGCTCTGTTTGAGGCTGTGTCTCTGTTTCAGGCTCCGGCACTGTATCAAGTACTGTTGCAGACTCAGGCTGTGGCTCTAGGCTGTGGCTGTGGCTGTTGCTCTGGTTTGGGCTGTGGCTCTTTTTCAGGCTCTGGTTCTGAATGAGGGCTTGGTTATTGCACTGATTCAGGGTCTCGCTCTGTCTCTGGCTGTGTCTCTGTTGCACCTCAAACGGTGGTTTGTTGTTGTTGTTGTTGTTGTTGTTGTTTTTATTTTCTTTCTGGGGTGGGACAAATGTTTAGTTGGGGTGGGGATTATTTTAAGTTTAGCATTATTGTTTCTTGCTTTGTTTTTCTTTTATTATTTTTTAGGTTATTGTATAGTTTGTATTTTGCATTTTAAGTGGAAAGGGTCAGGGCTGCCTGGCAGGGGGCCTCAGCCAACAGAATGGCTGGGGCAAGTTCCCTACGGGGGTGTGTGGAACACCCAATCTCTGTTATCGTGGGTGGGAGGAGCAGTTGCGCTAAGACCAGACCACGTCTTTACCGAAGATCTGGTTCTGACTCTGATTCTGATTCTCTGATTCTGGCACTCTATCAAGGGCTGTTTCAGACCCAGGCTGTGGCTGTTGCTCTGGTTCTGGCTCTGGCTCTTTCTCAGGCTCTGGTTCTGAATGAGGGCTTGGTTCTGGCACTGATTCAGGGTCTCGCTCTGGCTCTGGCACTCTATCAAGGACTGTTTCAGACTTAGGCTGTGGCTCTGGCTCTGGCTCTGTTTCCATTCTTACAATGGAATGTACACAAAAAAGGATACACGCTCTGATTTTACCATCGACTTAATTAATCAAGAAACCAAAGACACTGTTTTACCTGGTGAAATTGTGCTTATGCCCACCCAACTACCTCGTAAAGTCGCAGGTTTAATTTTACCCAAATTTTCTGCGGCAAAAGAAGGAATCCAGGTTATTCCAGGAGTTCTCGATCCTGACTATGTGGGCACAATAATGGTTCAACTTTGGAGCCACATGCCCATGCAGTTAAAGAAGGGTCACCTGTGCCCGTATGGTCAATTGCACAAAATCCAACTGTGTGGAAATGGGCAAGGATAATTTCCACTGCTTTAATTATGTCAATATTTCTTATGTATATAATTACAAAGAACTACCTGCTGGCTGGTTCTGGACGTGTCCTGGCTATACATTTAATTGCATTCCAGCAAACATCAGCCATGGCACACCCTGCTGCTTAAGCCGTTTGTCCATCGTATTACCCAAAAAGCATCATTTGACCCGCTCTCGATATCGCCGATCTATTGCATTGACTAACGATTTTGACGATTCAATTTCTCTTCCCAGTAGGTCTGAATATATCTCTTTAGCTGTTTCTCTCCTAGGAGTCCCTGGATTGGCTGTACGCAATAGTAGGAACATTAACTCTTTAGCTTGTTCTGCAGCAAAAGCCCTGAATTTTACTTCTCAAGCACTTCATCTTCTAAATAAAGAGCAGAGTGAACTCCAGCATGGTCTTCTGCAGAGCCGTGCTGCTATCGATGATCTATTGATGCTTCATCATTACGGCTGTGAACAAGTGGACGACATGTGTTGTTTTAATATTACTGATAATTCCAAAGCCATCCAAAAGCAAATCTCTCATTTGCAAAATCTTACACACCACATTAAACAGGACGTTGGACTTTCTGGCCTGTGGGACTCATTCACCCAGTGGCTCACTGGCTGGTTGCCAAACCTGAATTGGCTTCGTAATCTCTTTCAATATGCCATTATTATAATATGTATATTGATTTTGCTATGTTGCTTCCTCCAATGCATTCCTGGATTTCACACTCCTGTGATAAATTTCCATTGATTATGATTTTAGCTTTTTGTTTTGATTATATTGCTTCAATCCCTTTTGTATACTGTATACCAAAATCCATATGGTGTAATAGACCTTTCATAAATTTCCAGGATACCCTGTCAAAAGCTTTTTCTGCATCTATAGCCATTAAGACTGCCTTCTTTTCTATTCTTAAGTCTAAATACGCTAATAAGTTTATAATGTTTCTAGTGTTGCTATAAATGTGCCTGCCGGGCAAAAAGCCAGCTTGGTCATTGTGTATCATCATCATCTGGAAGCCTTTTTTTGATCTTTCGGCTAAAATATTTGCATATAATTTATAATCGTTCTTTAGAAGTACGATAGGCCTATAGTTGTTAATAAGTAGATTTTCCGTTCCCTGTTTTGGAATTAATGCAATAAGGCTGTCTTTCCAAGAATCCGGCATGGTTCCGTCTTTTAAGATGTTATTCATGACACTTCTTCTTTTTTTAAAAAAAATACATTTTTATTAAAGTTTTAAACAAACACAAAAGCACAAACAAACACAACACAAATAACAAGTATAGTTTCAAATCCTTATTTTCTTAACATCTTCCCCTGACTTCCCCACACCTCCCCTTCTTATATTCCAATTCCAATAATTAGCTCAGCAAGTTCTTGTCCCCAACTTTTACCTTATTATTATTATACTTAATTCATCTTAATTAACCAATTTTAACTTATAAACCTCAATTTAAACAGCAATACTCATTCTTTACACCCTTTTCTAAGGTCGACCCAAATTCCCTTCCATGAATTTCCAAATTTTTATATTAAGTGCAAAACAAAATAACAGAAAAACAACATATAATTATACACCCTGAAATATACTCAGAGTCGCAAAGTGATTTCATGCTCTTTATTCAGCTCATAGTGGTGAGGAGGAATGAATGAAAGTCCCCTCAAAGTATCTGCTTTATATACATTATTTATACAATGGGGTGCACATGATTGGTTAATTCTGGAATTCTACTGTAAGCCAATCAGGTTGTGGATTCACTTATATCTGGAGCATGATTGGGTGGTTCCTGCCAACCAATCATACTGCTGCATTGTTCTTCGACCAATCAGACTGCTGCATTCTGAATCCTATTGTCCTCGGCCCAATCAGACTGCTGCAATTTGGATCCTATTGTTCTAGGACCAATCAGACTGCTGCAGTTTGGATCCTATTCAACTCAGTACATAACACACCCTTTGGATTCTAAATCTCTCACCCCCCCTTTCCCGGTTTCGATCCCCCAAAAATGTCCATCAGTCCATCAACTATCAGCCTGGAGATCTCACGTCCGAGGCCCTCAAATCTCTCTCAGTCCCTCTCTGCCGGTTTTTTTGGTAATCCTTTATATTAGACATCAGGTCTCGGAGAAGCTCTGTTCCTATAGGGTCTATGTTTCTTCCAACCAGACCTCCATGTTCAAAAGTGGAGCCCAAATCTTGTTTCTTGTTGCTTTTAAGTCCAAATGTCCCAAATGTCCCCAAAGCTCCAACTTTCGCCTTGATCAGATTTGTAATCCATAGGTCTTCAGATCTCCCCATAGGGAGATCCCTCCATTCTTCATTCTCTAATGCAAACCAAGCTCTCATAACCCAAATCTTGTTTTTCTTAGCATCTATCTTAGCAGGCCTCTGGCTCTCCTTTGTCGTCTGCGGCATTTCAGCTCCTCCTTCCCACTCCTCTGAAACAGCACATATCTCTTCTTGTTCAGCTGCATAGGTTTCTTGAGTCAAGTCCTTGACACATTCAACAAGTTTGTTTACTTTTAAATTCAAAGTTGTAGCATTTGTAGCCAAAGCTTCACTCTGACCTTGTAACTTTCCCAAGAGAAAAAACATTCTATCCAGCTCAGCCTGTATTTTTCCACCTGCAGCCATTGTAATGTCTCAGAACCCCCTCTAGAGGTTTTCTAGTTACTTAATATTCCTTCCACCTCCAATCCAACATTCAAGTTAATTTGTTTCTATTCTTCTTTATTTTCAACAGTTTAAAGTCAAATTGTGACAAAAATAACCAGCAAAGATAGCAGAAACCAATATTTTTTTCGTTTTCCAACTTTGACAGCTAATTTGACAGCTGTCAAACTCTTTATGTCTCCTCAGCAGGCTCTCTCGCGGATCACTCCCGGGTCCCGGGGGGGTTGCACTTCAGCTCTTAAAATCAGTTCTTATCCTCCAGCAAAGTTACTTATATTGCCAAGTCGTGGAATTAATAGCTTTTATCCCGTAAAGAGAAGGATGTTCTCTCAACCTTAGTTATCAATTCTTGCTTTAATTTATCTACAGGAAGGGGAGACGGACTTCCTTTTAGCACCTCCCTCAATCGTGCCAAATTCAGAAAAAACGATTTTTAGTTCCAATTTCTGTACTACTCACGGGTTGTTACTTTTAAAGTCCAAATGTTCAAAGAAAGAAGTCAGCGCTCTCCGGCCATGGCATGCGGCTTCGCTCCGTAGAAGAAGCGGTCTACTCTCAGCACCGCGCCACTCTCTGTCCCCCGCTCCTAGAGGGAAAAAAGGCACCAGAATCATGGAAAGAAGCGTATATCTCACTCATACCAAAGACAGAGACTGAAAAGACTCAACTTAAGAACTACCGCCCAATATCATTACTTAATGTGGATTACAAAATCTTTGCAGACATTTTGGCGAAAAGATTTAAAAGAGTGCTGATGGAGAAGATTCATAGGGACCAAGCAGGCTTTCTCCCAAAGAGGCATTTATCAGACAATGTAAGGAATATAATAGACATTTTGGAACGGCTAGAGGTGAATATAAACACCAAAGCAGTGTTGATTTTTGTGGACGCGGAGAAAGCCTTTGACAATATCTCTTGGAGCTTTATGAAAAAGAATCTTCATGGGATGGGGGTAGGCCAAGGTTTTGAGAATGGTATGGGTGCGATATATTCTGAACAAAAAGCTAAGCTGATTGTAAATAACGTGATAACGGAGGAACTTAAGATAGAAAAAGGAACACGACAGGGGTGCCCAATTTCCCCATTGCTTTTCATTTCTGTTCTGGAGGTGTTGCTGAATATGATTAGAAATGACCAGCAGGTTAAAGGTGTACAGGTCGGGGTTAAACATTACAAGTTAAAGGCCTTTGCAGATGACCTAGTATTGACTCTACAAGAGCCAGACACTAGTACGAAAAGGGTGTTGGAGATAATCCAACAATTTGGTCAGGTAGCCGGATTTAAACTGAACAAACAAAAAACTAAAGTATTAGGAAAAAACTTAACAGATACGGAGAAGGAGAAATTTCAAGAAGAGACAGGTTTGACAGTAGTTAAGAAGGTGAAATACCTAGGGGTTTATTTGACATCAAAAAATTTGAACTTGTATAAGGACAACTATGAAAAATGTTGGTCAGAAATTAAAAAAGACTTAGAAATATGGTCAAATTTGAAATTGTCAATGTTAGGCCGAATTGCAGTGATTAAGATGAATGTATTGCCTAGAATGTTGTTTTTGTTTCAAACTTTGCAGATTCTTGACAAGATGGACTGTTTCAAGAGGTGGCAGAAAGATATTGCGAAATTTGTCTGGCAGGGCAAAAAGCCCAGAATAAAATTTAAAGTACTTACAGATGCAAAAGAAAGAGGGGGATTTGCCCTGCCGGACTTAAAACTGTACTATGAAGCAGCAGCGTTTTGCTGGCTGAAAGAGTGGATGCTCCTCGAGAACACAGATATCTTGGATTTAGAAGGTTTCAATAATACATTTGGTTGGCATGCATATTTATGGTATGATAAAATCAAAGTGCATAGGGCCTTTAAGAATCACATTGTCAGAAACGCGTTGTTTAATGTATGGATAAGATATAAAGACTTGTTGGAAAATAAAACCCCTAGATGGCTGTCACCTTTGGAAGCTAAGGCAGTGAAGAAACTCAATATGGAGGCCGGATGGCCAAAGTATTGGGAAATTTTGGAACAAGATGGAGATAAATTGAAATTACAGAGTCATGAGAAATTGAAACCAAAAGTACAAGATTGGCTCCATTATTATCAAATAATGGAGGTTTACAAACAAGATAGAAAAATTGGCTTCCAGGTGGAAAAATCAAAATTAGAGACTGAACTGTTAGAACCCAATACCAAGAATCTGTCAAGAATGTATAATTTGCTGCTGAAATGGAATACACAAGATGAAACAGTCAAATCGGTTATGATTAAGTGGGCACAGGACATTGGTCATAACATTATGTTTGCTGACTGGGAATGGTTGTGGAACACCGGTATAAAATTCACGGCATGTAATGCCTTAAAGGAAAACATTATGAAAATGATTTACAGGTGGTACATGACCCCAGTCAAGGTAGCAAAAATTTACCATTTGCCTGATAATAAGTGTTGGAAGTGTAAAGAAACTGAAGGTACTTTAATAATAATAATAATAATAATAATTTATTATTTGTACCCCGCCCATCTGGCTGGGTTTCCCCAGCCACTCTGGGCGGCTTCCACAGAAACCAAAAAACACTAAAATATCATACATTAAAAGCTTCCCTGAATAGGGCCGCCTTAAGATGTTTTCTGAATGTCAGGTAGTTGTCCATCACCTTGACATCCGATGGGAGGGCATTCCACAGGGCGGGCGCCACCACCGAAAAGGCCCTCTGCCTGGTTCCCTGTAGCTTCACTTCTCGCAATGAGGGAACCGCCAGAAGGCCCTCGGCGCTGGACCTCAGTGTCCGGGCAGAACGATGGGGGTGGAGACGCTCCTTCAGGTATACTGGGCCGAAGCCGTTTAGGGCTTTAAAGGTCAACACCAACACTTTGAATTGTGCTCGGAAACGTACTGGGAGCCAATGTAGGTCTTTCAAGACCGGTGTTATGTGGTCTCGGCGGCCGCCCCCAGTCACCAGTCTAGCTGCCGCATTCTGGATTAGCTGTAGTTTCCGAGTCACCTTCAAAGGTAGCCCCACGTAGAGCGCATTGCAGTAGTCCAAGCGGGAGATAACTAGAGCATGCACCACTCTGGCCAGACAGTCAGCGGGCAGGTAGGGTCTCAGCCTGCGTACCAGGTGGAGTTGGTAGACAGCTGCCCTGGATACAGAATTGACCTGTGCCTCCATGGACAGCTGTGAGTCCAAAATGACTCCCAGGCTACGCACCTGGTCCTTCAGGGGCACAGTTACCCTATTCAGGACCAGGGAGTCCGCCACACCAGCCCGCCCCCTGTCCCCAAAAAACAGTACTTCTGTCTTGTCAGGATTCAACTTCAATCCATTGGCCGCCATCCATCCTCCAACCGCCTCCAGGCACTCACACAGGACCTTCACCGCCTTCACTGGTTCTGATTTGAAAGAAAGGTAGAGCTGGGTATCATCTGCATATTGATGGACACCCAGTCCAAACCCCCTGATGATCTCTCCCAGCGGCTTCATATAGATGTTAAAAAGCATGGGGGAGAGGACGGAACCCTGAGGCACCCCACAAGTGAGGGCCCAAGGGTCTGAACACTCATCCCCCACCACCACTTTCTGAACACGGCCCAGGAGAAAGGAGCGAAACCACTGTATAACAGTGCCCCCACCTCCTAACCCCTCTAGACGGTTCAGAAGGATGTTATGGTCGATTGTATCAAAGGCCGCTGAGAGATCCAGCAGAACTAGGAAACAACTCTCACCTTTGTCCCTAGCTCGCCGGAGATCATCAACCAGTGCGACCAAGGCAGTTTCAGTCCCATGATGAGGCCTGAACCCTGATTGGAAGGGACTTTCTATCACCTTTGGTGTACATGCCCGAAGATTAAGGCTTTCTGGGAAATGATATATAATGAAATGAAAAAGGTACTTAAATGTACTTTCCTTAAGAAACCAGAGGCCTTTCTCTTGGGCATAGTCGGCCAATTGGTGTCAAAGAAAGATAGAACTTTCTTTATGTATGCTACAACAGCAGCAAGAATACTCATCGCAAAGTATTGGAAGACACAAGATCTACCCACCCTGGAAGAATGGCAGATGAAAGTGATGGACTACATGACATTGGCTGAGATGACTGGCAGAATCCGTGATCAGGGGAAGGAGGCGACGGAGGAAGAATGGAAGAAGTTTAAAATTTATCTTAAGGACTACTATAAACTGGATGAATGTTAGAATGTCGAGGTTTTGAAAAAGAAAGGGTTACAGCGATATAAGATTAGATTAAAGGAAAGATTAAGAGGACAGAGGTTTGACAGAACTATTTAGAACTTGCTGAAAAACTTTGGACATTGGGATGCAGAAAGGGGAGGCATGGGGGAGTCCGAGAAACAAGGTTTATGGAAAAAAAGGGTACAAAACTATACATGTCTTTTTATATGTTTGTATTGTCTTAAAATTTTTTTTGTAAAACCAATATTTATTTATTTTTCAAAAAAGAAAAAATAAAAAGGCTTCTTCACGGGTCGGGGAGGCGCAAATGGTGCCCGGCGAGTCACCAAGTCCACAGGCTTCAGCGCCTGTGGTTTCTGAGGGTCCCCGCGTCACCGCAGCGGCAAGACCCGTCTTCTACAGAGCAGATTCCCTCCGGAGCTCAGAGGGAATCCGCCATTAGCCTTTCGCGCTAACCCGGAAGTCTCTGTTCATGATACTTCTTAATGGGTCAGACAGTAAGTCCTCCATTTTTTAATAATATATTGCCGGTAGGCCGTCTGGCCCTGGTGCCTTTCCTATCTTTGCTTCCTTAATTGCTCTTTGAATTTCGTACGATGTAATAGGGGCATTCAACAGTTCTTTTTGTTCTTTAGTAAGTTTCGGAAGACAGTTCTGTTCTAAATGTTCTTTAACTTCTTCTGTTGTTTCATTTCCTTCCTTATAGATTTCTCTAAAGAATTCGAGAAATCGTTTCTCTATTTCTTTAGGGTTGTTTATTATTTTGCCTTTGCACTTAACTCTATTTATAAGCCTTTCTGCCTCTCTCTTCTTTAATTGCCATGCTAATAACCAGGCTCAGGTTCTGTTTCAGGCTGTGTCTCTGTTTCAGGCTCCGGCGCTGTATCAAACACTGTTGCAGACTCAGGCTGTGGCACTATGGCTGTAGCTGTGGCTCTGGTTCTGTTTCAGGCTCTGGCACTGTATCAAGCACTGTTTCAGGCTCAGGCTCAGGCTTCTGCTCTTTATTAGGCTTTGTCTCAGTCTTTGGCTCTAGCACTTATTCTAGCTCTATTTCAGGCTCGGCCTGTGTCTCAGCCGTTGTCTTTGTTTCACGCTGTTTCTCTGTTTCAGGCTCCGACGCTGTTTCAAGCCCTGTATCTGCCTCTGCCTCTGTTTCAGGCTCTGGCACTCTATCAAGCACTGTTTCTGGCTGTGGCTCTCTTTCAGGCTCTGGTTCTGAATTAGGGTTTTGTTCTGGCTCTGGCTGTGTCTCTGGATCTGGCTGTGTCTCTGCTTCAGGCTCCTATGCTGTATCAAGCACTGTATCAGGCTCTGCCTCTCCCTCTGCCCCTGGCTACGTTTAAGCGTCAGGCTCAGTTTCAGAGAGTGTCTCTGTTTCAGGATCCAGCACTCTATCAAGCACTATTTCAGACTCAGGCTGTGGATCTCGGCTGTGGCTCTAGGCTCCGTCTGTGGCTCTGTCTGTGGCTCTGGCTCTCTTTCAGGGTCTGGTTCTGAATGAAGATCTGGTTCTGACTCTGATTAAGGGTCTCATGATGGCTCTTCCTCTGCCTCTGACCCAGCTATGTTTCAGGGTCTGGCTCTCTTTCAGGCTCTGGTTCTGAAATAGGGTTTTGTTCTGGCTCTGGCTGTGTCTCTGGCTCTGGCTCCAGCTCCGGCACTGTATCAAGTACTGTTGCAGACTCAGGCTGTGGCTCTAAGCTGTGGCTGCGGCTATGTTTTGCACTACGGCCCTGTATCAAGCCCTATTTCTGGCTCTGGCTCTGATTCATGTTCTCCCTCTGACTGATTCAGGGTTTCGCTCTGGCTCTGGCTCTGGCACTCTGTCAAGGACTGTTTCAAACTCAGGCTGTGGCTGTGGATCTGCCTCTGTTTCAGGCTCAGGCTCTGTTTGAGGCTGTGTCTCTGTTTCAGGCTGTGGCACTGTATCAAGTACTGTTGCAGACTCAGTCTGTGGCTCTAGGCTGTGGCTGTTGCTCTGGTTTGGGCTGTGGCTCTTTTTCAGGCTCTGGTTCTGAATGAGAGCTTGGTTATGGCACTGATTCAGGGTCTCGCTCTGTCTCTGGCTGTGTCTCTGTTGCACCTCAAACGGTGGTTTGTTGTTGTTGTTGTTGTTGTTATTTTCTTTCTGGGGTGGGACAAATGTTTAGTTGGGGCGGGGATTATGCCTTTGTTTTTTTTGTAAAAGTTATCTCCATCATCTTTTTTAATTCATCGTATATTCTCCCCCCCCCAAAAAAAAATCTTAATCTTTTCACACGTCCACCACATGTGGCTCATGTCACCGTTATTTCCTCCACATCTCCAACAAGCATTCGCCAATTTTTTATACATTCTTGATCATCTGGAAGGAGTGACGTACCACCTATGAGCCATTTTCATCATGTTCTCTCTTATATTATAGATGACTGTAAATTTCAAATATACATCCCATCAGTTTTCCCCATCTTTTAGCATAATTGGACGGCCCACATCTTCGGCCCACTTTATCATTGAAGCCTTAACCTCCTCATCCATTACTTCGTAGTCTAAAAGAAGTCTATACATTTTTGCGATTATTTTGGTTTTACTATTCAGTAGTTCTCTTTCAAATCTTGAAGGCTCCTTTTCAAAACCTATCTGCTTATCCTGTCTGAACACTTCATTCACCTGGAAGTAATCTAGCCAAGTAGAAAAGTGATCTTTTATTTTTTCATAACTTATCAATATTAGTTGATCCTCCTCCTCCCCCCCTTAATATTGTGTTATACGTTATCCAGTTCTCTTTGATGTTGTTGCTTTTTTTAACAGCGATTACTTCTAGTGGAGAGTTCCATCTTGGGGTTTTCTGTTCTAAATATCTTTTGTATTTTCCCCATACCTTATATATAGCATTTCTTATTATATGATTTGAAAAACTCCTATGCGTCTTTATTTTCCCATAATTAAGATAGCCATGCCACCCAAAACGGGTGTTGAAGGAAAGCATTGCTTTTGCCCATGACCATGGCATGATGGGAAGCATTGCTTCTGCACATAACTGTGGCATGATGGGAAGTCTTGCTTCTAAGCTTTGTTCTGCTCATGCTGCACAAACCGTGCTGATGCTAAGACATTCCCTCATCACCCTGGTACGTTCTGTTCACTTTGAGTTCACACCATATCAATCTGTACTTACCCCTCCTTGTACATTCCTTTTCGTACCAATCTGGCACGGGTAGTCCGAAACCATGCCTGTGTAAACTCCGCGTTCCTTTTCCCAACCTTTAACCTGTCTGTGATTAATGTCTTATATGCAATAATTAATGTCTTATATGGAACCCTTGCTTTGTACTTATGTTAACCAATCAGCAACAAGCACACACGTGGCAAACGCTGTATAATATCCAATAAAAGGGAGTCTTCGAGGCTTGCTCGAGAGACGCCTCCCGTATGACACCTACCTACTCGTCTGTCGTTCATTTCAACCCAACATCTGGTGGCCCTCGACATGCCAGATCCCTTTACGCAGCCTCATACTTCACTTGACTGGAAAAGTCTCAGCGCGCTACACCGTGAGTATGGGGGGGGGTTACAAAGTCCCAAAAAGAGCATGCTAAAGAACTGTTTCATTTAGTCAGACAGAGAGTAGCAGGTGTGCATATTTCCTTGAAAGAAATTGAACGATTGTTGTGTCATATTGCTTGTGAGTGCCCCTGGTACCCAGAAATAGGGTCCTTGGGGATGGAGACTTGGCATTCATTGTCTGCTCACTTGGCAGAAGTGTGCGGATGCCGTCACTAGATTAGGTACCCAGGCGTCTCCGTCGGCACCCGCACCAGACAATTCCCCACCAACTGCCCTGCCACCTGCCCTTTTAGCCGCAACAGACAATCTACCTCCTTACCCAAAGCTTTTGCCTCCATCGCAACTTTCTCTAACCCCCCCTTCGCCTCAGCCCACATCCCCCCATCCCCCCTACCCTCCCTCCTTCGCCTGCTCCTACAGGAGCTGTGCGTGCTGCACTTCTTCAAGCTAGACAGGAAGGAATTCTTTCCTTGGAGGAGGAGGCGGGGTGGGCCAGGGAACTGCCGTCTGCTTTCCCTATTTCTTATACTAACCCTGGCACTGCGCAACAACAAATTATGTATGAGACGCTTCCTTATTCTATTCTGAGAGAATTAAGGAAAGCCATTACTGATTCCGGCCTAAAATCCACTTATGTGACAGGAATGCTGGAGGGAATAGCAACTGGTTATACAATGCTACCTCAAGATTGGAAAGATCTGATGTGCATGCTGTTATCCCCGGCTCAGTATGTAGTTTTTGAAAGTGAATTTAAGCATTGTGCAGTAGCCCTGGCTGATCCACAGCATTCAGCCAACCAACTCTTTGGTGCTGGTCCGTATGATGATATACCAGCCCAAGCGCAATTAACACCTTTACATTTTAGTCGCACCGCGACCTGTGTGCAACGCGCCTTTCGCAAAGTCCCTGTCTCAGGACAACCACTTAGCTCCTTTGTTAATATTAAGCAACAACATTCGGAGCCCTACCATCAATTTATAGATAGATTGAAAGAATCAGTCACTAGGCAGATTGATGATGCTACAGCTCAAAATGAATTGATGAAAAATCCGCTTTCGAAAATGCAAGTACTGACTGCAAAAAGGCTTTGCAGTCGATCATACATCGCCCTAAATATGACCTGGCCCATATGATTCAAGCCCGTGCAGATGTTGGAAGCCAGAGTCATGCGATGTCCTTGCTTGCCGGTGCCATCCAGGCTGGCAACAAGCCCACTGGGAACTGCTTGAACTGCAAGCGCCCAGGTCATTTTGCTAAACAATGCAGAGCCCCTGGCGGGGGTGCAAACAGGAATGGTGATGCCAATAAGGCTCAGCCTTCCAAGAAATGCCCGAAGTGCGGTAAAGGCTATCATTGGGCAAATCAGTGCAGTGCGGGAAACTCCTTAGGGGCCCCACTCCCAGGCCAGGACAAATAGGGTGCCCTTCGCCGTTAGTCTCCACTATTAAAACCATCTCAAAGGATACACACTCTGATTTTACCATCGACTTAATTAATCAAGAAACCAAAGACACTTTTTCCCCCTGGTGAAATTGTGCTTATGCCCACCCAATTGGCAGGCCCACTACCTCCTAAAGTCGCAGTTTTAATTTTACCCAAATTTTCTGTGGCAAAAGAAGGAATCCAGGTTATTCCAGGAGTTCTAGATCCTGACTATGTGGGCACAATAATGGTTCAACTTTGGAGCCACATGCCCATGCAGTTAAAGAAGGGTGAGTCCTGGGCGCATTTGGTGGTGCTCCCTTCTCACCCTACTGTTTCTATTATTGATAGTAATTTGCACGAGCTCTCTCCTTTTTCTCCACAGCTGTTAGCTGTAATCCAGCGGATTGGTCATCAGAAACTTCTTCGTAAGTACAAGATAAATGGCAAGGTTCTGGAAGGCTTGATTGACACAGGCACAGACATTTCTGTAATTTCCAGTAGTTGCTGGGACCCCACGTGGCCCCTTGAGTCTGCCTCTGCAGTTTGGGGTGTAGGTGGACCTCAAACCTCTTCCCAAAGCGTACAGTGGCTGCCTGTTTCTCTGCCTGATAGCTCTGAAACCATTGCATATATCCAGCCCTGTGTGTTAAAAATCCATCTCAATCTGTGGGGCGGAGACTTACTACAACAATTACAAGCTACCATTCAATTAAATGAGTAAGCTTGCACTCCCCCTCCACTGGAAATCAACCACCCTGGTATGGGTAGAACAATGGCCCATAACGGGGGGAAAGCTACTTGCTTTAGTGCTCATTTTCAGCGTTTTGTTTTTGCCTCTTTCTGCTTCCGCTCTTAATAGCGGTAACTCCACACCAACAAATGTGTGGGAATCTTTTGCAAAGACCCTCAATATTTCTTCCTTTTGCCTAACCCAACAGGTATCAATAGGTGAAATCCTTGGCTCCTGCCTTATCCCTGTTTGCCATGACCCTTTTGACATACAAAATGATACCTGGTTTTTCCCATCCCTACCCCAAAACGATTCTCTCCTCACCCTTGGTTATTCCGGTTACCACAACTGGGGTAACCAAGTGCGCCGACGCCCACCTTTGGCCATTGATTTGTTGACCCCATACGTGGCTTCTTTTAATGTCACCTGTGCCCGTATGGTCAATTGCACAAAATCCAACTGTGTGGAAATGGGCAAGGATAATTTCCAGTGCTCTAATTATGTCAATATTTCTTATGTATATAAATACAAAGAACTACCTGCTGGCTGGTTCTGGACGTGTCCTGGCTATACATTTAATTACATTCCAGCAAACATCAGCCATGGCACACCCTGCTGCTTAAGCCGTTTGTCCATCGTATTACCCAAAAAGCATCATTTGACCCGCTCTCGATATTGCTGCTCTATTGCATTGACTAACGATTGTGACGATTCAATTTCTCTTCCCAGTAGGTCTGAATATATCTCTTTAGCTGTTTCTCTCCTAGGAGTCCCTGGATTGGCTGTACGCAATAGTAGGAACATTAACTCTTTAGCTTGTTCTGCAGCAAAAGCCCTGAATTTTACTTCTCAAGCGCTTCATCTTCTAAATAAAGAGCAGAGTGAACTCCAGCATGGTCTTCTGCAGAGCCACGCTGCTATCGATGATCTATTGATGCTTCATCATTACGGCTGTGAACAAGTGGACGACATGTGTTGTTTTAATATTACTGATAATTCCAAAGCCATCCAAAAGCAAATCTCTCATTTGCAAAATCTTACACACCACATTAAACAGGACGTTGGACTTTCTGGCCTGTGGGACTCATTCACCCAGTGGCTCACTGGCTGGTTGCCAAACCTGAATTGGCTTCGTAATCTCTTTCAATATGCCATTATTATAATATGTATATTGATTTTGCTATGTTGCTTCCTCCAATGCATTCCTGGACTCATAAGTCTTTTGTCTCGGTTTCTCTCTCCCCCTCAGCCACCCAATAAAATCATTGCTGCCTACTTTGCGAAAGTGCAGCACCAGCAGTAAACATTAGGGGAGATGTGGCGAACTTATTTCGGGCATGCGCTGGCATACCACGTATCCAGAAGTATTTTTGTCTTATTCACCCAGAACACCTCGCAAATAAGAAAAGAAAGGGGGAGATGAAGGAAAGCATTGCTTTTGCACATGACCATGGCATGATGGGAAGCATTGCTTCTGCACATAACTGTGGCATGATGGGAAGTCTTGCTTCTAAGCTTTGTTCTGCTCATGCTGCTCAAACCGTGCTGATGCTAAGACATTCCCTCATCACCCTGGTACGTTCTGTTCACCTTGAGTTCACACCATATCTGTCAGGGAACTGCCATCGGAGCCAAGAGTGGAGGTAAGGCTCCCCGACCATGCAGGAGAAGGGACCAGCAGAGGGAGAGAGAACACTCCCTTTGGGGAAGGTTATCAGCGTGACACCGGGGAGGAAGGGGACCAGGGAAGGACTTTGGAGAGAGGGCTCCAAGACTCTTCCACAGAGACCAGCGGGGAGAGTCCAGGACCTCCGCTGGCTACACCTACTCTGCGCAGAAAGCTTCCGCGCAGGGAGGCTAGGTGAGACTGGGCGTCAAGGAATTTTTATGTTGGAAGAAATTCAGAAAACGCCCACTGACGGATTCTGCCAGCGACTGACACAGCCACGGAGGAAGGGCTGTCCAGCCAGGGAAAGGTTTAGCCAGGCAACGTTTCCTAGAAATTCAGCATCCTTTACGCACGAGCAACCCCAATTCCCATTACAATATCAATCTGTACTTACCCCTCCTTGTACATTCCTTTTCGTACCACTCTGGTACGGGCAGTCCGAAACCATGCCTTTGTAAACTCCGTGTTCCTTTTCCCAACCTTTAACCTGTCTATGATTAATGTCTTATATGTAATAATTAATGTTTTATATACAACCCTTGCTTTGTACTTATGTTAACCAATCAGCAACAAGCACACACGTGGCAAACGCTGTATAATATCCAATAAAAGGGAGTCTCCGAGGCTTGCTCGAGAGATGCCTCCCGTATGACACCTACCTACTCGTCTGTCGTTCATTTCAACCCAACAGGGTGTCATGACCTTCTAGATCTAAAATATCCCAATTTTTTAAATAAATACCAATCTTTCAACCAGAGAAGACATGAGGCTTCGTAATATAGCTTCAAATCCGGTAACCCGTAGCCACCTCTTTCTACAGTATCTATTAATATCTTATGCTTTACTCTTTGTCTTTTACCCTTCCACAAAATTTAGAAATTTCTTTTTGCCACTTGTTGATACTGCTGGTCTTTCCTGTAATTGGAATCGTTTGGAATAGAAAGAGTAGCTTCGGTAAAACTATCATTTTAATTCCCGAAATGCGGCCCAGGAATGATAAATTTAACCTTGTCCATGTCTCCAACTGTCTTTTGATATCTTTCCAACAATGGGTATAATTATCTTCATATAAGTTAATATTCTTTGGTGTTATCCATAATCCTAAATACTTGATTTTGGTGTAGATTTTAATGTGTATTATTTGTTCTAATTCTGCTTTTTCATCTGGCGACATATTTTTAACTAATAGTTTTGTCTTGTTTAAATTCATTTTGAACCCCGCAACTTTACCGAAGCCATATATTATTTCCAACGCCTTTCTTAAACTCTGTATTGGTTGCTCCCTAGTTATAATTAAATCATCAGCAAATGCCCTCATTTTGTAACTTCTATTTCCCAGCATAATCCCTTTTATTTCTTTTTCTTCCCTAATTTGTTTACATAAAACTTCCAATGTTAATATGAACATTAAGGGGGATAGTGGGCGACCTTGTCTGACCCCTTTACTGATTTCACACTCCTGTGATAAATTTCCATTGATTATGATTTTAGCTTTTTGTTTTGATTATATTGCTTCAATCCCTTTTATATACTGTATACCAAAATCCATATGGTGTAATAGACCTTTCATAAATTTCCAGGATACCCTGTCGAAAGCTTTTTCTGCATCTATAGCCATTAAGACTGCCTTCTTTCCTATTCTTAAGTCTAAATACGCTAATAAGTTTATAATGTTTCTAGTGTTGCTATAAATGTGCCTCCCGGGCAAAAAGCCAGCTTGGTCATTGTGTATCATCATAATCTGGAAGCCTTTTTTTGATCTTTCGGCTAAAATATTTGCATATAATTTATAATTGTTCTTTAGAAGTGCGATAGGCCTATAGTTGTTAATAAGTAGATTGTCCGTTTCCTGTTTTGGAATTAATGCAATAAGGCTGTCTTTCCAAGAATCCGGCATGGTTCCGTCTTTTAAGATGTTGTTCATGATACTTCTTAATGGGTCAGACAGTAAGTCCTCCATTTTTTTATAATATATTGCTGGTAGGCCGTCTGGCCCTGGTGCCTTTCCTATCTTTGCTTCCTTAATTGCTCTTTGAATTTCGTACGATGTAATAGGGGCATTCAACAGTTCTTTTTGTTCTTTAGTAAGTTTCGGAAGTGTTCTAAATGTTCTTTAACTTGTTCTGTTGTTTCATTTCCTTCCTTATAGATTTCTCTAAAGAATTCGAGAAATCGTTTCTCTATTTCTTTAGGGTTGTTTATTATTTTGCCTTTGCACTTAACTCTATTTATATGCCTTTCTGTCTCTCTCTTCTTTAATCATCATTGTCAGGGGTTCAGGAGCAGAGGCAAGGGCAAGGGAGGAAACAGAGAGCGAGGGGGAGGAGGCAGAAGAAAAGATGAGTGATGACGACGACCCGAGATCTCCGAGTCTTTCCAGTGAATCAGAAGATTCACAGAAAGGAGCACCTGTGGCCAGGGCAAGGGGGGAGACTAGAGGGACACCCCAGGGAGATAGAGCCAGAGGGGACTCAGAGGAGAGCAGTTGGAAATCGGGACCAGCGTCACCGCCAGAGAGCAGGGAAGAGGAAGGGAGCCAGGGATCAAGCGCTGGCAGCTCACAACAGGGGGGAGGGCATGAGTCAGGAGTGGCCACACCTCCATCGGGGAGCGAAGAGACGGTTAGACGGAAGGTGGAAGGTTGGGCGCGCGTGCCAAGTTCAAATGCACAGGAAGGTGGCGCAGTAGGCAGCCCGGAGAGGGAGCCAGGTCCTAAAGCCCGGCGCAAGGAGATAGGAGGGTCCGGGGGGTCCGCGTCAGAGGAATCCCGGAAAGAAGAGACCCCGGGGGGCAGAGGGACCCAGAGAAGAACAGTCAGGCGGAAAAGGTGGAGCAGGGATAGGATATTAAATTGGTGCACAAGGGGCGGAGATTCAGACGAAGCTTCGCCGATCTAAGCATAAGACGTAGAGTTGCACGCAGCAGCTTGAGAATGGAAACTGTAACTCAATAAAGACTTTGAATTAATGATCGCTGGCTAGCGTGATCCTCTGTGAGCTAGGATCTGGAAGCAACCCTGACAGTAAGCTTCGTCACTTTAAATTGTGGGCATCCACGGCCTCGCGGAGAGGAGAGAAAGCGGGTGCCTACTAACGAGCTCACGAACGGCAGACAATATGACGGCCGAACAGCAAATAGCAGAACTCAGAGAAGCAGTATCACGACTGAATGCCGAGGCTCTGGCATCCAGGAAGAGAGAGGAGGACGCAGCTGCCGCCTACAGGGATCTCCAGGTCAGGTTGGAAGTGCTTACGAAGCAAGGGCAACAGACACCCAAACCGGAGGGGATTGGGTTGGGGAGACACACAGGCGGTCTGGTCTCTCACTTTGATGGGAATTTGCAACAGTACCCCAACTTTAGAGCAGATGTAATGTGTGCACTGCAACTGCTGCACAAAGACTTTAGAGATGAAGAAGAGAAGGTGGGGTTCATCATGTCACATTTGCATGGAGATGCTAAAGCATGGCTGCGCAATTTGTGGAGAGATAAGGATCCCGCGCTCCAAAATGCGGATGCCTTTATTAAAGCGATGGATGGGTGTTTTTTATCAAGCATTGACGTGGATCTTGCCCGGAAGGAGGTGCATGGACTAAGGCAAGGGAGAGCCAGCGTAAGGCAGTACCATGCCCGCTTTTTCGCTTTGGTCAGTGCCCTGGAATGGGACAGAGATTCGGCCCCTGTAAGAGACCTGTTTTGGGAAGGATTGCACAGTTCGGTTAAAGATGAAATTGCGAGGGGGGAGAGACCCCGGACCACGCAGGAGATCGTTCAGAGGGCGCTGGCGGTGGGGGTGCGGCTGGAAGAACGTCCGTGGAGCAGGGACGAAGGGCGTGGAGGGCGCGAACCAGCCAGGGGCTCCTCCTTCCTTCCCAGAGAAGCAGCGCGTGCGCAATCCACGCCTCCGCCCGGAGGAGGGGCGGAACCTATGGAGGTGGGAGGTGCAAGGGCTCAGTCAGCAGCCAGAGCCCTAGCACTGGCAGCAGTGAAAGCGAAGCCTCCTAGAGGGAACAGGAAGTGTTACATCTGTGAGGAGCCAGGGCATATGGCGAAAGAGTGTCCCCGAAGGCTCCACAAGCACACTGCAGCCTCAGCAATGGTAACTGCAGCAACGCAGCAAGGGGAACCACAGCAGGGAAACGACGCAGTCTGGCTGGAGGAAGAGGCACTGGGGCCCAGCCAGACGTCTCAGTGAAGCAGTCCCCAGAGATTTTACAGCCCATGGACCCCCTCCCGCCCAAACCAGTAGTAAGACTCACCGCATCTCTCCAGCTGCCCAATGGGATCACCCTAGATGTGCCAATCACCATCGACTCGGGAAGCAATGCGGACTTTATAGGGGAGGACTTTGTCGACAGGCACGCTATACAGTTACTGCCTGCCACGCTGCCCCTGCAGGTTGTCACGGTGGATGGCAGGGAGCTGCTGGGGGGGCAAGTGGTGAAGCAAACGCCACCAATGGTGATGCGACTTGGGAATCACAGGGAAGTCATCAGCTTCAACGTCACTCAACTGTCGGACACGCCCATTGTATTGGGCATGAGTTGGCTGGACAAGCACAGCCCGACGCTGGCTTGGTACCAGAGGCAGCTGACCTTCGGCTCTTCCTTTTGCGCTGAACACTGCATCGTGCCCCGGCAGGACGGGGAGGAGGAGGAGTCACAGCTGCAGCTCGGCACGCTGCAAGCGGTTCCCCACAAGTACGCAGAATTTTTGGAGGTGTTCTGCGAGAAGGAGGCAGACAGGCTACCCCCCCCACAGACCATATGACTGCAAAATTGACCTGCTGCCGGGGGCGGCGCTGCCCAAAGGGAAGCTGTATTCCATGTCTGAGGACGAACTGCAGGACCTCAAGGAGTTCATAGATCATAATTTGGAGCGCGGTTTCATCCGAGAGTCCAAGGCAGCGGGGGGCAGTCCGGTATTCTTTGTTAAGAAGCGAGACACGCCCCAAAAAAGACTCGTAGTGGACTACCGCATTTTGAACAGTGTGACCAAGCCATCGGACTTCCCCATGCCCCGAATCGACGACCTCCTCGCAAAGGTACGCAAGGGCAGCGTGTTCACCAAGTTGGACCTGCGAGGGGCGTACAACCTCATTCGCATGCGGGAAGGAGATGAGTGGAAGACAGCCATGTTCACGCCCCTGGGCACCTACGAATATAGAGTTATGCCTTTTGGATTGCAAAATGGCTCCCACGTTTTTCAAGCTTTCATGCATCACGTGTTGGCGGGGCTCCTCTACAAGACGTGCGTCTGTTTCTTGGATGACATCCTGATCTTTTCGGAATCGCAGCAGGAGCATGACGGACACGTCAGGGAAGTGCTGAGCAGGCTACAGCAACATAGGCTTTATGCCAAGCTAGAGAAGTGCCAATTCGACGTAACGGAGGTGGATTTCCTGGGCTACAAGTTGTCTGACAAGGGACTCGCCATGGACAGTGCCAAGGTTCGAGCGGTGTTGGATTGGAAAAGCCCACGCAACCGGAAGGAGGTCCAACGGTTTGTCGGCTTCGCGAACTTCTATCGCAAGTTTATCAAAGGCTTTGCTATGCAGACAGCGGCCATCACGGACACGCTAAGCTCCAAGAAAAAGAAGTTCATCTGGACAGCACAGGCAGAGCAGTCATTTCAGGCACTCAAGCGTCTCTTCGTGTCGGAAGAACAGCTGCTTCATGTCAACCCCAGCAGGCCAATGAGGGTTGAAACAGACGCCTCAGACCGAGCCGTCGGAGCAGTCCTGCTGCAGAAGGACCCGCAGGGGGTTTGGAGGCCGGGAGCGTTTTACTCCAGGAAGCTCAGCAAGTCCGAACAGAACTACACCATCTGGGACAGGGAGTTGCTGGCCATTCATGCAGCATTCAAAGCATGGAGGCACTTCCTGATCGGAGCCAAGCACACGGTGCAGGTCTGCACAGACCACAAGAATCTGGAGCACTGGCGCACGGCACAGTTCCTGAACCAGAGGCAAATACGTTGGGCTGAGTTCTTTGCGAACTTCGACTTCCGAATAGAGTATGTCCCGGGGGACACCAACATCATGGCGGATGCTCTCTCCCGTAAGCCACAGTATCTGGAGGAGGCAACGCCAGCGGCCGCCATGCACATCTTCGCACCGACAGTGTGGGCGTGCGCTGCGGCGACAGTTGACCTGGAGGCGGTGCGACGAGCGTTGCAGGATGACTCCTTCGCGCAAGCAAAAATGGCAGAGGTGCACAGGGGCACGGCGGCGACCGACGAGTTCCAACTGCGAGATGGATTGCTCCTCCATAAAGGGGCCATCTACGTGCCGGGAGACGAACTTCGCGCCAAGGTACTGCAGCAGCTGCACGACGCGCCCACGGCCGGGCACTTTGGCAAGGAGAAGACGGTGGAATTAGTCGCCAGAGACTTCTGGTGGCCCGGAATGAGAGGGGAAGTCGCGGACTACGTGGCGAGGTGTGACACCTGCCAGAGGGCCAAACCAGTACACAGACCGCCGGCCGGACTGCTGGAACCGCTGCAAACTCCGTGCGAACCATGGGAGAGAGTGGCCCTGGACTTTGTCACGGATCTGCCCAGCTCGAGGGGCAAGACGGCTGTGCTGGTGGTGGTCGACTTGTTCTCCAAGATGGCACATTTCATTCCATGTGCGAAGGTGGCCACGGCGGAACAGACCGCCAAACTGTTCATAGACCACGTGTTCAAGGTTCACGGTCTGCCGCGGTCTATTCTGTCCGACCGAGGGCGACAGTTCATCTCGAACTTCTGGCAAAAGCTGATGGGCTTCCTGAACGTCAAGATCAACCTGGCGTCGGCGAGACACCCGCAGACCAACGGGCAAGCGGAGCGGGCCAATGCCGTCATGCAGCAGTACCTGAGATGTTATGCGAATCAACAGCCTGCGACATGGGTGGATTACCTGCCTCTCGCCGAGTTCGCCTACAACAACACGAAGCACGTGTCCACGGGGGTCACGCCGTTCTTCGCCAACAACGGGAGGCACCCCAGAACCTTCCCGGGACTGGAAAGAATGGTGGAGGGGGAGCCGCAGACAGCAGATGCGTTCGCGTCGGAGTTGCAGGAGGTCCACGATCAGCTGCGGCGGCACCTGGAGCTGGCCAAACACGCATACAAAGTGCAGGCGGACAAACACAGAAGGGTTGGCGAAGAGATCCAGGTCGGGGACTGGGTCTGGTTAGCAGCCCACGCAGTGCCGACCAGGTCGTTGGCCAAGAAGAAACTAGGGCATAAGCAACTGGGGCCCTACCAAGTCGAAGAGCATGTCAACCCGGTGGCTTTCAGGCTGGCGCTTCCGGAGGGTTCCAGAATGCATCCGGTGTTCCACAGATCGGTGCTCACTCCCTACAAGGCACCGCACAGGTTTCAGGAACCCGGAACGGCGCCGAGTCCGCTCAGAGAAAGAACCGGGCACGCGGGAGTGGCACAGGAGGAGCGCATCAACGAAGTCACGGAGATTTTGGACTCCAGGTGGGGGGAAGAGGGAGTAGAATACCTTCTCGCCAAGGAGGGCACCCCGGCCAGTGCGAACAGCTGGGTGCCGGGCTACGCCTTGGACGAACCTCTGCTCAAGGACGAGTTTCATGCCCTCTTCCCACATAGACCAATGCCAGCAGACCTTTTCGACGACTGGCTTTTCACTCCCACATTTCTGCAAGCACGTTCCGGGGGTTCGACTCGGACGAGGACCCGATACGAGATGCCCGTTCCCCGGAGGGGTCACCCTCGGGATCTGCCTCGGAACCCTCGTATTGGTGGGACGATAGACCAGAGGAGCAGTGGCGCAAGAGGTGGCTGGAAGGTCCCGGACGAGCAACGCCGCCAGGAGGCAGTGAGGGAGAGACGGACATGGACGTTTTCGGGGACGACCTTGGTTTCGAGCAGGGCGGCACAGAGATGGACGCGGAGGTGACCGTCGTCGACGAGAGCAGGGAGGAAGAACCGGGAGACTTCAAATGGAGGCCCACCACGGGAAGCGAACGGTATCCGACGTTCGTCCCTCTGCCGCAGCAGCACCCAGCTCCCGGACCGGAAGGAGGGGAGGGGGGAACGGGGGGCTTCGAGGGGGGGGGATGGATGTCAGGGGTTCAGGAGCAGAGGCAAGGGCAAGGGAGGAAACAGAGAGCGAGGGGGAGGAGGCAGAAGAAAAGATGAGTGATGACGACGACCCGAGATCTCCGAGTCTTTCCAGTGAATCAGAAGATTCACAGAAAGGAGCACCAGTGGCCAGGGCAAGGGGGGAGACTAGAGGGACACCCCAGGGAGATAGAGCCAGAGGGGACTCAGAGGAGAGCAGTTGGAAATCGGGACCAGCGTCACCGCCAGAGAGCAGGGAAGAGGAAGGGAGCCAGGGATCAAGCGCTGGCAGCTCACAACAGGGGGGAGGGCATGAGTCAGGAGTGGCCACACCTCCATCGGGGAGCGAAGAGACGGTTAGACGGAAGGTGGAAGGTTGGGCGCGCGCGCCAAGTTCAAATGCACAGGAAGGTGGCGCAGTAGGCAGCCCGGAGAGGGAGCCAGGTCCTAAAGACCGGCGCAAGGAGATAGGAGGGTCCGGGGGGTCCGCGTCAGAGGAATCCCGGAAAGAAGAGACCCCGGGGGGCAGAGGGACCCAGAGAAGAACAGTCAGGCGGAAAAGGTGGAGCAGGGATAGGATATTAAATTGGTGCACAAGGGGCGGAGATTCAGACGAAGCTTCGCCGATCTAAGCATAAGACGTAGAGTTGCACGCAGCAGCTTGAGAATGGAAACTGTAACTCAATAAAGACTTTGAATTAATGATTGCTGGCTAGCGTGATCCTCTGTGAGCTAGGATCTGGAAGCAACCCTGACAATCATCATCAACCTTTTATTCGACAGTCAGTCAGAAAAAAAAGTACATTTGTCAATACGCAGTTAAAAGCTCCAGGAAAATTTTAGAACTTAGCCAACACTAAAATGGGCTAAACAGATAGCCCCATATCAATACAGTCACTTATAATCTTGCTACGCTTAAAAGCTAAAAAAAGAAATTTGGCCACCAAG
Source organism: Podarcis bocagei (assembly GCF_964188305.1). Classification (NCBI taxonomy): domain Eukaryota; kingdom Metazoa; phylum Chordata; class Lepidosauria; order Squamata; family Lacertidae; genus Podarcis; species Podarcis bocagei. The sequence continues at coordinate 5,770,086 of NC_138131.1, read as the reverse complement.
GAAGGTATAGCTCTAGTGACGTTATTCAGCAAGTGTAAAACCTGGTTTTCTCCGGATAGGAAGCTAGATTGACATAGAAGTGGGTCTATAAAATTATGTCTAAGCTCTGTATAAGAAGGGCAAGTCAAGAGAATGTCTTCGGTGGACTCAACCACACCCATGGCACAATGACAGGTTCTCTGGGCATATGGTACTCCCCTGTACCTTCCCCACAATATTGCAGAGTCAAGGACATTTAATCTAGCCACTGTAAGAAGTCTACGGTATTCCACATAGTGATTTTCTGCAAGGTAGGGGGCTGGTATGGTCCGATAAATCTGGTCCCCTAGGAACATCCCTGGTTTTACCTGCCCTATGTCCTCTTGTCTGGCAATGTCACTCAGTCTCCGGGAGATCACAGCTCTAGCTTGATTGTACGTCATAGACTCAAAGTAAAGGTGAGACAATCCGCAGGATTGAACCTCGTTAGTGACCTCCCTTTCCCACGATGATTGGAAATCGTCCCTCAATATCAAGGGGGCAATACCCACTGGTTTAAAACAAAGCTTGAGCCATAGCCAGAACTTCGTCTTCAAGGCCACATGCCGTAGAGCTTGCCAGCTGACTTCTAATCTCATAACCGCGCCCGCTACCGAGGGGGGAATCCTAAGGATGGCTCTAAGGAATCGCTTTTGGATAAAATCCAATTTCAAAAAATCCCTACGGGAGCCTAAAGAGATGCCCACCAAAAGAAGGGGGAGGACTTGTCAGTGTTTGTAAAAAGCAAAAAAAGATGGAAAGGGTTCTGACCTCCCTTTGTCTCCTCAGCCTGGTCCTCGGACCCTTGTTGGCACAAAAGAGTCCACGAGAATATCCTTGCAGAGTTTTATTCTTAAAAGTCCTTGTGCAAAACACGACTGAATAACTATACACACCAGCACCAACCAACCCAAACACCAGCCACAGCCCAAACTAACATTTCTCACTTATATATACAACTCGGTGCAGACCGCTGAATCATGCTGACCCAGCTTTATTCGCATTAAAGAAACAGCGGCCATTTCAGCCGTGACACCCCTTCTGTTTCTTAAATGTGAAAAACCCCAACAGAAACAATACATACATACAATACATTATATACATAAACCCAGTTTTGTCATCAATTCATTATGACATGTTGCTGGCAAAGGCTTGGTAAACAAATCAGCAATATTATCTTGTGATTGACAATACTCCAGTTTGATTACCCCATTCTGTACACAATCTCTCACATTCACATGACGGATAGCAATATGTTTTGATGCGGATTTCATTCTTTCTGAGCCCGCTAATGCAATGCACGATTGGCTATCTTCATACACTTGGATAGGCAAATCTACTTTACAATCTAGATCTTTCAGTATCTGTATAAACCACATGATTTCATTGCATGCTAGCGACAGGCTCCCATATTCTGCCTCACAGGATGAGGTCGCAACAAATCCTTGTTTCTTTGACCTCCATCCAATTATGGAATTGGCAAACATCATAACCATTCTTCTTGTAGATTTTCTAGTAGCTACACAGCTTCCCCAGTCCACATCAACAAATACTTCTAGTTTTTCATTTTGTGTACTAGATATCTTTAAACATACATTTAATGTCCCCTTTAGATATCTGATAAGCCTTGTCAAAGCACACCAATCGGCAGTACTGGGTTTAGATACACGTTGGCTCAGAACATTTGTAGCACATGCAATGTCTGGCCTTGACCACTGGCTTAAATATAACAGTGATCCTATTTTTTGAGTGATACAGCTCAGGCTGATCAAATTCATCATCACACACTGTCTTTGGGAAATTTGGTGTCATGGGAGTCTGAACTGGCTTTCAGTTTTTCATGCCAAACTGCTCTATCAAATGAAGAATTTTCTCTTTCTGGCTCAATAGGAAGCTTCCACCAGCTTCCTGCCTTACTTCTACTCCCAAGTAATTGCTTACAGGCCCTAAGGCTTTAAGCTTAAACCTCTTTTCCAATTGACTTGTGAGCTTCTGGATCTCATCTGTGGAACTCCCTGCCACAAGCAAGTCATCAACAAAGACTAAGAGCATTAGATATTTGTTGCCTGTCCCCTTGGTGTACAGACATGGATCAGCCACACTCCTTTTAAAACCAATTTTTACAAGGGCTTCATTTAAACACTGGTTCCAACACCTTCCACTTTGTTTGAGACCATAAACAGCCTTTCTCAAACGCCAGACTGCACCATTCCCCTCTTCAAACCCAGGGGGTTGTCTCATTAACACTTCATGGTCTAAATTTGCATGTAGATATGCAGCATCAATATCAAAATGGTGCACTGCTAGTTGTCTTACACCAGCAATGGAAAGCATTAAACGAAAAGTTTCACTCTTTACCGTGGGAGAAAACACTTCATCATAACTCTCCCCTTTAATCTGAGTGAACCCTCTGGCTACTAATCTGGCTCGAAAACGTGGTTCCCCAGATGCAAGGGTTTTCCTTTTGTAAACCCACTTGCATGACACCACTCTGCCACCAGGTGGCGGCATTATGACCTCAAACACTTTGTTACGTTTAAAAGAGTCCATTTCTTCTTTCATAGCTTGTTCCCACAAAGCACGTCCCCCAGGGGGTAAGTCTAAGACTTCATTATAACTTTGTGGTTCCACACAACTCACATTGCATACTCTCACTCCTCCTAGGGTCAAACGTTGAGGAGATACACCCTTGTTTGAACGCTGGGAGCGTCTAGGCACAACTACTTCTTCTTCCCCCCTTATCTCTGGCTCTTCTTCCTCTTCCTCTAGAGAAGTATTATCTATTGCCACATCTTTTGGGGAAATCTGTGCCTCTTCCTCATCCTGCTCCTGTGTTGCCAATGGCTGAGAAGAAGCCTCTTCTCTTACTTGCAGGGGCAGTAGGCAGTCAGGGTTGGCATGGATCGCAGTCCATCTGTCCTGCTCAGCGAAGTCTGCGCTTCGTGACAGAACCACGCGTCCTGGGCATAAATTGAAACGCCACCCTTTGCCATAGGACTGATATCCCACAAACCGCAGTTTCTGCGCTCTAGCGCCCCCTTTCTGGCGCTGAGCTTTGGGAATGTTTACATGTGCCCAAGAACCCCAATTATGGAGCATTGTCCACTCTGGTTCTTTCCCAAACAACATACGATATGGTATATCTTTTATAGAGCTAGACCAGGTTCTATTAATCAAAAAGTTTGCGGTCAGAAAAGCCTCGCCCCACAGCCTATGGTTGTGGCCCAATCCTGCATCCACTAGCAGGCAGTCCTTTACTGACTGTATCACAGCCCCACGTCTTTCACACAGACCATTTTCAGCAGGGCTATAAGGGTTAGTCAAACGGCGAGTGATCCCCTTACGTCGCAACCATATCCCAAATTGTTTGTTCAGAAATTCTCCGCCCCTATCTGTTTGCAACTGCACAACAGGGCGAGCAAAGAGCTTTTCAGCTTGGGCAACCCATTCTCTGAATGTGGGGAAACACTCAGATTTCTGCTTTAACAAAAACAACCAACTAAAACGTGATTTGTCATCTATTACCAGAAAAGCATATCTGGCGCCCCCTTCAGTCTTCTGTGGAAAAGGGCCTATCACGTCACAATGGACAAGTTCTAAAACCTCTTTAGATACTCTGTCGCTTTTAGAAGCCACAGGCTTCCTCTTAGATTTGGCCATTTTACATACATTGCAGAGCTGCTTCCAGATCCTAGCTCACAGAGGATCACGCTAGCCAGCGGTCACTTTATAAAAGTCTTTATTGCGTTACAGTTTCCATTCTCAAGCTGCTGCGTGCAACTCTACGTCTTATGGGTTAGACCGGCAAAGCTCCGTCTGAGTCTCCGCCCCCTGTACACCAGCTTAATACCCTAGCCTTACTCCACCTTTTCCGCCTGACCGTTCTTCTCTGGGTCCCTCTGCCCCCCGTGGTCTCTTCCTTCCTGGACTCTTCTGACGCTGACCCCCCGGACCCTTCTGTCTCCTTGCGTCGGGCTTTAGGACCTGGCTCCCTTTCCGGGCTGCTTACTGCGCCACCTTCCTGTGCATTTGAACTTGGCGCGCGCGCCCAACCTTCCACTTTCCGCCTGACTGTTTCTTTGCTCCCCGATGGAGGTGTGGCCACTCCTGACTCGTGCCCTCCCCCCTGCTGCGAGCTGCCAGAGCTCGATACCTGACGCCCTTCCTCTCCACTGTGCTCTGTTGGTGACGCTGGTCCCGATTTCCAACTGCTGCCCTCTGAGCCCCCTCTGGACCCTTCTTCCTGGGGTGTCCCCCTAGGCTCCCCCCTTGCTCTGGCCACTGGCGCTCCTTTCTGTGAATCTTCTGATTCACTGGAAAGACTCGGAGATCTCGGGTCGTCGTTATCACTCATCTTTTCTTCTGCCTCCTCCCCCTCGCTCTCTGTTTCCTCCCTTGCCCTCGCCTCTGCTCCTGAACCCCTGACATCCATCCCCCCCTCGAAGCCCCCCCTTCCCCCCTCCCCTCCTTCCGGTGCGGGAGCTGGGTGCTGCAGTGTCATGGGGACGAATGTCGGATACAGTTCGCTTCCCGTGGCGGGCCTCCAACTGAAGACTTCCGGTTCTTCCTCCCTGCGCTCGTCGACAACGGTCACCTCCACCTCCATCTCTGTGCCTCCGTGCTCGAACCCAAAATCCTCCCCGTACATGTCCACGTCCGTCTCCGCCTCAGTCGTTCCCGGGTCTGTCGCTCGACCTGGAACCTCCAGCCACTTCCTGCGCCACTGTTCCTCTGGTCTATCGTCCCACCAATACGAGGGTTCTGAGGCAGATCCCGCGGTTGACCCCTCCGGGGAACGTGTGTCCATTGTCGGTTCCTCGTCCGAGTCGAACCCCTGGAACGTGCTGGCTGAAAGCGTCGGTGTGAAAAGCCAATCGTTGAAAAAGTCTGCTGGCATGGGCCTGTGTGGGAAGAGGGCATGAAACTCGTCTTTGAGCAGAGGTTCCTCCAAAGCGTAGCCCGGCACCCAGCTGTTGGCACTGGCCGGGGTGCCCTCTCTGGCAAGAAGGTATTCTACTCCCTCTTCTCCCCATCTCGAGTCCAAAATCTCTGTGACTTCGTTGATGGGCTCCTCCTGTGGCACTCCCCTTTGCTCGGTTCCCTCTCGGAGCGGACTCGGCGCCGTTCCTGGTTCCTGAAATCTGTGAGGTGTCTTGTAGGGAGTGAGCACCGATCTGTGGAACACCGGATGCATCCTGGAGCCCTCCGGAAGCGTCAGCCTGAAGGCTACCGGGTTGACCTGCTCTTTGACTTGGTAGGGTCCCAGTTGTTTATGCCCTAGTTTCTTCTTCGCTAACGACCTGGCCGGCACTGTGTGGGCTGCCAACCAGACCCAGTCGCCCACATGGATCTCTTCGCCAACCCTCCTGTGTTTGTCCGCTTGTACCTTGTATGCGTGCTTAGCCAGCTCCAGGTGCCGCCGAAGCTGATCGTGGACCTCCTGCAACTCCAACGCGAACGCGTCTGCTGTCTGCGGCTCCCCCTCCCCCATTCTTTCCAGTCCCGGGAAGGTTCTGGGGTGCCTTCCGTTGTTGGCGAAGAACGGCGTCACCCCCGTGGACACGTGCTTCGTGTTGTTGTAGGCGAACTCGGCGAGAGGCAGGTAATCCACCCACGTCGCGGGCTGTTGATTCGCATAACATCTCAGGTACTGCTGCATGATGGCATTGACCCGCTCCGCTTGTCCGTTGGTCTGCGGGTGTCTAGCCGAAGCCAGGTTGATCTTGACGTTCAGGAAGCCCATCAGCTTCTGCCAGAAGTTCGAGATGAACTGCCGCCCCCGGTCGGACAGTATAGACCGCGGCAGACCGTGAACCTTGAACACGTGATCTATGAACAGTTTGGCGGTTTGTTCCGCCGTGGCCACCTTCGCACACGGAATGAAATGTGCCATCTTGGAGAACAAGTCCACCACCACTAGCACAGCCGTCTTGCCTCTCGAGCTGGGCAGATCCGTGACAAAGTCCAGGGCCACTCTCTCCCATGGTTCGAACGGAGTTTGCAGCGGTTCCAGCAGTCCCGCCGGCGGTCTGTGTACTGGTTTGGCCCTCTGGCAGGTGTCGCACCTCGCCACGTAGTCCGCGACCTCCCCTCTCATTCTGGGCCACCAGAAGTCTCTGGCGACTAATTCTATCGTCTTCTCTGTGCCAAAGTGCCCAGCGGTGGGCGCGTCGTGCAACTGCTGCAGTACCTTGGCGCGAAGATCGTCCCCCGGCACGTAGATGGCCCCTTTACGGAGGAGTAATCCGTCTCGAACCTGGAACTCACCGGTCGCAGTCATGCCCCTGTGTGCCTCTGCCATCTTCGCTCTCGCGAAGGAGTCGTCCTGCAACGCACGTCGAACCGCCTCCAGGTCAACAGTCGCGGAAGCGCACGCCCACGCTGTCGGTGCGAAGATGTGCATGGCCGCCGCTGGCGTCGCCTCCTCGAGGTATTGCGGTTTACGGGAGAGGGCGTCCGCCATGATGTTGGTGTCCCCCGGGACATACTCTATGCGGAAGTCGAAGTCCGCAAAGAATTCTGCCCAACATATCTGCCTCTGGTTCAGGAACCGCGCCGTGCGCCAGTGCTCCAGGTTCTTGTGGTCCGTGCGGACCTGCACCGTGTGCTTGGCTCCGATCAGGAAGTGCCTCCACGCCTTAAAGGCTGCATGAATGGCCAACAACTCCCTGTCCCAGATGGTGTAGTTCTGTTCTGACTTGGTGAGCTTCCTGGAGTAGAACGCTCCCGGTCTCCACGCCCCCTGCGGGTCTTGCTGCAATAGCACAGCTCTCACGGCTCTGTCCGAGGCGTCCGTCTCCACCCTCATCGGTCTGCTGGGGTCGACGTGTAGTAGCTGCTCTTCCGACGCGAAGAGACGCTTGAGTGCCTGAAAGGACTGCTCCGCCTGCTCCGTCCAGATGAACTTCTTCTTCTTGGAGCTGAGCGTGTCTGTGATGGCCGCCGTCTGCATCGCAAACCCCTTGATAAACTTGCGATAGAAGTTCGCAAAGCCGACAAACCGCTGGACCTCCTTTCTGTTGTGCAGACTTTTCCAATCCAAAACCGCGCGAACCTTGGCGCTGTCCATGGCGAGCCCCTTGTCGGACAACCTGTAGCCCAGGAAGTCCACCTCCGACACGTCGAACTGGCATTTTTCCAGCTTGGCGTAGAGCCTATGCTGCTGCAGTCTGCTCAGCACTTCCTTGCCGTCTCTGTCATGATCCTGCTGTGAGTCAGAAAAGATGAGTATGTCATCCAGGAAACAGACACACTTCTTGTAGAGGAGCCCCGCCAGCACGTGATGCATGAAAGCTTGAAAACAGTGGGAGCCATTTTGCAATCCAAACGGCATAACTCTGTATTCGTAGGTGCCCAGGGGCGTGAACATGGCTGTCTTCCACTCATCGCCTTCCCGCATGCGAATGAGGTTGTATGCCCCTCGCAGGTCCAACTTGGTGAAGACGCGCCCCTTGCGCACCGTCGCGAGGAGGTCGTCTATCCTGGGCATGGGGAAGTCCGACGGCGCGGTCACCGCGTTCAAGGTCCGGTAGTCCACCACGAGCCTTTTTTGGGGCGTGTCTTTCTTCTTGACAAAGAATACAGGACTGCCCCCCACTGCCTTGGACTCTCGGATGAAACCGCGCTCCAAATTGTGATCTATGAACTCCTTGAGTTCCTGTAATTCGTCCTCAGACATGGAATACAGCTTCCCTTTTGGTAACGCCGCCCCTGGTAGGAGGTCAATCTTGCAGTCGTACGGTCTGTGGGGGGGTAGCTTGTCCGCCTCCTTCTCGCAGAAAACCTCCAAAAATTCTGCATACTTGTGGGGAACCGCTTGCAGCGTCCCTAGCTGCAGCTGCGACTCCTCTTCCTCTCCTTCCTGTCGCGGCAGGATGCAGTGTTCAGCACAATAGGAAGAGCCGAAGGTCAGCTGCCTCTGGTACCAAGCCAGCGTCGGGCTGTGCTTGTCCAGCCAACTCATGCCCAATACAATAGGCGTGTCCGATAGTTGAGTGACATTGAAGCTCATGACTTCCTTGTGATTCCCAAGACGCATCACCATTGGTGGCGTTTGCTTCACCACTTGCCCCCCTAGCAGCTCCCTGCCATCCACCGTGACGACCTGCAGAGGCAGTGTGGCAGGCAGTAACTGTATATCGTGCCGGTCGACAAAGTCTTGCCCTATAAAGTCCGCATTGCTTCCTGAGTCAATGGTGATTGGCACGTCCATGGTGAGGCCATCGGGCAGCTGGAGCGATGCCGTGAGCCGCACTACTGGTTTGGGCGGGAGGGGGTCTGTGGGCTGCAAAATCTCTGGGGACTGCTTCACTGACACGTCTGGCTGGGCCCCAGTGCCTCTGTCTCCAGCCAGACTTCGTCGTTTCCCTGCTGTGGTTCTCCTTGCTGCGTTGCTGCAGTTACCATTGCTGAGGCTGCAGTGTGCTTGTGGATCCTCTGGGGACACTCTTTCGCCATATGCTGGGGATTGTCGCAGATGTAACACTTCCGGTTCCCTCTAGGAGGCTTCGCTTTCACTGCTCCCGGTGCTAGGGCTCTGGTAGCTGACTGAGCCCTTGCAGCTCCAACCTCCATAGGTTCCGCTCCTCCTCCTGGTGGAGGCGTGGATTGCGCATGCGCTGCTTCTCTGGGAAGGAAGGAGTAGCCCCTGGCTGGTTCGCGCCCTCCACGCCCTTCGTCCCTGCTCCAAGGACGTTCTTCCAGACGCACCCCAACCGCCAGCGCCCTCTGAACGATCTCCTGCGTGCTCCGGGGTCTCTCCCCCCTTGCAATTTCGTCTTTAACCGCGCTGTTCAATCCTTCCCAAAACAGGTCTCTGACTGGAGCCGAATCTCTGTCCCATTCCAGGGCACTGACCAATGCAAAAAAGCGGGCATGGTACTGCCTTACACTGGCCCTCCCTTGCTTCAGTCCATGTACCTCCTTCCGGGCAAGATCCACGTCTATGCTTGATAAAAAGCACCCATCCATCGCTTTAATAAAGGCATCCGCATTTTGGAGCGCCGGATCCTTATCTCTCCACAAGTTGCGCAGCCATGCTTTAGCATCTCCATGCAAATGGGACATGATAAATCCCACCTTCTCTTGCTCATCTCTAAAGTCTTTGTCCAGCAGTTGCAGTGCACACATTACATCTGCTCTAAAGTTGGGGTACTGTTGTAAATTCCCATCGAAGTGAGAGACTAGACCGCCTGTTCGTCTCCCCAACCCAATCCCCTCCGGTCTGGGTGTCAGTTGCCCTTGCTTCGTAAGCATTTCCAACCTGACCTGGAGATCCCTGTAGGCGGCAGCTGCGTCCTCCTCTCTCTTCCTGGATGCAAGTATCTCGGCATTCAGTCGTGTCACTGCTTCTCTGAGATCCGCTATGTGCTGTTCGGCCGTCATATTGTCTGCCGTTCGTGAGCTCGCTAGTAGGCACCCGCCTTCTCTCCTCTCCGCGAAGCTGTAGATGCCCACAACTAGGGACGGAGCTTACTGTCAGAGCTGCTTCCAGATCCTAGCTCACAGAGGATCACGCTAGCCAGCGGTCACTTTATAAAAGTCTTTATTGAGTTACAGTTTCCATTCTCAAGCTGCTGCGTGCAACTCTACGTCTTATGGGTTAGACCGGCAAAGCTCCGTCTGAGTCTCCGCCCCCTGTACACCAGCTTAATACCCTAGCCTTACTCCACCTTTTCCGCCTGACCGTTCTTCTCTGGGTCCCTCTGCCCCCCGTGGTCTCTTCCTTCCTGGACTCTTCTGACGCTGACCCCCCGGACCCTTCTGTCTCCTTGCGTCGGGCTTTAGGACCTGGCTCCCTTTCCGGGCTGCTTACTGCGCCACCTTCCTGTGCATTTGAACTTGGCGCGCGCGCCCAACCTTCCACTTTCCGCCTGACCGTTTCTTTGCTCCCCGATGGAGGTGTGGCCACTCCTGACTCGTGCCCTCCCCCCTGCTGCGAGCTGCCAGAGCTCGATACCTGACGCCCTTCCTCTCCACTGTGCTCTGTTGGTGACGCTGGTCCCGATTTCCAACTGCTGCCCTCTGAGCCCCCTCTGGACCCTTCTTCCTGGGGTGTCCCCCTAGGCTCCCCCCTTGCTCTGGCCACTGGCGCTCCTTTCTGTGAATCTTCTGATTCACTGGAAAGACTCGGAGATCTCGGGTCGTCGTCATCACTCATCTTTTCTTCTGCCTCCTCCCCCTCGCTCTCTGTTTTCTCCCTTGCCCTCGCCTCTGCTCCTGAACCCCTGACAGTCATCTATTACCAGAAAAGCATATCTGGCGCCCCCTTCAGTCTTCTGTGGAAAAGGGCCTATCACGTCACAATGGACAAGTTCTAAAACCTCTTTAGATACTCTGTCGCTTTTAGAAGCCACAGGCTTCCTCTTAGATTTGGCCATTTTACATACATTGCAATCTAGGAAACAGTTACAGCTATTTACTTTTAGGTTCTTGCACACCTTTTGCATCTCTGAAAACACACGGAAATTGGCGTGACCCAGTTTTCTGTGCAGTTCATGTACACACCCCTTATGAACTGGCAAATTATCCTGAACCACCTGGGCTGCTTTAACAGGCTTGTCCTGCATTACATATAACCCATTTTCCATCTTTGCATGGCCACATACTTGAGTTCCATTATTTATCAGACAGCCATCCTGCGTGAACTTAACACTAGACCCTGCATTAATCAAACAGCTTATAGACAGTAAACAATAGTCCAAACTGCTGACAAACAGAGTCTCTGGTAGAGTAGTGTTCAAGCACTGCAGGAAACATGTTCCCTGGCCATCAATCTTGCTTCTACGACCATCAGCAAGATAAATTGAGTCTTTTCCATCAGCTGGCTTCTCCAGGGTCCTAAAGCCCTCCCGACTATTGCAGATAATCCTGCTGCTGCCAGAGTCCAGCAACCATGTTCCTCGAGGTATCTTTCTCTCCTCTCGAGAAAATGCAGACACAAACTGAGCAGAACGCATGTTCTTCTTCCCTGAAGAGAACCCCTTCTGCTTACGTTTCTGTGTCGATTGCTGTCTCTGCTCCATGTCGTCTCCTGGAAGTCTTGCCCTGCATTGACGTTGGAGATGCCCGGGTTGGTTGCATCTATAGCATCTCCTCACCGCCATGGCCAAGTCCAAACCTTGGCGTTGCTCCATTGGCAGATTCTGCTGCTGGCCCCCTCGGCTGTAACTCCTCCGTTCTTGGAGTTCAGCCTGTCTATCTGACCTTCTTTCTGCTTCTTCGGTCAATCTGCCAACCACATACTCAAGGGTCAGATCTCGGGGACGCATACTCTCCATGCTGTTAATCACAGGCAACCAGCTTTCAGGCAAACTTGAAAGGATAATGTAGGTTTGGTCAGTCTCATCATAACGCTTACCTCTTTGCTGTAGTTGAAGAAACAGAGATTTCAGCGTTTGAAGATGAGTTGCCAAACTCTCACCTTCTTTCATAACAGTCCTGAACAGCCTTCTGGTCAGAGAAATTATAGTTCCAGCAGTTTCTCTGACATGCATTGCCCTTAATAAATTCCAGCACTCAAACGCTGTGCTGGCATTTGCTACATGCAATAACTGAGAGTTGCTCAAACACAGCATAATTTGGGCACGGGCCCTTTCATCTAGCCATTTTTTCTCAGCAGAGTCAGTTCTCAAAACCTCAGTTTCAACACAGTTCCATAGTCCATCTCTCCTTAACAACTGCTGCATTTTAATTGACCAACTCAGCCAGTTGCTCTCTGAGAGAAGTTCAAAAGGGATGCCTCCCCCAATATTTACAACTTGGGAAGACTGGAAATCTGCTATCTCTGCTGGTGCTTGCTGAGCCCCTTTTGTGGGGTCTCCAGCAATCTCTCCTGACTCTCTCTTTAGAGTCCCACTGGATGGTCCTGGCTGGCACTCACCGGCTTCTAGCTGCTGCCTCTGTTGACCCTCAGGTCCCGCCTGGCTCTGCAACTGGTGTAGCCGCTCTGTGAGTCGCCTACTGTGGTCCTCTAGCAGTTCAAACTGTTCCAGTAGCCGACGCTGAGTGCTTCCCTGATCATCAGATCCTAGCCGCTCCAGCGCCGCTGCAGACAGTTACAGCTTGCCACCAACTGCTCCAACGCACAGCCACTGTCTCCGTACACCACCAGGACTCACCAGCTCCTTGCTGAAATGTTGTTAGTCGTTTTGCACTCTGCACATGCTCAGAAACACTGGGCCCATAACCTGTCAGTGTTTGTAAAAAGCAAAAAAAGATGGAAAGGGTTCTGACCTCCCTTTGTCTCCTCAGCCTGGTCCTCGGACCCTTGTCGGCACAAAAGAGTCCACGAGAATATCCTTGCAGAGTTTTATTCTTAAAAGTCCTTGTGCAAAACACGACTGAATACACACCAGCACCAACCAACCCAAACACCAGCCACAGCCCAAACTAACATTTCTCACTTATATATACAACTTGGTGCAGACCGCTGAGTCATGCTGACCCAGCTTTATTCGCATTAAAGAAACAGCGGCCATTTTAGCCGTGACAGGACGTTCATTTGAAAGAGTCTCAAAGCTATCTTCACTGATTGAGCCTGATTCTTGGCATATAAGGATCTAATCTGGATGGCTGCTTTAGATGCGTTAGTTGTTATATAGTCTCTATGGGCCAGAAAAGACCTATTTGACCGTATTACTTGTCCCAGATATTTAAAGCACTATTCTGTAAAAGCCCATGCTGGAGCTCACTTTGCTCTTTATTCAGAAGGTGAAGGGCTTGAGAAGTGTAATTCAGTGCTTTTGCTGCAGAACAAGCTAAAGAATTAATGTTTCTACTGTTGCGTACAGCCAATCCAGGGACTCCTAGGAGAGAAACAGCTAAAGAGATATATTCAGACCTACTGGGAAGAGAAATTGAATCATCACAATCGTTAGTTAATTCAACAGAGCGGCGATATCTAGTGCGAGACAAATGATGTTTTTTGGTTAATATGATAGACAAGCGGCTTATACAGCAAGGTGTGCCATGGCTAATGTTCGCAGGAATGTAATTAAATGTATAGCCTGGACACGACCAGAACCAGCCTTCAGGCAGCTCTGTGTATTTATATACATAAGAAATATTTACATAATCAGAGCAATTAAAATTATCCTTGCCCATTTTCACACAGTTGGTTTTTGTGCAATTCACCATACGGGCACAAGTAACATTAAAGGAAGCCACGTATGGGGTCAATAAATCAATGGCCAAAGGTGGGCGTCGGCGTACTTGGTTACCCCAGTTATGGTAGCCGGAATAACCAAGGGTGCGGAGAGAATCACTTTGGGGTAGAGATGAATAAAACCAGGTGTCCTTTTGCAGTTCTAAGGGGTCATGGCAAACAGGGATAAGGCAGGAGCCAAGGATTTCCCCTATAGATACCTGTTGGGTTAGACAAAAGGAAGAAACATTGAGGGTCTTTGCAAAAGACTCCTACACATTCATCGGTGTGGAACCACCGTTCTTAGGAGCGGCAGCGGAAAGGGGCAAAAACAAAATGCTGAGAACGATCACTACCATTGAATTAATGTTAAGGCAAGAAATAATGCACATAAGCAAATTCTCAGGTGTGGCTTCAAGCTGCTTTTCCTTTCTAAGCTGTTCAGCCTGAAATGAGAGCGACTTTATTTGGCCCCATGTCACAGGTCCATTACGATTTCCCCGCTTGCGAATCCTGGGGGGGCTGGACGTCACATCCTGGGCGATCTGTAGTTTGCGATCGAACTGCGGTATTGGATCCGGAAGGGTCTGTCGCCACGCCATGGTGCAGACGAATGCAGCGTGCAGGAACACAGCGAGCACCCTGTGGAGTAGAAACTGCAGCGTAACCCTTTCCCCAGGTGATCAGTTTTACAGGTTCACTCCATTCGTTGGAGGGCAATATCTTATAGCGGACCAGTGGGGCTGGGAGTATCTCTGTTTGTTGAAAATGCTTCTGCAGGCGAGTATAAGATTGATGATCCTGTATGGAGAGATTCAAATGGTTGAGAGTAAAGAGAACACTGGCCAACCAGCCTTCCTTTTCGGAGAGCGAGGCTGGGACTCCGGCCTTCTTTTCCTGTCGAATTAAGGCTGTTTTTAAGGTGCGACTGGCACGTTCAACGATCGCTTGGCCTTGTGAATTGTAGGGGATGCCAAATAAATGACGAATATTCCAAGTTTCACAGAACTGAGCAAAGGATTTTGCCCAGTACGCTGGGGCATTGTCAGTTTTTAAAGAATGGGGCTTGCCCATGACTGACATGGTGCGAACAAGATGATTGCAAACATGCTTAACTTGCTCACCCCTTTGAGGGCTGGCCCAAATAAAACCTGAAAATGTATCAATGCAAACATGTATGAACTTCCAAGGTGAAAAGGGGGCAAAGTGAGTTACATCCATTTGCCACAATTGGTTGGCTTCCAGTCCACGGGGAGTCACACCAGGGCTGGGGTGGCCAATCTGATTAGAGCATTGAGGGCATTGCTGGATGATTGCACGTGCCGCTTCCAACGGGATTTGGAACTGGCGGCTAAGGGCTTTTGCATTTTGATGATGAAAGGCATGACTTTCAATAGGAGAAACAGGCAAAGCTCTAAGCAAGGAATCTGCTTTTGCATTGCCATCAGTGATAAAGCCTGGAAAGGGTTGGTGAGAGCGAATGTGCACCACAAATAAAGGGTGGGAGCGATTGGAAAGAAGCAATTGTAAGGAAAGGAAAAGGCTCAACAAGTTGTCATCCAATAAAGGACTCACATAACTGCCCTGTAGGCGAGTTATGACATTTGCGACATAAAGGCTGTCCACAATCAAATTAAAAGGTTGTTTGGAAAAGTGATGCAAAGCTCTGACAGCAGCTGCTAACTCAGAACGCTGGGCAGACTTTTGTGGAAGTGTGTAAAGGCTGTGCCATGCTTCATTTTGTTGCCAGGCAACCACCCCCCTGGAGGGGGATCCGTCAGTAAAGACAGTAAGGGCATCCAGAGGGACAGGAGATAATATGGAAGAAAAGGACAGGGAGATTTGCTTGCTCATTTGCAGGCGAGGGTCGGCTGGAATATGGCAACCCACTTGGCCAACAAAGTCGGCTAAAGCGCACTGCAAATCCATGCTAGTGGAGAGAGCAGTTTCCCATTGTTCTAAGGGCATGGGCACAATAATTTGATGGCAATCAACGCCAAAAAGGCTTTTACAGCGACGGCGTCCCTTGCTGATGAGCTGAGCAAGGAGATCCACTAAAGGAGTTACCGTGTTCTTTGGCGTATGATGTAAATACAGCCATTCAATTATATGAACTTTCGATGGGCCTGACTGAATAACGGCCGCAAAAGGTTGGACAGAATCTGTCATTATGACTACATCGGGCAAAACATTAAGGATTGCTCGATCAACCCAGTGGAGACGCATGATTTCCTTTAACTGGGCAACAGTCTGCTGTTGAGAAAGGGTCAAGGTGATTTTTGCGCCAGGAGAGTGATGGCCTTTTAAGGCTGAAAAAAGCGGCCGTAAAACTTCGAGTGGGATCTTAAAATAGGGTCTTATCCAGTTGATATTACCCAGCAATTGCTGCAACTGGACATATTTCATTGTTTTAGGAACATGAAGTTCAGGGACAACGGGAATAGAATAGCTAGCTATCATTTTATGTCCCAAATAATGAAAGGGAGAAGATTCCTGGATCTCTTCTGGAACAATTTTCAAACCATAAAGTGACAAACAATTTGTCAAATCACGTTTCCAGTGGGGGGGAGGCGTGGTCCACTAATAAGCACGTCATCTGTGTAATGGAAAATCAAGAGATGTGGATACTGCAAACGGAAGGGCTGAAGGGCTTGATTCACATAATATTGGCACATGGTAGGGGAATTCAACATTCCTTGTGGTAAAACCTTCCATTGATATCGTTCCCTGGGCTGACAATTATTTAGTACAGGAATAGTAAAAGCAAAGAATTTGCGATCCTTCTCCTGTAGGGGAATGGAGAAGAAACAATCCTGCAAGTCTATTATAGCCAATTGATATGAATGTGGAATCATATTTGGATTAGGCATACCACACTGTAAAGGCCCCATGGGTTCAAGGATCTGGTTAATTTTCCTCAGATCTTGGAGAAATCTCCATTTGCCACTCTTCTTCTTTATGACAAAAACAGGGGTATTATAGGGGCTGACTGAAGGCTCTATATGGTCTGCCAATAATTGCTCATTCACCAGTTGTTTTAAGGCAAGTAATTTTTCTCCTGAAATGGGCCATTGTTCTACCCATACAGGACTAGTAGATTTCCAGCTGAGGGGAAGCGCAAGCTTACTCATTAAATTGAATGGTAGCTTGTAATTGTTGCAGTAAGTCTCTTCCCCACAGATTGAGGTGGATTTTCAGCACACAGGGCTGGATGTATGCAATGGTTTCAGAGCTATCAGGCAGAGAAACAGGCAGCCACTGTAAGCTCTTGGAAGAATTTTGTGGGCCACCCACAGCCAAGACTGCAGAGGCAGACTCAAGGGGCCACGTGGGGTCCCAGCAATCACTGGAAATTACAGAAATATCCGCGCCTGTGTCAATCAAGCCTTCCGGAACTTTTCCATTGATTTTATACTTACGAAGAAGTTTCTGATGACCAATCCGCTGGATAACAGCTAACAGCTGTGGGGGGAAAGAAGAGAGCTCTTGCAAATTACTATCCATAATAGAAGCAGTAGGATGAGAAGGGAGCACCACCAAATGTGCCCAAGACTCACCCTTTTTTAACTGCATGGGCATATGGCTCCAAAATTGAACCATTATTGTGCCTACATAGTCAGGATCCAGAACACCAGGAATAACCTGGATCCCTTCTTTCGCCGCAGAAAATTTTGGTAAAATTAGACCTGCGACTTTAGGAGGTAGTGGACCTGCCAATTGGGAAGGCATGAGCACAATTTCACCAGGTAAAACAGTGTCTTTGTTCTCTTGATTTATCAAATCAATGGCAAATTCAGAAGGTGTATGTTTAGAAAGTTTTTCAGCAGCGGAAACTAAAGGCGGAAAACTCTCTAATTGTCCTGGCCCGAGAGTGGGGCCGCAATGGAGTTTCCCGGACTCCTGCATTGATTAGCCCAATGATAGCCTTTACCGCATTTCGGGCATTTTTTGGAGGGTCTGGTTCTGTTGGTAGCAGTGTCTTTGCATGAGCCCCCGCCGGGGGCTCTGCATTGCTTAGCAAAATGGCCAGGGCGCTTGCAGTTAAAACAATTACCTGTAGGCCTATTGGAAGCTTGGATCGCGCCAGCAAGCAAGGACATCGCATGACTCTGGCTTCCAACATCTGCACAGGCTTTAATCATATCAGCAAGGTCATATTTAACGCGATGTATGACTGACTGCAAAGCCTTTTTGCAATCCGTGTTAGCATTCTCAAAAGCCAATTTTTTCATCAACTCATTCTGAGCCGTGGTGTTATCAATCTGCCGGGTAACCGATTCTTTTAATCTATCTATAAATTGATGGTAAGGCTCCGAATGCTGTTGCTTAATATTGACAAAGGAGCTCTGTGGTTGCCCTGAGACAGGGACTTTCCGAAAGGCGCGCTGTACACAGGTCGCGGTGTGACTAAAATGTGCAGGTGTCAGCATCGCCTGGGCTGCTATATTATCAAACGGACCAGCACCATAAAGTTCGTTAGCTGTATGCTGTGGATCAGACAGGGTCGAGGCGTTATGTTTAAATTCACTGTCAAAAACTACATACTGAGCAGGGGACAAAAGCATGCGCATCAGATCCTTCCAGTCCTGAGGAAGCATTGTATAACCATTCGCTATTCCCTCCAGCATTCCTGTTACATAGGAGGATTTTAAACCAGAATCAACAATGGCCCTTCTTAATTCTTGCATTACAGAATAAGAAAGGGTTTCATATAGCACCTGTTGTTGCGCTGTGCCTGGGTTTGCATAAGAAATAGGGAAAGCAGATGGCAACACCCCAGCCCACTCAGACTCTTCCTCTAAGGATAGGAGCCCTTTCTGCCTTGCCTGGGAAAGTGCTAGACGCACAGCTCCAGTAGGAGCAGATGCAGGCAAAGGAGACACAGGAGGGAGGGAAGGGGGGATGGGGGTGGGCTGAGGCATAGCTCCTGTATGAGTAGATGCAGGAGGGGGAAGGGGGAATGGGTGTGGGCTGAGGCATAGCTCCTGTATGAGCAGACGCAGGAGGGGGGAAGGGGGAATGGGTGTGGGCTGAGGCATAGCTCCTGTATGAGCAGACGCAGGAGGGGGGGAAGGGGGTGGATGGGGTGGAAGCAGGCAAAGGAGGGAGGGATTGGCAGGATTGTGCAGGAGGCAAAAGCTTGGGGTAAGGAGGGGGATTGTCTGCAATAGTTAGAAGTGCAGGAGCCGTGGGAGACGCCTGAGAGGCCAGGGGCCCTAAGTTTGCCACGGCATCAGCACATTTCTGCCAAGTAAGCAGACAATGAGCCTGGGTTCTGCAAAAAGAGTTTTTCCAATCTTTTGCCAAACCTCTACCCCCAAGGAGCCCGCCTCAGGGTACCAGGGACATTGAAATGCAATCTCACATAACAAACGTTCAATTTCCTTTAAAGAAACATGAGCACCTGCACCTCTTTGTCTGACTAAATGAAGCAGTTCAGTAGCATGCACTTTCTGGGACTTTGTAAGCTCCCCCCCCCCCCATACTCACGGTGTAGCCGGCTAAGACTTCTCCAGTCGAGTGAAGCATGAGGCTGGCTGGCTGCTCGGCTGCGCAAGGGATCTGGCACGTCGGGGTCACCAGATGTAGGAATGAAAAATCATGGGAGACGAGAGAGGCAGGTGTAACATGAGGCGTCTGTCAGGGCGGGCCCTGGGAGCCTATTTTATTGAATATTGCAAGCATTGCCACAGGTGGGCCTGTGGCTGATTGGTTGATACATACACACAGAAACTTGTGATTGGTTAACATAAGTACAAGGTGGGGATTACATGTGAGAGGTGGGATTTACATATGATCATTTATCACTGATACATTAAAGGCTGAGAATCGGAGCTAGAACTAGACAGGCATGAAGCCTCCTAATTAAATTGTAACTAGAGATTAATATGGCACAAACAATTACTAATGATTGATCATAACATGAAACAATATAACAATCAAGTTCTGTAGATGTGGTCAGCTAGGCATGAAGAGCAGGTACAGTTTGTTTTCCATGAGCTTAGGATGTCTGTTACTAATGATTGATCATAGCATGAAACAATGTAACAATCAAGTTCTGTAGATGTGGTCAGCTAGGCATGAAGAGCAGGTTCGTACAGTGTGTGCAAAAGCAGGGAAAAGCCTACAAGCAAGACTTCTCAGAAAGCAAGAGAAAAGAGGAGCAAGGCTTCCCCATAATGGAGCAGTTTTGTGCAGAAAGAGAACCAACAGCTATGTGCAGAAAGAAGACTTCCCTTTACACTTAACCTGCTCTAAGGGGATCCCGTTCATCGACCATCGATGGAGTCTCGGTCGGGCGGAGAAGACCATCATCTTGGTCTTAGCATAGTTGGGTTGGAGCTCATGCTGATCACAGTATTCATGTAGAGCTTGCAACATTCTCCTCAGTCCAATAGGGGATCTGGCAAGAAGTGCGGCGTCATCCGCATACAGAAGAACATTCAGAGATCGGCCTGCTAATTGAGGGGGTGGGGGGTGGAAAGCATCATTGGCCATGTGAGTCACCAGTGAGTTAATGTAAAAATTAAACAATGCTGGGGCCAATAGACAACCCTGTCTTACCCCTCTATTGGTGGTAACAGGGTTGGAGACTAGGCCTTTATTGTCTAGCCTGATTCTCAGGAAGGTGTTTGTATGGAGGCTGATAATCAGATGAAGGAGACGACGATCGATCTTTGTAGCAGCCAGTTTTGTCCATAGCTGCTTTCTAGAGATTCGATCAAATGCCTGCTTAAGGTCAATAAAAGCCACATGAAGAACCTTTGGGGCTTTGCCGGCATACTTTTCCGCCAGGTGATTCAAGGTTAATATTTGGTCTGTAGTAGATCTTCCAGGGCGAAAACCCGCCTGTTCATCGGCAATGATATTGTCGTCCTCCATCCATTTTGATAGTTTGTTTAGCAGGTACCCCGAGTAAATCTTCCCAATGACATTTAGCAAGATGATTGGCCTAAAGTTGCTCGGCTCTGTACGTGGGCCTTTCTTATGTATTAATACAATCAACGCCGAGCTCCAGCTTGAGGGAAATTTTGCAGTTTTGTTTATATACGTGTAAAGTGCTGCTAAAAGCGGGATCCACCAATCTTTATTTGCTTTGATGGCATCAATGGATATAAGGTCACAAGTAACAGGGGCTCTCTTCTTTAATTGCCATGCTAATAACCAGGCTCAGGTTATGTTTCAGGCTGTGTCTCTGTTTCAGGCTCCGGCGCTGTATCAAACACTGTTGCAGACTCAGGCTGTGGCACTATGGCTGTAGCTGTGGCTTTGGTTCTGTTTCAGGCTCTGGCACTGTATCAAGCACTGTTTCAGGCTCAGGCTCAGGCTTCTGCTCTTTATTAGGCTTTGTGTCAGTCTTTGGCTCTAGCACTTATTCTAGCTCTATTTCAGGCTCGGCCTGTGTCTCAGCCTTTGTCTCTGTTTCACGCTGTTTCTCTGTTTCAGGCTCCGACGCTGTTTCAAGCCCTGTATCTGCCTCTGCCTCTGTTTCAGGCTCTGGCACTCTATCAAGCACTGTTTCTGGCTCTGGCTCTCTTTCAGGCTCTGGTTCTGAATTAGGGTTTTGTTCTGGCTCTGGCTGTGTCTCTGGATCTGGCTGTGTCTCTGCTTCAGGCTCCTATGCTGTATCAAGCACTGTATCAGGCTCTGCCTCTCCCTCTGCCCCTGGCTACGTTTAAGCGTCAGGCTCAGTTTCAGACAGTGTCTCTGTTTCAGGATCCAGCACTCTATCAAGCACTATTTCAGACTCAGGCTGTGGATCTCGGCTGTGGCTCTAGGCTCCGTCTGTGGCTCTGGCTGTGGCTCTGGCTCTCTTTCAGGCTCTGGTTCTGAATTAGGGTTTTGTTCTGGATCTGGCTGTGTCTCTGGCTCTGGCTCTGGCTCCAGCTCCGGCACTGTATCAAGTACTGTTGCAGACTCAGGCTGTGGTTCTAGGCTGTGGCTGCAGCTATGTTTTGCGCTCCGGCCCTGTATCAAGCCCTATTTCTGGCTCTGGCTCTGGCTCTGGCTCTGGCTCTGGCTCTGGCTCTGGCTCTGGCTCTGGCTCTGATTCTGATTCTGATTCTGATTCTGATTCTGATTCTGATTCTGATTCTGATTCATGTTCTCCCTCTGACTCTGATTCAGGGTTTCGCTCTGGCTCTGGCTCTGGCACTCTATCAAGGACTGTTTCAGACTCAGGCTGTGGCTGTGGATCTGCCTCTGTTTCAGGCTCAGGCTCTGTTTGAGGCTGTGTCTGTTTCAGGCTCCGGCACTGTATCAAGTACTGTTGCAGACTCAGTCTGTGGCTCTAGGCTGTGGCTGTGGCTGTTGCTCTGGTTTGGGCTGTGGCTCTTTTTCAGGCTCTGGTTCTGAATGAGGGCTTGGTTATGGCACTGATTCAGGGTCTCGCTCTGGCTCTGGCTGTGTCTCTGTTGCACCTCAAACGGTGGTTTGTTGTTGTTGTTGTTGTTGGTTTCTTTCTGGGGTGGGACAAATGTTTAGTTGGGGCGGGGATTATTTTAAGTTTAGCATAATTGTTTCTTGCTTTGTTTTTCTTTTACTATTTTTTTTAGGTTATTGTATAGTTTGTATTTTGCATTTTAAGTGGAAAGGGTCAGGGCTGCCTGGGAGGGGGCCTCAGCCAACAGAATGGCTGGGGCAAGTTCCCTACGGGGGGTGTTTATTGGAACACCCAATCTCTGTTATCGCGGGTGGGAGGAGCAGTTGCGCTAAGACCAGACCACGTCTTTACCGAAGATCTGGTTCTGACCCTGATTCTGATTCTCTGATTCTGGCTCTCTATCAAGGGCTGTTTCAGACTCAGGCTGTGGCTGTGGCTGTTGCTCTGGTTCTGGCTCTGGCTCTTTCTCAGGCTCTGGTTATGAATGAGGGCTTGGTTCTGGCACTGATTCACGGTCTCGCTCTGGCTCTGGCACTCTATCAAGGACTGTTTCAGACTTAGGCTGTGGCTGTGGCTCTGGCTCTGTTTCCATTCATAAAATGGAATGTACACAAAAAAATAATCCTTTCTATATAAATTTTCCAATACATTCTGTAAACATAATAAATCCTTAATTGTTGTCCACCTCTTTTTAGTTCCTTTATCACTCGAATGCTAGCACGGAGTCAAAACTATTATTGTATTTTTGAACATATCTTGTATAACCATCCCATTTTTCTGCAAATTTTTGCTTTGAGATTCCTCTGAGTTTGCTAGTCAATTGAGCCGTCTCCACCAATTCCTGTAATTTGATTTGCCAATCTGTTATTTTTGGAGCCTCGTGATCTTTCCATCCCTTGGCCACAAGTATACGAGCTGCTGCGGTTGCATACAAGAATACCTCTCTTAGATTTTTTGGGATCTCTTTATCTAAAATACTTCATAGAAATGCCTCTGTTTTTTTCGTAAAAGTTATCTCCATCATCTTTTTTAATTCATCGTATATTCTCCCCTCCCCCCCAAAAAACTTAATCTTTTCACACGTCCACCACATGTGGCTCATGTCACCGTTATTTCCTCCACATCTCCAACCAGCATTCGCCAAATTTTTATACATTCTTGATCATCTGGAAGGAGTGAGATACCACCTATGAGCCATTTTCATCATGTTCTCTCTTATATTATAGCTGGCTGTAAATTTCAAATTTACATTCCACCAGTTTCCCCCATCTTTTAGCATAATTCGGCGGCCCACATCTTGGGCCCACTTTATCACTGAAGCCTTAACCTCCTCATCCATTACTTCGTAGTCTAAAAGAAGTCTATACATTTTTGCGATTATTTTGGTTTTACTATTCAGTAGTTCTCTTTCAAGTCTTGAAGGCTCCTTTTCAAAACCTATCTGCTTATCCTGTCTGAACACTTCATTCACCTGGAAGTAATCTAGCCAAGGAGAAAAGTGATCTTTTATTTTCCCTCCCCCCCCTTAATATTGTGTTATACGTTATCCAGTTCTCTTTGATGTTGTTGGTTTTTTTAACAGTGATTGCTTCTAGTGGAGCGTTCCATCTTGGGGTTTCTGTTCCAAACATCTTTTGCACTTTCCCCATACCTTATATATGGCATTTCTTATGATATGATTTGAAAAACTCCTATGCGACTTTATTTTCCCATAATTAAGATAGCCATGCCACCCAAAACGGGTGTCATGACCTTCTAGATCTAAAATATCCCAATTTTTAAATAAATACCAATCTTTCAACTAGAGAAGACATGAGGCTTCGTAATATAGCTTCAAATCCGGTAACCCGTAGCCACCTCTTTCTACAGTATCTATTAATAACTTATGCTTTACTCTTGGTCTTTTACCCTTCCACAAATATTTAGAAATTTCTTTTTGCCACTTGTTGATACTGCTGGTCTTTCCTGTAATTGGAATCGTTTGGAATAGAAAGAGTAGCTTCGGTAAAACTATCATTTTAATTACCGAAATGCGGCCCAGGAAGGATAAATTTAACCTTGTCCATGTCTCCAACTGTCTTTTGATATCTTTCCAACAATTGGTATAATTATCTTCATATAAGTTAATATTCTTTGGTGTTATCCATAATCCTAAATACTTGATTTTGGGGTAGATTTTAATGTTTATTATGTGTTCTAATTCTGCTTTTTCATCTGGCGACATATTTTTAACTAATAGCTTTGTCTTGTTTAAATTCATTTTGAACCCCGCAACTTTACCGTAGCCATATATTATTTCCAACGCCTTTCTTAAACTCTGTTTTGGTTGCTCTGTAGTTATAATTAAATCGTCAGCAAATGCCCTCATTTTGTAACTTCTATTTCCCAGCATAATCCCTTTTTCCACCTTGGGCCCCATACTCCACCTCAGCATATAAGGCCCCAAGGAGGCCTCGGGACATTGCTGCTGTTGCTTTGCTGGTGAGTCTTGGGGAATACCGCTCCCCCCTGATGCCCTTTTCCACCTTGGGCCTGGGGGCGGGCCCCATACTCCACCACAGCATATAAGGCTCCAATTAGGCCTTGGGACATTGCTGCTGCCGCTTTGCCGTGAGCTTGTGGGGAGGACCGCTCCCCCCTGAAGCCCTTTTCCACCTTGGGCCTGGGGGCGGGTCCCATACTCACCTCCGCAGCTTATGGGGCTCCAGGGAGGCCCGGGTGTGTTGGGTGGGGTGGGTGTTTAGTTGAGTGGGGGAATTTGTTTAATTTAATTATGTTGTGTTTGTAACTTTGTTTTTTGTTTTTATAGTTTTATTGTTCTGTTAGTTTGTTTTTTGTATAGGCTTTAATTTGATTTTAAGGGGAGGGGTCAGGGCTGCCTGGGAGTGGGTCCCAGCAAACAAAATGGCTGGGGCAGGTTCCACAGGGGGGGATGCACTCAGACAACCGATCTCAGTGATCATGGGTAGGAGGAGGTGTTACGCTAAGACCAGACCATGTCATTACCGAGGAAGCAGGCTTAGTCGTTGTCTGAGGACTATCCCTGCCTCCAGGTCTGGTCCTGACCGAAAGGATACTGGAATCAACAAGGGAAACCCACATGACCTGAAAGTGTTGCTGTGCAATGCCAGGTCAATGATGACTAAAACCACTGCCATCCACGACCTGATTGTGGATGTAGGCTTTGACCTGGCATGTGTGACAGAGACCTGGTTGGATGAAGCAGATGGGCCTGTCCTTGCCGCTGCATGTCCACCAGGTTTCTCTTACGCACAGCAACCCAGGCCTTGTGGGCGGGGAGGGGGGGGTTGCAGTGATTTTTAGGAAGTCATTAGTTTGCACCGGGTGTCCTATTGGAAAGACCCAGTTCTCTGAGTGCATGTTCTGGAAGTTGGGCAATAGGGGCAGTACAGGATTCCTATTGGTGTACCGACCTCCTCGCTGCACCAAGGATTCCCTGCCCGAGCTGCTTCAGGTCGTGGCAGATGTCCTCGTGGAGACACCTAGTTTGGTTGTCTTAGGGGATTTTAACATCCATGCCGACATGACCTTACAAGGGGCCGCTCGGGACTTCGTGGAAAGCATGGCCTCCATGGGGCTGTCCCTGAATAAGTCTGGCCCAACTCATAGCCACGGGCATGCCTTAGACCTGGTGTTCACCTCTATGGATGTTGGTGGTCTGACATTAAGTAAAAGCGAAACCAAAGAAGTGCCATGGTCAGATCACTTCCTGGTGCAACTGGACTACTCTGCGACCCTTCCCCTCTGCAGGGAGGTGGGACCGATTCGGATGGTCCGCCCCCGCCACTTAATGGATCCAAATGGTTTCCAGAGAGCGGTAGGGGATGTTTTATCCCATGTTGATGGCCTTTCAGCTGATTCCCTGGTGGCCCGCTGGAATGTGGAGTTAACCAGGGCTATTGACTGTTTGGCTCCAAAGTGCCCTCTCTGATTGCATGGAGCCCGGACAGCCCCGTGGTTTTCCATGGATCTGAGGGCAATGAAACAATCGTTGAGACGGCTAGAGCGCCGGTGGCGGATAACCCATTCTGAATCTGACCGGACACGGGTTAGAGCTCAATGTCGAGCCTACCAAGTGGCGATAGCGACGGCGAAGAAGACTTTCTTCACCGCCTCTATTGCATCTGTGGAAAACAGCAGCAGGAGACTCTTTCAGGTGGTTCGCAATTTAGCGGAACCACCTGCTCCATCAAGGCCCAGTAGGGGCAACATGATCTCCTGCAATGACTTTGCAAAGATTTTTGCAGATTAAGTCGCTCAGATTCGATAAGAGGTAGACTCCACCGTGGGAGCAGGGCCGGGGCGGGAGAGTGCTAGAGTCCTGTCTAGTCAAGTTGTGTGGGATCAATTCCATTCTGTTACCCCCGAGGATGTGGACAGGCTGCTTGGACGAGTGAAACCAACCACTTGTCTCCTTGATCCTTGCCCATCCTGGCTTATAAAAGCTAGCCGGGAAGGACTGGGCGATGGGCTTCGTGGGGTGGTGAATGCTTCCCTCCGTGAGGGAGCCTTCCCAGACTCGCTGAAAGAGGCGGTTATTAAACCGCTTCTTAAAAAACCATCTTTAGATGCGGCCACGATAGCCAACTATCGCCCAGTCTCAAATCTTCCATTCTTGGGCAAGGTGATTGAGCGAGTGGTTGCTGAACAACTCCAGGCACGCCTGGAAGAAGCGGACCATTTGGATCCCTTCCAGTCGGGATTCAGGCCTCATCATGGGACTGAAACTGCCTTGGTCGCACTGGTTGATGATCTCCGGCGGGCTAGGGACAAAGGTGAGAGCTGTTTCCTAGTTCTGCTGGATCTCTCAGCGGCGTTTGATACCATCGACCATAACATCCTACTGGACCGTGTTGAGGGGCTAGGAGCTGGGGACACTGTTATACAGTGGTTCCGCTCCTTCCTCCTGGGCCGTGTTCAGAAAGTGGTGGTGGGGGATGAGTGTTCAGACCCCTGGGCCCTCACTTGTGGGGTGACTCAGGGTTCTGTCTGTTATTGGTTTCAGAACTCACAGGGTTAAAGAGTTCTGTGTGACGTCTCTTTCCTGAGGCGTGGTTAGAAACACTTAAGGGAGTGGTTTGACTCTGAGTGTTTCAGTCTGCCTCTGGTACGCTATGCAAGAGGGAGAGAATGGCAGAACTTTCGCCAGGTCTGAATTTATGCTGTTATTCTACATGATTAAAGGCTAAGAAGAAGATAAGGAACGCCTTTGTGTCTGCTCTGAATTTATTACTCACACGCTGCAATTGCTTCTCGCCGCTGTGTTCGCTCTGCTACTGGCAAGAGAGAGAGGCAGGAAGGATTTTTGGATCGGCACGGACAACAGCAAAGCTGCGCAAGCGGAAGCGTGCCAGGCTCCATGTTTAGCCTCTTTTTACACTCTTGGCCGGCATATTAGCATAGGTTATGGACAGTTTGCCAACACTTTGAAGCTGTTGCAGGAACGTCCCACGTGTGGGGGAAGCCAGCAAGCTGGTTGAAGGGTTGCTGGGTCCAGCTGGAGCTCTGGAGCTGTGTCTTTGAAGCTGGAAGGAGCTCGCTGGGGAGGAACGGTCTGCCGGAGCCGGGAGGTGGAGGAAGCTACTGCCGAGACATGAGTACGCTTAGCCCCCGGGGGAGGAGATGGCAGACGATCGTGAATCATTCTCCGTTCCCTTCGAAAAATTAAACGGACAGAATTGGGCCAAATGGAGGCAGAAGCTAAAGGCCTGGCTGGTAGCCAAGGGGTTGTG
Organism: Podarcis bocagei; assembly: GCF_964188305.1. Lineage (NCBI taxonomy): Eukaryota > Metazoa > Chordata > Lepidosauria > Squamata > Lacertidae > Podarcis > Podarcis bocagei. The sequence goes on along the minus strand of NC_138131.1, from coordinate 5,742,788 downwards.
GGAGGCGACCCAGGGGGCCCCTCTACCACCACCTGCAGCAGGAGCAGCGGCGGCAGACATAGCGGCTGCTCACGCGTCGCAGAGGAAAAACCAGAAAGCCCTGGGGGCAATAGTGCTCAGTTTGGAGGGCTCCCAACTTCCCCTGGTTGAAGGGCTTGAAACTGCTCAGGAGGCCTACCAAGCTCTTGAGAGGGTGCACCACAGAACCACGGCTGGTGCAAAGATCCACACCACCAGACGCTTGTTTGAGATGAAGCTGCGTCCCGGTGGGAACATCAGACAGCATGTTACTGAGATGCTCTCTGTTTTCAATTAGTTGCGGTTGTTGCAAGTCAACTTCTCAGAGGAGCTGAAGGTTTATATTTTGCTCAGCTCTCTGGACAAAAGCTATGACAATTTGTGTCTGTCTATGGAATCCATGAGTCCACAGGATTTGACTCTCTCGTACGTGACAGGGCGTCTTTCGGACGAACAGGAGAGGCGTGTCCGAGAGGGCAGGTCTGGCGCAGGAAGCTCCACCGGTTGCAGAGGGGGGGGCAAGCCAGATGAGAGCTGTGTTCAGGCTTTTTCCACTCGTCAATGTTATGTCTGTGGGTCTAACAGCCACCTTAAACGGGCTTGTCCGCAGAGGAGCAGAGAGGCCGGGCAGGATGTCTCCAAGGTCGTTTCCCATGGGAACCAGTCTCGGAGAGGAGGCCAGCGTGGGAACGCGAAGGAAGGACGTGACTCAGAGAAGGGAGACTGTTATCATCTCACGGCTTCTCTGGCAACTTTGAAAAACAATACCAGCAGGGACACAGATGTGCAGTGGGTTGTTGATTCAGGAGCGAGTCATCACCTCATTGGGACACCATCTGCTGGGGAGCTGCGGAATTGCAGGGCTGTTTCAGCTGGAACGACTGTTACGTTAGCTGATGGGACACAAAAGTCAGTTTCTAATGTTGCTGATGTTTATATTTCTGTTTTGCAGGCGGAGCTGGAGTGCTACATTGTGCCAGAGATGAATTGTTGCCTGTTATCTGTACCAGCTCTTATGACACAAGGATACAAAATTTGTTTTGAAAATGATGCTTGTTCCATTTTCAGAGGGGGGAGACAACTTGTCAACGTGGCATGCAAGAACAATCTCTTTGTTCTGGAAACACCTCTAGAGGGTGGGGGGAATGCCGGAAAAGCACAGGCGCAGTGTGCTAGTGTTCCCAGCCATGATTCATGTGTTCATATATGGCACAAGAGAATGTCTCATGCTTGTTTGGAAGATGTTAAGAGGTTGCCCGGCTGCACCAAGGGTTGTAAAATCACACCATGTGAGGGATCCCTAGAGTGCAGGGCATGCAGGAAGGTTAAAAGGTGCAGGTTTCCCGGGGTAAAGAGGGTAACCACAAAACCTTTTGAGTTGGTTCACACAGACCTTGCAGGACCCATGAAGTGTGAGAGTCTGGGAGGGGCCAGGTTTTTGCTAACGATGGCAGATGATTTTTCTCGGAATTTATGGTGTTTCTCTCTCAGAACGCAGGGGGAAGCGGCGCAACTTATCCAGGATTGGGTTGCGGAGGTGGAACTAAGGTTCTCCACCAAAGTGCAAGAGTTCAGGAGCGACCGTGGGTCACAGTTCACTGGGTCTGCTCTGAAGGAGTTTTTCAAGCAAAAGGGAATTTGTCACCAGGTGACGGGTGCAAAGTCTCCTCAAGAGAGAGGCATGGCAGAGCACAGGAGTGAAACACTGGCTGAAGCTGTCAGGGTTTTACTGTGTGACTCTGGGCTGCCTCAGAGCTTTTGGAGTGAAGCTTGGAAATTTGCCAGCTTTGTTTTTAACAGGTCCTACAATCACACTGTAGGTGACACACCATATTTTCTGTTGCACAAGAGGAAGCCACAGGTGCATTTCTTCCGTTCGTTTGGTTCCAAGGCTTCAGTGCCAATACCAACAGCGCAACGGAAGGAGGGTGGTCCTAGGTACCAGGACATGATCTTCTGTGGGTATGATCCTGCAACAAATGGGTGGAAGTTTGCATACCCAGAGGGTGATCAGACCAAGCTGCTGGTCAGCAAGCATGCTGAGTTCTTTGAGCAGGGTGGTTGGTCACGGCCTAGGGTTGGTTCTGATTTTCTCTCAGAATGCTTGTCCGATTCTGAGGGGGAGGGAGAAAGGGAGGAAGGAGAGGCAGAGGCGGAGCCTGTTGCTGAAGACCAGGTTGCTGATGATGGTCAAGCACAGGGGTGGGTTTCTCCACAGGTTAAGAGGGAACCCAAGAGCGAGCCTTCATCTCCTGTTAGCCAAGTGCAGGAGGCCCGAAGACGCAGCAAGTCAGAGGGGGAGTCTTCTGTGCTGGGAGACACACTTGCTGATCCCAGTGGGTCAGGAGGAGCGCCCGAGGTTATGCTCCGGCGGTCAACTCGCACCACAAAGGGGATTCCACCTGAGAGGTTTCAGGTCACCAGTGCGTGGGTTGGTTTCGCACAGTGTGATTCTGGGAGTGTGGAAGGGATTCAACAATTGCCTGGGATAGATGCCAGTGGGAGGCAAAAGGCAATGGGAGGTGAGTTGAACTCAAAGAGGTCTGTAAACAGAGGTTCACAGTTTCCCTCAGGATTCAAGACGAGAGGGGGTGTTATTGGTTTCAGAACTCACAGGGTTAAAGAGTTCTGTGTGACGTCTCTTTCCTGAGGCGTGGTTAGAAACACTTAAGGGAGTGGTTTGACTCTGAGTGTTTCAGTCTGCCTCTGGTACGCTATGCGAGAGGGAGAGAATGGCAGAACTTTTGCCAGGTCTGAATTTATGCTGTTATTCTACATGATTAAAGGCTAAGAAGAAGATAAGGAACGCCTTTGTGTCTGCTCTGAATTTATTACTCACACGCTGCAATTGCTTCTCGCCGCTGTGTTCGCTCTGCTACCGGCAAGAGAGAGAGGCAGGAAGGATTTTTGGATCGGCACGGACAACAGCAAAGCTGCGCAAGCGGAAGCGTGCCAGGCTCCATGTTTAGCCTCTTTTTACACTCTAGGCCGGCATATTAGCATACTGTCCTCTCCCCCTTGCTTTTCAACATCTACATGAAGCCGCGGGGAGAGATCATCAGGGGATTTGGGCTGGGTGTTCATCAGTATGCGGATGATACCCAGCTCTACCTCTCTTTCAAATCAGAACCAGTGAAGGCAGTGAAGGTCCTGTGTGAGTGCCTAGAGGCGGTTGGAGGTTGGATGGCGGCTAACAGATTGAGTTTGAATCCTGACAAGACAGAAGTACTGTTTTTGGGGGAGAGGAGGCGGGCAGGTGTGGAGGATTCCCTGGTCCTGAATGGGGTAACTGTGCCCCTGAAGGACCAGGTGCGCAGCCTGGGAGTCATTTTGGACTCACAGCTGTCCATGGAGGCACAGGTCAAATCTGTATCCAGGGCAGCTGTTTACCAGCTCCATCTGGTACGCAGGCTGAGACCCTATCTCCCTGCGGACTGCCTTGCCAGAGTGGTGCATGCTCTGGTTATCTCCCGCTTGGATTACTGCAATGCGCTCTACGTGGGGCTACCTTTGAAGGTGACCCGGAAACTACAACTCATCCAGAACGCGGCAGCTAGACTGGTGACTGGGAGCGGCCGCAGAGACCACATAACACCGTCTTGAAAGACCTACATTGGCTCCCAGTACGTTTCCGAGCACAATTCAAAGTGTTGGTGCTGACCTTTAAAGCCCTAAACGGCCTTGGTCCAGTATATCTGAAGGAGCGTCTCCACCCCCATCTTTGCTAAGATCAAAGCAAAAAACCTGTGCAAGCTGAGAGCGCTGCGAAAAGGATGTTAAATGGAAGCTGTTAGAACTGTGCCACTTGGAACTTATTCATCTGAAAGGGGAAAAAGATTAGGAGGCTGGGAAGTGACTGATTTGAACGGAAACTTTTCCTCTTCTTTACTAAGTGGATTACAAAATACCAAATGCTGGGGCTGCCAGGACATTAGGAACTGTCAAACTGCAGAAATTGTAACTAAAAGTGGACTTGCTACTGTTAAGCATGATTGGATATAAATAAGAAAGAAACTGTTTCTTGCACCTATTATTGAAACTTTGTTGGTACTTTGGGAAAGCTCTTCAAGTATAAAGGGACACTGAAGGTACCTCTTTAATTTTTAATATTGTGTTATATTTGTATTTTCCCCTTAACTTATTGTGATGGGATGATGAGCTGCTTGTGCGTAAAAGCGTAGTCCCTCAGAGTCTGTGCAAGTTCACAAACCTCTGTCTGTGACGGAGCCCCTCAGACATGGCTCCTCTTAGTCACTTGCAGATTCCGACAGTGGTTGTTTTCGGAATCGTTTCCAGCATAACAGTTCCTTAACGGAAACACGTCTTCTGGACTCACGGCGTGACAGTTTCCGGCGAGGCGTGGGTCTCCCTATGGGAACTTCAGATACCTCCCCACTGTTCTCGCTGGAAGTGTCTCTGAGCCCTCCCGCCTGCTCGCATTCCTCAGAGATCCACTCCTCCCCCTGCTGGTTCCTGCTTCAGCTGTTGAGTCTCTTCCAGCCTCCGTGAGCCCCGCCACCACCTGTTCCTCCGATGGCAGTTCCCTGACATCCACCTCCCCTCCAGGGCCCCCCTCACCCCCTCCCGTTCCCTCTCCTCTGGGAGGCGAGGAGGTAAAACCCCGAAAAGAATCTTTTTCATCTTCAGACGTCTCGAACACTTCCCTCCATCGATCGCCGTCCCGGCTCGCTGAATCCTCCTCCTCCTCGGAATCTGTGAACCCCTCCAACTCCTCTTCTTCGTCTGTGGTGGCAAAGTATTCCCTCCGGAACCTCGCTACCGGTTGAGGCTTGCGTGGGAACCTCTGATGAAAAGTTTCTATTAAAACCTCGTCATTGACATCCTCTGCCCTGACCCAGGTGTTTTCCGACTCCGGTTCCCCTTCCCACATTACCAAATACTCTACTTGATCTCCCTTCCACCTGGAATCGAGGATCTCCGCTACATGGTAGCTTTGTTCCCTTTCTTCCATTGCTGGTCCCCGAGTGACCCTCCCTTCTCTGTCCCCTTTATACAGTGACAGCAATGACCTGTGGAAAACTGGGTGCAGCTTCATGTGGTTCGGTAACCGGAGTCTGAAAGCCACTGGATTGACCTGTTGTGTGATTTCAAATGGGCCCAATCTTTTGGGTCTTAACTTCTTACAACCCCCTTTGAAGGGTAACCCTTGGGTTGACAGCCACACTTGGTCCCCCACCCTAATGGTTTCACCTTCTCTCCTGTGTTTGTCTGCCTGCCTCTTATATTCCTCCTTGGCCCTGTCTAAGTTAAGTTGGAGCTGGCGATGGATCGCTTCCATTTCTTCTACGAACTGTTCGGCAGCTGGAACGCTCCATCTCTCCCCTTCCCCCCCTGGGAAAGCCCTGGGATGGCACCCGTAATTAGCCAAAAAGGGGCTCATCCCCGTGGACACGTTCTCCACATTGTTGTAGGCAAATTCCGCCAATGCCAACTTCTCCACCCAATCATTCTCTCTGTCATTGACATAACACCTCAAATATTGCTGGAGGATGCCATTGGCTCTTTCCGCCTGCCCATTGGTTTCAGGATGCCGGGCAGTCGAGAAATTAACCTCTACATGCAGTAAGCTCATGAGCTTCCTCCAGAACCTGGAAGTAAATTGTTTCCCTCGGTCAGAAACAACCCTCAAGGGGGCGCCATGCAACCTAAACACATTTTCTACAAACAATTTAGCTGTTTCTTCTGCCGTAACAGCATGTGAGCAGGCTATAAAGTGTGCCATTTTGGTTAACAGGTCTACCACAACCATGATGGCTGTTTTCCCTCTGGACCTTGGCAGATCAGTCATGAAATCTATGGCCACTGCTTCCCATGGTCTTTCTGGTGTGGGTAGTGGTTCTAATAACCCTGCCGGCGCCCGCCTTTCCCCTTTGGCTCGCTGGCATTGGTCACAACTCCTCACATACTCCCGCACGTCTTCCCTGACCTTGGGCCACCAAAATTCCCTGGTCACCAGCCACATGGTTCTGTGTTGCCCAAAATGCCCCGCTGTGGGGCTATCGTGCAGCTGCTTGAGTACCTTCCCCCTCAACTCTCCTTCAGGTATATATAACGCTCCCTTGTAGTACAACGCCCCGTTTCTCTCCTCAAAACCTCCAGGTTTATCTCCCTCCCTCCTGAGTCCCCTGAGTTTGTCCTGGGCGTATTCATCATTCTCCGTTCCCTCTACCAGTTCTCTTTGCCCCACCAATGCCGCCCCACACACCCAGCGGTCCTCTGGAATGACATGTCTCTCTTCGGGTGCTCCCTCCCCCTCCAAATATTCAGGTTTGCGTGAGAGAGCGTCCGCCCTAACGTTCTCTGGGCCTGGCACGTAACAAATCTCAAAGTTAAATCTGGAGAACTCCTGGGCCCATCTCAACTGCCGTTGGTTGAGCACTCGTGCCGTTCTCCAATACTCTAGGTTCTTGTGGTCAGTGCACACTTGCACCTTATGTTGTGCGCCAATTAGCAGGTGCCTCCATCTCCGAAAAGCCTCATGAATAGCAAGAAGTTCTCGGTCGTACACCGTGTAGTTCCTCTCGGATTTGTTCAGCTTTCGCGAAAAAAAGGCACACGGTCTCCACTCTGACTCCTCCTTCCCTGGCTGCAGAAGAAGCACCGCCCCTATGGCTCTGTCTGATGCGTCTGTTTCGACTCTCATCTTTTTTTGTAAATCCACATGCAGAAGTTGTTCTTCAGAGGCGAAGGCCCTTTTTAGCTCCTCAAAAGCTCGCTCCGCCTCCTCAGTCCAAACAAATTTCTTCTTACTGCTGAGACAGTCCGTAATGGGCGCCGTCAGGTGGGCAAAGTTTCGGATGAACTTACGATAAAAGTTCCCAAACCCTAGGAACCTCTGCACATCCTTCTTTGTTTTGGGTGTTTTCCATTCCAGCACTGCCTGGACCTTGCCGGGATCCATGGCCAATCCCTTGTCTGACAGGCGGTACCCCAGGAACTCCACCTCCTTGGTATGAAACTGACACTTCTCCAGTTTCACCCACAGCCGGTTGGCTAGCAGCCTGCGCAACACTTCTCTGACGTCTCTCACATGCTGCTCCTCATTCTCAGAATACACCAACACGTCATCCAGGAAGGCCACACAATTCTTGTAAAGCAAAGGCCCTAGTACGTGGTTCATCAGCGATTGAAAGCACGCCGAGCCTGCTTGTAATCCAAATGGCATAACGAGATATTCAAATGCCCCCAAAGGGGTGAACATGGTGGTTTTCCATTCATCCCCTTTCCTTATACGTATCAGATTGTACGCCCCCCTTAGGTCCAGCTTGGTAAAAATCTTTCCCTTCCGCACCCTGTTCAAAATGTCATCTATTCTAGGCATGGGAAAGGCCAATGGTTCTGACACTGCGTTTAAGGCCCTAAAGTCACACACAAGTCTCGGCTTGTCCGTGTTTTTTTTATCCACAAAAAACACTGGACTACCTCCCACCGCTCTGGACTCTCTGATGAAACCTCGCTTCAGGTTCTTGTCAATAAACTCTCTTAGCTCCTGCATCTCTCTGTCTGACATGGCGTACAGCTTGCCTGCAGGGAGCTGTGCCCCAGGGAGTAAATTGATTTGACAGTCAAAGGGTCTATGCGGGGGTAGTTGGTCAGCTTCCCTTTCGCTGAACACGTCACTGAGATCTGCGTATTGTCGTGGTACCTTCACCTTCTCCGTTACTTCCGTCCCTACTAGGGTAGCTTGGGCCCCTGCTGAACCCTTTCCCTCCTTGCAGTGTTCTAAGCAATGTGCGGAACCAAAGGAAACCACTCTCTGATGCCAGCCCACCAGCGGATCATGTAACGCCAACCAGCTCATCCCCAAAATAATAGGAGCCCCTCCCAAGGTGGCCACATTAAACGCTATCAGTTCGGTGTGCCTTGCCACCTTCATGATTATTGGGACGGTCTGCAAGCTGACTTCCCCTCCCAACAGCTCCCTGCCATCGATCGTGGTCACCTGCAGGTGGTTGCTTAAAGGGATCGTCTGTATCTGGTGTTCAGCTGCAAACTCTTTGCTCATGAAATTGCAGGAGCTGCCTGAGTCCAACAGCGCCTTAATCTTCAGAGGGTATCCGTTTTGCAACTCTAGTGACACTTCTATCACTAGGGCAGGTTTGGGAGGTTCTGGCGTGGGCACTTTCACTGCTCTTTGGCCTGGCTGCTGTGCCCCGACGGTGGCAGCCAGGCGTTGGCTTTTACTTGCTCCGATATCTCCTCCACTCCTCCCTCAACAGCTCCCACCATCCCTTGCCATTCCTTCCTCTGGGGGCAGACTCTGGCAAAGTGACCTGGCTGTTGGCAGAGATAGCATTTCCGGGTGCCTTTTCCCTCCTTCCTACCCCCTTCACTGGGCTTTGAAACTGCGCGCGCGCGCGCTGTTCCGATTTCCATCGGCTCTGCCGGCGGGAAAGCTGGCTCAGGAATGTCTGGAATGCGGAACTCCTTCCAACGTTCCCCCTTACTTTCCCGCCTCTCCAAGGCTCTCGCCTCCTGGCGCGCTCCTATGGTCAGCGCAGATTTGGTCAGCTGATCCATAGAAACCGCCCTGGGACTCCGGGAAAGCTCGTCTTTCACAGCCGAAGAAAGACCTTCTTCAAAAAGCATTTGAATGGGTTCCGCCGATAAATCCCACCCCAATCTGTGAATCAGCATGGTAAACTCAGTCCAGTACTCACGGACAGATCGGCTCCCCTGCTTGCAAGCCATTAACTATCTGCGCACCACTCCCTGCTCAATATCGCTGGAAAACATGAGATCCATTGCACGAAAGAACTTCATTGTGTCCTTTAGGACGTCATTATGCGTTGCCATCAGGGGTCGCACCCAGTCCCTCGCCCCCTTTTCAAGGTGCCCAATCACGAAAGCCACTCGCGATTCCTCGTCAGGGAATTCATCAAACTGCACATTGAGGGCATATTGCATCTCTGTTCTAAAGGCATGGTAGTCCTTGGGGTCCCCCCCCCCGAACTTCTGCACCAATCCTGGTACCTTTCTGGTGAACTGGGTGGCTTTCCCCTTCTTGTCTGCATCCTGAGCCCTTCTCTCCTCAAGCCTCGCCGTCTGCAGCGCCAGTTGGATCTCCAACGCCCGGTACCTTTCTTCCAGGCTTGGCCCTGCTCCAACTCCTGCTTCTCCGGTTCCGGCTGGGTCACTCATGATGCTTTCTCCTGCACAAACAGCTTACAGAGACTGTCGGAATGCTGTGATGGGATGATGAGCTGCTTGTGCGTAAATGCGTAGTCCCTCAGAGTCTGTGCAAGTTCACAAACCTCTGTCTGTGACGGAGCCCCTCAGACATGGCTCCTCTTAGTGACTTGCAGATTCCGACAGTGGTTGTTTTCGGAATCGTTTCCAGCATAACAGTTCCTTAACGGAAACACGTCTTCTGGACTCACGGCGTGACAGTTTCCGGCGAGGCGTGGGTCTCCCTATGGGAACTTCAGATACCTCCCCACTGTTCTCGCTGGAAGTGTCTCTGAGCCCTCCCGCCTGCTCGCATTCCCTCAGAGATCCACTCCTCCCCCTGCTGGTTCCTGCTTCAGCTGTTGAGTCTCTTCCAGCCTCCCTGAGCCCCTCCACCACCTGTTCCTCCGATGGCAGTTCCCTGACACTTATATATAGCATTTCTTATTATATGATTTGAAAAACTCCTATGCGTCTTTATTTTCCCATAATTAAGATAGCCATGCCACCCAAAACGGGTGTCATGACCTTCTAGATCTAAAATATCCCAATTTTTTAAATAAATACCAATCTTTCAACTAGAGAAGACATGAGGCTTCGTAATATAGCTTCAATTCCGGTAACCCGTAGCCACCTCTTTCTACAGTATCTATTAATATCTTATGCTTTACTCTTGGTCTTTTACCCTTCCACAAAAATTTAGAAATTTCTTTTTGCCACTTGTTGATACTGCTGGTCTTTCCTGTAATTGGAATCGTTTGGAATAGAAAGAGTAGCTTCGGTAAAACTATCATTTTAATTACCGAAATACGGCCCAGGAATGATAAATTTAACCTTGTCCATGTTTCCAACTGTCTTTTGATATCTTTCCAACAATTGGTATAATTATCTTCATATAAGTTAATATTCTTTGGTGTTATCTATAATCCTAAATACTTGATTTTGGGGTAGATTTTAATGTGTATTATTTGTTCTAATTCTGCTTTTTCATCTGGCGACATATTTTTAACTAATAGTTTTGTCTTGCTTAAATTCATTTTGAACCCCGCAACTTTACCGTAGCCATATATTATTTCCAACGCCTTTCTTAAACTCTGTTTTGGTTGCTCCGTAGTTATAATTAAATCGTCAGCAAATGCCCTCATTTTGTAACTTCTATTTCCCAGCATAATCCCTTTTATTTCTTTTTCTTCCCTAATTTGTTGACATAAAACTTCCAATGTTAATATGAAAATTAAGGGGGATAGTGGGCGACCTTGTCTGACCCCTTTACTGATTTCACACTCCTGTGATAAATTTCCATTGATTATGATGTTAGCTTTTTGTTTTGATTATATTGCTTCAATCCCTTTTATATACTGTATACCAAAATCCATATGGTGTAATAGACCTTTCATAAATTTCCAGGATACCCTGTCGAAAGCTTTTTCTGCATCTATAGCCATTAAGACTGCCTTCGTTTCTGTCGGATTCTCAGTCGCAGTGAGAGGTAACTGGCCATTCTCCAGGCATCCGGCTTGAGATCCTAGTTGACCTTCGGACTTCCAGAGGCGGCGCGAACGGCAATGGCGGTCTCATTCGCGCAGTGAAGGAGAAGCTCCCCAGAAACGGGTCGTCCGCTACGGCGAAGCGGAGACCCACACCGGAAAACCACAGGTAGAGTGAGCCTGTGGCCGTGGGACTCGGCGGGCACCAGAAACGAAGAAGGAACCCCGTAAGGGGCTCCGGAACGTGGAGGGGTGGCGCGGTGCTGTGAGTCGATCGCTCTTTCTGAGGAAGTGAAGCCGCATAGCTGCTGCCGATGAGCGCTGACCTTTTTTCCTGGAACATCCGATCTGAAAAGCTTTAACCCGTGAGTAAGAGGGATTGAAGGAATTTGAGACCAAATTAAATGTAAAATTCGGCCAATATTTTCATTTTAATCCTTGGTCTTTTCCCCTGCCAGATGTATTTCGCCAGGGTTCTCTGCCATTCTTTGCATTGTTTTAAACCTTTAATGACTGGGAGAGTTTGAAATAAGAACAGCATCCTCGGCAAAATATTCATTTTAACCACTGCTATCCTCCCTAGGAAGGAGAGTTTCATCCTCCCCCAGATTTCCAGATCTTTCTTTATTTTCTTCCATGTAACTTCATAGTTGTCCTTATATAGGTTTAAATTTTTGGCCGTAATCCACACTCCCAAATATTTCACTTTCTTAACCACCGTAATTTCCGCCCGTCGTTCTAATTCTATCGTTTCTTCCTTAGTTAGATTTTTGACCAACATTTTGGTTTTATTCTTATTTACCCTAAAACCTGCCACATCCCCAAATTCCTCAATTTTTTGTAGGGCTTCTTTTACACTATCTTTTGGGTCTTCCAAGGTCAGTACAATATCATCTGCGAAGGCTTTGATTTTGAATTCCTTCTTTCCTACCTTAATTCCTTTCACTTCTGTTACCTCCCTCAGTCTCTTATTGATTATTTCTAAAACTGTTATAAATAATAAGGGGGACAGGGGACAGCCTTGTCTAGTCCCTTTTTAAATATTAAAGTATTCTGTTGTGGTATTGTTTATCACCAACTTTGCTTTCTGTTCCTTGTATATTGCTTCTATACCTCTTCTAAATTTTCCCCCTATTCCCATCATTTCCAAAGTCTTCTTTAGGAAGTTCCACGAGATATTATCAAATGCCTTTTCGGCGTCTATAAAAACCAATGCAGCCTGTCTATCTATGTTCATATCCAAATATTCGATAATATCTATCAAATTCCTTACATTGTCCCGTAGTTGTCTCCCTGGAAGGAAGCCTGTTTGATCTTTGTGTATTTTGTTAATCAAAACCTTTTTTAATCTTTCCGCCATTATGTCTGCAAATAGCTTATAATCATTATTTAATAATGAAATTGGCCTATAGTTCTTTACTTCCATAATATCTACATCTTTTTTAGGAATCAATGTAATATAGGCTTCCTTCCAGGTATTAGGTATCCTTCCTTCTTTCAATATATTATTCATTACTTCTCCCAGCACTGGTGATATTTGATTAGCTAATATTTTATAATATTTGGCCGGAAGGCCATCCGGTCCCGGCGCCTTCCCAGTTTTCATCTTTCTTATAGCCTTCTTTATCTCCTCCTGAGTAATTATCTGGTCTAATACCTCTTTTGCTTCTTTTACAATTTGTTTCAGATGATGTTTTTGCAAAAATTGCTCTATTTCTTGTTCAGTTTCCTCTATTATACAAATCCTTATAGTATTTTTGGAATATCCTTTTTATTTCTTTTGGTTCTTCCACAATCTTTTCTCCTTCTCTTATTTTGCTAATCGTGTTTTGTTTCTTCCTTTCTCTTAACTGCCACGCTAAATATTTTCCTATCTTATTTGCGGATTCAAAGTTCTTCTGGTTCATCAGTTTAATTTTCCACTCTATCTCTTGATTAATTATTGTGGAGAATTTGGCTTGTAGTATTTTTAGATTCTGTTTTATACTCTCTTCGCTAGGATTGGCAGTTAATTTTCTTTCATTTTCCATAATCTGTGTTAAAATCTGTTCTTTCTTTTTCTCTTTTTCTTTTCTTAATTGACTGTTTTTCTGAATCAAAAATCCCCTCATAACCGCTTTTCCTGCGTCCCACACCGTCTCTATAGATGTTTCTCCATTTAAATTCCACTTAAAGTATTCTTCAATTGGTTCTATAGCCTTATTTACTATCTTTTGATCATTAAATAAGAATTCATTCATTCTCCATCTACTTGGTTTAACGTCTTTGCCTTTTAACTCAATGGAAACCGCATTATGGTCGGATATAATTCGTGGCCAGATTTCAGACTTAGTTAGATTCTGTATCAATTCCCTCGAAACCCAAATACTGTCTATCCTCCCCCAACTCTGGTTCGGATTTGAGAAGAAAGTGAATTGTTTTGAAGTAGGGTTTTTAAATCTCCATGCATCCGTCAATCCCAAATTGTTTACCATATCAAAAAAAGATCGGGGCAATTTACCTTCTTTCATATCTTGTCTTTTTGTTAACTTATCTATGTTTGGCATCGCCACCCCGTTAAAATCCCCCATCAATATCATTTTTTGTTTTTTGTTTTTTTTAAAAAATATTTTTTTATTGCTTTTTTCAGATACAGATATAAAGTCAGATATATGAAAGAAATAACAGAAAGAAGAAAAAGAAAGAAAGAAATCCATCTTTCCAGGGACTTCCGGTCGGCGCCAGCGTTTAATGGCGGTCCTTTCTCCGAGCTCCGGAGAAGGACTGCTCCGCGAGTTTGGGTCTGACCCGCTACGGCAAGCGGGGGACCCCTAAAATCACAGGCGCGGAAGCCTGTGAACAAGGAGACTCGGTGGGCACCAGAAGCGCCCCCCTTTACTGAGAAAGAGCCTTTTTAAAGGCTCCGGAATGGCATCGGGAGTGAGCGCGGTGCTGAGAGTCGTAACCCAGCCCGCGGAGCGAAGCCGCGTCGCCATGAACGGAGAGCGCCGATTCCTTCCTGTAAATTAAAATTCGACTGAAAACCCGTGAGTAGGATTGAAAGATTACTTGGGACTTTACAACTAAAATTTAAAATTCGGCCGGAAACCGGAAAGGCAAAAAATAAGGAAGTCTGCCTTCCCCCGACTGCATGACAGACTAAGCAACGAAATATAAGCTGCATCTGAAGGAAAATTAGTTTATGACTGTTTAATCTTGGCATTGGACATTTGCTCCTCTCTAGCAGGCAGGGGCTGAGGGGAGAAAAAGTGAATTTATTAACCTGCATGACTCTTTAAAAGAAAGTGTTCCACTGCCTTAATCCCCTGAGACGGACTGCCAAAATAAGAAACCGGGAACTGTACTTAGAACTTGTTACAATTTGCTACAAAGTTATACTCTGGGAGCTTTATTTGTTACAAAGTTTTGGGACTTTGCTGCAACAATCTTTTGGACAGTCTGGATAGAGAAATTGTATAGAAGGAGTGCTGCAGCATTTACAGTGAGGATTCCTGGCTTCTTGGTTCTTTGTTTTTTGTTTCCTTCACATGGACATTTTGGTCTGCTCCCTCTAGAGGGTTGAGAAGTAACTGTCACAGAGTAATAGACTAAGACAGTGGGATTTTCCATTAGGAAATTATTCCTGTGAGAACGTCCTTGGGACATGAGCGGCCCAGCAGATGAGATAACTACTAGAGCTAAAGCAAAACAGCAGCAACAGCAACAAAAGAAAAGAGGCTCAATATCAAGTTCAACACCAACAGGTGCAGCTGGGCAGGAAAAAGTGACGGCTGTCTCCATGGAATCAATGATACAGGCGTTACTCAAGATAAATCAATCTTTAGAGGCTCTGACACAGCAGAGTACAGAAAACTCACAAAAATTAACAGAATTAACAGCAAGACTGGATTTGAACATGAAAAGTGTGACATCTAATACAGAATCTATAAATAAATTGATTGAAGAAAACTCTGCAACACGTAAAATCGCAGAGGATGCCAGAAAGACCGCTGAGGAGACACAAGAAAAATTAGAACCGATTTCTAAAAAAGTTTATGAACATGATGCTGCCTTGTCATTGATCGAATTACAGAGAAAGGAGAGAAATTTGAAATTAAGATTAATCCCCGAAAGTGAAGGAGACAACCTCGTGGAGTTCCTTACACAAGAGATTTCTGATTTTTGGCAGGAAGAATTGGAGGAAGAAGAATTCAAGATAATAACAGCATTCAGACTGGGCAGGAGACAGAACAGTAAGACTCCGAGGGATTGCCTGATTACTCTTAGATCCAAGGAAGAAAGAGACAAAATATTAAAATTACATTATCAAAAGGCCTTGGAAATTGGAAATTCTCACATACAGATTTTTAAGGACATCCCTAAATATATTTTGGAGGTGAGAAACTTCTATAAAGATCTGGTCTACCTGCTGAAAAAGAACAACATACTCTTCAGGTGGGAGTTTCCACAAGGACTATCCTTTAGCTATAAGGGAAAGAAGGTGAAAATAAAAACAATCCAAGACAAAGAGAAATTTTTGGAGAGAAACCAAGAGGATCTGCAGAAGGGAACGGTAGACCCAATTCAAGAGCAAAAAAGAGCACTGGACATTCTGAATCTACCATTTGGACTTAAACCACCACCAACAGAGGAAGAGCAACAACTTGGAGCGGTAGGAGGAGTAAGTGACAAATAACAAGATGGCCCTGCAATTCCTTAGTTGGAATTGTAATGGGCTGAATATGCCTTTGAAAAGACGCCAAGTTTTTCATATTTTGAAAAGAGAACAACTGGACTTGATTTGTCTACAAGAAACCCATGTGACTAGGGCACACAGAAAATTACTTATAAATAAAAGATTAGGACAAGAATTTATTTCATCGGACAAGGTTAAGAAAAGAGGAGTGGTGATATATGTAAAAGAGAAATTGGCCCCCAAAATGATGTTTAAAGATGAACAAGGAAGATACCTGGCAGTTGAAATACAAGTGCAAGGAGAAAAATTATTAATAGTTGGAATCTATGCACCAAATGAAGGAAAGGCCGAATTCTTCAAGAAGCTACATGAAACTCTGATGGACTTTTTGGACTATAATGTTGTAATTATGGGAGACATGAATGGAGTGGTTTCTACAAATATGGATAAGGCACAAAGATTGACAATCTCCAAGGAAGGGAGATTCCCGAAGACCTTCTTTGAAATGACTGAAAATATGGACTTAATAGACATTTGGAGAACAAGGAACCCTCTCGAGAGAGAGGGAACTTTCTTCTCTCAAGCAATGATGACCTGGACCAGAATTGACCAAATTTGGATTACTAGTGGGATGGCTCCAAAAATTAAGAAAATAGAAATCTGCCCAAAGACTTGCTCCGACCATAACGCCGTGAAGATGGAGATGAAACTTACAACAACTGGTCAATTTAGATGGAGGATGAATGACACCCTGTTTCGGGATGAGGAGATCCACAGAAAGGCCCAAAAAACCTTAAAGGACTATTTTGAAATAAATTTAAAGGCCGACGTAGAAAAAAGAGTGATCTGGGACGCAAGCAAAGCTGTGATGCGAGGATTTCTGATTCAACAGAATTCAATAAAAAAGAGAAAACAAAATGAGAAGAAGGAAAAGATTTTGGAAAAGATAAAAGAAGGAGAGAAAAAATTAAGATCAAAACCAAAGTCCCAGGAGATTTTGAGAGAGATTAAGTTATACCAAACACAATATATGGAATTGATGAACCAGGAGATTGAGTGGAAGATTAAGCAAATGAGACAAAAAACATTTGAATCGGCAGACAAATGTGGTAAACTTTTGGCTTGGCAATTGAAGAAAAGACAGAAATTAAATACAGTTACGAATCTAGAAGTGGATGGAAAGAATATATCTAAACCTAACAAGATTAGAAATTGTTTCTTGAGCTACTTTAAAAAGTTATATTCACAAGGACCACAGAATGAAGAGGATATAGATGAATTCCTTAAAAAATATGGACTACAAAAAATCTCTCATCAAAGCAAACTGGATCTAAATCAGAGAATAACAGAACAAGAGATAGAGGGTGCCATTCAGAGTATGCAATTGGGCAAATCTCCAGGACCAGATGGATTGACTTCCAGATACTACAAAGCTTTGAAGGAGTGGTTGGTTCAACCGTTAAAGGAAGTCTGCAACGAGATTTTAGAGGGGAAAAGGGCGCCAGAATCGTGGAAAGAAACCTATATTACACTCATGCCAAAGACAGAGACTGAAAAGACTCAACTCAAGAACTACCGCCCAATATCATTACTTAATGTGGATTACAAAATTTTTGCAGACATTTTGGCAAAAAGATTGAAAAGAGTTTTGATGGAGAAGATTCATAAGGACCAAGCAGGCTTTCTCCCTAAAAGGCATTTATCAGACAATGTGAGGAATATAATAGATATTTTAGAATTGCTAGAGGTGAATATAAACACTAAAGCTGTTCTGATCTTTGTGGACGCGGAGAAAGCCTTTGACAATATTTCTTGGAGTTTTATGAAAAAGAATCTTCATGGGATGGGGGTAGGCCAAGGATTTGAGAATGGTATGGGTGTGATATACTCAGATCAAAAAGCTAAGTTGATTGTAAATAATGTGATAACTGAAGAATTTAAGATAGAAAAAGGGACACGACAGGGGTGCCCAATTTCCCCACTGCTTTTTATTTCTGTTCTGGAGGTGTTGCTAAACATGATAAGAAATGACCAGCAGGTTAAAGGTGTACAGGTCGGAGCCAAACATTACAAGCTAAGGGCCTTTGCAGATGACCTAGTTTTGACCTTACAAGAGCCAGACACTAGTACGAAAAGGGTGTTGGAGATAATTCAACAATTTGGTCAGGTTGCTGGATTTAAACTGAACAAACAAAAGACTAAAGTATTAGATAAAAACTTAACAGTCATGGAGAGGGAGAAATTCCAGGATGAGACAGGTTTGACAGTGGTTAAGAAGGTAAAATTCCTAGGGGTTTACTTGACATCTAAAAATTTAAATTTGTACAAAGACAATTATGAAAAATGCTGGTCAGAAATCAAAAAAGATCTAGAAATATGGTCAAATTTGAAATTGTCAATGTTAGGCCGAATTGCAGTTATCAAGATGAATGTATTGCCTAGAATGTTGTTTTTGTTTCAAACTTTGCAGATTTTGGACAAGATGGACTGTTTCAAGAGGTGGCAGAAAGACATTTCTAAATTTGTCTGGCAGGGCAAAAAGCCCAGAATAAAATTTAAAGTACTGACAGATGCAAAAGAAAGAGGGGGATTTGCCCTGCCGGACTTAAATTGTACTATGAAGCAGCAGCGTTTTGCTGGCTGAAAGAGTGGATGCTCCTCGAGAATACAGACATTTTGGATTTAGAAGGTTTTAATAATGCTGTCAGGGAACTGCCATCGGAGGAACAGGTGGTGGAAGGGCTCACGGAGGCTGGGAGAGACTCAGCAGCTGAAGCAGGAACCAGCAGGGGGAGAGGTGGGTCTCTGGTGGAAGGGCTCACGGAGGCTGGGAGAGACTCAGCAGCTGAAGCAGGAACCAGCAGGGGGAGAGGTGGATCTCTGAGGGAAAGCGAGCAAGAGGGAGGGCTCAGGGACACGTCCAGCGAGAACAGTGGGGAGGTATCTGAAGCTCCCATAGGGAGACCCACTCCTCGCCGGAAACTGTCACGCCGCGAGTCCAGAAGACGTGTTTCCGTTAAGGAGCTTTTATGCTGGAAACGATTCCGAAAGCAACCACTGTCGGAATCTGCAAGTGACTAGAGCAGCCATGTCTGAGGGGCTCCGTCACAGACAGAGGTTTGTGGACTTCCACAAACTCTGAGGGACTACGATTTTACGCACAAGCAGCTCATCATCCCATCACAGCATTCCGATAGTCTTTGTAAGCTGTTTGTGCAGGAGAAGGCATCATGAGCGACCCAGCCGGAACCGGAGAAGCAGGAGTTGGAGCGGGTCCAAGCTTGGAGGAAAGGTACCGAGCGTTGGAGATCCAACTGGCGCTGCAGACGGCGAGGCTTGAGGAGAGAAGGGCTCAGGATGCAGACAAGAAGGGGAAAGCCACCCAGTTCACCAGAAAGGTACCAGGATTGGTGCAGAAGTTTGGGGGGGACCCCAAGGACTACCATGCCTTTAGGACAGAGATGCAATATGCCCTCAATGTGCAGTTTGATGAATTCCCTGACGAGGAATCGCGAGTGGCTTTCATGATTGGGCATCTTGAAAGGGGGGCGAGGGACTGGGTTAGACCCCTGATGGCAACGAATAATGACGTCCTAAAGGACACAATGAAGTTCTTTCGTGCAATGGATCTGATGTTTTCCAGCGATATTGAGCAGGGGGTGGTGCGCAGACAGCTAATGGCTTGCAAACAGGGGAGCCGATCTGTCCGTGAGTACTGGACTGAGTTCACCATGCTGGTTCACAGATTGGGGTGGGACTTATCGGCGGAACCCATTCAAATGCTTTTTGAAGAAGGGCTTGCTTCGGCTGTGAAAGACGAACTTTCCCGGAGTCCCAGGGCGGTTTCTATGGATCAGCTGACCAAATCTGCGCTGACCATAGGAGCGCGCCAGGAGGCGAGAGCCTTGGAGAGGCGGGAAGGGAAGGGGGAACGGTGGAAGGAGTTCCGCATTCCAGACATTCCAGAACCAACGTTCCCACCGGCGGAGCCGATGGAAATCGGAACAGCGCGCGCGCGCGCGCAGTTTCAAAGCCCAGTGAGGGGGGAAAGAAGGAGGGAGAAGGCGCCCGGAAATGCTATCTCTGCCAACAGCCAGGTCACTTTGCCAGAGTCTGCCCCCAGAGGAAGGAATGGCAAGGGATGGTGGGAACTGTTGAGGGAGGAGTGGAGGAAATACCGGAGCAAGTAAAAGCCAACGCCTGGCTGCCACCGTCGGGGCACAGCAGCCAGGCCAAAGAGCAGTGGAAGTGCCCAAGCCGGAACCCCCTAAACCTGCCCTAGTGATAGAAGTGTCCCTAGAGCTGCAAAACGGCTACCCTCTAAAGATAAAGGCGCTGTTGGACTCAGGCAGCTCCTGCAATTTTATGAGCAAAGAGTTTGCAGCTGAACACCAGATACAGACGATCCCTTTAAGCAACCCCCTGCAGGTGACCACGATCGATGGCAGGGAGCTGTTGGGAGGAGAAGTCAGCTTGCAGACCGTCCCAATGATCATGAAGGTGGCAAGGCACACCGAACTGATAGCGTTTAATGTGGCCACCTTGGGAGGGGCTCCTATTATTTTGGGGATGAGCTGGTTGGCGTTACATGATCCGCTGGTGGGCTGGCATCAGAGAGTGGTTTCCTTTGGTTCCGCACATTGCTTAGAACACTGCAAGGAGGGAAAGGGTTCAGCAGGGGCCCAAGCTACCCTAGCAGGGACGGAAGTAACGGAGAAGGTGAAGGTACCACGACAATACGCAGATCTCAGCGACGTGTTCAGCGAAAGGGAAGCTGACCAACTACTCCCGCATAGACCCTTTGACTGTCAAATCAATTTACTCCCTGGGGCACAGCTCCCTGCAGGCAAGCTGTACGCCATGTCAGACAGAGAGATGCAGGAGCTAAGAGAGTTTATTGACAAGAACCTGAAGCGAGGTTTCATCAGAGAGTCCAGAGCGGTGGGAGGTAGCCCAGTGTTTTTTGTGGATAAAAAAAACACGGACAAGCCGAGACTTGTGTGCGACTTCAGGGCTTTAAACGCAGTGTCAGAACCAGTGGCCTTCCCTATGCCCAGGATTGACGACATTTTGACCAGGATGCGGAAGGGAAAGATTTTTACAAAGCTGGACCTCAGGGCGGCGTACAACCTGATATGCATAAGGAAAGGGGATGAATGGAAAACCACCATGTTCACCCCTTTGGGGGCATTTGAATATTTAGTAATGCCCTTCGGCCTACAAGCAGGCTCGGCGTGCTTCCAATCGTTTATGAACCATGTACTGGGGTCTTTGCTTTACAAGAACTGTGTGGCCTTCCTAGATGACGTGTTGGTGTATTCTGAGAATGAGGAGCAGCATGTGAGAGACGTCAGAGAAGTGTTGAGCAGGCTGCAAGCCAACCGGCTGTGGGTGAAACTGGAGAAGTGTCAGTTTCATACCAAGGAGGTGGAATTCCTGGGGTACCTCCTGTCAGACAAGGGATTGGCCATGGATCCCGGAAAGGTCCAGGCAGTGCTGGAATGGAAAACACCCAAAACAAAGAAGGATGTGCAGAGGTTCCTAGGGTTTGGGAACTTTTATCGTAAGTTCATCCGAAACTTTGCTCACCTGACGGCGCCCATTACAGACTGTCTCAGCAGTAAGAAGAAATTTGTTTGGACTGAGGAGGCGGAGCGAGCATTTGAGGAACTGAAAAGGGCCTTCGCCTCTGAAGGACAACTTCTGCATGTGGATTTACAAAAAAAGATGAGAGTCGAAACAGACGCATCAGACAGAGCCATAGGGGCGGTGCTTCTTCTGCAGCCAGGGAAGGAGGAGTCAGAGTGGAGACCGTGTGCCTTTTTTTCGCGAAAGCTGAACAAATCCGAGAGGAACTACACGGTGTACGACCGAGAACTTCTTGCTATTCATGAGGCTTTTCGGAGATGGAGGCACCTGCTAATTGGCGCACAACATAAGGTGCAAGTGTGCACTGACCACAAGAACCTAGAGTATTGGAGAACGGCACGAGTGCTCAACCAACGGCAGTTGAGATGGGCCCAGGAGTTCTCCAAATTTAACTTTGAGATTTGTTACGTGCCAGGCCCAGAGAACTTTAGGGCGGACGCTCTCTCACGCAAACCTGAATATTTGGAGGGGGAGGGAGCACCCGAAGAAAGACATGTCATTCCAGAGGACCGCTGGGTGTGTGGGGCGGCATTGGTGGGGCAAAGAGAACTGGTAGAGGGAACGGAGAATGATGAATACGCCCAGGACAAACTCGGGGGTCTCAGGAGGGAGGGAGATAAACCCGGAGGTTTTGAGGAGAGAAACGGGGCGTTGTATTACAAGGGAGCGTTATATATACCTGAAGGAGATTTGAGGGGGAAGGTACTCAAGCAGCTGCACGATAGCCCCACAGCAGGGCATTTTGGGCAACACAAAACCATGTGGCTGGTTACCAGGGAATTTTGGTGGCCCAAGGTCAGGGAAGATGTGCGGGAGTATGTGAGAGGTTGTAACCAATGCCAGAGAGCCAAAGGGGAGAGGCGGGCACCGGCAGGGTTATTAGAACCGCTACCCACACCTGAAAGACCATGGGAAGCAGTGGCAATAGATTTCATGACTGATCTGCCAAAGTCCAGAGGGAAAACAGCCATCATGGTTGTGGTGGACCTGTTAACCAAAATGGCCCACTTTATAGCCTGCTCACATGCTGTCACGGCAGAAGAAACAGCTAAATTGTTTGTAGAAAATGTGTTTAGGTTGCATGGCGCCCCCTTGAGGGTGGTTTCAGACCAAGGGAAACAATTTACTTCCAGGTTCTGGAGGAAGCTCATGAGCTTACTGCATGTAGAGGTCAATTTTTCGACTGCCCGGCATCCTGAAACCAACGGGCAGGCGGAAAGAGCCAATGGCATCCTCCAGCAATATTTGAAGTGTTATGTCAATGACCGAGAGAATGATTGGGTGGAGAAGCTGGCGTTGGCGGAATTTGCCTACAACAATGCGGAGAACGTGTCCACGGGGATGAGCCCCTTTTTGGCTAATTACGGGTGCCATCCCAGGGCTTTCCCAGGGGGGGAAGGGGAGAGATGGAGCGTTCCAGCTGCCGAACAGTTCGTAGAAGAAATGGAAGCAATCCATCGTCAGCTCCAACTTAACTTAGACAGGGCCAAGGAGGAATATAAGAGGCAGGCAGACAAAAACAGAAGAGAAGGTGAAACCATTAGGGTGGGGGACCAGGTGTGGCTGTCAACCCAAGGGTTACCATTCAAAGGGGGTTGTAAGAAGTTAAGACCCAAAAGATTGGGCCCATTTGAAGTCACGCAACAGGTCAACCCAGTGGCTTTCAGACTCCGGTTACCGAACCACATGAAGCTGCACCCTGTTTTCCACAGGTCGTTGCTGTCACCGTATAAAGGGGACAGAGAAGGGAGGGTCACTCGGGGACCAGCAATGGAGGAAAGGGAACACAGCTACCATGTAGCGGAGATCCTCGATTCCAGGTGGAAGGGAGATCAAGTAGAGTATTTGGTAATGTGGGAAGGGGAACCGGAGTCGGAAAACACCTGGGTCATGGCAGAGGATGTCAATGACGAGGTTTTAATAGAAACTTTTCATCAGAGGTTCCCACGTAAACCTCAGCCTGTAGGGAGGTTCCGGAGGGAATACTTTGCCACCACCGACGAAGAAGAGGAGTTGGAGGGGTTCACAGATTCCGAGGAGGAGGAGGATTCAGCGAGCCGGAATGGCGACCGATGGAGGGAAATGTTCGAGATGTCTGAAGATGAAGAGGATTCTTTTCGGGGTTTTACCTCATCACCGCCCAGAGGAGAGGGAACGGGAGGGGGTGAAGGGGGCCCTGGAGGGGAGGTGGATGTCAGGGAACTGCCATCGGAGGAACAGGTGGTGGAAGGGCTCACGGAGGCTGGGAGAGACTCAGCAGCTGAAGCAGGAACCAGCAGGGGGAGAGGTGGGTCTCTGGTGGAAGGGCTCACGGAGGCTGGGAGAGACTCAGCAGCTGAAGCAGGAACCAGCAGGGGGAGAGGTGGATCTCTGAGGGAAAGCGAGCAAGAGGGAGGGCTCAGGGACACGTCCAGCGAGAACAGTGGGGAGGTATCTGAAGCTCCCATAGGGAGACCCACTCCTCGCCGGAAACTGTCACGCCGCGAGTCCAGAAGACGTGTTTCCGTTAAGGAGCTTTTATGCTGGAAACGATTCCGAAAGCAACCACTGTCGGAATCTGCAAGTGACTAGAGCAGCCATGTCTGAGGGGCTCCGTCACAGACAGAGGTTTGTGGACTTCCACAAACTCTGAGGGACTACGATTTTACGCACAAGCAGCTCATCATCCCATCACAAATGCGTTTGGTTGGCATGCATATCTATGGTATGACAAAATCAAAGTGCATAGGGCCTTTAAAAATCATATTGTCAGAAAAGCATTATATAATGTTTGGATAAGATACAAAGACTTGTTGGAAAACAAAACCCCTAGATGGTTGTCACCCTTAGAGGCTAAGGCATTGAAAAAGCTCAATATGGAGGCCGAGTGGCCAAAGTATTGGGAAATTTTGGAACAGGATGGAGATAAATTGAAGTTACAGAGTCATGAGAAACTGAAACCTAAAGTACGAGATTGGCGCCATTATTACCAAATAATGGAGGTCTATAAACAAGACAGGAAAATTGGCTTCCAGGTGGAGAAATCAAAATTAGAAACTGAATTGTTAGAACCCAATACAAAAAACTTGTCAAGAATGTATAATCTGCTGCTGAAATGGAACACACAAGACGAAACAGTTAAATCGGCTATGATTAAATGGGCACAGGACATTGGTCATAACATTATGTTTGCTGACTGGGAATGGTTGTGGAACACCGGTATAAAATTTACGGCATGTAATGCCTTGAAGGAAAATATTATGAAAATGATTTACAGGTGGTACATGACCCCAGTCAAGCTAGCAAAAATTTATCATTTGCCCGACAATAAGTGTTGGAAGTGTAAAGAAACCGAAGGTACCTTTTTTCACCTTTGGTGGACGTGCCCGAAGATTAAGGCTTTCTGGGAAATGATATATAATGAAATGAAAAAGGTACTTAAATGTACTTTCCCAAAAAAACCAGAGGCCTTTCTCTTGGGCATAGTCGGCCAATCGGTGTCAAAGAAAGATAGAATCTTCTTTATGTATGCTACGACAGCAGCAAGAATACTCATCGCAAAGTATTGGAAGACACAAGATCTACCCACCGTGGAAGAGTGGCAGATGAAAGTGATGGACTATATGATATTGGCTGAAATGACTGGCAGAATCCGTGATCAGAGGAAAGAGACGGCGGAAGAGGACTGGAAGAAATTTAAAATCTATCTTAAGAACTATTATAAAATTGAGGAATACTAAAATGTCGAAGTGTTGAGAGAAAAAGGGATACAGTGACATAAGATTAAGTCAAAGAAAAGATTAAGAGAACATATATTTGACAAAAATTGTTTAGAAGTTGCTGAAATAATTTAGTAAATTGGGATGCAGAAAGGGGAGGTATGGGGAAGTCCGAGAAAGGAGGGTTATGGAAAAAACGTCATGAAATTATACGTGTTTGTTTGTCTTTTTATTTGTTTGTATTGTTTAAAAAATGTTGTAAAACTAATAAAAAAATTTATATATAAAAAATATCCATCTTTCCAAGACATTTTTTCATAACCAACCGGACTTCCCCACATCTCCCTCACCCTGCATTCTTTACAATAAAAATATCAGCAAATTGTTACCTTGTTTCATGTATTCCTTTGTACTTTCAAATAATTGTATTTTAGGTTTAAAATACTTATTGTCGGTTTACTTTTACCTTAAAGTTGATATAATATTACTTTAAACTTTAGTCCTTTCATAATTATAACTTAATTTCCCATATCACCGAATCTTATTGCTGAAGCTAGATTTTGCAAATCATGCAAATTCTTAACATTCATATAGCTTATAATGTTTTTGTAAATAGTCCTTAAATTTTTCCCAGTCCTCTTCCATTGTTTCTTCTCCCAAATCTCGGATTCTGCCAGTCATTTCAGCCAGTTCCATATAGTCCATCAATTGCGTCTGCCACTCTTCCAGTGTGGGCAAATCTTGTGTCTTCCAGTGTTTTGCAATAAGTATTCTTGCTGCTGTGGTTGCGTACATAAAAAAAGTTCTATCCTTCTTTGATACCTTTTGGCCAACAATGCCCAAAAGGAAGGCCTCTGGTTTCTTGGGGAAAGTATACTTAAATACCTTTTTTAGCTCATTATATATCATTTCCCAGAAGGCCCTCACTTTTGTTTTTTTTTTATAATAGTTTTTTTTATTTGCTTTTTTCCAGGGTAAAAATACAGCATCAGTAACACAACAAAAGCGGTTTTACAGAAAAGAAAAGAGGTTATAAAGAGAAAGAAGAAATTCACTTTTTCAGATCAATTTTCATAATCAACCAGACTTCCCCACGTCCTCCATCCCCTGCTTTCTTTACAATAAAAAATAAACAGCAAATTAATACCTTATTTCAGTTGTTTTTGTGTTTTCATTTAGTTATATAATCCATAATTTATACGTTTCAAAATCTTAAAACTTAGTTTCAATCATTTACCAATTTCAATACTGAAGCGTGTTTTTCCAAAGCACTTAGCAAACTCTCAACATTCATATAACTTATAATGTTTTTGTAAATAGTCCTTAAATTTTTTCCAGTCCTCTTCCACTGCATCTTCTCCCAGGTCTCGGATTCTGCCTGTCATTTCGGCTAATTCCATATAGTCAATCAGCTGCGAATGCCATTCTTCCAGCGTGGGTATTTCCTGTGCTTTCCAGTATTTAGCTATAAGAATCCTTGCTGCTGTAGTTGCATATAAGAAGAAAGTTCTATCTTTTTTTAACACTCTCTGGCCCACAATGCCCAGGAGGAAGGCCTCTGGTTTCTTGCAAAAGGTGTATTTAAACACCTTTTTCAACTCATTATAAATCATTTCCCAAAAAGCCTTCACCCTCGGGCATGTCCACCAGAGGTGAAAAAAAGTTCCTTCCGTCTCCTTGCATTTCCAACATTTATTATCAGACAAATGATAAATCTTTGCAAGTTTGACTGGGGTCATGTACCACCTGTATACCATTTTCATAATGTTTTCCTTTAAGGCACTACATGCCGTAAATTTCATACCGGTGGTCCACAACCTTTCCCAGTCTTCAGACATAATGTTATACCCAATGTCTTGTGCCCATTTTATCATTGCTGATTTAACTATCTCGTCTTGGGTATTCCATTCAAGCAACAAGTTATACATTCTTGAAAGCACTTTCGTCTTAGGTTCAAGTAGTTCTGTCTCTAATTTTGATTTCTCCACCTGGAAACCAATTTTTTTATCCTTTTTAAAAATC
The DNA here is from genome assembly GCF_964188305.1 of Podarcis bocagei. NCBI lineage: Eukaryota > Metazoa > Chordata > Lepidosauria > Squamata > Lacertidae > Podarcis > Podarcis bocagei. The sequence continues at coordinate 5,716,050 of NC_138131.1, read as the reverse complement.
TCTAAAATTTGGGCATAATGAAACCAATCTCGCACCTTTCCTTTCAATTTCTCAAAACTCTGCAACCTCCAGGTATCACCATCTCTCTCAATTATATCACAATATCTCAACCAGCCACTCCCCATATTACGTAGTTTTATGGCCTTAGCCTCCGTCGGTGATAACCACCTCGGGGTCTTGCTTTCAAGTAAGTCCTTGTATTTAGTCCAGACAATAAGTAAGGCTTTCCTGACAATATGGCTTTTAAACAATTTATGAGACTTTGCCTTGTCGTACCACAGATATGCGTGCCACCCATACACATTACTGTGCCCTTCTAGATCTAGGACATCAGTGTTTTCCAACAGAAACCAGTCTTTCATCCAGCAGAGAGATGCAGCTTCATAATACAATCTTAAGTCCGGCAGGGCAAACCCCCCTCTTTCCTTTGCGTCTGTTAATATCTTAAATTTTATTCGGGGCTTTTTGCCCTGCCAGACAAATTTCGTAATATCTCTCTGCCACTTTCCAAAACATTCCACTCTGTCCACGATCTGAAGGGTTTGAAACAAGAACAACATTCTTGGCAATACATTCATCTTTACCGCAGCAATTCTTCCCGACAAGGTAAGTTTCAATCTTGACCAAATTTCCAAGTCCTTTTTAATTTCTGACCAGCATTTTTCATAATTGTCCTTAAATAAATTCAAATTTCTCCCAGTCAAGTTGACCCCCAGGTATTTCACTTTTGTAACCACATTTAATTCTGTTTCCTTCTGAAACCCATCTATTTCTGCAGATGTCAAGTTTTTTGCCAGAACCTTAGTTTTTTGTTTGTTCAACTTGAATCCCGCCACCTGACCAAACTCAGAAATTAGTTCAAGAGCTCTTTTTGTACTGGTTTCTGGCTCCTGTAGTGTCAAAACCAAATCGTCTGCAAAGGCCTTAAGTTTGTATTGCTTTTCTCCGACCTGTATTCCCTCCACCAGCTGATCCCTCCTAATCCAGTTCAGTAAAACCTCCAGGACAGAAATAAATAACAAGGGTGATAGGGGGCACCCCTGTCGTGTCCCTTTTTCAATTTTAAACTCCTCCGTCACCACACTGTTTACTATCAATTTTGCCTTTTGTTCTGAATAGATTGCTTCAATACTATTTTGAAACGCCCTTCCCACTCCCATCCCTTCCAAATTTTTCTTCATAAATTTCCAAGATATATTATCGAAGGCCTTCTCCGCATCTATAAAAATCAAGACTGCTTTTGTATTCATGTTTGTCTGAAGTAGCTCCAAAACATCAATAATATTCCTAGTATTATCAGACAAATGCCTACCAGGGAGAAAGCCTGCTTGGTCCTTATGAATTACTTCATTCAGAACTTTTTTCAGTCTGTTTGCTAAAATATCAGCAAAGATTTTGTAATCCACATTTAGGAGTGAGATGGGACGATAATTTCTGAGTTGAGTCTTTTCAGATTCCAATTTTGGTATCAGAGTGATGAATGCTTCTTTCCACGATTCTGGTGCCCCCTTCCCTTCCATGATCTGGTTGCATACCTCCATTAATGGTTGTGTCAAATATTCCATCAGAGTCTTGTAGTATTTGGAGGTAAGCCCATCTGGACCCGGGGATTTGCCTATTTGCAAATTCTGAATGGCTCTTTCAATTTCCTGTTGTGTTATTCTACAGTTCAGGGTTGTTTGTTTGTCTTGAGTTAGCTTTTGCAGGCCATGACTTTTTAAGAAGTTATTTATTTCAATCTCTGCTTGTGGTCCTTGAGTGTACAGCTTTTTAAAGTATCTCTGGAAACACTTTCTAATTTCTTCTGGTTTCTGAATACATTCTCCTTCAACCTCCAGATTGGTAACAAAGTTCAATTTTTGTCTCTTCTTCAGCTGCCATGCCAGCAGCTTCCCACATTTATTCGCCGATTCAAATGATCTTTGTTTCATCTGTTTAATTTTCCATTCGATTTCTTGGTTTATCAATTTTGTATATTGTGCTTGATAAAATTTTATTTCTCTTAAGACCTCTTTTGATTTTGGATTTAATCTCAATTTTCTTTCTCCCTCTCTTATTCTTTCCAAAATCTTGTCCTTTTTACCATTCCAGAGCTTCTTTTTGATAGTGTTCTGTTGTATCAGGAACCCTCTCATAACAGCTTTACTCGCGTCCCAGATTGTCTTCTTTTCCACCGAAGTATTCAAGTTTATTTCAAAATAGTCTTTCAGCGTTTTTTGGGCCTTCTTCACAATCTCCTGGTCTCTAAACAAATAGTCATTCATTCTCCATCTGAAGGATCCAGCTGGTGTAAGTCTCAAGTCCATTTTCAAAGCATTATGGTCGGAGCAGGTTTTAGGACAAGTCTCAATTTTTTTTGTCTTAGGTGCCAGTCCTCTTGATATCCAGATTTGGTCGATTCTTGACCATGATAGATGGGCCTCAGAGAAGAAAGTTCCCTCCATGCCTAGAGGGTTCTTTGTCCTCCAAATGTCAATCAGATCCATATTGTCTGTAAGCTCAAAAAAGGTCTTTGGAAGTCTGCCATCCTTGTTCAGGTTTTGGTTTTGTGACTTATCCATGTAGGTAGAGACTACCCCATTCATATCTCCCATCAAAATGATGTTGGTGTAGTCAATATGATCCAGCATTGTCTCGTGCAGTCTCTTGTAAAATTCCGATTTCCCATCATTTGGTGCATATATTCCAACTATCAAAAATTTTTCTCCTTGTGATTGTATTTCAATCGCCAAAATTCTTCCTTGTTCATCTTTAAATACCAATTTTGGTGCCAGGTTCTCCTTTACATAAATCACTACTACTCTTTTTTTAACCTTGTCTGATGAAATAAACTCTTGGCCTAGTTTCTTGTTGATTAACACTCTCCTGTGGAGCCTGGTCACATGCGTTTCTTGAAGACAGATGACGTCCAATTGCTCTTTTCTTAAAATGTGAAAAATCTTCTTCCTTTTTTCGGGAGAATTTGCGCCATTTATGTTCCAACTGAGTAACTGCAGAGACATCCTGGATCAATTTATTTGTCAGTAGGGGTGTCTCCTTTGTCTTCTTCACCTGGAGGTGGGACCGGGTTGAAACCAAACGAAGGAGGTGGCCAGGCTCCTGCTACTCCTTTCCGAAGGTCCTCCCCGTGATCGTTTAAGAACTTTTCTTGCTCCTCCGCTGTTCTAATTCTTACCTTCCTCTCTTTCAAGGTAAAAGATAGTCCTTGAGGGAATTCCCACCTATAAGGGATTTTGTTGTTTCTCAATAGGCTTGCTAGGTCTTTATACGTGGTTCTTAAATCCAAAAGCTGTTTTGGTATATCTCTGAAGATTTCTGCCGTCTTTCCCTGTATCACCAAAGAATTTTTAAAATGTAGGCCGAGTATGTTGTCTTTTTCTTGCTTTGATCTCAAAATGATCAAGCAATCTCTTGGTTTGTCCTTCTTGACCACTCTTCCTAGTCTAAAAGCGGTGACTATTTTAAAGTCCTTCTCTTCTGTCAATCCCCAAAATTTGGAGATTTCTGTTGTCAAAAAGCCAATCAAGTCCTCTTTTTCTGATTCTGGAATATTTCTCAATCTGAGATTATTTTCCCTGTTTTTCAATTCTGCCAGGGACAGGTACGCTTGCTGTTCAGTTACCTGTCTACTCAGTGGCCTCACCTCCCCTCTTAATTCCTCTATCCTCTTTTTGTTTTCGTCTGTTTTTGTATTTACTTCTTCAACTAATTTTCGGTTTTCTGTTGTGGCCTTTTCAATATTACTTATTGCCTGTGTATTTTTAGTGACCTGGTCTGTCAATTTATTAATAGAGGCTGTCACCTGGTCAAATTTAGCAGATTGTTCATCAAATCTAGCTGCCTGTTCGTCAGCTTTCTTATTCAATGCTGCCAGTTGTTCCAATATTTCTTTAGAAACAGGATCTATCCCTCCAGCAGCCATCTCCCCTAAGGGTGGTTGTATAATTTGTCCTTCTTGCAGACCTGTCACAATTGGAACAGACGATCTGCGTAGCTGGCCAGGCAAAGTTGTTTGCACAAGTTCAGATTGTTTTGCTTTCTTTGCAGCCCTTGTTTTTGGTGCGCCACTCATTCCACAGCTGTCCCAGGATCAAGGTCAAATTGTAAATCCCATGGGAAACAATCCAGAGAGAGTAAACATCCAGAAAAAAAACCCGGCAGTTCTCAGAGACTATTAATTCTATAATCCAGTAGGGGGAGCTCCCAAAAGCAAATTTAGGAGAGAAGGATAAAAAGTTTCCACCATTAAGTTCCCACAAAGAAGGAGAAAGAAAAAATAAAGGTTAAATAACATCCAAAACAGGGGGATCTTCCATTCAATTTTGACTGCAGAGAATAATAGTTCTTAACAAAGGTGCATGCAACAGTTCCCTTTTTTTTCCAAATACAAAGTAGCCCGATCTAATTTTGTGTTTTATATACAGTTACCGCAGTCCGATACAGCTTGTATCCAAGCAGATCGGGAGCCGGGTTTCGAAACTTTGTAATCCACCGGTGGGGAGGAAGAGAGACCACAGTTATAATCCACTTACGAAGCTGTTATAACTTTTTTTTGAGATTTAAGCAGTCTAGATCGAGTTTGCAAAGTAAATTCCAACTTCTTTTAAGCTCCTTTCAATGCTTCCGCTTTAGAAAAGTCTTTGCTTGGCACGCCTGGAGGATGCGGACCATTTGGATCCCTTCCAATCAGGGTTCAGGCCTCATCATGGGACTGAAACTGCCTTGGTCGCACTGGTTGATGATCTCCGGCGAGCTAGGGACAAAGGTGAGAGTTGTTTCCTAGTTCTGCTGGACCTCTCAGCGGCCTTTGATACAATCGACCATAACATCCTTCTGGACCGTCTAGAGGGGTTGGGAGCTGGGGGCACTGTTATACAGTGGTTTCGCTCCTTTCTCCTGGGCCGTGTTCAGAAAGTGGTGGTGGGGGATGAGTGTTCAGACCCTTGGGCCCTCACTTGTGGGGTGCCTCAGGGTTCCGTCCTCTCCCCCATGCTTTTTAACATCTATATGAAGCCGCTGGGAGAGATCATCAGGGGGTTTGGACTGGGTGTCCATCAATATGCAGATGATACCCAGCTCTACCTTTCTTTCAAATCAGAACCAGTGAAGGCGGTGAAGGTCCTGTGTGAGTGCCTGGAGGCGGTTGGAGGATGGATGGCGGCTAATGGATTGAAGTTGAATCCTGACAAGACAGAAGTACTGTTTTTGGGGGACAGGAGGCGGGCAGGTGTGGAGGACTCCCTGGTCCTGAATGGGGTAACTGTGCCCCTGAAGGACCAGGTGCGTAGCCTGGGAGTCATTTTGGACTCACAGCTGTCCATGGAGGCACAGGTCAATTCTGTATCCAGGGCAGCTGTCTACCAACTCCACCTGGTACGCAGGCTGAGACCCTACCTGCCCGCTGACTGTCTGGCCAGAGTGGTGCATGCTCTAGTTATCTCCCGCTTGGACTACTGCAATGCGCTCTACGTGGGGCTACCTTTGAAGGTGACTCGGAAACTACAGCTAATCCAGAATGCGGCAGCTAGACTGGTGACTGGGGGCGGCCGCCGAGACCACATAACACCGGTCTTGAAAGACCTACATTGGCTCCCAGTACGTTTCCGAGCACAATTCAAAGTGTTGGTGTTGACCTTTAAAGCCCTAAACGGCTTCGGCCCAGTATACCTGAAGGAGCGTCTCCACCCCCATCGTTCTGCCCGGACACTGAGGTCCAGCGCCGAGGGCCTTCTGGCGGTTCCCTCATTGCGAGAAGCGAAGCTACAGGGAACCAGGCAGAGGGCCTTTTCGGTGGTGGCGCCCGCCCTGTGGAATGCCCTCCCATCGGATGTCAAGGTGATGGACAACTACCTGACATTCAGAAAACATCTTAAGGCGGCCCTATTCAGGGAAGCTTTTAATGTATGATATTTTAGTGTTTTTTGGTTTCTGTGGAAGCCGCCCAGAGTGGCTGGGGAGGCCCAGCCAGATGGGCGGGGTACAAATAATAAATTATTATTATTATTATTATTTAAGCAGAGCCGGAAGACTGACTTCCTTTTTAGCGTCTCCCGCTTTCAGCCGAATTTCGCCAAATTAATTCCAAATAAAACTTTAGATTTCTTACTCACGAGTAAGTTGTTTCAATTCAGTTGTTGAAGGAAGAAAGGTCAGCGCTAGTCAGCAGCAGCCGCGCGGCTTCGCTTCCGCGGAAAGAGCGATGGATTCACAGCACCGCTACCCCCTCCACGTTCCGATACCCCTTACGGGGTCTCTTCTGCGTATCCGAGGTCGCTTCTGGTGCCCGCCGAACCCCACGGCCACGAGCTCACTCTACCCGTGGTTTGTCTGGATGGGTCGTCGCTGTGCCGCAGCGCACGACCCTTTTCTGCGGAGCCCCTCTTCAGCAACTGAAGAGGACCGCCATTGCTGAGCGCGCCGCCTCCGGAAGTCCCAGAAGGCCCTCACTTTTGGACAAGTCCACCAAAGGTGAAAGAATGTCCCTTCAGCCTCCTTACATTTCCAACATTTGTTATCAGACAGGTGATATATTTTTGCAAGCTTGACTGGGGTCATGTACCACCTATATATCATTTTCATAATATTTTCTTTCAAGGCATTACATGCCGTAAATTTCATTCCGGTGGTCCATAACCTTTCCCAGTCCTCAAACATAATGTTATACCCAATATCCTGCGCCCATTTTATCATGGCTGATTTGACTGTCTCATCCTGGGTGTTCCATTTAAGCAGCAAGTTATACATTCTCGAAAGTACCTTAGTCTTTGGTTCAAGCAGTTCTGTCTCTAACTTCGATTTTTCCACCTGGAATCCTATTTTTTTGTCCATTTTAAAAACCTCTTGAATTTGAGCATAATGTAACCAATCTCGCACCTTATTCTTTAATTTGTCTAGGCTCTGCAACCTCCAATTGTCTCCATTTTTTTCTATTATCTCCCAATATTTCGGCCAACCGGCCTCCATATTGAGTCTTTTTCGGGCCTTAGCCTCTATTGGTGATAACCACCTCGGGGTCTTATTTTCTAATAAGTCCTTGTATTTAGTCCAGACAATAAATAGTGCTTTTCTGACAATATGGTTTTTGAACATTTTGTGAACCTTTACCTTGTCGTACCACAGATATGCATGCCATCCAAAAGCATTATTAAACCCTTCCAGGTCTAGGACATCAGCGTTTTCTAAGAGAAACCAATCTTTCATCCAGCAGAAAGCTGCAGCTTCATAATATAACCTTAAGTCCGGCAGGGCAAATCCCCCTCTTTCTTTTGCATCAGTTAGTATTTTAAATTTTATCCTGGGCTTTTTGCCCTGCCAGACAAACTTAGAGATATCTTTCTGCCACTTTCCAAAACATTCCACTCTGTCCACAATCTGTAGGGTTTGAAACAAAAACAACATCTTTGGCAATACATTCATTTTTACAGCTGCAATTCGACCCAACAAGGAAAGTTTTAATCTTGACCAAATTTCTAAATCCTTTTTGATTTCTGACCAGCATTTTTCATAATTATCTTTAAACAAATTCAAATTTTTAGCAGACAAATTAACCCCTAGGTATTTCACTTTTTTAACCACATTTAGCTCTGTCTCCTTCTGAAACCCATCTGTTTCTAAAGGTGTCAGATTTTTTCCCAAAACCTTGGTTTTTTGCTTGTTCAACTTAAATCCCGCCACCCGACCAAACTCATAAATCAATTCTAAAACTCTTTTTGTACTAGATTCTGGCTCCTGTAATGTTAAAACCAAGTCATCTGCAAAGGCTTTCAATTTATATTGTTTCACTCCGACCTGTATTCCTTGCACCAACCGGTCCTCCCTAATCATATTCAAAAGTACCTCCAGGACTGAGATAAATAACAGAGGGGATAGAGGGCACCCCTGTCGTGTTCCTTTTTCAATTTTGAACTCTTCTGTCACCACATTGTTCACTATCAGTTTAGCTTTTTGCTCTGAATAGATTGCTTCTATACTATTTTGAAACCCCCCGTCCCACTCCCATCCCTTCCAAATTTTTCTTCATAAACTTCCAAGAAATGTTGTCAAAGGCCTTCTCTGCATCAATAAAGATTAACACTGCTTTCGTGTTGATATTGGTTAGCAAAAGCTCCAAAATGTCAATAATATTCCTAGTGTTATCAAACAGATGTCTACCTGGGAGAAAGCCTGCCTGGTCTTTATGAATTACTTCATTTAGCACTTTTTTAAGTCTACTAGCCAAAATATCTGCAAAAATTTTGTAATCCACATTAAGGAGTGAAATGGGACGGTAGTTCTTAAGTTGAGTCTTTTCAGATTCCAGTTTAGGTATCAATGTGATGAAAGCTTCTTTCCACGATTCCGGTGCCTTCTTCCCCTCCATAATCTGGTTACATACCTCCATTAGTGGTTGTATCAAAAAGTCTTTCAGTGTCTTGTAGTACTTGGAGGTGAGTCCATCTGGGCCTGGAGATTTTCCTAGTTGCATATTCTGAATGGCACCCTCAATTTCTTGTTGTGTTATTCTATAATGCAGGATTGTTCTCTTCTCCTGAGGTAGTTTTGGTAATCCATTAACTTTTAAAAATTGGTCTATCTCAGTCTCTTCCTGTGGCCCTTGCGTAAAAAGTTTTTTGAAATATCTCTGGAAACACTTTCTAATTTCTTCTGGTTTCTGAATGTTTCTCCCTTCAACCTCCAGATTGGTAACAAAGTTCAATTTTTGTCTTTTTTTCAACTGCCATGCTAGCAGTTTTCCACACTTGTTTGCCGATTCAAATGATCTTTGTTTCATTTGTTTAATTTTCCATTCAACTTCTTGATTTATCAATTTCGCATATTGTGCTTGATGGAATTTAATTTCTCTCAAAATTTCTTTGATTTTGGTTTTAGTCTCAGTTTTTTCTCGCCCTCTCTTATCTTCTCTAATATCTTATCCTTTTTTCCATTCCAGAGTTTTTTCTTAATCGTATTCTGTTGTATCAGAAACCCTCTCATAACTGCTTTACTTGCGTCCCAGATTGTTCTCTTTTCCACCGAAGTGTTCAAATTTATTTCAAAATAGTCTTTTAAAGTTTTTTGGGCCTTCTTCACAGTCTCCTGATCTCTTAGTAGGGTGTCATTCATTTTCCATCTGAAGGAACCGATTGGAGTAAGTCTCAATTCCACTTTCATGGCGTTATGGTCGGAGCAGGTTTTTGGGCAGATTTCCACTTTTCTAGTCTTAGGTGCCAGCCCTCTAGTTGTCCATATTTGGTCGATTCTTGTCCATGACAGGTGGGCCTCAGAGAAGAATGTTCCTTCTTTACCTAAGGGGTTCTTTGTCCTCCAAATGTCAATCAAATCCATACTGTCAGTTAGTTCAAAAAAAGTTTTGGGTAGTCTTCCATCTTTGGTTAAATTTTGATTTTGTGACTTATCCATGTGTGTAGAGACCACCCCATTCATATCTCCCATCATAATGATGTTGCTATAGTCCAGATAGTCCAGCATTATCTCATGCAGCTTCTTATAAAATTCTGATTTCCCCTCATTTGGTGCGTAGATTCCTAATATCAGAAATTTTTCTCCTTGTGTTTGTATTTCAATTGCCAAAATTCTTCCTTGCTCATCTTTAAATAGAAATTTCGGTGACAGGTTCTCCTTTGCATAAATCACCACGCCCCTTTTCTTGACTCTGTCTGATGAAATAAATTCTTGGCCTAGTCTTTTGTTAATTAACACTTTCTTATGGAGCCTAGTCACGTGCGTTTTCTGCAAGCAAATAATGTCCAATTGTTCTTTTTTCAATATATGAAAGATTCTTCTTCTTTTTTCCGGAGAATTTCCGCCATTAATATTCCAACTAAAGAGCTGCAGAGACATCCTGGATGAGTCTGTTAGTCCTATAGTGGTGTCTCTTCCTTTTCCTCTGAGCCCAGAGGTGCTGGTGTTGGTACAGGTGCAGGGCAGAGGTGGTGGCCAAGATGCTGCTGTTCCCTTTTGAAGGTCCTCTTCGTGGTCTTTCAAAAACTTTTGTTGATCTTCTGCTGTTCTGATTTTAACTTTCTTTCCTTTAAAATTAAAGGATAGTCCCTGGGGGAATTCCCACCTGTAAGGAATTGAGTTGCCTCTTAGTAGTCTTGCGAGTTCTGTGTATGTAGCTCTGAGGTCCAAGAGTTGTTTCGGTATGTCTCTGTAGATTTCTGCTCTTTTACCTTGAATTTCCAATGATTTTCCAAAATGTAGGCCTAGTATTTTGTCTCTTTCTTGTTTGGATCTCAAAATGATCAAGCAATCTCTAGATCTGTCTTTCCCAACCACTCTTCCCAGTCTAAAAGCGGTAACAATTTTAAAGTCCTTGTCGTCTTCTATACCCCAGAACTCTGATAGTTCTGATGTCAGATAACCAATCAGATCTCCTTGTTCAAGTTCTGGAATGGCTCTTAATCTAAGGTTATTTTCCCGATTCCTCAATTCCACCATAGACAGATAGGCCTGCTGTTCATTAATCTGCTTATGCAGTGGCCTTACCTCCCCTTTTATTGCTTCGGCCTTCTGATTAGCTTGTTCTGCTTTTTGATTGGCTTCCTCAGCCAACTTACGATTTTCTGCAGTTGTTGCCTGAAGATTTCCAATTACTTGTGTGTGTTGAGTGACTTGCTCAGTCAATTTACTAATAGTGGCTGTGGCTTGATCAATTTTGATCGACTGTTCAACAGCCTTTTTGTTTAAAATTGCCAGTTGTTCCAAAATTTGTTTTGAGACTGGGTCAATTCCTCCTGAGGCCATATCCTCTGATGCTGTCTGCTCAACTTCCCCTTCCTGCAGTCCTAAAACAGCTGGGACAGATGATCTACGCGACTGAGAAGTCAAAGTTGTTTGTAACAATTGTACAGATTGTTTTGCTTTCGTTTTGGCCGACCTTGTTTTCCCTGTGCCACTCATTCCACACCTGTCTGTGCGTCAAGGTCAAACTGTAAGCAATTCCATGGGAAAGACAGTCCAAAGTATAAACAGCAAGACAACAGATAGTCAAAATAAAATGCAGTTCCCAGAGACTTATAAATCCCAAATCCTCTAGGGGGAGCACCCCTGTAATTCAGAAGAAAGAAGAAACTTTTTCCGCCATTAAAATCCCAGCAGTCTGAAATAAATTACAGAGGCACCTTCAATGTCCCTTTAGGCATGCAGAGCTTTTCCCAGATTGAAATAAAGTTTCAGAAATAGTGCAAGTAACAGTTTCCCTATTTGTATCCAACAGTAACGCTCACAAGTAGCACTTTCAGTATTGAATAGTTTCCGCAATTTGACAGTTCTCTTATATCCTGACAGTCCGCGAACTTTGTTTCTTAGTCTTTTATATTCCACAAAGAGGAAGAAGATTCCAAACCAAATCCAATCAATTTAAACAAAACTGTTCCTTATAGTTTCTCAAAGGCAAGTTCAGACATTGCACAATAATCCAGACTTTTTTGTAATCCCTTTTAAAGCGCTTCCTGCTTGTCAGAGTCTTTGCTTTGATCTCTAAGCACAGTCGGAAGACGGACTTCCTGTTTGCGTCTCCCATTTTCAGCCAAATTAATATCTTTAGTCCCAAAAAATTTAATAATCCTTACTCACGGGTGTGAAGTTTAGAGTCTGATGTTTCAGGAAGAAAGGTCAGCGCTCATCAGCAGCAGCCGCGCAGCTTCGCTTCCGCAGAAAGAGTGATGAACTCACAGCACCGCTCCCCCTTCCACGTTCCGGAGCCCCGGAGGACCTTCTTCGTTTCTGGGGGGGGCTTCTGGTGCCCACCGAATCCCACAGCCACAGGCTCACTCTGCCTGTGGTTTTTCTTGATGGGTCTCCACTCTGCCGCAGCGGACGACCCTTTTCTGCGGAGCCCCTCTTCACAGCGCGAAGAGGACCGCCATTGCCGTTTCGCGCCGCCTCCGGAAGTCATCAACATCATTTTTTGGTCCATCCATTCCGTCAATATGTTATCTAATTCTGAAAAGAAAGCTGATTTTTTATCATTTGGTGCGTATATTCCAACCACAATTATTTTTTCTCCATGAAACACCATCTGTACTACGACCACTCTCCCATGTTCATCTTTATATAATAGTTGCGGGTCATATTTTTCCTTTATATATATTACTACCCCTCTTTTCTTCACCTTGTCAGAAGTCACAAAGTCCAGTCCTAATCTCTTATTGCTTAGTACCCTCTTATGTTTTCCTATTACATGCGTCTCTTGTAAGCAAATTAGGTCCCAGTTCTTTTTCAGTAATACATGCACAATCTGATTCCTCTTATTTTTATTGTTCAAGCCATTCACTTTCCAACTTATTGTTTTTAAAACCATCTATTATGTTGTTCTAACTAATTTATCTGAGCTAGATAGGAACTACTGTTCCTTGTCTTCCTTCTCTTCTTCTTCCCTTTCTCCTATTAAACTCTCCTCTCTTTCTTCTTCTTCACTCCCTTCACCCTCCTCGTCTCTCTGCCGTTCCTCCCTTTCCTCCTCCCCCTCAACTTTTCCCAGATCCTTCTCGTATCTCCTCGCAAATTTCTGGAGTTCTACACTGGTGCATAGTTTGAACCTTTTTTCCTTGAAATAGAATGAGATGCCTTCCGGAAACTCCCATCTATACAAGATCCCATTTTTCTTCAATTGATTTGTTAGTTTTTTATATGGATCTCTCCTTCGAAGAAATCTCGAAGGAATTTCTTTAAAAATAGTAATTGGGTTTCCTTCAATATGTAACCTTTTGATATGGTTCTGTTTCAATATTTCATTTCTTATTTCCATCGTGTTGAACATGGCGATTACATCTCCTGGCAATTTTTTCTTTCTAGCTTTATCTGATTTTGACCTTATTCGAAAGATATTTACTAAATGACAGTTTATCTCATCCTCTTTCATATCTAACCAAATTGCCAGCCCTTTTATCACTTTGGTTCTGATGTTCTCATTTGAGGTCTCTGGTACACCTCTCAGTTTCAAATTGGTTTGATTTTGCCTCATCTGTGTCATAGCCATGTTATCCAACAACTCTTCCTGCACCTTTTCTATCTCTTTAACTTCTACTCTAATCCTATCCACTTCCTTCTTACTGTTTTTCGTATCCTTTTGCACCCTCTTCATTGAATCCTCCAGGACCTTAGTTCTTACCGATAAATCTTTAACCTTTCCTGTCAGTTCCCCCCCCACCCCCTCCAGTTTCTTATCCAAAGTGTCTTGTACTTCAAGTAATTTTCTCTCTATATATTGTTCATTATTTTTAAATTCTTTCCTTATTTCGGCCATCAAGCTGCTATAGTCTTTAATTTCTTTCGCTTCCTTGCCCTCCTCTTGTCTCGACGGCCTCCTTTCCGCTGGTGTTGCAACCCCCTTTTTTGAACCGTTTGTCATTTTGTAAACTTGGTAGGTCTCAAGAAAGGTAGGGTAAGATATAGAAGTAACAGTACTGGCGTCTTTCAAAAAATAGAGCACCAGTTCACAAATTACCTCTAATAGGTTAATGAGTTACCGAGGATGGCGCTGAGGTAAATTGAGAGATAATAAGCGCCTAGGTATACGCAAGCTTTACAGTCCTTGTCTTCTTGGGGGTTGATATTGTGAAGGTCTGGCCCCGAATAAAGTTTAAAATACTAACTGATGCAAAAGAAAGAGGGGGGTTTGCCCTGCCAGACTTAAGGTTATATTATGAAGCTGCAGCCTTCTGCTGGATGAAGGATTCGTTACTTCTAGAGAACACTGATGTCCTAGATCTGGAAGGTTTTAATAATTCGTTAGGATGGCATGCGTATTTGTGGTACGACAAGGTAAAAACTCATAAAATGTTCAAAAACCATATTGTCAGAAAAGCAATATTTATGGTCTGGATAAAATACAAAGACTTACTAGAAAGTAAGACCCCGAGGTGGTTATCACCAGTGGAGGCCAAGGCTCGAAAAAAACCCAATATGGAGGCCAGCTGGCTGAAATATGGGGAAATAGAAAAAATTGGAGACAATTGGAGGTTACAGAGCTATGAAAAACTAAAGAATAAGGTGCAAGATTGGTTTCATTATGCTCAAATTCAAGAGGTTTTTAAGTTGGATAAAAAAACAGGATTCCAGGTGGAAAAATCGAAACTAGAGACAGAACTGTTAGAACCAAAGACTAAGGTATTATCGAGAATGTATAACTTGCTGCTTAAATGGAACACTCAGGATGAGACAGTTAAATCAGCCATGATAAAGTGGGCTCAAGACATTGGGTACAACATTATGTTTGAAGACTGGGAAAGGTTATGGACCACCGGTATGAAGTTTACGGCATGTAATGCCTTGAAAGAAAACATTATGAAAATGATATACAGGTGGTACATGACCCCAGTCAAGCTTGCTAAGATATACCATTTGTCTGATAATAAATGTTGGAAATGCAAGGAGGCTGAAGGGACATTCTTTCACCTCTGGTGGACCTGTCCAAAAGTGAAGGCCTTCTGGGAAATGATTTACAATGAGTTAAAAAAGGTGTTTAAGTACACCTTTCCTAAGAAACCAGAGGCCTTTCTCTTGGGCATTGTCGGCCAAAAGGTGTTAAAGAAGGATAGAACGTTTTTTATGAATGCAACTACAGCAGCAAGAATTCTTATCGCGAAACATTGGAAGACCCAAGATTTACCCACACTGGAAGAGTGGCAAACGCAATTGATGGACTATATGGAATTGGCTGAGATGACTGCCAGGATCCAAGATTTGGGAGAAGAAGCAGTGGAGGAGGACTGGAAAAAATTCAAGGACTATTTACAAAAAAATTATAAGTTATATGAATTATAAGAATTCGCATGATTTGGAAAGGTTAGCTCCAGCAACGAGATTTGACGGTATATGAAACTAAGTTATATTAATGAAAGGACTAATGTTTAAAATAACATTATATTTGTTTTTAGAGTAAATTGATAATAAGTAATTTAAACTTAAAAGGCAACTATCTGAAAGTACAAAAGAATGCATGAAACAAGGTTATAATTTGCTGATATTTTTATTGTTGAGAATGCACGGTGAGGGAGATGTGGGGAAGTCCGGTAGAACACTGAAAAAGTTCTGAAAGGATGAATTTTTCTTTTTTTCTTTTCTTTCTATTCTTGTTTCTTTGTATATCTGACTTTGTGTCTTTATCTGGAAAAAAATGCAATAAAAAATATTATTTTTTAAAAAAAAAGATATTGTGAAGGTCTGTAGCCACCGAAAGCTTTTCTAGATAAAGACGTGGAGGCTCTCCGGGAAGTGATCTTTATATTGAGAGTTGGGTTCAAACCCCCCTGTATAGTCTTTAGCGCATGTCCCTTTAAATCCCAGATGCATGCAAAGGCGTAGCATAGCAGGCTTAACACGGTAGAATGACGGATAACAAAAACCAAACTAAGTCCCGGAATGGCTTCCTCCCCTACATGTTCAAACCCATAAGAAAGTCACTCACATTCTTTTTTCTTGTACAGTCCACGTTAAAGGCTGGAGGAGGCACAGGCTTCTACCCACCGTTTCACTCTTTCCCCTTCCACACACTGCATACAAAGAAGCTGGTGGTGAAAAAGCTGCCCTCACAGAGCCCGTCAGTTATAACATCGACCGGATGAACCAGAAACCTCCTTTCCCTCCTCTCTAGCCCAGTAAAGAGTCTCGCTGTTAAGGAGTCTCGCTGTTACCTTGCCTCCGACTCTTTGTACTTTGTGCTTTATATTTCGTACTTTGTTACCGAGGATGTTCCTTCCCCTCACTTAGCGGTTACTTTCTTACTCTTGCATTCCTGTCTGTCAGCTTTTCGCTATACTCTTTTTTTCAGTCTTACCGCCAGTGGTGAATTCCTCCTTCTTTTGCCTTTAATTTCTTCTCCGCTGGGTTCCTTTGTTAAAGTTCCTTTTGTTTTAGTTTAACTATTTTCCAATCTTCTCCACTTGTCTCCTCTGCTTTTCTCCGCAGAGTTTTAAAGCTATTTCCCAGCTTTTCCGCTGTTGTTGGAGGTCCACCGCTTTCCCTCGGAGCCTGAGGCTTCACAACATGGGGTCTGGTGCTTCCCCTTCCCGCTGCAGCTCCAGCCTTGTTAAACACAGGCAACACAGGCGAGCACAAGCAGCGTCGCTGGGTACTTTATCCCACAGGATAGTCCACCTGTGGTTTTGGGGTTCACGGAGCCTTCGTAGCGGGAGACGCAACCAGGAAGTCCGTCTCCCGGTTCTGCTTAAAGTTCCGAAGCAAAAGACTTTGATTTGCCTGAAGCCTTTGAAGTGGCGGAAAAAGTTTTCAATTCGTGCCTTGCTTGAGTTGCTTTAATAGAGACTAGAGACTAAGGGATTTAATTTCTTATGGTTCTGGACCTGCTCTACCTTCTCCCCGTGAGCTTAGAAATTTTACTGAGAAGCCAGGTGCTCGGACTGCCGGATTAATAGAACTGTCAGATTGTGTATTTTGTTGCTGCTATTTAGAACTGCTACATTTGAACACTATTGGCTTGGATATATCGAAACATTGTTTCTGGAACTTTTTAGAGACATTGTTCCACTTTAAGGATTATCTCTGCTAGCTGCAAGAGAGCTGAGGGTCTTCTGGAAATATATGGCTGTTTGGACATTGCGAAAAAGTTTTGAAGTTTTGGTTATAATTTGCTTTAGGAGTAACAAATTTACCGCTTCCCTTGAGACACGACTGAACTCCCCCTAGAGGATTTGGGATTTACAACTATTTGGGACTTGTTTTTCTCCTTTTTTTCTACTTTATTGTTTATTCTCTGGACTTGTGGATTCCCATGGGACTGTACACAGTTTGACCTTGGCACGTAGACAGGAGTGGAATGAGTGGCTTTGGGAAAACAAGATCGGCTAAAGCTAAACAATTAACGCAAACAACTTTGACTACACAGCTACGCAGATCATCTGTCCCTGCTATCTTGGGGGCACAAGAGGAAGAAACTGAGCAGACTTTGCTGGAAGGTATGGCTGCAGGAGGATCTGCCTCAGTATTAGAACAAATTTTGGGAAAATTGGAAAGTTTGGATAAAAAGGCAGATGAGCATTCGGCTAAAATTGATCAATTGGTCAGACCTCACCTAGAGTACTGTGTCCAGTTCTGGGCACCACAATTCAAGAAGGACACTGACAATTGGAACGTGTCCAGAGGAGGGCAACCAAAATGGTCAAAGGCCTGGAAACGATGCCTTATGAGGAACGGCTAAGGGAGCTGGGCATGTTTAGCCTGGAGAAGAGGAGGTTAAGGGGTGATATGATAGCCATGTTCAAATATATAAAAGGATGTCACATAGAGGAGGGAGAAAGGTTGTTTTCTGCTGCTCCAGAGAAGCGGACACGGAGCAATGGATCCAAACTACAAGAAAGAAGATTCCACCTAAACATTAGGAAGAACTTCCTGACAGTAAGAGCTGTTCGACAGTGGAATTTGCTGCCAAGGAGTGTGGTGGAGTCTCCTTCTTTGGAGGTCTTTAAGCAGAGGCTTGACAACCATATGTCAGGAGTGCTCTGATGGTGTTTCCTGCTTGGCAGGGGGTTGGATTCGATGGCCCTTGTGGTCTCTTCCAACTCTATGATTCTATTCTATTCTATTCTAAGCTACAGCCAGTGTTAACAAATTGACTGAACAAGTTGCTCAGCATGCACAAGCAATTGGGAACCTTCAGGAAGCCACCACAGAAAATCGTAAATTAGCTGTGGAAGCCAATCAAAAAGCTGAAGCAGTAAAAGAGGAGGTAAAACCACTATACGAACAGGTTGGCGAACAGCAGGCCTACCTGTCTATGATAGAATTACATAGTAGGGAAAACAACCTGAGACTGAGGTCAATTCCTGAATATGAACAAGGGGATTTAATTGACTTTCTAACAGGGACTTCCGGGTTGGCGCCATCGCCGAATGGCGGACTCCCTCCGAGCTCCGGAGGGAGCCTGCTCGGCAGGGGTTGGGTCCTACCGCGCCGGCAATGCGGGGACCCTCAAAAACCACGGGCACGGAGCCCGTGGACATGGTTGACTCAGCGGGCACCGTTAGCGCCCCCGACCCGCGAAGGAGCCTTTTTAAAGGCTACGGAGCGGGGGATGGGGGTGGCGTGGTGCTATGAGTCCTCTGCTTTCCCTGCCGAGCGAAGCCGCATGCCATTCGACGGAGAGCGCTGACTTCTTCTATTGAAAATTTGGACCATAAACAACAACCAGTGAGTAATTAGGAAATCGGACTTAAAAGGAGAAAAAAAGAATTTTTTTGGATTCGGCACGAGCGGGGGAGATGCAAAAAGGAAGTCAGTCTCCCCCCTATTGTAGACACTTTAAAACAAGGATTTGGCAACTAAGGTCGAGAAAGGAGCTTGCTTCTGTTTATTTGATAAAAATTATTAATTCCACGATGGGAAATTATAAGAACTGTGCTGGAGGAGAAGAGTGGATGGCGAGAGTTAAAGTGCAACCCCCCCGGGAACCGGGGCGATCCGCGAGAGAGCCTGACGAAGAGAGACAGAGACTTTGACAGCTGTCAAAGTAGCTGTCAAAGTTGGAGAATATAAAGAGGACTTTGCTATGAGGACTTTGCTGGTTAGTTTTGTTAAAATTTGGATATAAATTGTCGAAAATAAGGAATAACAATCTGTCTTTTGGATTTGAGGAAACAAAGTTACTATAATCCCCCTAGAGGGGTTTTGGGACATTACAAGAACGGTCGTAAGTGGAAAAATACCCTTGGGATCGCACAGGACTTGTTATCTTCTGGGAAAGCTGCAAAAACGAAACAGTATTTTGTCTACAGAGGTGTCTATATTAAAGGAGACAATAGAATTATCTATTGAAGAATGGAAGGGACTGGACGTAAGTTTTTGTTCCTGAACTAACAACAACCCCTGTAGAGGTATTAAATTTTTGAATTAGAATGTTTTTGCAGCGGAACAGGAAAAGAAACCTGAGAAAGTGAGAAAAAAGAACAAAGGACTGATGACGACTTGGAAAGAACAAGGGAGGAGCCAAATTATTGTGAAAGACCAAGGAAAACCAAAGGCCTGTCAGGGGCCTCTTTAAGACTGGGCGTCTGAAGTTAAACATTATTTAAAAAACCGGCAAGGTGGAACTGAAAAAAAAAATCGGCTATGGACGTGAGATCTTCAGGCTGATAGTAGATAGACTGATGGACATGGGGAATCGAAACCGGGGAAGGGTGGGGGGAGATTTGGAATCCAAAGGGTGTAAAACTATTTTTTGAATCTTTTTATATTTTTTACTTTGTTTGGACGTGTTTATCAAAAAAGGGAATTCATGGAAGGAAATTGGGGTGGACCTTGGGGGAAAAACTTTCTTTTAATGATGAGGGATGGTGGAATTTAAAGGGAAAGTGGTTATATAACTAAATTGAATATTGGGTTAAACAAAATAGGTTTTAATTTGGGAGTAAGAACTTGTGGAACTAAATTAATGAAAGGGGAATACAGTAGGGAGAGGGGTGGGGAAGTCCTGGAAAGATGTTAATGAAAATAAGGCTTTAATTGTAAAGGTTTATTTTTTTCCTTTTGTTTTTTCTTTTTTGAATTTTGGAAATTTCAATAAATATGATTTTTTTAAAAAATTGACTTTCTAACAAAAGAATTTGCTAAGTTTTGGCCCTTGGAAGAAGATAAGTTTAAAATTGTGACTGCTTTTAGACTTGGAAGAGTAGCAAGGAAAGACAAACCTAGAGACTGTCTGATTACCTTGAGATCCAAGGAAGAAAGAGGTAAAATATTAAGCCTACATTACGAAAAGTCACTTGTAATCCAAGACAGGAGGGCAGAAATTTACAAAGATATCCCAAAACAACTTTTGGATCTCAGATCTATATACACAGAGCTTGCTAAACTGCTGAGGAGCAACTCGATTCCTTTTAGGTGGGAATTTCCCCAAGGACTATCTTTTACATTTAAAGGGAAGAAAGTGAAAATAAAAACAGCCGAGGACAAAGAAAAGTTTCTGAACGACTACGGAGAAGACCTTCAGAAAGGGATTTTTGGAATTCCAGGGCCTGGGCCTTTGCCTGCACCTACACCCTTGCCTATACCCACACCTTTGGGGCCTGAAGACCAGAAGAAAGAAACGCCACCACCAAGCGAATAGCAGATTTGTCCAGGATGTCTCTGCAACTTCTCAGTTGGAACATTAATGGCGGTAATTCCCCGGAAAAAAGGAGAAGAATATTCCATGTATTAAAGAAAGAACAGTTGGACATTATTTGCTTGCAGGAAACGCATGTGACTAGGCTCCACAGAACAGTGTTAATTAACAAGAGATTAGGCCAAGAATTTATTTCATCGGACAGAGTTAAGAAAAGAGGAGTGGTGATTTATGCAAAGGAGAGCCTATCAGCAAAATTTCTATTTAAAGATGAGCAAGGAAGAATTCTGGCAATAGAGATACAAACCCAAGGTGAAAAGTTTTTGATATTGGGAATTTACGCACCGAACGAGGGGAAATCAGAATTCTACAAGAAGCTGCATGAGACAATGCTGGACTATCTGGACTATAGCAACATCATTATGATGGGAGATATGAATGGGGTGGTTTCTACAAACATGGATAAGTCACAAAACCAAAGTTTGACAAAAGACGGCAGACTACCAAAAACCTTTTTTGAGCTAACTGACAACATGGACTTGATTGATATTTGGAGGACAAAGAACCCCCTAGGAAGAGAAGGAACATTCTTTTCTGAAGCCCATCTGACATGGACAAGAATCGACCAAATATGGATAACTAGAGGACTGGCACCTAAGACTAGAAAAGTGGAAATCTGCCCAAAAACCTGCTCCGACCATAATGCAATGAAAATGGAAATGAGACTAATTCCAACCGGCTCCTTCAGATGGAAGATGAATGACACCTTGTTAAGAGACCAGGAGATTATTAAGAAGGCCCAAAAGACTTTAAGAGACTATTTTGAGATAAACTTGAAGACCACAGTGGAAAAAAGAGTAATCTGGGATGCAAGTAAAGCTATTATGAGGGGGTTTCTGATACAACAGAATACGATAAAGAAAAGAGCACAGAATGAGAAAAAGGATAATATCTTGGCGAAAATAAGAGAAGGAGAGAAAAAGTTAAGATTGAAACCAAAGTCTCAGGAGATCCTGAGAGAAATTAAATTTCACCAAGCACAATACGCCAAACTGATAAATCAAGAAGTTGAGTGGAAAATTAAGTTAATGAAACAAAGGACATTTGAATCAGCAAATAAATGTGGGAAACTGCTAGCATGGCAGTTGAAAAAGAGGCAAAAATTGAACACGGTCACAAACCTAGAGAGTGAAGGGAGAAATGTTCAGAACCCGGAGGAAATTAGAAAGTGCTTCCAGAGATACTTTAAACAACTTTATACGCAAGGGCCGGAAAAAGAGACTGAGATAGACCAATTTTTTTAAAAAAATGGACTACCAAAACTATCTCAGGAAAAGAGAACAATTCTGAACTATAAAATAACACAACAAGAAATTGAAGGTGCCATCCAGAATATGCAACTAGGCAAGTCTCCAGGGCCAGATGGACTTACCTCCAAGTATTATAAGACGTTGAAAGACTATTTGACACAACCATTAATGGAGGTTTGCAATGAGATTTTGGAGGGGAAGAAGGCACCGGAATCGTGGAAAGAAGCTTTCATCACATTGATACCTAAATTGGAAACTGAAAAGACTCAATTTAAGAACTACCGTCCCATCTCGCTCCTGAATGTGGATTACAAAATTTTTGCAGACATTTTGGCAAGTAGACTTAAAAAAGTGTTAAATGAAGTAATTCATAAAGACCAGGCAGGTTTTCTCCCAGGTAGACACCTGTTTGATAACACTAGGAATATTATTGACATTTTGGAACTTTTGCAAACGAACATTAATACAAAAGCAGTGTTAATCTTTATAGATGCGGAGAAGGACTTTGACAACATCTCATGGAAGTTCATGAAGAAAAACCTTGAAGGGATGGGAGTGGGACGGGGGTTTGAAAATGGGATAGAGGCAATCTACTCAGAACAAAAAGCTAAATTGATAGTTAACAATGTGGTGACAGAAGAGTTTAAGATTGAAAAAGGAACACGACAAGGTTGCCCTATTTCCCCTCTGTTATTTATCTCCGTTCTGGAGGTGCTTTTGAATATGATTAGAGGGGACCGGTTGGTTGAAGGGATTGAGGTCGGAGCCAAACAGTACAAACTTAAAGCTTTTGCAGATGACCTGGTTTTAACACTATAGGAGTCAGAATCTAGTACGAAAAGAGTTTTAGAATTGATTCATGAGTTTGGTCGAGTGGCGGGATTTAAACTAAACAAGCAAAAAACCGGTAAAGAAGGCCCAAAAAACTTTAAAGGACTACTTTGAAATCAACTTGAATACTTCGGTGGAAAAAAGAACAATCTGGGACGCCAGTAAAGCTGTAATGAGGGGGTTTCTGATACAACAAAACACAATTAAGAAAAAACTCTGGAATGGGAAAAAGGACAAAATATTAGAGAAGATAAGAGATGGAGAGAAAAGATTGAGATCTAAACCAAAATCCAAAGAGATCTTGCGAGAAATTAAATACCACCAGGCACAATATTTGAAATTGATAAATCAAGAAGTGGAATGGAAAATTAAACAAATGAGACAAAGATCCTTTGAGTCAGCAAATAAATGTGGGAAACTGCTGGCATGGCAGTTGAAAAAAAGACAGAAACTTAACTATGTTACCAATCTAGAGGTGGAAGGGAAAAATATTCAGAAACCAGGTGAAATTAGAAAGTGTTTCCAGAAATACTTCAAAAAGTTGTATACACAAGGGCCCGAGGAAGTGTCTGAGATGGAACGATTTTTGAAACTCAACGGCTTACCAGAACTATCTCAGGAGAAGAGATCAATCCTGAACTGTAAAATAACACAACAGGAAATTGAGGATGCCATTCAGAATATGCAGCTGGGCAAATCTCCAGGCCCAGATGGGCTTACCTCCAAGTACTATAAGACACTAAAAGACTACTTGACTCTACCACTAATGGAGGTTTGCAATCAGATTATGGGGGGAGGAAGGGCACCGGAAACGTGGAAAGAAGCTTTCATCACATTGATACCCAAAGTGGAAACTGAAAAGACTCAACTTAGGAACTACCGTCCCATCTCACTCCTGAATGTGGATTACAAAATATTTGCAGACATTTTGGCAAGTAGATTGAAAAAGGTTTTAAATGAAGTAATTCATAAGGACCAAGCAGGCTTTCTTCCTGGTAGGCATTTGTTTAACAATACTAGGAATATTATCGATATCCTGGAACTTTTACAAACAAATATTAACACTAAAGCAGTGTTAATTTTTATTGATGCTGAGAAGGCCTTTGACAACATTTCTTGGAAATTTATGAAGAAAAACTTGGAAGGGATGGGAGTGGGACGAGGGTTTGAAAATGGCATAGAAGCAATTTATTCAGAACAAAAAGCTAAGTTGATAGTGAACAATGTGGTGACAGAGGAGTTTCACATTGAAAAAGGAACACGACAGGGGTGCCCCCTATCCCCCCTATTATTTATATCAGTCCTGGAGGGTTTGCTGAACATGATTAGGAGGGACCGGCAAATACAGGGGATCACGGTCGGAGTGAAACAATATAAATTGAAAGCATTTGCAGATGACTTAGTAATAACATTACAGGAGCCAGAATCTAGTACAAAAAGAGTTCTGGAACTGATACAAGAATTTGGTCGGGTGGCAGGATTTAAGTTGAACAAACAAAAAACTAAAGTTTTGGGGAAAAACTTGACGCCCTTAGAAATAGAGGGGTTTCAGAAGGAAACAGAGTTAACTGTGGTTAAGAAAGTGAAATACCTGGGGGTAAACTTGACGCCTAAAAACTTGAATTTGTTTAAGGACAATTATGAGAAATGCTGGTCAGAAGTTAAGAAAGACTTGGAAACTTGGTCGAGACTGAAGCTTTCCTTGCTGGGCCGAATTGCTGCTGTTAAGATGAATGTTTTGCCAAAAATGTTGTTTTTATTTCAAACCTTGCAGGTCGTGGACAGAATGGAATGTTTTGGAAAGTGGCAGAGGGATATCTCAAAATTTGTCTGGCAGGGCAAAAAGCCCCGAATAAAGTTTAAAATACTAACTGATGCAAAAGAAAGAGGGGGGTTTGCCCTGCCGGACTTAAGGTTATACTATGAGGCGGCAGCCTTCTGCTGGTTGAAAGATTGGATTTTATTAGAGAATACAGATGTCCTAGACCTGGAAGGTTTTAACAATTCGTTAGGATGGCATGCGTATTTGTGGTACGGCAAGGCAAAAACACATGGAATGTTCAAAAACCATATTGTCAGGAAAGCAATTTTTATGGTCTGGATGAAATACAAAGACTTACTTGAAAATAAGACTCCGAGGTGGTTATCACCAGTGGAGGCCAAGGCGTGGAAAAAACCCAATATGGAGGCCGGCTGGCCGAAATATTGGGAACTAATAGAAAAAATTGGTGACAATTGGAAGTTGCGGAGCTTTGAAAATTTAAAGGATAAGGTGCAAGATTGGTTTCACTATGCCCAAATTAACGAGGTTGTTAAGTTGGACAAAAAAACAGGATTCCAGGTGGAAAAATCAAAACTTGAGACAGAGTTGTTAGAACCAAAGACCAAGGTATTATCGAGAATGTATAACTTGCTGCTTAAATGGAATACACAGGATGAGACAGTTAAATCAGCCATGATAAAGTGGGCTCAAGACATTGGTTACAATATCATGTTTGAAGACTGGGAAAGGTTATGGACCACCGGTATGAAATTTACGGCATGTAATGCCTTGAAAGAAAACATTATGAAAATGATATACCGGTGGTACATGACCCCAGTCAAGCTTGCTAAGATATACCATCTGTCTGATAACAAATGTTGGAAGTGCAAGGAGGCTGAAGGAACATTCTTTCACCTTTGGTGGACTTGCCCAAGAGTGAAGGCCTTCTGGGAAATGATCTACAACGAGTTAAAAAAGGTGTTTAAGTACACCTTCCCTAAAAAACCGGAGGCCTTCCTCTTGGGTATTGTCGGCCAAAAGGTGTTAAAGGAGGATAGAACGTTTTTTATGTATGCTACCACAGCAGCAAGAATCCTGATTGCCAAATATTGGAAGATTCAAGAATTGCCCACGCTGGAAGAGTGGCAAACGCAACTGATTGACTACATGGAGTTGGCCGAAATGACTGCCAGAATCCGAGATCTGGGAGAAGAAGCAATGGAGGAGGACTGGAAAAAATTTAAGAACTATTTGAAAAAATTTTATAAGTTATATGAACTATAAAATGACGCAAAATTTGAAATGTTAGCCCCAGCAATGAGAGTGCAATATCTATGAAATTGGATAACATTATTGAAAGAATCAAAGTTTAAATGTTAAAAATGATAATATGTTTTCAGAGTAAATGGGCAATAAGGGATTTAAACTTAAACTGCAATTGAAAGTACAAAAGAATCACATGAAACAAGGTTATAATTTGCTGATAAATTTATTGTTAAGAATGCATTGTGCGGGAGATGCGGGGAAGTTCGATAGAAAGTTGAAATAAGCTGTTGAAAGGTTATGATTCTTTTTATCTTCTTTTTGTTTTTTTCTTCTCCTTTTCTTCTTTTGTTTGTCTATGTCTGAAAAAATGCAATAAAAACTATTTTAAAAAAAATAAACTAAACAAGCAAAAAACCAAGGTTTTGGGAAAAAAATTGACATCTTTGGAATCAGAAAGGTTTCAGAAAGAGACAGATTTAAATGTAGTTAAAAGGGTGAAATACCTAGGGGTTAATTTGACTGCCAAAAATTTGAATTTATTTAAAGACAATTATGAAAAATGTTGGTCAGAAATTAAAAAGGATTTAGAAATTTGGTCAAGATTGAAACTTTCCTTGTTGGGCCGAATTGCTGCTATAAAGATGAATGTGTTGCTAAAAATGTTATTTTTGTTTCAGACCCTACAGATTGTGGACAGAGTGGAATGTTTTGGAAAGTGGCAGAGAGACATCTCTAAGTTTGTCTGGCAGGGCAAAAAGCACAGAATAAAATTTAAAATATTAACTGACGCAAAGGAAAGAGGGGGGTTTGCCCTGCCGGACTTAAGGTTATATTATGAAGCTGCAGCTTTCTGCTGGATGAAAGATTGGTTACTTATTGAGAACACTGATGTCCTGGATCTGGAAGGGTTCAATAATGCTTTTGGATGGCATGTTTATTTGTGGTACGACAAGGTAAAGGTTCATAAAGCTTTCAAGAACCATATTGTCAGGAAAGTGATATTTAATGTCTGGACAAAATACAAAGACTTATTAGAAAACAAGACCCCAAGGTGGTTGTCACCAATGGAAGCTAAGGCTCGGAAAAGACTCAATATGGAGGCCGAATGGCCGAATTATTGGGAAATAATAGAAAAAGTTGGAGATACTTGGAGGCTGCAGAGTTTGGAGAAATTAAAGGATAAAGTGCGAGATTGGTTACACTATGCTCAAATTAAGGAGGTTTTTAATTTGGATAAAAAGATAGGATTCCAGGTGGAAAAATCGAAATTAGAAACAGAATTGCTAGAACCTAAGACTAAGGTACTTTCAAAAATGTATAACTTGCTGTTAAAATGGAATACTCAGGATGAAACAGTTAAATCAGCCATGATAAAATGGGCGCAGGACATTGGGTACAACATCATGTTTGCTGACTGGGAAAGGTTATGGACCACCGGTGTGAAGTTTACGGCTTGTAATGCCTTGAAAGAAAATATCATGAAAATGATATATAGGTGGTACATGACCCCAGTCAAGCTGGCAAAAATATACCATCTGCATGATAATAAATGTTGGAAATGTAAGGAGACTGATGGAACATTCTTTCACCTCTGGTGGACTTGTCCGAGAGTGAAGGCCTTCTGGGAAATGATCTATAATGAGTTAAAAAAGGTATTTAAGTATACCTTCCCTAAGAAACCAGAGGCCTTCCTTTTAGGCATTGTTGGCCAGAAGGTGTTAAAGAAGGACAGAACTTTTTTTATGTACGCAACAACAGCAGCAAGAATACTCATCGCAAAATATTGGAAGACACAAGATTTGCCCACACTGGAAGAATGGCAGACGCAACTGATAGACTATATGGAGCTGGCCGAAATGACTGGCAGAATCCGAGACCTGGGAGAAGAGGCAGTGGAAGAGGACTGGAAAAAGTTCAAAGACTATTTACAAAAACATTACAAGCTATATGAATGTTAAGAAAATGCACGAAAGGAAATAACATGGCATCAGCAACTTAGTTGAAAGATATATGAGAATATGTGGAAGTTAATGATAAAGATGAAACTTGAAGTAATGTTATGTCTAAACCAAGTAGTTAAGCACTTGATAAAAAAAATACTTAAAGTTTGAGGCATAATGTATGAGAACTAGAAAATAAGAATTGAAATAAGGTAATAAATTGCTGTCTATAACTTTATTACGGAGAACGCAGGAAAGGGAGATGTGAGGAAGTCCAGATAGTCGTGAAAAAACAATGTATGAACGGTTATGATCTTTTTTGTTCTATGTTTATGTTTCTGTTCACTTATGTTTTCTTTCCTTGTTACTTTTTGGTGAAGGTATTGTATATGTCTGGTGATTTTCTTTTGTTCAAAACTTGCAGTAAAATATTTTATAAAAAAAAAGAGAGATCCTATTTGACCTTCCCGTCTGTGTCTCCCGGCAGGATACAGGCAAGGTCACTCTCGGCGATCCCACTCAGCGTGAGAGGGACACACCAACTCCTCCCTCCTCCCTTAGGGAGGGGAAAAGAGACAGACAGAAATCTACAGTGGTACCCCGCAAGACGAATGCCTCGCAAGACGGAAAACCCGCAAGACGAAAGGGTTTTCTGTTTTGGAGGCGCTTTGCAAGACGAATTTCCCTATGGGCTTGCTTTGCAAGACGAAAGCCCATAGGGAAATCTCCGGGGACCTGTTTTAAATTGCTGGCGGTCGAGAGCAAAGACTTTCGCCCACAGCCGGCCTTCAGAAGAGGTCCTGGACCTCTTCTGAAGGCCGGCGGGGGGCAAAAGTCTTTGCTCCCCCCCCGGCCTGCCTTCCCGGGACAGCGGAGACTTCTCCTCTGCCCCGGGCAATCTTAAAATGCTGGCGGGCGGGAGCGAAGCGTTCGCTGCCGACCCCCAGCATTTTAAAATCTCCCAGGGACAGCAGAGAAGTCTCTGCTGTCCCGGGGAGATTTTAAAATGCTGGCGGGCGGGAGCGAAGCGTTCGCTGCCAACCCCCAGCATTTTAAAATCTCCCCGGGACAGCAGGGGCTTTTAAAATGCTGGCGGTCGGCAGCAAAGCCCTCCTGTCCCCGGAGCTTGCGGGGCGGGAGGTGGGAAGAAGGGCTTTTCTTCCCACCGCCAGCCTTCAGAACAGCCTTCTGAAGGCTGGCAGTGGGAAGAAAAGCCCTTGTCCCCCCCCCCCCGCCTTCAGAAGAGGTCGGGGGACAGACTGTCCCCGGACCTGGTCTGAAGGCGGTTTCCCTAGGAACGCATTAATTGATTTTCAATGCATTCCTATGGGAAACCGTGCTTCGCAAGACGGAAAACTCGCAAGAAGAAAAAACTTGCAGAACGAATTAATTTCGTCTTGCGAGGCACCACTGTATTTACATTGCTTTATTTCTGTCATTACAGCAGTACAGAGAAACAGGTCTGCACTCTCCAGTCTCCAACAGTAGAGTAATAAACTCCACCCCTGTACTTCCAGTACAGGTCAGATGACACTCTGAGCTAACATCCGTGCTCAGTACAGTGAATAGACTGCCCCTTTGTTCCAATAGTACAGTCCCAAACATCAACATCCTGTTTTGCATTCCAGACACTTGCCGCTCGCTGTCGCATTGCTGCTTTTCCCTGACATCCTCCCCCAAAAGTATCAATGTGCGTTGCGAGCAAAGCATTCTCCAGAGAAGAAAACAAACAGTTGTTATACACATAACAATCCCCTGTTGTTCCAGTTCCACCCTTGGAACTCCCCGCCACTGGTTTCCCCAGTGTACCTCTCTGGTTGTCTGGTTTCCAAGGAATGAGTGCATCTGCATTACCTTGGCTAGCAACTCTCTGTTGTGTCTTTGTCTCTGACTTTGACACAGCTTCAACCTGCCTTGAGTTGTTAACAACAGCAACACATGCAGCAGCTAAGTTAGCAAACTCTTTGGAATACCTCTTGGGTGGTACACCCTTTGTAGCTCTCTCAGACCTTCGTATGAGGTGCTGATCCTCTCTGCTCACTGGTTCAGCCTCTGGACTCTTTGGAGAACCAGATCCAATAGTAAACAGTGGTTCTTCCTCCATCTGTGAAGGCCTATCCATTGTGTAAGACTTTCTCTCAATGACTGTGTCAACTGAGCTCTGTGAGCTATCACTGTCATCATCACCACTGTAACCAGTAAATTCATCATCATCATCTGAATTGTCCTCTGTGGGAAATGTGTGAACAATTACTCTCTCCTCTTCAGGAGCACTCTCTAGAAACTTTGTGAGAATCACCTGACCAGATTCAGACAAAATTACTCTGTAGAGACCCTTTTCATATCCCACAAAAATGCCTCTGGCATTCTTTACTCCACCTGGAGTTTCTGTTCTCACTTGAGACCCAAAAACCTTAAAATAGGCAACAGAAGGTTTTCTATGGAACAGCTTCTCAAAAGGAGAATTTCCCAACTCTTTTGAGACCTTTCTCAACCACGTGTGAACATAAGACATTAACGACTCTGCCCAATATTCATGTGGCAAATGTGAACTAAGCAATTGCGCATTCATCTCCTTTTGCAATTCTTTGTTCACCCGTACACAGACACCCCTGTTCCACGCTTCCGCTGAAACAGCAACCTGGTGGTTAATCTCTTTCTCATCCAGGAACGTCTGAAAATCCTGTAAAAGAAAAATTGGCTTCTCATCTGTGAAGAGACAATCAATGTTAGCATCATACACATTCTTAACCTTGTCGCAAAACTCCTTAAACCTTTCTAAGGCTTGTTTTGGATTCTCTAATGTATATACAGGATACAGGCAAGGTCACTCTCGGCGATCCCACTCAGCGTGAGAGGGACACACCAACTCCTCCCTCAGGGAGGGGAAAAGAGACAGACAGAAATCTATTTACATTGCTTTATTTCTGTCGTTACAGCAGTACAGAGAAACAGGTCTGCACTCTCCAGTCTCCAACAGTAGAGTAATAAACTCCACCCCTGTACTTCCAGTACAGGTCAGATGACACTCTGAGCTAACATCCGGTGCTCAGTACAGTGAATAGACTGCCCCTTTGTTCCAATAGTACAGTCCCAAACATCAACATCCTGTTTTGCATTCCAGACACTTGCAGCTCGCTGTCGCATTGCTGCTTTTTCCTGACATTTTCTATTCTTAAGTCTAAATACGCTAATAAGTTTATAATGTTTCTAGTGTTGCTATAAATGTGCCTCCCGGGCAAAAAGCCAGCTTGGTCATTGTGTATCATCATCTAGAAGCCTTTTTTTGATCTTTCGGCTAAAATATTTGCATATAATTTATAATCGTTCTTTAGAAGTGCGATAACCTATAGTTGTTAATAAGTAGATTGTCCGTTCCCCGTTTTGGAATTAATGCAATAAGGCTGTCTTTCCAATAATCCAGCATGGTTCCGTCTTTTAAGATGTTGTTCATGATACTTCTTCATGGGTTCATGGGTTTTGTTCTGGCTCTGGCTGTGTCTCTGGCTCCGGCTCCGGCTCCAGCTCCAGCTCCAGCTCCTGCTCCAGCTCCGGCACTGTATCAAGTACTGTTGCAGACTCAGGCTGTGGCTCTAGGTTGTGGCTGCAGCTATGTTTTGCGCTCCGGCCCTGTATCAAGCCCTATTTCTGGCTCTGGCTCTGGCTCTGGCTCTGGCTCTGGCTCTGGCTCTGGCTCTGGCTCTGGCTCTGGCTCTGGCTCTGGCTCTGGCTTTCTTTCAGCTCTGGCTCTGGCTCTGGCTCTGGCTCTGATTCATTGTCTCACTCTGACTCTGATTTAGGGTCTCGCTCTGGCTCTGGCTCTGACACTCTATCAAGGACTGTTTCAGACTCAGGCTGTGGCTGTGGCTCTGCCTCTGTTTCAGGCTCAGGCTCTGTTTGAGGCTGTGTCTCTGTTTCAGGCTCCGGCACTGTATTAAGTACTGTTGCAGACTCAGGCTGTGGCTCTAGGCTGTGGCTGTGGCTGTTGCTCTGGTTCGGGCTGTGGCTCTTTTTCAGGCTCCGGTTCTGAATGAGGGCTTGGTTATGGCACTGGTTCAGGGTGTCGCTCTGTCTCTGACTGTGTCTTTGTTGCACCTCAAACGGTGATTTGTTTTTGTTGTTATTTTCTTTCTGGGGTAGGACAAATGTTTAGTTGGGGCGGGGATTATTTTAAGTTTAGCATAATTGTTTCTTGCTTTGTTTTTCTTTTAGTATTTTTGTATTTTTGTATTTTTTTGGTTTCTGATTTTTTGTGTCAATTTCGCAAGTTCAACAAATTCAAATAATTTTGTTTGCCAGTCTCTAATTGAAGGGGTATTTCGGTTTTTCCAATTTTGGGCGATTAATAATCTGGCGGCGGTTGTAGCGTACTGAAATAGTGTCTTATCTTCTTTTTTAATTTCGTCCCCGATTATTCCTAGTAGGAATGCTTCTGGTCTTTTAGGGAATGTGTATTTAAATATTTTTTTAAACTCATTATAGATATCTTCCCAATATTTCTTCATTTCGTCGCATGTCCACCACATGTGGAAAAAATTACCCTCTTTAGTTTTACACTTCCAGCAGTTCTTATTTCCTGTTTTATACATTTTCCTTAGCTTTGCTGCTGTGATGTACCACCTATACATCATCTTTTCTAAATTTTCCCTGAGTGTTACACATGCCATAAATTTCATTCCACAAGTCCATATTTTCAGCCATTTATCATACTCTATATTATATCCCAGATCCATTGCCCACCTTGTCATTACCCCCTTTATTTCTTCATCTTTGGTATCCCACTCTAATAATATGTTATACATTTTGGATAATAATTTGGATTTTCCTTCAATTATCTCTATCTGGAACTTGGATTTCTTTTCGTTCATCCCTATTTTTTTATCCTCCATCCATACTGCATTTATTTGATGGAATTGCATCCAGCTAGTTAATTTATCTTTCAACTCCTCATAAGTTCTCAACTTCCAACCGCTTTCTGATCTTATTAGTAGGTCTTCATAAGTTAACCTTTCTCCCTCCATATTTATTTTTTTTATTAATAGAATGTCCATTGTCGATAACCACCAGGGTGTTTTCCATTCTAGGAGTTTTTTATTCCTCTCCCACACCTCGTAAAGGGGCCCTCTTATAATATGATTTGAGAAACCTTTATGTACCTTTCCTTTATTTTGCCATAAATAGGCATGCCAGCCGAACCTGTTGTCGAAACCCTCTAGGTCCAACAAATCGGTATTTTTTAGATTAATCCAATCTTTAATCCAGCAAAGGCTAGCAGCCTCATAATATAGTTTTAAATCAGGTACCGAGAAGCCCCCTCTTTCTTTCCGGTCCGTAAGGATTTTAAAACTAATTCTTGGTCTTTTGCCCTGCCATATAAATTTCGAAAGGGTTCTTTGCCATTCCGTAAATATTTTAGAACCTCTAATCACTGGGATGTTTTGAAACAGGAACAGCATTTTTGGAAGTAAGTTCATTTTTATCGCCGCCATTCTTCCCCTCCACGAGAGCTTCACTCTGTTCCACATTTCTAGGTCTTTCTTAATCTCCTTCCATGTTGCAAAGTAATTATCCTGGATTAGGTTTATATTTTTTGTGGTTAACCAGATTCCCAGATATCTTATTTTTTTGCCACCTTAATTCCATGCTGCACCTCCAATCTTTCACTTTCCTCTTTTCTCATATTTTTGGTCAACATTTTTGTCTTTAATTTGTTCAGTTTAAATCCAGATAGTTTTCCGAATTCTTCTAACATCTCTAAAGCTACGGCAACGCTTTTCTGCGGGTTTTCCAGAGATAACATTAAATCATCCGCATACGCTTTGAGTTTAAATTCTTTTGTTCCTATTTTGATCCCTCGGATCTCTGATGTTACTCTTATTTTATTCGTGATTATCTCTAATGCCATGATAAATAACAGCGGGGATAAAGGACATCCCTGTCTTGTTCCTTTTTCAATTTTAAAGGAATTTGTTAGGTTATTATTTATAATCAATTTTGCAGATTGATTCGAATATATTGCTTTTATTCCGTCCATAAACTCGCCCCTTAGCCCTGCTTTCTCCATACTCTTCCGAAGGAACTTCCAAGAAACGTTGTCAAATGCCTTTTCAGCGTCTATAAAAATTAGCGCTGCGGGTATCTCACTCTTGCACTCCAAGTACTCAATGATGTTTATGGTATGCCTTATGTTATCTTTAAGAAATCTATTTGGAAGAAATCCTGCTTGATCCTTATGTATTATGTTTACCAAACATTTTTTGAGTCTACTTGCCATCACCTCCGCAAAGATTTTGTAGTCGTTATTTAAAAGTGATATTGGTCTATAATTTTTAATGTTCAACTTATCCGTATCAGGTTTAGGGATCATCGTGATGTAAGCCTCTTTCCATGTCTCTGGTATCCTTCCTCCTCTTAAGATGTTATTCATAATGTCGCATACCACTGGCGTTAGTTGGCTTTCTAGTACTTTCTAGTATTTAGTTGACAGTCCATCTGGTCCTGGGGCTTTCCCTATTCTCATCTTCTTTATCGCATTTTGGATCTCTTCTACTTTTATGGGGTTATTTAATTGAGTTCTTTCTTCCTCTGTTATGGTCCTCCCGCTGTAGTCTTCTACATATTTTTCTATTTGGGTTATTTCTTTTTTCTTTTTTATACAGCCTCTTATAGAATTTGAGGAAATTCTCCTTAATTTTTTTTGGATCTTCTATCAAATGCTCATCTACTTTTATTTTATTTATCACGTTCTGTTTCTGTCTTTTTCGCAATTGCCAGGCTAATAATTTACCCGTTTTATTAGCTGACTCAAAATATTTTTGTCTCATTATTTTTATTTTCCACTCAATTTCTTGGCTTGTTAACATTGAATATTGAGATTGCAGCATTTTTATTATTTGAATGTTTTGTTCATCTTTTGGATTTATTGTTAATTTTTTCTCACACTCTCTTAGCTGTGTTAGAATTTCCTCCTTCTTCTGTTCTCTTATCTTCCTCCTGTAACTGTTTTGTTGGATAAAAAACCCTCTTAGGACCGCCTTACTGGCGTCCCAGACTATGTCCATACCTGTTTCTGTATTAAGGTTCAGGTCAAAATAATCTTTTAAAGTAGTTTTAGCTTTTTCAATCACTTCATCATTTTCCAGTAAATATTCGTTTAATCTCCATCTGAACCCGCCTTGTGGTTTGCCTTTTAGTTCCAGAACTACCGAATTATGATCCGAGAGAGTTCTAGGTTGAATTTCACACTTTATGGTTCTCAATGAAAGCTCCCTCGAGACCCAAATTTGATCAATTCTACCCCAACTCTTATGTGGGTCTGAGAAAAAGGTGAATTGTTTCTCTAAAGCATGTTTGTATCTCCAAACGTCTATTATATCTAGGCATTCTTTCAAATTATTAAAGGATCCTGGCAGTTTCCCTTGAGTATTTTTTCCCCTTTCTGATTGCCTATCTAATTCTGGATTCGGTACTCCATTAAAGTCTCCTAGTAGTATCGTCTTGTTACATTCTAACCCTAATAAAATTTGTTCTAGTTTTTTAAAAAATTCCGATTTGTTCAGATTTGGGGCGTATATATTTATCAAATTATATTTCCCCCCCTGGAAATTGATTTGTACTCCCAAAATCCTTCCTTCATCATCTTTACAAATCATTTGGGGTTCCCATTTTTCTTTCACATATATCACTACCCCTCTTTTCTTTTCCGCTATACAATTTGTAAATTCAGCCCCCAATTTTTTGTGTATCAAAATATGTTTGTGCTTTTTAGTTACGTGTGTCTCCTGTAGACAGATTAGATCTAAGTTCTTTCTTTTCAACACATTTACTATTTTATTCCTTTTAGTTTTTTCATTCAGACCATTCACATTCCACGACAAAACTTTCAAGTTCATTATACTGACTGTTTTCCCGTTTATCAACAGCTAATAATTTAAATTCAAGTGGTTTTGTTTTCTCCGTTCACTTCCTCTTCTTCTTCCTCCTCTTCCGTTACTATCTCTTCCTCTTCCTCTTCATCTACTTCTCCTTCTCTAGCTATATCTTCTTTATTTTTTGTTAATTTATTTCTCTTTCTTTTCTCCTCTAGGTCTTCACTTTTCCCATCTTGTCTCTCCTCTACTCTTCCTAAGTCTCTCTCATATCTACGCAGAAATTTCTTCACCTTTTGAATCTCCGCAATCCTGAATCTTTTATCTTTATAAAAAAAGGAGATCCCTTCCGGGAACTCCCACCTATATTGTATATTATTCTTTTTTAGGTCACTTGCCAACTGTTTGTAACCTTCCCTTCTGCGCAGAAATCTAGTTGGTATCTCTTTAAAGATGATGATTGGTCTGCCATCAATAATTAATCTCTTTTGGTAGCTTGTTTTTAATATCATATTTTTCATCTCTATTGAATTAAAAATGACTAAACAATCTCCTAACACTTTTTTTGGTTTTGATTGTTTGTTCTTTGTTTTTATTCTAAACGCGTTTTCCATCGTATATGCCACCTCTTCTTTCAGTTCTAACCACTTCGCTAATTCTTTGATCATTTTTTCTTTAATGTTTTCATTTATTTCTTCTCCTACTCCTCTAAATTTCAAATTTAACTGTTTTTGTTTCATTTCAATCAATGCCAAATTATCCAAAGTCTGATCTTGGGTTCTGTTAAGTTCTCCTATCTCATCCTTTATCCTATCTGTCTCCCTTCTCTGTTCTTTCATTTCTTTTTGAATTTTTTTATTTGTTTCTTCTAAAGTCTTTGACCGGGCTGTCGAGTCTTTGATTTTGCTTGACAATTCTCCTACTGCTCCCTCTATTTTCTTATCTATTATCTCATGCATGTCTCCTAGTTTTTTCTCCATATGTATTTCACTCTGTTTGAACTCCTCTTTTATTTTTAGCCACAAAATGTCTAAATCCTTAATCTCTTCTTGTCGAGATGTTTTCCTTTCCGATGGTGTTCCTCCTATCTTTTTTCCATTTCCCCCCGACATTTTCTCCTCCTCTAATTGTTTAATTAAATCCCTTGTAATATTTGTTCTCTCCCCTAGAGGGTGCACAATCTAATCCCAGTCTAATTAATTATCAAACAATATATTCCCAGATAACAGTTAATTTCCAAAATTAAAGACCCAGTTGATAAACTTACAATCTATCGATTCCAAATCTAAATAGAGTCTAACATAACTTCACAGCTAATGCCAGTTATTCCAAATTATTGCAATAATAGACTTATTAAAGGCTTATTAGTTGTGTAACGATAAGGGCCCTATAGGAAGATCCATAATAATCTATCAGTTTTACAAGGATACCTTTGTAATGAGAAAAAAATTGAAAAAAAGAGGAAGAGGAAAAAATATAACAACAAACAGAGCACCAAACTGACATTAAAGGCAGCAGCTTCAATTTAACATATATCTAAATTTTGTTTTATCTAAAGGCTCCCTTTCCTTCTTTCTGTTTAACCTTCGGCCACTTATTCAACTTATTCGACTCCACCATTTCACCAGGAGGATGCATCCATGTTTAAGGGTTGGTCTCAGTAACCAAATCTTTGTGGTCAAGGAAAGGAGCGGGGAACCTCGAGGCAGTTCGTAGAGGAAGAAAATATGAATAAACAGGAAAATAAGAAGTAAGCCCAATCCCTAATGTACAGTACGATATGCTCCACACAGTCAGGTCTCCCCAGGTAGTGAAAAAAGGGGGAGATAAATTATTTACTTGACTTCTAGCTTCTTTTTTCTTCAGCCACTTGCTGGCTTAATCCAATATTGGGCTATACTTATAAAAGAATCAGAGGTCTGAAAAACCAAGCATCAAATCCAATCCAACAAATAGGTAGAAATGAGTAGAGATGTGTCCTTCAATAGTCCATTCCAAATTTCCAAACCTTTAAGAGTCTGAGATATTCAAATTTAAGTCCAGTCATGCAAAAGGCAGAAGTAGGTATTCAAATAAAAATTAGTCTGTATCCCTGTATGTTCAGTTCATGAAGAGTTCCAAACAATTCAAGGATAAGGAGAAAGACAAAAAATCTAAGGTTTTTTTAAGAGGAGGAGGGAGTGGGTTAATGTCCAAGTTTATTTTGTTTTAAAGCCATTATTCTGTTTTCGTCCTTTCTTCCCTCTCCCTCTTTTCCCCTAATGTTTCAATATTGGCGTTTAAAAAGAATATTTGTTTCTTTGTAACCACTCTGTTCTCTTATTTTTAATGTCTTCCCCCAAAAGGAATACAAAGTTTCTAGAGGTCTGTTCAGTTGTTTCAATATTATTTTAGTTCCCTTTGCCTCGCTTAAAAAATAGCTGAGGACTTTCACTTTTCTGTTTTCTACAGCGGGTGAATAGCCGCTTCCTTTCTTCACTTCTACAACTAATTATCCTGCGCCATTTTCACTCTGAAAAACAGGTCGGGCTCCTCAATCAAATCTTTTCTCATCCAGAGCTCCCTTAGTGTTTAATCCAAAACTTTTTACACAGAATTACTCCAAAAACACAAAGAGTTCTGTTCTTAAAGTTACGGAGGTTTGTCGCTTTTCCAGTAGGAGCTAGAGGCATCGCTACAAGGTCCGCAGAGCTTACCATTCACGTTTCTCAGCCCCGTCGTTCTCGAGCCTTTAAAAAAAAACCCGAAAAAACTTCGGAGCCATTCCAACGCTGCTGGATAGCTTATCCCTCAAGGGTACCCCCCTTGAGATTTTGGTGGTCGCAGTGCCTTTGCGATGCCCCCAAGCCCCCGTAAAGCTCGGAGAAGCTCTCAGCGGCTTCTCCACGCTCCCTGCTGCTTGCGATCCCAAACCGGAAGTCTCAAAAAACGAACATTCTTCATTTGCAAAATCTTACACACCACATTAAACAGGACGTTGGACTTTCTGGCCTGTGGGACTCATTCACCCAGTGGCTCACTGGCTGGTTGCCAAACCTGAATTGGCTTCGTAATCTCTTTCAATATGCCATTATTATAATATGTATATTGATTTTGCTATGTTGCTTCCTCCAATGCATTCCTGGACTCATAAGTCTTTTGTCTCGGTTTCTCTCTCCCCCTCAGCCACCCAATAAAATCATTGCTGCCTACTTTGCAAAATTGCAGCACCAGCAGTAAACATTAGGGGAGATGTGGCGAACTTATTTCGGGCATGCGCTGGCATACCACGTATCCAGAAGTATTTTTGTCTTATTCACCCAGAACACCTCGCAAATAAGAAAAGAAAGGGGGAGATGAAGGAAAGCATTGCTTTTGCACATGACCATGGCATGATGGGAAGCATTGCTTCTGCACATAACTGTGGCATGATGGGAAGTCTTGCTTCTAAGCTTTGTTCTGCTCATGCTGCTCAAACCGTGCTGATGCTAAGACATTCCCTCATCACCCTGGTACGTTCTGTTCACCTTGAGTTCACACCATATCTGTCAGGGAACTGCCATCGGAGCCAAGAGTGGAGGTAAGGCTCCCCGACCATGCAGGAGAAGGGACCAGCAGAGGGAGAGAGAACACTCCCTTTGGGGAAGGTTATCAGCGTGACACCGGGGAGGAAGGGGACCAGGGAAGGACTTCGGAGAGAGGGCTCCAAGACTCTTCCACAGAGACCAGCGGGGAGAGTCCAGGACCTCCGCTGGCTACACCTACTCTGTGCAGAAAGCTTCCGCGCAGGGAGGCTAGGCGGAGACTGGGCGTCAAGGAATTTTTATGTTGGAAGAAATTCAGGAAACGCCCACTGATGGATTCTGCCAGCGACTGACACAGCCACGGAGGAAGGGCTGTCCAGCCAGGGAAAGGTTTAGCCAGGCAACGTTGCCTAGAAATTCAGCATCCTTTACGCACGAGCAACCCCAATTCCCATTACAATATCAATCTGTACTTACCCCTCCTTGTACATTCCTTTTCGTACCACTCTGGTACGGGCAGTCCGAAACCATGCCTGTGTAAACTCCGCGTTCCTTTTCCCAACCTTTAACCTGTCTATGATTAATGTACAGCAATCAGTCAGTCCCTGACGTTGCTCGCGCACCACGACAGGACAGGCAGCATCATGAGTCAAACCGGAGGAGCAGGCGCCGGAGAGGGAGCAGCGGTAGCGCCAAATCTGGAGGAGAGAAACCGAGATTTGGAAAAGCAGCTTGGTGTGTTAGAGGCGCGGCTAGATGAACGGAGGACTCAGGATGCCCGGGGAAGGCCCACCCCCATCGCAAGGAAGGTACCGGGACTAGTGCACAAGTTTGGGGGGAACCCAAGAGACTATAATGCATTCAGGATGGAGGTACAGTACGCGCTGGAACTGCAGTATGATGACTTTGCTGATGATGAGGGGAGAGTTGCTTACATTATCGGGCATCTTCAGGACGCTGCTAGGGAATGGATCCGGCCATTAATGGTGATGCAGAATGCTGCCCTAAAGGATCTTTGAAAAAATTTTGGCGCCATGGACGCCATGTTCGCAAGTGGAGTGGAGCAGAGTGTGACACGCAGGGAACTAATGGCGTGCAAACAAGGGGGCCAGACAGTTAGAGAGTACTGGTCGCGTTTTGCGATGCTTATCCATAAACTGGGGTGGGAACTGTGCTCGGAACCAGTGCAAATGCTGTTTGAGGAAGGCTTATCCCCCTCAGTGAAAGACGAACTTTCCCACGTGCCCCGCCCTCAGTCAATGGATCAGCTGACTAAGGCTGTGCTTGCGATTGGAGTACAGCAAGAAGCGCGTGCGCAAGAGAGACGGGAGTGGAGAGGAGAGCGTTGGCATGACAACCGCATTCCTGAAATACCAGAGCCACTTTCCCAGCCTGAGGAACCAATGGAGATTGGGGGGGCACGAGCGCGGGGGGTTTCAAACTCCAATGAAGGACGAAAGAAGGAGGGGGAAGAGGGAAAAACAGCCAAGAAGTGTTTCCTCTGCCTACAGCCAGGGCATTTTGCCAGGGTCTGCCCTCAAAGGAAGGCATGGCAAGGAATGGTGGGGGCTGCTGACTGTGAGGAGGAGGGCGCTAAGGAGCAGGGAAACGCCAACGCTTGGCTGCCGATCAGCGGGCACAGCAGCCAGGCAAGCAACCAGTAAAAGTGCCCAAGCCAGACCCCCCCCCCAAGCAGCCATAGCCATATGGCAATGGAGAGGTCAGAGTTGCCATGAGTTCCAAGAAAAACAAACATGGAGTCCAGCACGCTTCCCTTTGCGCAGCTCTGCTGCCTGTCCGTGCTGATCCAAAAATCCTTCCTGCCTCTGCCTCTTGCCGGTAGCAGAGTAAACACAGCAGCGAAGCAATTGCAGCATGTGGGTAATAAATTCAGACACAAAGGCGTTCCTTATCTTGTTAGCCTTTAATCATGAAGTTTAACAGCATAAAACTGGACCTGGTGAAAGCTCACCCATTGCGTCCTCTCTCCGCAAAAGCGAAACCAGACTGACCACTTAGCGTCAAACCACTCCCTAAGTGTTTCTAACCACGCCTCAGGAAAGAGACGTCACCAGAACTCCTTAACCCTGTGAGTTCTGAAACCAATAACACCCCCTCTCGTCACGAATCCTGAGGGAAACTGTGAACCCCTATTTACAGACCTCTTTGAGTTCAACTCACCTCCCATTGCCTTTTGCCTCCCACTGGCATCTATCCCAGGCAATTGTTGAATCCCTTCCACACTCCCAGAATCACACTGTGCGAAACCAACCCACGCACTGGTGACCTGAAACCTCTCAGGTGGAACCCCCTTTGTGGTGCGAGTTGACCGCCGGAGCACAACCTCGGGCGCTCCTCCTGACCCACTGGGGTCAGCAAGTGTGTCTCCAGCAAGCTCAGAAGACTCCCCCTCTGACTTGCTGCGTCTTCGGGCCTCCTGCACTTGGCTAACAGGAGATGAAGGCTCGCTCTTGGGTTCCATCTTAACCTGTGGAGAAACCCACCCCCGTGCTTGACCATCATCAGTAACCTGGTCTTCAGCAACAGGCTCCGCCTCTGCCTCTCCTTCCTCCCTTTCCTCCCCCTCAGAATCGGACAAGCATTCTGAGAGAAAATCAGGACCACCCCTAGGCCGTGTCCAACTACCCTGCTCAAAGAACTCAGCATGCTTGCTGACCAGCAGCTCGGTCTGATCACCCTCTGGGTATACAAACTTCCACCCATTTGTTGCAGGATCATACCCAAAGAAGATCATGTCCTGGAACCTAGGACCACCCTCCTTCCGTTGCGCTGTTGGTATTGGCACTGAAGCCTTGGAACCAAACAAACGGAAGAAATGCACCTGTGGCTTCCTCTTGTGCAACAGAAAATGCGGTGTGTCACCTACAGTGTGATTGTAGGACCTGTTAAAAACAAAGCTAGCAAATTTCCAAGCCTCACTCCAAAAGCTCTGAGGCAGCCCAGAGTCACACAGTA
Organism: Podarcis bocagei; assembly: GCF_964188305.1. Lineage (NCBI taxonomy): Eukaryota > Metazoa > Chordata > Lepidosauria > Squamata > Lacertidae > Podarcis > Podarcis bocagei. Next base: position 5,674,532 of record NC_138131.1, on the reverse strand, counting down.
AAATCCTGACAACTTCAGCCAGTGCTTCACTCCTGTGCTCTGCCACGCCTCTCTCTTGAGGAGACTTTGCACCCGTCACCTGGTGACGAATTCCCTTTTCCTTGAAGAACTCCTTCAGAGCAGACCCAGTGAACTGTGACCCACGGTCGCTCCTGAACTCTTGCACCTTGGTGGAGAACCTTAGTTCCACCTCCGCAACCCAATCCTGGATGAGTTGCGCCGCCTCTCTCTGCGTCCTGAGAGAAAAACACCATAAATTCTGAGAAAAATCATCTGCCATCGTTAGCAGATACCTGGCCCCACCCAGACTCTCACACTTCATGGGTCCTGTAAGATCTGTGTGAACCAACTCAAAAGGTTTTGTGGTTACCCTCTTTACCCCGGGAAACCTGCACCTTTGAACCTTGCTGCATGCCCTGCACACTAGGGATCCCTCACATGGTGTGATTTTACAACCTTTGGTGCAGCCGGGCAACCTCTTAACATCTTCCAAACAAGCATGAGACATTCTCTTGTGCCATATATGAACACATGAATCATGGCTGGGAACACTAGCACACTGCGCCTTTGCTTTTCCTGCATTCCCACCACCCTCCAGAGGTGTTTCCAGAACAAAGAGATTGTTCTTGCATGCCACGTTGACAAGTTGTCTCCCCCCTCTGAAAATGGAACAGGTATCATTTTCAAAACAAATTTTGTACCCCTGCTTCGCCAGAGCAGGTATCGATAACAGGCAGCACTTCATCCCTGGTACAATGAAACACTCCAGCTCCGCCTGCAAAACAGAAACATATACATTTGCTGCATTAGAAACTGTCATTTTTGTGCCATCAGCTAATGTAACAGTAGTTCCAGTTGAAACAGCCCTGCAATTCCGCAGCTCCCCAGTAGATGGCGCCACAATGAGGTGATGACTGGCACCCGAATCAACAATCCACTTCACAGCTGTGTCCCTGCTGGAATTGTTCTGTAGCGTTGCCATGCCAACAAACGTCCCGCTGCCGCCCCTGTCCTTGGCAGCCTCTGAAACCGCAACATCCTGCGTTGCTCTGAAGACTGGACTTATCTCAGAATTCCCAGACAACTCTGCAGGCCTTATCTCCCTCTGCAGCAGATGGCTGGCCTTGAAGCATCTAGCTCTGTCCTGTTTCCCAGGCTTCGACTTTCGACGCAAACAACTCTTGGCAGCCTTTGGAAAAAGAGGCTTCTCTGTGCTTTTACTGCTCACCGCCCCCCCCACTGCTCCCAGGGCTCCCAGGGCGCTTTCCTGCACCCCCAGTGGTGGGTAAAGGGCCCCCAGCATCTTGCCTCTCACCAAGCTCCTCACGCAGACACGTTGTATCACCCCCGCAGCTTTTAGACTCTGCAAAACTGGCAGCAGCAGCAGTGGCAATAGTCCCTTCGCCCCCCTCAGGGGTCCCACAGCCTTTCCCAGCTGTGCACCGGCTTCCACGAAGGTGGTCAGTGCCCTCTTGCTTCTCCTGTTCTGATGCAGACATCTTCCGGCCCTTGCTTCCGCCCCCAGCTTTGCACACTTCCTGGAGAGCTAGCCAAGCGACCGCAGGTTTCCTTGCATCCAGAACTATAGGCCTTAAATCAGCACTTACATTCTCAGCCAGAAAAGTAAGCACACGCTCCTCAGCTTCACGTTGGCTTGCAACTGCCCCAGCTGACGAAGACATCGGTTGGACCAATTCCCAGAGCTTGGCTCCAACTAGGGACAACTCTGCTAAATAACTCCACTCCAGCCACGTTTGGATTGTTAACTTCGCACATGGTAGCTTAAGCTCAAAGCCATGTTCCTGGGACTGAGCCATCTCCTCCTCCCCCGGGGTAAGCTTACTCACGACAGCATCAGCTTCCTCCGGCCTCTGGCAGATCGGCTTCTCCTCCCAGCGAGCTCCTTCCAGCCTCAAAGAAACAGCTCAGCTCCGGCTGGCCCCAGCAACTTTCCTGCTGGCATCCCCCACATGTAGGACGTTCCTGCAATGCTTCAAAGTGTTGGCAAGCATCCATAACCTATGGCAACGGAGAGGTCAGAGTTGCCATGAGTTCCAAGAAAAACAAACATGGAGTCCAGCACGCTTCCCTTTGCGCAGCTCTGCTGCCTGTCCGTGCTGATCCAAAAAACCTTCCTGCCTCTGCCTCTTGCCAGTAGCAGAGTAAACACAGCAGCGAAGCAATTGCAGCATGTGGGTAATAAATTCAGACACAAAGGCGTTCCTTATCTTGTTAGCCTTTAATCATGAAGTTTAACAGCATAAAACTGGACCTGGTGAAAGCTCACCCATTGCGTCCTCTCTCCACAAAAGCGAAACCAGACTGACCACTTAGCGTCAAACCACTCCCTAAGTGTTTCTAACCACGCCTCAGGAAAGAGACGTCACCAGAACTCCTTAACCCTGTGAGTTCTGAAACCAATAACAAGCCATAGAGGTGGTGCTAGAACTCCCTAATGGGCACCCAATCAAGGTTAAGGCACTGCTGGACTCAGGCAGTTCCTGTAATTTTTTCAACAAGGATTTCACGCTGGAGCACCAGTTACACCTCCTGCCGCTAGAGTGCCCCTTACAAGTAACGACCATTGATGGCAGGGAACTCCTGGGAGGGGAAGTGACGCACCAGACTCCCCCCATGAGAATGAGGGTCTCCAGACACACAGAAACCCTTGCCTTTCATGTAGCCAGACTGGCAGGACCACCAGTCATCCTGGGAATGAGCTGGTTGGCGCTACATGATCCAGTGGTGGCATGGCACCAGCGGACAGTGACCTTTGGGTCAGCTCACTGTTTGGAACACTGTCACGGTGGGGAAGTCCCGAGGGTAGCCGTGGCCCAGGTAGCAGGAATGGCAGTGGGAGAAAAGGGGAAGGTACCACCACAATACGCTGACCTGCAGGATGTTTTCAGCGAGAAGGAAGCGGATAAACTACCCCCCCCCATAGGCCCTTCGACTGTCAAATCAACCTACTACCAGGAGCTCAGCTCCCAGTGGGTAAATTGTACGCCATGTCGGACAAGGAGATGCAGGAGTTGCGGGAGTTTATTGACAAGAACCTGAAAAGAGGCTTCATAAGGGAATCAAGGGCGGTGGGAGGCAGTCCAGTGTTCTTTGCGGACAAAAAGGACACTAAACAGCCCAGATTGGTCGTAGAATTCAGATCCTTGAACCTTGTATCGGAACCCGTGACCTTCCCCATGCCCAGGATTGACGATATTTTAACCCGGGTGAGGAAGGGAAAGATCTTTACCAAGCTGGACCTTCAGGGGGCGTACAATTTGATTAGGATGAGGGAAGGGGATGAATGGAAAACCACCATGTTCACCCCTCTGGGAGCCTTTGAGTACCTCGTTATGCCCTTTGGATTACAATCAGGCTCCACCTGTTTTCAATCTTTCATGCACCATGTGTTGGGATCCTTGCTATACAAGAATTCTGTGGCCTTTCTAGATGACGTGTTAATCTATTCGGACAACGAGGAGCAACACGTTCGGGACGTTCAGGAAGTGCTAAAGAGGCTACAGGAACACCAGTTGTGGGTCAAATTGGAGAAGTGCCAATTCCACGCACGAGAGGTCGAGTTCCTGGGATACAGGTTGTCGGACAAGGGCCTAGCTATGGACCCAAGCAAGGTGCAGGCGGTGCTGGAATGGAAGGCCCCCAAGACCCGGAAGGACGTGCAGAGGTTCCTGGGGTTTGCGAACTTCTATCGGAAGTTCATCAAGAACTTCGCCCACTTAACCGCACCCATCACCGATTGTCTCAGTAGCAAAAGGAAGTTCGTCTGGACAGAAGAGACACAGCAATCTTTCGAAAGGCTAAAAAAGGCGTTTGCTTCGGAAGAGCAGCTCTTGCACGTGGATCTGCAAAAGCCAATGAGGTTGGAGACAGACGCGTCAGACAGAGCGGTAGGGGCGGTGCTTCTCCAGCCGGGAGACAAGTCCAGCTGGAGGACGTGCGCATTCTTTTCAAGGAAGCTGAGCAAGTCTGAGCAAAACTACACAGTGTATGATCGAGAACTGCTGGCTATTTATGAAGCCTTTAGATCCAGGTGTGCACGGACCATAAGAACCTAGAGTACTGGAGGACTGCACGAGTACTCAACCAACGACAGGTGCGGTGGGCTCAAGAATTCTCCACGTTTTTCTTCGAGATTCGATACGTGCCGGGAGAGGAAAACGTCAGAGCAGACGCCCTCTCCCGGAAGCCGGAGTATCTGGAAGGAGAAGGACCACCAGAAGCACGACATGTGATTCCCGAGAACCGATGGGTGTGGGGGGGAGTGTTAGTTGAGACACGAGAACTAGTAGGACTGACGAGGGACGACGAGTTCGCCCAAACGAAAATCCGGGAACTCAGAGGCACGGGGGGAAACCATGGGGGGTTTGAGGAGAAAGATGGGGTACTATATTACAGGGGAGCACTATATGTACCAGGGGATGACTTGAGGAGAAGGGTACTCAAACAACTCCATGATAACCCGACGGCGGGGCATTTCGGTCAACACAAGACCATGTTGCTGGTCACCAGGCAGTTCTGGTGGCCAAGGGTGAGGGAAGATGTACGGGAGTACATACGAGGGTGTGACTGCTGCCAGCGAGCAAAGGGGGAGAGGGCGGCGCCCGCGGGACTACTGGAACCTTTACCCACACTGGGAAAACCATGGGAGGTGGTGTCCATAGATTTTATGACAGATTTGCCCAAATCGAGAGGGAAAACAGCTGTCATGGTGGTTGTTGACCTGTTAACAAAAATGTGCCATTTTATCGCTTGCTCGCATGCGGTGATGGCAGAGGAAACTGCCAGGCTGTTTGTGGATCACATCTTCAGACTGCATGGCGCCCCCTTGAGGGTTTTGTCCGACCGAGGGAAGCAATTTACTTCCCGGTTCTGGAGGAAGTCGAGGTGAACATCCCGGTTCTTGCTGGAAGTCGAGGTGAGCTTCTCGACGGCCAGACACCCAGAGACCAACGGACAAGCGGAAAGAGCGAACAGTATACTCCAACAATATCTACGCTGCTATGTCAGCGAGAGGCAGAACGACTGGGTGGATAAACTGGGGCTGGTAGAATTTGCGTACAATAACGCGGAACACGTGTCCACGGGGATGAGCCCGTTCATGGCCAATTACGGGTGTCATCCCAGGGCTTTCCCAGGGGGTGGGAAGGAGAGGTGGAGTGTGCCAGCAGCGGAGCAGTTTGTGGAAGAAATGGAAGCCTTACACCAACAACTTAAAATGAACTTGGAAAGGGCCAAGGAAGTGTATAAGAGGCATGCAGACAAGCACCGCAGGGAAGGAGAAACCATACGGGTGGGGGACCGGGTGTGGTTGTCAACCCAGGGGTTACCTTTCAAGGGAGGGTGCAAGAAATTGCTGCCCAGGCAGCTGGGACCTTTCGAGGTAACCCAGCAGGTCAGTCCAGTGGCCTTTCGGCTCAAGTTGCCGACCAGTATGAAACTACACCCGGTGTTCCATAGGTCCCTACTCTCTCTGTCCAGGGAGGGGCTGGAATTTCCGGGGCGAGAGAGAGAGGTCCCCACTCACCCACGCATAGAGGAGAGGGAACTCAGCAGTCAAGCCATGGAAATACTTGATTCAAGATTGAGAGGAGGGGTAGTGGAGTATTTGGTGGCTTGGGAGGGGGAACCTGAGTCGGAAAACACGTGGGTTCCAGCGGAGACCATCAGGGATGAGGATCTCAGGGGGGAGGCCAGACACTAGTACGAAAAGGGTTTTAGAACTAATTCAAGAATTTGGTCAAGTTGCAGGATTCAAGTTCAATAAACAAAAAACTTTTTTGGAGAAAAATTTAATAGCTATGGAAAGGGAGAGGTTCCAGAATGAAACAGGGTTGACAGTGGTCAAGAAGGTGAAATACTTGGGGATTAATATGACATCTAAGAATGTGAATTTGTTTAAAGATAATTATGAGAAATGCTGGACAGAAGTTAAAAAGGATCTAGAAATATGGTCAAATTTGAAGCTTTCCTTGTTAGGCCGAATTACAGTTATTAAGATGAATGTATTGCCTAGAATGTTATTTTTATTTCAAGCATTGCAAATTCTTGACAAGATGGACTGTTTCAAGAGGTGGCAGAAAGACATTTCGAAATTTGTCTGGCAGGGCAAAAAACCCAGAATAAAGTTTAAAATTTTAACGGATGCAAAGGAAAGAGGGGGATTTGCCCTGCCGGACTTAAAACTGTACTATGAATCAGCAGCTTTTTGCTGGATGAAAGAGTGGCTGCTCCTCGAGAATACAGATACTTTGGACTTGGAAGGTTTTAATAATGTATTTGGATGGCATGCATATCTATGGTATGATAAGGTTAAAGCACATAAAGCTTTTAAAAATCACATTGTTAGGAAAGCATTATATAATGTCTGGATCAGATACAAAGATTTGTTGGAAAATAAAACCCCAAGCTGGCTATCGCCAATGGAAGCTAAAGCCGTGAAAAAACTTAACATGGAGGCCAAATGGCCAAAATATTGGGAAATTTTGGAACAAGAGGGAGATAAACGGAAATTACAGAGTTATGAGAGATTGAAGTCTAAAGTACGAGACTGGCTCCATTACTATCAAATAATGGAGGTGTATAAACAGGACAGGAAAATTGGCTTCCAGGTGGAGAAATCAAAACTAGAAACAGAACTGTTAGAACCCAATGCTAAGAATCTGTCAAGAATGTATAATTTGTTGCTGAAATGGAATACACAAGATGAAACAGTTAAATCTGCTATGATTAAGTGGGCACAGGACATTGGTCATAACATTATGTTTGCTGACTGGGAACAGTTGTGGACCACCGGTATTAAATTCACGGCATGTAATGCCTTAAAGGAAAATATTATGAAAATGATCTATAGGTGGTACATGACCCCAGTCAAGCTAGCAAAAATTTACCATTTGCCTGATAATAAGTGTTGGAAATGTAAAGAAACTGAAGGTACTTTTTATCACCTTTGGTGGACGTGCCCGAAGATTAAGGCTTTCTGGGAAATGATATATAATGAAATGAAAAAGGTACTTAAATGTACTTTCCCTAAGAAACCAGAGGCCTTTCTCTTGGGCATTGTCGGCCAATTGGTGCCAAAGAAAGACAGAACTTTTTTTATGTATGCTACAACAGCAGCAAGAATACTCATCGCAAAGTATTGGAAGACACAAGATCTACCCACTCTGGAAGAATGGCAGATGAAGGTGATAGACTACATGGGACTGGCTGAAATGACCGGCAGAATCCGTGACCAGGGGAAAGAGACGGCGGATGAAGACTGGAAGAAATTTAAAATTTATCTTAAGAAACATTGCAAAATTAATGAATGCTAAAATGTTGAGGTTTTAGAAAAAAAGGGATTACAGCTGTAAAAGATTAAGTATAAGAAAAGAATAAGGGAAAATTCGATAAAACCAAGGGGCAGGATTTGCTGAAACAAATTTGGAAATTGGGATGCAGAAAGGGGAGGTATGGGGAAGTCGGTGAAGTAAGGTTTAAGAAAAAAGGACTCGACTTCCGGAGGCGGCGCGAAACGGTAATGGCGGTCCTCTTCGCTCTGTGAAGGGGAGCTCCGCATAAACGGGTCGTCCGCTACGGCACAGCGAAGACCCATAAAGATAAACCACAGGCAGAGTGAGCCTGTGACCGTGGGACTCGGCGGGCACCAGAAGCGCCCCCCGAAACGAAGAAGGAACCCCGTAAGGGGCTCCGGAACGTGGAAGGGTGGCGCGGTGCTGTGAGTTGATCACTCTTTCTGCAGAAGTGAAGCCGCGCGGCTGCTACCGATGAGCGCTGACCTTTTTTCCTGGAACAATTGATTTAAAACTACAAACCCATAAGTAAGGGGAAATTAAGAAATCTTGGGACTAAAGAGACTGAATTTGGCTGAAAGCGGGAGATGCAACCAGGAAGTCCGTCTCCCGACCGTGCTTAAAGAACTAAAGTAAAGATTTTGACAAGCTGGAATCGCTTTTTAAAAAAAAGGTTTTAAAAGTGTGGCTTATTGTGCAACAACTGAATTTGCTTTCAAGAGACTTTTAAGAGATTAAGAGACAATTTCGTTTTACTTTTCTTGGTTACCCTCCCTTTTCTTTCTGGATTGTTTAAAAGAAGCCCAATTCACGGGCTGTCAGGCTAAAGGCAAAAAGAACTGTCAAACTGCTGAATCTGGCTAACTGTCGAAAGTGTTACATTGGAGCGTTACAATTTGGATACAAATGGGGAAGTTATTTTTCGCACCTCTTTGAGACTTTGTTTTAACTTTGGGAAGTTCTGCATCGCAAAAGGGAGCTGAAGGATCCTTTCAACGTGTTTTAAACTGCTGGGATTTTAATGGCGGAACAACTCTATTCTTTCCTTTGAGACATTGTTGCACTCCCCCTAGAGGACTGTGGATTTACAATTGTCTGGGATTTGCCTTCTGTTTTGATTTTCTGCTGCCTTGCTGTTTACTCTCTGGAACTGACTTTCCCATGGGACTGCACATAGCTTGACCTTGGCACGTAGACAGGATTGGAATGAGTGGCACGGGGAAAGCAAGATTGGCTAAAACGAAAGCTAAACAATTAGTACAAACAACTCTGACTTCTCAGCCACGCAGATCATCTGTCCCAGCTGTTTTAGGGATACAAGAAGGAGAAGCTGAGCAGACATCATTAGAGGATATGGCTACAGGAGGATCTTCTGCACTTTTAGAACAAATTTTGGGACAATTGGAAAGTTTAAATAAAAAGGCAGACGAGCATTCGACAAAAATTGACCAAGCCACAGCCAGCATTAATAAATTGACTGAACAAGTTGCTCAACATACACAAGCAATCGGGAATCTACAGGAAGCAACTCTAGAAAATCGCAAACTGGCTGAGGAAGCTAATCAAAAAGCTGTGGAAGCCAATTAGAGAGTTGAAGCAATACAGGTGGAAGTAAAACCTTTGCACAAACAAATTAACGAACAGCAGGCCTACCTGTCTATGATTGAATTAAGAAATAGGGAAAATAATCTCAGATTGAGAGCCATCCCGGAACTTGAACAGGGGGATTTGATTGGTTATTTGTCATCAGAATTTTCAAAGTTCTGGGCCATTGAAGAAGATAAGGACTTCAAAATCGTAAGTGCTTTTAGACTGGGAAGAGTGGTGAGGAAGGACAGATCCAGAGACTGTTTGATCATTTTGAGATCCAAGCAAGAGAGAGACAAAATATTAGGCCTTCATTTCGAAAAATCACTTGATATTCAAGGCAACAAGGCAGAAATCTACAAAGATATCCCGAAACAACTTTTGGACCTTAGATCTACATACACAGATTTAACAAGATTGTTGAGAAGCAACTCAATTCCCTTTAGGTGGGAATTTCCTCAAGGATTATCCTTTAACTTCAAAGGAAAGAAATTCAAAATTAAATCAGCAGAAGACCAACAAAAATTTCTAGACGACCAAGGAGAGGACCTTCAGAAAGGAGCAGTAGGACCTGGGTCTTAATAATAATAATAAAATAATAATAAATTTTATTTATATCCCGCCCTCCCCAGCCGAAGCCGGGCTCAGGGCGGCTAACAACACTGGCGGAGTTGGTCTTGGCCACCACCTCCGCCAGTACCAGCACCTGTACCCGCACCCTTGGGATCAGAGGATCAAAAGGAAAAGACACCACCACCAAAGGAATAGCGGATTGATCCAGGATGTCTTTGCAGCTTCTTAGTTGGAATATTAATGGCGGGAATTCCCCGGAAAAAAGGACAAGAATATTTCATATATTGAAGAAAGAACAATTGGACATTATTTGTTTGCAGGAAACCCATGTGACTAGGCTCCACAGAAAAGTGCTAATTAACAAAAGACTAGGCCAAGAATTTATATCATCGGACAGAGTCAAAAAAAGAGGAGTGGTGATTTATGCAAAGGAGAGCCTATCACCAAAGTTTTTATTTAAAGATGAACAAGGAAGAATTTTGGCAATAGAGATACAAACCCAAGGAGAAAAGTTTTTGATACTAGGAATATATGCACCGAATGAGGGGAAATCAGAATTTTACAAGAAACTGCATGAGACTATGCTGGATTATCTGGACTATAGCAACATCATTATGGTGGGAGATATGAATGGGGTGGTCTCTATAAATATGGATAAGTCACAAAATCAAAATTTGACAAAAGACGGCAGACTACCTAAAACTTTCTTTGAGCTAACTGACAACATGGACCTGATTGACATCTGGAGGACAAAGAACCCCCTAGGAAAAGAAGGAACATTCTTTTCTGAAGCCCATCTGACATGGACAAGAATCGACCAAATATGGATAACTAGAGGACTGGCACCTAAGACTAGAAAAGTGGAAATCTGCCCAAAAACCTGCTCCGACCATAACGCCATGAAAATGGAAATTAGACTAACCCCAATCGGTTCCTTCAGATGGAAAATGAATGACACCTTGTTAAGAGATCAGGAGGTTGTGAAGAAGGCCCAGAAGACATTACAAGACTATTTTGAAATAAATCTGAATACCACAGTGGAAAAAAGAGTAATCTGGGATGCAAGTAAAGCTGTTATGAGAGGGTTTTTGATACAACAGAACACGATAAAGAAAAGACTCTGGAATGAAAAAAAGGACAAGATTTTAGAGAAGATAAGAGATGGTGAGAAAAAATTAAGATCAAAACCCAAATCTCAGGAGATTCTGAGAGAAATCAAATTCCATCAAGCACAATATGCCAAATTGATAAATCAAGAAGTAGAGTGGAAAATTAAATTAATGAAACAAAGATCATTTGAATCAGCAAATAAGTGTGGGAAACTGCTAGCATGGCAGTTGAAAAAGAGACAAAAATTGAACATGGTTACAAACCTAGAGATTGAAGGGAGAAATATTCAGAAACCTGAGGAAATTAGAAAGTGCTTCCAGAGATACTTCAAACAACTTTACACGCAAGGGCCGCAGAAAGAGACTGAGATAGACCAATTTTTAAAAATAAATGGACTACCAAAATTATCCCAGGAAAAGAGAACAGCTCTGAACTATAAAATAACACAACAAGAAATTGAAGGTGCCATTCAGAATATGCAACTAGGCAAATCTCCAGGACCAGATGGACTCACCTCCAAGTATTATAAGACATTGAAAGATCTCTTGATTCAACCACTAATGGAGGTGTGTAATCAGATCATGGAGGGGAAGAAGGCACCGGAATCGTGGAAAGAAGCTTTCATCACATTGATACCTAAATTGGAAACTGAAAAGACTCAACTTAAGAACTACCGTCCCATCTCACTCCTAAATGTGGATTACAAAATTTTTGCAGACATTTTGGCAAGTAGACTTAAAAAAGTGATAAATGAAGTAATTCATAAAGATCAGGCAGGCTTTCTCCCAGGCAGACATTTGTCTGATAATACTAGAAATATTATTGACATTTTGGAACTTCTGCAAAGTAATATCAATACAAAAGCAGTGTTAATTTTTATTGATGCGGAGAAGGCATTTGACAACATCTCTTGGAAGTTTATGAAGAAAAACCTTGAAGGGATGGGAGTGGGACGGGGGTTTGAAAATGGAATAGAGGCAATTTATTCAGAACAAAAAGCTAAATTGATAGTTAACAATGTGGTGACAGAAGAGTTCAAAATTGAAAAAGGAACACGACAAGGGTGCCCCATATCCCCTTTGTTATTTATCTCAGTCCTGGAGGTGCTTCTGAATATGATTAGGGAGGACCGGTTGGTGCAAGGAATACAGGTCGGAGTGAAACAGTACAAACTTAAAGCTTTTGCAGATGACTTGGTTTTAACATTACAGGAGCCAGAATCTAGTACGAAAAGAGTTTTAGAATTGATTCATGAGTTTGGTCGGGTGGCGGGATTTAAACTGAACAAGCAAAAAACTAAGGTTTTGGAGAAAAATTTGACACCTTTGGAGCCAGAAAGGTTTCAGAAAGAGACTGAATTAAATGTGGTTAAAAAGGTGAAATACCTAGGGGTTAACTTGACTGCTAAAAACTTGAACTTATTTAAAGATAACTATGAAAAATGTTGGTCAGAAATCAAGAAGGATCTAGAAACTTGGTCAAGATTGAAACTTTCCTTGTTGGGTCGAATTGCAGCTATAAAGATGAATGTATTGCCAAAGATGTTGTTTTTATTTCAAACCCTACAGATTGTGGACAGAGTGGAATGTTTTGGAAAGTGGCAGAGAGATATTTCTAAGTTTGTCTGGCAGGGCAAAAAACCCAGAATAAAATTTAAAATTCTAACTGATGCAAAGGAAAGAGGGGGATTTGCCCTGCCGGACTTAAGGTTATATTACGAAGCTGCAGCTTTCTGCTGGATGAAAGATTGGTTACTCTTAGAAAACACTGATGTCCTAGATCTGGAAGGGTTTAATAATGCTTTTGGTTGGCATGCATATCTGTGGTACGACAAGGTAAAAGTTCATAAAGGGTTTAAAAACCATATTGTCAGGAAAGCAATATTTATTGTCTGGACAAAGTATAAAGACTTATTAGAAAATAAGACCCCAAGGTGGTTATCACCAATTGAGGCTAAGGCCCGGAAAAGAATCAATATGGAGGCCGGCTGGCCGAAATATTGGGAAATAATAGAAAAAATTGGAGACAATTGGAGGTTGCAGAGCTTGGAGAAATTAAAGAATAAGGTGCGAGATTGGTTACATTACGCTCAAATTAAAGAGGTTTTTAATCTAGACAGAAAGAAAGGATTCCAGGTGGAAAAATCGAAATTAGAAACAGAATTGTTAGAACCAAAGACCAAGGTACTTTCTAGAATGTATAACTTGCTGCTTGAATGGAATACTCAGGATGAGACAGTTAAATCAGCTATGATAAAATGGGCTCAGGACATTGGATATAACATCATGTTTGAGGACTGGGAAAGGGTATGGACCACCGGAATGAAATTCACGGCATGTAATGCCCTGAAGGAAAATATTATGAAACTGATATATAGGTGGTACATGACCCCAGTCAAGCTTGCAAAAATATATCACCTGTCTGATAATAAATGTTGGAAATGTAAGGAGGCTGAAGGGTCATTCTTTCACCTCTGGTGGACTTGTCCAAGAGTGAAGGTCTTCTGTGAAATGATCTACAATGATTTAAAAACGTATTTAAATATACCTTTACTAAGAAACCAGAAGCCTTCCTCTTGGGCATTGTCGGCCAGAAAGTGTTAAAGAAGGACAGAACCTTTTTTATGTATGCGACTACAGCAGCAAGAATACTTATTGCAAAATATTGGAAGACACAAGATTTGCCCACACTGGAAGAGTGGCAGACGCAATTGATGGATTACATGGAACTGGCTGAAATGACTGGCAGAATCCGAGATTTGGGAGAAGAAACAATGGAAGAGGATTGGAAAAAGTTCAAGGACTATTTACAAAAACAGTATAAATTGTATGAATGTTAAGAAACTGCACGATTTAGAAAAATATGGTTCCAGTATCTTGATTGTGAGATATTGAAAATTAAGTGAGATGCAAGAAAGAATTGAAACTTAAAGTAATATTATGTTTATTTTAAGTTATAAGTAATTGACAAAATTTGCTTTAAGCTTAGAAAGATAACATTTGAGAAGTACAAAATAAGAAATCAAAGATGGTAACAATTTGCTGATACTTTTATTATAGAGAATGCAGGGTAAGGGAGATGTGAGGAAGTCCAGTTAGTTATATAAAAAAGGTTATGAATAGTTGTGTTTTTTCTTTTTTCTTTACTTTTCTTTTTCTATATTGTTTGTGGGTGTAATTGTATCTGTTTTCTTTTTTGGTTTGTTATTTTTTTGGGGAAGGGAATTTGTGTGTTTATTGTGTGCTTTTTATTTTATGTTTGAAAATTGAATAAAATATTTATTTTTTAAAAAAAGAAAAAAGGACTCGAAATTATACATGCTTGTTTATGTGTTTGTTTGTTTGTATTGTGTAATGTTTGTGTTTATAAAAATTGTGAAAAACCAATAAAAATTTTATTTTTTAAAAAAAGAGGATCTCAGGGGGGAGTTTCAGAGCAGGTTCCCAAGGAAGCCCAAACTGGTAGCGAGGTTCTGGGAGGAGCAATTTGGCACTACAGATGAGGAAGAAGAGTTTGTGGGGTTTCCGGCGTCCGACGAGGAGGAAGGAGAGGAATCTGAGGGTGAGGAATCGGACTGGGAGGGTGATCCGGTACAAAGAGATAGCAGCAGGTGGAGAGCTATGTTTGAATCTTCAGAGGATGGGGGTAGCTCCTTCAGGGGAGTGCAGGGAGGCTAGGCGGAGACTGGGCGTCAAGGAATTTTTATGTTGGAAGAAATTCAGGAAACGCCCACTGACGGATTCTGCCAGCGACTGACACAGCCACGGAGGAAGGGCTGTCCAGCCAGGGAAAGGTTTAGCCAGGCAACGTTGCCTAGAACTTCAGCATCCTCTACGCACGAGCAACCCCAATTCCCATTACAATATCAGTCTGTACTTACCCCTCTTTGTACATTCCTTTTCGTACCACTCTGGTACGGGCAGTCCGAAACCATGCCAGCAACAAGCACACACGTGGCAAACGCTGTATAATATCCAATTAAAGGGAGTCTCTGAGGCTTGCTCGAGAGACGCCTCCCGTATGACACCTACCTACTCGTCTGTCATTCATTTCAACCCAACAGGGTGTCATGACCTTCTAGATCTAAAATATCCCAATTTTTTAATAAATACCAATCTTTCAACCAGAGAAGACATGAGGCTTCGTAATATAGCTTCAAATCCGGTAACCCGTAGCCACCTCTTTCTACAGTATCTATTAATATCTTGTGCTTTACTCTTGGTCTTTTACCCTTCCACAAAAATTTATAAATTTCTTTTTGCCACTTGTTGATACTGCTGGTCTTTCCTGTAATTGGAATCGTTTGGAATAGAAAGAGTAGCTTCGGTAAAACTATCATTTTAATTACCGAAATGCGGCCCAGGAATGATAAATTTAACCTTGTCCATGTCTCCAACTGTCTTTTGATATCTTTCCAACAATGGGTATAATTATCTTCATATAAGTTAATATTCTTTGGTGTTATCCATAATCCTAAATACTTGATTTTGGGGTAGATTTTAATGTGTATTATTTGTTCTAATTCTGCTTTTTCATCTGGCGACATATTTTTAACTAATAGTTTTGTCTTGTTTAAATTCATTTTGAACCCCGCAACTTTACCGTAGCCATATATTATTTCCAACGCCTTTCTTAAACTCTGTTTTGGTTGCTCCGTAGTTATAATTAAATCGTCAGCAAATGCCCTCATTTTGTAACTTCTATTTCCCAGCATAATCCCTTTTATTTCTTTTTCTTCCCTAATTTGTATACATAAAACTTCCAATGTTAATATGAACATTAAGGGGGATAGTGGGCGACCTTGTCTGACCCCTTTACTGATTTCACACTCCTGTGATAAATTTCCATTGATTATGATTTTAGCTTTTTGTTTTGATTATATTGCTTCAATCCCTTTTATATACTGTATACCAAAATCCATATGGTGTAATAGACCTTTCATAAATTTCCAGGATACCCTGTCGAAAGCTTTTTCTGCATCTATAGCCATTAAGACTGCCTTCTTTTCTATTCTTAAGTCTAATTACGCTAATAAGTTTATAATGTTTCTAGTGTTGCTATAAATGTGCCTCCTGGGCAAAAAGCCAGCTTGGTCATTGTGTATCATCATCTGGAAGCCTTTTTTTGATCTTTCGGCTAAAATATTTGCATATAATTTATAATCGTTATTTAGAAGTGCGATAGGCCTATAGTTGTTAATAAGTAGATTTTCCGTTCCCTGTTTTGGAATTAATGCAATAAGGCTGTCTTTCCAAGAATCCGGCATGGTTCCGTCTTTTAAGATGTTGTTCATGATACTTCTTAATGGGTCAGACAGCAAGTCCTCCATTTTTTTATAATATATTGCCGGTAGGCCGTCTGGCCCTGGTGGCTTTCCTATCTTTGCTTCCTTAATTGCTCTTTGAATTTCGTACGATGTAATAGGGGCATTCAACAGTTCTTTTTGTTCTTTAGTAAGTTTCGGAAGACAGTTCTGTTCTAAATGTTCTTTAACTTCTTCTGTTGTTTCATTTCCTTCCTTATAGATTTCTCTAAAGAATTCGAGAAATCGTTTCTCTATTTTTTTAGGGTTGTTTATTATTTTGCCTTTGCACTTAACTCTATTTATAAGCCTTTCTGCCTCTCTCTTCTTTAATTGCCATGCTAATAACCAGACTCAGGTTCTGTTTCAGGCTGTGTCTCTGTTTCAGGCTCCGGCGCTGTATCAGACACTGTTGCAGACTCAGGCTGTGGCACTATGGCTGTAGCTGTGGCTCTGGTTCTGTTTCAGGCTCTGGCACTGTATCAAGCACTGTTTCAGGCTCAGGCTCAGGCTTCTGCTCTTTATTAGGCTTTGTCTCAGTCTTTGGCTCTAGCACTTATTCTAGCTCTATTTCAGGCTCGGCCTGTGTCTCAGCCTTTGTCTCTGGCTGTAGCTGTGGCTCTGGTTCTGTTTCAGGCTCCGGCGCTGTTTCAAGCCCTGTATCTGCCTCTGCCTCTGTTTCAGGCTCTGGCACTCTATCAAGCACTGTTTCTGGCTCTGTCTCTCTTTCAGGCTCTGGTTCTGAATTAGGGTTTTGTTCTGGCTCTGGCTGTGTCTCTGGATCTGGCTGTGTCTCTGCTTCGGGCTCCTATGCTGTATCAAGCACTGTATCAGGCTCTGCCTCTCCCTCTGCCCCTGGCTACGTTTAAGCGTCAGGCTCAGTTTCAGACAGTGTCTCTGTTTCAGGATCCAGCACTCTATCAAGCACTATTTCAGACTCAGGCTGTGGATCTCGGCTGTGGCTCTAGGCTCCGTCTGTGGCTCTGTCTGTGGCTCTGGCTCTCTTTCAGGGTCTGGTTCTGAATGAAGATCTGGTTCTGACTCTGATTCAGGGTCTCATGATGGCTCTTCCTCTGCCTCTGAGCCAGCCATGTTTCAGGGTCTGGCTTTCTTTCAGGCTCTGGTTCTGAATTAGGGTTTTGTTCTGGCTCTGGCTGTGCCTCTGGCTCTGACTCCAGCTCCAGCTCCGGCACTGTATCAAGTATTGTTGCAGACTCAGGCTGTGGCTCTAGGTTGTGGCTGCAGCTATGTTTTGCGCTCCGGCCCTGTATCAAGCCCTATTTCTGGCTCTGGCTCTGGCTTTCATTCAGCTCTGGCTCTGGCTCTGGCTCTGATTCATGGTCTCACTCTGACTCTGATTCAGGGTGTCGCTCTGGCTCTGGCACTCTATCAAGGACTGTTTCAGACTCAGGCTGTGGCTGTGGCTCTGCCTCTGCTTCAGGCTCAGGCTCTGTTTGAGGCTGTGTCTCTGTTTCAGGCTCCAGCACTGTATCAAGTACTGTTGCAGACTCAGGCTGTGGCTCTAGGCTATGGCTGTGGCTGTTGCTCTGGTTTGGGCTGTGGCTCTTTTTCAGGCTCTGGTTCTGAATGAGGGCTTGGTTATGGCACTGATTCAGGGTCTCACTCTGTCTCTGGCTGTTTCTCTTTTGCACCTCAAACGGTGGTTTGTTGTTGTTGTTGTTGTTGTTGTTGTTGTTGTTGTTGTTTTCTTTCTGGGGTAGGACAAATGTTTAGTTGGGGCGGGGATTATTTTAAGTTTAGCATAATTGTTTCTTGCTTTGTTTTTCTTTTACTATTTTTTTAGGTTATTGTATAGTTTGTATTTTGATTTTTAAGGGGAAAGGGTCAGGGCTGCCTGGGAGGGGGCCTCAGCCAACAGAATGGCTGGGGCAGTTTCCCTACGGGGGGATGTATTGGAACACCCAGTCTCTGTTATCGCGGGTGGGAGGAGCAGTTGCGCTAAGACCAGACCACGTCTTTACCGAAGATCTGGTTCTGGTTCTGACTCTGATTCTGATTTCTTTAAGGTTGTTTATTATTTTGCCTTTGCACTTAACTCTATTTATATGCCTTTCTGCCTCTCTCTTCTTTAATCATCATCATCATCATCATCAACCTTTTATTCGACCATCAGTCAGGAAAAAAAGTACATTTGTCAATACACAGTTAAAAGCTCCAGGAAAATTTTAGAACTTAGCCAACACTAAAATGGGCTAAACAGATAGCCCCATATCAATACAGTGAATTATAATCTTGCGACGCTTAAAAGCTAAAAAAAGAAATTTGGCCGACTTCCGGTGGAGCGCGGAACCCGTTGCAGGCGAGGGTTTTTTCCGGTGGGAAAGCCCTAGCTTTTTTGGCCGAAAAAGGAGGTTTTTAGGGCAAAAAAAACCTCTTGTCGAACCTCTGGAGGGTGTCTAGAGGTCCAGGTTCCCGGCGGTGCCTGAAAGCTGTCCGTCCGGCCGCCAGGTAGCCTCCGAAAAAGAGGTGAAGAGTGCGGCGGAACGAGCAGCGGGCAATCGGGCAGCCATTGCAGCGGCTAACTAGCGAAGCCCCGAGCCTGCAGGGAATAGCGCTCCGCTCTCGAAATATAGAAATTCGGATTCATAACATCTAAACTTGTAAGAACTGGTGAGTAATAACAACAAGGAAGTCTCCGATTAAAAAAAGAGAAGAGCTCGAGTTCAGCGGTCGTCTGACATCATTAAAAAGGCGCAGGGCTGTATGCAGAGCCTAAAGCGAAAGTAAGTTGCCGCTAGCGGTTACTGTTTCTGTCTCCCCTGTAACTGTTACTGTTTGGAATTACGGTGAACTACGTTAAGAAGAAAGTAACCTTTTTTTCTTCACAAGAAAGAAGAGAGGGAGGATATCAAGGGGGAGCAGAGGAGCTCCGTGATAAAAGAGAGATCTCAGCTGTAATTGAGGCAACAGAAAGATAGAGAGAACTATTTGGCAATATTCCTGTGAACATACTGTCACGTTAAGAAGAACCTCCGACGCCATATTAACCCTAGGTTAAGAAGGACCTCTGACGCCATATTAAGTGACTTTAAAAGACTTTAAAAGACATTTTGACAGAGAAGATAAAAATACTTTAGCGTCTTTTTGGGTGGTTTTTGGGGGTTCTCGTTTACTATTTTTTTCTGTTCTCTACCTTTGTTTCGAAAAGTGAACAGCTGAAGGTGGGCAGCTGGAAAAATCATTTAAGAATTTTTCTCCCAAACTCGGTAGGGTTTGAGTCCCCCCAGTGGTCTAAACTAAACATTACAATTCGATGCTGAAAACCTCTTTTGAGGTACCTTAGGACTTGTGAAATAACAGAGAAATAATTGTTTTTGAGAGACCTCTCCCTCTCCTAATGGACTGACTTTATCCGAACCGCTTAGCACCAAAATTTTTTGCAAGGGATAAATAAAATAAGCATAGACTATTACAGACTTATTGGAACTTGAAATTTGGAATATATCTGAAACCTTAATTTGATTTTTTCTATTTATTTTTTCTATTATCTTTTGGACTACATTTGGAACTTCAAATTAGAGTGCAGCTTAATTATCGCCCTGGTAGGACTAGCCCGAATGGGGGCAAGAAGAATACGGACAGAGTCGACAGACAACTAACTCCCCTCAAATTTTAGTGGGGGATGTGACAATAGTCAACTATACGACTTGGAGGGCAAAGTGCTAAAAAAGTTGTAATTTGTATTTTTTTTTCTTAGTCTGTATTTCCTGTTTCTGGTGGTTATTCCAAGAATATCTAAGTGTATTTGCAATTGTAATTGGTAAGGAACTACACAGTATTAATATTTGATACTTCGAAATCTAAGAAAATGTCGCACACACAGAAAAAAGGGGCAGAGGGGGGGGGACTCCAAAAGATAGGAGAGCCTCAAAGCAGGAAACAGACTTTAGAACAGAAATATTGAAGAAGTTTGCAGAAATAAAACAAAGCGAAAAATACTTGGAGACAAAATTAGAACAGGTAGATAAAAAAATTGGGAATATGGACAAAAAGATTGAGGAGACAGTCAGTGAATTAAAAGGACAGATTAAAGAGGTTTCAAAGAGAGTGGATGAGGGATTTAAGAAGACAAAACAGGAAATGAAAGAGATGAAGCGGGAAGAAGAGAAGATGAAAAATGAGATTGCAGATTTAAATAAAATACAGGAAGAAATAAAAGATTCTATTGCGATGAACGAACTGAAACAGAGAGAAGTGAATTTGAGACTGAGGCAAGTACCGGAAATACAAAATGAAAATATAAAAGGAAGATTGATAAAGGAAATTGCGCAGTGGATGGAGCTATCGGAGGAAGAAGTGGCAAAGACAATACAAAATGCATTCAGAATGAAAATTAAGTCAAGTAAGATAAAGAAATTCCCGGGGGATTGTTTAATTACTTTCAAAGATAGAGAGATGAGAAATTTGATTTTGCAAAGGAACAGAGAGAAGAGATTATATATTGATGGGAATTACATAATTATATTTAAAGACATCCCAATAAGGTTGCTGAAACGAAGAGAAGCATACAAACCACTGGTGCAATTGCTTAAGAAAAACAAGATTGATTTCAGATGGGAATTTCCGGAAGGAGTCTCGTTCTTTTACAAAGGGGTAAAAAGAAGATTGACAAGTCCTGAGGAAATAGGAAAATTTACAAGAAGATACAAAGAATTACAACTGGGAGAGGAAGAGACCAAAGGGGCAGAAGGAGGAATAAGATTAAGGGAGGAATTTGAATCAGGAGAAGAAGAAGAACAGACCGGGAAGGAAACAGAAGAAGAGGAAGAAGAAGGAGAAGAGACAGAAAGACTATAAGGTTAAAACTCAAATTTAAATAGTGGTAAGAAGAATGACGCTAAAATTATGGAATTGGAATATTAATGGGATGAACGATAAGAAAAAACGGAACAGAATTGAACATATCCTAAAAAAGAAGAATTTGGACATCATATGCCTACAAGAAACGCACGTGGCCAAAAAACATAGGAAAATTCTGATTAACAAAAGGTTAGGGAATGAATTTATTTCCTCGGATAAGGAGAAAAAAAGAGGTGTTGTATTATATATCAAAAACAAAATTGAATCTCACCAATTATTTAAGGATGAAGAAGGGAGAATTATAGCGGCTCAAATTAGCTGGCAAGGTGAAAAACTGATAATTGTCGGGATTTACGCACCAAATGGGAACAAGACAGAATTTTTTAGACTATTGGAGGGGAAACTATTTGAATACATGGATCAAAAAATCATAATAATGGGAGACATGAACGGTGTGGTCTCAACAGAAATGGACAGATTAAGAAAAGTGAAGAATAAAGAAGGGAAGCTACCTAAGACATTTTTCACGATGACTAAGAATTGTAATTTAATCGATATTTGGAGACTCAGGCACCCATTGGAAAAGCAATTCACATACCACTCAGAACCGAATCAATCAATGTCAAGAATAGATCAAATATGGGTATCGAATGAGTTAACCCCAAGAATTCAAAAAATCGAAATACAGGCCAAAGTGATCTCAGACCACAATCCAATAGAAATGGAGTTAAAAGGCTTTGAAGAGCGAACTTTTAGGTGGAGGTTGAATGATAACTTATGGGATGATCAAAAGTTCGTCGAAAAAACACACAAAAAACTATCTGAATACTTTATGGACAACATGGACAAAGGGA
This sequence comes from Podarcis bocagei, assembly GCF_964188305.1. NCBI lineage: Eukaryota > Metazoa > Chordata > Lepidosauria > Squamata > Lacertidae > Podarcis > Podarcis bocagei. Next base: position 5,652,972 of record NC_138131.1, on the reverse strand, counting down.
CAAAAATGAGTGTGGTGTGGGACGCAAGTAAGGCAGTAATGAGGGGCCTTTTTATCCAGCAGAACATGTTGAAAAAAAATAAGAAAAAAAGACAAAAGAAATTTTAAGACAGATTATGAACAATGAACAAAAACTGATTAAAAAACCCAACAACAAGAAGATAAAGCAGGAAATAAAGACTCTCCAAACCCAATTTGCAATGTTGATAAACAAAGAGGTTGAATGGAATATTAAAAGGTTAAGACAGAAAAGTTTTGAGTTTGCTTATAAATCAGGAAAATGGCTCGCTTGGCAGGTTAAGAGGAGAAAAGAACAAAACACAATCAGTAAAATTGAGGTAAATGGAGAAGAAACAACAGATCCGAAAGAAATCAGGAAAGGATTCGTGGATTTTTATAAGCAATTATATAGGAATAAAGAAAGGAATAACAAGAAGAAAATAGAAAGATATTTAAAAGAGAAGATGGTGAGGAAGATCCCGACAGACCAAAAAGAACAGTTGAATGCCCCAATACATAAAGAAGAAGTAGAAGAAGCGATAAAAGAATTAAAAAGAGGAAAGGCACCGGGCCCGGATGGGTTTACATCTAGTTATTACAAAGAAATGAAAGACACATTGGCGACCCTGTTGATCGAAGTAATGAACAACATCTTAAAAGAAAGGGACATTCCAGAAACATGGAAAGAGGCATTTATTACAATAATTCCAAAACAAGATTCGGACCTAACCCAAATTAAGAACTACAGGCCTATCTCGCTACTAAACACAGACTATAAGATCTTTGCAGGAATTCTAGCTAAGAGATTAAAAAAGATATTAATAAAAATTATACACAATGACCAAGCGGGTTTCCTACCGGGCAGACAAATAAGAAACAACACAAGAAATATAGTAAATGTCATTGAATATCTGTCCGATAGATGTGATAAACCAGCAAGCTTAATATCCGTGGACGCGGAGAAAGCTTTCAATAATGTAATCTGGGAATTTATGATGAAAAATTTGGAGGTAATGGAGGTGGGCCAAGAATTCCTTAATGGTATAAAGGCAATTTATACAGAACAGAAGGCAAGACTGATAGTTAATAATGTCATTACTGAAGATATAAAAATATCTAAAGGAACAAGGCAGGGATGCCCGCTTTCGCCATTGTTATTTATAGTGGTCCTGGAAGTCCTATTAAATGCAATCAGACAAAATAAGCAAATTAAAGGGGTAACATTAGGTTTAAATGAGTATAAAGTCAAAGCCTTCGCAGATGATGTGGTTTTGACTGTGGAAGAACCTATAGAAAGTACAAAGGAGATTTTGAATGAGATGGAACAATTTGGAAAGATAGCAGGATTCAGATTGAATAAGAGAAAGACCAAAATGATTGTTAAAAACATGGACCAAGATAAGATTGAACTATTACAGCAACGAACGGAGATTGAGGTGGTAAAAAAGGTTAAATATTTGGGAATTTGGCTTTCTAGCAAGAATATTGACTTATACCAAAACAACTACATCCCAGTTTGGAAAGGAATAAAGAAAGATCTGGAGGTCTGGGCCAGAATGAAATTATCATTCTGGGGAAGAATATCTATGGTAAAAATGATGGTGCTTCCTAAGTTGTTATTTTTATTTCAAACTATACCCATAATAAAAGGTACAAAAATTTTCAAAGAATGGCAAAAGGCGATCTCAAGATATGTCTGGGAAGGGAAGAAGCCTAGAATTAAATTTAAGTTACTAACAGACACAAAAGAAAGAGGTGGCTTCGCCCTACCAGGCATGAGACTGTATTACGAGGCAGCATGTTTGTGCTGGTTAAAAGAATGGGTAAAGTTGGAAAACAAGGAACTATTAGATCTGGAAGGGTTCAATAATAAATTCGGGTGGCACGCGTACCTATGGTGCGACAAAAAGAGGGTGCACAAGGGATTTGGTAATCACATTTTCAGAGGTTCACTAATAGAGGTTTGGGATAGATACAAAAACATACTGGAACCAAAAGTCCCGCACTGGTTATCCCCGCTAGAGATAATGTGTGTCAAGAAAATTAATATGAGAGGAAAGTGGGGAAAATATGGAGAAATGGTTACCAACGAAGGAGGGAAGTGGAAAGTAAAACCATATGACCAAGTTAAAGTGTTTACATATGATTGGCTGCACTATTTTCAGATAAATGAAATGTTTTAAAAAGAGTTGAAGGAAAGGGGTTATGAGGAAAAAGAATCAACTTTCCAAAAAGATGTAATAAATAATGAATACAAAAATCTGTCAAAAATGAATAAAATACTGTTGGAGTGGTATACGAAGGACGAGGAAGTGAAATCGGTGATGGTTCAGTGGGCAAGGGATTTTGGATACAATGTATAATAATTGTTTCTTGCTTTGTTTTTCTTTTACTATTTTTTAAGGTTATTGTATAGTTTGTATTTTGCTTTTGAAGGGGAAAGGGTCAGGGCTGCCTGGGAGGGGGCCTCAGCCAACAGAATGGCTGGGGCAAATTCCCTACGGGGGTGTGTGTGTATTGGAACACCCAATCTCTTTTATCGTGGGTGGGAGGAGCAGTTGCGCTAAGACCAGACCACGTCTTTACCGAAGATCTGGTTCTGACTCTGATTCTGATTCTCTGATTCTGGCACTCTATCAAGGGCTGTTTCAGACTCAGGCTGTGGCTGTGCCTGTTGCTCTGGTTCTGGCTCTGGCTCTTTCTCAGCCTTTGGTTCTGAATGAGGGCTTGGTTCTGTCACTGATTCAGGGTCTCGCTCTGGCTCTGGCTCTGGCACTCTACCAAGGATTGTTTCAGACTTAGGCTGTGGCTGTGGCTCTGTTTCCATTCTTACAATGGAATGTACACAAAAAAGGATACACGCTCCGATTTTACCATTGACTTAATTAATCAAGAAACCAAAGACACTGTTTTACCTGGTGAAATTGTGCTTATGCCCACCCAACTACCTCGTAAAGTCGCAGGTTTAATTTTACCCAAATTTTCTGCGGCAAAGGAAGGATTCCAGTTTATTCCAGGAATTCTGGATCCTGACTATGTGAGCACAATAATGGTTCAACTTTGGAGCCACATGGCCATGCAGTTAAAGAAGGGTCACCTGTGCCCGTATGGTCAATTACACAAAATCCAACTGTGTGGAAATGGGCAAGGATAATTTCCACTGCTCTAATTATGTCAATATTTCTTATGTATATAATTACAAAGAACTACCTGCTGGCTGGTTCTGGACGTGTCCTGGCTATACATTTAATTGCATTCTAGCAAACATCAGCCATGGCACACCCTGCTGCTTAAGCCGTTTGTCCATCGTATTACCCAAAAAGCATCATTTGACCCGCTCTCGATATCGCCGCTCTATTGCATTGACTAACGATTGTGACGATTCAATTTCTCTTCCCAGTAGGTCTGAATATATCTCTTTAGCTGTTTCTCTCCTAGGAGTCCCTGGATTGGCTGTACGCAATAGTAGGAACATTAACTCTTTAGCTTGTTCTGCAGCAAAAGCCCTGAATTTTACTTCTCAAGCGCTTCATCTTCTAAATAAAGAGCAGAGTGAACTCCAGCATGGTCTTCTGCAGAGCCGCGCTGCTATCGATGATCTATTGATGCTTCACCATTACGGCTGTGAACAAGTGGACGACATGTGTTGTTTTAATATTACTGATAATTCCAAAGCCATCCAAAAGCAAATCTCTCATTTGCAAAATCTTACACACCACATTAAACAGGATGTTGGACTTTCTGGCCTGTGGGACTCATTCACCCAGTGGCTCACTGGCTGGTTGCCAAACCTGAATTGGCTTCGTAATCTCTTTCAATATGCCATTATTATAATATGTATATTGATTTTGCTATGTTGCTTCCTCCAATGCATTCCTGGACTCATAAGTCTTTTGTCTCGGTTTCTCTCTCCCCCTCAGCCACCCAATAAAATCATTGCTGCCTACTTTGCGAAATTGCAGCACCAGCAGTAAACATTAGGGGAGATGTGGCGAACTTATTTCGGGCATGCGCTGGCATACCACGTATCCCAAAGTATTTTTGTCTTATTCACCCAGAACACCTCGCAAATAAGAAAAGAAAGGGGGAGATGAAGGAAAGCATTGCTTTTGCACATGACCATGGCATGATGGGAAGCATTGCTTCTGCACATAACTGTGGCATGATGGGAAGTCTTGCTTCTAAGCTTTGTTCTGCTCATGCTGCTCAAACCGTGCTGATGCTAAGACATTCCCTCATCACCCTGGTACGTTCTGTTCACCTTGAATTCACACCATATCTGTCAGGGAACTGCCATCGGAGCCAAGAGTGGAGGTAAGGCTCCCCGACCATGCAGGAGAAGGGACCAGCAGAGGGAGAGAGAACACTCCCTTTGGGGAAGGTTATCAGCGTGACACCGGGGAGGAAGGGGACCAGGGAAGGACTTCGGAGAGAAGGCTCCAAGACTCTTCCACAGAGACCAGCGGGGAGAGTCCAGGACCTCCGCTGGCTACGCCTACTCTGCACAGAAAGCTTCCGCGCAGGGAGGCTAGACGGAGACTGGGCGTCAAGGAATTTTTATGTTGGAAGAAATTCAGGAAACGGCCACTGACGGATTCTGCCAGCGACTGACACAGCCATGGAGGAAGGGCTGTCCAGCCAGGGAAAGGTTTAGCCAGCCAACGTTGCCTAGAACTTCAGCATCCTTTACGCACGAGCAACCCCAATTCCCATTACAGCAATCCGTCAGTCCCTGACGTTGCTCGCGCACCACGACAGGACAGGCAGCATCATGAGTCAAACCGGAGGAGCAGGCGCCGGAGAGGGAGCAGCGGCAGCGCCAAATCTGGAGGAGAGAAACCGAGATTTGGAAAAGCAGCTTGCTGTGTTAGAGGCGCGGTTAGATGAACGGAGGACTCAGGATGCCCGGGGAAGGCCCACCCCCATCGCAAAGAAGGTACCGGGACTGGTGCACAAGTTTGGGGGGAACCCAAGAGAGTATAATGCATTCAGGGCGGAGGTACAGTACGCGCTGGAACTGCAGTATGATGACTTTGCTGATGATGAGGGGAGAGTTGCTTACGTTATCAGGCATCTTCAGGACGCTGCTAGGGAATGGATCCGGCCATTAATGGCGACGCAGAATGCTGCCCTAAAGGATCTTCGAAAAAAAATTGGCGCCATGGACACCATGTTCGCAAGTGGAGTGGAGCAGAGTGTGACACGCAGGGAACTAATGGCGTGCAAACAAGGGGGCCAGACTCTTAGAGAGTACTGGTCGCGTTTTGCGATGCTTATCCATAAATTGGGGTGGGAACTGAGCTCGGAACCAGTGCAAATGCTGTTTGAGGAAGGCTTATCCCCCTCAGTGAAAGACAAACTTTCCCGCGCGCCCTGCCCTCAGTCGATGGATCAGCTGACTAAGGCTGTGCTTGTGATTGGAGTACGGCAAGAAGCGCGCGCGCAAGAGAGACGGGAGTGGAGAGGAGAGCGTTGGCATGACAACCGCATTCCTGAAATACCGGAGGATGAGGAGATTTCACCCCTCCCATACCCAAGAATCTCCTGATGATCTCCTGATGGTCTCTGCTGACTCTCCAGAGAGGAGGAGGCGTGTCCTGCCTATCTACTTATTCTGCCCAGCAACATATTTGTATGTGTGAGTGAGAGACAGTCAGTCAGTGTATCGGAGAAAGTGAGAGTGTTAGAGATTCTAGAGATAAGATTGCTGCTAAGTGCAGCTGCAGACTCTCAGTGTAGCATTGATTTATGCTTAGAATATTCAGCTCTGTATATAGTTTTGTAACATTGTTGTAGTTACAGAATAAAAGGAAGATATTCTACAGAGCTGCTCTCCGAGTGGTTTATACTCTGCAAGACTCTGCAAAACTCTGCTGCGCAAAGACAGTGAATCCGGTGCTCTCAGCTCTGAGCTGTGAGTCCACAGCATTGCAACCTGTTCCTGTGAGAAGGAGGTCTCTGGCAGTGCTTCCCAGCTCGCCTAGCCCAGTCGGGGTTGAGGTACATGAGTCCAGTTGGCGCACTGGCTCTAGGGCGATGCTGACAAGAGCCACTTTCCCAGCCTGAGGAACCAATGGAGATTGGGGGCACGAGCGTGCGGGGTTTCAAACTCCAACGAAGGACGAAAGAAGGAGGGGAAAGAGGAAAAAACAGCCAAGAAGTGTTTCCTCTGCCTACAGCCAGGGCATTTTGTCAGGGTCTGCCCTCAAAGGAAGGCATGGCAAAGAATGGTGGGGGCTGCTGACTGTGAGGAGGAGGGCACTAAGGAACAGGGAAACACCAACGCTTGGCTGCCGATCAGCGGGCACAGCAGCCAGGCAAGCAACCAGTAAAAGTGCCCAAGCCAGACCCCCCCCCAAGCAGCCATAGCCATAGAGGTGGTGCTAGAACTCCCTAATGGGCACCCAATCAAGGTTAAGGCACTGCTGGACTCAGGCAGTTCCTGTAATTTTTTCAGCAAGGATTTCGCGCTGGAGCACCAGTTACACCTCCTGCCGCTAGAGTGCCCCTTACAAGTAACAACCATTGATGGCAGGGAACTCCTGGGAGGGGAAGTGACGCACCAGACTCCCCCCATGAGAATGAGGGTCTCCAGACACACAGAAACCCTTGCCTTTCATGTAGCCAGACTGGCAGGACCACCAGTCATCCTGGGAATGAGCTGGTTGGCGCTACATGATCCAGTGGTGGCATGGCACCAGCGGACAGTGACCTTTGGGTCAGCTCACTGTTTGGAACACTGTCACGGTGGGGAAGTCCCGAGGGTAGCCATGGCCCAGGTAGCAGGAAGGGCAGTGGGAGAAAAGGGGAAGGTACCACAATACGCTGACCTGCAGGATGTTTTCAGCGAGAAGGAAGCGGATAAACTACCCCCCACCCCATAGGCCCTTCGACTGTCAAATCAGTCCTCTAGCAGTTCAAACTGTTCCAGTAGCCAACGCTGAGTGCTTTCCTGATCCTCAGATCCTAGCCGCTCCAGCGTCACTGCAGACAGTTACAACTTGCCACCAACTTCTCCAACGCACAGCCACTGTCTCCGTACACCACCAGGACTCACCAGCTCCTTGCTGAAATGCTGTTAGTCGTTTTGCACTCTGCACATGCTCAGAAACACTGGGCCCATAACCTGTCAGTGTTTGTAAAAAGCAAAAAAAAGAAGGAAAGGGTTCTGACCTCCCTTTTCTCTTCAGCCTGGTCCTCGGACCCTTGTCTGCATAAAAGAGTCCACGAGAATATCCTTGCAGAGTTTTATTCTTAAAAGTCTTTGTGCAAAACACGACTGAATAACTATACACACCAGCACCAACCAACCCAAAACACCAGCCACAGCCCAAACTAACATTTCTCACTTATATATACAACCTGCTGCAGGCTGCTGAGTCATGCTGACCCAGCTTTATTCGCATTAAAGAAACAGCGGCCATTTTAGCCGTGACACGTACTCCCCTACGCTGCCCTCAGATCCTTCCCCTTCGCTCTCCATCTCCTCTCTCCCCTGTACCTCTGCTCCTGAGCCCCTGACACCGTTCATGGCCAATTACGGGTGTCATCCCAGGGCTTTCCCAGGGGGTGGGGAGGAGAGGTGGAGTGTGCCAGCAGCGGAGCAGTTTGTGGAAGAAATGGAAGCCTTACACCAACAACTTAAAATGAACTTGGAAAGGGCCAAGGAAGTGTATAAGAGGCATGCAGACAAGCACCGCAGGGAAGGAGAAATCATACGGGTGGGGGACCGGGTGTGGTTGTCAACCCAGGGGTTACCTTTCAAGGGAGGGTGCAAGAAATTGCGGCCCAGGCGGCTGGGACCTTTCGAGGTAACCCAGCAGGTCAATCCAGTGGCCTTTCGGCTCAAGTTGCCGACCAGTATGAAACTACACCCGGTGTTCCATAGGTCCCTACTCTCTCTGTACAGGGAGGGGCTGAAATTTCCGAGGCGAGAGAGAGAGGTCCCCCACTCACCCACACATAGAGGAGAGGGAACTCAGCAGTCAAGCCACGGAAATACTTGATTCAAGATTGAGAGGAGGGGAAGTGGAGTATTTGGTGGCTTGGGAGGGGGAACCTGAGTCGGAAAGCACGTGGGTTCCTGCGGAGACCATCAGGGATGAGGATCTCAGGGGGGAGTTTTACAGCAGGTTCGCAAGGAAGCCCAAACCGGTAGCGAGGTTCTGGGAGGAGCAATTTGGCACTACAGATGAGGAAGAAGAGTTTGTGGGGTTTCCGGCCTCCGACAAGGAGGAAGGAGAGGAATCTGAGGGTGAGGAATCGGACTGGGAGGGTGATCCGGTACGAAGAGATAGCAGCAGGTGGAGAGCTATGTTTGAATCTTCAGAGGATGGGGGTAGCTCCTTCAGGGGATTTCCCGCATCGCCGTCAGAGGGAAGGGAGGAATTTAGGCCAAAGGAACAAGACGGAGGTGAGGGGGGTTCTGGGGTGAGGTGGATGTCAGGGAACTGCCATCGGAGCCAAGAGTGGAGGTAAGGCTCCCCGACCATGCAAGAGAAGGGACCAGCAGAGGGAGAGAGAACACTCCCTTTGGGGAAGGTTATCAGCGTGACACCGGGGAGGAAGGGGACCAGGGAAGGACTTCGGAGAGAGGGCTCCAAGACTCTTCCACAGAGACCAGCGGGGAAAGTCCAGGACCTCAGCTGGCTACGCCTACTCTGTGCAGAAAGCTTCCGCGCAGGGAGGCTAGGCAGAGACTGGGCGTCAAGGAAATTTTATGTTTGAAGAAATTCAGGAAACGCCCACTTACGGATTCTGCCATCGACTGACACAGCCACGGAGGAAGGGCTGTCAAGCCAGGGAAAGGTTTAGCCAGGCAACGTTGCTTAGAACTTCAGCATCCTTTACGCACGAGCAACCCCAATTCCCATTACAATATCAATCTGTACTTACCCCTCCTTGTACATTCCTTTTCGTACCACTCTGGTACGGGCAGTCCGAAACCATGCCTGTGTAAACTCCGTGTTCCTTTTCCCAACCTTTAACCTGTCTATGATTAATGTCTTATATGCAATAATTAATGTCTTATATGGGACCCTTGCTTTGTACTTATGTTAAACAATCAGCAACAAGCACACACGTGGCAAACGCTGTATAATATCCAATAAAAGGGAGTCTCCGAGGCTTGCTCGAGAGACGCCTCCCGTATGACACCTACCTACTCGTCTGTCGTTCATTTCAACCCAACAGGGTGTCATGACCTTCTAGATCTAAAATATCCCAATTTTTTAATAAATACCAATCTTTCAACCAGAGAAGACATGAGGCTTCGTAATATAGCTTCAAATCCGGTAACCCGTAGCCACCTCTTTCTACAGTATCTATTAATATCTTGTGCTTTACTCTTGGTCTTTTACCCTTCCACAAAAATGTAGAAATTTCTTTTTGCCACTTGTTGATACTGCTGGTCTTTCCTGTAATTGGAATCGTTTGGAATAGAAAGAGTAGCTTCAGTAAAACTATCATTTTAATTTCCGAAATGCGGCCCAGGAATGATAAATTTAACCTTGTCCATGTCTCCAACTGTCTTTTGATATCTTTCCAACAATGGGTATAATTATCTTCATATAAGTTAATATTCTTTGGTGTTATCCATAATCCTAAATACTTGATTTTGGAGTAGATTTTAATGTGTATTATTTGTTCTAATTCTGCTTTTTCATCTGGCGACATATTTTTAACTAATAGTTTTGTCTTGTTTAAATTCATTTTGAACCCCGCAACTTTACCGTAGCCATATATTATTTCCAACGCCTTTCTTAAACTCTGTTTTGGTTGCTCCGTAGTTATAATTAAATCGTCAGCAAATGCCCTCATTTGGTAACTTCTATTTCCCAACATAATCCCTTTTATTTCTTTTTCTTCCCTAATTTGTTGACATAAAACTTCCAATGTTAATATGAAAATTAAGGGGGATAGTGGGCGACCTTGTCTGACCCCTTTACTGATTTCACACTCCTGTGATAAATTTCCATTGATTATGATTTTAGCTTTTTGTTTTGATTATATTGCTTCAATCCCTTTTATATACTGTATACCAAAATCCATATGGTGTAATAGAAATTTCATAAATTTCCTTCCGGAGGCGGCGCGAAACAGCAATGGCGGTCCTCTTCGGTTTCTGAAGAGGGGCTCCGCAGAAAAGGGTCGTTCGCTGCGGCACAGCGACGACCCACCAAGAAAAACCACAGGCAGAGTGAGCCCGTGGCCGTGGGACTCGGCGGGCACCTGGAGCGACCCCAAAAACGAAGAAGGAACCCCGTAAGGGGCTCCGGAAACGTGGAAGGGGAAGCGGTGCTGTGAATTCATCGCTCTTTCTGCGGGAGTGAAGCCGCGCGGCTGCTGCTGATGAGCGCCGACCTTTCTTCCTGAAACATCAGGCTCCAAACTACTTACTCGTGAGTAGGAACTAATTTTTTTGGGGACTAAAAACTTTAAATTCGGCTGAAAGCGGGAGACGAAAAACAGGAAGTCCGTCTCCCAGCAGTGCTTAAAGATCAAAGGCAAAGAAATTGACAAGCTGGAAGCAGCTTTAAAAGGATTATAAATTTGGGACTGTCGTGCGCTGGCGGAATTGGCTTACAAAAGGGAAAAGACAAGAATTTTTCTTTTTTATACTGTATTGGACTTTAATGGAGACCTTCCTCCCCTTTATGGATTATAAAGAACTAAGACACCAAACATCGGACTGACAGGAGAAAAAGAGAACTGTCATTGCGGAAACTGTATTTAAAATAGAAACAGTCACAGCTGAGTGTTATTGGAAGATACAATTAACGAAACTGTAACTGGCACCTTTTAGGTGAGACTTTGTGGCAATTTGGGAAGTGCTCTGTAAGTTAAAAAAAGCTCGAAGGACTATTGGTAAACTATTTGGGACTGCAGGGACTTTAATGGTGGAAAAACTTCTTTCCTTATTATTTGAACTGTAACAACACTCCCCCTAGTGGAGTTTTGGATTTACAAGTGCCTGGGAACAAACTTTATTTTGACTCTCTGCTGTTTTGTTATTTACATTTGGGAACTGTCTTTCCCATGGGATAATACACAATTTGACCTTGACTCCTAGACAAGTGTGGAATGAGTGGCCAACCGAAAACAAGATCTGCAAAAGCGAAAGTAAAGCAAGCCCAACTTGTGCAAACAACTTTGACTACTCAGTCACGTAGATCATCTGTTCCAGCTGTATTGGGAGTACAAGAAAAGGGAGCTGAACAGCCAACAACAGAGGATATGGCCGAAGGAGGATCTAATACCTTCTTAAAAGAAATGCTAGAACAATTTGCAATCTTGAATAAGAAGGTGGATGACCAATCAGCAAAAATTGATTTAGCCACATCCTCTATTACAAAACTGTCCGAACAAGTTGCACAACATTCACAAGCAATTGGGAACCTTAAGGAAGCAACTGTGGAGAATCGGAAACTGGCTGAGGCAGCCAATTTAAAGGCAGAGCAAGCAAATCAGAAAGTTGAGGCCATAAAAGGAGAGGTAAGGCCACTTCACAAGCACATCAGTGACCAGCAGGCCTACTTGTCTATGGTGGAATTGAGAAATCGGGAAAATAATTTGAGATTAAGAGCTATTCCAGAGCTTGAGAAAGAAGATTTGAGTGGCTACTTGACAGCAGAATTTTCTAAGTTCTGGGGTATAGAAGCAGACAAAGATTTTAAAATAACAACTGCGTTCAGATTGGGAAGAGTTGCAAGGAGGGGCAGGCCCAGAGACTGTTTGATTATTCTGAGATCCAAACAGGAGAGAGACAAAATATTAGACCTCCATTTCAAGAAATCACTTGATATTCAAGGTAAAAGAGCGGAAATTTACAGAGATATTCCAAAACAACTTTTGGAACTTAGAACCGCATATACTGATTTAGCAAGACTACTGAGAGGCAACGCGATCCCTTACAGGTGGGAGTTCCCCCAAGGCCTATCCTTTAACTACAAAGGAAAGAAAGTTAAAATTAAAACAATAGAAGACAACAAGAAGTTCCTGCACGACTACGGAGAGGACCTGCAGAAGGGAGCAGCAATCCCTTGGCCACCGTCACAGCCTGGAATAGTACCTACTTCCACACCTTCGGGTCCGGACGAAAAGAAGGACACCCCATAAAGAGGAACAACAGATTGATTCAGGATGTCTCTGCAGCTGTACAGTTGGAACATTCATGGAGCAAATTCCCCGGAAAAAAGAAGAAGGATCTTTCATATTTTGAAAAAAGAACATTTGGATATTATCTGCTTGCAGGAAACACATGTGACTAGACTCCACAGGAAAGTGTTAATCAACAAAAGACTAGGCCAATAATTTATTTCATCAGATAGAGTTAAAAAGAGAGGCGTGGTGATCTATGCAAAGGAGAACTTGTCACCGAAATTTTTTTTTAAAGATGAACAAGGAAGAATCCTGGCAATTGAAATACAAACTCAAGGAGAAAAAGTTTTGATATTAGGAATTTATGCACCAAATGAGGGGAAATCGGAATTTTACAAGAAGCTACATGAGACATTGCTGGACTATCTGGACTATTCCAACATCATTATGATGGGAGACATGAATGGGGTGGTCTCTACTTATATGGATAAGTCACAGAATCAAAATTTAACCAAGGATGGCAGACTACCAAAAACTTTTTTTGAACTAACTGACAATATGGACTTGATTGATATCTGGAGGACAAGAAACCCCTTAGGTAAAGAAGGAACTTTCTTTTCTGAGGCCCACCTGTCATGGACAAGAATCGACCAAATATGGACAACTAGAGGGCTGGCACCTAAGACTAGAAGAGTGGAAATCTGCCCAAAGACTTGCTCCGACCATAACGCTCTGAAAATGGAATTGAGACTTACTCCAGCCGGTTCCTTCAGATGGAAAATGAATGATAACCTACTAAGAGATCAAGAGATTGTAAAGAAGGCCCAAAAAACTCTAAAGGACTATTTCGAAATTAATTTGAACACCTCGGTGGAAAAGAGAATAATCTGGGACGCAAGCAAAGCTGTAATGAGAGGGTTTCTGATACAACAGAATACGATCAAGAAAAAACTCTGGAATGGAAAAAAGGATAAGATACTAGAGAGGATAAGAGATGGAGAGAGAAAAATGAGATTAAAACCAAAATCAAAAGAGATTCTAAGAGAAATTAAATTCCACCAAACACAATATACGAAACTGATAAATCAAGAAGTGGAATGGAAAATTAAACAAATGAAACAAAGATCATTTGAATCGGCGAATAAATGTGGAAAACTGCTAGCATGGCAGTTGAAAAAGAGACAAAAATTGAACTATGTTACCAATCTAGAGGTTGAAGGGAGAAATATTCAGAAACCAGATGAAATTAGAAAGTGTTTCCAGAAATATTTTTAAAAACTGTATACGCAAGGGCCTGAGGAAGTGTCTGAGATAGATCAATTCTTAAAAGCAAATGGCTTACCAAAATTATCTCAGGAGAAGAGATCAATCTTGAACTACAGAATAACACAACAGGAAATTGAGGATGCCATTCAGAATATGCAACTGGGCAAATCTCCAGGCCCAGATGGACTTACCTCCAAGTACTATAAGATATTAAAAAACTATTTGACACAACCACTAATGGAGGTTTGTAATCAGATTATGGAGGGAGGGAGGGCACCGGAAACGTGGAAAGAAGCTTTCATCACATTGATACCTAAAGTGGAAACTGAAAAGACCCAGCTTAAGAACTACCGTCTCATCTCACTCCTAAATGTGGATTACAAAATATTTGCAGACATTTTGGCAAGTAGACTTAAAAAGTTATTAAATGAAGTAATTCATAAGGACCAGGCAGACATTTGTTTGACAACACTAGGAATATTATTGATATTCTGGAACTCTTGCAAACTAACATTAACACTAAAGCAGTGTTAATTTTTATTGATGCGGAGAAGGCCTTTGACAACATTTCTTGGAAGTTTATGAAGAAAAACCTGGAAGGGATGGGAGTGGGACGGGGGTTTGAAAATGGTTTAGAAGCAATTTATTCAGAACAAAAAGCTAGGTTGATAGTGAACAATGTGGTGACAGAAGAGTTCAAAATTGAAAAAGGAACACGACAGGGGTGCCCCCTCTCCCCCCTATTATTTATCTCAGTCCTGGAGGTGCTTTTGAATATGATTAGGGAGGACCGGCTGGTACAAGGAGTACGGGTCGGAGTGAAACAATATAAACTGAAAGCTTTTGCAGATGACTTGGTTTTAACACTACAGGAGCCAGAATCTAGTACAAAAAGAGTTTTAGAACTGATTCCGGAGTTTGGTCGGGTGGCGGGATTTAAGTTGAACAAACAAAAAACTAAAGTCTTGGGGAAAAACTTGACATCTTCAGAAACAGATGGGTTTCAGAAGGAAACAGAGTTAAATGTGGTCAAAAAAGTGAAATACCTGGGGGTTAACTTGTCTTCCAAAAATTTGAACTTATTTAAAGATAACTATGAAAAATGTTGGTCAGAAGTTAAAAAGGATCTAGAAACCTGGTCTAGACTGAAACTTTCCTTGTTGGGCCGAATTGCAGCTATAAAGATGAATGTATTGCCAAAGATGTTGTTTTTGTTTCAAGCCTTACAGATCGTGGACAGAGTGGAATGTTTTGGAAAGTGGCAGAAGGGCATTTCAAAGTTTGTTTGGCAGGGCAAAAAGCCCCGAATAAAGTTTAAAATACTAACTGATGCAAAAGAAAGAGGGGGGTTTGCCCTGCCAGACTTAAGGTTATATTATGAAGCTGCAGCCTTCTGCTGGATGAAGGATTGGTTACTTCTAGAGAACACTGATGTCCTAGATCTGGAAGGTTTTAATAATTCGTTAGGATGGCATGCGTATTTGTGGTACGACAAGGTAAAAACTCATAAAATGTTCAAAAACCATATTGTCAGAAAAGCAATATTTATGGTCTGGATAAAATACAAAGACTTACTAGAAAGTAAGACCCCGAGGTGGTTATCACCAGTCGAGGCCAAGGCTCGAAAAAACCCAATATGGAGGCCAGCTGGCTGAAATATGGGGAAATAGTAGAAAAAATTGGAGACAATTGGAGGTTGCAGAGTTTGGAGAAATTGAAGAATAAGGTGCGAGATTGGTTACATTACGCTCAAGTCAAAGAGGTCTTTAATTCGGACAAAAAAATAGGATTCCAGGTGGAAAAATCAAAATTAGAAACAGAATTGTTAGAACCAAAGACAAAGGTACTTTCTAGAATGTAGATGGTTATCACCAATGGAGGCTAAGGCCCGGAAAAGACTCAATATGGAGGCCAGTTGGCCGAAATATTGGGAAATAATAGAAAAAATTGGAGACAATTGGAGGTTACAGAGCTATGAAAAATTAAAGAATAAGGTTGGTTTCATTATGCTCAAATTCAAGAGGTTTTTAAGTCGGATAAAAAAACAGGATTCCAGGTGGAAAAATCGAAACTGGAGACAGAACTGTTAGAACCAAAGACTAAGGTATTATCGAGAATGTATAACTTGCTGCTTAAATGGAATACTCAGGATGAGACAGTTAAATCAGCCATGATAAAGTGGGCTCATTGGGTACAACATTATGTTTGAAGACTGGGAAAGGTTATGGACCACCGCTATGAAATTTACGGCATGTAATGCCTTGAAAGAAAACATTATGAAAATACAGGTGGTACATGACCCCAGTCAAGCTGGCTAAGATATATCATCTGTCTGATAATAAATGTTGGAAATGTAAGGAGGCTGAAGGGACATTCTTTCACCTCTGGTGGACCTGTCCAAAAGTGAAGGCCTTCTGGGAAATGATTTACAATGAGCTAAAAAAGGTGTTTAAGTACACCTTTCCTAAGAAACCAGAGGCCTTTCTCTTGGGCATTGTCGGCCAAAAGGTGTTAAAGAAGGATAGAACGTTTTTTATGTATGCAACTACAGCAGCAAGAATTCTTATTGCGAAACTCTGGAAGACCCAAGATTTACCCACACTGGAAGAGTGGCAGACGCAATTGATGGACTATATGGAATTGGCCGAGATGACTGCCAGGATCCGAGATTTGGGAGAAGAAGCAATGGAGGAGGACTGGAAAAAATTCAAGGAATTATATGAATTATAAGATTTCGCATGATTTGGAAAGGTTAGCTTCAGCAACGAGAATAGACGGTATATGAAATTAAGTTATATTATTGATAATAAGTAATTTAAACTTAAAATGCAACTATCAGAAAGTACAAAAGAATGCATGAAACAAGGTTATAATTTGCTGATATTTTTATTGTTAAGAATGCACGGTGAGGGAGATGTGGGGAAGTCCGGTAGAAGATTGAAAAAAGCTTTGAAACGATGAATTTTTCTTTTTTCTTTTCTCTTTATTCTTATTTCTTTGTATATCTGATTCTGTGTCTCTATCTGAAAGAAAAAATGCAATAAAAAATATTTTAAAAAAACAAACATAAATTTCCAGGATACCCTGTCGAAAGCTTTTTCTGCATCTATAGCCATTAAGACTGCCTTCTTTTCTATTCTTAAGTCTAAATACGCTAAAAAGTTTATAATGTTTCTAGTGTTGCTATAAATGTGCCTCCCGGGCAAAAAGCCAGCTTGGTCATTGTGTATCATCATCATCTGGAAGCCTTTTTTTGATCTTTCGGCTAAAATATTTGCATATAATTTATAATCGTTCTTTAGAAGTGCGATAGGCCTATAGTTGTTAATAAGTAGATTGTCCGTTCCCTGTTTTGGAATTAATGCAATAAGGCTGTCTTTCCAAGAATCCGGCATGGTTCCGTCTTTTAAGATGTTGTTCATGATACTTCTTCTTTTTTAAAAAAAAAATAAATACATTTTTATTAAAGTTTTAAACAAACACAAAAGCACAAACAAAAACAACACAAATAACAAGTATAGTTTCAAATCCTTATTTTCTTAACATCTTCCCCTGACTTCCCCACACCTCCCCTTCTTGTATTCCAATTCCAATAATTAGCTCAGCAAGTTCTTGTCCCCAACTTTTACCTTATTATTATTATACTTAATTCATCTTAATTAACCAATTTTAACTTATAAACCTCAATTTAAACAACAATACTCATTCTTTACACCCTTTTCTAAGATCGACCCAAATTCCCTTCCACGAATTTCCCAATTTTTATATTAAGTGCAAAACAAAATAACAGAAAAACAACATATAATTATACACCCTGAAATATACTCAGAGTCGCAAAGTGATTTCATGCTCTTTATTCAGCTCATAGTGGTGAGGAGGAATGAATGAAAGTCCCCTCAAAGTATCTGCTTTATATACATTATTTACACAATGGGCTGCGCATGATTGGTTAATTCTGGAATTCTACTGTAAGCCAATCAGGTTGTGGATTCACTTATATCTGGAGCATGATTGGGTGGTTCCTGCCAACCAATCATACTGCTGCATTGTTCTTCGACCAATCAGACTGCTGCATTCTGAATCCTATTGTTCTCGGACCAATCAGACTGCTGCAATTTGGATCCTATTGTTCTAGGACCAATCAGACTGCTGCAGTTTGGATCCTATTCAACTCAGTACATAACACACCCTTTGGATTCTAAATCTCTCACCCCCCGCTTTCCCGGTTTCGATCCCCAAAAAATGTCCATCAGTCCATCAACTATCAGCCTGGAGATCTCACGTCCGAGGCCCTCAAATCTCTCTCAGTCCCTCTCTGCTGGTTTTTTTGGTAGTCCTTTATATTAGACATCAGGTCTCGGAGAAGCTCTGTCCCTATAGGGTCTATGTTTCTTCCAACCAGACCTCCATGTTCAAAAGTGGAGCCCAAATCTTGTTTCTTGTTGCTTTTAAGTCCAAATGTCCCAAATGTCCCCAAAGCTCCAACTTTCGCCTTGATCAGATTTGTAATCCATAGGTCTTCAGATCTCCCCATAGGGAGATCCCTCCATTCTTCATTCTCTAATTCAAACCAAGCTCTCATAATCCAAATCTTGTTTTTCTTAGCATCTATCTTAGCAGGCCTCTGGCTCTCCTTTGTCGTCTGCGGCATTTCAGCTCCTCCTTCCCACTCCTCTGAAACAGCACATATCTCTTCTTGTTCAGCTGCATAGGTTTCTTGAGTCAAGTCCTTGACACATTCAACAAGTTTGTTTACTTTTAAATTCAAAGTTGTAGCATTTGTAGCCAAAGCTTCACTCTGACCTTGTAACTTTCCCAAGAGAAAAAACATTCTATCCAGCTCAGCCTGTATTTTTCCACCTGCAGCCATTGTAATGTCTCAGAACCCCCTCTAGAGGGATTCTAGTTACTTAATATTCCTTCCACCTCCAATCCAACATTCAAGTTAATTTGTTTCTA
Organism: Podarcis bocagei; assembly: GCF_964188305.1. Taxonomy (NCBI): domain Eukaryota; kingdom Metazoa; phylum Chordata; class Lepidosauria; order Squamata; family Lacertidae; genus Podarcis; species Podarcis bocagei. Next base: position 5,634,649 of record NC_138131.1, on the reverse strand, counting down.
TTCTTCTTTATTTTCAACAGTTTAAAGTCAAATTGTGACAAAAATAACCAGCAAAGATAGCAGAAACCAATATTTTTTTCGTTTTCCAACTTTAACAGCTAATTTGACAGCTGTCAAACTCTTTATGTCTCCTCAGCAGGCTCTCTCGTGGATCACTCCCGGGTCCCTGGGGGTTGCACTTCAGCTCTTAAAATCAGTTCTTATCCTCCAGCAAAGTTACTTATATTGCCAAGTCGTGGAATTAATAGCTTTTATCCCGTAAAGAGAAGGATGTTCTCTCAACCTTAGTTATCAATTCTTGCTTTAATTTATCTACAGGAAGGGGAGACGGACTTCCTTTTAGCACCTCCCCCAATCGTGCCAAATTCAGAAAAAACGATTTTTAGTTCCAATTTCTGTACTACTCACGGGTTGTTACTTTTAAAGTCCAAATGTTCAAAGAAAGAAGTCAGCACTCTCCGGCCATGGCATGCGGCTTCGCTCCGTAGAAGAAGCGGTCTACTCTCAGCACCGCGCCACTCTCTGTCCCCCGCTCCGAAGCCTTTAAAAAGGCTTCTTCGCGGGTCGGGGGGCCGCAAATGATGCCCGACGAGTCCCCAAGTCCACAGGCTTCAGCGCCTGTGGTTTCTGAGGGTCCCCGCGTCGCCGCAGCTGCAAGACCCGTCTTCTACAGAGCAGATTCCCTCCGGAGCTCAGAGGGAATCCGCCATTAACCTTTCGCGCTAACCCGGAAGTCTCTGTTCATGAAACTTCTTAATGGGTCAGACAGTAAGTCCTCCATTTTTTTATAATATATTGCCGGTAGGCCGTCTGGCCCTGGTGCCTTTCCTATCTTTGCTTCCTTAATTGCTCTTTGAATTTCGTACGATGTAATAGGGGCATTCAACAGTTCTTTTTGTTCTTTAGTAAATTTTGGAAGACAGTTCTGTTCTAAATGTTCTTTAACTTCTTCTGTTGTTTCATTTCCTTCCTTATAGATTTCTCTAAAGAATTCGAGAAATCGTTTCTCTATTTCTTTAGGGTTGTTTATTATTTTGCCTTTGCACTTAACTCTATTTATAAGCCTTTCTGCCTCTCTCTTCTTTAATTGCCATGGTAATAACCAGGCTCAGGTTCTGTTTCAGGCTGTGTCTCTGTTTCAGGCTCCGGCGCTGTATCAAACACTGTTGCAGACGCAGGCTGTGGCACTATGGCTGTAGCTGTGGCTCTGGTTCTCTTTCAGGCTCTGGCACTGTATCAAGCACTGTTTCAGACTCAGGCTCAGGCTACTGCTCTTTATTAGGCGTTGTCTCAGTCTTTGGCTCTAGCACTTATTCTAGCTCTATTTCAGGCTCGGCCTGTGTCTCAGCCTTTGTCTCTGTTTCACGCTGTTTCTCTGTTTCAGGCTCCGACGCTGTTTCAAGCCCTGTATCTGCCTCTGCCTCTGTTTCAGGCTCTGGCACTCTATCAAGCACTGTTTCTGGCTCTGGCTCTCTTTCAGGCTCTGGTTCTGAATTAGGGTTTTGTTCTGGCTCTGGCTGTGTCTCTGGATCTGGCTGTGTCTCTGCTTCAGGCTCCTATGCTGTATCAAGCACTGTATCAGGCTCTGCCTCTCCGTCTGCCCCTGGCTACGTTTAAGCATCAGGCTCAGTTTCAGACACTGTCTCTGTTTCAGGATCCAGCACTCTATCAAGCACTATTTCAGACTCAGGCTGTGGATCTCGGCTGTGGCTCTAGGCTCCGTCTGTGGCTCTGTCTGTGGCTCTGGCTCTCTTTCAGGGTCTGGTTCTGAATGAAGATCTGGTTCTGACTCTGATTCAGGGTCTCATGATGGCTCTTCCTCTGCCTCTGACCCAGCTATGTTTCAGGGTCTGGCTCTCTTTCAGGCTCTGGTTCTGAATTAGGGTTTTGTTCTGGCTCTGGCTGTGTCTCTGGCTCTGGCTCTGACTCCAGCTCCAGCTCCGGCACTGTATCAAGTATTGTTGCAGACTCAGGCTGTGGCTCTAGGCTGTGGCTGCAGCTATGTTTTGCGCTCGGGCCCTGTATCAAGCCCTATTTCTGGCTCTGGCTCTGGCTTTCTTTCACCTCTGGCTCTGAATGAGGCTCTGGCTCTGATTCATGTTCTCCCTCTGACTCTGATTCAGGGTTTCGCTCTGGCTCTGGCTCTGGCACTCTATCAAGGACTGTTTCTGACTCAGGCTGTTGCTGTGGCTCTGCCTCTGTCTCTGTTTCAGCCTCAGGCACTGTTTGAGGCTGTGTCTCTGTTTCAGGCTCCGGCACTGTATCAAGTACTGTTGCAGACTCAGGCTGTGGCTCTAGGCTGTGGCTGTGGCTGTGGCTGTTGCTCTGGTTTGGGCTGTGGCTCTTTTTCAGGCTCTGGTTCTGAATGAGGGCTTGGTTATGGCACTGCTTCAGGGTCTCGCTCTGTCTCTGGCTGTGTCTCTGTTGCACCTCAAACGGTGGTTTGTTGTTGTTGTTGTTGTTGTTATTTTCTTTCTGGGGTGCGACAAATGTTTAGTTGGGGCGGGGATTTTGCCTCTGTTCTCCATCATCTTTTTTAATTCATCGTATTTTCTCCCCCCGAAAAAAAATTCTTAATCTTTTCACACGTCCACCACATGTGGCTCATGTTACCGTTATTTCCTCCACATCTCCAACAAGCATTCGCCAATTTTTTATACATTCTTGATCATCTGGAAGGAGTGACGTACCACCTATGAGCCATTTTCATCATGTTCTCTCTTATATTATAGCTGACTGTAAATTTCAAATTTACATCCCATCAGTTTTTCCCATCTTTTAGCATAATTGGATGGCCCACATCTTGGGCCCACTTTATCATTGAAGCCTTAACCTCCTCATCCATTACTTCGTAGTCTAAAAGAAGTCTATACATTTTTGTGATTATTTTGGTTTTACTATTCAGTAGTTCTCTTCCAAATCTTGAAGGCTCCTTTTCAAAACCTATCTGCTTATCCTTTCTGAACACTTCATTCACCTGGAAGTAATCTAGCCAAGTAGAAAAGTGATCTTTTATTTTTTCATAACTTATCAATATTAGTTGACCCTCCTCCTCCCCCCCTTAATATTGTGTTATACGTTATCCAGTTCTCTTTGATATTGTTGCTTTTTTTAACAGCGATTGCTTCTAGTGGAGAGTTCCATCTTGGGGTTTTCTGTTCTAAATATCTTTTGTATTTTCCCCATACCTTATATATAGCATTTCTTATTATATGATTTGAAAAACTCCTATGCGTCTTTATTTTCCCATAATTAAGATAGCCATGCCACCCAAAACGGGTGTCATGACCTTCTAGATCTAAAATATCCCAATTTTTTAATAAATACCAATCTTTCAACCAGAGAAGACATGAGGCTTCGTAATATAGCTTCAAATCCGGTAACCCGTAGCCACCTCTTTCTACAGTATCTATTAATATCTTGTGCTTTACTCTTGGTCTTTTACCCTTCCACAAAAATTTATAAATTTCTTTTTGCAGCTTGTTGATACTGCAGGTCTTTCCTGTAATTGGAATCGTTTGGAATAGAAAGAGTAGCTTCGGTAAAACTATCATTTTAATTACCGAAATGCGGCCCAGGAATGATAAATTTAACCTTGTCCATGTCTCCAACTGTCTTTTGATATCTTTCCAACAATGGGTATAATTATCTTCATATAAGTTAATATTCTTTGGTGTTATCCATAATCCTAAATACTTGATTTTGGGGTAGATTTTAATGTGTATTATTTGTTCTTTTTTTAAAAAATATTTTATTCAGTTTTCAAACATAAAATAGAAAATCACATATCAATATAGAAGTAAAAGAAAAAAGAGAAAAGAAAGGAAAAAGAAAAAGAAAGAGAAAAACACAACTGTTCATAATATTGTATTGTATACCTAACTGGACTTCCTCACATCTCCCTACCCTGCATTCTCCATAATAAAAGTGCCAGCAAATTATTACCTTGTTTCGGCTCTTATTTTATACCTCTCAGATGTTATACTTCTAATCTTAAAGTAATTTTTAACAATTACTTATAACTTAAATTGAACATAACATTATTTTAAGTTGCGACCTTTTCTTACATATCACCTAACTTTCTAAATCTTTCAGACGAGTTGCTGGAACCATGTTTTCCTGAATCGTACAATTTCTTAACACTCATACAATTTGTATTGTTTTTGTAAATAGTCTTTAAACTTTTTCCAATCCTCTTCCATTGTTTCTTCTCCCAGATCTCGGATTCTGCCAGTCATTTCGGCCAGTTCCATATAGTCCATCAATTGCGCCTGCCACTCTTCCAGTGTGGGCAAGTCTTGTGTCTTCCAGTATTTTGCGAGAAGTATTCTTGCTGCTGTTGTTGCATACATTAAAAAAGTTCTATCCTTCTTTAACACTTTCTGGCCGACAATGCCCAAGAGGAAGGCCTCTGGTTTCTTAGTGAAGGTATATTTAAATACCTTTTTTAGCTCATTGTAGATTATTTCCCAGAAGGCCTTCACTCTTGGACAGGTCCACCAGAGGTGAAAGAATGTCCCTTCAGCCACCTTACATTTTCAACATTTGTTATCAGCTAGGTGATATATTTTTGCAAGTTTGACTGGAGTCATGTACCACCTATATATCATTTTCATAATATTTTCCTTCAAGGCATTACATGCCGTGAATTTCATACCGGTGGTCCATAACCTTTCCCAGTCTTCGAACATAATGTTGTACCCAATATCCTGAGCCCATTTTATCATGGCTGATTTAACAGTCTCATCCTGAGTGTTCCATTTAAGCAGCAAATTATACATTCTAGAAAGTACCTTTGTCTTTGGTTCTAACAATTCTGTTTCTAATTTTGATTTTTCCACCTGGAATCCTATTTTTTTGTCTGAATTAAAGACCTCTTTGACTTGAGCGTAATGTAACCAATCTCGCACCTTATTCTTCAATTTCTCCAAACTCTGCAACCTCCAATTGTCTCCAATTTTTTCTATTATTTCCCAATATTTCGGCCAACTGGCCTCCATATTGAGTCTTTTCCGGGCCTTAGCCTCCATTGGTGATAACCATCTTGGGGTCTTATTTTCTAATAAGTCTTTATACTTTGTCCAGACAATAAATATTGCTTTCCTGACACTTTCCAAAACATTCCACTCTGTCCACAATCTGTAGGGTTTGAAACAAAAATAACATCTTTGGCAATACATTCATTTTTATAGTTGCAATTCGTCCCAACAAGGAAAGTTTCAATCTTGACCAAATTTCTAAGTCCTTTTTAATTTCTAACCAACATTTTTCATAGTTGTCTTCAAATAAGTTCAGATTTTTCGCAGTCAAGTTGACCCCTAGGTATTTCACTTTTTTAACCACATTTAATTCTGTCTCTTTCTGAAACCTTTCTGATTCCAAAGGTGTCAAATTTTTCTCCAAAACCTTAGTTTTTTGCTTATTCAATTTGAATCCCGCCACCCGACCAAACTCCTCAATCAATTCCAAAACTCTTTTCGTGCTAGATTCCGGCTCCTGTAATGTTAAGACCAGGTCATCTGCAAAAGCTTTAAGTTTATACTGTTTCACTCCGACCTGTATTCCTTCCACCAACCGGTCCTCCCTGATCATGTTCAAGAGCACCTCCAGGACTGAAATAAATAACAAAGGGGATATAGGGCAACCTTGTCGTGTTCCTTTTTCAATTTTAAACTCTTCTGACACCACATTATCAATTTTGCTTTTTGTTCTGAATAAATTGCCTCTATCCCATTTTCGAACCCCTGTCCCACTCCCATCCCTTCAAGATTTTTCTTCATAAACTTCCAAGATATATTGTCAAAGGCCTTCTCCGCATCTATAAAAATTAACACTGCTTTAGTGTTCATGTTTGTTTGCAAAAGCTCCAAAATGTCAATAATGTTCCTAGTATTGTCAGATAAATGTCTACCTGGGAGAAAGCCTGCCTGGTCCTTATGAATTACTTCATTCAAGACTTTTTTAAGTCTACCTGCCAAAATGTCTGCAAAAATTTTGTAATCCACATTTAGGAGTTAGATGGGACGGTAGTTCTTGAGTTGAGTCTTTTCAGTTTCCAATTTGGGAATCAATGTGATGAATGCTTCTTTCCACGATTCCGGTGCCTTCTTCCCCTCCATAATCTGATTGCAAACCTCCATTAATGGTTGTATCAAGAGGTCTTTCAATGTCTTATAGTACTTGGAGGTAAGTCCATCCGGCCCTGGCGATTTGCCTAATTGCATATTCTGAATGGCACCTTCAATTTCTTGTTGTGTTATTTTATAATTCAGGATTGTTCTCTTTTCCTGGGATAACTTTGGTAGTCCATTAATTTTTAAGAATTGATCTATCTCAGTCTCTTTTTGCTGCCCTTGCGTGTAAAGTTGTTTGAAATATCTCTGGAAACATTTTCTAATTTCCTCGGGGTTCTGGATGTTTCTTCCATCAATCTCTAAATTTGTAACCGTATTCAGTTTTTGTCTCTTTTTCAACTGCCATGCTAGCAGTTTCCCACATTTGTTTGCTGATTCAAATGACCTTTGTTTCATTAATTTAATTTTCCACTCGACTTCTTGGTTTATCAATTTGGCATATTGTGCTTGGTGAAATTTAATTTCTCTCAGGATCTCCTGTGATTTTGGTTTTACTCTTAGTTTTTTCTCACCATCTCTTATCCTCTCCAAGATCTTATCCTTTTTCTCATTCCAAAGTCTTTTCTTTATCGTATTCTGTTGTATCAGAAACCCCCTCATAACAGCTTTGCTTGCATCCCAGATTACTCTTTTTTCCACTGTAGTATTCAAATTTATTTCAAAATAATCTTTTAAAGTCTTTTGGGCCTTCTTCACAATCTCCTGATCTCTTAACAAGGTGTCATTCATTTTCCATCTGAAGGAACCGATTGGAATTAGTCTCATTTCCATTTTCATAGCGTTATGGTCGGAGCAGGTTTTAGAGCAGATTTCCACTTTTCTAGTCTTAGGTGCCAGTCCTCTAGTTGTCCATATTTGGTCGATTCTTGTCCATGTCAGATGGGCTTCAGAAAAGAATGTTCCTTCTTTTCCTAGGGGGTTCTTTGTCCTCCAAATGTCATTCAAATCCAAATTGTCAGTTAACTCAAAAAAAGTTTTAGGTAGTCTGCCGTCTTTCGTCAAATTTTGATTTTGTGACTTATCCATGTTTGTAGAGACCACCCCATTCATATCTCCCATCATAATGATGTTGGTATAATCCAGATAGTCCAGCATTGTCTCATGCAGCTTCTTATAAAATTCTGATTTCCCCTCATTCGGTGCATAAATTCCTAATATTAAAAACTTTTCTCCTTGAGTCTGTATCTCGATTGTCAAAATTCTTCCTTGCTCATCTTTGAATAAATTTTTTGGTGACAGGCTCTCCTTTGCATAAATCACCACTCCTCTTTTCTTGACTCTGTCCGATGAAATAAATTCTTGGCCTAGTCTTTTATTAATTAGCACTTTTCTATGGAGCCTAGTCACATGCGTTTCCTGCAAGCAGATAATGTCCAATTGTTCTTTTCTCAATACATGAAATATTCTTCTTCTTTTTTCCGGGGAATTCCCACCATTAATATTCCAACTGAGGAGCTGCAGAGACATCCTGGATCAGTCTGCTATTCCTTTGGTGGTGGCGTCTCTTTCTTTTGATCCTCTGGTCCCAAGGGTGCAGGTACCGGTGCGGGTGCTGGTGCTGGCGGAGGTGGTGGCCAAGACCCAGGTCCTACTGCTCCTTTCTGAAGGTCCTCTCCGTGGTCGTTCAAAAACTTGCCTTGATCTTCTGCTGTTTTAATTTTAATTTTCTTTCCTTTAAAACTGAAAGATAGTCCTTGGGGAAATTTCCACCTGAAGGGAATTGAATTACTTTTCAGTAGTCTTGTTAATTCTGTATATGTAGATCTGAGGTCCAAAAGTTGCTTAGGAATATCCTTGTAAATTTCTGCTCTGGTACCTTGAATAACCAATGATTTTTCAAAATGAAGGCTTAATATTTTGTCTCTCTCTTGCTTGGATCTCAGAATAATCAAACAATCTCTGGATCTATCTTTCTTCACCAATCTTCCCAGTCTGAAAGCACTTACGATTTTAAAGTCCTTGTCTTCAATAGCCCAAAACATTAAAAATTCTGATGTCAGATAGCCTATTAAGTCCCCCTGTTCAAGTTCTGGGATAGCTCTCAATCTGAGATTGTTCTCCCTATTTCTCAGTTCAATCATAGACAGGTAGGCCTGCTGTTCATTTATCTGTTTGTGCAAAGGCTTTACCTCCACCTGTACTGCTTCAACCTTTCGGTTGGCTTCCGCGGCTTTTTGGTTCGCTTCCTCAGCTAATTTACGGTTTTCTGCAGTTATTTCCTGAAGATTCCCAATTACTTGTGTATGTTGAGCAACTTGTTCAGTCAATTTACTGATACTGGCTGTAGCTTGGTCAATTTTAGCCGAATGCTCATCTGCTTTCTTATTTAAACTTTCCAATTGTCCCAAAATTTGTTCTAAAACAGCTGCAGATCCTCCTGTAGCCATATCTTCTAATGATGTCTGCTCAGTTTCCCCTTCATGTATCTCTAAAACAGCTGGGACAGATGATCTGCGTGGCTGAGAAGTTAAAATTGTTTGCACTAGTTGTTTAGCTTTCGCTTTAGCCAATCTTGTTTTGCCCGTACCACTCATTCCAGTCCTGTCTACGTGCCAAGGTCAAACTGTGTAAAGTCCCATGGGAATCACAATTCCAGAGAGTAAACAACAAAGCAGTAGAGAATAAAAACAAAAAGTGGGTCTCAGACAGCTATAAGTCCAAAATCCTCTAGGGGGGGTGTAGCGATGCCTCAGAAAAGAAAATAAAGTTGTTCCGCCATTAAAGTCCAAACAGTTTTAAACCACAATGGAAGGATCCTTCAGCTCCCTTTTAGCATGCAGAGCTTTCCCAGAGTTGAAACAAAGTCTCTAAAGAGGTGCGAGAAACAGTTTTCCCATTTGTATCCAGTCTATAACGTTTCACTGTATCACTTTCAGTAGGTAAACAGTCTCAGCAATTTGACAGTTCTTTTTTAATCTGGCAGCCCGTGAATTTGGGCTTCTCCGTCATTTGTAATCCACAAAAAGAGGATGGAGAATCCAGTCCGTAACCAACAAAAGTTAGAACAAAAGTTAACACTCTTAATGTCTTAAAAACAAGTTCAGATGTTGCACAAAAACCCCAACTTCTAAAAGTCACTTTGAAAAGATTCCAGCTTGTCAAGTTCTTTGCTTTAATTCTTTAAGCACTGCAAGGAGACGGACTTCCTGGTTGCGTCCCCCGCTTTCACCAAATTTAATCACTTTAGGTCCCGAAATTCTTAAATTCCCCTTACTCACGGGTTTGTAGTTTTGAATCAAATGTTCCAGGAAAAAAGGTCGGCGCTCATCGGCAGCAGCTGCGCGGCTTCACTTCCGCAGAAAGAGCGATGAACTCACAGCACCGCGCCAGCCCTTCCACGTTCCGGAGCCCCTTACGGGGTTCCTTCTTCGTTTTGGGGGGCGCTTCTGGTGCCCGCCGAGTCCCACGGCCACAGGCTCACTCTACCTGTGGTTTTTCTTTATGGGTCTCCGCTTCGCCGTAGCGGACGACCCTTTTCTGCGCAGCTCCCCTTCACAGCGCAAAGGGTACCGCCATTGCCGTTTCGCGCCACCTCCGGAAGTCTATTTGTTCTAATTCTGCTTTTTCATCTGGCGACATATTTTTAACTAATAGTTTTGTCTTGTTTAAATTCATTTTGAACCCCACAACTTTACCGTAGCCATATATTATTTCCAACGCCTTTCTTAAACTCTGTTTTGGTTGCTCTGTAGTTATAATTAAATCGTCAGCAAATGCCCTCATTTTGTAACTTCTATTTCCCAGCATAATCCCTTTTTCGACCTTGGGCCTGGGGGCGGGCCCCATACTCCACCACAGCATATAAGGCTCCAAGGAGGCCTCGGGACATTGCTGCTGCCGCTTTGCCGTGAGCTTGTGGGGAGGACCGCTCCCCCCTGAAGCCCTTTTCCACCTTGGGCCTGGGGGCGGGCCCCATACTCACCTCCGCAGTTTATGGGGCTCCAGGGAGGCCTCGGGTGTGTGCGGTGGGGTGGGTGTTTAGTTGAGTGGGGGAATTTGTTTAATTTAATTATGTTGTGTTTTTAACTTTGTTTTTTGTTTTTATAGTTTTATTGTTCTGTTAGTTTGTTTTTTGTATAGGCTTTAATTTGATTTTAAGGGGAGGGGGTCAGGGCTGCCTGGGAGTGGGTCCCAGCAAACAAAATGGCTGGGGCAGTTTCCACAGGGGGGGATGCACTCGGACAACCGATGTCAGTGATCATGGGTAGGAGGAGGAGTTACGCTAAGACCAGACCATGTCATTACCGAGGAAGCAGGCTTAGTTGTTGTCTGAGGACTATCCCTGCCTCCAGGTCTGGTCCTGACCGGAAGGATACTGGAATCAACAAGGGAAACCCACATGACCTGAAAGTGTTACTGTGCAATGCCAGGTCAATGATGAATAAAACCACTGCCATCCACGACCTGATTGTGGATGGAGGCTTTGACCTGGCATGTGTGACAGAGACCTGGTTGGATGAAGCAGATGGGCCTGTCCTTGCCGCTGCATGTCCACCAGGTTTCTCTTATGCACAGCAACCCAGGCCTTGTGGGCGGGGAGGGGGGGTTGCAGTGATTTTTAGGAAGTCATTAGTTTGCACCGGGTGTCCTATTGGAAGGACCCAGTTCTCTGAGTGCATGTTCTGGAAGTTGGGCAATAGGGGCAGTACAGGATTCCTATTGGTGTACCGACCTCCTCACTGCACCAAGGATTCCCTGCCCGAGCTGCTTCAGGTCGTGGCAGATGTCCCCGTGGAGACACCTAGTTTGGCTGTCCTAGGGGATTTTAACATCCATGCCAACACGACCTTACAAGGGGCCGCTCGGGACTTCGTGGAAAGCATGGCCTCCATGGGGCTGTCCCTGAATAAGTCTGGCCCAACTCATAGCCAGGGGCATGCCTTAGACCTGGTGTTCACCTCTATGGATGTTGGTGATCTGATATTAAGTAAAAGCGAAACCAAAGAAGTGCCATGGTCAGATCACTTCCTGGTGCAACTGGACTTCTCCGCGACCCTTCCCCTCTGCAGGGAGGTGGGACCGATTCGGATGGTCCGCCCCCACCACTTAATGGATCCAAATGGTTTCCAGAGAGCGGTAGTGGATGTTTTATCCCATGTTGATGGCCTTTCAGCTGATTCCCTGGTGGCCCGCTGGAATGTGGAGTTAACCAGGGCTATTGACTGTTTGGCTCCAAAGCGCCCTCTCCGATTGCATGGAGCCCGGACAGCCCCGTGGTTTTCCACGGATCTGAGGGCAATGAAACAATCGTTGAGACGGCTAGAGCGCCGGTGGCGGATAACCCATTCTGAATCTGACCGGACACGGGTTAGAGCTCAATGTCGAGCCTACCAAGTGGCGATAGCGACGGCGAAGAAGACTTTCTTCACCGCCTCTATTGCATCTGCGGAAAACAGCAGCAGGAGACTCTTTCAGGTGGTTCGCAATTTAGCGGAACCACCTGCTCCATCAGGGCCCAGTGGGGGCAACATGATCTCCTGCAATGACTTTGCAAAGTTTTTTGCAGATAAAGTCGCTCAGATTCGATAAGAGGTAGACTCCACCGTGGGAGCAGGGCCGGGGCGGGAGAGTGCTAGAGTCCTGTCTAGTCAAGTTGTGTGGGATCAATTCCAATCTGTTACCCCCGAGGATGTGGACAGGCTGCTTGGACGAGTGAAACCAACCACTTGTCTCCTTGATCCTTGCCCATCCTGGCTTATAAAAGCTAGCCGGGAAGGACTGGGCGATGGGCTTCGTGGGGTGGTGAATGCTTCCCTCCGTGAGGGAGCCTTCCCAGACTCGCTGAAAGGCGGTTATTAAACCGCTTCTTAAAAAACCATCTTTAGATGCGGCCACGATAGCCAACTATTGCCCAGTCTCAAATCTTCCATTCTTGGGCAAGGTGATTGAGCGAGTGGTTGCTGAACAACTCCAGGCACGCCTGGAAGAAGCGGACCATTTGGATCCCTTCCAGTTGGGATTCAGGCCTCATCATGGGACTCAAACTGCCTTGGTCGCACTGGTTGATGATCTCCGGCGGGCTAGGGACAAAGGTGAGAGCTGTTTCCTAGTTCTGCTGGATCTCTCAGCGGCGTTTGATACCATTGACCATAACATCCTACTGGACCATCTTGAGGGGCTGGGAGCTGGGGGCACTGTTATACAGTGGTTCCGCTCCTTCCTCCTGGGCCGTGTTCAGAAAGTGGTGGTGGGGGATGAGTGTTCAGACCCCTGGGCCCTCACTTGTGGGGTGCCTCAGGGTTCTGTCCTCTCCCCCTTGCTTTTCAACATCTACATGAAGCCGCTGGGAGAGATCATCAGGGGATTTGGGCTGGGTGTTCATCAGTATGCGGATGATACCCAGCTCTACCTCTCTTTCAAATCAGAACCAGTGAAGGCAGTGAAGGTCCTGTGTGAGTGCCTGGAGGCGGTTGGAGGTTGGATGGCGGCTAACAGATTGAGGTTGAATCCTGACAAGACAGAAGTACTGTTTTGGGGGGACAGGAGGCGGGCAGGTGTGGAGGATTCCCTGGTCCTGAATGGGGTAACTGCCCCTGAAGGACCAGGTGCGCAGCCTGGGAGTCATTTTGGACTCACAGCTGTCCATGGAGGCACAGGTCAAATCTGTATCCAGGGCAGCTGTTTACTAGCTCCATCTGGTATGCAGGCTGAGACCCTATCTCCCTGCGGACTGCCTTGCCAGAGTGGTGCATGCTCTGGTTATCTCCTGCTTGGATTACTGCAATGCGCTCTATGTGGGGCTACCTTTGAAGGTGACCCGGAAACTACAACTCATCCAGAACGCGGCAGCTAGACTGGTGACTGGGAGCGGCCACAGAGACCACATAACACCGTCTTGAAAGACCTACATTGGTTCCCAGTATGTTTCCGAGCACAATTCAAAGTGTTGGTGCTGACCTTTAAAGCCCTAAACGGCCTTGGTCCAGTATATCTGAAGGAGCGTCTCCACCCCCATCGTTCTACCCGGACACTGAGGTCCAGCACCGAGGGCCTTCTGGCGGTTCCCTCACTGCGAGAAGCCAAGTTACAGGGAACCAGGCAGAGGGCCTTCTCGGTAGTTGCGCCCGCCCTGTGGAACGGCCTCCCACCAGATGTCAAAGAGAACAACAACTACCAGGCTTTTAGAAGACATCTGAAGGCAGCCCTGTTTTGGGAAGCTTTTAATGTTTGATGTATTATAGTATTTTAATATTCTTTTGGAAGCCGCCCAGAGTGGCTGGGGAAGCCCAGCCAGATGGGCGGAGTATAAATAATAAATTATTCTTATTCTTATTCTTATTCTTATTCTTATTCTTATTCTTATTCTTATTCTTATTCTTATTCTTATTCTTATTCTTCCCTAATTTGTTTACATAAAACTTCCAATGTTAATATGAAAATTAAGGGGGATAGTGGGCGACCTTGTCTGACCCCTTTACTGATTTCACACTCCTGTGATAAATTTCCATTGATTATGATTTTAGCTTTTTGTTTTGATTATATTGCTTCAATCCCTTTTACATACTTTATACCAAAATCCGTTATGGTGTAACAGACCTTTCATAAATTTCCAGGATACCCTGTCGAAAGCTTTTTCTGCATCTATAGCCATTAAGACTGCCTTCTTTTCTATTCTTAAGTCTAAATAAGCTAATAAGATTATAATGTTTCTAGTGTTGCTATAAATGTGCCTCCCGGGCAAAAAGCCAGCTTGGTCATTGTGTATCATCATCTGGAAGCCTTTTTTTGATCTTTCGGCTAAAATATTTGCATATAATTTGTAATCGTTCTTTAGAAGTGCGATAGGCCTATAGTTGTTAATAAGTAGATTGTGCGTTCCCTGTTTTGGAATTAATGCAATAAGGCTGTCTTTCCAAGAATCCGGCATGGTTCCGTCTTTAAAGATGTTGTTCATGATACTTCTTAATGGGTTCTGAATTAGGGTTTTGTTCTGGCTCTGGCTGTGTCTCTGGCTCTGGCTCCGGCTCCAGCTCCAGCTCCGGCACTGTATCAAGTACTGTTGCAGACTCAGGCTGTGGCTCTAGGTTGTGGCTGCAGCTATGTTTTGCGCTCCGGCCCTGTATCAAGCCCCATTTCTGGCTCTGGCTCTGGCTCTGGCTTTCATTCCGCTTTGGCTCTGGCTCTGGCTCTGATTCATGTTCTTCTTCTGACTCTGATTCAGGGTTTCGCTCTGGCTCTGGCTCTGGCACTCTTTCAAGGACTGTTTCAGACTCAGGCTGTGGCTGTGGCTCTGCCTCTGTTTCAGGCTCAGGCTCTGTTTGAGGCTGTGTCTCTGTTTCAGGCTCCGGCACTGTATCAAGTACTGTTGCAGACTCAGGCTGTGGCTCTAGGCTGTGGCTGTTGCTGTTGATCTGGTTTGGGCTGTGGCTCTTTTTCAGGCTCTGGTTCTGAATGAGGGCTTGGTTATTGCACTGATTCAGGGTCTCGCTCTGTCTCTGGCTGTGTCTCTGTTGCACCTCAAACGGTGGTTTGTTGTTGTTGTTATTTTTATTTTCTTTCTGGGGTGGGACAAATGTTTAGTTGGGGCGGGGATTATTTTAAGTTTAGCATAATTGTTTCTTGCTTTGTTTTTCTTTTACTATTTTTTAAGGTTATTGTAAAGTTTGTATTTTGCTTTTTAAGGTGAAAGGGTCAGGGCTGCCTGAGAGGGGGCCTCAGCCAACAGAATGGCTGGGGCAAGTTCCCTACGGGGTGTGTGTGTGTATTGGAACACCCAATCTCTTTTATCGTGGGTGGGAGGAGCAGTTGCGCTAAGACCAGACCACGTCTTTACCGAAGATCTGGTTCTGACTCTGATTCTGATTCTCTGATTCTGGCACTCTATCAAGGGCTGTTTCAGACTCAGGCTGTGGCTGTGGCTGTTGCTCTGGTTCTGGCTCTGGCTCTTTCTCAGGTTCTGGTTCTGAATGAGGGCTTGGTTCTGGCACTGATTCAGGGTCTCGCTCTGGCTCTGGCACTCTACCAAGGACTGTTTCAGACTTAGGCTGTGGCTGTGGCTCTGTTTCCATTCTTACAATGGAATGTACACAAAACAATAATCCTTTCTATATAAATTTTCCAATACATTCTGAAAACATAATAAATCCTTAATTGTTGTCCACCTCCTTTTAGTTCCTTTATCACTCGAATGCTAGCACGGAGTCAAAACTATTATTGTATTTTTGAACATATCTTGTATAACCATCCCATTTTTCTGCAAATTTTTGCTTTGAGATTCCTCTGAGTTTGCTAGTCAATTGAGCCGTCTCCACCAATTCCTGTAATTTGATTTGCCAATCTGTTATTTTTGGAGCCTCGTGATCTTTCCATCCCTTGGCCACAAGTATACGAGCTGCTGCGGTTGCATACAAGAATACCTCTCTTAGATTTTTTGGGATCTCTTTATCTAAAATACTTCATAGAAATGCCTCTGTTTTTTTCGTAAAAGTTATCCCCATCATCTTTTTTAATTCATCGTATATTCCCCCCCCAAAAAAAAATCTTTATCTTTTCACACGTCCACCACATGTGGCTCATGTCACCGTTATTTCCTCCACATCTCCAACAAGCATTCGCCAATTTTTTATACATTCTTGATCATCTGGAAGGAGTGAGGTACCACCTATGAGCCATTTTCATCATGTTCTCTCTTATATTATAGCTGGCTGTAAATTTCAAATTTACATTCCATCAGTTTTCCCCATCTTTTAGCATAATTGGACGGCCCACATCTTGGGCCCACTTTATCATTGAATCCTTAACCTCCCCATCCATTACTTCGTAGTCTAAATAGTAGATAGGTAGCCGTGTTGGTCTGCCATAGTCAAAATAAAAAAATTCCTTCCAGTAGCACCTTAAAGACCAACTAAGTTAGTTCTTGGTATGAGCTTTCGTGTGCATGCACACGTCTTCAGATACACTGAAACAGAAGTTGCCAGTGTTAGGATATTTCCGTTCCACCTTAAAGGGAGCAGGCTTTGGGTAGTCACAGAGTCTGCGCATGTCCTGATCACAGGATGTTTTTGTTCAGATATTCCTTTCGTTTTTGCCAGACGGCCAGAGATGCTGACACAGAACGGTCACGTTTTCTTTTGTTCTGTTAAACGCTAAATAAAGTCTGTAAATTATGCTCTTCTGTGATGCAAGCTTTTGGCTGTGTTTCTGCTGAAAGAGGGTGCACCAGCCTAGGAATGTGGCTAGGAATTTCCAAAGGCTTTGTGCCCCTAACTGTTGGATCTGCCTGTCTACGGAAGATCGATGATCGTCCAGAACTCCGGCTTGGGGGCTCATGATGGACGTTATCTCCCTGGCGGATTCCCAACAACAAGGTTACGGGCCCAGATTCACGGCACCTACAGGAGAGTAAATGCTGCAACAGACTGCGTTTGAGGTATGTTGGGGGGAAAGCGAAAGGAAAGGGACGCTTTTCTGTTTTACCTCGCAAGGAGCCTTTGATCTCCGGCAAGGCTTAATTGGCCTGGGAGCTGAGCCAAAAAGGCTTCGTGATTAATGGCTGCCAAGATAAGGAGTCACCTAAGTTAAAATAGACTCACGGCTAAAGCAAAAGATGGAATGGAGTTTTTCCAAGCTTATGGAAATGCTGAATGCCCTAAGTTGGATGGGCAGAATTATGAAACCTGGGCAAAATGGTGTGAGAGTTTGCTGCGTCAGTTTGGGGTATGGCATGTCGTTTCTGAAGCCCCCCCAGTTCCTCTGACAGAGAGATGGAAAGCCGCTCATTCGAAAGCGATAGACGTAATAGTCTTATCCGTATCTCTTGAGGAAATTAAGATGCTGGCTGGCAACACCACTGCACGTGGAATGTGGACTGCTTTGATGAAAGCTCACAAGCCAATAATCCCAGCCCAGAGTTTGACTGCATCGGAGGTCCTAGCTGTTTCCCAGAATGCAAATGAATGTAGGGATGCTGAGGGCACCGGTTGCAAGCTGCAGGGGGAGCTGACCGTCACGTCATCCCAGGCAGCATTCCAGCCTCCAGGGGGAGCGAAGGAGTCGGCAGCTGAGAGCTCTGGTTCTCGTGAGAACCAAGGCCATCGCCTTTGCAGAGGCCGGAAAGGCAAAGGTAAACACAGGCAGCCGCCTGCAGATGGCCAGGAGCAGAGGGAGGGTGAAGAGCCCGCGCAAGGGAAAAACAAAGCATTGTTTGCTGGCACAGCTTCACCAAAGGCTAAAGGCACGTCTGCTGACCGGAAGCAGGGGGGCAAGCTGCAAAAGCCCACGCCAGTAGAAAGCAAGGTTTTGCTTGCTGGCACAGCTTCACCAAAGGCTAAAGGCACGTCTGCTGGCCAGGAGCAGCAGGGGGGCAAGCTGCAAAAGCCCACACCAGTGAAAAACAAGGGTTTGCTTGCTGTAAGGACTGCTCCAACAGCCAAAGGCAGATTTGTTGTTGATTCAGGCTGTACCCGCCACATCTCGAAGGATCGCCATCTCTTTATCTCCTTCAAGCCTCAGGAAGGTGAGATCCACCTGGCTGATGGAAGGACGTTGCAAATTGCAGGAGAAGGGACTGTGAAACTTGCAAGTCTGCACACAACAATCAGCGGTGTACTATATGTTCCAGGCGCTGCAAGCAACTTGTTGAGTGTCCCACAGCTTACTGGGCGTGGTTTTCAGATTTCCTTCAAGAGGAGCGTCTGTGTCATCAGTAAAGGCAAAGAGGACTATTTACATGCAAAGTTTATGGATGGTTTGTTCCATATAACTTATGATGACACTGCTGTTGTATCTAAGGCTGATTCTTGTTGTGTTGCACAAACTAACAAAGTTCTTCATGCAGGTTGCATTCATGATGCGCATCAAAGGTTTTGTCACCTCTCTTGGAAGGCACTGGCCAAGATGCCAGAGGTGGTTGAGGGTTTGAACATCAAACCCTGTAAGTTTCACATGAAATGTGTATCTTGTGCAGAGAACAAGGTGAAGGTTGCTCCAAAAGGCAAGGAGTCTAGCAGGCAGGCTTCCAAACCCTACCAGCTAGTGCATGCGGACCTGGTTGGGCCACTTGCGCCCTCTATAGGAGGAGCAAGGTACTTCATGATTCTGATTGATTCTTTTTCGAGGTACATTCATGTGTTTTTGCTCGAACAGAAATCGCAAGCGTTTCCGAAGTTTAAGGCATTCTGTGCTTGGTTGGAGAATGTGCACGGTAAACGTATTTCTTGTTTTTTTACTGATCGGGGCGGGGAGTTTACTTCTCAGCAGTTTGAAGCTTTCCTGACTGAGAAGGGAATCCAGCATGACATGTCAACGCCCAGATCGCCATGGATGAATGGACTTGCGGAGAGAGCAAATCAGACATTGCTGCAAGGAATAAAAACCTTGTTGCATGATGCCAATCTCCCTGATAAGTTTTGGGGGGAAGCTTTGGGGAATTTGGTTTATTCTTTTAATCGCAGATTGTCATCACCCATTGGTTGTACCCCCTATGAGAAGATGTTTGGCAAGAAACCCAACACCAAACACATGAAAATATTTGGTTCTGACATGTGGGTACGCACACAACAAACCAACAAGCTTGGGAAGCGTGGGGCACATGGTTTGTTCATGGGGTACGAAAAAGGTGCATACAGGGTATGGATGACTGACTCTAAGTCCATTAAGTTCACAAGGAGTGTTGAATACAATCCCAAGTGGGGGGAAAATGTGGGAATTTTCCAGAGTTACCCAGAGGAGGATGAAGGTGATGTCAAGCAAGCAGCTAAAGCTGAGGAAGCTGCTGATGATGAGGATGATGATGAGGATGAGGATGATGATGATGATGATGATCAGAGTTCAGATTCCAGTTCAGTGGGCGGCGCTGCTGCTGATGTCAGTGAAAGTGATGACACAGCAGACTACCAGAGCGCAAAGGCCTCAGTCAGACCATCTGATGCGTCTGACAATGAACTGGAAGAACCACTGTTCACCATTGGTCACGTTTCTCCTAAGAAAGAGGAGATGAGTCCAGAAGACTTGCGTCTAGTACGTAGGTCTGAAAGGGCGACCAAGGGCAGACCTCCAAAGAGGTATGCTGATGAGTTTGCTAAGACAGCAACTGCTGTTCTTAGTAGCTCAGAGAAGGTATGGGAACCTTCAAGCTTCAAAGAGGTTCAGGAGTTGACTTCTAAAGATGCTGAGCCTTGGCTTAATGCCATGAAGGCTGAAGTTGATTCCTTGAACAGGAACCAAACTTGGGAACTGGTACCGGTAGTCCCAGGAATGAGACTGGTTGGCAGCAAATGGGTCTTCAAGGCCAAGACAGACCAGAATGGCAAGGTAGTCAGACACAAAGCCAGATTGGTTGCCAGAGGTTTTTCACAGGTACCAGGACAGGATTACCACGAGACCTACTCTCCCACAGTCAAATATGAGAGCATTCGGCTGATGCTCAAGGTCGCTGCGGAGGAGAAACTGCATCTTTCCCACCACGACATTAATACAGCTTTTTTGTACGGGATTTTGGGGGAGGAGCTGTACATGCTTCCACCTGATGGGATGGAGATACAGAAGGGAATGGTCTGTAAACTGCGGAAATCCTTATATGGTCTCAAGCAGAGTGCCAGGTGTTGGAACACAAAACTCACTGAGACATTGCTTTCTCTAGGTTTTCACCAGGGCAAAGCTGATCCATGTGTGTTTGTCAAGGAGGAGGGGCAAAACAAACTGTATTGTTTATGTTTTGTTGATGATCTTCTGATGTTTTGGAAGAATCAGGCTTTTTATCAAAGCACCCTAGCTCAGCTGAAGGAGCACTTTGACATGAAGGATCTTGGTGAGGTATCCAACTATCTTTCTCTGCAGGTGGAGAAGGACCAAGCAGGTAATTTTCTGGTACACCAAACACAGAAAATTGCTGATGTGTTAACCAGGTTGAATTTGGTTTATGCAAACCCAGCAGACACACCGATGGTAACAGGTTACCAGGTAGATAGTACTGCTGAAGCGTTTTCTGACACAACGCTATACAGATGCATTCTAGGCAAGCTGAATTTCATTGCCAGATGTTCAAGACCTGACATAGCTGTAAGCTGTAATCTGCTTAGCAGACATGCCAACAATCCTACGGTTCAGGATTGGAAAGCTCTGAAGCGCATAGCCCGCTATTTGAAAGGGACTATGCGCTACAGGCTGAGGTTCACCAGTCAGAAGACTGGAGGTCTTGAAATCTTTGCTGATGCAAGTTTTGGAAGTGACACCACGGATGGTACAAGCACTTCTGGAGTATGCTACATGTACAACCACTGCCTGTTTGACTGGTTGTGCAAGAAGCAGACAACAGTGAGCCTAAGTTCCTGTGAAGCAGAACTCAATGCTCTGTCATTTTCACTCATGGATTGTGAATGGTTGATGCAACTGTTTAAGGACATCAGGGTGTCTGTGAAATGTCCTGTACAAGTGTATCAAGACAATAGATCGTGTTTGGCTTTGCTGAACTCCGAGAGTTGCAAGCAGAGAACCAAGTACTTGCAGATTAAGCTACATCGTGCAAGAGAGTGTATTCAGAAAGGACTGATTCGGGTGTCCTACATGGCAGGAAATGAAATTCCTGCTGATCTGTTGTCGAAGGTTGTTAACAGAGAACAACTTAAGGTTCATGTACAAAGGTTGCAATTGGGTGAACCACAGGTACAACAGGTTACACGAAAAGGGGGAGGATGTTAGGATATTTCCGTTCCACCTTAAAGGGAGCAGGCTTTGGGGAGTCACAGAGTCTGCGCATGTCCTGATCACAGGATGTTTTTGTTCAGATATTCCTTTCGTTTTTGCCAGACGGCCAGAGATGCTGACACAGAACGGTCACGTTTTCTTTTGTTCTGTTAAACGCTAAATAAAGTCTGTAAATTATGCTCTTCTGTGATGCAAGCTTTTGGCTGTGTTTCTGCTGAAAGAGGGTGCACCAGCCTAGGAATGTGGCTAGGAATTTCCAAAGGCTTTGTGCCCCTAACTGTTGGATCTGCCTGTCTACGGAAGATCGATGATCGTCCAGAACTCCGGCTTGGGGGCTCATGATGGACGTTATCTCCCTGGCGGATTCCCAACAGCCAGATCCTTCTATATAGTGAGAAGGCGGGGAGGGGTGTTACTCAGAAGGGTGGTGGGAATGGGAGATAGGCAGATAGCTGAGAGAGCCTGTTGACGACTCTTAACGACTGTAATAGGTCTTACAGGAAAAGGCAAGGGGTGAGAAGGTGAGAAATGGTTTAGTCATGTATAGTGAGATAAGAATCCAATGTCTTTGTTCAGCCCAGGTTTTTCCATGGTTTTAAGTTTGGTAATGAGTTGTAATTCAGCAGCTTCTCTTTCCAGTCTATTTCTGAAATTCCTTTGTAGTAAAACAGCTACTTTGAGATCTTGTATAGAATGTCCTGGGAGATTGAAGTGTTCTCCTACTGGTTTCTCTGTTTTGTGATTCTTGATGTCAGATTTATGTCCGTTTATTCTTTGGCGTAAGGTTTGGCCTGTTTGTCCAATATAGAGAGCTGAAGGACACTGTTGGCATTTGATGGCATACACAATGTTAGACGATGAGCAATTAAATAGTCCCGAGATGGTATGTGTGATGTTGTTGGGGCCAGTAATGGTGTTGTCCGGGTGTATGTGGCAGCAAAGTTGGCATCTGGGTTTATTGCAGGCTCTGGTGCCAGTGTCTGTGTTAAGTCTGGTTGTAGTATTATTGTGGGTTAGGAGTTGTTTAAGATTGGGTGGCTGTCTGTAGGCAATGAAAGGTCTTCCTCCCAGAGCTTGAGAAAGAGAACTGTCATTGTCCAGGAGAGGTTGTAGATCTCTGATGATGCGTTGTACTGTTTTAACTTGGGGGCTGTATGTGATGACTAGAGGTGTTATGTTATTTCCTTTTTTGGGTCTGTCTTGCAGCAAGTTCTCTCTGGGTATCAGTCTGGCTCTGTTGATCTGTTGTCTAACTTCATCTGCTGGGTATTTTAGTTCTGAGAAGGTTTGCTGTAGATCTCTTAGGTGAGAGTCTCTGTCTGTAGAATTGGAACAGATGCGGCTGTAACGTAGTGCCTGGCTATATACAATGGACTGTTTGGTATGTTTGGGATGGTAGCTAGAGGCATGTAGATATGTTTGTCGGTCAGTTGGTTTGCGGTATAAGGTGGTGTCTATGCGCCCATCCTGTATTTTTATACAGTGTCCAAAAAATGTATTTCTTGCATAGATTGATTCATTGTAAGGTTGATTGTGGGGTGAAAATCATTAAATTTCTGGTGAAAGGTGTCCAGGGTCTGTTGACCATGTGTCCAGATGATAAAAATATCGTCAATGTATCGCAGGTACAAGAGAGGTTTGAGTGGGTAGGAGTTCAGGAAACGTTGTTCTAAATCTGCCATGAAGATGTTGGCATACTGTGGGGCCATGCGGGTGCCCATTGCTGTGCCGCTGATCTGAAGGAACAGGTCATCACCGAATTTGAAGTTGTTGTAGGTAAGGACAAATTGGCAGAGTTTGGTGGCAAGGTCCGCTGTGGTTTTATCTGAAATGGTGTTCCAACATCCCACACAACGATGGTTTACAAGCTATAAGGAACACCATTTCAGATAAAACCACAGCGGACCTTGCCACCAAACTCTGCCAATTTGTCCTTACCTACAACAACTTCAAATTCGGTGATGACCTGTTCCTTCAGATCAGCGGCACAGCAATGGGCACCCGCATGGCCCCACAGTATCCCAACATCTTCATGGCAGATTTAGAACAACGTTTCCTGAACTCCTACCCACTCAAACCTCTCTTGTACCTGCGATACATTGACGATATTTTTATCATCTGGACACATGGTCAACAGACCCTGGACACCTTTCACCAGAAATTTAATGATTTTCACCCCACAATCAACCTTACAATGAATCAATCTATGCAAGAAATACATTTTTTGGACACTACTATAAAAATACAGGATGGGCGCATAGACACCACCTTATACCGCAAACCAACTGACCGACAAACATATCTACATGCCTCTAGCTACCATCCCAAACATACCAAACAGTCCATTGTATATAGCCAGGCACTACGTTACAGCCGCATCTGTTCCAATTCTACAGACAGAGACTCTCACCTAAGAGATCTACAGCAAACCTTCTCAGAACTAAAATACCCAGCAGATGAAGTTAGACAACAGATCAACAGAGCCAGACTGATACCCAGAGAGAACTTGCTGCAAGACAGACCCAAAAAAGGAAATAACAGAACACCTCTAGTCATCACATACAGCCCCCAAGTTAAAACAGTACAACGCATCATCAGAGATCTACAACCTCTCCTGGACAATGACAGTTCTCTTTCTCAAGCTCTGGGAGGAAGACCTTTCATTGCCTACAGGCAGCCACCCAATCTTAAACAACTCCTAACCCACAATAATACTACAACCAGACTTAACACAGACACTGGCACCAGAGCCTGCAATAAACCCAGATGCCAACTTTGCCGCCACATACACCCGGACAACACCATTACTGGCCCCAACAACATCACACATACCATCTCGGGACTATTTAATTGCTCATCGTCTAACATTGTGTATGCCATCAAATGCCAACAGTGTCCTTCAGCTCTCTATATTGGACAAACAGGCCAAACCTTACGCCAAAGAATAAACGGACATAAATCTGACATCAAGAATCACAAAACAGAGAAACCAGTAGGAGAACACTTCAATCTCCCAGGACATTCTATACAAGATCTCAAAGTAGCTGTTTTACTACAAAGGAATTTCAGAAATAGACTGGAAAGAGAAGCTGCTGAATTACAACTCATTACCAAACTTAAAACCATGGAAAAACCTGGGCTGAACAAAGACATTGGATTCTTATCTCACTATACATGACTAAACCATTTCTCACCTTCTCACCCCTTGCCTTTTCCTGTAAGACCTATTACAGTCGTTAAGAGTCGTCAACAGGCTCTCTCAGCTATCTGCCTATCTCCCATTCCCACCACCCTTCTGAGTAACACCCCTCCCCGCCTTCTCACTATATAGAAGGATCTGGCAACTTCTGTTTCAGTGTATCTGAAGAAGTGTGCATGCACACGAAAGCTCATACCAAGAACTAACTTAGTTGGTCTTTAAGGTGCTACTGGAAGGAATTTTTTTATTTCGTAGTCTAAAAGAAGTCTATACATTTTTGCGATTATTTTGGTTTTACTATTCAGTAGTTCTCTTTCAAATCTTGAAGGCTCCTTTTCAAAACCTATCTCCTTATCCTGTCTGAACACTTCATTCACCTGGAAGTAATCTAGGCAAGTAGAAAAGTGATCTTTTATTTTTTCATAACTTATCAATATTAGTTGACCCTCCTCCCCCCCCTTAATATTGTGTTATACGTTATCCAGTTCTCTTTGATGTTGTTGCTTTTTTTAACAGCGATTGCTTCTAGTGGAGAGTTCCATCTTGGGGTTTTCTGTTCCAAATATCTTTTGTATTTTCCCCATACCTTATATATAGCATTTCTTATTATATGATTTGAAAAACTCCTATGCGTCTTTATTTTCCCATAATTAAGATAGCTATGCCACCCAAAACGGGTGTCATGACCTTCTAGATCTAAAATATCCCAATTTTTAAATAAATACCAATCTTTCAACCAGAGAAGACATGAGGCTTCGTAATATAGCTTCAATTCCGGTAACCCGTAGCCACCTCTTTCTACAGTATCTATTAATATCTTATGCTTTACTCTTGGTCTTTTACCCTTCCACAAAAATTTAGAAATTTCTTTTTGCCACTTGTTGATACTGCTGGTCTTTCCTGTAATTGGAAT
The DNA here is from genome assembly GCF_964188305.1 of Podarcis bocagei. Taxonomy (NCBI): domain Eukaryota; kingdom Metazoa; phylum Chordata; class Lepidosauria; order Squamata; family Lacertidae; genus Podarcis; species Podarcis bocagei. The sequence goes on along the minus strand of NC_138131.1, from coordinate 5,609,760 downwards.
CGTTTGGAATAGAAAGAGTAGCTTCGCTAAAACTATCATTTTAATTACCGAAATCCGGCCCAGGAATGATAAATTTAACCTTGTCCATGTCTCCAACTGTCTTTTGATATCTTTCCAACAATGGGTATAATTATCTTCATATAAGTTAATATTCTTTGGTGTTATCCATAATCCTAAATACTTGATTTTGGGGTAGATTTTAATGTGTATTATTTGTTCTAATTCTGCTTTTTCATCTGGCGACATATTTTTTTTTATTTTTATTTTTTAAAATTTTTTTATTGCGTTTCTTTCCATAGGTTAACAGATTAGTTTACATAGCAACATGCAAGAAACATTTTTTATATATGAAGAAAAATAAAAAAAGAAGAAAAAGTTAAATATCTTTCACAACGTCCTTCAACAACTCACTTTCTTTTGGACCTCCTCACATCCTCTCAACATTGCATTCATTATTCTAGCCAGTTCAGCAATTTGTTATCTTGTTTCACATCTTATTGTACCTTTGAATTTATTATGTTGCCAATTTCAGAAGCTTGTAATTTAATTTTGACACTTTTAATAAACATAATATTTTGTTTCTAATTTATCTCGTTTTTTCGTCATTACTTACTTTATCATTTACTTAAATAAATTGCAGAAGCATAACGTTTCTTAATCGTGCACAATCTTAACATTCAAACAACTTATAGTATTTTTGCAAATAGTCCTTAAATTTTTTCCAGTCCTCCTCCATTGTTTCTTCGCTCAGATCTTGGATTCTGCCAGTCATTTCTGCCAACTCCATGTAGTCCATCAGCTGCGTCTGCCAGTCCTCCAGTGTGGGTAAATCTGGTGTCTTCCAGAACTTTGCAATAAGAATCCTTGCTGCTGTGGTTGCATACATAAACAAGGTTCTATCCTTCTTTGGCACCTTCCGGTCCACCATGCCCAGGAGAAAGGCCTCTGGTTTCTTGGAAAAGGTATATTTAAATACCTTTTTCAACTCATTATATATCGTTTCCCAGAAGGCCTTTACTTTCGGGCAGGTCCACCAGAGGTGAAAGAATGTCCCTTCTGCCTCCTTACATTTCCAACACTTATTATCAGACAGGTGATATATTTTAGCCAACTTGACTGGGGTCATGTACCACCGGTATACCATTTTCATAATGTTCTCTTTCAAGGCACTACATGCCGTGAATTTCATACCGGTGTTCCATAACCTTTCCCAGTCCTCAGACATTATGTTGTGTCCTACATCCTGTGCCCATTTTATCATAGCAGATTTAACTGTCTCATCCTGTGTGTTCCATTTAAGCAGCAAGTCATACATTCTCGAAAGTACCTTAGTCTTTGGTTCTAGTAACTCCGTCTCCAGTTTCGATTTCTCCGTCTGGAAACCCACTTTTTTATCCATTTTAAATACCTCTTGAATTTGAGCGTAATGTAACCAATCTCGCACCTTACTTTTTAATTTGTCCTGGCTTTGGAGCTTCCAATTGTCTCTGACTCTTTCAATTAATTCCCAATATTTTGGCCAGTAGGCCTCCATATTGGGCCTTTTTTTAGAAATCTTGGCTTCCACTCATCTGGCGACATATTTTTAACTAATAGTTTTGTCTTGTTTAAACTCCTTTTGAACCCCACAACTTTACCGTAGCCATATATTATTTCCAACGCCTTTCTTAAACTCTGTTTTGGTTGCTCCGTAGTTATAATTAAATCGTCAGCAAATGCCCTCATTTTGTAACTTCTATTTCCCAGCATAATCCCTTTTATTTCTTTTTCTTCCCTAATTTGTTTACATAAAACTTCCAATGTTAATATGAACATTAAGGGGGATAGTGGGCGACCTTGTCTGACCCCTTTACTGATTTCACACTCCTGTGATAAATTTCCATTGATTATGATTTTAGCTTTTTGTTTTGATTATATTGCTTCAATCCCTTTTATATACTGTATACCAAAATCCATATGGTGTAATAGACCTTTCATAAATTTCCAGGATAACCTGTCAAAAGCTTTTTCTGCATCTATAGCCATTAAGACTGCCTTCTTTTCTGTCGGATTCTCAGTCGCAGTGAGAGGTAACTGGCCATTCTCCAGGCATCCGGCTTGAGATCCTGGTTGACCTTCGGACTTCCGGAGGTGGCGCGAACGGCAATGGCGGTCTCCTTCGCGCGGTGAAGGAGAAGCTCCCCAGAAACGGGTCGTCTGCTACGGCGAAGCGGAGACCCACACCGGAAAACCACAGGTAGAGTGAGCCTGTGGCTGTGGGACTCGGCGGGCACCAGAAGCACCCCCCGAAACGAAGAAGGAACCCCGTAAGGGGCTCCGGAACGTGGAGGGGTGGCGCGGTGCTGTGAGTCGATCGCTCTTTCTGAGGAAGTGAAGCCGCATAGCTGCTGCCGATGACCACTGACCTTTTTTCCTGGAACATCCGATCTGAAAAGCTTTAACCCGTGAGTAAGAGGGATTGAAGGAATTTGAGACCAAATTAAATGTAAAATTCGGCCAAAGCGGGAGACGCAACCAGGAAGTCCGTCTCCTGGTTCTGCTTAAAATTCCGAAGCAAAAGACTTTGATTTGCCTGAAGCCTTTGAAGTGGCGGAAAAAGTTTTCAATTCGTGCCTTGCTTGAGTTGCTTTAATAGAGACTAAGGGATTTAATTTCTTATGGTTCTGGACCTGCTCTACCTTCTCCCCGTGAGCTTAGAAATTTTACTGAGAAGCCAGGTGCTCGGACTGCCGGATTAATAGAACTGTCAGATTGTGTATTTTGTTGCTGCTATTTAGAACTGCTACATTTGAGCACTATTGGCTTGGATATATCGAAACATTGTTTCTGGCACTTTTTAGAGACATTGTTCCACTTTAAGGATTATCTCTGCTAGCTGCAAGAGAGCCAAGGGTCTTCTGGAAATATATGGCTGTTTGGACATTGCTAAAAAGTTTTGAAGTTTTGGTTATAACTTGCTTTAGGAGTAACAAATTTACCGCTTCCCTTGAGACACGACTGAACTCCCCCTAGAGGATTTGGGATTTACAACTATTTGGGACTTGTTTTTCTCCTTTTTTCTACTTTATTGTTTATTCTCTGGACTTGTGGATTCCTATGGGACTGTACACAGTTTGACCTTGGCACGTAGACAGGAGTGGAATGAGTGGCTTTGGGAAAACAAGATCGGCTAAAGCTAAAGCTAAACAATTAACGCAAACAACTTTGACTACACAGCTACGCAGATCATCTGCCCCTGCTATCTTGGGGGCACAAGAGGAAGAAACTGAGCAGACTTTGCTAGAAGGTATGGCTGCAGGAGGATCTGCCTCAGTATTAGAACAAATTTTGGGAAAATTGGAAAGTTTGGATAAAAAGGCAGATGAGCATTCGGCTAAAATTGATCAATTGGTCAGACCTCACCTAGAGTACTGTGTCCAGTTCTGGGCACCACAATTCAAGAAGGACACTGACAAACTGGAACGTGTCCAGAGGAGGGCAACCAAAATGGTCAAAGGCCTGGAAACGATGCCTTGTGAGGAACGGCTAAGGGAGCTGGGCATGTTTAGCCTGGAGAAGAGGAGGTTAAGGGGTGATATGATAGCCATGTTCAAATATATAAAAGGATGTCACATAGAGGAGGGAGAAAGGTTGTTTTCTGCTGCTCCAGAGAAGCGGACACGGAGCAATGGATCCAAACTACAAGAAAGAAGATTCCACCTAAACATTAGGAAGAACTTCCTGACAGTAAGAGCTGTTTGACAGTGGAATTTGCTGCCAAGGAGTGTGGTGGAGTCTCCTTCTTTGGAGGTCTTTAAGCAGAGGCTTGACAACCATATGTCAGGAGTGCTCTGATGGTGTTTCCTGCTTGGCAGGGGGTTGGACTCGATGGCCCTTGTGGTCTCTTCCAACTCTATGATTCTATTCTATTCTATTCTATTCTATTCTAAGCTACAGCCAGTGTTAACAAATTGACTGAACAAGTTGCTCAGCATGCACAAGCAATTGGGAACCTTCAGGAAGCCACCACAGAAAATCGTAAATTAGCTGTGGAAGCCAATCAAAAAGCTGAAGCAGTAAAAGAGGAGGTAAAACCACTATACAAACAGGTTGGCGAACAGCAGGCCTACCTGTCTATGATAGAATTACGTAGTAGGGAAAACAACCTGAGACTGAGGTCAATTCCTGAATTTGAACAAGGGGATTTAATTGACTTTCTAACAAAAGAATTTGCTAAGTTTTGGCCCTTGGAAGAAGATAAGTTTAAAATTGTGACTGCTTTTAGACTTGGAAGAGTAGCAAGGAAAGACAAACCTAGAGACTGTCTGATTACCTTGAGATCCAAGGAAGAAAGAGGTAAAATATTAAGCCTACATTACGAAAAGTCACTTGTAATCCAAGACAGGAGGGCAGAAATTTACAAAGATATCCCAAAACAACTTTTGGATCTCAGATCTATATACACAGAGCTTGCTAAACTGCTGAGGAGCAACTCGATTCCTTTTAGGTGGGAATTTCCCCAAGGACTATCTTTTACATTTAAAGGGAAGAAAGTGAAAATAAAAACAGCCGAGGACAAAGAAAAGTTTCTGAACGACTACGGAGAAGACCTTCAGAAAGGGATTTTTGGAATTCCAGGGCCTGGGCCTTTGCCTGCACCTACACCCTTGCCTATACCCACACCTTTGGGGCCTGAAGACCAGAAGAAAGAAACGCCACCACCAAGCGAATAGCAGATTTGTCCAGGATGTCTCTGCAACTTCTCAGTTGGAACATTAATGGCGGTAATTCCCCGGAAAAAAGGAGAAGAATATTCCATGTATTAAAGAAAGAACAGTTGGACATTATTTGCTTGCAGGAAACGCATGTGACTAGGCTCCACAGAACAGTGTTAATTAACAAGAGATTAGGCCAAGAATTTATTTCATCGGACAGAGTTAAGAAAAGAGGAGTGGTGATTTATGCAAAGGACAGCCTATCACCAAAATTTCTATTTAAAGATGAGCAAGGAAGAATTCTGGCAATAGAGATACAAACCCAAGGTGAAAAGTTTTTGATATTGGGAATTTACGCACCGAACGAGGGGAAATCAGAATTCTACAAGAAGCTGCATGAGACAATGCTGGACTATCTGGACTATAGCAACATCATTATGATGGGAGATATGAGTGGGGTGGTTTCTACAAACATGGATAAGTCACAAAACCAAAGTTTGACAAAAGACGGCAGACTACCCAAAACCTTTTTTGAGCTAACTGACAACATGGACTTGATTGATATTTGGAGGACAAAGAACCCCCTAGGAAGAGAAGGAACATTCTTTTCTGAAGCCCATCTGACATGGACAAGAATCGACCAAATATGGATAACTAGAGCAGTGTTTCCCAAACGTTTTTGGGCAACGGCACACCTGTGAGCCGGAAAAAAATCTCGCGGCACACCACCATTAAAGCCCCGCCCCGTGACGTCAGCGCGCAGCGTCACGCCGGGAGGGACGCACAAAAGCGAAAGTTTTTTCCCTCCCCCTTGCCGGGGTGGGAGGTGGCAGCAGAGCGAGGGCAGCTGAGGCGGCGGCGGCTGTTGTGGTGGTGGCGGCGATAGCGGGCGGAGGAGGGGGCGGCGGCGGGAGTTGCTGCTGCTGTTGTTGCTGCTGCTGCCCGGACATGCCGGCCTCCTCCTCCTCCGCTGTCTCGCGATCCTCCCTTTTGCGCGCGCTGCCCCGCCGCTCGGCACCACCACCGCGGAGCCGCCCCCGGCTCGACGCGGATCCTCGCCGCCGCCGCCGCCTCTCACCGCCCGACTCGCCCGCCTTCCTCCCACGGCACACCAGCCGATGTCTCACGGCACACTAGTGTGCCGCGGAACACCGGTTGGGAAACACTGAACTAGAGGACTGGCACCTAAGACTAGAAAAGTGGAAATCTGCCCAAAAACCTGCTCCGACCATAATGCAATGAAAATGGAAATGAGACTTATTCCAACCGGCTCCTTCAGATGGAAGATGAATGACACCTTGTTAAGAGACCAGGAGATTATTAAGAAGGCCCAAAAGACTTTAAGAGACTATTTTGAGATAAACTTGAAGACCACAGTGGAAAAAAGAGTAATCTGGGATGCAAGTAAAGCTATTATGAGGGGGTTTCTGATACAACAGAATACGATAAAGAAAAGAGCACAGAATGAGAAAAAGGATAAGATCTTGAAGAAAATAAGAGGAGAGAAAAAGTTAAGATTGAAACCAAAGTCTCAGGAGATCCTGAGAGAAATTAAATTTCACCAAGCACAATACGCCAAACTGATAAATCAAGAGTGGAAAATTAAGTTAATGAAACAAAGGACATTTGAATCAGCAAATAAATGTGGGAAACTGCTAGCATGGCAGTTGAAAAAGAGGCAAAAATTGAACACGGTCACAAAGCTAGAGATTGAAGGGAGAAATGTTCAGAACCCGGAGGAAATTAGAAAGTGCTTCCAGAGATACTTCAAACAACTTTATACGCAAGGGCCGGAAAAAGAGACTGAGATAGACCAATTTTTTTAAAAAAATGGACTACCAAAACTATCTCAGGAAAAGAGAACAATTCTGAACTATAAAATAACACAACAAGAAATTGAAGGTGCCATCCAGAATATGCAGCTAGGCAAGTCTCCAGGGCCAGATGGACTTACCTCCAAGTATTATAAGACATTGAAAGACTATTTGACACAACCATTAATGGAGGTTTGCAATGAGATTTTGGAGGGGAAGAAGGCACCGGAATCGTGGAAAGAAGCTTTCATCACATTGATACCTAAATTGGAAACTGAAAAGACGCAACTTAAGAACTACCGTCCCATCTCGCTCCTGAATGTGGATTACAAAATTTTTGCAGACATTTTGGCAAGTAGACTTAAAAAAGTGATAAATGAAGTAATTCATAAAGATCAGGCAGGCTTTCTCCCAGGCAGACATTTGTCTGATAATACTAGAAATATTATTGACATTTTGGAACTTCTGCAAAGTAATATCAATACAAAAGCAGTGTTAATCTTTATAGATGCGGCCTTTGACAACATCTCATGGAAGTTCATGAAGAAAAACCTTGAAGGGATGGGAGTGGGACGGGGGTTTGAAAATGGGATAGAGGCAATCTACTCAGAACAAAAAGCTAAATTGATAGTTAACAATGTGGTGACAGAAGTGTTTAAGATTGAAAAAGGAACACGACAAGGTTGCCCTATTTCCCCTCTGTTATTTATCTCGGTTCTGGAGGTGCTTTTGAATATGATTAGAGGGGACCGGTTGGTTGAAGGGATTCAGGTCGGAGCCAAACAGTACAAACATAAAGCTTTTGCAGATGACCTGGTTTTAACACTACAGGAGCCAGAATCTAGTACGAAAAGAGTTTCAGAATTGATTCATGAGTTTGGTCGGGTGGCGGGATTTAAACTAAACAAGCAAAAAACCAAGGTTTTGGAAAAAAAATTGACATCTTTGGAATCAGAAAGGTTTCAGAAAGAGACAGATTTAAATGTGGTTAAAAAGGTGAAATACCTAGGGGTTAATTTGACTGCCAAAAATTTGAATTTATTTAAAGACAATTATGAAAAATGTTGGTCAGAAATTAAAAAGGATTTAGAAATTTGGTCAAGATTGAAACTTTCCTTGTTGGGCTGAATTGCTGCTATAAAGATGAATGTATTGCCAAAGATGTTGTTTTTATTTCAAACCCTACAGATTGTGGACAGAGTGGAATGCTTTGGAAAGTGGCAGAGAGATATTTCTAAGTTTGTCTGGCAGGGCAAAAAACCCAGAATAAAATTTAAAATTCTAACTGATGCAAAGGAAAGAGGGGGATTTGCCCTGCCGGACTTAAGGTTATATTATGAAGCTGCAGCTTTCTGCTGGATGAAAGATTGGTTACTTATTGAGAACACTGATGTCCTGGATCTGGAAGGGTTCAATAATGCTTTTGGATGGCATGCTTATTTGTGGTACGACAAGGTAAAGGTTCATAAAGCTTTCAAGAACCATATTGTCAGGAAAGCGATATTTAATGTCTGGACAAAATACAAAGACTTATTAGAAAACAAGACCCCAAGGTGGTTGTCACCAATGGAAGCTAAGGCTCGGAAAAGACTCAATATGGAGGCCAGTTGGCCGAAATATTGGGAAATAATAGAAAAAGTTGGAGATACTTGGAGGCTGCAGAGTTTGGAGAAATTAAAGGATAAAGTGCGAGATTGGTTACACTATGCTCAGATTAAGGAGGTTTTTAATTTGGATAAAAAGATAGGATTCCAGGTGGAAAAATCGAAATTAGAAACAGAATTGCTAGAACCTAAGACTAAGGTACTTTCAAAAATATATAACTTGCTGTTAAAATGGAATACTCAGGATGAAACAGTTAAATCAGCCATGATAAAATGGGCGCAGGACATTGGGTACAACATCATGTTTGCTGACTGGGAAAGGTTATGGACCACCGGTGTGAAGTTTACGGCTTGTAATGCCTTGAAAGAAAATATCATGAAAATGATATATAGGTGGTACATGACCCCAGTCAAGCTGGCAAAAATATACCATCTGCATGATAATAAATGTTGGAAATGTAAGGAGACTGATGGAACATTCTTTCACCTCTGGTGGACTTGTCCGAGAGTGAAGGCCTTCTGGGAAATGATCTATAATGAGTTAAAAAAGGTATTTAAGTATACCTTCCCTAAGAAACCAGAGGCCTTCCTTTTAGGCATTGTTGGCCAGAAGGTGTTAAAGAAGGACAGAACCTTTTTTTATGTACGCAACAACAGCAGCAAGAATACTCATCGCAAAATATTGGAAGACACAAGATTTGCCCACACTGGAAGAATGGCAGACACAACTGATAGACTATATGGAGCTGGCCGAAATGACTGGCAGAATCCGAGACCTGGGAGAAGAGGCAGTGGAAGAGGACTGGAAAAAGTTCAAAGACTATTTACAAAAACATTACAAGCTATATGAATGTTAAGAAAATGCACGAAAGGAAATAACATGGCATCAGCAACTTAGTTGAAAGATATATGAGAATAAGTGGAAGTTAATGATAAAGATGAAACTTGAAGTAATGTTATGTCTAAACCAAGTAGTTAAGCACTTGATAAAAAAAATACTTAAAGTTTGAGGCATAATGTATGAGAACTAGAAAATAAGAATTGAAATAAGGTAATAAATTGCTGTCTATAACTTTATTACGGAGAACGCAGGAAAGGGAGATGTGAGGAAGTCCAGATAGTCACGAAAAAACAATGTATGAACGGTTATGATCTTTTTTGTTCTATGTTTATGTTTCTGTTCACTTATGTATTCTTTCCTTGTTACTTTTTGGTGAAGGTATTGTATATGTCTGGTGATTTTCTTTTGTTCAAAACTTGCAATAAAATATTTTATATATAAAAAAAGAGATCTTAGTTGACCTTCCCGTCTGCGTCTCCCGGCAGGATACAGGCAAGGTCACTCTCGGCGATCCCACTCAGCGTGAGAGGGACACACCAACTCCTCCCTCCTCCCTCAGGGAGGGGAAAAGAGACAGACAGAAATCTATTTACATTGCTTTATTTCTGTCATTACAGCAGTACAGAGAAACAGGTCTGCACTCTCCAGTCTCCAACAGTAGAGTAATAAACTCCACCCCTGTACTTCCAGTACAGGTCAGATGACACTCTGAGCTAACACCCGGTGCTCAGTACAGTGAATAGACTGCCCCTTTGTTCCAGTAGTAGAGTCCCAAACATCAACATCCTGTTTTGCATTCCAGACACTTGCAGCTCGCTGTCGCATTGCTGCTTTTTCCTGACATCCTCCCCCAAAAGTATCAATGTGCGTTGCGAGCAAAGCATTCTCCAGAGAAGAAAACAAACAGTTGTTATACACATAACAATCCCCTGTTGTTCCAGTTCCACCCTTGGAACTCCCCGCCACTGGTTTCCCCAGTGTACCTCTCTGGTTGTCTGGTTTCCAAGGAATGAGTGCATCTGCATTACCTTGGCTAGCAACTCTCTGTTGTGTCTTTGTCTCTGACTTTGACACAGCTTCAACCTGCCTTGAGTTGTTAACAACAGCAACACATGCAGCAGCTAAGTTAGCAAACTCTTTGGAATACCTCTTGGGTGGTACACCCTTTGTAGCTCTCTCAGACCTTCGTATGAGGTGCTGATCCTCTCTGCTCACTGGTTCAGCCTCTGGACTCTTTGGAGAACCAGATCCAATAGTAAACAGTGGTTCTTCCTCCATCTGTGAAGGCCTATCCATTGTGTAAGACTTTCTCTCAATGACTGTGTCAACTGAGCTCTGTGAGCTATCACTGTCATCATCACCACTGTAATCAGTAAATTCATCATCATCATCTGAATTGTCCTCTGTGGGAAATGTGTGAACAATTACTCTCTCCTCTTCAGGAGCACTCTCTAGAAACTTTGTGAGAATCACCTGACCAGATTCAGACAAAATTACTCTGTAGAGACCCTTTTCATATCCCACAAAAATGCCTCTGGCATTCTTTACTCCACCTGGAGTTTCTGTTCTCACTTGAGACCCAAAAACCTTAAAATAGGCAACAGAAGGTTTTCTATGGAACAGCTTCTCAAAAGGAGAATTTCCCAACTCTTTTGAGACCTTTCTCAACCACGTGTGAACATAAGACATTAACGACTCCGCCCAATATTCATGTGGCAAATGTGAACTAAGCAATTGCGCATTCATCTCCTTTTGCAATTCTTTGTTCACCCGTACACAGACACCCCTGTTCCACGCTTCCGCTGAAACAGCAATCTGGTGGTTTATCTCTTTCTCATCCAGGAACGTCTGAAAATCCTGTAAAAGAAAAATTGGCTTCTCATCTGTGAAGAGACAATCAATGTTAGCATCATGCACATTCTTAACCTTGTCGCAAAACTCCTTAAACCTTTCTAAGGCTTGTTTTGGATTCTCTAATGTATATACAGGATACAGGCAAGGTCACTCTCGGCGATCCCACTCAGCGTGAGAGGGACACACCAACTCCTCCCTCAGGGAGGGGAAAAGAGACAGACAGAAATCTATTTACATTGCTTTATTTCTGTCATTACAGCAGTACAGAGAAACAGGTCTGCACTCTCCAGTCTCCAACAGTAGAGTAATAAACTCCACCCCTGTACTTCCAGTACAGGTCAGATGACACTCTGAGCTAACATCCGGTGCTCAGTACAGTGAATAGACTGCCCCTTTGTTCCAATAGTACAGTCCCAAACATCAACATCCTGTTTTGCATTCCAGACACTTGCAGCTCGCTGTCGCATTGCTGCTTTTTCCTGACATTTTCTATTCTTAAGTCTAAATACGTTAATAAGTTTATAATGTTTCTAGTGTTGCTATAAATGTGCCTCCCGGGCAAAAAGCCAGCTTGGTCATTGTGTATCATCATCTGGAAGCCTTTTTTTTTTATCTTTCGGCTAAAATATTTGCATATAATTTATAATCGTTCTTTAGAAGTGCGATAACCTATAGTTGTTAATAAGTAGATTGTCCGTTCCCTGTTTTGGAATTAATGCAATAAGGCTGTCTTTCCAATAATCCAGCATGGTTCCGTCTTTTAAGATGTTGTTCATGATACTTCTTCATGGCTTCTGAATTAGGGTTTTGTTCTGGCTCTGGCTGTGTCTCTGGCTCCGGCTCCAGCTCCAGCTCCGGCACTGTATCAAGTACTGTTGCAGACTCAGGCTGTGGCTCTAGGTTGTGGCTGCAGCTATGTTTTGCGCTCCAGCCCTGTATCAAGCCCTATTTCTGGCTCTGGCTCTGGCTCTGGCTCTGGCTCTGGCTCTGGCTCTGGCTCTGGCTCTGGCTCTGGCTCTGATTCATGGTCTCGCTCTGGCTCTGGCTCTGGCACTCTATCAAGGACTGTTTCAGACTCAGGCTGTGACTGTGGCTCTGCCTCTGTTTCAGGCTCAGGCTCTGTTTGAGGCTTTGTCTCTGTTTCAGGCTCCGGCACTGTATAAAGTACTGTTGCAGACTCAGGCTGTGGCTCTAGGCTGTGGCTGTGTCTGTGGCTGTTGCTCTGGTTCGGGCTGAGGCTCTTTTTCAGGCTCTGGTTCTGAATGAGGGCTTGGTTACGGCACTGGTTCAGGGTCTCGCTCTGTCTCTGGCGGTGGTTTGTTTTTGTTGTTATTTTCTTTCTGGGGTAGGACAAATGTTTAGTTGGGGCGGGGATTATTTTAAGTTTAGCATAATTGTTTCTTGCTTTGTTTTTCTTTTAGTATTTTTTAAGGTTATTGTATAGTTTGTATTTTGCTTTTTAAGGGGAAAGGGTCAGGGCTGCCTGGGGGGGGGGGCTCAGCCAACAGAATGGCTGGGGCAGGTTCCCTACGGGGGGATGTATTGGAACACCCAATCTCTGTTAGCGCGGGTGGGAGGAGCAGTTGCGCTAAGACCAGACCACGTCTTTACCGAAGATCTGGTTCTGACTCTGATTCTGACTCTCTATCAAGGGCTGTTTCAGACTCAGGCTGTGGCTGTGGCTGTTGCTCTGGTTCTGGCTCTGGCTCTTTCTCAGGCTCTGGTTCTGAATGAGGGCTTGGTTTTGGCACTGATTCAGGGTCTCGCTCTGGCTCTGGCACTCTATCAAGGACTGTTTCATACGGCTCACATCTTGGGCCCACTTTATCATTGAAGCCTTAACCTCCTCATCCATTACTTCGTAGTCTAAAAGAAGTCTATACATTTTTGCGATTATTTTGGTTTTACTATTCAGTAGTTCTCTTTCAAATCTTGAAGGCTCCTTTTCAAAACCTATCTGCTTATCCTGTCTGAACACTTCATTCACCTGGAAGTAATCTAGCCAAGTAGAAAAGTGATCTTTTATTTTTTCTTAACTTATCAATATTAGTTGAACCTCCTCCTCCCCCCTTAATATTGTGTTATACGTTATCCAGTTCTCTTTGATGTTGTTGCTTTTTTTAACAGCGATTGCTTCTAGTGGAGAGTTCCATCTTGGGGTTTTCTATTCCAAATATCTTTTGTATTTTCCCCATACCTTATATATAGCATTTCTTATTATATGATTTGAAAAACTCCTATGCGTCTTTATTTTCCCATAATTAAGATAGCCATGCCACCCAAAACGGGTGTTGAAGGAAAGCATTGCTTTTGCACATGACCATGGCATGATGGGAAGCATTGCTTCTGCACATAACTGTGGCATGATGGGAAGTCTTGCTTCTAAGCTTTGTTCTGCTCATGCTGCACAAACCGTGCTGATGCTAAGACATTCCCTCATCACCCTGGTACGTTCTGTTCACCTTGAGGTTCACACCATATCAATCTGTACTTACCCCTCCTTGTACATTCCTTTTCGTACCACTCTGGTACGGGCAGTCCGAAACCATGCCTGTGTAAACTCCGCGTTCCTTTTCCCAACCTTTAACCTGTCTATGATTAATGTCTTATGTGCAATAATTAATGTCTTATATGGAACCCTTGCTTTGTACTTATGTTAACCAATCAGCAACAAGCACACACGTGGCAAACGCTGTATAATATCCAATAAAAGGGAGTCTCCGAGGCTTGCTCGAGAGACGCCTCCCGTATGACACCTACCTACTTGTCTGTCGTTTATTTCAACCCAACATCTGGTGACCCTCGACGTGCCAGATCCCTTTACGCAGCCTCATACTTCACTCGACTGGAAAAGTCTCAGCGCGCTACACTGTGAGTATGTGGGGGGGGGGGGAGCTTACAAAGTCCCAAAAAGAGCATGCTAAAGAACTGTTTCATTTAGTCAGACAGAGAGTAGCAGGTGTGCATATTTCCTTGAAAGAAATTGAACGATTGTTATGTCATATTGCTTGTGAGTGCCCCTGGTACCCAGAAATAGGGTCCTTGGGGATGGAGACTTGGCATTCATTGTCTGCTCACTCGGCAGAAGTGTGCGGATGCCGTCGCTAGATTAGGTCCCCAGGCGTCTCCGTCGGCACCCGCACCAGACAATTCCCCACCAACTGCCCTGTCACCTGCCCTTTTAGCCGCAACAGACATTCTACCTCCTTACCCAAAGCTTTTGCCTCCATCACAACTTTCTCTAACCCCCCCTTCGCCTCAGCCCACATCCCCCCCATCACCCTTCCCTCCCTCCTTCGCCTGCTCCTACAGGAGCTGTGCGTGCTGCACTTCTTCAAGCTAGACAGGAAGGAATTCTTTCCTTGGAGGAGGAGGCGGGGTGGGCCGGGGAACTGCCGTCTGCTTTCCCTATTTCTTATACTAACCCTGGCACTGCGCAACAACAAATTATGTATGAGACGCTTCCTTATTCTATTCTGAGAGAATTAAGGAAAGCCATTACTGATTCCGGCTTAAAATCCACTTATGTGACAGGAATGCTGGAGGGAATAGCAACTGGTTATACAATGCTACCTCAAGATTGGAAAGATCTGATGCGCATGCTGTTATCCCCGGCTCAGTATGTAGTTTTTGAAAGTGAATTTAAGCATTGCGCAGTAGTCCTGGCTGATCCACAGCATTCAGCCAACCAACTCTTTGGTGCTGGTCCGTATGATGATATACCAGCCCAAGCGCAATTAGCACCTTTACATTTTAGTCGCACCGCGACCTGTGTGCAACGCGCCTTTCGCAAAGTCCCTGTCCCAGGACAACCACTTAGCTCCTTTGTTAAGCAACAACATTCGGAGCCCTACCATCAATTTATAGATAGATTGAAAGAATCCGTCACTAGGCAGATTGATGATGCTACAGCTCAAAATGAATTGATGAAAAAAATGGCTTTCGAAAATGCAAGTACTGACTGCAAAAAGGCTTTGCAGTCGATCATACATCGCCCTAAATATGACCTGGCCGATATGATTCAAGCCCGTGCAGATGTTGGAAGCCAGAGTCATGCAATGTCCTTGCTTGCCGGTGCCATCCAGGCTGGCAACAAGCCCACTGAGAACTGCTTCAACTGCAAGCGCCCAGGTCATTTTGCTAAACAATGCAGAGCCCCTGGCGGGGGTGCAAACAGGAATGGTGATGCCAATAAGGCTAAGCCTTCCAAGAAATGCCTGAAGTGCGGTAAAGGCTATCATTGGGCAAATCAGTGCAGGAGTTCGGGAAACTCCTTAGGGGCCCCACTCCCGGGCCAGGACAAATAGGGAGCCCTCCGCCGTTAGTCTCCACTATTAAAACCATCTCAAAGGATACACGCTCTGATTTTACCATCGACTTAATTAATCAAGAAACCAAAGCCACTGTTTTACCTGGTGAAATTGTGCTTATGCCCACCCAATTGGCGGGCCCACTACCTCCTAAAGTCGCAGTTTTAATTTTACCCAAATTTTCTGCGGCAAAAGAAGGAATCCAGGTTATTCCAGGAGTTCTGGATCCTGACTACGTGGGCACAATAATGGTTCAACTTTGGAGCCACATGCCCATGCAGTTAAAGAAGGGTGAGTCCTGGGCGCATTTGGTGGTGCTCCCTTCTCACCCTACTGTTTCTATTATTGATAGTAATTTGCACGAGCTCTCTCCTTTTTCTCCACAGCTGTTAGCTGTAATCCAGCGGATTGGTCATCAGAAACTTCTTCGTAAGTACAAGATAAATGGCAAGGTTCTGGAAGGCTTGATTGACACAGGCGCGGACATTTCTGCAATTTCCAGTAGTTGCTGGGACCCCACGTGGCCCCTTGAGTCTGCCTCTGCAGTTTGGGGTGTAGGTGGACCTCAAACCTCTTCCCAAAGCGTACAGTGGCTGCCTGTTTCTCTGCCTGATAGCTCTGAAACCATTGCATATATCCAGCCCTGTGTGTTAAAAATCCATCTCAATCTGTGGGGCAGAGACTTACTACAACAATTACAAGCTACCATTCAATTAAATGAGTAAGCTTGCACTCCCCCTCCACTGGAAATCAACCACCCCGGTATCGGTAGAACAATGGCCCATAACGGGGGGAAAGCTACTTGCTTTAGTGCTCATTTTCAGCGTTTTGTTTTTGCCTCTTTCTGCTTCCGCTCTTAATAGTGGTAACTCCACACCAACAAATGTGTGGGAATCTTTTGCAAAGACCCTCAATATTTCTTCCTTTTGCCTAACCCAACAGGTATCAATAGGTGAAATTCTTGGCTCCTGTCTTATCCCTGTTTGCCATGACCCTTTTGACATACAAAATGATACCTGGTTTTTCCCATCCCTACCCCAAAACGATTCTCTCCGCACCCTTGGTTATTCCGGTTACCACAACTGGGGTAACCAAGTGCGCCGACACCCACCTTTGGCCATTGATTTGTTGACCCCATACGTGGCTTCTTTTAATGTCACCTGTGCCCGTATGGTCAATTGCACAAAATCCAACTGTGTGGAAATGGGCAAGGATAATTTCCACTGCTCTAATTATGTCAATATTTCTTATGTATATAAATACAAAGAACTACCTGCTGGCTGGTTCTGGACATGTCCTGGCTATACATTTAATTACATTCCAGCAAACATCAGCCATGGCACACCCTGCTGCTTAAGCCGTTTGTCCATCGTATTACCCCAAAAGCATCATTTGACCCGCTCTCGATATCGCCGCTCTATTGCATTGACTAACGATTGTGACGATTCAATTTCTCTTCCCAGTAGGTCTGAATATATCTCTTTAGCTGTTTCTCTCCTAGGAGTCCCTGGATTGGCTGTACGCAATAGTAGGAACATTAACTCTTTAGCTTGTTCTGCAGCAAAAGCCCTGAATTTTACTTCTCAAGCGCTTCATCTTCTAAATAAAGAGCAGAGTGAACTCCAGCATGGTCTTCTGCAGAACCACGCTGCTATCGATTATCTATTGATGCTTCATCATTACGGCTGTGAACAAGTGGACGACATGTGTTGTTTTAATATTACTGATAATTCCAAAGCCATCCAAAAGCAAATCTCTCATTTGCAAAATCTTTTTTTTTAAAAAAATCTCTTTTTATTAAGTTTCATGTAGATATCCAGAAAAAAAGAAAACTAATCAACAATTACAAAAAATAAAAGAAAATAACCAACATCTAAACATAACATAAAAGTGTTACCCGTTACCGTTACAGTTAAATCTTTTCACATTTATCTCATTATATCTGTAAAAGCTTAGATCATTCTTCTATGCCCTAGCGACTTCCATCCCTCCCGTTTTCAGGCTTCTTAATATACATAGTTTGTTTTCCCTGCAGCTAGTAAATGTTAATGATTTGCACATCGTAGGATTTATATCAAACCTGCTATAGTTTTTATGTTCCCATAATTCCCTTCGATATATATCATAAATTTGTTCCAATCGTCAATAAACTTTGTATTTTTTGGGTTTCTGATTTTTTGTGTCAATTTCGCAAGTTCAACAAATTCAAATAATTTTGTTTGCCAGTCTCTAATTGAAGGGGCATTTCGGTTTTTCCAATTTTGGGCGATTAATAATCTGGCGGCGGTTGTAGCGTACTGAAATAGTGTCTTATCTTCTTTTTTAATTTCGTCCCCGATTATTCCTAGTAGGAATGCTTCTGGTCTTTTAGGGAATGTGTATTTAAATATTTTTTTTAACTCATTATAGATATCTTCCCAATATTTCTTCATTTCGTCGCATGTCCACCACATGTGGAAAAAATTACCCTCTTTAGTTTTACACTTCCAGCAGTTCTTATTTCCTGTTTTATACATTTTCCTTAGCTTTGCTGGTGTGATGTACCACCTATACATCATCTTTTCTAAATTTTCCCTGAGTGTTACACATGCCATAAATTTCATTCCACAAGTCCATATTTTCAGCCATTTATCATACTCTATATTATATCCCAGATCCATTGCCCACCTTGTCATTACCCCCTTTATTTCTTCATCTTTGGTATCCCACTCTAATAATATGTTATACATTTTGGATAATAATTTGGATTTTCCTTCAATTATCTCTATCTGGAACTTGGATTTCTTTTCGTTCATCCCTATTTTTTTATCCTCCATCCATACTGCATTTATTTGATGGAATTGCATCCAGCTAGTTAATTTATCTTTCAACTCCTCATAAGTTCTCAACTTCCAACCGCTTTCTGATGTTATTAGTAGGTCTTCATAAGTTAACCTTTCTCCCTCCATATTTATTTTTTTTATTAATAGAATGTCCATTGTCGATAACCACCAGGGTGTTTTCCATTCTAGGAGTTTTTTATTCCTCTCCCACACCTCGTAAAGGGGCCCTCTTATAATATGATTTGAGAAACCTTTATGTACCTTTCCTTTATTTTGCCATAAATAGGCATGCCAGCCGAACCTGTTGTCGAAACCCTCTAGGTTCAACAAATCGGTATTTTTTAGATTAATCCAATCTTTAATCCAGCAAAGGCTAGCAGCCTCATAATATAGTTTTAAATCAGGTACCGAGAAGCCCCCTCTTTCTTTCCGGTCCGTAAGGATTTTAAAACTAATTCTTGGTCTTTTGCCCTGCCATATAAATTTCGAAAGGGTTCTTTGCCATTCCGTAAATATTTTAGAACCTCTAATCACTGGGATGTTTTGAAACAGGAACAGCATTTTTGGAAGTAAGTTCATTTTTATCGCCGCCATTCTTCCCCTCCACGAGAGCTTCACTCTGTTCCACATTTCTAGGTCTTTCTTAATCTCCTTCCATGTTGCAAAGTAATTATCCTGGATTAGGTTTATATTTTTTGTGGTTAACCAGATTCCCAGATATCTTATTTTTTTGCCACCTTAATTCCATGCTGCATCTCCAATCTTTCACTTTCCTCTTTTCTCATATTTTTGGTCAACATTTTTGTCTTTAATTTGTTCAGTTTAAATCCAGATAGTTTTCCGAATTCTTCTAACATCTCTAAAGCTACACCAACGCTTTTCTGCGGGTTTTCCAGAGATAACATTAAATCATCCGCATACGCTTTGAGTTTAAATTCTTTTGTTCCTATTTTGATCCCTTGGATCTCTGATGTTACTCTTATTTTATTTGTGATTATCTCTAATGCAATGATAAATAACAGCGGGGATAAAGGACATCCCTGTCTTGTTCCTTTTTCAATTTTAAAGGAATTTGTTAGGTTATTATTTATAATCAATTTTGCAGATTGATTAGAATATATTGCTTTTATTCCGTCCATAAACTCGCCCCTTAGCCCTGCTTTCTCCATACTCTTCAGAAGGAACTTCCAAGAAACGTTGTCAAATGCCTTTTCAGCGTCTATAAAAATTAGCGCTGCGGGTATCTCACTCTTGCACTCCAAGTACTCAATGATGTTTATGGTATGCCTTACGTTATCTTTAAGAAATGTATTTGGAAGAAATCCTGCTTGATCCTTATGTATTATGTTTACCAAACATTTTTTGAGTCTACTTGCTATCACCTCCGCAAAGATTTTGTAGTCGTTATTTAAAAGTGATATTGGTCTATAATTTTTAATGTTCAACTTATCCGTATCAGGTTTAGGGATCATCGTGATGTAAGCCTCTTTCCATGTCTCTGGTATCCTTCCTCCTCTTAAGATGTTATTCATAATGTCGCATAGCACTGGCGTTAGTTGGCTTTCTAGTACTTTCTAGTATTTAGTTGACAGTCCATCTGGTCCTGGGGCTTTCCCTATTCTCATCTTCTTTATCGCATTTTGGATCTCTTCTACTTTTATGGGGTTATTTAATTGAGTTCTTTCTTCCTCTGTTATGGTCCTCCTGCTGTAGTCTTCTAAATATTTTTCTATTTGGGTTATTTCTTCTTTTTCTTTTTTATACAGCCTCTCATAGAATTTGAGGAAATTCTCCTCAATTTTTTTTGGATCTTCTATCAAATGCTCATCTACTTTTATTTTATTTATCACGTTCTGTTTCTGTCTTTTTCGCAATTGCCAGGCTAATAATTTACCCGTTTTATTAGCTGACTCAAAATATTTTTGTCTCATTATTTTTATTTTCCACTCAATTTCTTGGCTTGTTAACATTGAATATTGAGATTGCAGCATTTTTATTATTTGAATGTTTTGTTCATCTTTTGGATTTATTGTTAATTTTTTCTCACTCTCTTAGCTGTGTTAGAATTTCCTCCTTCTTCTGTTCTCTTACCTTCCTCCTGTAACTGTTTTGTTGGATAAAAAACCCTCTTAGGACCGCCTTACTGGCGTCCCAGACTATGTCCATACCTGTTTCTGTATTAAGGTTCAGGTCAAAATAATCTTTTAAAGTAGTTTTAGCTTTTTCAATCACTTCATCATTTTCCAGTAAATATTCGTTTAATCTCCATCTGAACCCGCCTTGTGGTTTGCCTTTTAGTTCCAGAACTACCGAATTATGATCCGAGAGAGTTCTAGGTTGAATTTCACACTTTATGGTTCTCAATGAAAGCTCCCTCGAGACCCAAATTTGATCAATTCTACCCCAACTCTTATGTGGGTCTGAGAAAAAGGTGAATTGTTTCTCTAAAGCATGTTTGTATCTCCAAACGTCTATTATATCTAGGCATTCTTTCAAATTATTAAAGGATCCTGGCAGTTTCCCTTGAGTATTTTTTCCCCTTTCTGATTGCCTATCTAATTCTGGATTCGGTACTCCATTAAAGTCTCCTAGTAGTATCGTCTTGTTACATTCTAACCCTAATAAAATTTGTTCTAGTTTTTTAAAAAATTCCGATTTGTTCAGATTTGGGGCGTATATATTTATCAAATTATATTTCCCCCCCTGGAAATTGATTTGTACTCCCAAAATCCTTCCTTCATCATCTTTACAAATCATTTGGGGTTCCCATTTTTCTTTCACATATATCACTACCCCTCTTTTCTTTTCCGCTATACAATTTGTAAATTCAGCCCCCAATTTTTTGTGTATCAAAATATGTTTGTGCTTTTTAGTTACGTGTGTCTCCTGTAGACAGATTAGATCTAAGTTCTTTCTTTTCAACACATTTACTATTTTATTCCTTTTAGTTTTTTCATTCAGACCATTCACATTCCACGACAAAACTTTCAAGTTCATTATACTGACTGTTTCCCCGTTTATCAACAGCTAATAATTTAAATTCGAGTGGTTTTGTTTTCTCCGTTCACTTCCTCTTCTTCTTCCTCCTCTTCCGTTACTGTCAGGGAACTGCCATCAGAGGGACAGGTGGTGGAAGGGCTCACGGAGGTTGGGAGAGACCCAGCAGCTGAAGCAGGAACCAGCAGGGGAAGAGGTGGGTCTCTGAGGGAAAGCGAGCAGGAGGGAGGAAACAGGAACACTTCCAGCGAGAACAGTGGGGAGGTTTCTGGACCTCCCATAGGGAGACCCACTCCTCGCCGGAAACTGTCACGCCGTGAGTCCAGAAGACGTGTTTCTGTTAAGGAGCTTTTATGTTGGAAGCGATTCCGAAAGCAGCCACTGTCGGAATCTGCCAGTGACTAGAGGAGCCATGTCTGAGGGGCTCCGTCACAGACAGAGGTTTGTGGACTTGAACAAACTCTGAGGGATTACGATTTTACGCACAAGCAGCTCATCATCCCATCACAGTTACTATCTCTTCCTCTTCCTCTTCATCTACTTCTCCTTCTCTAGCTATATCTTCTTTATTTTTTGTTAATTTATTTCTCTTTCTTTTCTCCTCCAAGTCTTCACTTTTCCCTTCTTGTCTCTCCTCTACTCTTCCTAACTCTCTCTCATATCTACGCAGAAATTTCTTCACCTTTTGAATCTCTGCAATCCTGAATCTTTTATCTTTATAAAAAAAGGAGATCCCTTCCGGGAACTCCCACCTATATTGTATATTATTCTTTTTTAGGTCACTTGCCAACTGTTTGTAACCTTCCCTTCTGCGCAGAAATCTAGTTGGTATCTCTTTAAAGATGATGATTGGTCTGCCATCAATAATTAATCTCTTTTGGTAGCTTGTTTTTAATATCATATTTTTCATCTCTATTGAATTAAAAATGACTAAACAATCTCCTAACACTTTTTTTGGTTTTGATTGTTTGTTCTTTGTTTTTATTCTAAACGCGTTTTCCATCGTATATGCCACCTCTTCTTCTTTCAGTTCTAACCACTTCGCTAATTCTTTGATCATTTTTTCTTTAATGTTTTCATTTATTTCTTCTCCTACTCCTCTAAATTTCAAATTTAACTGTTTTTGTTTCATTTCAATCAATGCCAAATTATCCAAAGTCTGATCTTGGGTTCTGTTAAGTTCTCCTATCTCATCCTTTATCCTATCTGTCTCCCTTCTCTGTTCTTTCATTTCTTTTTGAATTTTTTTATTTGTTTCTTCTAAAGTCTTTGACCGGGCTGTCAAGTCTTTGATTTTGCTTGACAATTCTCCTACTGCTCCCTCTATTTTCTTATCTATCATCTCATGCATCTCTCCTAGTTTTTTCTCCATATGTATTTCACTCTGTTTGAACTCCTCTTTTATTTTTAGCCACAAAATGTCTAAATCCTTAATCTCTTCTTGTCGAGATGTTTTCCTTTCCGATGGTGTTCCTCCTATCTTTTTTCCATTTCCCCCCAACATTTTCTCCTCCTCTAATTTCGTGTGCATGCACACGAAAGCTTATACCAAGAACTAACTTAGTTGGTCTTTAAGGTGCTACAGGAAGGAATTTTTTTATTCCTCCTCTAATTGTTTAATTAAATCCCTTGTAATATTTGTTCTCTCCCCTAGAGGGCGCACAATCTAATCCCAGTCTAATTAATTATCAAACAATATATTCCCAGATAACAGTTAATTTCCAAAATTAAAGACCCAGTTGATAAACTTACAATCTATCGATTCCAAATCTAAATAGAGTCTAACATAACTTCACAGCTAATGCCAGTTATTCCAAATTATTGCAATAATAGACTTATTAAAGGCTTATTAGTTGTGTAACGATAAGGGCCCTATAGGAAGATCCATAATAATCTATCAGTTTTACAAGGATACCTTTGTAATGAGAAAAAAATTGAAAAAAAGAGGAAGAGGAAAAAATATAACAACAAACAGAGCACCAAACTGACATTAAAGGCAGCAGCTTCAATTTAACATATATCTAAATTTTGTTTTATCTAAAGGCTCCCTTTCCTTCTTTCTGTTTAACCTTCGGCCACTTATTCAACTTATTCGACTCCACCATTTCACCAGGAGGATGCATCCATGTTTAAGGGTTGGTCTCAGTAACCAAATCTTTGTGGTCAAGGAAAGGAGCGGGGAACCTCGAGGCAGTTCGTAGAGGAAGAAAATATGAATAAACAGGAAAATAAGAAGTAAGCCCAATCCCTAATGTACAGTACGATATGCTCCACACAGTCAGGTCTCCCCAGGTAGTGAAAAAAGGGGGAGATAAATTATTTACTTGACTTCTAGCTTCTTTTTTCTTCAGCCACTTGCTGGCTTAATCCAATATTGGGCTATACTTATAAAAGAATCAGAGGTCTGAAAAACCAAGCATCAAATCCAATCCAACAAATAGGTAGAAATGAGTAGAGATGTGTCCTTCAATAGTCCATTCCAAATTTCCAAACCTTTAAGAGTCTGAGATATTCAAATTTAAGTCCAGTCATGCAAAAGGCAGAAGTAGGTATTCAAATAAAAATTAGTCTGTATCCCTGTATGTTCAGTTCATGAAGAGTTCCAAACAATTCAAGGATAAGGAGAAAGACAAATAATCTAAGGTTTTTTTAAGAGGAGGAGGGAGTGGGTTAATGTCCAAGTTTATTTTGTTTTAAAGCCATTATTCTGTTTTCGTCCTTTCTTCCCTCTCCCTCTTTCCCCCTAATGTTTCAATATTGGCATTTAAAAAGAATATTTGTTTCTTTGTAACCACTCTGTTCTCTTATTTTTAATGTCTTTCCCCCAAAAGGAATACAAAGTTTCTAGAGGTCTGTTCAGTTGTTTCAATATTATTTTAGTTCCCTTTGCCTCGCTTAAAAAATAGCTGAGGACTTTCACTTTTCTGTTTTCTACAGCGGGTGAATAGCCGCTTCCTTTCTTCACTTCTACAACTAATTATCCTGCGCCATTTTCACTCTGAAAAACAGGTCGGGCTCCTCAATCAAATCTTTTCTCATCCAGAGCTCCCTTAGTGTTTAATCCAAAACTTTTTACACAGAATTACTCCAAAAACACAAAGAGTTCTGTTCTTAAAGTTACGGAGGTTTGTTGCTTTTCCAGTAGGAGCTAGAGGCATCGCTACACGGGGTCCGCAGAGCTTACCATTCGCGTTTCTCAGTCCCGTCATTCTCGAGACTTTAAAAAAAAACCCCGAAAAAACTTCGGAGCCATTCCAACGCTGCTGGATAGCTTATCCCTCAAGGGTACCCCCCTTGAGATTTTGGTGGTCGCAGTGCCTTTGCGATGCCCCCCAATCCCCCGTAAAGCTCGGAGAAGCTCTCAGCGGCTTCTCCACGCTCCCTGCTGCTTGCGATCCCAAACCGGAAGTCTCAAAAAACGAACATTCTTCATTTGCAAAATCTTACACACCACATTAAACAGGACGTTGGACTTTCTGGCCTGTGGGACTCATTCACCCAGTGGCTCACTGGCTGGTTGCCAAACCTGAATTGGCTTCGTAATCTCTTTCAATATGCCATTATTATAATATGTATATTGATTTTGCTATGTTGCTTCCTCCAATGCATTCCTGGACTCATAAGTCTTTTGTCTCGGTTTCTCTCTCCCCCTCAGCCACCCAATAAAATCATTGCTGCCTACTTTGCGAAATTGCAGCACCAGCAGTAAACATTAGGGGAGATGTGGCGAACTTATTTCGGGCATGCGCTGGCATACCACGTATCCCGAAGTATTTTTGTCTTATTCACCCAGAACACCTCGCAAATAAGAAAAGAAAGGGGGAGATGAAGGAAAGCATTGCTTTTGCACATGACCATGGCATGATGGGAAGCATTGCTTCTGCACATAACTGTGGCATGATGGGAAGTCTTGCTTCTAAGCTTTGTTCTGCTCATGCTGCTCAAACCGTGCTGATGCTAAGACATTCCCTCATCACCCTGGTACGTTCTGTTCACCTTGAGTTCACACCATATCTGTCAGGGAACTGCCATCGGAGCCAAGAGTGGAGGTAAGGCTCCCCGACCATGCAGGAGAAGGGACCAGCAGAGGGAGAGAGAACACTCCCTTTGGGGAAGGTTATCAGTGTGACACCGGGGAGGAAGGGGACCAGGGAAGGACTTCGGAGAGAGAGCTCCAAGACTCTTCCACAGAGACCAGCGGGGAGAGTCCAGGACCTCCACTGGCTACGCCTACTCTGCGCAGAAAGCTTCTGCGCAGGGAGGCTAGGCGGAGACTGGGCGTCAAGGAATTTTTATGTTGGAAGAAATTCAGGAAACGCCCACTGATGGATTCTGCCAGCGACTGACACAGCCACGGAGGAAGGGCTGTCCAGCCAGGGAAAGGTTTAGCCAGGCAACGTTGCCTAGAACTTCAGCATCCTTTACGCACGAGCAACCCCAATTCCCATTACAGCAATCCGTCAGTCCCTGACGTTGCTCGCGCACCACGACAGGACAGGCAGCATCATGAGTCAAACCGGAGGAGCAGGCGCCGGAGAGGGAGCAGCGGAAGCGCCAAATCTGGAGGAGAGAAACCAAGATTTGGAAAAGCAGCTTGCTGTGTTAGAGGCGCGGCTAGATGAACGGAGGACTCAGGATGCCCGGGGAAGGCCCACCCCCATCGCAAAGAAGGTACCGGGACTGGTGCACAAGTTTGGGGGGAACCCAAGAGACTATAATGCATTCAGGATGGAGGTACAGTACGCGCTGGAACTGCAGTATGATGACTTTGCTGATGATGAGGGGAGAGTTGCTTACGTTATCGGGCATCTTCAGGACGCTGCTAGGGAATGGATCCGGCCATTAATGGCGATGCAGAATGCTGCCCTAAAGGATCTTTGAAAAAATTTTGGCGCCATGGACGCCATCTTCGCAAGTGGAGTGGAGCAGAGTGTGACACGCAGGGAACTAATGGCGTGCAAACAAGGGGGCCAGACAGTTAGAGAGTACTGGTCGCGTTTTGCGATGCTTATCCATAAACTGGGGTGGGAACTGAGCTCGGAACCAGTGCAAATGCTGTTTGAGGAAGGCTTATCCCCCTCAGTGAAAGACGAACTTTCCCGCGCGCCCCGCCCTCAGTTGATGGATCAGCTGACTAAGGCTGTGCTTGCGATTGGAGTACAGCAAGAAGCGCGCGCGCAAGAGAGACGGGAGTGGAGAGGAGAGCGTTGGCATGACAACCGCATTCCTGAAATACCAGAGCCACTTTCCCAGCCTGAGGAACCAATGGAGATTGGGGGGGGCACGAGCGCGGGGGGTTTCAAACTCCAACGAAGGACGAAAGAAGGAGGGGGAAAAACAGCCAAGAAGTGTTTCCTCTGCCTACAGCCAGGGCATTTTGCTAGGGTCTGCCCTCAAAGGAAGGCATGGCAAGGAATGGTGGGGGCTGATGACTGTGAGGAGGAGGGCGCTAAGGAGCAGGGAAACGCCAACGCTTGGCTGCCGATCAGCGGGCACAGCAGCCAGGCAAGTAACCAGTAAAAGTGCCAAAGCCAGACCCCCCCCCCCAAGCAGCCATAGCCATAGAGGTGGTGCTAGAACTCCCTAATGGGCACCCAATCAAGGTTAAGGCACTGCTGGACTCAGGCAGTTCCTGTAATTTTTTCAACAAGGATTTCACGCTGGAGCACCAGTTACACCTCCTGCCGCTAGAGTGCCCCTTACAAGTAACGACCATTGATGGCAGGGAACTCCTGGGAGGGGAAGTGACGCACCAGACTCCCCCCATGAGAATGAGGGTCTCCAGACACACAGAAACCCTTGCCTTTCATGTAGCCAGACTGGCAGGACCACCAGTCATCCTGGGAATGAGCTGGTTGGCGCTACATGATCCAGTGGTGGCATGGCACCAGCGGACAGTGACCTTTGGGTCAGCTCACTGTTTGGAACACTGTCACGGTGGGGAAGTCCCGAGGGTAGCCGTGGCCCAGGTAGCAGGAATGGCAGTGGGAGAAAAGGGGAAGGTACCACCACAATACGCTGACCTGCAGGATGTTTTCAGCGAGAAGGAAGCGGATAAACTACCCCCCATAGGCCCTTCGACTGTCAAATCAACCTACTACCAGGAGCTCAGCTCCCAGTGGGTAAATTGTACGCCATGTCGGACAAGGAGATGCAGGAGTTGCGGGAGTTTATTGACAAGAACCTGAAAAGAGGCTTCATAAGGGAATCAAGGGCGGTGGGAGGCAGTCCAGTGTTCTTTGCGGACAAAAAGGACACTAAACAGCCCAGATTGGTCGTAGAATTCAGATCCTTGAACCTTGTATCGGAACCCGTGACCTTCCCCATGCCCAGGATTGATGATATTTTAACCCGGGTGAGGAAGGGAAAGATCTTTACCAAGCTGGACCTTCAGGGGGCGTACAATTTGATTAGGATGAGGGAAGGGGATGAATGGAAAACCACCATGTTCACCCCTCTGGGAGCCTTTGAGTACCTCGTTATGCCCTTTGGATTACAATCAGGCTCCGCCTGTTTTCAATCTTTCATGCACCATGTGTTGGGATCCTTGCTAT
This sequence comes from Podarcis bocagei, assembly GCF_964188305.1. Lineage (NCBI taxonomy): Eukaryota > Metazoa > Chordata > Lepidosauria > Squamata > Lacertidae > Podarcis > Podarcis bocagei. Next base: position 5,582,270 of record NC_138131.1, on the reverse strand, counting down.
ACAAGAATTCTGTGGCCTTTCTAGATGACGTGTTAATCTATTCGGACAACGAGGAGCAACACGTTCGGGACGTTCAGGAAGTGCTAAAGAGGCTACAGGAACACCAGTTGTGGGTCAAATTGGAGAAGTGCCAATTCCACGCACGAGAGGTCGAGTTCCTGGGATACAGGTTGTCGGACAAGGGCCTAGCTATGGACCCAAGCAAGGTGCAGGCGGTGCTGGAATGGAAGGCCCCCAAGACCCGGAAGGACGTGCAGAGGTTCCTGGGGTTTGCGAACTTCTATCGGAAGTTCATCAAGAACTTCGCCCACTTAACCGCACCCATCACCGATTGTCTCAGTAGCAAAAAGAAGTTCGTCTGGACAGAAGAGACACAGCAATCTTTCGAAAGGCTAAAAAAGGCGTTTGCTTCGGAAGAGCAGCTCTTGCACGTGGATCTGCAAAAGCCAATGAGGTTGGAGACAGACGCGTCAGACAGAGCGGTAGGGGCGGTGCTTCTCCAGCCGGGAGACAAGTCCAGCTGGAGGACGTGCACATTCTTTTCAAGGAAGCTGAGCAAGTCTGAGCAAAACTACACGGTGTATGATCGAGAACTGCTGGCTATTTATGAAGCCTTTAGATCCAGGTGTGCACGGACCATAAGAACCTAGAGTACTGGAGGACTGCACGAGTACTCAACCAACGACAGGTGCGGTGGGCTCAAGAATTCTCCACGTTTTTCTTCGAGATTCGATACGTGCCGGGAGAGGAAAACGTCAGAGCAGACGCCCTCTCCCGGAAGCCGGAGTATCTGGAAGGAGAAGGACCACCAGAAGCACGACATGTGATTCCCGAGAACCGATGGGTGTGGGGGGGAGTGTTAGTTGAGACACGAGAACTAGTAGGACTGACGAGGGACGACGAGTTCGCCCAAACGAAAATCCGGGAACTCAGAGGCACGGGGGGAAACCATGGGGGGTTTGAGGAGAAAGATGGGGTACTATATTACAGGGGAGCACTATATGTACCAGGGGATGACTTGAGGAGAAGGGTACTCAAACAACTCCATGATAACCCGACGGCGGGGCATTTCGGTCAACACAAGACCATGTTGCTGGTCACCAGGCAGTTCTGGTGGCCAAGGGTGAGGGAAGATGTACGGGAGTACATACGAGGGTGTGACTGCTGCCAGCGAGCAAAGGGGGAGAGGGCGGCGCCCGCGGGACTACTGGAACCTTTACCCACACCGGGAAAACCATGGGAGGTGGTGTCCATAGATTTTATGACAGATTTGCCCAAATCGAGAGGGAAAACAGCTGTCATGGTGGTTGTTGACCTGTTAACAAAAATGTGCCATTTTATCGCTTGCTCGCATGCGGTGATGGCAGAGGAAACTGCCAGGCTGTTTGTGGATCACATCTTCAGACTGCATGGCGCCCCCTTGAGGGTTTTGTCCGACCGAGGGAAGCAATTTACTTCCCGGTTCTGGAGGAAGTCGAGGTGAACATCCCGGTTCTTGCTGGAAGTCGAGGTGAGCTTCTCGACGGCCAGACACCCAGAGACCAACGGACAAGCGGAAAGAGCGAACAGTATACTCCAACAATATCTACGCTGCTATGTCAGCGAGAGGCAGAACGACTGGGTGGATAAACTGGGGCTGGTAGAATTTGCGTACAATAACGCGGAACACGTGTCCACGGGGATGAGCCCGTTCATGGCCAATTACGGGTGTCATCCCAGGGCTTTCCCAGGGGGTGGGAAGGAGAGGTGGAGTGTGCCAGCAGCGGAGCAGTTTGTGGAAGAAATGGAAGCCTTACACCAACAACTTAAAATGAACTTGGAAAGGGCCAAGGAAGTGTATAAGAGGCATGCAGACAAGCACCGCAGGGAAGGAGAAACCATACGGGTGGGGGACCGGGTGTGGTTGTCAACCCAGGGGTTACCTTTCAAGGGAGGGTGCAAGAAATTGCTGCCCAGGCGGCTGGGACCTTTCGAGGTAACCCAGCAGGTCAGTCCAGTGGCCTTTCGGCTCAAGTTGCCGACCAGTATGAAACTACACCCGGTGTTCCATAGGTCCCTACTCTCTCTGTCCAGGGAGGGGCTGGAATTTCCGGGGCGAGAGAGAGAGGTCCCCACTCACCCACGCATAGAGGAGAGGGAACTCAGCAGTCAAGCCATGGAAATACTTGATTCAAGATTGAGAGGAGGGGTAGTGGAGTATTTGGTGGCTTGGGAGGGGGAACCTGAGTCGGAAAACACGTGGGTTCCAGCGGAGACCATCAGGGATGAGGATCTCAGGGGGGAGGCCAGACACTAGTACGAAAAGGGTTTTAGAACTAATTCAAGAATTTGGTCAAGTTGCAGGATTCAAGTTCAATAAACAAAAAACTTTTTTGGAGAAAAATTTAATAGCTATGGAAAGGGAGAGGTTCCAGAATGAAACAGGGTTGACAGTGGTCAAGAAGGTGAAATACTTGGGGATTAATATGACATCTAAGAATGTGAATTTGTTTAAAGATAATTATGAGAAATGCTGGACAGAAGTTAAAAAGGATCTAGAAATATGGTCAAATTTGAAGCTTTCCTTGTTAGGCCGAATTACAGTTATTAAGATGAATGTATTGCCTAGAATGTTATTTTTATTTCAAGCATTGCAAATTCTTGACAAGATGGACTGTTTCAAGAGGTGGCAGAAAGACATTTCGAAATTTGTCTGGCAGGGCAAAAAACCCAGAATAAAGTTTAAAATTTTAACGGATGCAAAGGAAAGAGGGGGATTTGCCCTGCCGGACTTAAAACTGTACTATGAATCAGCAGCTTTTTGCTGGATGAAAGAGTGGCTGCTCCTCGAGAATACAGATACTTTGGACTTGGAAGGTTTTAATAATGTATTTGGATGGCATGCATATCTATGGTATGATAAGGTTAAAGCGCATAAAGCTTTTAAAAATCACATTGTTAGGAAAGCATTATATAATGTCTGGATCAGATACAAAGATTTGTTGGAAAATAAAACCCCAAGGTGGCTATCGCCAATGGAAGCTAAAGCCGTGAAAAAACTTAACATGGAGGCCAAATGGCCAAAATATTGGGAAATTTTGGAACAAGAGGGAGATAAACGGAAATTACAGAGTTATGAGAGATTGAAGTCTAAAGTACGAGACTGGCTCCATTACTATCAAATAATGGAGGTGTATAAACAGGACAGGAAAATTGGCTTCCAGGTGGAGAAATCAAAACTAGAAACAGAACTGTTAGAACCCAATGCTAAGAATCTGTCAAGAATGTATAATTTGTTGCTGAAATGGAATACACAAGATGAAACAGTTAAATCTGCTATGATTAAGTGGGCACAGGACATTGGTCATAACATTATGTTTGCTGACTGGGAACAGTTGTGGACCACCGGTATTAAATTCACGGCATGTAATGCCTTAAAGGAAAATATTATGAAAATGATCTATAGGTGGTACATGACCCCAGTCAAGCTAGCAAAAATTTACCATTTGCCTGATAATAAGTGTGATGTAAATGTAAAGAAACTGAAGGTACTTTTTATCACCTTTGGTGGACGTGCCCGAAGATTAAGGCTTTCTGGGAAATGATATATAATGAAATGAAAAAGGTACTTAAATGTACTTTTCCTAAGAAACCAGAGGCCTTTCTCTTGGGCATTGTCGGCCAATTGGTGCCAAAGAAAGACAGAACTTTTTTTATGTATGCTACAACAGCAGCAAGAATACTCATCGCAAAGTATTGGAAGACACAAGATCTACCCACTCTGGAAGAATGGCAGATGAAGGTGATAGACTACATGGGACTGGCTGAAATGACCGGCAGAATCCGTGACCAGGGGAAAGAGACGGCGGATGAAGACTGGAAGAAATTTAAAATTTATCTTAAGAAACATTGCAAAATTAATGAATGCTAAAATGTTGAGGTTTTAGAAAAAAAGGGATTACAGCTGTAAAAGATTAAGTATAAGAAAAGAATAAGGGAAAATTCGATAAAACCAAGGGGCAGGATTTGCTGAAACAAATTTGGAAATTGGGATGCAGAAAGGGGAGGTATGGGGAAGTCGGTGAAGTAAGGTTTAAGAAAAAAGGACTCGACTTCCGGAGGCGGCGCGAAACGGTAATGGCGGTCCTCTTCGCTCTGTGAAGGGGAGCTCCGCATAAACGGGTCGTCCGCTACGGCACAGCGAAGACCCATAAAGATAAACCACAGGCAGAGTGAGCCTGTGACCGTGGGACTCGGCGGGCACCAGAAGCGCCCCCCGAAACGAAGAAGGAACCCCGTAAGGGGCTCCGGAACGTGGAAGGGTGGCGCGGTGCTGTGAGTTGATCGCTCTTTCTGCAGAAGTGAAGCCGCGCGGCTGCTACCGATGAGCGCTGACCTTTTTTCCTGGAACAATTGATTTAAAACTACAAACCCATAAGTAAGGGGAAATTAAGAAATCTTGGGACTAAAGAGACTGAATTTGGCTGAAAGCGGGAGATGCAACCAGGAAGTCCGTCTCCCGACCGTGCTTAAAGAACTAAAGTAAAGATTTTGACAAGCTGGAATCGCTTTTTAAAAAAAAGGTTTTAAAAGTGTGGCTTATTGTGCAACAACTGAATTTGCTTTCAAGAGACTTTTAAGAGATTAAGAGACAATTTCGTTTTACTTTTCTTGGTTACCCTCCCTTTTCTTTCTGGATTGTTTAAAAGAAGCCCAATTCACGGGCTGTCAGGCTAAAGGCAAAAAGAACTGTCAAACTGCTGAATCTGGCTAACTGTCGAAAGTGTTACATTGGAGCGTTACAATTTGGATACAAATGGGGAAGTTATTTTTCGCACCTCTTTGAGACTTTGTTTTAACTTTGGGAAGTTCTGCATCGCAAAAGGGAGCTGAAGGATCCTTTCAACGTGTTTTAAACTGCTGGGATTTTAATGGCGGAACAACTCTATTCTTTCCTTTGAGACATTGTTGCACTCCCCCTAGAGGACTGTGGATTTACAATTGTCTGGGATTTGCCTTCTGTTTTGATTTTCTGCTGCCTTGCTGTTTACTCTCTGGAACTGACTTTCCCATGGGACTGCACATAGCTTGACCTTGGCACGTAGACAGGATTGGAATGAGTGGCACGGGGAAAGCAAGATTGGCTAAAACGAAAGCTAAACAATTAGTACAAACAACTCTGACTTCTCAGCCACGCAGATCATCTGTCCCAGCTGTTTTAGGGATACAAGAAGGAGAAGCTGAGCAGACATCATTAGAGGATATGGCTACAGGAGGATCTTCTGCACTTTTAGAACAATTTTTGGGACAATTGGAAAGTTTAAATAAAAAGGCAGACGAGCATTCGACAAAAATTGACCAAGCCACAGCCAGCATTAATAAATTGACTGAACAAGTTGCTCAACATACACAAGCAATCGGGAATCTACAGGAAGCAACTCTAGAAAATCGCAAACTGGCTGAGGAAGCTAATCAAAAAGCTGTGGAAGCCAATTAGAGAGTTGAAGCAATACAGGTGGAAGTAAAACCTTTGCACAAACAAATTAACGAACAGCAGGCCTACCTGTCTATGATTGAATTAAGAAATAGGGAAAATAATCTCAGATTGAGAGCCATCCCGGAACTTGAACAGGGGGATTTGATTGGTTATTTGTCATCAGAATTTTCAAAGTTCTGGGCCATTGAAGAAGATAAGGACTTCAAAATCGTAAGTGCTTTTAGACTGGGAAGAGTGGTGAGGAAGGACAGATCCAGAGACTGTTTGATCATTTTGAGATCCAAGCAAGAGAGAGACAAAATATTAGGCCTTCATTTCGAAAAATCACTTGATATTCAAGGCAACAAGGCAGAAATCTACAAAGATATCCCGAAACAACTTTTGGACCTTAGATCTACATACACAGATTTAACAAGATTGTTGAGAAGCAACTCAATTCCCTTTAGGTGGGAATTTCCTCAAGGATTATCCTTTAACTTCAAAGGAAAGAAATTCAAAATTAAATCAGCAGAAGACCAACAAAAATTTCTAGACGACCAAGGAGAGGACCTTCAGAAAGGAGCAGTAGGACCTGGGTCTTAATAATAATAATAAAATAATAATAAATTTTATTTATATCCCGCCCTCCCCAGCCGAAGCCGGGCTCAGGGCGGCTAACAACACTGGCGGAGTTGGTCTTGGCCACCACCTCCGCCAGTACCAGCACCTGTACCCGCACCCTTGGGATCAGAGGATCAAAAGGAAAAGACACCACCACCAAAGGAATAGCGGATTGATCCAGGATGTCTTTGCAGCTTCTTAGTTGGAATATTAATGGCGGGAATTCCCCGGAAAAAAGGACAAGAATATTTCATATATTGAAGAAAGAACAATTGGACATTATTTGTTTGCAGGAAACCCATGTGACTAGGCTCCACAGAAAAGTGCTAATTAACAAAAGACTAGGCCAAGAATTTATATCATCGGACAGAGTCAAAAAAAGAGGAGTGGTGATTTATGCAAAGGAGAGCCTATCACCAAAGTTTTTATTTAAAGATGAACAAGGAAGAATTTTGGCAATAGAGATACAAACCCAAGGAGAAAAGTTTTTGATACTAGGAATATATGCACCGAATGAGGGGAAATCAGAATTTTACAAGAAACTGCATGAGACTATGCTGGATTATCTGGACTATAGCAACATCATTATGGTGGGAGATATGAATGGGGTGGTCTCTATAAATATGGATAAGTCACAAAATCAAAATTTGACAAAAGACGGCAGACTACCTAAAACTTTCTTTGAGCTAACTGACAACATGGACCTGATTGACATCTGGAGGACAAAGAACCCCCTAGGAAAAGAAGGAACATTCTTTTCTGAAGCCCATCTGACATGGACAAGAATCGACCAAATATGGATAACTAGAGGACTGGCACCTAAGACTAGAAAAGTGGAAATCTGCCCAAAAACCTGCTCCGACCATAACGCCATGAAAATGGAAATTAGACTAACCCCAATCGGTTCTTTCAGATGGAAAATGAATGACACCTTGTTAAGAGATCAGGAGGTTGTGAAGAAGGCCCAGAAGACATTACAAGACTATTTTGAAATAAATCTGAATACCACAGTGGAAAAAAGAGTAATCTGGGATGCAAGTAAAGCTGTTATGAGAGGGTTTTTGATACAACAGAACACGATAAAGAAAAGACTCTGGAATGAAAAAAAGGACAAGATTTTAGAGAAGATAAGAGATGGTGAGAAAAAATTAAGATCAAAACCCAAATCTCAGGAGATTCTGAGAGAAATCAAATTCCATCAAGCACAATATGCCAAATTGATAAATCAAGAAGTAGAGTGGAAAATTAAATTAATGAAACAAAGATCATTTGAATCAGCAAATAAGTGTGGGAAACTGATAGCATGGCAGTTGAAAAAGAGACAAAAATTGAACATGGTTACAAACCTAGAGATTGAAGGGAGAAATATCCAGAAACCTGAGGAAATTAGAAAGTGCTTCCAGAGATACTTCAAACAACTTTACACGCAAGGGCCGCAGAAAGAGACTGAGATAGACCAATTTTTAAAAATAAATGGACTACCAAAATTATCCCAGGAAAAGAGAACAGCTCTGAACTATAAAATAACACAACAAGAAATTGAAGGTGCCATTCAGAATATGCAACTAGGCAAATCTCCAGGACCAGATGGACTCACCTCCAAGTATTATAAGACATTGAAAGATCTCTTGATTCAACCACTAATGGAGGTGTGTAATCAGATCATGGAGGGGAAGAAGGCACCGGAATCGTGGAAAGAAGCTTTCATCACATTGATACCTAAATTGGAAACTGAAAAGACTCAACTTAAGAACTACCGTCCCATCTCACTCCTAAATGTGGATTACAAAATTTTTGCAGACATTTTGGCAAGTAGACTTAAAAAAGTGATAAATGAAGTAATTCATAAAGATCAGGCAGGCTTTCTCCCAGGCAGACATTTGTCTGATAATACTAGAAATATTATTGACATTTTGGAACTTCTGCAAAGTAATATCAATACAAAAGCAGTGTTAATTTTTATTGATGCGGAGAAGGCATTTGACAACATCTCTTGGAAGTTTATGAAGAAAAACCTTGAAGGGATGGGAGTGGGACGGGGGTTTGAAAATGGAATAGAGGCAATTTATTCAGAACAAAAAGCTAAATTGATAGTTAACAATGTGGTGACAGAAGAGTTCAAAATTGAAAAAGGAACACGACAAGGGTGCCCCATATCCCCTTTGTTATTTATCTCAGTCCTGGAGGTGCTTCTGAATATGATTAGGGAGGACCGGTTGGTGCAAGGAATACAGGTCGGAGTGAAACAGTACAAACTTAAAGCTTTTGCAGATGACTTGGTTTTAACATTACAGGAGCCAGAATCTAGTACGAAAAGAGTTTTAGAACTGATTCATGAGTTTGGTCGGGTGGCGGGATTTAAACTGAACAAGCAAAAAACTAAGGTTTTGGAGAAAAATTTGACACCTTTGGAGCCAGAAAGGTTTCAGAAAGAGACTGAATTAAATGTGGTTAAAAAGGTGAAATACCTAGGGGTTAACTTGACTGCTAAAAACTTGAACTTATTTAAAGATAACTATGAAAAATGTTGGTCAGAAATCAAGAAGGATCTAGAAACTTGGTCAAGATTGAAACTTTCCTTGTTGGGTCGAATTGCAGCTATAAAGATGAATGTATTGCCAAAGATGTTGTTTTTATTTCAAACCCTACAGATTGTGGACAGAGTGGAATGTTTTGGAAAGTGGCAGAGAGATATTTCTAAGTTTGTCTGGCAGGGCAAAAAACCCAGAATAAAATTTAAAATTCTAACTGATGCAAAGGAAAGAGGGGGATTTGCCCTGCTGGACTTAAGGTTATATTACGAAGCTGCAGCTTTCTGCTGGATGAAAGATTGGTTACTCTTAGAAAACACTGATGTCCTAGATCTGGAAGGGTTTAATAATGCTTTTGGTTGGCATGCATATCTGTGGTATGACAAGGTAAAAGTTCATAAAGGGTTTAAAAACCATATTGTCAGGAAAGCAATATTTATTGTCTGGACAAAGTATAAAGACTTATTAGAAAATAAGACCCCAAGGTGGTTATCACCAATTGAGGCTAAGGCCCGGAAAAGAATCAATATGGAGGCCGGCTGGCCGAAATATTGGGAAATAATAGAAAAAATTGGAGACAATTGGAGGTTGCAGAGCTTGGAGAAATTAAAGAATAAGGTGCGAGATTGGTTACATTACGCTCAAATTAAAGAGGTTTTTAATCTAGACAGAAAGAAAGGATTCCAGGTGGAAAAATCGAAATTAGAAACAGAATTGTTAGAACCAAAGACCAAGGTACTTTCTAGAATGTATAACTTGCTGCTTGAATGGAATACTCAGGATGAGACAGTTAAATCAGCTATGATAAAATGGGCTCAGGACATTGGATATAACATCATGTTTGAGGACTGGGAAAGGGTATGGACCACCGGAATGATATTCACGGCATGTAATGCCCTGAAGGAAAATATTATGAAACTGATATATAGGTGGTACATGACCCCAGTCAAGCTTGCAAAAATATATCACCTGTCTGATAATAAATGTTGGAAATGTAAGGAGGCTGAAGGGTCATTCTTTCACCTCTGGTGGACTTGTCCAAGAGTGAAGGTCTTCTGTGAAATGATCTACAATGATTTAAAAACGTATTTAAATATACCTTTACTAAGAAACCAGAAGCCTTCCTCTTGGGCATTGTCGGCCAGAAAGTGTTAAAGAAGGACAGAACCTTTTTTATGTATGCGACTACAGCAGCAAGAATACTTATTGCAAAATATTGGAAGACACAAGATTTGCCCACACTGGAAGAGTGGCAGACGCAATTGATGGATTACATGGAACTGGCTGAAATGACTGGCAGAATCCGAGATTTGGGAGAAGAAACAATGGAAGAGGATTGGAAAAAGTTCAAGGACTATTTACAAAAACAGTATAAATTGTATGAATGTTAAGAAACTGCACGATTTAGAAAAATATGGTTCCAGTATCTTGATTGTGAGATATTGAAAATTAAGTGAGATGCAAGAAAGAATTGAAACTTAAAGTAATATTATGTTTATTTTAAGTTATAAGTAATTGACAAAATTTGCTTTAAGCTTAGAAAGATAACATTTGAGAAGTACAAAATAAGAAATCAAAGATGGTAACAATTTGCTGATACTTTTATTATAGAGAATGCAGGGTAAGGGAGATGTGAGGAAGTCCAGTTAGTTATATAAAAAAGGTTATGAATAGTTGTGTTTTTTCTTTTTTCTTTACTTTTCTTTTTCTATATTGTTTGTGGGTGTAATTGTATCTGTTTTCTTTTTTGGTTTGTTATTTTTTTGGGGAAGGGAATTTGTGTGTTTATTGTGTGCTTTTTATTTTATGTTTGAAAATTGAATAAAATATTTATTTTTTAAAAAAAGAAAAAAGGACTCGAAATTATACATGCTTGTTTATGTGTTTGTTTGTTTGTATTGTGTAATGTTTGTGTTTATAAAAATTGTGAAAAACCAATAAAAATTTTATTTTTTAAAAAAAGAGGATCTCAGGGGGGAGTTTCAGAGCAGGTTCCCAAGGAAGCCCAAACTGGTAGCGAGGTTCTGGGAGGAGCAATTTGGCACTACAGATGAGGAAGAAGAGTTTGTGGGGTTTCCGGCGTCCGACGAGGAGGAAGGAGAGGAATCTGAGGGTGAGGAATCGGACTGGGAGGGTGATCCGGTACAAAGAGATAGCAGCAGGTGGAGAGCTATGTTTGAATCTTCAGAGGATGGGGGTAGCTCCTTCAGGGGAGTGCAGGGAGGCTAGGCGGAGACTGGGCGTCAAGGAATTTTTATGTTGGAAGAAATTCAGGAAACGCCCACTGACGGATTCTGCCAGCGACTGACACAGCCACGGAGGAAGGGCTGTCCAGCCAGGGAAAGGTTTAGCCAGGCAACGTTGCCTAGAACTTCAGCATCCTCTACGCACGAGCAACCCCAATTCCCATTACAATATCAGTCTGTACTTACCCCTCTTTGTACATTCCTTTTCGTACCACTCTGGTACGGGCAGTCCGAAACCATGCCAGCAACAAGCACACACGTGGCAAACGCTGTATAATATCCAATTAAAGGGAGTCTCTGAGGCTTGCTCGAGAGACGCCTCCCGTATGACACCTACCTACTCGTCTGTCATTCATTTCAACCCAACAGGGTGTCATGACCTTCTAGATCTAAAATATCCCAATTTTTTAATAAATACCAATCTTTCAACCAGAGAAGACATGAGGCTTCGTAATATAGCTTCAAATCCGGTAACCCGTAGCCACCTCTTTCTACAGTATCTATTAATATTTTGTGCTTTACTCTTGGTCTTTTACCCTTCCACAAAAATTTATAAATTTCTTTTTGCCACTTGTTGATACTGCTGGTCTTTCCTGTAATTGGAATCGTTTGGAATAGAAAGAGTAGCTTCGGTAAAACTATCATTTTAATTACCGAAATGCGGCCCAGGAATGATAAATTTAACCTTGTCCATGTCTCCAACTGTCTTTTGATATCTTTCCAACAATGGGTATAATTATCTTCATATAAGTTAATATTCTTTGGTGTTATCCATAATCCTAAATACTTGATTTTGGGGTAGATTTTAATGTGTATTATTTGTTCTAATTCTGCTTTTTCATCTGGCGACATATTTTTAACTAATAGTTTTGTCTTGTTTAAATTCATTTTGAACCCCGCAACTTTACCGTAGCCATATATTATTTCCAACGCCTTTCTTAAACTCTGTTTTGGTTGCTCCGTAGTTATAATTAAATCGTCAGCAAATGCCCTCATTTTGTAACTTCTATTTCCCAGCATAATCCCTTTTATTTCTTTTTCTTCCCTAATTTGTTTACATAAAACTTCCAATGTTAATATGAACATTAAGGGGGATAGTGGGCGACCTTGTCTGACCCCTTTACTGATTTCACACTCCTGTGATAAATTTCCATTGATTATGATTTTAGCTTTTTGTTTTGATTATATTGCTTCAATCCCTTTTATATACTGTATACCAAAATCCATATGGTGTAATAGACCTTTCATAAATTTCCAGGATACCCTGTCGAAAGCTTTTTCTGCATCTATAGCCATTAAGACTGCCTTCTTTTCTATTCTTAAGTCTAATTACGCTAATAAGTTTATAATGTTTCTAGTGTTGCTATAAATGTGCCTCCTGGGCAAAAAGCCAGCTTGGTCATTGTGTATCATCATCTGGAAGCCTTTTTTTGATCTTTCGGCTAAAATATTTGCATATAATTTATAATCGTTATTTAGAAGTGCGATAGGCCTATAGTTGTTAATAAGTAGATTTTCCGTTCCCTGTTTTGGAATTAATGCAATAAGGCTGTCTTTCCAAGAATCCGGCATGGTTCCGTCTTTTAAGATGTTGTTCATGATACTTCTTAATGGGTCAGACAGCAAGTCCTCCATTTTTTTATAATATATTGCCGGTAGGCCGTCTGGCCCTGGTGGCTTTCCTATCTTTGCTTCCTTAATTGCTCTTTGAATTTCGTACGATGTAATAGGGGCATTCAACAGTTCTTTTTGTTCTTTAGTAAGTTTCGGAAGACAGTTCTGTTCTAAATGTTCTTTAACTTCTTCTGTTGTTTCATTTCCTTCCTTATAGATTTCTCTAAAGAATTCGAGAAATCGTTTCTCTATTTTTTTAGGGTTGTTTATTATTTTGCCTTTGCACTTAACTCTATTTATAATCATTTCTGCCTCTCTCTTCTTTAATTGCCATGCTAATAACCAGACTCAGGTTCTGTTTCAGGCTGTGTCTCTGTTTCAGGCTCCGGCGCTGTATCAGACACTGTTGCAGACTCAGGCTGTGGCACTATGGCTGTAGCTGTGGCTCTGGTTCTGTTTCAGGCTCTGGCACTGTATCAAGCACTGTTTCAGGCTCAGGCTCAGGCTTCTGCTCTTTATTAGGCTTTGTCTCAGTCTTTGGCTCTAGCACTTATTCTAGCTCTATTTCAGGCTCGGCCTGTGTCTCAGCCTTTGTCTCTGGCTGTAGCTGTGGCTCTGGTTCTGTTTCAGGCTCCGGCGCTGTTTCAAGCCCTGTATCTGCCTCTGCCTCTGTTTCGGGCTCTGGCACTCTATCAAGCACTGTTTCTGGCTCTGTCTCTCTTTCAGGCTCTGGTTCTGAATTAGGGTTTTGTTCTGGCTCTGGCTGTGTCTCTGGATCTGGCTGTGTCTCTGCTTCGGGCTCCTATGCTGTATCAAGCACTGTATCAGGCTCTGCCTCTCCCTCTGCCCCTGGCTACGTTTAAGCGTCAGGCTCAGTTTCAGACAGTGTCTCTGTTTCAGGATCCAGCACTCTATCAAGCACTATTTCAGACTCAGGCTGTGGATCTCGGCTGTGGCTCTAGGCTCCGTCTGTGGCTCTGTCTGTGGCTCTGGCTCTCTTTCAGGGTCTGGTTCTGAATGAAGATCTGGTTCTGACTCTGATTCAGGGTCTCATGATGGCTCTTCCTCTGCCTCTGAGCCAGCCATGTTTCAGGGTCTGGCTTTCTTTCAGGCTCTGGTTCTGAATTAGGGTTTTGTTCTGGCTCTGGCTGTGCCTCTGGCTCTGACTCCAGCTCCAGCTCCGGCACTGTATCAAGTATTGTTGCAGACTCAGGCTGTGGCTCTAGGTTGTGGCTGCAGCTATGTTTTGCGCTCCGGCCCTGTATCAAGCCCTATTTCTGGCTCTGGCTCTGGCTTTCATTCAGCTCTGGCTCTGGCTCTGGCTCTGATTCATGGTCTCACTCTGACTCTGATTCAGGGTGTCGCTCTGGCTCTGGCACTCTATCAAGGACTGTTTCAGACTCAGGCTGTGGCTGTGGCTCTGCCTCTGCTTCAGGCTCAGGCTCTGTTTGAGGCTGTGTCTCTGTTTCAGGCTCCAGCACTGTATCAAGTACTGTTGCAGACTCAGGCTGTGGCTCTAGGCTATGGCTGTGGCTGTTGCTCTGGTTTGGGCTGTGGCTCTTTTTCAGGCTCTGGTTCTGAATGAGGGCTTGGTTATGGCACTGATTCAGGGTCTCACTCTGTCTCTGGCTGTTTCTCTTTTGCACCTCAAACGGTGGTTTGTTGTTGTTGTTGTTGTTGTTGTTGTTGTTTTCTTTCTGGGGTAGGACAAATGTTTAGTTGGGGCGGGGATTATTTTAAGTTTAGCATAATTGTTTCTTGCTTTGTTTTTCTTTTACTATTTTTTTAGGTTATTGTATAGTTTGTATTTTGATTTTTAAGGGGAAAGGGTCAGGGCTGCCTGGGAGGGGGCCTCAGCCAACAGAATGGCTGGGGCAGTTTCCCTACGGGGGGATGTATTGGAACACCCAGTCTCTGTTATCGCGGGTGGGAGGAGCAGTTGCGCTAAGACCAGACCACGTCTTTACCGAAGATCTGGTTCTGGTTCTGACTCTGATTCTGATTTCTTTAAGGTTGTTTATTATTTTGCCTTTGCACTTAACTCTATTTATATGCCTTTCTGCCTCTCTCTTCTTTAATCATCATCATCATCATCATCAACCTTTTATTCGACCATCAGTCAGGAAAAAAAGTACATTTGTCAATACACAGTTAAAAGCTCCAGGAAAATTTTAGAACTTAGCCAACACTAAAATGGGCTAAACAGATAGCCCCATATCAATACAGTGAATTATAATCTTGCGACGCTTAAAAGCTAAAAAAAGAAATTTGGCCGACTTCCGGTGGAGCGCGGAACCCGTTGCAGGCGAGGGTTTTTTCCGGTGGGAAAGCCCTAGCTTTTTTGGCCGAAAAAGGAGGTTTTTAGGGCAAAAAAAACCTCTTGTCGAACCTCTGGAGGGTGTCTAGAGGTCCAGGTTCCCGGCGGTGCCTGAAAGCTGTCCGTCCGGCCGCCAGGTAGCCTCCGAAAAAGAGGTGAAGAGTGCGGCGGAACGAGCAGCGGGCAATCGGGCAGCCATTGCAGCGGCTAACTAGCGAAGCCCCGAGCCTGCAGGGAATAGCGCTCCGCTCTCGAAATATAGAAATTCGGATTCATAACATCTAAACTTGTAAGAACTGGTGAGTAATAACAACAAGGAAGTCTCCGATTAAAAAAAGAGAAGAGCTCGAGTTCAGCGGTCGTCTGACATCATTAAAAAGGCGCAGGGCTGTATGCAGAGCCTAAAGCGAAAGTAAGTTGCCGCTAGCGGTTACTGTTTCTGTCTCCCCTGTAACTGTTACTGTTTGGAACTACGGTGAACTACGTTAAGAAGAAAGTAACCTTTTTTTCTTCACAAGAAAGAAGAGAGGGAGGATATCAAGGGGGAGCAGAGGAGCTCCGTGATAAAAGAGAGATCTCAGCTGTAATTGAGGCAACAGAAAGATAGAGAGAACTATTTGGCAATATTCCTGTGAACATACTGTCACGTTAAGAAGAACCTCCGACGCCATATTAACCCTAGGTTAAGAAGGACCTCTGACGCCATATTAAGTGACTTTAAAAGACTTTAAAAGACATTTTGACAGAGAAGATAAAAATACTTTAGCGTCTTTTTGGGTGGTTTTTGGGGGTTCTCGTTTACTATTTTTTTCTGTTCTCTACCTTTGTTTCGAAAAGTGAACAGCTGAAGGTGGGCAGCTGGAAAAATCATTTAAGAATTTTTCTCCCAAACTCGGTAGGGTTTGAGTCCCCCCAGTGGTCTAAACTAAACATTACAATTCGATGCTGAAAACCTCTTTTGAGGTACCTTAGGACTTGTGAAATAACAGAGAAATAATTGTTTTTGAGAGACCTCTCCCTCTCCTAATGGACTGACTTTATCCGAACCGCTTAGCACCAAAATTTTTTGCAAGGGATAAATAAAATAAGCATAGACTATTACAGACTTATTGGAACTTGAAATTTGGAATATATCTGAAACCTTAATTTGATTTTTTCTATTTATTTTTTCTATTATCTTTTGGACTACATTTGGAACTTCAAATTAGAGTGCAGCTTAATTATCGCCCTGGTAGGACTAGCCCGAATGGGGGCAAGAAGAATACGGACAGAGTCGACAGACAACTAACTCCCCTCAAATTTTAGTGGGGGATGTGACAATAGTCAACTATACGACTTGGAGGGCAAAGTGCTAAAAAAGTTGTAATTTGTATTTTTTTTTCTTAGTCTGTATTTCCTGTTTCTGGTGGTTATTCCAAGAATATCTAAGTGTATTTGCAATTGTAATTGGTAAGGAACTACACAGTATTAATATTTGATACTTCGAAATCTAAGAAAATGTCGCACACACAGAAAAAAGGGGCAGGGGGGGGGGGACTCCAACAGATAGGAGAGCCTCAAAGCAGGAAACAGACTTTAGAACAGAAATATTGAAGAAGTGTGCAGAAATAAAACAAAGCGAAAAATACTTGGAGACAAAATTAGAACAGGTAGATAAAAAAATTGGGAATATGGACAAAAAGATTGAGGAGACAGTCAGTGAATTAAAAGGACAGATTAAAGAGGTTTCAAAGAGAGTGGATGAGGGATTTAAGAAGACAAAACAGGAAATGAAAGAGATGAAGCGGGAAGAAGAGAAGATGAAAAATGAGATTGCAGATTTAAATAAAATACAGGAAGAAATAAAAGATTCTATTGCGATGAACGAACTGAAACAGAGAGAAGTGAATTTGAGACTGAGGCAAGTACCGGAAATACAAAATGAAAATATAAAAGGAAGATTGATAAAGGAAATTGCGCAGTGGATGGAGCTATCGGAGGAAGAAGTGGCAAAGACAATACAAAATGCATTCAGAATGAAAATTAAGTCAAGTAAGATAAAGAAATTCCCGGGGGATTGTTTAATTACTTTCAAAGATAGAGAGATGAGAAATTTGATTTTGCAAAGGAACAGAGAGAAGAGATTATATATTGATGGGAATTACATAATTATATTTAAAGACATCCCAATAAGGTTGCTGAAACGAAGAGAAGCATACAAACCACTGGTGCAATTGCTTAAGAAAAACAAGATTGATTTCAGATGGGAATTTCCGGAAGGAGTCTCGTTCTTTTACAAAGGGGTAAAAAGAAGATTGACAAGTCCTGAGGAAATAGGAAAATTTACAAGAAGATACAAAGAATTACAACTGGGAGAGGAAGAGACCAAAGGGGCAGAAGGAGGAATAAGATTAAGGGAGGAATTTGAATCAGGAGAAGAAGAAGAACAGACCGGGAAGGAAACAGAAGAAGAGGAAGAAGAAGGAGAAGAGACAGAAAGACTATAAGGTTAAAACTCAAATTTAAATAGTGGTAAGAAGAATGACGCTAAAATTATGGAATTGGAATATTAATGGGATGAACGATAAGAAAAAACGGAACAGAATTGAACATATCCTAAAAAAGAAGAATTTGGACATCATATGCCTACAAGAAACGCACGTGGCCAAAAAACATAGGAAAATTCTGATTAACAAAAGGTTAGGGAATGAATTTATTTCCTCGGATAAGGAGAAAAAAAGAGGTGTTGTATTATATATCAAAAACAAAATTGAATCTCACCAATTATTTAAGGATGAAGAAGGGAGAATTATAGCGGCTCAAATTAGCTGGCAAGGTGAAAAACTGATAATTGTCGGGATTTACGCACCAAATGGGAACAAGACAGAATTTTTTAGACTATTGGAGGGGAAACTATTTGAATACATGGATCAAAAAATCATAATAATGGGAGACATGAATGGTGTGGTCTCAACAGAAATGGACAGATTAAGAAAAGTGAAGAATAAAGAAGGGAAGCTACCTAAGACATTTTTCACGATGACTAAGAATTGTAATTTAATCGATATTTGGAGACTCAGGCACCCATTGGAAAAGCAATTCACATACCACTCAGAACCGAATCAATCAATGTCAAGAATAGATCAAATATGGGTATCGAATGAGTTAACCCCAAGAATTAAAAAAATCGAAATACAGGCCAAAGTGATCTCAGACCACAATCCAATAGAAATGGAGTTAAAAGGCTTTGAAGAGCGAACTTTTAGGTGGAGGTTGAATGATAACTTATGGGATGATCAAAAGTTCGTCGAAAAAACACAAAAAAACCTATCTGAATACTTTATGGACAACATGGACAAAGGGACAAAAATGAGTGTGGTGTGGGACGCAAATAAGGCAGTAATGAGGGGCCTTTTTATCCAGCAGAACGTGTTGAAAAAAAATAACAAAGAAAAAAAGACAAAAGAGATTTTAAGACAGATTATGAACAATGAACAAAAACTGATTAAAAAACCCAACAACAAGAAGATAAAGCAGGAAATAAAGACTCTCCAAACCCAATTTGCAATGTTGATAAACAAAGAGGTTGAATGGAATATTAAAAGGTTAAGACAGAAAAGTTTTGAGTTTGCTAATAAATTAGGAAAATGGCTCGCTTGGCAGGTTAAGAGGAGAAAAGAACAAAACACAATCAGTAAAATTGAGGTAAATGGAGAAGAAACAACAGATCCGAAAGAAATCAGGAAAGGATTCGTGGATTTTTATAAGCAATTATATAGGAATAAAGAAAGGAATAACAAGAAGAAAATAGAAAGATATTTAAAAGAGAAGATGGTGAGGAAGATCCCGACAGACCAAAAAGAACAGTTGAATTCCCCAATACATAAAGAAGAAGTAGAAGAAGCGATAAAAGAATTAAAAAGAGGAAAGGCACCGGGCCCGGATGGGTTTACATCTAGTTATTACAAAGAAATGAAAGACACATTGGCGACCCCGTTGATCGAAGTAATGAACAACATCTTAAAAGAAAGGGACATTCCAGAAACATGGAAAGAGGCATTTATTACAATAATTCCAAAACAAGATTCGGACCTAACCCAAATTAAGAACTACAGGCCTATCTCGCTACTAAACACAGACTATAAGATCTTTGCAGGAATTCTAGCTAAGAGATTTAAAAAGATATTAATAAAAATTATACACAATGACCAAGCGGGTTTCCTACCAGGCAGACAAATAAGAAACAACACAAGAAATATAGTAAATGTCATTGAATATCTGTCCGATAGATGTGATAAACCAGCAAGCTTAATATTCGTGGACGCGGAGAAAGCTTTCGATAATGTAATCTGGGAATTTATGATGAAAAATTTGGAGGTAATGGAGGTGGGCCAAGAATTCCTTAATGGTATAAAGGCAATTTATACAGAACAGAAGGCAAGACTGATAGTTAATAATGTCATTACTGAAGATATAAAAATATCTAAAGGAACAAGGCAGGGATGCCCGCTTTTGCCATTGTTATTTATAGTGGTCCTGGAAGTCCTATTAAATGCAATCAGACAAAATAAGCAAATTAAAGGGGTAACATTAGGTTTAAATGAGTATAAAGTCAAAGCCTTCGCAGATGATGTGGTTTTGACTGTGGAAGAACCTATAGAAAGTACAAAGGAGATTTTGAATGAGATGGAACAATTTGGAAAGATAGCAGGATTCAGATTGAATAAGAGAAAGACCAAAATGATTGTTAAAAACATGGACCAAGATAAGATTGAACTATTACAGCAACGAACGGAGATTGAGGTGGTAAAAAAGGTTAAATATTTGGGAATTTGGCTTTCTAGCAAGAATATTGACTTATACCAAAACAACTACATCCCAGTTTGGAAAGGAATAAAGAAAGATCTGGAGGTCTGGGCCAGAATGAAATTATCATTCTGGGGAAGAATATCTATGGTAAAAATGATGGTGCTTCCTAAGTTGTTATTTTTATTTCAAACTATACCCATAATAAAAGGTACAAAAATTTTCAAAGAATGGCAAAAGGCGATCTCAAGATATGTCTGGGAAGGGAAGAAGCCTAGAATTAAATTTAAGTTACTAACAGACACAAAAGAAAGAGGTGGCTTCGCCCTACCAGACATGAGACTGTATTACGAGGCAGCATGTTTGTGCTGGTTAAAAGAATGGGTAAAGTTGGAAAACAAGGAACTATTAGATCTGGAAGGGTTCAATAATAAATTCGGGTGGCACGCGTACCTATGGTGCGACAAAAAGAGGGTGCACAAGGGATTTGGTAATCACATTTTCAGAGGTTCACTAATAGAGGTTTGGGATAGATACAAAAACATACTGGAACCAAAAGTCCCGCACTGGTTATCCCCGCTAGAGATAATGTGTGTCAAGAAAATTAATATGAGAGGAAAGTGGGGAAAATATGGAGAAATGGTTACCAACGAAGGAGGGAAGTGGAAAGTAAAACCATATGACCAAGTTAAAGTGTTTACATATGATTGGCTGCACTATTTTCAGATAAATGAAATGTTTTAAAAAGAGTTGAAGGAAAGGGGTTATGAGGAAAAAGAATCAACTTTCCAAAAAGATGTAATAAATAATGAATACAAAAATCTGTCAAAAATGAATAAAATACTGTTGGAGTGGTATACGAAGGACGAGGAAGTGAAATCGGTGATGGTTCAGTGGGCAAGGGATTTTGGATACAATGTCCAACTTGAGGATTGGGAAAGGTTGTGGAGAGAGAATATAAAGTTTACGGCATGTACGTTATTGAAGGAAAATATGATGAAAATGCTCTACAGATGGTACATGACTCCCGTAAAATTGGCAAAGATATATAAGGTTGATAACAAATGCTGGAAGTGTAAACATAAAGAAGGGACATTCTTTCATCAGTGGTGGGAGTGTAAGAAAGTTAAAAGTTTTTGGGAAGAGATTTACAACGAAATGAAAAAGATGCTAAGATATACATTTGTGAAAAAACCTGAAGCTTTTTTATTAGGTATTGTAGGAAAGGACATCAGAAGAAAGGACTGCAAACTTTTCCAGTATGCTGTAACGGCAGCCAGAATCGTATTGGCCCAGAAGTGGAAGCAGGAGGAAATTCCAACGGTAGAAGAGTGGGGAGTAAAACTGACAGAATATGCAGAACTGGATAAATTAACAGGGAAAATCAGATATACTAAAGATCAAAAATTTATTGAGGACTGGGGGAAATTTGTGGGTTATCTGGAAAATAACTGTGGTGTAAATACAACGCTAGTGGGGTTTAAAGAGGCACTGTAAAGAATTACTAAGTATTGTTTATTAGAAATAATGGAGGAAGGGAGGAACAAATGGCAATATGAAAGAAGGAAATGTGTACCAAAGTTATTGCTACGAATGATTGTCAGTGATGTTGTAGGAAGTCTAAAATGGATATGATTTGTTGTATTATGGATAAAATGTATGACTAGTTGGATTAATCTTATAATAATAATAATAAAAAGAAATTTGGCCACCAAGGAAGGTATAGCTCTAGTGACGTTATTCAGCAAGTGTAAAACCTGGTTTTCTCCGGATAGGAAGCTAGATTGACATAGGAGTGGGTCTATAAATTTATGTCTAACCTCTGTATAAGAAGGGCAAGTCAAGAGAATGTTTTCGGTGGACTCAACCACACCCATGGCACAATGACAGGTTCTCTGGGCGTATGGTACTCCCCTGTACCTTCCCCACAATACTGCAGAGTCAAGGACATTTAATCTAGCCGCTGTAAGAAGTCTACGGTATTCCACATAGTGAATTTCTGCAAGGTAGGGGGCTGGTATGGTCTGATAAATCTGGTCCCCTAGGAACATCCCTGGTTTTACCTGGCCTATGTCCTCTTGTCTGGCAATGTCACTCAGTCTCCGGGAGATCACAGCTCTAGCTTGATTGTACGTCATAGACTCAAAGTAAAGGTGAGACAATCCGCAGGATTGAACCTCGTTAGTGACCGCCCTTTCCCACGATGATTGGAAATTGTCCCTCAATATCAAGGGGGCAATACCCACTGGTTTAAAACAAAGCTTGAGCCATAACCAGAGCTTCGTCTTCAAGGCCACATGCCGTAGAGCTTGCCAGCCGACTTCTAATCTCATAACCGCGCCCGCTACCGAGGGGAGAATCCTAAGGATGGCTCTAAGGAATCGCGTTTGGATAGAATCCAATTTCAAAAAAATCCCTACGGGAGCCTAAAGAGATGCCCACCAAAAGGAGGGGGAGGACTTTCATTTGAAAGAGTCTCAAAGCTATCTTCACTGATTGAGCCTGATTCTTGGCATATAAGGATCTAATCTGGATGGCTGCTTTAGATGCGATAGTTGTTATATAGTCTCTATGGGCCAGAAAAGACCTATTTGACCGTATTACTTGTCCCAGATATTTAAAGCAGCTCTAAGGGGATCCCGTTCATCGACCATCGATGGAGTCTCGGTCGGGCAGAGAAGACCATCATCTTGGTCTTAGCATAGTTGGGTTGGAGCTCATGCTGATCACAGTATTAATGTAGAGCTTGCAACATTCTCCTCAGTCCAATAGGGGATCTGGCAAGAACTGCGGCGTCATCCTCATACAGAAGAACATTCAAAGATCGGCCTGCTAATTTGGGGGGGTGGGTGGAAAGCATCATTGGCCATGTGAGTCACCAGTGAGTTAATGTAAAAATTAAACAATGCTGGGGCCAATAGACAACCCTGTCTTACCCCTCTATTGGTGGTAACAGGGTTGGAGACTAGGCCTTTATTGTCTAGCCTGATTCTCAGGAAGGTGTTTGTATGGAGGCTGATAATCAGATGAAGGAGACGATGATCAATCTTTGTAGCAGTCAGTTTTGTCCATAGCTGCTTTCTAGAGATTCGATCAAATGCCTGCTTAAGGTCAATAAAAGCCACATGAAGAACCTTTGGGGCTTTGCCGGCATACTTTTCCGCCAGGTGATTCAAGGTTAATATTTGGTCTGTAGTAGATCTTCCAGGGCGAAAACCCGCCTGTTCATCGGCAATGATATTGTCGTCCTCCATCCATTTTGATAGTTTGTTTAGCAGGTACCCCGAGTAAATCTTCCCAATGACATTTAGCAAGATGATTGGCCTAAAGTTGCTCGGCTCTGTACGTGTGTAGCACCCTGCTTGTGGTTAACGCTTAGCTGGAATGAAATATTCAACGCAGCAATAGAGAAATTAAAATAATAATTTATTTGTCAGACAAATAAATGAGAGGCACAGTGGTATATGGTTACCAAGCTCTGGCCTGGACTCCTGCCATTATGGCCAGCACTTATATTCCCTCAGCCCAGGCCCCTTGCTCCTCCTTTGGCTGCCTCTGTCCAATCAGCCTGGTTGAATTTCCTATTGGCTGATTGCTATAACCAATCCTAAAAGATACACCCATTTCCTATTACCTTTTATGGGATACAAAAAGCTATATATTCTTCTATAAATGACAAATAAGTAGTCATATATCTTACATTTGTCTCAACAAGGAACCTTAATTACCAGCTCACCTCTTGCCCTCCTTGCCCTATTGCCCTCCAAAACAGATGGTTAATAATTTTAAATTTTTATCTTAGACAGATGTCAGGGATCTTGGGTTCACATTCTCATGCATCATCATGAAAGATCTCCTTTTTGGAGGTCTTTAAACAATGGCCTGACAACCATATATCAGGACTGCTTGGATGGCGTCTCCTGTCTGGCAGGGGGCTGGGCTCATCTGCCCCTCTGGTCCCCTACAGCAATATGACTCTATGAAATAAGAATTTAACATTTCTTTCTTTCTAGATCCTTTGCATAATTACATTTAAGCTAGTATATTTCATACATTATCACAGATAGCTTTTTAGAAGCATAAACCTTCTCAAAGGAAAGGATGGACCAGTTTACAGCCTCAAAATAAAAGCTTCTTCTTCTATTTACACTTCCCTTCTCAGCCAGTTGTTTTCTTTTCCATTTGCTCTTGGCCTTTTAACCTTAGGAAAATATGACTCAAGTTTAAGGCACATGGTTTTATTTTACTGTTTACCAACTATTAATTATGTAGGGTCTGTGTAGCCTTGCTCTTCAGCCTGTAATTCCCTTTTTACGACTTTGAGAATTGTTTTCTGCTATAAATCAGGGGGCCCCCTTGTCCAGGAGGATAAACATCTTGCCAAAGTACTTAGGCAGTTGGTCTTCTGTCTGGCATAAACATTTGAAAATCTTTAAGCTCATTTTAAAATACAGACCCTAATCAAACTATAAGCCTTGATAAAAATGCAGGCTATGATTGGATGCCTCATTCCCCCCTTTCAAGCTCAAGGACCTTCATCCCAAGTGTCCTTGATAGCTTGACCTTCATCATATTCCTGAGGTAAAGCTCTATATAGGGCCATGATATGAGGTAGAGTTTCATTCGAAATCATCTTGCTAATTGTACTTCTAAAACATGAAATGATACATGGCACCATACATAAAACCATTATTACTACCGTCAAGAAAAACAAGCAAGACAATAGTATCCCTTTGAGTCCCGCAACATTAGGTAACCAGTTGGTGAGCCATCCCATATCCCATCCTTCCCATGTTTGTACTGGGACATGTGCTATACTCTCCATCTTTGTGGCCAACACACGGATTGCCTCACCATTATCAGAAATGTTAAAGCAACAGGCATTCCCTGTCAAGTTCAAGACTCCACATAGGCCTCCCTGCCTGGCAAGTACATAATCCATTCCCATTTTCAGCTGCAAAATGGCGGCTCTACTTTCATCCAGCTGTTGTGCAATAAGTCTCAAACTCTGGGCCGTTGCATTGGTTACAAGTTCCACTACTGCTTGTAATCGAATTATTCTGTTTAGATTATAAATAGGATCCCGTGCCCCTTGTATGAGCTCACCAGGATTCCAGGAGGCAGGATCATAATAGGCTATAATGCGCTCTGGTGGCCAATCATCAGTATCGCTCCAACTTTGGGTACTTCCTCCTGCTATACGAGAAATATCAGCATTTCTTCGTGTACGCTTGGCCGAATTAGTGGGCATAATCCACATTGGTGGTAATATCCATCCCAAGAAACAAGTCCCACTCCATTTGGAAGGGAGTTGCTTGTATGCCCATTCTCCACATATCCACCACAACCATCGGGTCTGAGGTTTTTGGTATGTGGAGTGCATAAGGCGAAATATCAAAAGGGGTAGAGAGTTCACAGTGCAGTATGTTAGATTGCCTTTCTCTGTCACAGTTATGTTCCATACCACTTTCCATGCATGAATAAAAGGAGGTGCACAGGGCAAGGTATTCCGAGTTCGATAGGTAGTACCGTTTGCCCAGGTTTGACTATTCTTAATATAATCCCAAGTATAGTGACAATGAGAAGAGCCTACCATGGGAGGATCAGCTGCCTCTGATGATTTATGTACACAGAATTCCCCTCGTACAGGTATAACTCGTAGTGGTTTAATTGAGTTCCATCCGGGGAAATTCTGTACTTCTGTTTGGTGTGGCATTTCGCTTACCATACCAATGGCATTTAATGGTATCGGTAATAAGGGCATACCTCCCTCTGAATCATCTGGCCCAAGAGAGCAAACAAGGCAATTGGTCCTATTTGCAACATTGGCTACCATCTCAGCTAAGCCTACCCACATATTGTGGTCATGGCGGAATCCATATTTAGTAAATTTGGTCAGATTCAAGGACCCTTCCCCTTCCCAAGGGATCAGGATTAATAATAAAATCATGTTGATGTGTAGTATATGCATTCCTTCCACAAAAGATTACCTTATTGTGATAGCATAAAAATATTAGCCCCAATATAATTCCCCCAGTGACAGAAATGGGGAACCACCAAGACCAAAACATATATCCCAAGGATCCCCAATGAGTAATATCTCTGATAATTGTTCCACAAGGGGGGGCAGTCAATTAATTGTATAAGAGAATCTTTCCTTTCACAATCGCTGGTTCAGATGCTCCTCAAGCTTCAGGCGTGCGCAGGTCAGCCAGCTTCCAGGTTGTGGCTGCAGCAGGCCGGTCGTCTAATGTTGCCCGTGACCTAGCCCGTTCCCGGTAGGGCTAGATACAGGGGTTTTTGGAGAGAGTCAGTTTAAGAGGATTAGAGGGGTCACCTTTGCACGTCCAACTGCCTTCGGACTTCTTCAAACGGGAGTGATGAATCCAGGGGGTCACCTCAGCTACCTTCACCGCTGTTGGAGTAGAGAGCAAGACGGTGTAAGGTCCACGCCACTTAGGTGCAAGTGGATCTCGTTTCCACTCTTTCACCCATACGCTATCGCCAGCCTGGAACTGATGAATCGGCTCGGCAATGCTGCACGGCGTGCGCTCGAGGGCCCACCTGTTAAGAGAAACAAAAACACGGGAGAGAGATTGCACTTGTTCCTGTGTCACATGGTCTCCTATTTGTTTGAGGTCAGCTGGAATATCCTGAACAAAGGAGGGCGGCCTCCCATACAGGAGCTCAAAAGGTGACAACTTAAGTCTTTTTGTGGGTGCACACCGAACACGAAACAGTGTTATGGGTAACACATCTACCCATCCCAATCCCGTTTCCTGGGTTAATTTTGCCAATTGGGTTTTCAGAGTCCGATTCATTCTTAGTTTTCCCTGAACTTTGAGGCCTATATGCTGCATGCAGTCTCCATTTCACTTGTAGGACTCGACATACTTCTTGTACTACTTGATCAATGAACGCTGGCCCATTATCACTTCCAATGCATCTAGGTAACCCAAACCTCGGGATCAATTCAGTGAGGAGTCTCTTAGTTACCTCTCGTGCCTTTTCAGTTCGGGTGGGAAAAGCTTCAACCCATCCGGTAAGAGTATCTACAAACACAAGGAGATACTTGAATCCCTTAGAAGGGACCAGCTCTGTGAAGTCCACAATTAGGCTTTCCATGGGGACATATCCCACATGTTGGATTCCAGGAGGTTGTACCGGTCCCTGCCTGGGATTGTTTTTAGCACAAAGAACACATTTCTGTGAAATGCAAGTTGCTAATTGTGATAGGTTAATAATATACAACTTCCGACTGAGACTCTCTCTGGTTGCAGTACCGCCAAGGTGAGTAGATTCATGATAATTTCTTACAATTGTGCCTGCTAGGTGATGAGGTACATAAATCCTATTGTCCGGCAGGATCATCCAACCGTCCTTCACAACCGCTCCTTCCTGTTCAGCCCACTTCCTCTCTTCTGGGGTATAGTGAGGTTTAACTTCTTCTGGAACTACCTCTGGTATGAGGGCTGCTATAAATCCTCCCACAGGCTTTTGGGCTGCCTCTCGGGCTGCTTTGTCAGCAGCATGATTTCCTCTGGTTATTGGATCCCTTCCTCGTCCATGACCTTTGCAGTGCATTACAGCAATCTGTTCTGGAGCCCATACTGCTTCCAACAGGATTTCTACTTCAGGTCCATATTTCAAGGCCTTCCCGTGGGCTCCTATTAGACCTCTTTCTTTCCATAGAGCACCATGTGCATGCAGGGTTAAGAAGGCATATTTAGAATCAGTATAGATGTTTGCCTTACATCCGGCTGCCAATTGCAGAGCTCTAGTTAAACCTATTAGTTCAGCTTTTTGTGCTGAGGTGCCAGCAGGCAAAGCTTCAGCTTCCACAACTTCCTCATTGGTGACCACAGCATATCCTGCTCGTCTGGCACCTTCATGCAGGTAACTGCTACCATCAGTATAATACACAACATCTGGATTTTTCAATGGTTCATCTTTCAGATCAGGTCTACTAGAATAAACTTCATCCATTATTTGGAGACAATCATGTGATTCCTCATCATCTACCTCTGGTAGGGGCAGCAAAGTTGCTGGATTGAGCATATTCACTACTCGTAGATGAATCCTGGGATTTTCACACAATAGGCCTTGGTATCTAGCCATCCTTGGGTTCGTTAGCCAATAACTACCCTTATATTCCATGAGTGTCAGAACAGCATGAGGTACATTCACATACATCGTCTGGCCGAAGGTAAATTTATCAGCTTCTTTGACAAGGCTTGCAGTGGCCGCTACTGCCCTTAGGCATGGAGGCCATCCTTTTGCTACTGAGTCCAATTGTTTTGACAAATAAGCTACTGGACGATTCCAACTTCCTAATCTCTGGGTCAGGACTGCAGCTGCAATCCCATTCTGTTCATGTACATACAGCTGAAAGGGCTTTTCCGAATTAGGCAGTCCAAGGGCTGGGGCCTCCATAAGTCGTTGTTTGATAACTAAAAAGGCTTGTTGTTGCTCAGGTCCCCATACGAATGGGTCCTTTTCTGCACCTCGAGTGCTTTCATGTAAGGGTTTGGCCAGACTGCTGAAATCAGGTATCCATAGTCTACAAAACCCTGCTGTTCCCAGGAATCCTCTGAGTTGTTTCCTTGTGGTAGGTTCCTTGATAAGGCAAATAGCTTCTTTCCTCTCTGGCCTCAATGCTCGTTGTTGGTGTGAGATGTCAAAGCCCAAATATTTGACCTTTTCTAAACATAACTGTGCCTTTTTCTGGGAAACTCGGTAGCCAGCTTCCCAGAGCAAGTGGAGCAGTTCCTCTGTCCCTTCTTTACAGGTATCAAAATCCTTTGCTGCTAGTATAAGGTCATCTACATATTGCAGAACCACCTTTTCTCCAGGTATTGAGGGGTAACTTGTTAGATCCTTCGCCAAGGCAGTGCCAAATAAAGTTGGGGAATTTTTGAATCCCTGGGGCAATCTCGTCCAGGTTAGCTGGCCTTTTGTTCCTGTTAAAGGGTCTTCCCACTGGAAGGCAAATATAGGTTGGCTCTGTGGTGCCAGCCGGCAACAGAAGAATGCATCTTTCAAGTCCAATACAGTAAAAAATGTTGCTTCTGGTGGGATCAAACTCAGCAGTGTATATGGGTTTGGTACATTTGGGTGCAAGGTCTCGATAGCCTGGTTTACGAGCCTCAAGTCCTGTACTGGCCTGTATTCATCTGTCCCAGGTTTCCGAACAGGCAATAGAGGTGTGTTCCATTCTGATTGGCAGGGCTTAAGCAGACCATATTTTAATAGGCGGTCCAAATGTTTCTGGATGCCCTCTGCTGCTCGCCGGGGTAAAGGATATTGCTTTACAGATACAGGGGTAGCCATAGGTTTTAAGGTTACTACAATTGGAGCTATATTCTTAGCCATTCCTGGTGGGCTATTTTCGGCCCATACTCCTGGTGGCACCTGTAGGGTTCGGAGGAGCTTGTTTAACTCTGTATCCAATGTGGGTTGGACTTGCAGGGCTGACATTAGGCGCCATGATTGTTCCTTAGGTACTGAGAGGGAAATTATTCCTGCTGCCTTTGATGGCAGTTTCATTTCTGGACCTCGAGGAGTGAAGGTGATTTGGGCCTGCAATTTGGACAGCATATCTCTACCTAAGAGAGGTATTGGACACTCAGGTATATACAAAAACTGATGGGTTAAACGATGTCCCCCAATCTGGCATTCCAAAGGTTGGAGGAAAGACCTCTTAGCTGACTGACCAGTGGCACTTTTAATGACTACACTTTTGGATGCCTTTTTCTGCAATAGTTCTGGGAGTACTGAGTATTCAGCCCCAGTATCAATCATAAAGTCTATTAAATGGCTCCCTAATTGAATCGTGACCGTGGGCTCCTGGAAGCCTAACTTTATGGAGTCCGGTCGTTCCTAGTCTTGGGTAAAATCCTCCTCTGCCAGTCCAATGACATTGTCCCTACTCCGTCCTTGTCCAGGTCTCTGATATCTTCCATCGCGGATCATTCCCCGTCCCCGTCCCTGGTTTCTTGGGCCGGAGCCTGGGCCTGGGCCTGGGCCTGGGCGTACTTCTTCCAACCTCAGGGGTTCAGGACACTCCCGCTTCCAATGTCCCTCCTTCTTGCAATTTGCACATTGATTCCTTCCCAGTGGTGGATTCCTTCCCCGCCCTCTCCCTCCATTTAAGGGGCGGTAGTCTTGCTTCACTGCTGTGGCTAACATCACCATCTTTTCCTTCTGCCACTTCTTCTTCTCTTGCTTCTCAGCCTCATCCCTATTCCGATAAACTCGGCGTGCAATGGCCATAATTTGGCTCATCAGCATCCCTTCCCATCCTTCTGATTTCTGAATTTTCTTACGAATGTCAGAAGCGCACTGGGCCACAAATGTAGCAGTAATCATTCTGCTGTTTTCAGGGGCTTCAGGGTCAAAAGGAGTCCATATACGATAGGCTTCTTGCAGCCTCTCTAAAAAGTCTCCTGGACTCTCATTTGGTCTCTGTTCTACTTCTGAGACTTTAGACATATTAGTGGGCTTCTGGCATGCCCTGCGGATACCTTGCACAAGCGTCTGGCGGTAGGTGGTAAGCCTGGCCAGATGAATTGCATTGTTTGGATCCCAATTAGGATCTTCCAAGGGAAAGTTGTCTTGGAGATGACGGTCAATATTAAAAATATTTCCCACTCTGGCCTGCTCACGCAAATATATCTGTGCCTTTTCAATTATGTCTCTCCTTTCCTCAGTGGTGAACAGAGTATTCAGGAGCTGGCGGCAATCTGTCCAAGTAGGACTATGAGTATTTATTATTGAGGTCACCAAGTCCATCATAGCCTGAGGTTTTTCTGCAAAAGATGGGGTGTGTGTTTTCCAATTCATCAGATCCGTAGTTGTGAATGGAATGTACTGGAGGGTCGAAGTTCGAGGTGGCCGTGGTCCGAGTTGCCCGTTAACCAGCACAGGCTCCTCAAGTGCATCAAATACTCTTCTGAGAGGGGCTACTACGTGATCTTTCTCTTCGCTTTGCTCTAGGGGCCTCAAATCATAGGGGATGGTATTTGTCCCAAGGCGTTCTTTTAGCAGCCTTATACGCCTGGCTGTATTGCTTGCTGACCGATTAAGGTCTCCCTGTAACTTCTGTAATAATTCTCTAGGACTTGGATGTACAGGGGTTTGGGGTAGGCAATCAGTTGTTCCACTAAAAGAGACTGTAGATGGAGTTCTACTGGGACTCACAGGTGGAATAACCACTTCTGCTTGGGCTTTATTATAGGCCTCCAATGCCTCCTGAAGATATTTATCATAATCTATCAAGGAATCAAGTTCTGTGACTCCAGCCCCATTATTCATTCCACTTTCTTGCCTTGGGGTTACAACTGGTGGAGTGTTTGGATTAGACTCCCTTCGATGTGGAGCATAGGGTGGAGGTGGAAGCACCTCTTCCTCTGGTCCCTCAAAAATGGGTTTGAGTTTATTTGGCAAAATTCCTTTCCTAGCTTCGGCTTTTACAGCCAATAATTTGCATCGTTTGACTTTGCATTCCCTTATCCATGGAGGATTTTTATTTAATGTGCTCAGCCAAGAATCTATATATGAAAATTGTTCTGGGCATCCTCCAGTTTCTTTGGCGATGTTAGACCAAAGTTTGCTTACTAAATTTATATCAAAGGTTCCCTGAGATGGCCATTCAGTATTTTGTTTCGGCCACTCTAATTCACATAACGTTCTCAGGCGCTCTGGCGTCATTTTGACTCCATACGCCCCTGAGAAGGCTTTCTTAAAATTATTTAACATACATTCAAGAGGTGTATTTTCCCCCTTTGAACCCCCAACTCCCATTGTATGGCCCTGTGAAGTATCCACTCAGTCACTCACACACACGCTTCGTGAGATTCCTTGCCCGGTGAAGTCGCCTTACCGGGAACCGAAGTACTACCCACTCCACACTCAGGTCAGCTACAAATTGTACTTTCTCACACATACAATGCGTTGGATACTTCACCACACACTCTACCTCCCAACCTTTCCCTTTTCCCCCACCAGATCACCATCTGATGTACCCAACCACCTAGCGTACTCAGTTCCCCTTTACTGAGACGCAGAAGTTTGATCAAGACTTCTCTTCCTCCCAATTAATTGGAGGGCCAAAAACCCCTTAGTGCACTTACCCTTAGTTGGTTGCCTGTTTATTTCTCTGGTTCCCCCCGGTCCGTCGCCGTCGGTGGGCAGGGTATCAGACAGACGAGACTTCTGCGTTCCCCTGGAAAAAGACTTTCCAGTGCGCGCTGGGTAGGCAGTGAGTGGTCCTCTCTCTTGTACCCTGCCCAGTAAGGCGAAGGGGCTGCGTTCCAGCAGACCACTTATCCGAGTCACAGGCGCACCATAAAATGTAGCACCCTGCTTGTGGTTAACGCTTAGCTGGAATGAAATATTCAACGCAGCAATAGAGAAATTAAAATAATAATTTATTTGTCAGACAAATAAATGAGAGGCACAGTGGTATATGGTTACCAAGCTCTGGCCTGGACTCCTGCCATTATGGCCAGCGCTTATATTCCCTCAGCCCAGGCCCCTTGCTCCTCCTTTGGCTGCCTCTGTCCAATCAGCCTGGTTGAATTTCCTATTGGCTGATTGCTATAACCAATCCTAAAAGATACACCCATTTCCTATTGCCTTTTATGGGATACAAAAAGCTATATATTCTTCTATCTATAAATGACAAATAAGTAGTCATATATCTTACATTTGTCTCAACAAGGAACCTTAATTACCAGCTCACCTCTTGCCCTCCTTGCCCTATTGCCCTCCAAAACAGATGGTTAATAATTTTAAATTTTTATCTTAGACAGATGTCAGGGATCTTGGGTTCACATTCTCATGCATCATCATGAAAGATCTCCTTTTTGGATGGCGTCTCCTGTCTGGCAGGGGGCTGGGCTCATCTGCCCCTCTGGTCCCCTACAGCAATATGACTCTATGAAATAAGAATTTAACATTTCTTTCTTTCTAGATCCTTTGCATAATTACATTTAAGCTAGTATATTTCATACATTATCATAGATAGCTTTTTAGAAGCATAAACCTTCCCAAAGGAAAGGATGGACCAGTTTACAGCCTCAAAATAAAAGCTTCTTCTTCTATTTACACTTCCCTTCTCAGCCAGTTGTTTTCTTTTCCATTTGCTCTTGGCCTTTTAACCTTAGGAAAATATGACTCAAGTTTAAGGCACATGGTTTTATTTTACTGTTTACCAACTATTAATTATGTAGGGTCTGTGTAGCCTTGCTCTTCAGCCTGTAATTCCCTTTTTACGACTTTGAGAATTGTTTTCTGCTATAAATCAGGGGGCCCCCTTGTCCAGGAGGATAAACATCTTGCCAAAGTACTTAGGCAGTTGGTCTTCTGCCTGGCATAAACATTTGAAAATCTTTAAGCTCATTTTAAAATACAGACCCTAATCAAACTATAAGCCTTGATAAAAATGCAGGCTATGATTGGATGCCTCACGTGGGCCTTTCTTATGTATTAATACAATCAACGCCGAGCTCCAGCTTGAGGGAAATTTTGCAGTTTTGTTTATATACGTGTAAAGTGCTGCTAAAAGTGGGATCCACCAATCTTTATTTGCTTTGATGGCATCAATGGATATAAGGTCATCACCGGGGGCTCTCTTCTTTAATTGCCATGCTAATAACCAGGCTCAGGTTATGTTTCAGGCTGTGTCTCTGTTTCAGGCTCCTGCACTGTATCAAACACTGTTGCAGACTCAGGCTGTGGCACTATGGCTGTAGCTGTGGCTTTGGTCCTGTTTCAGGCTCTGGCACTGTATCAAGCACTGTTTCAGGCTCAGGCTCAGGCTTCTGCTCTTTATTAGGCTTTGTCTCAGTCTTTGGCTCTAGCACTTATTCTAGCTCTATTTCAGGCTCGGCCTGTGTCTCAGCCTTTTCATGGAACTTTGGAGTGTCAGGCATAGCCCTATTGGCTTTAGCCCAAACGTAGCAGAGTTTTCCTGCACAGCGAAGAAGCTAGTTGCGGCAGTAATGACTAGTCAGCTAGACTCAGAATAACTATTTACAGGATTTATTAAAAGGAAAAATAAAACCAGCAGAGTTTCTGCATACAAATAAAAGCAAAATAAATCCTACCTTTCTCTCTCTCAAAACCATACACAGCACTTCTAACTCCTAACACACCTCAGACCAAACTGAGCTAGCAATCCTAGATAACAGAGTTGAGTGCTGCTCGTTAACCAATCAGAGTGAGTAGTTTCTAGGTCAAGCAGACCTGGGCTTTCTGCCAAGAGTAAATTGACACCAGCTGGAGTTAATTGGTGAAGCTAGAATCTGCAAGTTTCCCACGAGAACCAATTAACAGAAACTGAACACCCCCTCACAGATTCTGCTGAACAATTAACTCCAAATACACCTATGTAGGAGATTATTTTTCCAGCAAACCTAAACCCTTGCACATACGCTTGTTCTTTATCTTTGCCAATGGTTTAGTTAACACATCTGCTACATTTTCTTCACTTGATACATAAGTACAGGTGATTACATTGTCTTGTACACAGCAACGTACATTTTGGTATTTTACAGAGATATGTTTGGAACGCGATTTGAAACCCTCTGTTTTACTTAAGGTTATACAAGCTTGATTATCAATGTAAACTTGTACTGGTTCTCCACAATTTACATTTAAATCTGCCATCAAATGCTTGAAATAAATCACCTCGTTGCACAATTCACTCAATGCAGCATACTCTGATTCCGTTGATGACACACTTACAACGTCTTGCTTGCGTGACCGCCAGCTGATTAAAGCTCCACCGACCATTATGACTAGTCCTGTGACAGATTTTCTATCTGGCAAATTTCCCCAGTCACTATCACAGTAGCAACTCAACATTTCATCCTCTGAAGAATTTAATTGTAACATATAGCCAATTGTCTGTTTGAGGTACCTCAGAACTTGTTTTACCCCTTTCCAGGCATTTAGTGTGGGTTTTGAGACCAATCTACTTAATATGCCTACTGCATAGCTAATATCAGGTCTGGACCACTGTGCTATATACAATAAACTTCCAATTACAGAGTGATATACATCAGGATGTTCAAATTCAGGACTCTCATCTGTATGAAGTGTTTTTATGAAACCTGGATCCATAGGCACCGCTGCCCCTTTGCAATCCTGCATCCTGTATGTAGTCAGTAGTTGTTTAACTTTGTTCTGCTGACTAATTAGGCAGCTGCCATCTTGGGCCCAGCACACTTCCAACCCTAGATATGTCCTAACCGGGCCTAAGTCTTTTGTACACCCACCTGCAGCCTACAATCTTTGCCCCCTCAGGCGCTGCTACTGGTGTAAAAACCTTGTGCTCATTCAGAGAGGACATCTCTTCCTCCATTGCCTGTTTCCAGCGCTCTGCCTCCTCTTTTGGTAACTTTAACACCTCCTGAAAACTCTTGGGTTCTGCACTTACACTAAACACATTTGCAGTATCTGGGGAAAAACGCACCGGAGGCACTCCTTTGTTTTGTCTTTTAGATCTTCTGGGAGAAAATTTTTCTTCTGACCCACTTTCCTCCTCAGAACTACGACCTCTCTTTTGTTGCTTAGCAACTGGTCTTTGGCTAACTCCACTTTCTTGAGAGCTCTTATCTGAACTTTCCTCCCCCTCAGACTCTGACTCTCTGTGTCTACTTTCAGAGTCATGAAGCTCCTGGGAAGGTTCAAACCAAACCTCAGTATTGGCATGTAGTCTCTCCCAGCCACTATGTTCACAAAAACTGGCATTCCTGGAGATCACAATGCCATTTGTCCCTTCAGCAAAACGGAAACCTTTTCCCAGCTCCTGGTAACCCACAAACACTAACTGTTTGGTCTTAGGATCTCCCTTCTTCCTCATTTGTTTCGGAATTAATACCCAGGCTTTTGATCCAAACACATGCAAATGGTCAATTTTAGGTTTTTTCTGAAACAATTTAAAGTACGGGGTTGTACCTATTGTTTGATGGAAGAGCCTATTTTGGAGATAACACGCGGTGAGCATGCTCTCCCCCCAATAAGACATGGGCAAATCAGCATCATCAAGCATGGCAAACATCATATCTTGTAAAGATCTGTTTTTTCGCTCTGCAACGCCATTCTCCTCTGGGGAAAAAACGTTCGTTTTTCTATGCCCAATGCCACGCTTTTGTAACCAATCTTTAAAGGCATTTGACATAAATTCGCCACCTCTGTCTGTCTGAATCCTTCTGAGTTTAATGGACAGAAATCTTTCCACAGATGCCACCCAGCCTTTAAACTTAGTGAACACGTCACCCTTATTCTTCATGGGAAAAACCCAAGAATAACGCGTGGCGTCATCCACAATTGTTAGTGAAAAACGCGATCCACCCCTGCTTACAGCAAATGGACCAATTACGTCCATGTGAACCAGCTGTAGCGGTGACTCACTAACTCTGTCACTTCTGGGGTAAGAGACTCTGTGGGTTTTAACCTTTTTACAGACATTACAATCAAGGTACTTGTTACAACTCTTTAAATTACCCCCATCAGCCAATTCAGACATTTTTAGTACACTTTTCCAGCAAGCATGCCCCATTTTCCTATGCAATAAGTGCACACAGTTGTCATGTATAGCTTTGTTACTCACTGCAGGCTGAGATTTACTGACTACTGCTGCAACTTGAGATCCTGCTTTAAGCCAAAACAAGCCTCCCTCTGACTTAGCAGTGCCTAAAATCTCACCAGCCTTCTTAATAATGCAACTGTCTCCTTCAAAATACACTTTAAACCCAGCCTTTAGCAAACAATCTACAGACATCAGATTGCTCCTTAATGACGGCACACAAAGTACATTTTGCAGGCATTCACGCAGACAAGGAACATAAACTGCACCCCCCGAAATCACTTCGGAAGTACTTCCGTCTGCTAGAGCCACCTGGCTGCGCTGTGCTGAGTTCTTGGAAACAAACAATTCATCTGAATTCACGATGTGGCGAGACGCTCCCGAATCGACCACCCAGACCGCTTGTTTCTCATCAGCAATCTTGACCTCGCCGGTCACCAGCTGAGCCGACTGTTTTCGTTTGAAGAATTTCTTTTTACGCTGCTGCTGCTGCTGATCTCGTCTCTGCTCCTGCACCGGCAACTGAGACTTGACCAACTCCGGACATTGTCGTTTTAGATGCGCTGAAGACCCACATCGGAAACAACGCCTAACAGCAAACGCTGACTCCTCACCGGTACGCTGCTCTTGCTTCACCTCTGGCACGGCATGAGAACTCCTTCCAAACCGCCCACCTGTAGAAGCCTCTGCAGCCACCGACCTTTCTTGCCTCTTCTGCCATTCTTCAATCAAACGCCCAGTAACGTAACTGACTGATAAATCACGCTCCTGCATGCCTTCTAGAGACAAAACTAAATTATCCCAGCTTTCCGGGAGAGAACTCAAAATAATAGCCACCTTCTCCTGCTGGTCTAACGCACAGTCTCTTTCCTGTAGCGCAGCAAACTTTAACTGTAAACTGTGTAGGTGTTCTTGCATTGTAACCCCAGGCTGTAACATTGCCTTGTACAATGCCTTGCGAATGAACAGCTTGGAAACCGCTGTCTCACGCACATGGAGTTCTTTAAGTGCTTGCCACACACCTCTAGCTGTCTTGATTCCCCTCACATACGGCAACTGGGAATCTTCCAGCCCCAAGACAATTGTGGCCCTTGCTCTTTGGTCTTTATCGAGGTCTTCATCATCAGGCTTCGTAGGAAACTTACTCACCACCTGCCAGAGACGATCCCTCTGCAGCACTGCCTGCATGCGTTCCGACCACAGCAAGTAATTGGAGTCATTCAGACGCTCAAAAGCCATCTGAACTGGTTGTGAGGCCATCTTGAGAGCGATGTCCCTGGAACCCGGAACCAGCTACTCACGACCACCGAGAGAGAAAACAGGAACCACAGCACCCAGCACTCACACGCTGCAGCTGTTGTCCTTGTGTCCGCTGCGTCACCAGCTCACCACGGTCAGGAACCAGCCAGAGAACAACAACCTCTGGAACTACTGGAACCAACGCCGTTGATGCTGACACCACCGCAACTCAGGCTGGCAGCACAATGCCCATAACCTCATGGAACTTTGGAGTGTCAGGCATAGCCCTATTGGCTTTAGCCCAAACGTAGCAGAGTTTTCCTGCACAGCGAAGAAGCTAGTTGCGGCAGTAATGACTAGTCAGCTAGACTCAGAATAACTATTTACAGGATTTATTAAAAGGAAAAATAAAACCAGCAGAGTTTCTGCATACAAATAAAAGCAAAATAAATCCTACCTTTCTCTCTCTCAAAACCATACACAGCACTTCTAACTCCTAACACACCTCAGACCAAACTGAGCTAGCAATCCTAGATAACAGAGTTGAGTGCTGCTCGTTAACCAATCAGAGTGAGTAGTTTCTAGGTCAAGCAGACCTGGGCTTTCTGCCAAGAGTAAATTGACACCAGCTGGAGTTAATTGGTGAAGCTAGAATCTGCAAGTTTCCCACGAGAACCAATTAACAGAAACTGAACACCTTTGTCTCTGTTTCACGCTGTTTCTCTGTTTCAGGCTCCGGCGCTGTTTCAAGCCCTGTATCTGCCTCTGCCTCTGTTTCAGGCTTTGACACTCTATCAAGCACTGTTTCTGGCTGTGGCTCTCTTTCAGGCTCTGGTTCTGAATTAGGGTTTTGTTCTGGCTCTGGCTGTGTCTCTGGATCTGGCTGTGTCTCTGCTTCAGGCTCCTATGCTGTATCAAGCACTGTATCAGGCTCTGCCTCTCCCTCTGCCCCTGGCTACGTTTAAGCGTCAGGCTCAGTTTCAGACAGTGTCTCTGTTTCAGGATCCAGCACTCTATCAAGCACTATTTCAGACTCAGGCTGTGGATCTCGGCTGTGGCTCTAGGCTCCGTCTGTGGCTCTGTCTGTGGCTCTGGCTCTCTTTCAGGGTCTGTTTCTGAATGAAGATCTGGTTCTGACTCTGATTCAGGATCTCATGATGGCTCTTCCTCTGCCTCTGACCCAGCTATGTTTCAGGGTCTGGCTCTCTTCCAGGCTCTGGTTCTGAATTAGGGCTTTCTTCTGGCTCTGGCTGTGACTCTGGCTCTGGCTCTGACTCCAGCTCCAGCTCCGGCACTGTATCAAGTATTGTTGCAGACTCAGGCTGTGGCTCTAGGCTGTGGCTGCAGCTATGTTTTGCGCTCCGGCCCTGTATCAAGCCCTATTTCTGGCTCTGGCTCTGGCTTTCTTTCACCTCTGGCTCTGAATGAGGCTCTGGCTCTGGCTCTGATTCATGGTCTCACTCTGACTCTGATTCAGGGTCTCGCTCTGGCTCTGGCACTCTATCAAAGACTGTTTCAGACTCAGGCTGTGGCTCTGCCTCTATTTGAGGCTGTGTCTCTGTTTGAGGCTGTGTCTCTGTTTCAGGCTCCGGCACTGTATCAAGTACTGTTGCAGACTCAGGCTGTGGCTCTAGGGCCAGACGGGCCAGACGGCCTACCGGCAATATATTATAAAAAAATGGAGGACTTACTGTCTGACCCATTAAGAAGTATCATGAACAGAGACTTCCGGGTTAGCGCGAAAGGCTAATGGCGGATTGCCTCCGAGCTCCGGAGGGAATCTGCTCTGTAGAAGACGGGTCTTGCCGCCGCGGCGACCCTCAAAAACCACAGGCGCTGAAGCCTGTGGACTTGGTGACTCGTCGGGCACCATTTGCGCCCCCCGACCTGCGAAGAAGCCTTTTTAAAGGCTTCGGAGCGGGGGACGGAGAGTAGCACGGTGCTGAGAGTACACCGCTTCTTCTACGGAGCGAAGCCGCATGCCATGGCCGGAGAGCGCTGACTTCTTTCTTTGAACATTTGGACTTTAAAAGTAACAACCCGTGAGGTATTTAGATATACCTTTTCTAAGAAACCAGAGGCTTTTCTTCTGGGCATGGTGGACCGGAAGGTGCCAAAGAAGGATAGAACCTTGTTTATGTATGCAACCACAGCAGCTAGGATTCTTATCGCAAAGTTCTGGAAGACACCAGATTTACCCACACTGGAGGACTGGCAGACGCAGCTGATGGACTACATGGAGTTGGCAGAAATGACTGGCAGAATTCGAGATCTGAGCGAGGAAACAATGGAGGAGGACTGGAAAAAATTTAAGGACTATTTGCAAAAATATTATAAGTTGTTTGAATGTTAAGATTGTGCACGATTAAGAAACGTTATGCTTCTGCAATTTATTTAAGTAAATGATAAAGTAAGTATTGATGGGGAAAAAAACGAGACAAATTAGAAACAAAATATTATGTTTATTAAGAGTGTTAAAACTAAATTACAAATTTTCAAAATTGGTAACATAATAAATTTAAAGGTATAATAAGATGGGAAACAAGATAACAAATTGCTGAACTGGCTAGAACAATGAATGCAATGCCGAGAGGATGTGAGGAGGTCCAAAAGCGAATTGTTGAAGGACGTTATGAAAGTTTCTTAACTTTTTCTTCTTTTTCTCTACTTTTCTCTATATATAAAAAATGTTTCTTGCATGTTGCTATGTAAACAAATCTGTTAACCTATGGAAAGAAACGCAATAAAAAAATTTTTATTAAAAAAAAAAAAAGTAACAACCCGAGAGTAGTACAGAAATTGGAACTAAATATCGTTTTTTCTGAATTTGGCACGATCGGGGGAGGTGCTAAAAGGAAGTCCGTCTCCCCTTCCTGTAGATAAATTAAAGCAAGAATTGATAACTAAGGTTGAGAGAACATCCTTCTCTTTACGGGATAAAAGCTATTAATTCCACGACTTGGCAATATAAGTAACTTTGCTGGAGGATAAGAACTGATTTTAAGAGCTGAAGTGCAACCCCCCGGGACCCGGGAGTGATCCGCGAGAGAGCCTGCTGAGGAGACATAAAGAGTTTGACAGCTGTCAAATTAGCTGTCAAAGTTGGAAAATGAAAAAAAAATTGGTTTCTGCTATCTTTGCTGGTTATTTTTGTTACAATTTGACTTTAAACTGTTGAAAATAAAGAAGAATAGAAACAAATTAACTTGAATGTTGGATTGGAGGTGGAAGGAATATTAAGTAACTAGAATCCCTCTAGAGGGGGTTCATTACAATGGCTGCAGGTGGAAAAATACAGGCTGAGCTGGATAGAATGTTTTTTCTCTTGGGAAAGTTACAAGGTCAGAGTGAAGCTTTGGCTACAAATGCTACAACTTTGAATTTAAAAGTAAACAAACTTGTTGAATGTGTCAAGGACTTGACTCAAGAAACCTATGCAGCTGAACAAGAAGAGATATGTGCTGTTTCAGAGG
Source organism: Podarcis bocagei (assembly GCF_964188305.1). Taxonomy (NCBI): domain Eukaryota; kingdom Metazoa; phylum Chordata; class Lepidosauria; order Squamata; family Lacertidae; genus Podarcis; species Podarcis bocagei. The sequence continues at coordinate 5,541,395 of NC_138131.1, read as the reverse complement.
AGTGGGAAGGAGGAGCTGAAATGCCGCAGACGACAAAGGAGAGCCAGAGGCCTGCTAAGATAGATGCTAAGAAAAACAAGATTTGGATTATGAGAGCTTGGTTTGAATTAGAGAATGAAGAATGGAGGGATCTCCCTATGGGGAGATCTGAACACCTATGGATTACAAATCTGATCAAGGCGAAAGTTGGAGCTTTGAGGACATTTGGGATATTTGGACTTAAAAGCAACAAGAAACAAGATTTGGGCTCCACTTTTGAACATGGAGGTCTGGTTGGAAGAAACATAGACCCTATAGGGACAGAGCTTCTCCGAGACCTGATGTCTAATATAAAGGACTACCAAAAAAACCGGCAGAGAGGGACTGAGAGAGATTTGAGGGCCTCGGACGTGAGATCTCCAGGCTGATAGTTGATGGACTGATGGACATTTTTTTGGGGATCGAAACCGGGAAAGGAGGGGTGAGAGATTTAGAATCCAAAGGGTGAATAATTATATGTTGTTTTTCTGTTATTTTGTTTTGCAATTAATATAAAATTGGGAAATTCGTGGAAGGGAATTTGGGTCGACCTTAGAAAAGGGTGTAAAGAATGAGTATTGTTGTTTAAATTGAGGTCTATAAGTTAAAATTGGTTAATTAAGATGAATTAAGTATAATAATAATAAGGTAAAAGTTGGGGACAAGAACTTGCTGAGCTAATTATTGGAATTGGAACACAAGAAGGGGAGGTATGGGGAGGTCAGGGTAAGATGTTAAGAAAATAAGGATTTGAAACTATACTTGTTATTTGTGTTGTGTTTGTGCTTTTGTGTTTGTTTAAAACTTTGTATTTAAATGTATTTTAAAAATGTATTAAAAAAAAAAGAAGAAGTATCATGAACAACATCTTAAAAGACAGAACCATGCCGGATTCTTGGAAAGACAGCCTTATTGCATTAATTCCAAAACAGGGAACGGACAATCTACTTATTAACAACTATAGGCCTATCGCACTTCTAAAGAACGATTATAAATTATATGCAAATATTTTAGCCGAAAGATCAAAAAAAGGCTTCCAGATGATGATACACAATGACCAAGCTGGCTTTTTGCCCGGGAGGCACATTTATAGCAACACTAGAAACATTATAAACTTATTAGCGTATTTAGACTTAAGAATAGGAAAGAAGGCAGTCTTAATGGCTATAGATGCAGAAAAAGCTTTCGACAGGGTATCCTGGAAATTTATGAAAGGTCTATTACACCATATGGATTTTGGTATACAGTATATAAAAGGGATTGAAGCAATATAATCAAAACAAAAAGCTAAAATCATAATCAATGGAAATTTATCACAGGAGTGTGAAATCAGTAAAGGGGTCAGACAAGGTCGCCCACTATCCCCCTTAATTTTCATATTAACATTGGAAGTTTTATGTAAACAAATTAGGGAAGAAAAAGAAATAAAAGGGATTATGCTGGGAAATAGAATTTACAAAATGAGTGCATTTGCTGACGATTTAATTATAACTACGGAGCAACCAAAACAGAGTTTAAGAAAGGCGTTGGAAATAATATATGGCTACGGTAAAGTTGCGGGGTTCAAAATGAATTTAAACAAGACAAAACTATTAGTTAAAAATATGTCGCCAGATGAAAAAGCAGAATTAGAACAAATAATACACATTAAAATCTACCCCAAAATCAAGTATTTAGGATTATGGATAACACCAAAGAATATTAACTTATATGAAGATAATTATACCCATTGTTGGAAAGATATCAAAAGACAGTTGGAGACATGGACAAGGTTAAATTTATCATTCCTGGGAGCATTTCGGTAATTAAAATGATAGTTTTACCGAAGCTACTCTTTCTATTCCAAACGATTCCAATTACAGGAAAGACCAGCAGTATCAACAAGTGGCAAAAAGAAATTTCTAAATTTTTGTGGAAGGGTAAAAGACCAAGAGTAAAGCACAAGATATTAATAGATACTGTAGAAAGAGGTGGCTACGGGTTACCGGATTTGAAGCTATATTACGAAGCCTCATGTCTTCTCTGGTTGAAAGATTGGTATTTATTAAAAAATTGGGATATTTTAGATCTAGAAGGTCATGACACCCTGTTGGGTTGAAATGAACAACAGACGAGTAGGTAGGTGTCATACGGGAGGCGTCTCTCGAGCAAGCCTCAGAGACTCCCTTTTATTGGATATTATACAGCGTTTGCCACGTGTGTGCTTGTTGCTGATTGGTTAACATAAGTACAAAGCAAGGGTTGTATATAAGACATTAATTATTGCGTATAAGACATTAATCATAGACAGGTTAAAGGTTGGGAAAAGGAACGCAGAGTTTACACAGGCATGGTTTCGGACTGCCCGTACCAGAGTGGTACGAAAAGGAATGTACAAAGAGGGGTAAGTACAGATTGATATTGTAATGGGAATTGGGGTTGCTCGTGCGTAGAGGATGCTGAAGTTCTAGGCAACGTTGCCTGGCTAAACCTTTCCCTGGCTGGACACCTCCACCTCCCCCCAGAACCCCCCTCACCTCCGTCCCTTTCCTTTGGCCTAAATTCCTCCCTTCCCTCTGACGGCGATGCGGGAAATCCCCTGAAGGAGCTACCCCCATCCTCTGAAGATTCAAACATAGCTCTCCACCTGCTGCTATCTCTTTGTACCGGATCACCCTCCCAGTCCGATTCCTCACCCTCAGATTCCTCTCCTTCCTCCTCGTCGGACGCCGGAAACCCCACAAACTCTTCTTCCTCATCTGTAGTGCCAAATTGCTCCTCCCAGAACTTCGCTACCGGTTTGGGCTTCCTTGGGAACCTGCTGTGAAACTCCCCCCTGAGATCCTCATCCCTGATGGTTTCCGCAGGAACCCACGTGTTTTCCGACTTAGGTTCCCCCTCCCAAGCCACCAAATACTCCACTTCCCCTCCTCTCAATCTTGAATCAAGTATTTCCGTGGCTTGACTGCTGAGTTCCCTCTCCTCTATGTGTGGGTGAGTGGGGACCTTTCTCTCTCGCCTTGGAAATTCCAGCCCCTCCCTGTACAGAGAGAGTAGGGACCTATGGAACACCGGGTGTAGTTTCATACTGGTCGGCAACTTGAGCCGAAAGGCCACTGGATTGACCTGCTGGGTTATCTCGAAAGGTCCCAGCCGCCTGGGCCGCAATTTCTTGCACCCTCCCTTGAATGGTAACCCCTGGGTTGACAACCACACCCGGTCCCCCACCCGTATGGTTTCTCCTTCCCTGCGGTGCTTGTCTGCATGCCTCTTATACACTTCCTTGTGTTGTCTTTTTGCAGTATGGTAGCACTGCAGAGAGCTTGCTGGGGAGACCATGCATTAAAAAGGGACTCAAAAATAACTTAAATAAGGTTTTAATAAGAAAAACAAAAACTCCATTTACACTAAATACATCAACAAACCAGACCCAACCACCAACCCATCCCCCAGGGTAATGGGAGAGCTAGGTGCTGCTCCTTATATACTCTACCCAAATGCTGACACACCTTAATCAAATACAACTCAGCAGCACCTGCTATGTTTCACAGCTGTAAAGCTGGGTCTCGTTAGTTTGCTCTGGCCCTTGCTCCGGCCCCTTAAAGACACACACATCGAGTGGAACAATGATGAACCTTTACATTTAAAGAAACCATTCAACACCTTGGCCCTTTCCAAGTTCATTTTAAGTTGTTGGTGTAAGGCTTCCATTTCTTCCACAAACTGCTCCGCTGCTGGCACACTCCACCTCTCCTCCCCACCCCCTGGGAAAGCCCTGGGATGACACCTGTAATTGGCCATGAACGGGCTCATCCCCGTGGACACGTGTTCCGCGTTATTGTACGCAAATTCTGCCAGCCCCAGTTTATCCACCCAGTCGTTCTGCCTCTCGCTGACATAGCAGCGTAGATATTGTTGGAGTATACTGTTCGCTCTTTCCGCTTGTCCGTTGGTCTCTGGGTGTCTGGCCGTCGAGAAGCTCACCTCGACTTCCAGCAATGTGCTGGTCCCGGGGGGAAGGTTACTGTTACCGTAGTCCAAGTTCAGTCCTAAGTCACTAGCCTGGAGATAGTCCACAAAGTGCGAGGTGAGGTCCAAAACAGGGAGCCGGGCGGGGACAGGAACACTCGAAGATCAGAAGCAGGAAGCCGGGCGGGGAACAGGAACACTGGAGGAACAGGACTGGATGCTGGCCGAAACAACTCTTCAATGACGACGTTGCTCCCGCAACCTGGGACCGGGCTGACTGCCCTTTATCTTCTCTAAGGCCAGGGGCGGTCCCGGCCCCCAGGAGCCCCGCCTCTCCTGGCCTTAAGGCGAGCACTCCTCCTGGGAGAAACCAGTTCCCTTCGCCTCTCTGCCCTAAGCCTCTGCAGTTCAGGAGAGGCCGAAGGGTTACTGGGCCCCGGGGAAGGCTCACCTGTAGCCACTGAGTCCTCCAGCACCTCTGGGGCCAGAATGGTTTCACCTGGTGCCTGCTCCTGAGGATCTGGCACAGGTGCAGGCTCCTCAGAATCTAGGCCTTGCCCCAGTTCAGCCGGCCCTGGAGGCGGGGACTCCTGTGCCGGCTGGGATTCCTCCGGTTCACTCTCAGAATTGGAATCCCAGGCCATCACAAGCAAGCTCATGAGCTTCCTCCAGAACCGGGAAGTAAATTGCTTCCCTCGGTTGGACACAACCCTCAAGGGGGCGCCATGCAGTCTGAAGATGTGATCCACAAACAGCCTGGCAGTTTCCTCTGCCATCACCGCATGCGAGCAAGCGATAAAATGGCACATTTTTGTTAATAGGTCAACAACCACCATGACAGCTGTTTTCCCTCTCGATTTGGGCAATTCTGTCATAAAATCTATGGACACCACCTCCCATGGTTTTCCCGGTGTGGGTAAAGGTTCCAGTATTCCCGTGGGCGCCGCCCTCTCCCCCTTTGCTCGCTGGCAGCAGTCACACCCTCGTACGTACTCCCGTACATCTTCCCTCACCCTTGGCCACCAGAACTGCCTGGTGACCAGCAACATGGTCTTGTGTTGACCGAAATGCCCCGCCGTCGGGTTATCATGGAGTTGTTTGAGTACCCTTCTCCTCAAGTCATCCCCTGGTACATATAGTGCTCCCCTGTAATATAGTACCCCATCTTTCTCCTCAAACCCCCCCATGGTTTTCCCCCGTGCCTCTGAGTTCCCGGATTTTCGTTTGGGCGAACTCGTCGTCCCTCGTCAGTCCTACTAGTTCTCGTGTCTCAACTAACACTCCCCCCACACCCATCGGTTCTCGGGAATCACATGTCGTGCTTCTGGTGGTCCTTCTCCTTCCAGATACTCCGGCTTCCGGGAGAGGGCGTCTGCCCTGACGTTTTCGTCTCCCGGCACGTATCGAATCTCGAAGAAAAACTTGGAGAATTCCTGAGCCCACCGCACCTGTCATTGGTTGAGTACTTGTGCAGTCCTCCAGTACTCTAGGTTCTTATGGTCCGTGCACACCTGGATCTTGTGCTGCGCCCCTATTAACAAATGTCTCCAGCGCCTAAAGGCTTCATAAATAGCCAGCAGTTCTCAATCATACACCGTGTAGTTTTGCTCAGACTTGCTCAGCTTCCTCGAGAAGAATGCGCACGGCCTCCAGCTGGACTTGTCTCCCGGCTGGAGAAGCACCGCCCCTACCGCTCTGTCTGACGTGTCTGTCTCCAACCTCATTGGCTTTTGCAGATCCACGTGCAAGAGCTGCTCTTCCGAAGCAAACGCCTTTTTTAGCCTTTCGAAAGATTGCTGTGCCTCTTCTGTCCAGACGAACTTCCTTTTGCTACTGAGACAATCGGTGATGGGTGCGGTTAAGTGGGCGAAGTTCTTGATGAACTTCCGATAGAAGTTCGCAAACCCCAGGAACCTCTGCACGTCCTTCTGGGTCTTGGGGGCCTTCCATTCCAGCACCGCCTGCACCTTGCTTGGGTCCATAGCTAGGCCCTTGTCCGACAACCTGTATCCCAGGAACTCGACCTCTCGTGCGTGGAATTGGCACTTCTCCCATTTGACCCACAACTGGTGTTCCTGTAGCCTCTTTAGCACTTCCCGAACGTCCCAAACGTGTTGCTCCTCGTTGTCCGAATAGATTAACACGTCATCTAGAAAGGCCACAGAATTCTTGTATAGCAAGGATCCCAACACATGGTGCATGAAAGACTGAAAACAGGCGGAGCCTGATTGTAATCCGAAGGGCATAACTGTTGGGAAACTGCCAGGGAGATATTGTCCATCATGGCCCCAAGCCGGCTGCCGGACGTCCATCGATCTCCCGTAGACAGGCAGATCCAGCAGTTAGCGACACGAAGCCTCGAAATAGATTGCAACATTCCAGGCTTGTGCACAATGTTTATCAGCAGAAACACAGGCAGAAAGCTGCACCGCAGAAGAGCATATTTAGCATATTTACAGACTTTATTTAGCGTAGAACAGAACAAAGAAAAACATGACCGTTCTCAGTCAGCGTCTCTGACCGGCTGAAATCGAAAGGAATAGCAAACATAAACATCCTGTGAACAGGACATGCGCAGACTCTGTTATTTACAAAGCCTGCTCCCTTTTAAGGTGGAACGGAAATATCCTAACATCCTCCCCCTTTCCGTGTAACCTGTAGTACCTGTGGTTCAACCCAATTGCAACTTTGGTACATAAACCTTAAGTTGTTCTCTGTTAACAACCTTAGACAACAGATCAGCAGGAATTTCATTTCCTGGCATGTAGGACACCTGAATCAGTCCTTTTTGAATACACTCTCTTGCACGATGTAGATTGATCTGCAAGTACTTGGTTCTTTGCTTGCAACTCTCTGAGTTCAGCAAAGCCAAACACGATCTATTGTCTTGATACACTTGTACAGGACATTTCACAGATACCCTGATGTCCTTAAACAGTTGCATCAACCATTCACAATCCATGAGTGAAAATGACAGAGCATTGAGTTCTGCTTCACAGGAACTTAGGCTCACTGTTGTTTGCTTCTTGCACAACCAGTCAAACAGGCAGTGGTTGTACATGTAGCATACTCCAGAAGTGCTTGTACCATCCGTGGTGTCACTTCCAAAACTTGCATCTGCAAAGATTTCAAGACCTCCAGTCTTTTGACTGGTGAACCTCAGCCTGTAGTGCATAGTCCCTTTCAAATAGCGGGCTATGCACTTCAGAGCTTTCCAATCCTGAACCGTTGGATTGTTGGCATGTCTGCTAAGCAGATTACAGCTTACGGCTATGTCAGGTCTTGAACATCTGGCAATGAAATTCAGCTTGCCTAGAATGCATCTGTATAGTGTTGTGTCAGAAAACGCTTCAGCAGTACTGTCTACCTGGTAACCTGTCACCATCGGTGTGTCTGCTGGGTTTGCATCAACCAAATTCAACCTGGTTAACACATCAGCAATTTTCTGTGTTTGGTGTACCAGAAAATTACCTGCTTGGTCCTTCTCCACCTGCAGAGAAAGATAGTTGGATACCTCAACAAGATCCTTCATGTCAAAGTGCTCCTTCAGCTGAGCTAGGGTGCTTTGATAAAAAGCCTGATTCTTCCAAAACATCAGAAGATCATCAACAAAACATAAACAATACAGTTTGTTTTGCCCCTCCTCCTTGACAAACACACATGGATCAGCTTTGCCCTGGTGAAAACCTAGAGAAAGCAATGTCTCAGTGAGCTTTGTGTTCCAACACCTGGCACTCTGCTTAAGACCATATAAGGATTTCCACAGTTTACAGACCATTCCCTTCTGTATCTGCACCCCATCAGGTGGAAGCATGAACAGCTCTTCGTTCAAAATCCCGTACAAAAAAGCTGTATTAATGTCATGGTGGGAAACATGCAGTTTCTCCTCCGCAGCGATCTTGAGCATCAGCCGAATGCTCTCATATTTGACTGTGGGTGAGTAGGTCCTGGTACCTGTGAAAAACCTCTGGCAACCAATCTGGCTTTGTGTCTGACTACCTTGCCATTCTGGTCTGTCTTGGCCTTGAAGACCCATTTGCTGCCAACCAGTCTCATTCCTGGGACTACCGGTACCAGTTCCCAAGTTTGGTTCCTGTTCAAGGAATCAACTTCAGCCTTCATGGCATTAAGCCAAGGCTCAGCATCTTTAGAGGTTAACTCCTGAACCTCTTTGAAGCTTGAAGGTTCCCACACCTTCTCTGAGCTACTAAGAACAGCAGTTGCTGTCTTAGCAAACTCATCAGCATACCTCTTTGGAGGTCTGCCCTTGGTCGCCCTTTCAGACCTACGTACTAGACGCAAGTCTTCTGGACTCATCTCCTCTTTCTTAGGAGAAAAATGACCAATGGTGAACAGTGGTTCTTCCAGTTCATTGTCAGACGCATCGGATGGTCTGACTGAGACCTTTGCGCTCTAGTAGTCTGCTGTGTCATCACTGTCACTGACACCAGCAGCAGCGCCGCCCACTGAACTGGAATCCGAACTCTGATCATCATCATCATCATCACCCTCCTCCTCCTCCTCATCATCATCCACAGCAGCTTTCTCAGCTTTAGCTGCTTGCTTGACATCACCTTCATCCTCCTCTGGGTAACTCTGGAAAATTCCCACATTTCCCCCCCACTTAGGATTGTACTCAACACTCCTTGTGAACTTAATGGACTTAGAGTTAGTCATCCATACCCTGTATGCACCTTTTTCGTACCCCATGAACAAACCATGTGTCCCACGCTTCCCAAGCTTGTTGGTTTGTGGGGAGTGTACCCACATGTCAGAACCAAAGATTTTCATGTGTTTGATGTTGGGCTTCTTGCCAAACATCTTCTCATAAGGAGTACAGCCAATGGGTGATGACAATCTGCGATTAAACGCGTAAACAAAATTCCCCAGAGCTTCCCCCCAAAACTTATCAGGGAGATTGGCATCATGCAACACGGTTTTGATTCCTTGCAGCAATGTCTGATTTGCTCTCTCCGCAAGCCCATTCATCCATGGCGATCTGGGCGTTGACATGTCATGCTGGATTCCCTTCTCAGTCAGGAAAGCTTCAAACTGCTGAGAAGTAAACTCCCCGCCCCGATCGGTAAACAAACAGGCAATACGTTTACCGTGCACATTTTCCAACCAAGCACAGAATGCCTTAAACTTCGGAAACGCTTGCGATTTCTGTTCGAGCAAAAACACATGAATGTACCTGGAAAAAGAATCAATCAGAACCTTGAAGTACCTTTCTTCTCCTAAAGAGGGCGCAAGTGGCCCAACCAGGTCCGCATGCACTAGCTGGTAGGGTTTGGAAGCCTGCCTGCTAGACTCCTTGCCTTTTGGAGCAACCTTCACCTTGTTCTCTGCACAAGATACACATTTCATGTGAAATTTACAGGGTTTGATGTTCAAACCCTCAACCACCTCTGGCATCTTGGCCAGTGCCTTCCAAGAGAGGTGACAAAACCTTCGATGTGCATCGTGAATGCAACCTGCATGAAGAACTTTGTTAGTTTGTGCAACACAACAAGAATCAGCATTAGACACAACAGCAGTGTCATCATAAGTTATATGGAACAAACCATCCATAAACTTTGCATGCAAATAGTCCTCTTTGCCTTTACTGATGACACAGACGCTCCTCTTGAAGGAAATCTGAAAACCACGCCCAGTAAGCTGTGGAACACTCAGCAAGTTGCTCGCAGCTCCTGGAACATAAAGTACATTACTGATGGTAGTGTGCAGACTTGCAAGTTTCACAGTCCCTTCTCCTGCAATTTGCAACGTCCTTCCATCAGCCAGGTGGATCTCACCTTCTTGAGGCTTGAAGGAGATAAACAGGTGGCGATCCTTCGAGATGTGGCGGGTCGCACCTGAATCAACAATAAACCTGCCTTTGGCTGTTGGAGAAGTCTTTACAGCAAGCAAACCCTTGTTTTCCACTGGTGTGGGCTTTTGCAGCTTGCCCCCCTGCTCCTGGCCAGCAGATGTGCCTTTAGCCTTTGGTGAAGCTGTGCCAGCAAACATAGCCTTGTTTTTCCCTGGCGCGGGCTCTTCACCCTCCCTCTGCTTGTGGCCATCTGCAGACGTCTGCCTATGTTTACCTTTGCCTTTCCGGCCTCTGCAAAGGCGATGACCTTGGTTCTCATGAGAAACAGAGCTCTCAGCTGCCGACTCCTTGGCTCCCCCTGGAGGCTGGAATGCTGCCTGGGATGACGTGACGGTCAGCTCCCCCTGCAGCTTGCAACCGGTGCCCTCAGCATCCCTGCATTCACTCGCATTCTGGGAAACAGCTAGGACCTCCGATGCAGTCAAACTCTGGGCTGGGATGACTGGCTTGTGAGCTTTTTTCAAAGCATTCCACATTCCACGTGCAGTGGTGTTGCCAGCCAGCGTCTTAATTTCCTCAAGAGATACGGATAAGACTATTACGTCTATCGCCTTCGAATCATCGGCTTTCCATCTCTCTGTCAGAGGAACTGGGGGGGGGGGGGCTCAAATACGGTATGCCACACCCTAAACTGACGCAGCAAACTTTCACACCATTTTGCCCAGGTTTCATAATTCTGCCCATGTAACTTAGGGCACTGAGTGGCCTCTGAAGCTTCAAAAGCGTGGGAAAACTCCATTCCAGCCTTTTACTTGAGCCGTGAGCCTTTATTTACTTCAGAGACTCCTTATCTTGGGAGCCATTAATCACGAAGACTCTTTGGCGCAGCTCCCAGGCCAATTAAGCCTTGCCGAAGATCAAAAGGCTCCTTGCGAGGTAAACAGAAAAGCCAAAAGCCTCCCTCTTTTCTTTCGCTTTTCCCACGTACCTCAAACGCAGTCTGTTGCAGCTTTACTCTCCTGTAGGTGCTGTGAATCTGGGCCCGAGACCTTGTTGTTGGGAAACTGCCATGGAGATATTGTCCATCATGGCCCCAAGCTGGCTGCCGGACGTCCATCGATCTCCCGTAGACAGGCAGATCCAGCAGTTAGCGACACGAAGCCTCGAAATAGATTGCCACATTCCAGGCTTGTGCACAATGTTTATCAGCAGAAACACAGGCAGAAAGCTGCACCGCAGAAGAGCATATTTACAGACTTTATTTAGCGTAGAACAGAACAAAGAAAAACATGACCGTTCTCAGTCAGCGTCTCTGACCAGGCTGAAATCGAAAGGAATAGCAAACATAAACATCCTGTGAACAGGACATGCGCAGACTCTGTTATTTACAAAGCCTGCTCCCTTTTAAGGTGGAACTGGTGCTCCAGCGCGAAATCCTTGTTGAAAAAATTACAGGAACTGCCTGAGTCCAGCAGTGCCTTAACCTTGATTGGGTGCCCATTAGGGAGTTCTAGCACCACCTCTATGGCTATGGGTGCTTGGGGGGGGGTCTGGCTTGGGCACTTTTACTGGTTGCTTGCCTGGCTGCTGTGCCCGCTGATCGGCAGCCAAGCGTTGGCGTTTCCCTGCTCCTTAGCGCCCTCCTCCTCACAGTCAGCAGCCCCCACCATTCCTTGCCATGCCTTCCTTTGAGGGCAGACCCTGGCAAAATGCCCTGGCAGAGGAAACACTTCTTGGCTGTTTTCCCCCCTCCTTCTTTCATCCTTCGTTGGAGTTTGAAACCCCCCGCGCTCGTGCCCCCCCAATCTCCATTGGTTCCTCAGGCTGGGAAAGTGGCTCTGGTATTTCAGGAATGCGGTTGTCATGCCAACGCTCTCCTCTCCACTCTCGTCTCTCTTGCGCGCGCGCTTCTTGCCGTACTCCAATCGCAAGCACAGCCTTAGTCAGCTGATCCATCAACTGAGGGCGGGGCGCGCGGGAAAGTTCGTCTTTCACTGAGGGGGATAAGCCTTCCTCAAACAGCATTTGCACTGGTTCCGAGCTCAGTTCCCACCCCAGTTTATGGATAAGCATCGCAAAACGCGACCAGTACTCTCTAACTGTCTGGCCCCCTTGTTTGTACGCCATTAGTTCCCTGCATGTCACACTCTGCTCCACTCCACTTGCGAAGATGGCGTCCATGGCGCCAAAATTTTTTCAAAGATCCTTTAGGGCAGCATTCTGCATCGCCATTAATGGCCGGATCCATTCCCTAGCAGCGTCCTGAAGATGCCCGATAACGTAAGCAACTCTCCCCTCATCATCAGCAAAGTCATCATACTGCAGTTCCAGCGTGTACTGTACCTCCGTCCTGAATGCATTATAGTCTCTTGGGTTCCCCCCAAACTTGTGCACCAGTCCCGGTACCTTCTTTGCGATGGGGGTGGGCCTTCCCCGGGCATCCTGAGTCCTCCGTTCATCTAGCCGTGCCTCTAACACAGCAAGCTGCTTTTCCAAATCTCGGTTTCTCTCCTCCAGATTTGGCGCTGCCTCTGCTCCCTCTCCGGTGCCTGCTCCTCCGGTTTGACTCATGATGCTGCCTGTCCTGTCGTGGTGCGCGAGCAACGTCAGGGACTGACGGATTGCTGTAATGGGAATTGGGGTTGCTCGTGCGTAAAGGATGCTGAAGTTCTAGGCAACGTTGCCTGGCTAAACCTTTCCCTGGCTGGACAGCCCTTCCTCCGTGGCTGTGTCAGTCGCTGGCAGAATCCATCAGTGGGCGTTTCCTGAATTTCTTCCAACATAAAAATTCCTTGACGCCCAGTCTCCGCCTAGCCTCCCTGCGCGGAAGCTTTCTGCGCAGAGTAGGCGTAGCCAGTGGAGGTCCTGGACTCTCCCCGCTGGTCTCTGTGGAAGAGTCCTCCCCGGTGTCACACTGATAACCTTCCCCAAAGGGAGTGTTCTCTCTCCCTCTGCTGGTCCCTTCTCCTGCATGGTCGGGGAGCCTTACCTCCACTCTTGGCTCCGATGGCAGTTCCCTGACAGATATGGTGTGAACTCAAGGTGAACAGAACGTACCAGGGTGATGAGGGAATGTCTTAGCATCAGCACGGTTTGAGCAGCATGAGCAGAACAAAGCTTAGAAGCAAGACTTCCCATCATGCCACAGTTATGTGCAGAAGCAATGCTTCCCATCATGCCATGGTCATGTGCAAAAGCAATGCTTTCCTTCATCTCCCCCTTTCTTTTCTTATTTGCGAGGTGTTCTGGGTGAATAAGACAAAAATACTTCGGGATACGTGGTATGCCAGCGCATGCCCGAAATAAGTTCGCCACATCTCCCCTAATGTTTACTGCTGGTGCTGCAATTTCGCAAAGTAGGCAGCAATGATTTTATTGGGTGGCTGAGGGGGAGAGAGAAACCGAGACAAAAGACTTATGAGTCCAGGAATGCATTGGAGGAAGCAACATAGCAAAAGCAATATACATATTATAATAATGGCATATTGAAAGAGATTACGAAGCCAGTTCAGGTTTGGCAACCAGCCAGTGAGCCACTGGGTGAATGAGTCCCACAGGCCAGAAAGTCCAACGTCCTGTTTAATGTGGTGTGTAAGATTTTGCAAATGAGAGATTTGCTTTTGGATGGCTTTGGAATTATCAGCAATATTAAAGCAACACATGTCGTCCACTTGTTCACAGCCGTAATGATGAAGCATCAATAGATAATCGATAGCAGAGATGGTTTTAATAGTGGAGACTAACGGCGGAAGGCTCCCTATTTGTCCTGGCCCGGGAGTGGGGCCCCTAAGGAGTTTCCCGAACTCCACTGATTTGCCCAGTGATAGCCTTTACCACACTTCGGGCATTTCTTGGAAGGCTGAGCCTTATTGGCATCACCATTCCTGTTTGCACCCCCGCCAGGGGCTCTGCATTGTTTAGCAAAATGACCTGGGCGCTTGCAGTTGAAGCAGTTCCCAGTGGGCTTGTTGCCAGCCTGGATGGCACCGGCAAGCAAGGACATCGCATGACTCTGGCTTCCAACATCTGCACGGGTTTGAATCATATCGGCCAGGTCATATTTAGGTCGATGTATGATCGACTGCAAAGCCTTTTTGCAGTCAGTACTTGCATTTTCGAAAGCCAATTTTTTCATCAATTCATTTTGAGCTGTAGCGTCATCAATCTGCCTAGTGACTGATTCTTTCAATCTATCTATAAATTGATGGTAGGGCTCCGAATGTTGTTGCTTAATATTAACAAAGGAGCTAAGTGGTTGTCCTGAGACAGGGACTTTGCGAAAGGCGCATTGCACACAGGTCGCGGTGCGACTAAAATGTAAAGGTGTTAATTGAGCTTGGGCTGGTATATTATCATACGGACCAGCACCAAAGAGTTGGTTGGCTGAATGCTGTGGATCAGCCAGGGCTACTGCGCAATGCTTAAATTCACTTTCAAAAACTACATACCGAGCCGGGGATAACAGCATGCGCATCAGATCTTTCCAATCTTGAGGTAGCATTGTATAACCAGTTGCTATTCCCTCCAGCATTCCTGTCACATAAGTGGATTTTAGGCCGGAATCAGTAATGGCTTTCCTTAATTCTCTCAGAATAGAATAAGGAAGCGTCTCATACATAATTGGTTGTTGCGCAGTGCCAGGGTTAGTATAAGAAATAGGGAAAGCAGACGGCAGTTCCCCGGCCCACCCCGCCTCCTCCTCCAAGGAAAGAATTCCTTCCTGTCTAGTTTGAAGAAGTGCAGCACGCACAGCTCCTGTAGGAGCAGGCGAAGGAGGGAGGATGGGGGGGATGTGGGCTGAGGCGAAGAAGGGGGTTAGAGAAAGTTGCGATGGAGACAAAAGCTTTGGGTAAGGAGGTAGATTGTCTGTTGCGGCTAAAAGGGCAGGTGGCAGGGCAGTTGGTGGGGAATTGTCTGGTGCGGGTGCCGACGGAGACCCCTGGGGACCTAATCTAGCAATGGCATCCGCACACTTCTGCCAAGTGAGCAGACAATGAATGCCAAGTCTCCATCCCCAAGGACCCTATTTCTGGGTACCAGGGGCACTCACAAGCAATATGACATAACAATCGTTCAATTTCTTTCAAGGAAATATGCACACCTGCTACTCTCTGTCTGACTAAATGAAACAGTTCTTTAGCATGCTCTTTTTGGGACTTTGTAAGCTCCCCCCCCCACATACTCACGGTGTAGCGCGCTGAGACTTTTCCAGTTGAGTGAAGTATGAGGCTGCGTAAAGGGATCTGGCACGTCGAGGGTCACCAGATGTTGGGTTGAAATGAACGACAGACGAGTAGGTAGGTGTCATACGGGAGGCGTCTCTCGAGCAAGCCTTGGAGACTCCCTTTTATTGGATATTGTCAGGGCTGCCTCAGGTCTCAGCTCACAAAAGACCAACGCCAAGCTCTTCTTATGTACAAGGATGTTTATTGCAGTTCATTAATGGTTCCACAACCGAGGCGTGCAGCCCCGCGTCTCTTTCTCCTAGACATTAGAAGTCCCCTCTGAATCGGTCCCTCCCCTACACCAGTTTAATAAGCTAACGCTGCCCCACCTCTTTCTCTCTTTCCTTTTCCGCAGGGTCTTTCTGCTCGTCGGGGTTCCTCCCCTCCTGCTTTCTCCTGAAGCGGAGTCTCCAGACTGCTCCTGCCCCCTCCTGCGGGCTTTGGGTCCTGGCCCCTCCTCTTCCGGGCTCCCTGTTCTCCCGCGCGCCTCCTCATTTGAACTTGGCGCGCGCGCCCAACTTCTGACCTTCCTTTTGACAGTTATGCTACTCCCCTCACTGCTTTCATCCCCTTCCGGGAGAACGGCTTGCTCTGATCCCTCCCCTTTCTCTGTCGCCGGAGCTGCTCCCTCTGACACACTGGAACCTCCCCCTCCCTCGCTGCGCTCTGGTGGGGAGGCTGGCCCTGATTCCCAGCTGCCGCTTTGGGGTCCCCTGCTGGCCCCCAGCTCCTGACACTTTCCCCCCGGGGCTCCCCTTGCCCTTACCACAGGCGCCCCTTTCTGGGAATCCTCTGATTCGCTGGAGAGACTCATGGAATCCCCTGCGTCATTGCTATCCTCTTCCTCGCTCTCCTGGGATTCCTCTCCATCGCTCTCCATCTCCTGCCTTCCCTGTGCCTCTGTCCCTGTACCCCTGACAGATATTATACAGCGTTTGCCACGTGTGTGCTTGTTGCTGATTGGTTAACATAAGTACAAAGCAAGGGTTCCATATAAGACATTAATTATTGCATATAAGACATTAATCATAGAGTGGTTAAAGGTTGGGAAAAGGAACGCGGAGTTTACACAGGCATGGTTTCGGACTGCCCGTACCAGAGTGGTACGAAAAGGAATGTACAAGGAGGGGTAAGTACAGATTGATATGGTGTGAACCTCAAGGTGAACAGAACGTACCAGGGTGATGAGGGAATGTCTTAGCATCAGCACGGTTTGTGCAGCATGAGCAGAACAAAGCTTAGTAGCAAGACTTCCCATCATGCCACAGTTATGTGCAGAAGCAATGCTTCCCATCATGCCATGGTCATGTGCAAAAGCAATGCTTTCCTTCAACACCCGTTTTGGGTGGCATGGCTATCTTAATTATGGGAAAATAAAGACGCATAGGAGTTTTTCAAATCATATAATAAGAAATGCTATATATAAGGTATGGGGAAAATACAAAAGATATTTGGAATAGAAAACCCCAAGATGGAACTCTCCACTAGAAGCAATCGCTGTTAAAAAAAGCAACAACATCGGGACTTCCGGAGGCAGTGCGAAACGGCAATGGCGGTCCCCTTTGCGCTGTGAAGGGGAGCTCCGCAGAAACGGGTTGTCCGCTACGGCGAAGCGGAGACCCACATCGGAAAACCACAGGTAGAGTGAGCCTGTGGCCGTGGGACTCGGCGGGTACCAGAGGCGCCCCCCGAAATGAAGAAGGAACCCCGTAAGGGGCTCCGGAACGTGGAAGGGCTGGTGCGGTACTGTGAGTCGATCGCTCTTTCTGTGGAAGCGAAGCCGCGCAGCTGCTGCCGATGAGCGCCAACCTTTTTTCCTGGAATATTCGACTTAAAACTACAAACCCGTGAGTAAGAGGGGCTGAAGAATTTGGAGATTAAATTGATTAAATTTGGTGAAAGCGGGAGACGCAACCAGGAAGTCCGTCTCCCGGCTGTGCTTAAGGAACTAAAGCAAAGACTTTGACAAGCTGGAAACTTTTGAAGTGGCTCTAGAGCTTCGTTATTTGTGCAATATTTGAGTTGCTTTTAAGAGACTAAAAGGGGCAAACTTGGTTTATCTTCTGTCGGTTTTGGACTTGACTTTCCCTCCTCCTGGTGGATTTACAAATGATTGAGAAAACCCAAATACTCGGGCTGCCAAGTTAAGCAGAACTGTCAAATTGCGGATACTGTCTAACCACTGGAATTGCTACATTGGAGCGTTATTAGACTGGATACATTTGAGACATTGTTGCGCGCACCTTTTTAGAGACTTTGTTTTACTTTGGGGACAAGCTCTGCTCGTTAAAAGGGAGCTGAAGGTACTTTTTAAAGCTGTTTGGACTTTAATGGCGGCACAATCCTGTTCTTTCCTTTGAGGTACTTCTATACTCCCCCTAGAGGACTTTGGTTTTACAACTGGCTGGGACGTGCTTTTTGTTTTCATTCTCTACTGCCTTGTTGTTTACTCTCTGGACTTGTGGTTTCCCATGGGAGCATATACAGTTTGACCTTGGTACGTAGACAGGAGTGGAATGAGTGGCGTGGGAAAAACAAGAGCGGCTAAAGCGAAAGCTAAACAATTAACACAATCAACCTTGACTTCACAGCTACGCAGATCATCTGTCCCAGCTGTCTTAGGGACACAAGAGGAAGAAACTGAGCAGACACGACTTCCGGGGGCGGCGCGAAACTGTAATGGCGGTCCTCTTCGTTCTCTGAAGAGGGGCTCCGCGGAAAAGGGTCGTTCGCTGCGGCATAGCGACGACCCAGCAAGATAAACCACGGGTAGAGTGAGCCCGTGGCCGTGGGACTCGGCGGGCACCAGAAGCTGCTCTGAAAACACAGAAGGGACCCCGTAAGGAGACCCGGAGTGAAGGAGGGGTAGCGGTGCTGTGAGTTCATCGCTCTTTCCGCGGAAGTGAAGCCGCGCGGCTGTTACAGATGAGCGCTGATCCTTCTTCCTAAAACCAACACCAAACTGCAAATAACATACCCGTGAGTAAAGGGGTTTAAAATTTGGCAAAGAATTTCTTAAATCTGGCTGAAAACGGGAGACGAGAAAAGGGAAGTCCGTCTTCCGACATTGCTGACAAGATCAAAGCAAAGCTTTAAAAAGCGGAAAGCGCTTGAAACGGGACTGTGGGAAGTTTTAACTTTTTCGTGCTATCAGACCTGCTTGTTCTTTTAAACTGAAGGTGGAAATGGACATTGACTAAAAGAAGTAGTAAATGGGGACTTTCCTCCTATCTCCTTTCTTCTTTGGGCTGTATTTCTAAGGAGCCAGATCGTCGGGCTGCCAGAGAGGGAGACTGTGTTAAACTGCGGAAACAGTTGCAAAAACTTTGCTGGAGCGTAACTGATACATTTGAGCAGAAAAGACTGGATGTGATACTGTTGCAAGCACCTCTTGTGAAACTTTGCTGAACTATAAAAGGTGCTTTGGGGAACTTTGAGTCTTTGAAGGGACTGTTGGACTATCGGATTTTCTGATTTGAAATAATTTGGAACTTTAATGGCGGATTACTTCCTTCTTTGTCTTTGAAACCTGGTGGCACTCCCCCTACAGGGCTTTCGGATTATAAAATCCTGGGAATTGACTTTTGTTTTGAATTCCACTTCACTGGTTGTTTATAACTGAATTTGCCTCTCCCATGGAACAATAGACAATCTGACCTTGAACACTGACAGATGTGTAATGAGTGGTGCAGGGAGAACAAGAGCATCTAAAGCTAAGGAATCTAAAGAGGCCAAGGAAAAAGAAAAGGAAAGAAAACCAGCACAATTTGTACAAACAACACTGACTCAAGGACGCCGATCGTCGGTTCCAGCTGTACTGGTGACCCAGAGGGAAGGGGAAATAACCGAGAAGTCCACTGAGGAAGATATGGCAGCAGGTGGGTCAGATACACTACTAAAACAAATACTGGAGCAATTATCAAGTTTAAACCAGAAAGTGGACGACCAGTCTTTGAAAATAGATAAAGCGACTTCCTCGATTCAAAAATTGACTGATCAAGTTTCCCAGCACACGCAAGCTATAGAGAATTTGCAAGGAGCAACGGCGGAAAACCGGGAATTAGCTGGAGAAGCAATTCAGAAAGTGGGAGCTCTACAAAAAGAAGTTGAAGAAATAAAAGGAGAAGTCAAGCCCCTGCACAAACAGGTGGGTGAACAACAAATTTATCTGTCAATGGTGGAACTGAAAAATCGTGAGAGCAACATCAAATTGAGAGGCATCCCGGAACTCGAGCAAGGAGACCTGATTGGATACTTGACACAGGAATTCACGAAGTTCTGGGGTTTAAAGGAAGATACAGACTTCAGGATTGTCTCGGCATATAGACTGGGAAGATTGGTAAGGAAAGACAGATCCAGGGACTGCCTGATAATTTTAAGATCAAAGGAAGAGAGAGATAAGATCCTAGGTCTTCACTTCAAAAAAGCAATTGAAATTCAAGACAAAAGGGTGGAAATTTACAGAGATATTCCGAGACAGTTGTTGGACCTCAGAGCCACCTATACAGAACTAGCAAAATTGCTGAGACACAACGCAATTCCCTATAGGTGGGAGTTTCCACAAGGATTATCTTTTACCTACAAAGAAAGGAAGGTTAAAATTAGAACACCTGAAGATAACCAAAAGTTCCTTCACGACCACGGAGAAGATCTCCAAAAAGGAGCAGATTGGCTTCCAGGCCTACCAACACCAATACTGCCTGGAGGCGGGCTAACGCCTGCACCCTCGGGATCTGAGCAAAAGGAAGGCACCTCATCCTAAGAACATCTTAATTAGAACAGGATGTCTCTGCAGCTACTTAGTTGGAATATAAATGGCGGGAATTCCCCGGAAAAAAGAAGGAGGATATTTCATATCCTAAAAAAAGAACAATTGGACGTAATATGCCTCCAAGAAACACATGTGACTAGGCTCCACAGGAAAGTATTAATCAACAAAAGACTTGGCCAAGAATTTATTTCATCAGACAAAGTCAAAAAAAGAGGCGTTGTAATTTATGCAAAGGAGAACCTGTCACCAAAATTTCTATTTAAAGATGATCATGGAAGAATTCTTGCAATTGAAATTCAAACACAAGGGGAGAAGATTTTGATATTAGGAATTTATGCGCCAAATGATGGAAAATCAGAATTCTACAAGAAGCTGCATGAGACAATGATGGACTATCTGGATTATTCTAATATTATTGTGATGGGAGATATGAATGGGGTGGTGTCAACAAATATGGACAAATCCCAAAATCAAAACTTAACAACAGACGGCAGACTTCCTAAAACCTTTTTTGAAATGACAGACAATATGGACTTGATTGACATCTGGAGGACAAGGAACCCCTTGGGTAAAGAAGGAACCTTCTTTTCTGAGGCCCATCTGTCATGGACACGAATTGACCAAATTTGGATATCTAGAGGGCTGGCACCGAAAACAAGAAAAGTGGAAATCTGCCCAAAAACCTGCTCCGACCATAACGCCTTGAAAATGGAATTGAGACTTATCCCAACCGGATCCTTCAGATGGAGAATGAATGACACCTTGTTAAGAGATCAAGAGATTGTTAAGAAGGCCCAAAAAACGCTAAAGGACTATTTTGAAATAAATTTGAACACTACGGTGGAGAAAAGAACAATCTGGGACGCAAGTAAAGCTGTAATGAGAGGGTTTCTGATACAACAGAATACAATAAAGAGAAAATTTTGGAATGGAAAAAAGGAAAAAATTCTAGAGAAAATAAGTGAAGGAGAGAAAAAGCTGAGAACCAAACCAAAGTCAAAAGAGGTGCTAAGAGAGATCAAATTCCATCAAGCACAATATTCGAAATTGATCAATCAAGAGATTGAATGGAAAATTAAACAAATGAAGCAGAGATCGTTTGAATCAGCAAATAAATGTGGAAAGTTGTTAGCTTGGCAGTTGAAAAAAAGACAAAAGTTAAATATGGTTACAAACTTGGAGATTCAAGGAAAAATAGTTCAGAAACCAGAAGAAATAAGAAAGTGCTTCCACAGATATTTCAAAGAGCTTTATGCACAGGGGCCTCAGAAAGAATCGGAAATAGACCAATTTTTGAGGACAAATGGACTATCCAAAATAAGTCAAGACAAAAGATCAATTCTCAACAGCAAAATAACTCAACAGGAAATTGAAGGTGCCATCCAAAATATGCAACTTGGCAAATCTCCAGGCCCGGATGGACTCACCTCCAAATATTATAAGACTTTGAAGGACTTCTTGATACAACCGTTGTTGGAGGTTTGTAACCAGATCATGGAGGGGAGGAGGGCACCGGAAACGTGGAAAGAAGCATTCATCACATTGATACCCAAATCAGAAAGGGAAAAGACCCAGCTTAAGAACTACCGTCCCATCTCACTCCTGAATGTGGATTACAAAATATTTGCAGACATTTTAGCGAATAGACTTAAAAATGTACTAAATGAAGTAATTCACAAGGACCAAGCCGGCTTTCTCCCTGGTAGACACATGTCTGATAACACTAGGAACATTATTGATATATTGGAGCTGTTGCGAATTAGAAACACAAGGGCAGCTTTAATCTTTATTGATGCGGAGAAAGCATTTGACAACATTTCTTGGATGTTTATGAAGAAAAACTTGAAAGGGATGGGAGTGGGACGGGGGTTTGAAAATGGATTAGAAGCAATCTATTCAGAGCAAAAAGCCAAACTGATAGTGAACAATGTGGTATCGGAGGAACTCCAAATTGAAAAAGGGACACGACAGGGGTGCCCTCTATCCCCTCTGTTATTTATTTCTGTTCTGGAGGTATTGCTGAATATGATCAGGGAGGACCAGTTGGTGCAGGGTATAGTGGTCGGAGCAAAACAATACAAACTGAAAGCTTTTGCAGATGACTTAGTCTTGACAGTACAGGAGCCAGAATCTAGCACAAAAAGAGTTCTTGAACTTATCTTGGAGTTTGGTCGGGTGGCGGGATTCAAGCTAAACAAACAAAAAACTAAGGTTTTGGTCAAAAATCTGACACCTACAGAGATAGAGGGGTACCAGAAAGAGACAGAGCTAAGTGTGGTTAAAAAAGTGAAATACCTGGGGGTATCCTTGTCCACCAAAAACCTAAACCTATTTAAAGATAATTATGAAAAATGTTGGTTGGAAATTAAAAAAGACTTGGATATTTGGTCAAGATTGAAACTTACCTTGTCAGGCCGAATCGCAGCTATAAAGATGTGTGTTTTGCCAAAAATGTTATTCTTATTTCAAACCCTTCAGGTCGTGGACAGAATGGAATGTTTTGGAAAATGGCAGAAGGACATTTCTAAGTTTGTCTGGCAGGGCAAAAAGCCCCGAATAAAATTCAAAATACTAACCGACTCAAAAGAAAGAGGGGGGTTTGCCCTGCCGGATTTAAGGTTGTACTACGAGGCTGCAGCCTTCTGCTGGTTGAAGGATTGGTTTCTGTTGGAAAACACCGATGTCCTAGATCTGGAAGGGTTTGACAACGTTTATGGTTGGCATGCATACTTGTGGTATGACAAGGCGAAGGTTCACAAACTGTTTAAAAACCATATTGTCAGAAAATCAATTTTTGCCGTCTGGATGAAGTATAAGGACTTATTAGAAAGTAAGACCCCGAGGTGGTTATCACCAGTGGAAGCCAAGATTTCTAAAAAAAGGCCCAATATGGAGGCCTATTGGCCAAAATATTGGGAATTAATTGAAAGAGTTGGAGACAACTGGAAGCTCCAAAGCCAGGACAAACTAAAAAGTAAGGTGCGAGATTGGTTACATTATGCTCAAATTCAAGAGGTATTTAAAATGGATAAAAAAGTGGGTTTCCAGATGGAGAAATCGAAACTGGAGACGGAGTTACTAGAACCAAAGACTAAGGTACTTTCGAGGATGTATGACTTGCTGCTTAAATGGAACACACAGGATGAGACAGTTAAATCTGCTATGATAAAATGGGCACAGGATGTAGGACACAACATTATGTCTGAGGACTGGGAAAGGTTATGGAACACCGGTATGAAATTCACGGCATGTAGTGCCTTGAAAGAGAACATTATGAAAATGGTATACCGGTGGTACATGACCCCAGTCAAGTTGGCTAAAATATATCATCTTTCTGATAATAAGTGTTGGAAATGCAAGGAGGCAGAAGGGACATTCTTTCACCTCTGGTGGACCTGCCCGAAAGTAAAGGCCTTCTGGGAAATGATACATAATGAGTTGAAAAAGGTATTTAAATATACCTTTTCTAAGAAACCAGAGGCCTTTCTCCTGGGCATGGTGGACCGAAAGGTGCCAAAGAAGGATAGAACCTTGTTTATGTATGCAACCACAGCAGCAAGGATCCTTATTGCAAAGTTCTGGAAGACACCAGATTTACCCACGCTGGAGGACTGGCAGACGCAGTTGATGGACTACATGGAGTTGGCAGAAATGACTGGCAGAATTCGAGATCTGAGCGAAGAAACAATAGAGGAGGACTGGAAAAAATTTAAGGACTATTTGCAAAAATACCATAAGTTGTTTGAATGTTAAGATTGTGCACGATTAAGAAATGTTATGCTTCTGCAATTTATCTAAGTAAATGATAAAGTAAGTAATGATGAAAAAACGAGATAAATTAGAAACAAAATATTATGTTTATTAAAAGTGTTGAAACCAAATTACAAACTTCCGAAATTGGTAACATAATAAATTTAAAGGTACAATAAGATGTGAAACAAGATAACAAATTGCTGAACTGGCTAGAATAATGAATGCAATGTTGAGAGGATGTGAGGAGGTCCAAAAGAAAGTGAATTGTTGATATTTAACCTCTGTTTTCTTTTTCTTATTTTTCTTCATATATAAAAAAAATGTTTCTTGCATGTTGCTATGTAAATTAATCTGTTAACCTATGGAAAGAAACGCAATAAAAAATCTTATAAAAAAAAAAAGAAACTGAGCAGACACTGTTAGAAGGTATGGATGCAGGAGGATCTGCTGCAGTTTTAGAACAAATTTTGGGAAAATTAGAAAGTATAGACAAAAAAGCAGATGAACAATCGGCCAAAATTGATCAAGCTACAGCCAGTATTAACAAACTGACTGAACAAGTGGCTCAGCATACACAAGCAATTGGAAATATTCAGGAAGCTACTGCAGAAATCCGTAAACTAGCTGTGGAAGCCAATCAAAAAGCTGCGGAAGCCAATCAAAAGGCTGAAGCATTACAGGTACAAGTAAAGCCACTGCATAAGCAGATCGGAGAACAGCAGGCCTATCTGTCTATGATTGAATTTAGAAATAGGGAAAATAATCTCAGACTGAGGGCGATTCCAGAACGCGAACAAGGGGACTTAATTGACTATTTGACAAAAGAATTCTCAAAGTTCTGGCCTATTGAGGAAGATAAGGACTTGTAAGCGCCTTCAGACTGGGAAAAGTGGTAAGGAAAGATAGATCCAGAGATTGTTTGATTATTTTGAGATCCAAGCAAGAGAGAGACAAAATATTAAGTCTTCATTTTGAAAAGTCACTTGTAATTCAAGGCAATAGAGCAGAAATTTACAAAGATATCCCAAAACAACTTCTGGACCTGAGATCTACCTATACAGAATTAACAAGACTATTGAAGAGTAACTCAATTCCTTTTAGGTGGGAATTCCCTCAAGGATTATCTTTCAGTTTCAAAGGAAAGAAAATTAAAATTAAAACAGCCGAGGATCAAGATAAGTTTTTGAATGACCACGGAGAGGACCTTCAGAAAGGAATAGCAGGACCTGGGTCTTGGCCACCGCTTCCACCTGTACCTGCACCTGCACCTGCACCTACACCTTTGGGACCAGAGGATCAAAAGAAAGAGACGCCACCACCAAAGGAATAGCAGATTGATCCAGGATGTCTCTGCAGCTCCTTAGTCGGTCCTGGAGGTGCTTTTGAATATGATTAGAGGGGACCGGTTAGTTGAAGGAATACAGGTCGGAGCGAAACAGTACAAACTTAAAGCTTTTGCAGATGACTTGGTTTTAACATTACAGGAGCCAGAATCTAGTACGAAAAGAGTATTAGAATTGATTTATGAGTTTGGTCGGGTGGCGGGATTTAAATTAAACAAGCAAAAAACCAAGGTTTTGGAAAAAAAATTGACACCTTCAGAATCAGAGAGGTTTCCGAAAGAGACAGATTTAAATGTGGTTAAAAAGGTGAAATACCTAGGGGTAAATCTGACTGCTAAAAATTTGAATTTATTTAAAGACAATTATGAAAAATGTTGGTCAGAAATTAAAAAGGACTTAGAAACTTGGTCAAGATTGAAACTTTCCTTGTTGGGTCGAATTGCCGCTATAAAGATGAATGTGTTGCCAAAAATGTTGTTTTTGTTTCAAACCCTACAGATTGTGGACAGAGTGGAATGTTTTGGAAAGTGGCAGAGAGATATTTCTAAGTTTGTCTGGCAGGGCAAAAAGCCCAGAATTAAATTTAAAATATTAACTGACGCAAAGGAAAGAGGGGGATTTGCTCTGCCGGACTTAAGGTTATATTATGAAGCTGCAGATTTCTGCTGGATGAAAGATTGGTTACTTTTAGAGAACACTGATGTCCTGGATCTGGAAGGGTTTAATAATGCTTTTGGATGGCATGCTTATCTGTGGTACGACAAGGTAAAGGTTCATAAAGTGTTCAAGAACCATATTGTCAGGAAAGCAATATTTAATGTCTGGACAAAGTACAAAGACTTGTTAGAAAATAAGACCCCAAGGTGGTTATCTCCAATGGAAGCTAAGGCCCGGAAAAGACTCAATATGGAGGCCGTATGGCCGAAATATTGGGAAATAATAGAAAAAGTTGGAGACACTTGGAGGTTGCAGAGTTTTGAGAAACTAAAGGACAAGGTGCGAGATTGGTTACACTATGCTCAAATTAAGGAGGTATTTAATTTGGACAAAAACAGGATTCCAGGTGGAAAAATCGAAATTAGAAACAGAACTGTTAGAACCAAAGACCAAGGTACTTTCAAGAATGTATAACTTGTTGCTTAAATGGAACACTCAGGATGAAACAGTTAAATCAGCCATGATAAAGTGGGCTCAGGATATTGGGTACAACATGTTTGATGACTGGGAACGGCTATGGACCACCGGTGTAAAGTTCACGGCATGTAATGCCTTGAAAGAAAATATTATGAAAATGATATATAGGTGGTACATGACCCCAGTCAAGCTTGCAAAAATATACCATTTGTCTGATAATAAATGTTGGAAATGTAAGGTGGCTGAAGGGACATTCTTTCACCTCTGGTGGACCTGTCCGAGAGTGAAGGCCTTCTGGGAAATGATCTATAATGAGTTAAAAAAGGTATTTAAGTATACCTTCCCTAAGAAACCAGAGGCCTTCCTCTTGGGCATTGTTGGCCAGAAAGTGTTAAAGAAGGATAGAACTTTTTTAATCATCGGCTGGGTGAGGACTGCAGGGCCTGCTCCCTTCCAGGGCCTTCTCCAACTGGCCCAGGGGGCGTGGCCCAGGCCCTTTCTCCCAGCTATAAAGGGACTCCTGCTGCAGGGAAGCCTCGGACCATCGGCTGGGTGAGGACTGCAGGGCCTGCTCCCTTCCAGGGCCTTCTCCAACTGGCCCAGGGGGCGTGGCCCAGGCCCTTTCTCCCAGCTATAAAGGGACTCCTGCTGCAGGGAAGCCTCGGACCATCGGCTGGGTGAGGACTGCAGGGCCTGCTCCCTTCCAGGGCCTTCTCCAACTGGCCCAGGGGGTGTGGCCCAGGCCCTTTCTCCCGGCTATAAAGGGACTCCTGCTGCAGGGAAGCCTCGGACCATCGGCTGGGTGAGGACTGCAGGGCCTGCTCCCTTCCAGGGCCTTTTCCAACTGGCCCAGGGGGCGTGGCCCAGGCCCTTTCTCCCAGCTATAAAGGGACTCCTGCTGCAGGGAAGCCTCGGACCATCGGCTGGGTGAGGACTGCAGGGCCTGCTCCCTTCCAGGGCCTTTTCCAACTGGCCCAGGGGGCGTGGCCCAGGCCCTTTCTCCCAGCTATAAAGGGACTCCTGCTGCAGGGAAGCCTTGGACCATCGGCTGGGTGAGGACTGCAGGGCCTGCTCCCTTCTAGGGCCTTTTCCAACTGGCCCAGGGGGCGTGGCCCAGGCCCTTTCTCCTGGCTATAAAGGGACTCCTGCTGCAGGGAAGCCTCGGACCATCGGCTGGGTGAGGACTGCAGGGCCTGCTCCCTTCCAGGGCCTTCTCCAACTGGCCCAGGGGGCGTGGCCCAGGCCCTTTCTCCCAGCTATAAAGGGACTCCTGCTGCAGGGAAGCCTCGGACCATCGGCTGGGTGAGGACTGCAGGGCCTGCTCCCTTCCAGGGCCTTCTCCAACTGGCCCAGGGGGCGTGGCCCAGGCCCTTTCTCCCGGCTATAAAGGGACTCCTGCTGCAGGGAAGCCTCGGACCATCGGCTGGGTGAGGACTGCAGGGCCTGCTCCCTTCCAGGGCCTTCTCCAACTGGCCCAGGGGGCGTGGCCCAGGCCCTTTCTCCCAGCTATAAAGGGACTCCTGCTGCAGGGAAGCTTCGGACCATCGGCTGGGTGAGGACTGCAGGGCCTGCTCCCTTCCAGGGCCTTTTCCAACTGGCCCAGGGGGCGTGGCCCAGGCCCTTTCTCCCAGCTATAAAGGGACTCCTGCTGCAGGGAAGCCTTGGACCATCGGCTGGGTGAGGACTGCAGGGCCTGCTCCCTTCTAGGGCCTTTTCCAACTGGCCCAGGGGGCGTGGCCCAGGCCCTTTCTCCTGGCTATAAAGGGACTCCTGCTGCAGGGAAGCCTCGGACCATCGGCTGGGTGAGGACTGCAGGGCCTGCTCCCTTCCAGGGCCTTCTCCAACTGGCCCAGGGGGTGTGGCCCAGGCCCTTTCTCCCAGCTATAAAGGGACTCCTGCTGCAGGGAAGCCTCGGACCATCGGCTGGGTGAGGACTGCAGGGCCTGCTCCCTTCCAGGGCCTTCTCCAACTGGCCCAGGGGGCGTGGCCCAGGCCCTTTCTCCCGGCTATAAAGGGACTCCTGCTGCAGGGAAGCCTCGGACCATCGGCTGGGTGAGGACTGCAGGGCCTGCTCCCTTCCAGGGCCTTCTCCAACTGGCCCAGGGGGCGTGGCCCAGGCCCTTTCTCCCAGCTATAAAGGGACTCCTGCTGCAGGGAAGCTTCGGACCATTGGCTGGGTGAGGACTGCAGGGCCTGCTCCCTTCCAGGGCCTTCTCCAACTGGCCCAGGGGGCGTGGCCCAGGCCCTTATTTGGAACAAACTTTTGGGGAAGCTGGGAAGTGTTCTGCAATTGCTTCCCTGTTCCAATGTGTTTTAAAATGTCCTCAAGCAGTCGGTGGCAATTTAAATTTGTATTTCTTTTTTTCCTTTTTTCTCTTGCTGGGGGTGGGTGGGTGTAATGGATATTTGGTTGGGGATTAATTTTAGTGTAATTGTTCTGTTTTTGTTTTCTGTTGTTTTATTGGTTCTGTATAGTTTGTGTTTTGTTTTTAAGGGGCGGGATCAGGGCTGCCTGGGAGTGAGGCCCCAGCCAACACGATGGCTGGGACAAGTTCCACAGGGGGGGAAGCACTGGGACATCCGATCTCGGTGATCATGGGCAGGAGGCGGAGTTACGCTAAGACCAGACCATGTCATTACCGAGGAGGCAGGTTTAGTCGTTGTTTGAAGACTATCCCTGCCTCCGGGTCTGGCCTTGACCAGATGGATACTGGAATCAACAGGGGAAACCCACATAACCTGAAGGTGTTGCTGTGTAATGCCAGGTCAATGGTGAATAAAACCACTGCCATCCACGACCTGATTGTGGATGGAGGATTTGACCTGGCTTGTGTGACAGAGACCTGGTTGAATGAGACAGATGGGCCCGTCCTTGCTGCCGCTTGCCCACCAGGTTTCTCTTACGCACAGCAACCCAGGTCATGTGGGCGGGGAGGGGGGGTTGCAGTGATTTTTAGGAAGTCATTAGTCTGCACCAGGCCAGTGTGGTGTAGTGGTTAAGAGCGGTAGTCACGTAATCTGGGTAACCGGGTTCGCGTCTCCGCTCCTCCACATGCAGCTGCTGGGTGACCTTGGGCCAGTCACACTTCCTGAAGTCTCTCAGCCCCACTCACCTCACAGAGTGTTTGTTGTGGGGGAGGAAGGGAAAGGAGATTGTTAGCCGCTTTGAGACTCCTTAAAGGGAGTGAAAGGCGGGATATCAAATCCAAACTCTTCTTCTTCTTCTTCTTCTACTGGGAAGACCCAGTTTTCTGAGTGCATGTTCTGGAAGTTGGGCAATAGGGGCAGTACCGGATTCCTTTTGGTGTACCGACCTCCCCGCTGCACCAAGGATTCCCTGTCCGAGCTGCTTCAGGTCGTGGCGGATGTTCTCCTGGAGACACCTAGTTTGGTTGTCCTAGGGGATTTTAACATCCACGCCGACACGACCTTACAAGGGGCCGCTCGGGACTTCGTGGAAAGCATGGCCTCCATGGGGCTGTCCCTGAATAAGTTGGGCCCAACTCATAGTCATGGACATGCCTTAGACCTGGTATTCACCTCTAGCGACGTGGGTGATCTGACACTAAGTAAAAATGAAACCAAAGAAGTGCCATGGTCAGATCACTTCCTGGTGCAACTGGACTTCTCCGCGACCCTTCCCCTCTGCAGGGAGGTGGGACCGATTCGGATGGTCCGCCCCCGCCACTTAATGGATCCAAATGGTTTCCAGAGAGTGGTAGGGGATGCTTTATCCCATGTTGATGGCCTTTCAGCTGATTCCCTGGTGGCCCGCTGGAATGCGGAGTTAACCAGGGCTATCGACTGTCTGGCTCCGAAGCGCCCTCTCCGATTGCATGGAGCCCGGACAGCCCCATGGTTTTCTTCGGAGCTGAGGGCGATGAAACAATTGCTGAGACGGCTAGAGCGTCGGTGGCAGAAAACTCACTCCGAATCTGACCGGACACAGGTTAGAGCTCAACGTCGAGCCTACCAAGTGGCGATAGCGACGGCGAAGAAGACTTTCTTCACCGCCTCTATTGCATCTGCAGAAAATAGTAGCAGGAGACTCTTTCAGGTGGTCCGCAATTTAACGGAACCACCTTTACCATCGGGGCCTTGTAAAGACCCCAAGATCTCCTGCAACGATTTTGCAAAGTTTTTTGCAGATAAAATCACTCATATTCGGAAGGAGCTAGACACCACCGTGGGAGCAGGGCTGGGGCGGGAGAGTGCTAGAGCCCTGTCTGGTCAAGTTGCATGGAATCAATTTCAATCCGTTACCCCCGAGGATGTGGACAGGCTGCTTGGACGAGTGAAACCAACCACCTGTCTCCTTGATCCTTGCCCATCCTGGCTTATAAAAGCTAGCCGGGAAGGGCTGGGCGATGGGCTCTGCGGGGTGGTGAACGCTTCCCTCTGTGAGGGAGCATTCCCAGATCCGCTGAAAGAGGCGGTCATTAAACCGCTTCTTAAAAAACCATCTTTAGACCCGGCCAGTATGGCCAACTATCGCCCAGTCTCAAATCTTCCATTCTTGGGCAAGGTGATTGAGCGTGTGGTTGCTGAACAACTCCAGGCATGCCTGGAGGATGCGGACCATTTGGATCCCTTCCAATCAGGGTTCAGGCCTCATCATGGGACTGAAACTGCCTTGGTCGCACTGGTTGATGATCTCCGGCGAGCTAGGGACAAAGGTGAGAGTTGTTTCCTAGTTCTGCTGGATCTCTCAGCGGCCTTTGATACAATCGACCATAACATCCTTCTGGACCGTCTAGAGGGGTTGGGAGCTGGGGGCACTGTTATACAGTGGTTTCGCTCCTTTCTCCTGGGCCGTGTTCAGAAAGTGGTGGTGGGGGATGAGTGTTCAGACCCTTGGGCCCTCACTTGTGGGGTGCCTCAGGGTTCCGTCCCCTCCCCCATGCTTTTTAACATCTATATGAAGCCGCTGGGAGAGATCATCAGGGGGTTTGGACTGGGTGTCCATCAATATGCAGATGATACCCAGCTCTACCTTTCTTTCAAATCAGAACCAGTGAAGGCGGTGAAGGTCCTGTGTGAGTGCCTGGAGGCGGTTGGAGGATGGATGGCGGCTAATGGATTGAAGTTGAATCCTGACAAGACAGAAGTACTGTTTTTGGGGGACAGGGGGCGGGCTGGTGTGGAGGACTCCCTGGTCCTGAATGGGGTAACTGTGCCCCTGAAGGACCAGGTGCATAGCCTGGGAGTCATTTTGGACTCACAGCTGTCCATGGAGGCACAGGTCAATTCTGTATCCAGGGCAGCTGTCTACCAACTCCACCTGGTACGCAGGCTGAGACCCTACCTGCCCGCTGACTGTCTGGCCAGAGTGGTGCATGCTCTAGTTATCTCCCGCTTGGACTACTGCAATGCGCTCTACGTGGGGCTACCTTTGAAGGTGACTCGGAAACTACAGCTAATCCAGAATGCGGCAGCTAGACTGGTGACTGGGGGCGGCCGCCGAGACCACATAACACCGGTCTTGAAAGACCTACATTGGCTCCCAGTACGTTTCCGAGCACAATTCAAAGTGTTGGTGTTGACCTTTAAAGCCCTAAACGGCTTCGGCCCAGTATACCTGAAGGAGCGTCTCCACCCCCATCGTTCTGCCCGGACACTGAGGTACAGCGCCGAGGGCCTTCTGGCGGTTCCCTCATTGCGAGAAGCGAAGCTACAGGGAACCAGGCAGAGGGCCTTTTTGGTGGTGGCGCCCGCCCTGTGGAATGCCCTCCCATCAGATGTCAAGGTGATGGACAACTACCTGACATTCAGAAAACATCTTAAGGCGGCCCTATTCAGGGAAGCTTTTAATGCATGATATTTTAGTGTTTTTTGGTTTCTGTGGAAGCCGCCCAGAGTGGCTGGGGAAACCCAGCCAGATGGGCGGGGTACAAATAATAAATTATTATTATATATTATTATTATTAATGTACGCAACAACAGCAGCAAGAATACTTATCACAAAATATTGGAAGACTCAAGGTTTGCCCACTCTGGAAGAATGGCAGACGCAACTGATAGACTACATGGAATTGGCAGAAATGACTGGCAGAATCCGAGATTCGGGAGAAGAGACAATGGAAGAGGACTGGAAAAAATTTAAGGACTATTTACAAAAACAGTACAAACTGTATGAATGCTAAGAAAATGCACGATTGAAAATAATATGTTACCAGCAAATTAGTTGAAAGATATAGGAGACTAAGTGATGTTTAAGAAAAGGTTGAAATTTGAGGTAATATTATGTTTAAATTAAGATGATAAGTATTTGACGAAAATTATTTGAAATTTAGAGACATAATATCTGAGAAGTACAAAATAAGAACTGAAACAAGGTAACATTTTGCTGTTTTTAATTTTATCATAGAGAACGCAGGGAAGGGAGATGTGAGGAAGTCCAGTTAGGTATCAGAAAATGTGTTATGAACAGTTACGTTTTTCATATTTTATATTTATGTTGATGTGTGTTTTGTTTCTGTGTTTGTTTTTTGTTTGGTGAAGGGATTGTATATGTTTGGTGATTTCTTTACATATGAAAATTGAATAAAAATATTTTTTTAAAAGAAAAAAAGCAACAACATCAAAGAGAACTGGATAACGTATAACACAATATTAAGGGGGGAGGAGGAGGGTCAACTAATATTGATAAGTTATGAAAAAATAAAAGATCACTTTTCTACTTGGCTAGATTACTTCCAGGTGAATGAAGTGTTCAGACAGGATAAGCAGATAGGTTTTGAAAAGGAGCCTTCAAGATTTGAAAGAGAACTACTGAATAGTAAAACCAAAATAATCGCATAAATGTATAGACTTCTTTTAGACTACGAAGTAATGGATAAGGCGGTTAAGGCTTCAATGATAAAGTGGGCCCAAGATGTGAGCCGTATGAAACAGTCCTTGATAGAGTGCCAGAGCCAGAGCGAGACCCTGAATCAGTGCAAGAACCAAGCCCTCATTCAGAACCAGAGCCTGAGAAAGAGCCAGAGCCAGAACCAGAGCAACAGCGACAGCCACAGCCTGAGTCTGAAACAGCCCTTGATAGAGAGCCAGAATCAGAGAATCAGAATCAGAGTCAGAACCAGATCTTCGGTAAAGACGTGGTCTGGTCTTAGCGCAACTGCTCCTCCCACCCGCGCTAACAGAGATTGGGTGTTCCAATACATCCCCCCGTAGGGAACCTGCCCCAGCCATTCTGTTGGCTGAGCCCCCCCCCCCCCGGCAGCCCTGACCCTTTCCCCTTAAAAAGCAAAATACAAACTATACAATAACCTAAAAAAATAGTAAAAGAAAAACAAAGCAAGAAACAATTATGCTAAACTTAAAATAATCCCCGCCCCAACTAAACATTTGTCCTACCCCAGAAAGAAAATAACAACAAAAACAAACCACCGTTTGAGGTGCAACAGAGACACAGCCAGAGACAGAGCGAGACCCTGAAGCAGTGCCATAACCAAGCCCTCATTCAGAACCAGAGCCTGAAAAAGAGCCACAGCCCGAACCAGAGCCACAGCCACAGCCTAGAGCCACAGCCTGAGTCTGCAACAGTACTTGATACAGTGCCGGAGCCTGAAACAGAGACAAAGCCTCAAACAGAGCCTGAGCCTGAAACAGAGGCAGAGCCACAGCCACAGCCTGAGTCTGAAACAGTCCTTGATAGAGTGCCAGAGCCAGAGCGAGACCCTGAATCAGAGTCAGAGTGAGACCATGAATCAGAGCCAGAGCCAGAGCCAGAGCCAGAGCCAGAGCCAGAGCCAGAGCCAGAGCCAGAGCCAGAGCCAGAGCCAGAGCCAGAGCCAGAGCCAGAGCCAGAGCCAGAGCCAGAGCCAGAGCCAGAGCCAGAGCCAGAGCCAGAGCCAGAGCCAGAGCCAGAGCCAGAGCCAGAGCCAGAGCCAGAGCCAGAGCCAGAGCCAGAGCCAGAGCCAGAGCCAGAGCCAGAGCCAGAGCCAGAGCTAGGGCTTGATACAGGGCTGGAGCGCAAAACATAGCTGGAGCCACAGCCTGAGTCTGCAACAGTACTTGATACAGTGCCGGAGCTGGAGCTGGAGCCGGAGCCAGAGACACAGCCAGAGCCAGAACAAAACCCTAATTCAGAACCCATGAAGAAGTATCATGAACAACATCTTAAAAGACGGAACCATGCTGGATTATTGGAAAGACAGCCTTATTGCATTAATTCCAAAACAGGGAACGGACAATCTACTTATTAACAACTATAGGTTATCGCACTTCTAAAGAACGATTATAAATTATATGCAAATATTTTAGCCGAAAGATAAAAAAAAAAGGCTTCCAGATGATGATACACAATGACCAAGCTGGCTTTTTGCCCGGGAGGCACATTTATAGCAACACTAGAAACATTATAAACTTATTAACGTATTTAGACTTAAGAATAGAAAATGTCAGGAAAAAGCAGCAATGCGACAGCGAGCTGCAAGTGTCTGGAATGCAAAACAGGATGTTGATGTTTGGGACTGTACTATTGGAACAAAGGGGCAGTCTATTCACTGTACTGAGCACCGGATGTTAGCTCAGAGTGTCATCTGACCTGTACTGGAAGTACAGGGGTGGAGTTTATTACTCTACTGTTGGAGACTGGAGAGTGCAGACCTGTTTCTCTGTACTGCTGTAATGACAGAAATAAAGCAATGTAAATAGATTTCTGTCTGTCTCTTTTCCCCTCCCTGAGGGAGGAGTTGGTGTGTCCCTCTCACGCTGAGTGGGATCGCCGAGAGTGACCTTGCCTGTATCCTGTATATACATTAGAGAATCCAAAACAAGCCTTAGAAAGGTTTAAGGAGTTTTGCGACAAGGTTAAGAATGTGCATGATGCTAACATTGATTGTCTCTTCACAGATGAGAGGCCAATTTTTCTTTTACAGGATTTTCAGACGTTCCTGGATGAGAAAGAGATAAACCACCAGATTGCTGTTTCAGCGGAAGCGTGGAACAGGGGTGTCTGTGTACGGGTGAACAAAGAATTGCAAAAGGAGATGAATGCGCAATTGCTTAGTTCACATTTGCCACATGAATATTGGGCGGAGTCGTTAATGTCTTATGTTCACACGTGGTTGAGAAAGGTCTCAAAAGAGTTGGGAAATTCTCCTTTTGAGAAGCTGTTCCATAGAAAACCTTCTGTTGCCTATTTTAAGGTTTTTGGGTCTCAAGTGAGAACAGAAACTCCAGGTGGAGTAAAGAATGCCAGAGGCATTTTTGTGGGATATGAAAAGGGTCTCTACAGAGTAATTTTGTCTGAATCTGGTCAGGTGATTCTCACAAAGTTTCTAGAGAGTGCTCCTGAAGAGGAGAGAGTAATTGTTCACACATTTCCCACAGAGGACAATTCAGATGATGATGATGAATTTACTGATTACAGTGGTGATGATGACAGTGATAGCTCACAGAGCTCAGTTGACACAGTCATTGAGAGAAAGTCTTACACAATGGATAGGCCTTCACAGATGGAGGAAGAACCACTGTTTACTATTGGATCTGGTTCTCCAAAGAGTCCAGAGGCTGAACCAGTGAGCAGAGAGGATCAGCACCTCATACGAAGGTCTGAGAGAGCTACAAAGGGTGTACCACCCAAGAGGTATTCCAAAGAGTTTGCTAACTTAGCTGCTGCATGTGTTGCTGTTGTTAACAACTCAAGGCAGGTTGAAGCTGTGTCAAAGTCAGAGACAAAGACACAACAGAGAGTTGCTAGCCAAGGTAATGCAGATGCACTCATTCCTTGGAAACCAGACAACCAGAGAGGTACACTGGGGAAACCAGTGGCGGGGAGTTCCAAGGGTGGAACTGGAACAACAGGGGATTGTTATGTGTATAACAACTGTTTGTTTTCTTCTCTGGAGAATGCTTTGCTCGCAACGCACATTGATACTTTTGGGGGAGGATGTCAGGGAAAAGCAGCAATGCGACAGCGAGCGGCAAGTGTCTGGAATGCAAAACAGGATGTTGATGTTTGGGACTCTACTATTGGAACAAAGGGGCAGTCTATTCACTGTACTGAGCACCGGGTGTTAGCTCAGAGTGTCATCTGACCTGTACTGGAAGTACAGGGGTGGAGTTTATTACTCTACTGTTGGAGACTGGAGAGTGCAGACCTGTTTCTCTGTACTGCTGTAATGACAGAAATAAAGCAATGTAAATAGATTTCTGTCTGTCTCTTTTCCCCTCCCTGAGGGAGGAGGGAGGAGTTGGTGTGTCCCTCTCACGCTGAGTGGGATCGCCGAGAGTGACCTTGCCTGTATCCTGCCGGGAGACGCAGACGGGAAGGTCAGCTAGGATCTCTTTTTTATATATATAAAATATTTTATTGCAAGTTTTGAACAAAAGAAAATCACCAGACATATACAATACCTTCACCAAAAAGTAACAAGGAGAGAATACATAAGTGAACAGAAACATAGAACAAAAAAGATCATAACCGTTCATACATTGTTTTTTCATGACTATCTGGACTTCCTCACATCTCCCTTTCCTGCGTTCTCCGTAATAAAGTTATAGACAGCAATTTATTACCTTATTTCAATTCTTATTTTCTAGTTCTCATACATTATGCCTCAAACTTTAAGTATTTTTTTTATCAAGTGCTTAACTACTTGGTTTAGACATAACATTACTTCAAGTTTCATCTTTATCATTAACTTCCACTTATTCTCATATATCTTTCAACTAAGTTGCTGATGCCATGTTATTTCCTTTCGTGCATTTTCTTAACATTCATATAGCTTGTAATGTTTTTGTAAATAGTCTTTGAACTTTTTCCAGTCCTCTTCCACTGCCTCTTCTCCCAGGTCTCGGATTCTGCCAGTCATTTCGGCCAGCTCCATATAGTCTATCAGTTGCGTCTGCCATTCTTCCAGTGTGGGCAAATCTTGTGTCTTCCAATATTTTGCGATGAGTATTCTTGCTGCTGTTGTTGCGTACATAAAAAAAGGTTCTGTCCTTCTTTAACACCTTCTGGCCAACAATGCCTAAAAGGAAGGCCTCTGGTTTCTTAGGGAAGGTATACTTAAATACCTTTTTTAACTCATTATAGATCATTTCCCAGAAGGCCTTCACTCTCGGACAAGTCCACCAGAGGTGAAAGAATGTTCCATCAGTCTCCTTACATTTCCAACATTTATTATCATGCAGATGGTATATTTTTGCCAGCTTGACTGGGGTCATGTACCACCTATATATCATTTTCATGATATTTTCTTTCAAGGCATTACAAGCTGTAAACTTCACACCGGTGGTCCATAACCTTTCCCAGTCAGCAAACATGATGTTGTACCCAATGTCCTGCGCCCATTTTATCATGGCTGATTTAACTGTTTCATCCTGAGTATTCCATTTTAACAGCAAGTTATACATTTTTGAAAGTACCTTAGTCTTAGGTTCTAGCAATTCTGTTTCTAATTTCGATTTTTCCACCTGGAATCCTATCTTTTTGTCCAAATTAAAAACCTCCTTAATCTGAGCATAGTGTAACCAATCTCGCACTTTATCCTTTAATTTCTCCAAACTCTGCAGCCTCCAAGTATCTCCAACTTTTTCTATTATTTCCCAATATTTCGGCCAACTGGCCTCCATATTGAGTCTTTTCCGAGCCTTAGCTTCCATTGGTGACAACCACCTTGGGGTCTTGTTTTCTAATAAGTCTTTGTATTTTGTCCAGACATTAAATATCGCTTTCCTGACAATATGGTTCTTGAAAGCTTTATGAACCTTTACCTTGTCGTACCACAAATAAGCATGCTATCCAAAAGCATTATTGAACCCTTCCAGATCCAGGACATCAGTGTTCTCAATAAGTAACCAATCTTTCATCCAGCAGAAAGCTGCAGCTTCATAATATAACCTTAAGTCCGGCAGGGCAAACCCCCCTCTTTCCTTTGCGTCAGTTAATATTTTAAATTTTATTCTGGGCTTTTTGCCCTGCCAGACAAACTTAGAGATGTCTCTCTGCCACTTTCCAAAACATTCCACTCTGTCCACAATCTGTAGGGTCTGAAACAAAAATAACATTTTTGGCAACACATTCATCTTTATAGCAGCAATTCAGCCCAACAAGGAAAGTTTCAATCTTGACCAAATTTCTAAATCCTTTTTAATTTCTGACCAACATTTTTCATAATTGTCTTTAAATAAATTCAAATTTTAGGCAGTCAAATTAACCCCTAGGTATTTCACCTTTTTAACCACATTTAAATCTGTCTCTTTCTGAAACCTTTCTGATTCCAAAGATGTCAAAATTTTTTCCAAAACCTTGGTTTTTTGCTTGTTTAGTTTAAATCCCGCCACCCGACCAAACTCATGAATCAATTCTAAAACTCTTTTCGTACTAGATTCTGGCTCCTGTAGTGTTAAAACCAGGTCATCTGCAAAAGCTCTAAGTTTGTACTGTTTGGCTCCGACCTGAATCCCTTCAACCAACCGGTCCCCTCTAATCATATTCAAAAGCACCTCCAGAACGGAGATAAATAACAGAGGGGAAATAGGGCAACCTTGTCGTGTTCCTTTTTCAATCTTAAACACTTCTGTCACCACATTGTTAACTATCAATTTAGCTTTTTGTTCTGAGTAGATTGCCTCTATCCCAGTTTCAAACCCCCGTCCCACTCCCATCCCTTCAAGGTTTTTCTTCATGAACTTCCATGAGATGTTGTCAAAGGCCGCATCTATAAAGATTAACACTGCTTTTGTATTAATGTTCGTTTGCAAAAGTTCCAAAATGTCAATAATATTCCTAGTGTTATCAAACAGGTGTCTACCTGGGAGAAAACCTGCCTGGTCTTTATGAATTACTTCATTTAACACTTTTTTAAGTCTACTTGCCAAAATGTCTGCAAAAATTTTGTAATCCACATTCAGGAGCGAGATGGGACGGTAGTTCTTAAGTTGAGTCTTTTCAGTTTCCAATTTAGGTATCAATGTGATGAAAGCTTCTTTCCACGATTCCGGTGCCTTCTTCCCCTCCAAAATCTCATTGCAAACCTCCATTAATGGTTGTGTCAAATAGTCTTTCAATGTCTTATAATACTTGGAGGTAAGTCCATCTGGCCCTGGAGATTTGCCTAGTTGCATATTCTGGATGGCACCTTCAATTTCTTGTTGTGTTATTTTATAGTTCAGAATTGTTCTCTTTTCCTGAGATAGTTTTGGTAGTCCATTGGTCTATCTCAGTCTCTTTTTCCGGCCCTTGCGTATAAAGTTGTTTAAAGTATCTCTGGAAGCACTTTCTAATTTCCTCCGGGTTCTGAACATTTCTCCCTTCAATCTCTAGGTTTGTGACCGTGTTCAATTTTTGCCTCTTTTTCAACTGCCATGCTAGCAGTTTCCCACATTTATTTGCTGATTCAAATGTCCTTTGTTTCATTAACTTAATTTTCCACTCTTGATTTATCAGTTTGGCGTATTGTGCTTGGTGAAATTTAATTTCTCTCAGGATCTCCTGAGACTTTGGTTTCAATCTTAACTTTTTCTCTCCTTCTCTTATTTTCTCCAAGATCTTATCCTTTTTCTCATTCTGTGCTCTTTTCTTTATCGTATTCTGTTGTATCAGAAACCCCCTCATAATAGCTTTACTTGCATCCCAGATTACTCTTTTTTCCACTGTGGTCTTCAAGTTTATCTCAAAATAGTCTCTTAAAGTCTTTTGGGCCTTCTAAATAATCTCCTGGTCTCTTAACAAGGTGTCATTCATCTTCCATCTGAAGGAGCCGGTTGGAATTAGTCTCATTTCCATTTTCATTGCATTATGGTCGGAGCAGGTTTTTGGGCAGATTTCCACTTTTCTAGTCTTAGGTGCCAGTCCTCTAGTTATCCATATTTGGTCGATTCTTGTCCATGTCAGATGGGCTTCAGAAAAGAATGTTCCTTCTCTTCCTAGGGGGTTCTTTGTCCCCCAAATATCAATCAAGTCCATGTTGTCAGTTAGCTCAAAAAAGGTTTTTGGTAGTCTGCCGTCTTTTGTCAAACTTTGGTTTTGTGACTTATCCATGTTTGTAGAAACCACCCCATTCATATCTCCCATCATAATGATGTTGCTATAGTCCAGATAGTCCAGCATTGTCTCATGCAGCTTCTTGTAGAATTCTGATTTCCCCTCGTTCGGTGCGTAAATTCCCAATATCAAAAACTTTTCACCTTGGGTTTGTATCTCTATTGCCAGAATTCTTCCTTGCTCATCTTTAAATAGAAATTTTGGTGATAGGCTCTCCTTTGCATAAATCACCACTCCTCTTTTCTTAACTCTGTCCGATGAAATAAATTCTTGGCCTAATCGCTTGTTAATTAACACTGTTCTGTGGAGCCTAGTCACATTTGTTTCCTGCAAGCAAATAATGTCCAACTGTTCTTTCTTTAATACATGGAATATTCTTCTCCTTTTTTCCGGGGAATTACCGCCATTAATGTTCCAACTGAGAAGTTGCAGAGACATCCTGGACAAATCTGCTATTCGCTTGGTGGTGGCGTTTCTTTCTTCTGGTCTTCAGGCCCCAAAGGTGTGGGTATAGGCAAGGGTGTAGGTGCAGGCAAAGGCCCAGGCCCTGGAATTCCAAAAATCCCTTTCTGAAGGTCTTCTCCGTAGTCGTTCAGAAACTTTTCTTTGTCCTCGGCTGTTTTTATTTTCACTTTCTTCCCTTTAAATGTAAAAGATAGTCCTTGGGGAAATTCCCACCTAAAAGGAATCGAGTTGCTCCTCAGCAGTTTAGCAAGCTCTGTGTATATAGATCTGAGATCCAAAAGTTGTTTTGGGATATCTTTGTAAATTTCTGCCCTCCTGCCTTGGATTACAAGTGACTTTTCGTAATGTAGGCTTAATATTTTACCTCTTTCTTCCTTGGATCTCAAGGTAATCAGACAGTCTCTAGGTTTGTCTTTCCTTGCTACTCTTCCAAGTCTAAAAGCAGTCACAATTTTAAACTTATCTTCTTCCAAGGGCCAAAACTTAGCAAATTCTTTTGTTAGAAAGTCAATTAAATCCCCTTGTTCAAATTCAGGAATTGACCTCAGTCTCAGGTTGTTTTCCCTACTACGTAATTCTATCATAGACAGGTAGGCCTGCTGTTCGCCAACCTGTTTGTATAGTGGTTTTACCTCCTCTTTTACTGCTTCAGCTTTTTGATTGGCTTCCACAGCTAATTTACGATTTTCTGTGGTGGCTTCCTGAAGGTTCCCAATTGCTTGTGCATGCTGAGCAACTTGTTCAGTCAATTTTGTTAACACTGGCTGTAGCTTAGAATAGAATAGAATAGAATCATAGAGTTGGAA
Source organism: Podarcis bocagei (assembly GCF_964188305.1). Lineage (NCBI taxonomy): Eukaryota > Metazoa > Chordata > Lepidosauria > Squamata > Lacertidae > Podarcis > Podarcis bocagei. The sequence continues at coordinate 5,500,124 of NC_138131.1, read as the reverse complement.
GAGACCACAAGGGCCATCGAGTCCAACCCCCTGCCAAGCAGGAAACACCATCAGAGCACTCCTGACATATGGTTGTCAAGCCTCTGCTTAAAGACCTCCAAAGAAGGAGACTCCACCACACTCCTTGGCAGCAAATTCCACTGTCGAACAGCTCTTACTGTCAGGAAGTTCTTCCTAATGCTTAGGTGGAATCTTCTTTCTTGTAGTTTGGATCCATTGCTCCGTGTTCGCTTCTCTGGAGCAGCAGAAAACAACCTTTCTCCCTCCTCTATGTGACATCCTTTTATATATTTGAACATGGCTATCATATCACCCCTTAACCTCCTCTTCTCCAGGCTAAACATGCCCAGCTCCCTTAGCCGTTCCTCATAAGGCATCGTTTCCAGGCCTTTGACCATTTTGGTTGCCCTCCTCTGGACACATTCCAGTTTGTCAGTGTCCTTCTTGAATTGTGGTGCCCAGAACTGGACACAGTACTCTAGGTGAGGTCTGACCAATTGATCAATTTTAGCCGAATGCTCATCTGCCTTTTTATCCAAACTTTCCAATTTTCCCAAAATTTGTTCTAATACTGAGGCAGATCCTCCTGCAGCCATACCTTCTAGCAAAGTCTGCTCAGTTTCTTCCTCTTGTGCCCCCAAGATAGCAGGGGCAGATGATCTGCGTAGCTGTGTAGTCAAAGTTGTTTGCGTTAATTGTTTAGCTTTAGCTTTAGCCGATCTTGTTTTCCCAAAGCCACTCATTCCACTCCTGTCTACGTGCCAAGGTCAAACTGTGTACAGTCCCATGGGAATCCACAAGTCCAGAGAATAAACAATAAAGTAGAAAAAAGGAGAAAAACAAGTCCCAAATAGTTGTAAATCCCAAATCCTCTAGGGGGAGTTCAGTCATGTCTCAAGGGAAGCGGTAAATTTGTTACTCCTAAAGCAAGTTATAACCAAAACTTCAAAACTTTTTAGCAATGTCCAAACAGCCATATATTTCCAGAAGACCCTTGGCTCTCTTGCAGCTAGCAGAGATAATCCTTAAAGTGGAACAATGTCTCTAAAAAGTGCCAGAAACAATGTTTCGATATATCCAAGCCAATAGTGCGCAAATGTAGCAGTTCTAAATAGCAGCAACAAAATACACAATCTGACAGTTCTATTAATCCGGCAGTCCGAGCACCTGGCTTCTCAGTAAAATTTCTAAGCTCACGGGGAGAAGGTAGAGCAGGTCCAGAACCATAAGAAATTAAATCCCTTAGTCTCTATTAAAGCAACTCAAGCAAGGCACGAATTGAAAACTTTTTCCGCCACTTCAAAGGCTTCAGGCAAATCAAAGTCTTTTGCTTTGGAACTTTAAGCAGAACCGGGAGACGGACTTCCTGGTTGCGTCTCCCGCTTTGGCCGAATTTTACATTTAATTTGGTCTCAAATTCCTTCAATCCCTCTTACTCACGGGTTAAAGCTTTTCAGATCGGATGTTCCAGGAAAAAAGGTCAGTGCTCATCGGCAGCAGCTATGCGGCTTCACTTCCTCAGAAAGAGCGATCGACTCACAGCACCGCGCCACTCCTCCACGTTCCGGAGCCCCTTACGGGTTTCCTTCTTCGTTTCGGGGGGTGCTTCTGGTGCCCGCCGAGTCCCACAGCCACAGGCTCACTCTACCTGTGGTTTTCCAGTGTGGGTCTCCGCTTCGCCGTAGCGGACGACCCGTTTCTGGGGAGCTTCTCCTTCACCGCACGAAGGAGACCGCCATTGCCATTCGCGCCGCCTCCGGAAGTCCGAAGGTCAACCAGGATCTCAAGCCGGATGCCTGGAGAATGGCCAGTTACCTCTCACTGCGACTGAGAATCCAACATCAAAGAGAACTGGATAACGTATAACACAATATTAAGGGGGGGAGGAGGGTCAACTAATATTGATAAGTTATGAAAAAATAAAAGATCACTTTTCTACTTGCCTAGATTACTTGCAGGTGAATGAAGTGTTCAGACAGGATAAGCAGATAGGTTTTGAAAAGGAGCCTTCAAGATTTGAAAGAGAACTACTGAATAGTAAAACCAAAATAATCGCAAAAATGTATAGACTTCTTTTAGACTACGAAGTAATGGATGGGGAGGTTAAGGATTCAATGATAAAGTGGGCCCAAGATGTGGGCTGTCCAATTATGCTAAAAGATGGGGAAAACTGATGGAATGTAAATTTGAAATTTACAGCCAGCTATAATATAAGAGAGAACATGATGAAAATGGCTCATAGGTGGTACCTCACTCCTTCCAGATGATCAAGAATGTATAAAAAATTGGCGAATGCTTGTTGGAGATGTGGAGGAAATAACGGTGACATGAGCCACATGTGGTGGACGTGTGAAAAGATAAAGATTTTTTTTTGGGGGGGGGAATATACGATGAATTAAAAAAGATGATGGGGATAACTTTTACGAAAAAAACAGAGGCATTTCTATGAAGTATTTTAGATAAAGATATCCCAAAAAATCTAAGAGAAGTATTCTTGTATGCAACCGCAGCAGCTTGTATACTTGTGGCCAAGGGATGGAAAGATCACGAGGCTCCAAAAATAACAGATTGGCAAATCAAATTACAGGAATTGGTGGAGACGGCTCAATTGACTAGCAAACTCAGAGGAATCTCAAAGCAAAAATTTGCAGAAAAATGGGATGGTTATACAAGATATGTTCAAAAATACAATAATAGTTTTGACTCCGTGCTAGCATTCGAGTGATAAAGGAACTAAAAGGAGGTGGACAACAATTAAAGATTTATTATGTTTTCAGAATGTATTGGAAAATTTATATAGAAAGGACTATTGCTTTGTGTACATTCCATTGTAAGAATGGAAACAGAGCCAGAGCCACAGCCACAGCCTAAGTCTGAAACAGTCCTTGATAGAGTGCCAGAGCCAGAGCGAGACCCTGAATTAGTGCCAGAACCAAGCCCACATTCAGAACCAGAGCCTGAGAAAGAGCCAGAGCCAGAACCAGAGCAACAGCCACAGCCTGAGTCTGAAACAGCCCTTGATAGAGTGCCAGAATCAGAGAATCAGAATCAGAGTCAGAACCAGATCTTCGGTAAAGACGTGGTCTGGTCTTAGCGCAACTGCTCCTCCCACCCACGATAAAAGAGATTGGGTGTTCCAATACACACACACACCGCGTAGGGAACTTGCCCCAGCCATTCTGTTGGCTGAGGCCCCCTCTCAGGCAGCCCTGACCCTTTCCCCTTTAAAAGCAAAATACAAACTATACAATAACCTTAAAAAATAGTAAAAGAAAAACAAAGCAAGAAACAATTATGCTAAACTTAAAATAATCCCCGCCCCAACTAAACATTTGTCCCACCCCAGAAAGAAAATAAAAATAACAACAACAACAACAACAAACCACCGTTTGAGGTGCAACAGAGACACAGCCAGAGACAGAGCGAGACCATGAATCAGTGCAATAACCAAGCCCTCATTCAGAACCAGAGCCTGAAAAAGAGCCACAGCCCAAACCAGAGCAACAGCAACAGCCACAGCCTAGAGCCACAGCCTGAGTCTGCAACAGTACTTGATACAGTGCCGGAGCCTGAAACAGAGACACAGCCTCAAACAGAGCCTGAGCCTGAAACAGAGGCAGAGCCACAGCCACAGCCTGAGTCTGAAACAGTCCTTGATAGAGTGCCAGAGCCAGAGCGAAACGCTGAATCAGAGTCAGAGGGAGAACATGAATCAGAGCCAGAGCCAGAGCCAAAGCGGAATGAAAGCCAGAGCCAGAGCCAGAAATGGGGCTTGATACAGGGCCGGAGCGCAAAACATAGCTGCAGCCACAACCTAGAGCCACAGCCTGAGTCTGCAACAGTACTTGATACAGTGCCGGAGCTGGAGCTGGAGCCGGAGACAGAGCCAGAGACACAGCCAGAGCCAGAACAAAACCCTAATTCAGAACCCATGAAGAAATATCATGAACAACATCTTAAAAGATGGAACCATGCCGGATTCTTGGAAAGACAGCCTTATTGCATTAATTCCAAAACAGGGAACGGACAATCTACTTATTAACAACTATAGGCCTATCGCACTTCTAAAGAACGATTACAAATTATATGCAAATATTTTAGCCGAAAGATCAAAAAAAGGCTTCCAGATGATGATACACAATGACCAAGCTGGCTTTTTGGCAGGGAGGCACATTTATAGCAACACTAGAAACATTATAATCTTACTAGCTTATTTAGATTTAAGAATAGAAAAGAAGGCAGTCTTAATGGCTATAGATGCAGAAAAAGCTTTCGACAAGCTATCCTGGAAATTTATGAAAGGTCTGTTACACCATAACGGATTTTGGTATAAAGTATATAAAAGGGATTGAAGCAATATAATCAAAACAAAAAGCTGCGCACCTGGTCCTTCAGGGGCACAGTTACCCCATTCAGGACCAGGGAATCCTCCACACCTGCCCGCCTCCTGTCCCCCCAAAACAGTACTTCTGTCTTGTCAGGATTCAACCTCAATCTGTTAGCCGCCATGCAACCTCCAACCGCCTCCAGGCACTCACACAGGACCTTCACTGCCTTCACTAGTTCTGATTTGAAAGAGAGGTAGAGCTGGATGATATCTCCCAGCGGCTTCATGTAGATGTTGAAAAGCAAGGGGGAGAGGACAGAACCCTGAGGCACCCCACAAGTGAGGGCCCAAGGGTCTGAACACTCATCCCCCACCACCACTTTCTGAACACGGCCCAGGAGGAAGGAGCGGAACCACTGTATAACAGTGCCCCCAGCTCCCAGCCCCTCAAGATGGTCCAGTAGGATGTTATGGTCGATGGTATCAAACGCCGCTGAGAGATCCAGCAGAACTAGGAAACAGCTCTCACCTTTGTCCCTAGCCCGCCGGAGATCATCAACCAGTGCGACCAAGGCAGTTTCAGTCCCATGATGAGGCCTGAATCCCGACTGGAAGGGATCCAAATGGTCCGCTTCTTCCAGGCGTGCCTGGAGTTGTTCAGCAACCACACGCTCAATCACCTTGCCCAAGAATGGAAGATTTGAGACTGGGCGATAGTTGGCTATCGTGGCCGCATCTAAAGATGGTTTTTTAAGAAGCGGTTTAATAACCGCCTCTTTCAGCGAGTCTGGGAAGGCTCCCTCACGGAGGGAAGCATTCACCACCCCACGAAGCCCATCGCCCAGTCCTTCCCGGCTAGCTTTTATAAGCCAGGATGGGCAAGGATCAAGGAGACAAGTGGTTGGTTTCACTCGTCCAAGCAGCCTGTCCACATCCTCGGGGGTAACAGAATGGAATTGATCCCACACAACTTGACTAGACAGGACTCTAGCACTCTCCCGCCCCGGCCCTGCTCCCACGGTGGAGTCTACCTCTTATCGAATCTGAGCGACTTTATCTGCAAAAAACTTTGCAAAGTCATTGCAGGAGATCATGTTGCCCCTACTGGGCCCTGATGGAGCAGGTGGTTCCGCTAAATTGCGAACCACCTGAAAGAGTCTCCTGCTGCTGTTTTCCGCAGATGCAATAGAGGCGGTGAAGAAAGTCTTCTTCGCCGTCGCTATCGCCACTTGGTAGGCTCGACATTGAGCTCTAACCCGTGTCCGGTCAGATTCAGAATGGGTTATCTGCCACCGGCGCTCTAGCCGTCTCAACGATTGTTTCATTGCCCTCAGATCCGTGGAAAACCACGGGGCTGTCCGGGCTCCATGCAATCGGAGAGGGCGCTTTGGAGCCAAACAGCCAATAGCCCTGGTTAACTCCACATTCCAGCGGGCCACCAGGGAATCAGCTGAAAGGCCATCAACATGGGATAAAACATCCACTACCGCTCTCTGGAAACCATTTGGATCCATTAAGTGGCGGGGGCGGACCATCCGAATCGGTCCCACCTCCCTGCAGAGGGGAAGGGTAGTGGAGAAGTCCAGTTGCACCAGGAAGTGATCTGACCATGGCACTTCTTTGGTTTCGCTTTTACTTAATATCAGATCACCAACATCCATAGAGGTGAACACCAGGTCTAAGGCATGCCCGTGGCTATGAGTTGGGCCAGACTTATTCAGGGACAGCCCCATGGAGGCCATGCTTTCCACGAAGTCCCGAGCGGCCCCTTGTAAGGTCGTGTTGGCATGGATGTTAAAATCCCCTAGGACAACCAAACTAGGTGTCTCCACGAGGACATCTGCCACGACCTGAAGCAGCTCGGGCAGGGAATCCTTGGTGCAGCGAGGAGGTCTGTACACCAATAGGAAACCTGTACTGCCCCTATTGCCCAACTTCCAGAACATGCACTCAGAGAACTGGGTCTTTCCAATAGGACACCCGGTGCAAACTAATGACTTCCTAAAAATCACTGCAACCCCCCCTCCCCGCCCACAAAGCCTGGGTTGCTGTGCATAAGAGAAACCTGGTGGACATGCAGCGGCAAGGACAGGCCCATCTGCTTCATCCAACCAGGTCTCTGTCACACATGCCAGGTCAAAGCCTCCATCCACAATCAGGTCGTGGATGGCAGTGGTTTTGTTCATCATTGACCTGGCATTGCACAGTAACACTTTCAGGTCATGTGGGTTTCCCTTGTTGATTCCAGTATCCTTCCGGTCAGGACCAGACCTGGAGGCAGGGATAGTCCTCAGACAACAACTAAGCCTGCTTCCTCGGTAATGACATGGTCTGGTCTTAGCGTAACTCCTCCTCCTACCCATGATCACTGACATCGGTTGTCCGAGTGCATCCCCCCCTGTGGAAACTGCCCCAGCCATTTTGTTTGCTGGGACCCACTCCCAGGCAGCCCTGACCCCTCCCCTTAAAATCAAATTAAAGCCTATACAAAAAACAAACTAACAGAACAATAAAACTATAAAAACAAAAAACAAAGTTACAAACACAACATAATTAAATTAAACAAATTCCCCCACTCAACTAAACACCCACCCTACACTCCCGAGGCCTCCCTGGAGCCCCATAAGCTGCGGAGGTGAGTATGGGGCCCACCCCCAGGCCCAAGGTGGAAAAGGGCTTCAGGGGGGAGCGGTCCTCCCCACAAGCTCACGGCAAAGCGGCGGCAGCAGCAATGTCCCAAGGCCTCCTTGGAGCCTTATATGCTGTGGTGGAGTATGGGGCCCGCCCCCAGGCCCAAGGTGGAGAATGGGCTTCAGGGGGGGCGGTCCTCCCAGAGACTCACTGGCAAAGCAACAGCAGCAATGTCCCGGGCCTCCTTGGGGCCTTATATGCTGAGGTGGAGTATGGGGCCCGCCCCCAGGCCCAAGGTGGAAAAGGGCATCGGGGGGAGCGGTCCTCCCCAAGACTCACCAGCAAAGCAACAGCAGCAGTGTCCCGAGGCCTCCTTGGAGCCTTATATGCTGAGGTGGAGTATGGGGCCCACCCCCAGGCCCAAGGTGGAAAAAGGGATTATGCTGGGAAATAGAAGTTACAAAATGAGGGCATTTGCTGACGATTTAATTATAACTACAGAGCAACCAAAACAGAGTTTAAGAAAGGCGTTGGAAATAATATATGGCTACGGTAAAGTTGCGGGGTTCAAAATGAATTTAAACAAGACAAAACTATTAGTTAAAAATATGTCGCCAGATGAAAAAGCAGAATTAGAACAAATAGACTTCCGGATGTGGCGCGAAACCGCAATGGCGGTCCCCTTTGCGCTGTGAAGGGGAGCTGCACAGAAAAGGGTCGCCCGCTACGGCGAAGCGGAGACCCATAAAGAAAAACCACAGGTAGAGTGAGCCTGTGGCCGTGGGACTCGGCGGGCACCAGAAGCGCCCCCCAAAATGAAGAAGGAACCCCGTAAGGGGCTCCGGAACGTGGAAGGGCTGGCGCGGTGCTGTGAGTTCATCGCTCTTTCTCCGGAAGTGAAGCCGCGCAGCTGCTGCCGATGAGCGCCGACCTTTTTTCCTGGAACATTTGATTCAAAACTACAAACCCGTGAGTAAGGGGAATTTAAGAATTTCGGGACCTAAAGTGATTAAATTTGGTGAAAGCGGGGGACGCAACCAGGAAGTCCGTCTCCTTGCAGTGCTTAAAGAATTAAAGCAAAGAACTTGACAAGCTGGAATCTTTTCAAAGTGACTTTTAGAAGTTGGGGTTTTTGTGCAACATCTGAACTTGTTTTTGAGACATTAAGAGGGTTAACTTTTGTTCTAACTTTTGTTGGTTACGGACTGGATTCTCCATCCTCTTTTTGTGGATTACAAATGATGGAGAAGCCCAAATTCATGGGCTGCCAGATTAAAAAAGAACTGTCAAATTGCTGAGACTGTTTAACTACTGAAAGTGATACAGTGAAGTGTTATAGACTGGATACAAATGGGAAAACTGTTTCTCGCACCTCTTTAGAGACTTTGTTTCAACTCTGGGAAAGCTCTGCATGCTAAAAGGGAGCTGAAGGATCCTTCCATTGTGGTTTAAAACTGTTTGGACTTTAATGGCGGAACAACTTTATTTTCTTTTCTGAGGCATCGCTACACTCCCCCTAGAGGATTTTGGACTTATAGCTGTCTGAGACCCACTTTTTGTTTTTATTCTCTACTGCTTTGTTGTTTACTCTCTGGAATTGTGATTCCCATGGGACTTTACACAGTTTGACCTTGGCACGTAGACAGGACTGGAATGAGTGGTACGGGCAAAACAAGATTGGCTAAAGCGAAAGCTAAACAACTAGTGCAAACAACTTTAACTTCTCAGCCACGCAGATCATCTGTCCCAGCTGTTTTAGAGATACATGAAGGGGAAACTGAGCAGACATCATTAGAAGATATGGCTACAGGAGGATCTGCAGCTGTTTTAGAACAAATTTTGGGACAATTGGAAAGTTTAAATAAGAAAGCAGATGAGCATTCGGCTAAAATTGACCAAGCTACAGCCAGTATCAGTAAACTGACTGAACAAGTTGCTCAACATACACAAGTAATTGAGAATCTTCAGGAAATAACTGCAGAAAACCGTAAATTAGCTGAGGAAGCGAACCAAAAAGCCGCGGAAGCCAACCGAAAGGTCGAAGCAGTACAGGTGGAGGTAAAGCCTTTGCACAAACAGATAAGTGAACAGCAGGCCTACCTGTCTATGATTGAACTGAGAAATAGGGAGAACAATCTCAGATTGAGAGCTATCCCAGAACTTGAACAGGGGGACTTAATAGGCTATCTGACATCAGAATTTTTAATGTTTTGGGCTATTGAAGACAAGGACTTTAAAATCGTAAGTGCTTTCAGACTGGGAAGATTGGTGAAGAAAGATAAATCCAGAGATTGTTTGATTATTCTGAGATCCAAGCAAGAGAGAGACAAAATATTAAGCCTTCATTTTGAAAAATCATTGGTTATTCAAGGTACCAGAGCAGAAATTTACAAGGATATTCCTAAGCAACTTTTGGACCTCAGATCTACATATACAGAATTAACAAGACTACTGAAAAGTAATTCAATTCCCTTCAGGTGGGAATTTCCCCAAGGACTATCTTTCAGTTTTAAAGGAAAGAAAATTAAAATTAAAACAGCAGAAGATCAAGGCAAGTTTTTGAACGACCACGGAGAGGACCTTCAGAAAGGAGCAGTAGGACCTGGGTCTTGGCCACCACCTCCGCCAGCACCAGCACCCGCACCGGTACCTGCACCCTTGGGACCAGAGGATCAAAAGAAAGAGACGCCACCACCAAAGGAATAGCAGACTGATCCAGGATGTCTCTGCAGCTCCTCAGTTGGAATGTTAATGGTGGGAATTCCCCGGAAAAAAGAAGAAGAATATTTCATGTATTGAGAAAAGAACAATTGGACATTATCTGCTTGCAGGAAACGCATGTGACTAGGCTCCATAGAAAAGTGCTAATTAATAAAAGACTAGGCCAAGAATTTATTTCATCGGACAGAGTCAAGAAAAGAGGAGTGGTGATTTATGCAAAGGAGAGCCTGTCACCAAAATTTTTATTCAAAGATGAGCAAGGAAGAATTTTGACAATCAAGATACAGACTCAAGGAGAAAAGTTTTTAATATTAGGAATTTATGCACCGAATGAGGGGAAATCAGAATTTTATAAGAAGCTGCATGAGACAATGCTGGACTATCTGGATTATACCAACATCATTATGATGGGAGATATGAATGGGGTGGTCTCTACAAACATGGATAAGTCACAAAATCAAAATTTGACGAAAGACGGCAGACTACCTAAAACTTTTTTTGAGTTAACTGACAATTTGGATTTGATTGACATTTGGAGGACAAAGAACCCCCTAGGAAAAGAAGGAACATTCTTTTCTGAAGCCCATCTGACATGGACAAGAATCGACCAAATATGGACAACTAGAGGACTGGCACCTAAGACTAGAAAAGTGGAAATCTGCCCTAAAACCTGCTCCGACCATAACGCTATGAAAATGGAAATGAGATTAATTCCAATCGGTTCCTTCAGATGGAAAATGAATGGCACCTTGTTAAGAGATCAGGAGATTGTGAAGAAGGCCCAAAAGACTTTTTTGAAATAAATTTGAATACTACAGTGGAAAAAAGAGTAATCTGGGATGCAAGCAAAGCTGTTATGAGGGGGTTTCTGATACAACAGAATACTATAAAGAAAAGACTTTGGAATGAGAAAAAGGATAAGATCTTGGAGAGGATAAGAGATGGTGAGAAAAAACTAAGAGTAAAACCAAAATCACAGGAGATCCTGAGAGAAATTAAATTTCACCAAGCACAATATGCCAAATTGATAAACCAAGAAGTCGAGTGGAAAATTAAATTAATGAAACAAAGGTCATTTGAATCAGCAAACAAATGTGGGAAACTGCTAGCATGGCAGTTGAAAAAGAGACAAAAACTGAATACGGTTACAAATTTAGAGATTGATGGAAGAAACATCCAGAACCCCGAGGAAATTAGAAAATGTTTCCAGAGATATTTCAAACAACTTTACACGCAAGGGCAGCAAAAAGAGACTGAGATAGATCGATTCTTAAAAATTAATGGACTACCAAAGTTATCCCAGGAAAAGAGAACAACCCTGAATTATAAAATAACACAACAAGAAATTGAAGGTGCCATTCAGAATATGCAATTAGGCAATTCTCCAGGGCCGGATGGACTTACCTCCAAGTACTATAAGACATTGAAAGACCTCTTGATACAACCATTAATGGAGGTTTGCAATCAGATTATGGAGGGGAAGAAGGCACCGGAATCGTGGAAAGAAGCATTCATCACATTGATTCCCAAATTGGAAACTGAAAAGACTCAACTCAAGAACTACCGTCCCATCTAACTCCTAAATGTGGATTACAAAATTTTTGCAGACATTTTGGCAGGTAGACTTAAAAAAGTCTTGAATGAAGTAATTCATAAGGACCAGGCAGGCTTTCTCCCAGGTAGACATTTATCTGACAATACTAGGAACATTATTGACATTTTGGAGCTTTTGCAAACAAACATGAACACTAAAGCAGTGTTAATTTTTATAGATGCGGAGAAGGCCTTTGACAATATATCTTGGAAGTTTATGAAGAAAAATCTTGAAGGGATGGGAGTGGGACAGGGGTTCGAAAATGGGATAGAGGCAATTTATTCAGAACAAAAAGCAAAATTGATAGTTAATAATGTGGTGTCAGAAGAGTTTAAAATTGAAAAAGGAACACGACAAGGTTGCCCTATATCCCCTTTGTTATTTATTTCAGTCCTGGAGGTGCTCTTGAACATGATCAGGGAGGACCGGTTGGTGGAAGGAATACAGGTCGGAGTGAAACAGTATAAACTTAAAGCTTTTGCAGATGACCTGGTCTTAACATTACAGGAGCCGGAATCTAGCACGAAAAGAGTTTTGGAATTGATTGAGGAGTTTGGTCGGGTGGCGGGATTCAAATTGAATAAGCAAAAAACTAAGGTTTTGGAGAAAAATTTGACACCTTTGGAATCAGAAAGGTTTCAGAAAGAGACAGACTTAAATGTGGTTAAAAAAGTGAAATACCTAGGGGTCAACTTGACTGCGAAAAATCTGAACTTATTTGAAGACAACTATGAAAAATGTTGGTTAGAAATTAAAAAGGACTTAGAAATTTGGTCAAGATTGAAACTTTCCTTGTTGGGACGAATTGCAGCTATAAAAATGAATGTATTGCCAAAGATGTTATTTTTGTTTCAAACCCTACAGATTGTGGACAGAGTGGAATGTTTTGGAAAGTGTCAGGAAAGCAATATTTATTGTCTGGACAAAGTATAAAGACTTATTAGAAAATAAGACCCCAAGATGGTTATCACCAATGGAGGCTAAGGCCCGGAAAAGACTCAATATGGAGGCCAGTTGGCCGAAATATTGGGAAATAATAGAAAAAATTGGAGACAATTGGAGGTTGCAGAGTTTGGAGAAATTGAAGAATAAGGTGCGAGATTGGTTACATTACGCTCAAGTCAAAGAGGTCTTTAATTCGGACAAAAAAATAGGATTCCAGGTGGAAAAATCAAAATTAGAAACAGAATTGTTAGAACCAAAGACAAAGGTACTTTCTAGAATGTATAATTTGCTGCTTAAATGGAACACTCAGGATGAGACTGTTAAATCAGCCATGATAAAATGGGCTCAGGATATTGGGTACAACATTATGTTTGAAGACTGGGAAAGGTTATGGACCACCGGTATGAAATTCACGGCATGTAATGCCTTGAAGGAAAATATTATGAAAATGATATATAGGTGGTACATGACTCCAGTCAAACTTGCAAAAATATAACACCTAGCTGATAACAAATGTTGAAAATGTAAGGTGGCTGAAGGGACATTCTTTCACCTCTGGTGGACCTGTCCAAGAGTGAAGGCCTTCTGGGAAATAATCTACAATGAGCTAAAAAAGGTATTTAAATATACCTTCACTAAGAAACCAGAGGCCTTCCTCTTGGGCATTGTCGGCCAGAAAGTGTTAAAGAAGGATAGAACTTTTTTAATGTATGCAACAACAGCAGCAAGAATACTTCTCGCAAAATACTGGAAGACACAAGACTTGCCCACACTGGAAGAGTGGCAGGCGCAATTGATGGACTATATGGAACTGGCCGAAATGACTGGCAGAATCCGAGATCTGGGAGAAGAAACAATGGAAGAGGATTGGAAAAAGTATAAAGACTATTTACAAAAACAATACAAATTGTATGAGTGTTAAGAAATTGTACGATTCAGGAAAACATGGTTCCAGCAACTCGTCTGAAAGATTTAGAAAGTTAGGTGATATGTAAGAAAAGGTCGAAACTTAAAATAATGTTATGTTCAATTTAAGTTATAAGTAATTGTTAAAAATTACTTTAAGATTAGAAGTATAACATCTGAGAGGTATAAAATAAGAGCCGAAACAAGGTAATAATTTGCTGGCATTTTATTATGGAGAATGCAGGGTAGGGAGATGTGAGGAAGTCCAGTTAGGTATACAATACAATATTATGAACAGTTGTGTTTTTCTCTTTCTTTTTCTTTTTCCTTTCTTTTCTCTTTTTTCTTTTACTTCTATATTGATATGTGATTTTCTATTTTATGTTTGAAAACTGAATAAAATATTTTTTTTAAAAAAAGAACAAATATTACACATTAAAATCTACCCCAAAATCAAGTATTTAGGATTATGGATAACACCAAAGAATATTAAGTTATATGAAGATAATTATACCAATTGTTGGAAAGATATCAAAAGACAGTTGGAGACATGGACAAGGTTAAATTTATCATTCCTGGGCCGCATTTCGGTAATTAAAATGATAGTTTTACCGAAGCTACTCTTTCTATTCCAAACGATTCCAATTACAGGAAAGACCTGCAGTATCAACAAGCTGCAAAAAGAAATTTCTAAATTTTTGTGGAAGGGTAAAAGACCAAGAGTAAAGCACAAGATATTAATAGATACTGTAGAAAGAGGTGGCTACGGGTTACCGGATTTGAAGCTATATTACGAAGCCTCATGTCTTCTCTGGTTGAAAGATTGGTATTTATTAAAAAATTGGGATATTTTAGATCTAGAAGGTCATGACACCCGTTTTGGGTGGCATGGCTATCTTAATTATGGGAAAATAAAGACGCATAGGAGTTTTTCAAATCATATAATAAGAAATGCTATATATAAGGTATGGGGAAAATACAAAAGATATTTGGAACAGAAAACCCCAAGATGGAACTCTCCACTAGAAGCAATCGCTGTTAAAAAAAAGCAACAACATCAAAGAGAACTGGATAACGTATAACACAATATTAAGGGGGGGGGAGGAGGGTCAACTAATATTGATAAGTTATGAGAAAATAAAAGATCACTTTTCTACTTGGCTAGATTACTTCCAGGTGAATGAAGTGTTCAGACAGGATAAGCAGATAGGTTTTGAAAAGGAGCCTTCAAGATTTGAAAGAGAACTACTGAATAGTAAAACCAAAATAATCGCAAAAATGTATAGACTTCTTTTAGACTACGAAGTAATGGATGAGGAGGTTAAGGCTTCAATGATAAAGTGGGCCCAAGATGTGGGCCGTCCAATTATGCTAAAAGATGAGGGAAACTGATGGAATGTAAATTTGAAATTTACAGCCAGCTATAATATAAGAGAGAACATGATGAAAATGGCTCATAGGTGGTACCTCACTCCTTCCAGATGATCAAGAATGTATAAAAAATTGGCGAATGCTTGTTGGAGATGTGGAGGAAATAACGGTGACATGAGCCACATGTGGTGGACGTGTGAAAAGATTAAGTTTTTTTTTTTTGGAGGGGAGAATATACGATGAATTTAAAAAGATGATGGAGATAACTTTTACGAAAAAAAGGGAGGCATTTCTGTGAAGTATTTTAGATAAAGAGATCCCAAAAAATCTAAGAGAGGTATTCTTGTATGCAACCGCAGCAGCTCGTATACTTGTGGCCCAGGGATGGAAAGATCACGAGGCTCCAAAAATAACAGATTGGCAAATCAAATTACAGGAATTGGTGGAGACGGCTCAATTGACTAGCAAACTCAGAGGAATCTCAAAGCAAAAATTTGCAGAAAAATGGGATGGTTATACAAGATATGTTCAAAAATACAATAATAGTTTTGACTCCGTGCTAGCATTCGAGTGATAAAGGAACTAAAATGAGGTGGACAACAATTAAGGATTTATTATGTTTTCAGAATGTATTGGAAAATTTATATAGAAAGGATTATTGTTTTGTGTACATTCCATTTTAAGAATGGAAACAGAGCCACAGCCACAGCCTAAGTCTGAAACAGTCCTTGATAGAGTGCCAGAGCCAGAGGGAGACCCTGAATCAGTGCCAGAACCAAGCCCTCATTCAGAACCAGAGCCTGAGAAAGAGCCAGAGCCAGAACCAGAGCAACAGTCACAGCCACAGCCTGAGTCTGAAACAGCCCTTGATAGAGAGCCAGAATCAGAGAATCAGAATCAGAGTCAGAACCAGATCTTCGGTAAAGACGTGGTCTGGTCTTAGCGCAACTGCTCCTCCCACCCGCGATAACAGAGATTGGGTGTTCCAATAAACACCCCCCGTAGGGAACTTGCCCCAGCCATTCTGTTGGCTTAGGACCCAAACTATACAATAACCTTAAAAAATAGTAAAAGAAAAACAAAGCAAGAAACAATTATGCTAAACTTAAAATAATCCCCGCCCCAACTAAACATTTGTCCCACCCCAGAAAGAAAACAACAACAACAAACCACCGTTTGAGGTGCAACAGAGACACAGCCAGAGACAGAGCGAGACCCTGAATCAGTGCCATAACCAAGCCCTCATTCAGAACCAGAGCCTGAAAAAGAGCCACAGCCCAAACCAGAGCAACAGCCACAGCCACAGCCACAGCCTAGAGCCACAGCCTGAGTCTGCAACAGTACTTGATACAGTGCCGGAGCCTGAAACAGACACAGCCTCAAACAGAGCCTGAGCCTGAAACAGAGGCAGAGCCACAGCCACAGCCTGAGTCTGAAACAGTCCTTGATAGAGTGCCAGAGCCAGAGCCAGAGCCAGAGCCAGAGCAAAACCCTGAATCAGAGTCAGAGGGAGAACATGAATCAGAGCCAGAGCCAGAGCCAGAGCTGAATGAAAGCCAAAGCCAGAGCCAGAGCCTGAGCCTGAGTCTGAGTCTGAAATAGTGCTTGATAAAGTGCTGGATCCTGAAACAGAGACACTGTCTGAAACTGAGCCTGACGCTTAAACGTAGCCAGGGGCAGAGGGAGAGGCAGAGCCTGATACAGTGCTTGATACAGCATAGGAGCCTGAAGCAGAGACACAGCCAGAGCCAGAACAAAACCCTAATTCAGAACCAGAGCCTGAAAGAGAGCCAGAGCCAGAAACAGTGCTTGATAGAGTGCCAGAGCCTGAAACAGAGGCAGAGGCAGATACAGGGCTTGAAACAGCGTCGGAGCCTGAAACAGAGAAACAGCGTGAAACAGAGACAAAGGCCGAGACACAGGCCGAGCCTGAAATAGAGCTAGAATAAGTGCTAGAGCTAAAGACTGACACAAAGCCTAATAAAGAGCAGAAGCCTGAGCCTGAGCCTGAGCCTGAGCCTGAGCCTGAGCCTGAGCCTGAGCCTGAAACAGTGCTTGATACAGTGCCAGAGCCTGAAACAGGACCAAAGCCACAGCTACAGCCATAGTGCCACAGCCTGAGTCTGCAACAGTGTTTGATACAGCGCAGGAGCCTGAAACAGAGACACAGCCTGAAACATAACCTGAGCCTGGTTATTAGCATGGCAATTAAAGAAGAGAGCCCCCGGTGATGACCTTATATCCATTGATGCCATCAAAGCAAATAAAGATTGGTGGATCGCACTTTTAGCAGCACTTTACACGTATATAAACAAAACTGCAAAATTTCCCTCAAGCTGGAGCTCGGCGTTGATTGTATTAATACATAAGAAAGGCCCACGTACAGATCCGAGCAACTTTAGGCCAATCAGCTTGCTAAATGTCATTGGGAAGATTTACTCGGGGTACCTGCTAAACAAACTATCGAAATGGATGGAGGACGACAATATCATTGCCGATGAACAGGCGGGTTTTCGCCCTGGAAGATCTACTACAGACCAAATATTAACCTTGAATCACCTGGCGGAAAAGTATGCCGGCAAAGCCCCAAAGGTTCTTCATGTGGCTTTTAGTGACCTTAAGCAGGCATTTGATCGAATCTCTAGAAAGCAGCTATGGACAAAACTGGCTGCTACAAAGATCGATCATCGTCTCCTTCATCTGATTATCAGCCTCCATACAAACACCTTCCTGAGAATCAGGCTAGACAATAAAGGCCTAGTCTCCAACCCTGTTACCACCAATAGAGGGGGGGAAAGTGCCGAACGTATGGCAGTTTGTTATCAGCCGTGACTCCCGCTAATTGATTTACGAACCTCGATTAGCGATTTATGGCCGCCCAGCACACTTCCGCTCCGGCTCTCCGTCACGGCTCAGCAGAGTTTCGCACAGCGGTGTAAAACTGTCACGCAGCTTGACTCAGCTTCCAGACAAACACACAGAGTCCAGTTTGTCTATTTACAGCTTTTATTCCAACATTTCTCAGGAATTTCCAGGACTATTTGCAGCCATGACAAAACTGCATCCTTCCCCCACAAAGTACAGAGTGGGACTGGCATACTCTTCCCAAGCTCCTCCCAAGCTTCCAAAATTGACGTCAGAATGGTGTGGCATCATGGGAAGAACTTAACCCGTTAAGTTCCAACCTCAACACCCCCCCTTGCTGCACCTTCTGACATGATCCTTTTGAGTTCAACACCTTCCCCTTTGCCTTGTGCTCCTTCCCAGCATCTTTCCCAGGCACCTGTTGAACCCCTTCAACACTCCCAGAATCACACTGTGCGAATTTTGCCCACGCACTTGTCGCTTGGTACTTTTCAGGTGGAATGCCCTTTGTTGCGCGACTTGACCTTCT
This sequence comes from Podarcis bocagei, assembly GCF_964188305.1. Lineage (NCBI taxonomy): Eukaryota > Metazoa > Chordata > Lepidosauria > Squamata > Lacertidae > Podarcis > Podarcis bocagei. The sequence goes on along the minus strand of NC_138131.1, from coordinate 5,482,235 downwards.
GGGCACAAACTCAGATGTTACCTCTGACTCACTGCCACCAGGAACTGTGTCCTCCGCCTCACGGGATTCCCCTTCTGACTTAAAACGTTTTCGAATCCTCTCCATTACACTCACAGGAGAACTAGGCTCACTTTTGGCCTCCCTTTTTACAACTTGTGGAGAAGCTACAGATACCTCCTCCTGTTCCTGACTTTGGTCAGTTCCCTGATCATCATCATCAGACTCAGCCTCTCCTTCCTCCCCCTCAGAATCTTCCTGTTCTGAATCAGAGAGACACTCTGAGAGAACATCACGCTTGACAGCAGGTTTTGACTTTTCATCCTGCTCATAGAAATCAGCGTGCTTGCTGATCAGTAACTTACTCTGATCACCTGATGGAAATGCAAACCTCCATGCACTCGCTGTTGGCTCATACCCACAGAAGATCATTTTCCGGAACTTGGATCCATCTGGCCCTTGCAAAGCAGCAGGTACTGACACAGACGCACGTGACCCGAACATACGCAAAAAATGAATCTGGGGTTTCCTGCCATGCAACAGCCCAAACGGTGTGTCCCCTACCATGGAATTGTAGGTGCGATTCCAGGTGAAGCTCACATACTTGATTGCCTCCAGCCAAAACCTTGGAGGCAACCCAGAATCTTCCAGCAACACCTGTGCAGTTTTAACCAGAGCCTGACACTTCAGCCCTGCCACCCCCCACTGATTGGGTGAAGTCACTGTGAAGTCACTTTTTAACCTTGGCAAGCATCCTCCCTCCTTTGGAGATTGTGCACACATCATCCTGAAAACAAACCGTAAATCCCTTTTTCAGTAAATAAGGCACAGATAAAAGACAGTGGTGCATCCCAGGAACGGTACAACACTCCAACGTTTCCTGTAAAACAGCAAAATTCAAATTTACAGCATTAGTTATATTTCTTTTCTGTCCATTTGCAAACAGTACAGTTTTCCCGGCAGGAATTGCCGTGCAGTTCCACCTCTCGACAGCAGGTGTCTCTGGAATTAAATTGCGATTAGCTGCAGAGTCAATAACGAAACTTAGCTCTGTCCCACAGCTGTCTTCAGCCAACGCCAGACTAGCCGTGATCTGATAAGTCTCTTCCTGGCACCTGGCACGTCCACCAGCCTCAGTCCCACGCCTGGTTGTTTTTCCAGACTGGTTGCCATGGAAACCCGACTGATTCCCATGAGAGTTCAGCTGTTTGACCTTGGCAACATCCTGCCTTGCCTCTCTGCTCCGGTGGGGGCAATCTCGCCGCAGATGTCCCGGAGCTTTACACACGTAGCAATGACGAACTCCAGTGGAAAAACACTGCCTGGGGCTCTTTTCAGCTGGCTTGGCCCTCCTTCTTCCGGAAAAGCACTCCTTGCCAGATCCGCCCCCCCTGAACTGCCGCTTCATTCCAGCAGGTTCAGTGGAAAACTTTTCAAACTTGCCTTTGGAACTTTCCGCCCCCCCGACTTGCTCACTAGCACTCCTTGAGGCTAAATCATCAGGAACAGGGGCTCCAGCCATCTCTAGGCTCTCAGCTTCAATCTGCCCTTGGCCTCCTGCTGAGTCTTCACACAGACGTTTCAGCACACGCCAAGCCTCACACGCAGATTCAACGCCCTCCAGGTGATGTTGCAAATTAGCATGAACACCTGCTCTCAACATGCAGACCTCAGCTCTCATAGCTTTCTCCCTCTGCATTTTCTCCTCCAGAGAAGCAGATTGCAACTTTCCTGCATCTCTGTCCTCTCTGTCCACCAGTTGCACTGGTTCCCTCTGGGAAATGTCCCAAACTTCAGTGGCCAAAAACCACGCTCTCACCCTTTTTGTCCAGGTACTCCACGCTTGGACGGTGAGTTCCTCAAGCTGTTCAAACGGAGCTTGAATCACCTCCTGGCCATCTGCCATCTTCCCCCGGGGCCCAGCGTACTCACGTAAACAAACAGCCGCTCTCCAGCTCCCGGTCTAGCAGATCATCTCCCCTGCCTCTCACAACTTTAGGCAGAACTCCAAGCTGGCTTCAGCATCGTCGTCAGCTTGCCTTCACCTCCTGCCGTGCCTCCTGCTCGAAACCGCAGACTTCACAGCTCCCGGCAGCCTCCCCCGTGACAGTTTTACGATCGATGATTTAGGTTACCCATAACCTATGGCAGTTTGTTATCAGCCGTGACTCCCGCTAATTGATTTACGAACCTCGATTAGCGATTTATGGCCGCCCGGCACACTTCCGCTCCGGCTCTCCGTCACGGCTCAGCAGAGTTTCGCACAGCGGTGTAAAACTGTCACGCAGCTTGACTCAGCTTCCAGACAAACACACAGAGTCCAGTTTGTCTATTTACAGCTTTTATTCCAACATTTCTCAGGAATTTCCAGGACTATTTGCAGCCATGACAAAACTGCATCCTTCCCCCACAAAGTACAGAGTGGGACTGGCATACTCTTCCCAAGCTCCTCCCAAGCTTCCAAAATTGACGTCAGAATGGTGTGGCATCATGGGAAGAACTTAACCCGTTAAGTTCCAACCTCAACAGAACGGTGGCAGCGACGGTTACTTTACCCCTCTTTGTTTCCTTGTCCCGGTTGGATCAGACAAAAGCACAAGACTCCTGACGATTTGTAGCTGGAGGCAGTAGCGAAGGTAAGCACAAGACTCCTGAGACGATTTGCAGCTGGAGGCAGTAGCGAAGGTAAGCAGGGCGAATGCAGCGAAGGAAAAGAAAACCGCTCTACAGCTGGCGAGGGGGGGAAAGAGGGCGGTCCCCGGGCGTGCCTGGCCCTAAATAGCCCAGGCCACGCCTCCCCCGCCCGCTGATTGGCGGGCTGGGTGGCAGACACGCCCGGGGATTCCCCCAAGTCTCGCGGGTGCAAGGGAAGCCCCCGCGGATGTGGGAGGAGGATCCTGCCCGCAACACCCTCTTCGCTGCAGGGGCGGAAAGGGCTTTGGCCCCAGCATTGTTTAATTTTTACATTAACTCACTGGTGACTCACATGGCCAATGATGCTTTCCACCCCCCCAAATTAGCAGGCCGATCTCTGAATGTTCTTCTGTATGCGGATGACGCCGCACTTCTTGCCAGATCCCCTATTGGACTGAGGAGAATGTTGCAAGCTCTACATGAATACTGTGATCAGCATGAGCTCCAACCCAACTATGCTAAGACCAAGATGATGGTCTTCTCTGCCCGACAGAGACTCCATCGATGGTCGATGAACGGGATCCCCTTAGAGCAGGTTAACTGCTTTAAATATCTGGGACAAGTAATAAGGTCAAATAGGTCTTTTCTGGCCCATAGAGACTATATAACAACTAACGCATCTAAAGCAGCCATCCAGATTAGATCCTTATATGCCAAGAATCAGGCTCAATCAGTGAAGATAGCTTTGAGACTCTTTCAAATGAACGTCCTGTCACGGCTAAAATGGCCGCTGTTTCTTTAATGCGAATAAAGCTGGGTCAGCATGACTCAGCGGTCTGCACCAAGTTGTATATATAAGTTAGAAATGTTAGTTTGGGCTGTGGCTGGTGTTTGGGTTGGTTGGTGCTGGTGTGTATTCAGTCGTGTTTTGCACAAGGACTTTTAAGAATAAAACTCTGCAAGGATATTCTCGTGGACTCTTTTGTGCCGACAAGGGTCCGAGGACCAGGCTGAGGAGACAAAGGGATGTCAGAACCCTTTCCATCTTTTTTTGCTTTTTACAAACACTGACAGGTTATGGGCCCAGTGTTTCTGAGCATGTGCAGAGTGCAAAACGACTAACAGCATTTCAGCAAGGAGCTGGTGAGTCCTGGTGGTGTACGGAGACAGTGGCTGTGCGTTGGAGCAGTTGGTGGCAAGCTGTAACTGTCTGCAGCGACGCTGGAGCGGCTAGGATCTGAGGATCAGGAAAGCACTCAGCGTCGGCTACTGGAACAGTTTGAACTGCTAGAGGACCACAGTAGGCGACTCACAGAGCGGCTACACCAGTTGCAGAGCCAGGCGGGACCTGAGGGTCAACAGAGGCAGCAGCTAGAAGCCGGTGAGTGCCAGCCAAGACCATCCAGTGGGACTCTAAAGAGAGAGTCAGGAGAGATTGCTGGAGACCCCACAAAAGGGGCTTAGCAAGCACCAGCAGAGATGGCAGATTTCCAGTCTTCCCAAGTTGTAAATATTGGGGGAGGCATCCCTTTTGAACTTCTCTCAGAGAGCAACTGGCTGAGTTGGTCAATTAAAATGCAGCAGTTGTTAAGGAGAGATGGACTATGGGACTGTGTTGAAACTGAGGTTTTGAGAACTGACTCTGATGAGAAAAAACGGCTAGATGAAAGGGCCCGTGCCCAAATTATGCTGTGTTTGAGCAACTCTCGGTTATTGCATGTAGCAAATGCCAGCACAGCGTTTGAGTGCTGGAATTTATTAAGGGCAATGCATGTCAGAGAAACTGCTGGAACTATCATTTCTCTGACCAGAAGGCTGTTCAGGACTGTTATGAAAGAAGGTGAGAGTTTGGCAACTCATCTTCAAACGCTGAAATCTCTGTTTCTTCAACTACAGCAGAGAGGTAAGCGTTATGATGAGACTGACCAAACCTACATTATCCTTTCAAGTTTTCCTGAAAGCTGGTTGCCTGTGATTAACAGCATGGAGAGTATGCGTCCCCGAGATCTGACCCTTGAGTATGTGGTTGGTAGATTGACCGAAGAAGCAGAAAGAAGGTCAGATAGACAGGCTGAACTCCAAGAACGGAGGAGTTACAGCCGAGGGGGCCAGCAGCAGAATCTGCCAATGGAGCAACGCCAAGGTTTGGACTTGGCCATGGCGGTGAGGAGATGCTATAGATGCAACCAACCCGGGCATCTCCAACGTCAATGCAGGGCAAGACTTCCAGGAGACGACATGGAGCAGAGAGAGCAATCGACACAGAAACGTAAGCAGAAGGGGTTCTCTTCAGGGAAGAAGAACATGTGTTCTGCTCAGTTTGTGTCTGCATTTTCTCGAGAGGAGAGAAAGATACCTCGAGGAACATGGTTGCTGGACTCTGGCAGCAGCAGGATTATCTGCAATAGTCGGGAGGACTTTAGGACCCTGGAGAAGCCAGCTGATGGAAAAGACTCAATTTATCTTGCTGATGGTCGTAGAAGCAAGATTGATGGCCAGGGAACATGTTTCCTGCAGTGCTTGAACACTACTCTACCAGAGACTCTGTTTGTCAGCAGTTTGGACTTTTGTTTACTGTCTGTAAGCTGTTTGATTAATGCAGGGTCTAGTGTTAAGTTCACGCAGGATGGCTGTCTGATAAATAATGGAACTCAGGTATGTGGCCATGCAAAGATGGAAAATGGGTTATATGTAATGCAGGACAAGCCTGTTAAAGCAGCCCAGGTGGATCAGGATAATTTGCCAGTTCATAAGGGGTGTGTACATGAACTGCACAGAAAACTGGGTCACGCCAATTTCCGTGTGCTTTCAGAGATGCAAAAGGTGTGCAAGAACCTAAAAGTAAATAGCTCACAAGAAGAGATAGTCACAAGAGCCAAAACCAAGCAACAACAACAACAACAGCTGCAGCAGCAACAGCCAAAGAAAAGAGGCTCAATTTCAGGCGTAATTGCCGGATCTGCAGGAACAACAGGACAAGAAAAAGGAGCAGCTGTCTCTATGGAAGCCGTGACAGATGCTCTGCTTAAGATAAATCAAACTCTGGAGTCTTTGACAAAACAGACTTCAGAAAATACACAAAAATTAACAGAAATATCAGTAAGACTCAACCAGAATACAGAATCAATAAATAAATTGGTGGAGGAAAACGCTACCACGCGTCAAATTGCCGAACAAGCCAAGGCCACTGCTGGAGAGACACAAGAGAAACTAGAGCCGATTGCTAAGAAGGTCTACGAGCACGACGCAACTTTGGCCCTGTGGGAGTTACAGAGAAAAGAGAGGAATTTGAAATTAAGATTGATCCCAGAGAATGAAAGAGACAACCTTGCGGAATACCTGACACGGGAGTTTGTGGACTGTTGGGACCTCGTGGAAGACGAATTTAAAATTACAATAGCTTTTAGATTGGGCAAAAAGCAAGACAGAAAGACCCCGAGAGATTGTTTGATCACATTTAGATCCAAGGATGAAAGAGACAAAATATTAGGACTACACTTTGAAAAGGCCCTGCAAATTGGAAACTCAGCCATACAGATCTTTAAAGATATTCCAAAATATATTTTGGATTTAAGAAATTTCTACAAGGACTTGGCTCTTTTGTTAAAGAAAAATTCCATCCGCTTCAGGTGGGAATTTCCACAAGGACTGTCATTTGACTACAAGGCAAAGAAGGTCAAAATAAAGACAATTCAAGACAAGGATAAATTTTTGGCAAGAAATCTGGAGGACCTGCAGAAGGGGACTGTGGACGTACTTGCAGAACAAAGGAAAGCGCGAGAGATTTTGAATCTTTCGATTGGACAAAAACTACCACCATCAGAAGAAGAGCAACAACTTGGAGCTGTTGGAGGAGTTTTAGGAAAATAACAAGATGGCTCTGCAATTCCTTAGCTGGAATTGTAATGGGCTCAATGGGCCTTTGAAGAGAAGACAAGTATTTCATATATTGAACAGAGAACAATTGGACTTGATATGCTTACAAGAAACTCATATAACTAGAGCCCACAGGAGACTACTTACAAACAAAAGGCTAGGACAAGAATTTATTTCATCAGATAAAGTCAAGAAAAGAGGAGTGGTAATATATGTGAAAGAGAAATGGGCCCCTAAAATGATATTCAAAGATGAACAAGGGAGATATTTGGCAGTGGAGATACAAGTACAAGGAGAAAAATTTTTAGTTGTTGGAATCTACGCACCAAATGAAGGTAAATCTGACTTCTTTAAGAGACTTCATGAAACCCTGACGGACTATATGGATTACAATATGATTATTATGGGAGACATGAATGGCGTGGTCTCCACTAACATGGACAAGGCACAAAGACTAACAGTTAGCAAGGAAGGGAGACTTCCTAAGACTTTCTTTGAAATGACGGAAAACATGGACTTGATAGATATATGGAGAACAAGGAACCCTCTGGAGAGAGAGGGAACCTTTTTCTCTCAAGCAATGATGACCTGGACCAGAATCGACCAAATTTGGATTACTAGTGGCATGGCTCCAAAGATTAAGAAAGTGGAAATCTGCCCAAAAACTTGCTCCGACCATAATGCCGTGAGGATGGAGATGAAACTTACAACAACTGGTCAATTTAGATGGAGAATGAATGACACCCTCTTTCGAGATAAGGAGATCCTCACGAAGGCCCAAAAGACTCTAAAAGACTATTTTGAAATAAATTTAAGGGCCGACGTCGAGAAAAGAGTGATCTGGGACGCAAGTAAAGCGGTGATGAGAGGATTCTTGATTCAACAAAACTCAATAAAGAGGAAAGATGGAAAATGGGTTATATGTAATGCAGGACAAGCCTGTTAAAGCAGCCCAGGTGGATCAGGATAATTTGCCAGTTCATAAGGGGTGTGTACATGAACTGCACAGAAAACTGGGTCACGCCAATTTCCGTGTGCTTTCAGAGATGCAAAAGGTGTGCAAGAACCTAAAAGTAAATAGCTGTAACTGTTTCCTAGATTGCAATGTATGTAAAATGGCCAAATCTAAGAGGAAGCCTGTGGCTTCTAAAAGCGACAGAGTATCTAAAGAGGTTTTAGAACTTGTCCATTGTGACGTGATAGGCCCCTTTCCACAGAAGACTGAAGGGGGCGCCAGATATGCTTTTCTGGTAATAGATGACAAATCACGTTTTAGTTGGTTGTTTTTGTTAAAGCAGAAATCTGAGTGTTTCCCCACATTCAGAGAATGGGTTGCCCAAGCTGAAAAGCTCTTTGCTCGCCCTGTTGTGCAGTTGCAAACAGATAGGGGCGGAGAATTTCTGAACAAACAATTTGGGATATGGTTGCAACGTAAGGGGATCACTCACCGTTTGACTAACCCTTATAGCCCTGCTGAAAATGGTCTGTGTGAAAGGCGTGGGGCTGTGATACAGTCAGTAAAGGACTGCCTGCTAGTGGATGCAGGATTGGGCCACAACCATAGGCTGTGGGGCGAGGCTTTTCTGACCGCAAACTTTTTGATTAATAGAACCTGGTCTAGCTCTATAAAAGATATACCATATCGTATGTTGTTTGGGAAAGAACCAGAGTGGACAATGCTCCATAATTGGGGTTCTTGGGCACATGTAAACATTCCCAAAGCTCAGTGCCAGAAAGGGGGCGCTAGAGCGCAGAAACTGCGGTTTGTGGGATTTCAGTCCTATGGCAAAGGGTGGCGTTTCAATTTATGCCCAGGACGCGTGGTTCTGTCACGAAGCGCAGACTTCGCTGACCAGGACAGATGGACTGCGATCCATGCCAACCCTGACTGCCTACTGCCCCTGCAAGTAAGAGAAGAGGCTTCTTCTCAGCCATTGGCAACACAGGAGCAGGATGAGGAAGAGGCACAGATTTCCCCAAAAGATGTGGCAATAGATAATACTTCTCTAGAGGAAGAGGAAGAAGAGCCAGCGATAAGGGGGGAAGAAGTAGTAGTTGGGAGTAGAAGTAAGGCAGGAAGCTGGTGGAAGCTTCCTATTGAGCCAGAAAGAGAAAATTCTTCATTTGATAGAGCAGTTTGGCATGAAAAACTGAAAGCCAGTTCAGACTCCCATGACACCAGATTTCCCAAAGACAGTGTGTGATGATGAATTTGATCAGCCTGAGTTGTATCACTCAAAAAATAGGATCACTGTTGTATTTCAGCCAGTGGTCAAGGCCAGACATTGCATGTGCTACAAATGTTCTGAGCCAACGTGTATCTAAACCCAGTACTGCCGATTGGTGTGCTTTGAAAAGGCTTATCAGATATCTAAAGGGGACATTAAATGTATGTTTAAAGATATCTAGTACACAAGATGAAAAACTAGAAGTATTTGTTGATGCGGACTGGGGAAGCTGTGTAGCTACTAGAAAATCTACAAGTGGAATGGTTATGATGTTTGCCAATTCCATAATTGGATGGAGGTCAAAGAAACAAGGATTTGTTGCGACCTCATCCTGTGCAGAAGACATCAAGAAGAGGTGGCAAGAATACACAGAGGAATTATACCAGAAAGATATGGATGTCTCGTACACCCCAGGTAGTGTGGTTGCTGACCTTGAGTCAGACATCCTGGAGAGTGAAGTCAAATGGGCCTTAGAAAGCACTGCAAATAACAAGGCCAGTGGAAGTGACGGTATTCCAGCTGAACTGTTTAAAATTTTAAAAGATGATGCTGTTAAGGTGCTACACTCAATATGCCAGCAAGTTTGGAAAACTCAGCAGTGGCCAGAGGATTGGAGAAGATCAGTCTGATGTTAGGATATTTCCGTTCCACCTTAAAAGGGAGCAGGCTTTGTAAGTAACAGAGTCTGCTCATGTCCCGTTTACAGGATGTTTATGTTCTGCTGTTGTTCCTTTCGGTTTTGCCAGTCGGCCAAAGATACTGACACAGAACAGTCACATTTTCTTTTGTTCTGTTAAACGCTAATAAAGTCTGTAAATTATGCTCTTCTGCGGTGCGACTTTTGGCTGTGCTTTTATCTGCTGATAAACAGTGTGCACAAGCCTGGAATGTGGCTAGGAATTTCCAGAGGCTTCGTGTCGCTAACTGCTGGATCTGCCTGTCTACGGGAGATTGATGGACGTCCGACACCCGGCTTGGGGGCCATGATGGACGTTATCTCCCTGGCAGTTTCCCAACAGCATGTCCCGTTTACAGGATGTTTATGTTCTGCTGTTGTTCCTTTCGGTTTTGCCAGACGGTCAGAGACGCTGACTGAGAATGGACGTGTTTTCTTTTGTTCTGTTCATGTTCTAAATAAAGTCTGTAAATATGCTCTTCTGCTCTTCTGCGGTGCAAGCTTTTGACTGTGCTTTCTGCTGAAAGAGGGTGCACCAGCCTAGGAATGCAGCCTGTCTATTTCTAAGGCTTTGTGCCCCTAACTGTTGGATCTGCGTGACTACGGGAGGCCGATGGATCGTCCGAACTCCAGCTTGGGGGCCGTGATGGACGTTATCTCCCTGGCAGTATCCCAACAACAAGGTTATGGGCCCAGATTCATAGCACCTACAGGAGAGTAAAGCTGCAACAGACTGCGTTTGAGGTATGTTGGGGGAAAAGCGAAAGGAAGGGACGCTTTTCTGTTTTACCTCGGCAAGGAGCCTTTGATCTCCGGCAAGGCTTAATTGGCCTGGGAGCTGCGCCAAAAAGGCTTCGTGATTAATGGCTGCCAAGATAAGGAGTCTCTCAAGTTAAAAAAAGACTCACGGCTCAAGATAAAAGCTGGAATGGAGTTTTTCCACGCTTTTGAAGCTTCAGAGGCCACTCAGTGCCCAAAGGCAAATGCTGAGTGCCCTAAGTTGGATGGGCGGAATTATGAAACCTGGGCAAAATGGTGTGAGAGTTTGCTGCATCAGTTTGGGGTATGGCATACTGTATTTGAGCCCCCCCCCCCCAGTTCCTCTGACAGAGAGATGGAAATCAGCTGATTCGAAAGTGATAGACGTAATAGTCTTATCCGTATCTCTTGAGGAAATTAAGACGCTGGCTGGCAACACCACTGCACGTGGGATGTGGAATGCTTTGATGAAAGCTCACAAGGCAAAAATCCCAGCCCAGAGTTTGACTGCATCGGAGGTCCTAGCTGTTTCCCAGAATGCGAGTGAATCCAGGGATGCTGAGGGCACCGGTTGCAAGCTGCAGGGGGAGCTGACCGTCACGTCATCCCAGGCAGCATTCCAGCCTCCAGGGGGAGCCAAGGAGTCGGCAGCTGAGAGCAGAGGCCGGAAAGGCAAAGGTAAACAAAGTCAGCCATCTGCAGATGGCCAGGAGCAGAGGGAGGGTGAAGAGCCCACGCCAGGGAAAAACAAAGCGTTGTTTGCTGGCACAGCTTCACCAAAGGCTAAAGGCACGTCTGCTGACCAGAAGCAGGGGGGCAAGCTGCAAAAGCCCACGCCAGTGGAAAGCAAGGTTTTGCTTGCTGGCACAGCTTCACCAAAGGCTAAAGGCAAGTCTGCTGGCCAGGAGCAGGGGGGCAAGCTGCAAAAGCCCACGCCGCTGCAAAACAAGGGTTTGCTTGCTGTAAAGACTGCTCCAACAGCCAAAGGCAGTTTTGTTGTTGATTCAGGCTGTACGCGCCACATCTCGAAGGATCGGCATCTCTTTATCTCCTTCAAGCCTCAGGAAGGTGAGATCCACCTGGCTGATGGAAGGACGTTGCAAATTGCAGGAGAAGGGACTGTGAAACTTGCAAGTTTGCACACAACCATCAGCGGTGTACTGTATGTTCCAGGCGCTGCGAGCAACTTGCTGAGCGTCCCACAGCTTACTGGGCGTGGTTTTCAGATTTCCTTCAAGAGGAGCGTCTGTGTCATCAGTAAAGGCAAAGAGGACTATTTGCATGCAAAGTTTATGGATGGTTTGTTCCATATAACTTATGACGACACTGTTGTTGTGTCTAATGCTGATTCTTGTTGTGTTGCACAAACTAACAAAGTTCTTCATGCAGGTTGCATTCACGATGCACATCGAAGGTTTTGCCACCTCTCTTGGAAGGCACTGGCCAAGATGCCAGAGGTGGTTGAAGGTTTGAACATCAAACCCTGTAAATTTCACATGAAATGTGTATCTTGTGCAGAGAACAAGGTGAAGGTTGCTCCAAAAGGCAAGGAGTCTAGCAGGCAGGCTTCCAAGCCCTACCAGCTAGTGCATGCGGACCTGGTTGGGCCACTTGCGCCCTCTTTAGGAGGAGCAAGGTACTTCATGATTCTGATTGATTCTTTTTCCAGGTACATTCATGTGTTTTTGCTCGAACAGAAATCGCAAGCGTTTCCGAAGTTTAAGGCATTCTGTGCTTGGTTGGAAAATGTGCACGGTAAACGTATTTCTTGTTTGTTTACTGATCGGGGCGGGGAGTTTACTTCTCAGCAGTTTGAAGCTTTCCTGACTGAGAAGGGAATCCAGCATGACATGTCAACGCCCAGATCGCCATGGATGAATGGGCTTGCGGAGAGAGCAAATCAGACATTGCTGCAAGGAATCAAAACCGTGTTGCATGATGCCAATCTCCCTGATAAGTTTTGGGGGGAGGCTTTGGGGAATTTTGTTTATTCTTTTAATCACAGATTGTCATCACCCATTGGTTGTACCCCCTATGAGAAGATGTTTGGCAAGAAACCCAACACCAAACACATGAAAATTTTTGGTTCTGACATGTGGGTACGCACACAACAAACCAACAAGCTTGGGAAGCGTGGGGCACATGGTTTGTTCATGGGGTACGAAAAAGGTGCATACAGGGTATGGATGACTAACTCTAAGTCCATTAAGTTCACAAGGAGTGTTGAGTACAATCCCAAGTGGGGGGAAAATGTGGGAATTTTCCAGAGTTACCCAGAGGAGGATGAAGGTGATGTCAAGCAAGCAGCTAAAGATGAGAAAGCTGCTGCTGAAGATGATGAGGATGATGAGGATGATGATGATGATGATGATCAGAGTTCGGATTCCAGTTCAGTGGGCGGCGCTGCTGCTGGTGTCAGTGACAGTGATGACACAGTAGACTATGAGAGCGCAAAAGCCTCAGTCAGACCATCTGATGCGTCTGACAATGAACTGGAAGAACCACTGTTCACCATTGGTCACTTTTCTCCTAAGAAAGAGGAGATGAGTCCAGAAGACTTGCGTCTAGTACGCAGGTCTGAAAGGGCGACCAAAGGCAGACCTCCAAAGAGGTATGCTGATGAGTTTGCTAAGACAGCAACTGCTGTTCTTAGTAGCTCAGAGAAGGTGTGGGAACCTTCAAGCTTCAAAGAGGTTCAGGAGTTAACCTCTAAAGATGCTGAGCCTTGGCTTAATGCCATGAAGGCTGAAGTTGATTCCTTGAACAGGAACCAAACTTGGGAACTGGTACCGGTAGTCCCAGGAATGAGACTGGTTGGCAGCAAATGGGTCTTCAAGGCCAAGACAGACCAGAATGGCAAGGTAGTCAGACACAAAGCCAGATTGGTTGCCAGAGGTTTTTCACAGGTACCAGGACAGGATTACCACGAGACCTACTCACCCACAGTCAAATATGAGAGCATTCGGCTGATGCTCAAGGTCGCTGTGGAGGAGAAACTGCATGTTACCCATCATGACATTAATACAGCTTTTTTGTACGGGATTTTGGGGGAGGAGCTGTTCATGCTTCCACCTGATGGGGTGCAGATACAGAAGGGAATGGTCTGTAAACTGCGGAAATCCTTATATGGTCTTAAGCAGAGTGCCAGGTGTTGGAACACAAAACTCACTGAGACATTGCTTTCTCTAGGTTTTCACCAGGGCAAAGCTGATCCATGTGTGTTTGTCAAGGAGGAGGGGCAAAACAAACTGTATTGTTTATGTTTTGTTGATGATCTTCTGATGTTTTGGAAGAATCAGGCTTTTTATCAAAGCACCCTAGCTCAGCTGAAGGAGCACTTTGACATGAAGGATCTTGTTGAGGTATCCAACTATCTTTCTCTGCAGGTGGAGAAGGACCAAGCAGGTAATTTTCTGGTACACCAAACACAGAAAATTGCTGATGTGTTAACCAGGTTGAATTTGGTTGATGCAAACCCAGCAGACACACCGATGGTGACAGGTTACCAGGTAGACAGTACTGCTGAAGCGTTTTCTGACACAACGCTATACAGATGCATTCTAGGCAAGCTGAATTTCATTGCCAGATGTTCAAGACCTGACATAGCCGTAAGCTGTAATCTGCTTAGCAGACATGCCAACAATCCTACGGTTCAGGATTGGAAAGCTCTGAAGTGCATAGCTCGCTATTTGAAAGGGACTATGCACTACAGGCTGAGGTTCACCAGTCAAAAGACTGGAGGTCTTGAAATCTTTGCAGATGCAAGTTTTGGAAGTGACACCACGGATGGTACAAGCACTTCTGGAGTATGCTACATGTACAACCACTGCCTGTTTGACTGGTTGTGCAAGAAGCAGACAACAGTGAACCTAAGTTCCTGTGAAGCAGAACTCAATGCTCTGTCATTTTCACTCATGGATTGTGAATGGTTGATGCAACTGTTTAAGGACATCAGAGTGTCTGTGAAATGTCCTGTACAAGTGTATCAAGACAATAGATCGTGTTTGGCTTTGCTGAACTCCGAGAGTTGCAAGCAGAGAACCAAGTACTTGCAGATTAAGCTACATCGTGCAAGAGAGTGTATTCAGAAAGGACTGATTCGGGTGTCCTACATGGCAGGAAATGAAATTCCTGCTGATCTGTTGTCTAAGGTTGTTAACAGAGAACAACTTAAGGTTTATGTACAAAGGTTGCAATTGGGTGAACCACAGGTACTACAGGTTACACGGAAAGGGGGAGGATGTTAGGATATTTCCGTTCCACCTTAAAAGGGAGCAGGCTTTGTAAGTAACAGAGTCTGCGCATGTCCCGTTTACAGGATGTTTATGTTCTGCTGTTGTTCCTTTCGGTTTTGCCAGACGGTCAGAGACGCTGACTGAGAATGGACGTGTTTTCTTTTGTTCTGTTCATGTTCTAAATAAAGTCTGTAAATATGCTCTTCTGCTCTTCTGCGGTGCAAGCTTTTGACTGTGCTTTCTGCTGAAAGAGGGTGCACCAGCCTAGGAATGCAGCCTGTCTATTTCTAAGGCTTTGTGCCCCTAACTGTTGGATCTGCGTGACTACGGGAGGCCGATGGATCGTCCGAACTCCAGCTTGGGGGCCATGATGGACGTTATCTCCCTGGCAGTATCCCAACATCTACATCCCAATCCCAAAGAAAGGCAGTGCCAAAGAATGCTCCAACTACCGCACAATTGCACTCATTTCACACGCTAGCAAGGTTATGCTTAAAATTCTACAAGGAAGGCTCAAGCAGTATGTGGACCGAGAACTCCCAGAAGTGCAAGCTGGATTTGGAAGAGGCAGAGGAGCCAGAGACCAAATTGCAAACATGCGCTGGATTATGGAGAAAGCTAGAGAGTTCCAGAAAGACATCTACTTCTGCTTCATTGACTATGCAAAAGCCTTTGACTGTGTTGACCACAGCAAACTATGGCAAGTTCTTAAAGAAATGGGAGTGCCTGATCACCTCATCTGTCTCCTGAGAAATCTCTATGTGGGACAAGAAGCTACGGTTAGAACTGGATATGGAACAACTGATTGGTTCCAAATTGGGAAAGGAGTACGGCAAGGCTGTATATTGTCTCCCTGCTTATTTAACTTATATGCAGAATTCATCATGCGAAAGGCTGGGCTGGATGAATCCCAAGCCGGAATTAAGATTGCTGGAAGAAATATCAACAACCTCAGATATGCAGATGACAAAACCTTGATGGCAGAAAGTGAAGAGGAATTAAAGAACCTTTTAATGAGGGTGAAAGAGGAGAGCGCAAAATATGGTCTGAAGCTCAACATCAAAAAACCGAAGATCATGGCCACTGGGCCCATCACCTCCTGGCAAATAGAAGGGGAAGAAATGGAGGCAGTGAGAGATTTTACCTTCTTGGGCTCCATGATCAGTGCAGATGGTGACAGCAGTCACGAAATTAAAAGACGCCTGCTCCTTGGGAGAAAGGCAATGGCAAACCTAGACAACATCTTAAAAAGCAGAGACATCACCTTGCCAACAAAGGTCCGTATAGTAAAAGCCATGGTTTTCCCAGTAGTGATGTATGGAAGTGAGAGCTGGACCATAAAGAAGGCTGATCGCCGAAGAATTGATGCTTTTGAATTATGGTGCTGGAGGAGACTCTTGAGAGTCCCATGGACTGCAAGAAGATCAAACCTCTCCATTCTGAAGGAAATCAGCCCTGAGCGCTCACTGGAAGGACAGATCGTGAAGCTGAGGCTCCAATACTTTGGCCACCTCATGAGAAGAGAAGACTCCCTGGAAAAGACCCTGATGTTGGGAAAGATGGAGGGCACAAGGAGAAGGGGACGACAGAGAATGAGATGGTTGGATGGTGTTCTTGAAGCTACCAGCATGAGTTTGATCAAACTGCGGGAGGCAGTGGAGGACAGAAGTGCCTGGCGTGCTCTGGTCCATGGGGTCACGAAGAGTCGGAAACGACTAAACGACTAAACAACAACAACATCCTGTGAGGCAGAATATGGGAGCCTGTCGCTAGCATGCAATGAAATCATGTGGTTTATACAGATACTGAAAGATCTAGATTGTAAAGTAGATTTGCCTATCCAAGTGTATGAAGATAGCCAATCGTGCATTGCATTAGCGGACTCAGAAATAATGAAATCCGCATCAAAACATATTGCTATCCGTCATGTGAATGTGAGAGATTGTGTACAGAATGGGGTAATCAAACTGGAGTATTGTCAATTACAAGATAATATTGCTGATTTGTTTACCAAGCCTTTGCCAGCAACATGTCATAATGAATTGATGACAAAACTGGGTTTGTGTATATAACGTATTGTATGTATTTATTGTTTCTTTTGGGGTTTTTCACATTTAAGAAACAGAAGGGGTGTCACGGCTAAAATGGCCGCTGTTTCTTTAATGCGAATAAAGCTGGGTCCGCATGACTCAGCGGTCTGCACCGAGTTGTATATATAAGTGAGAAATGTTAGTTTGGGCTGTGGCTGGTGTTTGGGTTGGTTGGTGCTGGTGTGTATAGTTATTCAGTCGTGTTTTGCACAAGGACTTTTAAGAATAAAACTCTGCAAGGATATTCTCGTGGACAATTTTGTGCCAACAAGGGTCCGAGGACCAGGCTGAGGACACAAAGGGAGGTCAGAACCCTTTCTAACTTTTTTTTGCTTTTTACAAACACTGACAAGTCCTCCCCCTTCTTTTGGTGGGCATCTCTTTAGGCTCCCGTAGGGATTTTTTGAAATTGGATTCTATCCAAACGCGATTCCTTAGAGCCATCCTTAGGATTCCCCCCTCGGTAGCGGATGCGGTTATGAGATTAGAAGTCGGCTGGCAAGCTCTACGGCATGTGGCCTTGAAGACGAAGCTCTGGCCATGGCTCAAGCTTTGTTTTAAACCAGTGGGTATTGCCCCCTTGATATTGAGGGACGATTTCCAATCATCGTGGGAAAGGGAGGTCACTAACGAGGTTCAATCCTGCGGATTGTCTCACCTTTACTTTGAGTCTATGACGTACAATCAAGCTAGAGCTGTGATCTCCCGGAGACTGAGTGACATTGCCAGACAAGAGGAAATAGGCCAGGTAAAACCAGGGATGTTCCTAGGGGACCAGATTTATCGGACCATACCAGCCCCCTACCTTGCAGAAATTCACTATGTGGAATACCGTAGACTTCTTACAGCGGCTAGATTAAATGTCCTTGACTCTGCGATATTGTGGGGAAGGTACAGGGGAGTACCATACGCCCAGAGAACCTGTCATTGCGCCATGGGTGTGGTTGAGTCCACCGAACACATTCTCTTGACTTGCCCTTCTTATACAGAGCTTAGACATAATTTTATAGACCCACTTCTATGTCAATCTAGCTTCCTATCCGGAGAAAACCAGGTTTTACACTTGCTGAATAATGTCAATAGAGCTATACCTTCCTTGGTGGCCAAATTTCTTTTTTTAGCTTTTAAGCGTCGCAAGATTATAATTGACTGTATTGATATGGGGCTATCTGTTTAGCCCATTTTAGTGTTGGCTAAGTTCTAAAAATTTCCTGGAGCTTTTAACTGCGTATTGACAAATGTACTTTTTTTCTGACTGACGATCGAATAAAAGGTTGATGATGATGATTAAAGAAGAGAGAGGCAGAAAGGCATATAAATAGAGTTAAGTGCAAAGGCAAAATAATAAACAACCCTAAAGAAATAGAGAAACGATTTCTCGAATTCTTTAGAGAAATCTATAAGGAAGGAAATGAAACAACAGAAGAAGTTAAAGAACATTTAGAACAGAACTGTCTTCCGAAACTTACTAAAGAACAAAAAGAACTGTTGAATGCCCCTATTACATCGTACGAAATTCAAAGAGCAATTAAGGAAGCAAAGATAGGAAAGGCACCAGGGCCAGACGGCCTACCGGCAATATATTATAAAAAAATGGAGGACTTACTGTCTGACCCATTAAGAAGTATCATGAACAACATCTTAAAAGACGGAACCATGCCGGATTCTTGGAAAGACAGCCTTATTGCATTAATTCCAAAACAGGGAACATACAATCTACTTATTAACAACTATAGGCCTATCGCACTTCTAAAGAACGATTATAAATTATATGCAAATATTTTAGCCAAAATATCAAAAAAAGGCTTCCAGATGATGATGATACACAATGACCAAGCTGGCTTTTTGCCCAGGAGGCACATTTATAGCAACACTAGAAACATTATAAACTTATTAGCGTATTTAGACTTAAGAATAGGAAAGAAGGCAGTCTTAATGGCTATAGATGCAGAAAAAGCTATCAACAGGGTATCCTGGAAATTTATGAAAGGTCTATTACACCATGTGGATTTTGGTATACAGTATATAAAAGGGATTGAAGCAATATAATCAAAACAAAAAGCTAAAATCATAATCAATGGAAATTTATCACAGGAGTGTGAAATCAGTAAAGGGGTCAGACAAGGTCGCCCACTATCCCCCTTAATTTTCATATTAACATTGGAAGTTTTATGTAAACAAATTAGGGAAGAAAAAGAAATAAAAGGGATTATGCTGGGAAATAGAAGTTACAAAATGAGGGCATTTGCTGACGATTTAATTATAACTACGGAGCAACCAAAACAGAGTTTAAGAAAGGCGTTGGAAATAATATATGGCTACGGTAAAGTTGCGGGGTTCAAAATGAATTTAAACAAGACAAAACTATTAGTAAAAAATATGTCGCCAGATGAAAAAGCAGAATTAGAACAAATAATACACATTAAAATCTACCCCAAAATCAAGTATTTAGAATTATGGATAACACCAAAGAATATTAACTTATATGAAGATAATTATACCCATTGTTGGAAAGATATCAAAAGACAGTTGGAGACATGGACAAGGTAAAATTTATCATTCCTGGGCCGCATTTCGGTAATTAAAATGATAGTTTTACCGAAGCTACTCTTTCTATTCCAAACGATTCCAATTACAGGAAAGACCAGCAATATCAACAAATGGCAAAAAGAAATTTCTAAATTTTTGTGGAAGGGTAAAAGACCAAGAGTAAAGCACAAGATATTAATCAATACTGTAGAAAGAGGTGGCTACGGGTTACCGGATTTGAAGCTATATTACAAAGCCTCATGTCTTCTCTGGTTGAAAGATTGGTATTTATTAAAAAATTGGGATATTTTAGATCTAGAAGGTCATGACACCCTGTTGGGTTGAAATGAACGACAGACGAGTAGGTAGGTGTCATACGGGAGGCGTCTCTCGAGCAAGCCTCGGAGACTCCCTTTTATTGGATATTATACAGCGTTTTCCATGTGTGTGCTTGTTGCTGATTGGTTAACATAAGTACAAAGCAAGGGTTGTATATAAGACATTAATTATTACATATAAGACATTAATCATAGACAGGTTAAAGGTTGGGAAAAGGAACGCGGAGTTTACACAGGCATGGTTTCGGACTGCCCGTACCAGAGTGGTACGAAAAGGAATGTACAAGGAGGGGTAAGTACAGATTGATATTGTAATGGGAATTGGGGTTGCTCGTGCGTAAAGGATGCTGAATTTCTAGGCAACGTTGCCTGGCTAAACCTTTCCCTGGCTGGACAGCCCTTCCTCCCTGGCTGTGTCAGTCACTGGCAGAATCCGTCAGTGGGCGTTTCCTGAATTTCTTCCAACATAAAAATTCCTTGACGCCCAGTCTCCGCCTAGCCTCCCTGCGCGGAAACTTTCTGCGCAGAGTAGGTGTAGCCAGCGGAGGTCCTGGACTCTCCCCGCTGGTCTCTGTGGAAGAGTCTTGGAGCCCTCTCTCCGAAGTCCTTCCCTGGTCCCCTTCCTCCCCGGTGTCACGCTGATAACCTTCCCCAAAGGGAGTGTTCTCTCTCCCTCTGCTGGTCCCTTCTCCTGCATGGTCGGGGAGCCTTACCTCCACTCTTGGCTCCGATGGCAGTTCCCTGACAGATATGGTGTGAACTCAAGGTGAACAGAACGTACCAGGGTGATGAGGGAATGTCTTAGCATCAGCACGGTTTGAGCAGCATGAGCAGAACAAAGCTTAGAAGCAAGACTTCCCATCATGCCACAGTTATGTGCAGAAGCAATGCTTCCCATCATGCCATGGTCATGTGCAAAAGCAATGCTTTCCTTCATCTCCCCCTTTCTTTTCTTATTTGTGAGGTGTTCTGGGTGAATAAGACAAAAATACTTCGGGATACGTGGTATGCCACCGCATACCCGAAATAAGTTCGCCACATCTCCCCTAATGTTTACTGCTGGTGCTGCAATTTCGCAAAGTAGGCAGCAATGATTTTATTGGGTGGCTGAGGGGGAGAGAGAAACCGAGACAAAAGACTTATGAGTCCAGGAATGCATTGGAGGAAGCAACATAGCAAAATCAATATACATATTATAATAATGGCATATTGAAAGAGATTACGAAGCCAATTCAGGTTTGGCAACCAGCCAATGAGCCACTGGGTGAATGAGTCCCACAGGCCAGAAAGTCCAACGTCCTGTTTAATGTGGTGTGTAAGATTTTGCAAATGAGAGATTTGCTTTTGGATGGCTTTGGAATTATCAGTAATATTAAAACAACACATGTCGTCCACTTGTTCACAGCCGTAATGATGAAGCGTCAATAGATAATCGATAGCAGCGCGATTCTGCAGAAGACCATGCTGGAGTTCACTCTGCTCTTTATTTAGAAGATGAAGCGCTTGAGAAGTAAAATTCAGGGCTTTCGCTGCAGAACAAGCTAAAGAGTTAATGTTCCTACTATTGCGTACAGCCAATCCAGGGACTCCTAGGAGAGAAACAGCTAAAGAGATATATTCAGACCTACTGGGAAGAGAAATTGAATCTTCACAATCGTTAGTCAATGCAATAGAGCGGCGATATCGAGAGCGGGTCAAATGATGCTTTTTGGGTAATACGATGGACAAACGGCTTAAGCAGCAGGGTGTGCCATGGCTGATGTTTGCTGGAATGTAATTAAATGTATAGCCAGGACACGTCCAGAACCAGCCAGCAGGTAGGTCTTTGTATTTATATACATAAGAAATATTGACATAATTAGAGCAGTGGAAATTATCCTTGCCCATTTCCACACAGTTGGATTTTGTGCAATTGACCATACGGGCACAGGTGACATTAAAAGAAGCCACGTATGGGGTCAACAAATCAATGGCCAAAGGTGGTAACCGGAATAACCAAGGGTGCGGAGAGAATCGTTTTGGGGTAGGGATGAGAAAAACAAGGTATCATTTTGTATGTCAAAAGGGTCATGGCAAACAGGGATAAGGCAGGAGCCAAGGATTTCACCTATTGATACCTGTTGGGTTAGGCAAAAGGAAGAAATATTGAGGGTCTTTGCAAAAGATTCCCACACATTTGTTGGTGTGGAGTTACCGCTATTAAGAGCGGAAGCAGAAAGAGGCAAAAACAAAACGCTGAAAATGAGCACTAAAGCAAGTAGTTTTTCCCCCGTTATGGGCCATTGTTCTACCCATACCGGGGTGGTTGATTTCCAGTGGAGGGGGAATACAAGCTTACTCATTTAATTGAATGGTAGCTTGTAATTGTTGTAGTAAGTCTCTGCCCCACAGATTGAGATGGATTTTTAACACACAGAGCTGGATATATGCAATGGTTTCAGAGCTATCAGGCAGAGAAACAGGCAGCCACTGTACGCTTTGGGAAGTCCACCTACACCCCAAACTGCAGGAGCAGACTCAAGCGGCCACGTGGCGTCCCAGCAACTACTGGAAATTACAGAAATGTCCGCGCCTGTGTCAATCAAGCCTTCTAGAGCCTTGCCATTTATCTTGTACTTACGAAGAAGTTTCTGATGACCAATCTGCTGGATTACAGCTAACAGCTGTGGAGAAAAAGGAGAGAGCTCGTGCAAATTACTATCAATAATAGAAACAGTAGGGTGAGAAGGGAGCACCACCAAATGCGCCCAGGACTCACCCTTCTTTAACTGCATGGGCATGTGGCTCCAAAGTTGAACCATTATTGTGCCCACATAGTCAGGATCCAGAACTCCTGGAATAACCTGGATTCCTTCTTTTGCCGCAGAAAATTTGGGTAAAATGAAACCTGCGACTTTAGGAGGTAGTGGGCCCACCAATTGGGTGGGCATAAGCACAATTTCACCAGGTAAAACAGTGTCTTTGGTTTCTTCATTAATTAAGTCGATGGTAAAATCAGAGCGTGTATCCTTTGAGATGGTTTTAATAGTGGAGACTAACGGCGGAGGGCTCCCTATTTGTCCTGGCCCAGGAGTGGGGCCCCTAAGGAGTTTCCCGAACTCCTGCACTGATTTGCCCAATGATAGCCTTTACCGCACTTCGGGCATTTCTTGGAAGGCTGAGCCTTATTGGCATCACCATTCCTGTTTGCACCCCCGCCAGGGGCTCTGCATTGTTTAGCAAAATGACCTGGGCGATTGCAGTTGAAGCAGTTCCCAGTGGGCTTGTTGCCAGCCTGGATGGCACCGGCAAGCAAGGACATCGCATGACTCTGGCTTCCAACATCTGCACGGGCTTGAATCATATCGGCCAGGTCATATTTAGGGCGATGTATGATCGACTGCAAAGCCTTTTTGCAGTCAGTACTTGCATTTTCGAAAGCCAATTTTTTCATCAATTCATTTTGAGCTGTAGCGTCATCAATCTGCCTAGTGACTGATTCTTTCAATCTATCTATAAATTGATGGTAGGGCTCCAAATGTTGTTGCTTAATATTAACAAAGGAGCTAAGTGGTTGTCCTGAGACAGGGACTTTGCGAAAGGCGCGTTGCACACAGGTCGCGGTGCGACTAAAATGTAAAGGTGTTAATTGCGCTTGGGCTGGTATATCATCATACGGACCAGCATCAAAGAGTTGGTTGGCTGAATGCTGTGGATCAGCCAGGGCTACTGCACAATGCTTAAATTCACTTTCAAAAACTACATACTGAGCCGGGGATAACAGCATGCGCATCAGATCTTTCCAATCTTGAGGTAGCATTGTATAACCAGTTGCTATTCCCTCCAGCATTCCTGTCACATAAGTGGATTTTAGGCCGGAATCAGTAATGGCTTTCCTTAATTCTCTCAGAATAGAATAAGGAAGCGTCTCATACATAATTTGTTGTTGCGCAGTGCCAGGGTTAGTATAAGAAATAGGGAAAGCAGACGGCAGTTCCCCGGCCCACCCCGCCTCCTCCTCCAAGGAAAGAATTCCTTCCTGTCTAGCTTGAAGAAGTGCAGCACGCACAGCTCCTGTAGGAGCAGGCGAAGGAGGGAGGGTAGGGGGGTGGGGGGATTTGGGCTGAGGCGAAGGGGGGGTTAGACAAAGTTGCGATGGAGGCAAAAGCTTTGGGTAAGGAGGTAGATTGTCTGTTGCGGCTAAAAGGGCAGGTGGCAGGGCAGTTGGTGGGGAATTGTCTGGTGCGGGTGCCGACGGAGATGCCTGGGTACCTAATCTAGTGACGGCATCCGCACACTTCTGCCAAGTGAGCAGACAATGAATGCCAAGTCTCCATCCCCAAGGACCCTATTTCTGGGTACCAGGGGCACTCACAAGCAATATGACATAACAATCGTTCAATTTCTTTCAAGGAAATATGCACACCTGCTACTCTCTGTCTGACTAAATGAAACAGTTCTTTAGCATGCTCTTTTTGGGACTTTGTAACCTCCCCCCCCCCCCATACTCACGGTGTAGCACGCTGAGACTTTTCCAGTCAAGTGAAGTATGAGGCTGCCAAAAGGGATCTGGCATGTCAAGGGTCACCAGATGTTGGGTTGAAATGAACGACAGACGAGTAGGTAGGTGTCATACGGGAGGCGTCTCTCGAGCAAGCCTCGGAGACTCCCTTTTATTGGATATTACACAGCGTTTGCCACGTGTGTGCTTGTTGCTGATTGGTTAACAACTGGATAACGTATAACACAATATTAAGGGGGGGAGGAGGGTCAACTAATATTGATAAGTTATGAAAAAATAAAAGATCACTTTTCTACTTGGCTAGATTACTTCCAGGTGAATGAAGTGTTCAGACAGGATAAGCAGATAGGTTTTGAAAAGGAGCCTTCAAGATTTGAAAGAGAACTACTGAATAGTAAAACCAAAATAATCACAAAAATGTATAGACTTCTTTTAGACTACGAAGTAATGGATGAGGAGGTTAAGGCTTCAATGATAAAGTGGGCCCAAGATGTGGGCCGTCCAATTATGCTAAAAGATGGGGAAAACTGATGGGATGTAAATTTCAAATTTACAGTCAGCTATAATATAAGAGAGAACATGATGAAAATGGCTCATAGGTGGTACCTCACTCCTTCCAGATGATCAAGAATGTATAAAAAATTGGCGAATGCTTGTTGGAGATGTGGAGGAAATAACGGTGACATGAGCCACATGTGGTGAACGTGTGAAAAGATTAAGATTTTTTTTTCGGGGGGGAGAATATACGATGAATTAAAAAAGATGATGGAGATAACTTTTACGAAAAAAACAAAGGCATAATCCCCGCCCCAACTAAACATTTGTCCCACCCCAGAAAGAAAATAACAAAAACAACAACAACAACAAACCACCGTTTGAGGTGCAACAGAGACACAGCCAGAGACAGAGCGAGACCCTGAATCAGTGCCATAACCAAGCTCTCATTCAGAACCAGAGCCTGAAAAAGAGCCACAGCCCAAACCAGAGCAACAGCCACAGCAACAGCCTAGAGCCACAGTCTGAGTCTGCAACAGTACTTGATACAGTGCCAGAGCCTGAAACAGAGACACAGCCTCAAACAGAGCCTGAGCCTGAAACAGAGGCAGAGCCAAAGCCACAGCCTGAGTCTGAAACAGTCCTTGATAGAGTGCCAGAGCCAGAGCCATAGCGAAACCCTGAATCAGTCAGAGGGAGAACATGAATCAGAGCCAGAGCCAGAAATAGGGCTTGATACAGGGCCGGAGTGCAAAACATAGCTGCAGCCACAGCCTAGAGCCACAGCCTGAGTCTGCAACAGTACTTGATACAGTGCTGGAGCTGGAGCCAGAGCCAGAGGCAGAGATACAGCCAGAGCCAGAACAAAACCCTATTTCAGAACCAGAGCCTGACAGAGAGCCTGACCCTGAGTCTGAGTCTGAAACAGTCCTTGATAGAGTGCCAGAGCCAGAGCCAGAGCGAAACCCTGAATCAGAGTCAGAGGGAGAACATGAATCAGAGCCAGAGCCAGAGCCAGAGCTGAATGAAAGCCAGAGCCAGAGCCAGAGCCAGAAATAGGGCTTGATACAGGGCCGGAGCGCAAAACATAGCTGCAGCCACAGCCTAGAGCCACAGCCTGAGTCTGCAACAGTACTTGATACAGTGCCAGAGCCAGAGACACAGCCAGAGCCAGAACAAAACCCTAATTCAGAACCAGAGCCTGACAGAGAGCCAGACCCTGTAACATAGCTGGGTCAGAGGCAGAGGAAGAGCCATCATGAGACCCTGAATCAGAGTCAGAACCAGATCTTCATTCAGAACCAGACCCTGAAAGAGAGCCAGAGCCACAGACAGAGCCACAGACGGAGCCTAGAGCCACAGCCGAGATCCACAGCCTGAGTCTGAAATAGTGCTTGATAGAGTGCTGGATCCTGAAACAGAGACACTGTCTGAAACTGAGCCTGACGCTTAAACGTAGCCAGGGGCAGAGGGAGAGGCAGAGCCTGATACAGTGCTTGATACAGCATAGGAGCCTGAAGCAGAGACACAGCCAGATCCAGAGACACAGCCAGAGCCAGAACAAAACCCTAATTCAGAACCAGAGCCTGAAAGAGAGCCAGAGCCAGAAACAGTGCTTGATAGAGTGCCAGAGCCTGAAACAGAGGCAGAGGCAGATACAGGGCTTGAAACAGCGTCGGAGCCTGAAACAGAGAAACAGCGTGAAACAGAGACAAAGGCTGAGACACAGGCCGAGCCTGAAATAGAGCTAGAATAAGTCCTAGAGCCAAAGACTGAGACAAAGCCTAATAAAGAGCAGAAGCCTGAGCCTGAGCCTGAAACAGTGCTTGATACAGTGCCAGAGCCTGAAACAGAACCAGAGCCACAGCTACAGTCATAGTGCCACAGCCTGAGTCTGCAACAGTGTTTGATACAGCGCCGGAGCCTGAAACAGAGACACAGCCTGAAACAGAACCTGAGCCTGGTTATTAGCATGGCAATTAAAGAAGAGAGAGGCAGAAAGGCTTATAAATAGAGTTAAGTGCAAAGGCAAAATAATAAACAACCCTAAAGAAATAGAGAAATGATTTCTCGAATTCTTTAGAGAAATCTATAAGGAAGGAAATGAAACAATAGAAGAAGTTAAAGAACATTTAGAACAGAACTGTCTTCCAAAACTTACTAAAGAACAAAAAGAACTGTTGAATGCCCCTATTACATCGTACGAAATTCAAAGAGCAATTAAGGAAGCAAAGATAGGAAAGGCACCAGGGCCAGACGGCCTACCGGCAATATATTATTTAAAAAATGGAGGACTTACTGTCTGACCCATTAAGAAGTTTCATGAACAGAGACTTCCGGGTTAGCGCGAAAGGCTAATGGCGGATTCCCTCTGAGCTCCGGAGGGAATCTGCTCTGTAGAAGACGGGTCTTGCCGCTGCGGTGACGCGGGGACCCTCAGAAACCACAGGCGCTGAAGCCTGTGGACTTGGTGACTCGTCGGGCACCATTTGCGCCCCCCCGACCCGCGAAGAAGCCTTTTTATTTTATTTTTTATTTTTTAAATAATTTTTATTGCATTTTTTCCCCCAGATAAAGACACAGTCAGATATACAAAGAAACAAGAATAAAGAGAAAAGAAAAAAAGAAAAATTCATCATTTCAGAACTTTTTTCAGTCTTCTACCGGACTTCCCCACATCTCCCTCACCGTGCATTCTTAACAATAAAAATGTCAGCAAATTATAACCTTGTTTCATGCGTTCTTTTGTACTTTCAGATAGTTGCATTTTGTGTTTAAATTCCTTATTATCAATTTACTCTAAAAACAAATACAATGTTATTTTAAACATTAGTCCTTTCATTAATATAATATAGTTTCATAAACCGTCCAATCTCGTTGCTGGAGCTAACCTTTCCAAATCATGCGAATTCTTATGATTCATATAACTTATAACATTTTTGTAAATAGTCCTTAAATTTTTTCCAGTCCTCCTCCATTGCCTCTTCTCCCAAATCTCGGATTCTGGCAGTCATCTCGGCCAATTCCATATAGTCCATCAATTGCGTCTGCCATTCTTCCAGTGTGGGTAGATCTTGTGTCTTCCAATACTTTGCGATGAGTATTCTTGCTGCTGTTGTAGCATACATAAAAAGCGTTCTATCCTTCTTTAACACCTTTTGGCCGACAATGCCCAAGAGGAAGGCCTCTGGTTTCTTAGGAAAGGTGTAC
This sequence comes from Podarcis bocagei, assembly GCF_964188305.1. NCBI lineage: Eukaryota > Metazoa > Chordata > Lepidosauria > Squamata > Lacertidae > Podarcis > Podarcis bocagei. Next base: position 5,454,667 of record NC_138131.1, on the reverse strand, counting down.
TTAAACACCTTTTTTAACTCATTGTAAATCATTTCCCAGAAGACCTTCACTCTTGGACAAGTCCACCAGAGGTGAAAGAATGACCCTTCAGCCTCCTTACATTTCCAGCATTTATTATCAGACAAATGGTATATCTTAGCAAGCTTGACTGGGGTCATGTACCACCTGTATATCATTTTCATAATGTTTTCTTTCAAGGCATTACATGCCGTAAATTTCATACCGGTGGTCCATAACCTTTCCCAGTCTTCAAACCTAATGTTGTACCCAATGTCTTGAGCCCACTTTATCATGGCTGATTTAACTGTCTCATCCTGAGTGTCCCATTTAAGCAGCAAGTTATACATTCTCGATAATACCTTTGTCCTTGGTTCTAACAGTTCTGTCTCTAGTTTCGATTTTTCCACCTGGAATCCTGTTTTTTTATCCAACTTAAAAACCTCTTGAATTTGAGCATAATGAAACCAATCTTGCACCTTATTCTTTAGTTTTTCATAGCTCTGCAACCTCCAATTATCTCCAATTTTTTCTACTATTTCCCCATATTTCAGCCAACCGGCCTCCATATTGGGTTTTTTCGGGCCTTAGCCTCCACTGGTGATAACCACCTTGGGGTCTTACTTTCTAATAAGTCTTTGTATTTTGTCCAGACCATAAATATTGCTTTTCTGACAATATGGTTTTTGAACATTTTATGGGTTTTTACCTTGTCATACCACAAATACACATGCCATCCTAACGAATTATTAAAACCTTCCAGATCTAGGACATCAGTGTTCTCTAAAAGCAACCAATCTTTCATCCAGCAGAAGGCTGCAGCTTCATAATATAACCTTAAGTCTGGCAGGGCAAACCCCCCTCTTTTTTTGCATCAGTTAGTATTTTAAACTTTATTCGGGGCTTTTTGCCCTGCCAAACGAACTTTGAGATATCCTTCTGCCACTTTCCAAAACATTCCACTCTGTCCACGATCTGCAAGGTTTGAAACAAAAACAACATTTTTGGCAATACGTTCATCTTTATAGCTGCAATTCGGCCCAACAAGGAAAGTTTCAGTCTTGACCAAGTTTCTAGGTCTTTTTTAACTTCTGACCAACATTTTTCATAGTTATCTTTAAATAAGTTCAAATTTTTGGAAGACAAGTTAACCCCCAGGTATTTCACTTTTTTCCACATTTAACTCTGTTTCCCTCTGAAACCCATCTGTTTCTGAAGGTGTCAAGTTTTTCCCCAAAACTTTAGTTTTTTGTTTGTTCAACCTAAATCCCGCCACCCGACCAAACTCCTGAATCAGTTCTAAAACTCTTTTTGTACTAGATTCTGGCTCCTGTAGTGTTAAAACCAAGTCATCTGCAAAAGCTTTCAGTTTATATTGTTTCGCTCCGACCCGTACTCCTTGTACCAGCCGGTCCTCCCTAATCATATTCAAGAGCACCTCCAGGACTGAGATAAATAATAGGGGGGAGAGAGGGCACCCCTGTCATGTTCCTTTTTCAATTTGGAACTCTTCTGTCACCACATTGTTCACTATTAACTTAGCTTTTTGTTCTGAATAAATTGCTTCTAAACCATTTTCAAACCCCCGTCCCACTCCCCTCCCTTCCAGGTTTTTCTTCATAAACTTCCAAGAAATGTTGTCAAAGGCCTTCTCCGCATCAATAAAAATTAACACTGCTTTAGTGTTAATGTTAGTTTGCAAGAGTTCCAGAATATCAATAATATTCCTAGTGTTGTCAAACAAATGTCTGCCTGGGAGAAAGCCTGCCTGGTCCTTGTGAATTACTTCATTTAATACCTTTTTGAGTCTACTTGCCAAAATGTCTGCAAATATTTTGTAATCCACATTTAGGAGTGAGATGGGACGGTAGTTCTTGAGCTGATTCTTTTCAGTTTCCACTTTAGGTATCAATGTAATGAAAGCTTCTTTCCACGTTTCCGGTGCCCTCCCTCCCTCCATAATCTGATTACAAACCTCCATTAGTGGTTGTGTCAAATAGTTTTTTAGTATCTTATAATACTTGGAGGTAAGTCCATCTGGGCCTGGAGATTTGCCCAGCTGCATATTCTGAATGGCATCCTCAATTTCCTGTTTTGTTATTCTGTAGCGAAGAAGCCTTTTTAAAGGCTTCGGAGCGGGGGACAGAGAGTGGCGCGGTGCTGAGAGTAGACCGCTTCTTCTACGGAGCGAAGCCGCATGCCATGGCCGGAGAGCGCTGACTTCTTTCTTTGAACATTTGGACTTTAAAAGTAACAACCCGTGAGTAGTACAGAAATTGGAACTAAAAATAGTTTTTTCTGAATTTGGCACGATCGGGGGAGGTGCTAAAAGGAAGTCCGTCTCCCCTTCCTGTAGATAAATTAAAGCAAGAATTGATAACTAAGGTTGAGAGAACATCCTTCTCTTTACGGGATAAAAGCTATTAATTCCACGACTTGGCAATATAAGTAACTTTGCTGGAGGATAAGAACTGATTTTAAGAGCTGAAGTGCAACCCCCAGGGACCCGGGAGTGATCCGTGAGAGAGCCTGCTGAGGAGACATAAAGAGTTTGACAGCTGTCAAATTAGCTGTCAAAGTTGGAAAACGAAAAAAAATATTGGTTTCTGCTATCTTTGCTGGTTATTTTTGTCACAATTTGACTTTAAACTGTTGAAAATAAAGAAGAATAGAAACAAATTAACTTGAATGTTGGATTGGAGGTGGAAGGAATATTAAGTAACTAGAATCCCTCTAGAGGGGGTTCTGAGACATTACAATGGCTGCAGGTGGAAAAATACAGGCTGAGCTGGATAGAATGTTTTTTCTCTTGGGAAAGTTACAAGGTCAGAGTGAAGCTTTGGCTACAAATGCTACAACTTTGAATTTAAAAGTAAACAAACTTGTTGAATGTGTCAAGGACTTGACTCAAGAAACCTATGCAGCTGAACAAGAAGAGATATGTGCTGTTTCAGAGGAGTGGGAAGGAGGAGCTGAAATGCCGCAGACGACAAAGGAGAGCCAGAGGCCTGCTAAGATAGATGCTAAGAAAAACAAGATTTGGATTATGAGAGCTTGGTTTGAATTAGAGAATGAAGAATGGAGGGATCTCCCTATGGGGAGATCTGAAGACCTATGGATTACAAATCTGATCAAGGCGAAAGTTGGAGCTTTGGGGACATTTGGGACATTTGGACTTAAAAGCAACAAGAAACAAGATTTGGGCTCCACTTTTGAACATGGAGGTCTGGTTGGAAGAAACATAGACCCTATAGGGACAGAGCTTCTCCGAGACCTGATGTCTAATATAAAGGACTACCAAAAAAACCGGCAGAGAGGGACTGAGAGAGATTTGAGGGCCTCGGACGTGAGATCTCCAGGCTGATAGTTGATGGACTGATGGACATTTTTTGGGGATCGAAACCGGGAAAGGGGGGGTGAGAGATTTAGAATCCAAAGGGTGTGTTATGTACTGAGTTGAATAGGATCCAAACTGCAGCAGTCTGATTGGTCCTAGAACAATAGGATCCAAATTGCAGCAGTCTGATTGGTCCTAGAACAATAGGATTCAGAATGCAGCAGTCTGATTGGTTGAAGAACAATGCAGCAGTATGATTGGTTGGCAGGAACCACCCAATCATGCTCCAGATATAAGTGAATCCACAACCTGATTGGCTTACAGTAGAATTCCAGAATTAACCAATCATGTGCAGCCCATTGTGTAAATAATGTATATAAAGCAGATACTTTGAGGGGACTTTCATTCATTCCTCCTCACCACTATGAGCTGAATAAAGAGCATGAAATCACTTTGCGACTCTGAGTACATTTCAGGGTATATAATTATATGTTGTTTTTCTGTTATTTTGTTTTGCACTTAATATAAAAATTTGGAAATTCGTGGAAGGGAATTTGGGTCGACCTTAGAAAAGGGTGTAAAGAATGAGTATTGTTGTTTAAATTGAGGTTTATAAGTTAAAATTGGTTAATTAAGATGAATTAAGTATAATAATAATAAGGTAAAAGTTGGGGACAAGAACTTACTGAGCTAATTATTGGAATTGGAATACAAGAAGGGGAGGTGTGGGGAAGTCAGGGAAAGATGTTAAGAAAATAAGGATTTGAAACTATACTTGTTATTTGTGCTGTGTTTGTTTGTGCTTTTGTGTTTGTTTAAAACTTTAATAAAAATGTATTTTTTTAAAAAAAAGAAGAAGTATCATGAACAACATCTTAAAAGACGGAACCATGCCGGATTCTTGGAAAGACAGCCTTATTGCATTAATTCCAAAACAGGGAATGGACAATCTACTTATTAACAACTATAGGCCTATCACACTTCTAAAGAACGATTATAAATTATATGCAAATATTTTAGCCGAAAGATCAAAAAAAGGCTTCCAGATGATGATGATACACAATGACCAAGCTGGCTTTTTGCCCGGCAGGCACATTTATAGCAACACTAGAAACATTATAAACTTATTAGCGTATTTAGACTTAAGAATAGAAAAGAAGGCAGTCTTAATGGCTATAGATGCAGAAAAAGCTTTCGACAGGGTATCCTGGAAATTTATGAAATTTCTATTACACCATATGGATTTTGGTATACAGTATATAAAAGGGATTGAAGCAATATAATCAAAACAAAAAGCAAAAATCATAATCAATGGAAATTTATCACAGGAGTGTGAAATCAGTAAAGGGGTCAGACAAGGTCGCCCACTATCCCCCTTAATGTTCATATTAACATTGGAAGTTTTATGTAAACAAATTAGGGAAGAAAAAGAAATAAAGGGATTATGCTGGGAAATACAAGTTACAAAATGAGGGCATTTGCTGACGATTTAATTATAACTACGGAGCAACCAAAACAGAGTTTAAGAAAGGCGTTGGAAATAATATATGGCTACGGTAAAGTTGTGGGGTTCAAAATGAATTTAAACAAGACAAAACTATTAGTTAAAAATATGTCGCCAGATGAAAAAGCAGAATTAGAACAAATAATACACATTAAAATCTACCCCAAAATGAAGTATTTAGGATTATGGATAACACCAAAGAATATTAACTTATATGAAGATAATTATACCCATTGTTGGAAAGATATCAAAAGACAGTTGGAGACATGGACAAGGTTAAATTTATCATTCCTGGGCCGCAATTCGGTAATTAAAATGATAGTTTTACCGAAGCTACTCTTTCTATTCCAAAGGATTCCAATTACAGGAAAGACCAGCAGTATCAACAAGTGGCAAAAAGAAATTTCTAAATTTTTGTGGAAGGGTAAAAGACCAAGAGTAAAGCACAAGATATTAATAGATACTGTAGAAAGAGGAGGCTACTGGTTACCGGATTTGAAGCTATATTACGAAGCCTCATGTCTTCTCTGGTTGAAAGATTGGTATTTATTAAAAAATTGGGATATTTTAGATCTAGAAGGTCATGACACCCTGTTGGGTTGAAATGAACGACAGACGAGTAGGTAGGTGTCATACGGGAGGCGTTTCTCGAGCAAGCCTCGGAGACTCCCTTTTATTGGATATTATGTATACTATAGTTATCAGTATTGCTGTAAATTCTCGGGGGAGATATATAGGTCTGCATTTAAGCGTCATAAATTCCACAGTTGGGGAGCAATGACTGGCTATCACAGCGTGGTTTGTGCACCAGCTGTTATTCACGTATGCACACAAACCTCCCCCCCTTCTTTTACCAGAGTCCTCTGTTCTATCATGGCGGAACACTGTATAGCCTGTTAGTTCTATGGCTGAGTCAGGAATAATTGGTGTCAGCCAAGTTTCTGTAAGCAGCAGAAGACAGCATTCACTCACAGTTTTCTCCGTTGCTATCCACCATTTCCACTCCTCCAGCTTATTCACCAAAGATCTCACATTCGCATAGAAAATGCTGGGAAGCGGTAAGTTATAATGTTGTGTCTTCAACCTTAATTGCCTTAATCGCCTTCCTCCTCTGCAGCCTCTCTTCTGTTTACGGTCTCTCCTGTGTCTCTTTACTCCCCAGTTCTTTGAAGTGAAAAAATCTTCCTTGCAGACGCGGAGACACTCACAATTTGTGCAGCACTCACTCCTTAGCCGAATAGATAACATGTCCTGCTGACTATAAACAAGTCTATTTTGGCAGGACAAAAAAGCCAAATTCTGAGTTGAGGAGCAACCAGCCGCTGCATCTACATGCGCCGCCATCTTATCTCTTTTGCAAAGACCCTCAATATTTCTTCCTTTTGCCTAACCCAACAGGTATCAATAGGTGAAATCCTTGGCTCCTGCCTTATCCCTGTTTGCCATGACCCTTTTGACATACAAAATGATACCTGGTTTTTCCCATCCCTACCCCAAAACGATTCTCTCTGCACCCTTGGTTATTTCGGTTACCACAACTGGGGTAACCAAGTGCGCCGACGCCCACCTTTGGCCATTGATTTGTTGACCCCATACGTGGCTTCTTTTAATGTCACCTGTGCCCGTATGGTCAATTGCACAAAATCCAAATGTGTGGAAATGGGCAAGGATAATTTCCAGTGCTCTAATTATGTCAATATTTCTTAGGTATATAAATACAAAGAACTACCTGCTGGCTGGTTCTGGACGTGTCCTGGCTATACATTTAATTGCATTCCAGCAAACATCAGCCATTGCACACCCTGCTGCTTAAGCCATTTGTCCATCGTATTACCCAAAAAGCATCATTTGACCCGCTCTCGATATCGCCGCTCTATTGCATTGACTAACGATTGTGACGATTCAATTTCTCTTCCCAGTAGGTCTGAATATATCTCTTTAGCTGTTTCTCTCCTAGGAGTCCCTGGATTGGCTGTACGCAATAGTAGGAACATTAACTCTTTAGCTTGTTCTGCAGCAAAAGCCCTGAATTTTACTTCTCAAGCGCTTCATCTTCTAAATAAAGAGCAGAGTGAACTCCAGCATGGTCTTCTGCAGAACCGCGCTGCTATCGATTATCTATTGATGCTTCATCATTACGGCTGTGAACAAGTGGATGACATGTGTTTTGGTGGTCGCAGTGCCTTTGCGACGCCCCCAAGCCCCCGGAAAGCTCGGAGAAGCTCTCAGCGGCTTCTCCACGCTCCCTGCTGCTTGCGATCCCAAACCGGAAGTCTCAAAAAACGAACATTCTTCATTTGCAAAATCTTACACACCACATTAAACAGGACGTTGGACTTTCTGGCCTGTGGGACTCATTCACCAAGTGGCTCACTGGCTGGTTGCCAAACCTGAATTGGCTTCGTAATCTCTTTCAATATGCCATTATTATAATATGTATATTGATTTTGCTATGTTGCTTCCTCCAATGCATTCCTGGACTCATAAGTCTTTTGTCTCGGTTTCTCTCTCCCCCTCAGCCACCCAATAAAATCATTGCTGCCTACTTTGCGAAATTGCAGCACCAGCAGTAAACATTAGGGGAGATGTGGCGAACTTATTTCGGGCATGCGCTGGCATACCACGTATCCCGAAGTATTTTTGTCTTATTCACCCAGAACACCTCGTAAATTAGAAAAGAAAGGGGGAGATGAAGGAAAGCATTGCTTTTGCACATGACCATGGCATGATGGGAAGCATTGCTTCTGCACATAACTGTGGCATGATGGGAAGTCTTGTTTCTAAGCTTTGTTCTGCTCATGCTGCTCAAACCGTGCTGATGCTAAGACATTCCCTCATCGCCCTGGTATGTTCTGTTCACCTTGAGTTCACACCATATCTGTCAGGGAACTGCCATCGGAGCCAAGAGTGGAGGTAAGGCTCCCCGACCATGCAGGAGAAGGGACCAGCAGAGGGAGAGAGAACACTCCCTTTGGGGAAGGTTATCAGCGTGACACCGGGGAGGAAGGGGACCAGGGAAGGACTTCGGAGAGAGGACTCCAAGACTCTTCCACAGAGACCAGCGGTGAGAGTCCAGGACCTACGCTGGTAGACGTGTTAAAAGATTAAGATTTTTTTGGGGGGGGAGAATATACAATGAATTAAAAAAGATGATGGAGATAACTTTTATGAAAAAAAGAGGCATTTCTATGAAGTATTTTAGTTAAAGAGATCCCAAAAAATCTAAGAGAGGTATTCTTGTATGCAACCGCAGCAGCTCGTATACTTGTGGCCAAGGGATGGAAAGATCACGAGGCTCCAAAAATAACAGATTGGCAAATCAAATTACAGGAATTGGTGGAGACGGCTCAATTGACTAGCAAACTCACAGGAATCTCAAAGCAAACGTTTGCAGGAAAATGGGATGGTTATACAAGATATGTTCAAAAATTCAATAATAGTTTTGACTCCGTGCTAGCATTCAAGTGATAAAGGAACTAAAAGGAGGTGGACAACAATTAAGGATTTATTATGTTTTCAAAATGTGTTGGAAAATTTATATTGAAAGGATTATTGTTTTGTGTACATTCCATTGTAAGAATGGAAACAGAGCCAGAGCCACAGCCACAGCCACAGCCTAAGTCTGAAACAGTCCTTGATAGAGTGCCAGAATCAGAGAATCAGAATCAAAGTCAGAACCAGATCTTCGGTAAAGACGTGGTCTGGTCTTAGCGCAACTGCTCCTCCCACCAGAGGAGATTGGGTGTTCCAATACACACACACACCGTAGGGAACTTGCCCCAGCCATTCTGTTGGCTGAGGCCCCCTCCCAGGCAGCCCTGACCCTTTCCACTTAAAAAGCAAAATACAAACTATACAATAACCTAAAAAAATAGTAAAAGAAAAACAAAGCAAGAAACAATTATGCTAAACTTAAAATAATCCCCGCCCCAACTAAACATTTGTCCCACCCCAGAAAGAAAATAACAACAACAACAAACCACCGTTTGAGGTGCAACAGAGACACAGCCAGAGACAGAGCGAGACCCTGAATCAGTGCCATAACCAAGCCCTCATTCAGAACCAGAGCCTGAAAAAGAGCCACAGCCCGAACCAGAGCAACAGCCACAGCCTAGAGCCACAGCCTGAGTCTGCAACAGTACTTGATACAGTGCCGGAGCCTGAAACAGAGACACAGCCTCAAACAGAGCCTGAGCCTGAAGCAGAGGCAGAGCCACAGCCACAGCCTGAGTCTGAAACAGTCCTTGATAGAGTGCCAGAACCAGAGCCAGAGCGAGACCCTGAATCAGAGTCAGAGTGAGACCATGAATCAGAGCCAGAGCCAGAGCCTCATTCAGAGCCAGAGGTGAAAGAAAGCCAGAGCCAGAGCCAGAAATAGGGCTTGATACAGGGCCGGAGCGCAAAACATAGCTGCAGCCACAGCCTAGAGCCACAGCCTGAGTCTGCAACAGTACTTGATACAGTGCCGGAGCTGGAGCTGGAGTCAGAGCCAGAGCCAGTGCTTGATACAGCATAGGAGCCTGAAGCAGAGACACAGCCAGATCCAGAGACACAGCCAGAGCCAGAACAAAACCCTAATTCAGAACCAGAGCCTGAAAGAGAGCCAGAGCCAGAAACAGTGCTTGATAGAGTGTTAAAGCCTGAAACAGAGGCAGAGGCAGATACAGGGCTTGAAACAGCGTCGGAGCCTGAAACAGAGAAACAGCGTGAAACAGAGACAAAGGCTGAGACACAGGCCGAGCCTGAAATAGAGCTAGAATAAGTGCTAGAGCCAGAGACTGACACAAAGCCTAATAAAGAGCAGAAGCCTGAGCCTGAGCCTGAGCCTGAAACAGTGCTTGATACAGTGCCAGAGCCTGAAACAGAACCAAAGCCACAGCTACAGCCATAGTGCCACAGCCTGAGTCTGCAACAGTGTTTGATACAGTGCAGGAGCCTGAAACAGAGACACAGCCTGAAACATAACCTGAGCCTGGTTATTAGCATGGCAATTAAAGAAGAGAGCCCCCGGTGATGACCTTATATCCATTGATGCCATCAAAGCAAATAAAGATTGGTGGATCGCACTTTTAGCAGCACTTTACACGTATATAAACAAAATTTTTGTTGGGGGGATCGATTTTGCAATTAGCAGATTAAAGTTAACAGATTAGAAAAAAAGAGAAAAAAAAAAATTCCCTCGCAAAAAACCCCTGTACCTTTTATCTGCGAGAAACCATGGAGAGGGGAGATAGTTTGGGGGGAGGGGAAGGGGGCCGGGTAAGGGGAAGGGAAAAACCGGAGCCAAGGGGGGGGGCGGGCGAGGGATCGTAAGGGCAGAAAAAACAGATGGAACAATTGGCGTTCAAATGAAAAGTTCTAATCACAATAAACGCTCTGACCACTAGATGGCTCTCTCTGCTGCTGCCGGACTCCCAAGGTAGAACACGTCGCACCGGCAAATCAGGTAATCCGGCAGTCCGAAGCAGGGAGCTTTCGTTCAATCGTCTCCAGTTATCGAGTAGACGGATAGGAACACATCCACAAAGTTCTTAAGATCAGGTATATCCATAGAACAGATACATCCGTATTGTCAGATTGTAAGTTGTTATTATATGTATTCTGTGTATTCTGGTCGTACAAATGGCGCCGCTGGCGCTTCACTTCCGCTTTTCCGCTTTTCCGCAAGGCGTCTTGCGGTAAAGATGGCGTTTCGGCGTCCCTCCGTTTCAATAATTGGTTATTAAAATGATAACTGTCTCCTCTGATACAGTGCTTGATACAGCATAGGAGCCTGAAGCAGAGACACAGCCAGAGCCAGAACAAAACCCTAATTCAGAACCAGAGCCTGAAAGAGAGCCAGAGCCAGAAACAGTGCTTGATAGAGTGCCAGAGCCTGAAACAGAGGCAGAGGCAGATACAGGGCTTGAAACAGCGTCGGAGCCTGAAACAGAGAAACAGCGTGAAACAGAGACAAAGGCTGAGACACAGGCCGAGCCTGAAATAGAGCTAGAATAAGTGCTAGAGCTAAAGACTGACACAAAGCCTAATAAAGAGCAGAAGCCTGAGCCTGAGCCTGAGCCTGAGCCTGAGCCTGAGCCTGAGCCTGAAACAGTGCTTGATACAGTGCCAGAGCCTGAAACAGGACCAAAGCCACAGCTACAGCCATAGTGCCACAGCCTGAGTCTGCAACAGTGTTTGATACAGCGCAGGAGCCTGAAACAGAGACACAGCCTGAAACATAACCTGAGCCTGGTTATTAGCATGGCAATTAAAGAAGAGAGCCCCCGGTGATGACCTTATATCCATTGATGCCATCAAAGCAAATAAAGATTGGTGGATCGCACTTTTAGCAGCACTTTACACGTATATAAACAAAACTGCAAAATTTCCCTCAAGCTGGAGCTCGGCGTTGATTGTATTAATACATAAGAAAGGCCCACGTACAGATCCGAGCAACTTTAGGCCAATCAGCTTGCTAAATGTCATTGGGAAGATTTACTCGGGGTACCTGCTAAACAAACTATCGAAATGGATGGAGGACGACAATATCATTGCCGATGAACAGGCGGGTTTTCGCCCTGGAAGATCTACTACAGACCAAATATTAACCTTGAATCACCTGGCGGAAAAGTATGCCGGCAAAGCCCCAAAGGTTCTTCATGTGGCTTTTATTGACCTTAAGCAGGCATTTGATCGAATCTCTAGAAAGCAGCTATGGACAAAACTGGCTGCTACAAAGATCGATCGTCGTCTCCTTCATCTGATTATCAGCCTCCATACAAACACCTTCCTGAGAATCAGGCTAGACAATAAAGGCCTAGTCTCCAACCCTGTTACCACCAATAGAGGGGTAAGACAGGGTTGTCTATTGGCCCCAGCATTGTTTAATTTTTACATTAACTCACTGGTGACTCACATGGCCAATGATGCTTTCCACCCCCCACCTCGCAAATTAGCAGGCCGATCTTTGAATGTTCTTCTGTATGAGGATGACGCCGCAGTTCTTGCCAGATCCCCTATTGGACTGAGGAGAATGTTGCAAGCTCTACATGAATACTGTGATCAGCATGAGCTCCAACCCAACTATGCTAAGACCAAGATGATGGTCTTCTCTGCCCGACCGAGACTCCATCGATGGTCTATGAACGGGATCCCCTTAGAGCAGGTTAACTGCTTTAAATATCTGGGACAAGTAATACGGTCAAATAGGTCTTTTCTGGCCCATAGAGAGTATATAACAACTAACGCATCTAAAGCAGCCATCCAGATTAGATCCTTATATGCCAAGAATCAGGCTCAATCAGTGAAGATAGCTTTGAGACTCTTTCAAATGAAAGTCCTCCCCCTTCTTTTGGTGGGCATCTCTTTAGGCTCCCGTGGGGATTTGTTTGAAATTGGATTCTATCCAAATGCGATTCCTTAGAGCCATCCTTAGGATTCTCCCCTCGGTAGCGGGCGCGGTTATGAGATTAGAAGTCGGCTGGCAAGCTCTACGGCATGTGGCCTTGAAGACGAAGCTCTGGCTATGGCTCAAGCTTTGTTTTAAACCAGTGGGTATTGCCCCCTTGATATTGAGGGACGATTTCCAATCATCGTGGGAAAGGGCGGTCACTAACGAGCTTCAATCCTGCGGATTGTCTCACCTTTACTTTGAGTCTATGACGTACAATCAAGCTAGAGCTGTGATCTCCCGGAGACTGAGTGACATTGCCAGACAAGAGGACATAGGCCAGGTAAAACCAGGGATGTTCCTAGGGGACCAGATTTATCGGACCATACCAGCCCCCTACCTTGCAGAAATTCACTATGTGGAATACCGTAGACTTCTTACAGCGGCTAGATTAAATGTCCTTGACTCTGCAATATTGTGGGGAAGGTACAGGGGAGTACCATACGCCCAGAGAACCTGTCATTGTGCCATGGGTGTGGTTGAGTCCACCGAAAACATTCTCTTGACTTGCCCTTCTTATACAGAGCTTAGACATAATTTTATAGACCCACTCCTATGTCAATCTAGCTTCCTATCCGGAGAAAACCAGGTTTTACACTTGCTGAATAACGTCACTAGAGCTATACCTTCCTTGGTGGCCAAATTTCTTTTTTTATTATTATTATAAGATTAATCCAACTAGTCATACATTTTATCCATAATACAACAAATCATATCCATTTTAGACTTCCTACAACGTCACTGACAATCATTCGTAGCAATAACTTTGGTACACATTTCCTTCTTTCATATTGCCATTTGTTCCTCCCTTCCTCCATTATTTCTAATAAACAATACTTAGTAATTCTTTACAGTGCCTCTTTAAACCCCACTAGCGTTGTATTTACACCACAGGTATTTTCCAGATAACCCACAAATTTCCCCCAGTCCTCAATAAATTTTTGATCTTTAGTATATCTGATTTTCCCTGTTAATTTATCCAGTTCTGCATATTCTGTCAGCTTTACTCTCCACTCTTCTACCGTTGGAATTTCCTCCTGCTTCCACTTCTGGGCCAATACGATTCTGGCTGCCGTTACAGCATACTGGAAAAGTTTGCAGTCCTTTCTTCTGATGTCCTTTCCTACAATACCTAATAAAAAAGCTTCAGGTTTTTTCACAAAGGTATATCTTAGCATCTTTTTCATTTCGTTGTAAATCTCTTCCCAAAAACTTTTAACTTTCTTACACTCCCACCACTGATGAAAGAATGTCCCTTCTTTATGTTTACACTTCCAGCATTTGTGATCAACCTTATATATCTTTGCCAATTTTACGGGAGTCATGTACCATCTGTAGAGCATTTTCATCATATTTTCCTTCAATAACGTACATGCCGTAAACTTTATATTCTCTCTCCACAACCTTTCCCAATCCTCAAGTTGGACATTGTATCCAAAATCCCTTGCCCACTGAACCATCACCGATTTCACTTCCTCGTCCTTCGTATACCACTCCAACAGTATTTTATACATTTTTGACAGATTTTTGTATTCATTATTTATTACATCTTTTTGGAAAGTTGATTCTTTTTCCTCATAACCCCTTTCCTTCAACTCTTTTTTAAACATTTCATTTATCTGAAAATAGTGCAGCCAATCATATGTAAACACTTTAACTTGGTCGTATGGTTTTACTTTCCACTTCCCTCCTTCGTTGGTAACCATTTCTCCATATTTTCCCCACTTTCCTCTCATATTAATTTTCTTGACACACATTATCTCTAGCGGGGATAACCAGTGCGGGACTTTTGGTTCCAGTATGTTTTTGTATCTATCCCAAACCTCTATTAGTGAACCTCTGAAAATGTGATTACCAAATCCCTTGTGCACCCTCTTTTTGTCGCACCATAGGTACGCGTGCCACCCAAATTTATTATTGAACCCTTCCAGATCTAATAGTTCCTTGTTTTCCAACTTTACCCATTCTTTTAACCAGCACAAACATGCTGCCTCGTAATACAGTCTCATGTCTGGTAGGGCGAAGCCACCTCTTTCTTTTGTGTCTGTTAGTAACTTAAATTTAATTCTAGGCTTCTTCCCTTCCCAGACATATCTTGAGATCGCCTTTTGCCATTCTATGAAAATTTTTGTACCTTTTATTATGGGTATAGTTTGAAATAAAAATAACAACTTAGGAAGCACCATCATTTTTACCATAGATATTCTTCCCCAGAATGATAATTTCATTCTGGCCCAGACCTCCAGATCTTTCTTTATTCCTTTCCAAACTGGGATGTAGTTGTTTTGGTATAAGTCAATATTCTTGCTAGAAAGCCAAATTCCCAAATATTTAACCTTTTTTACCACCTCAATCTCCGTTCGTTGCTGTAATAGTTCAATCTTATCTTGGTCCATGTTTTTAACAATCATTTTGGTCTTTCTCTTATTCAATCTGAATCCTGCTATCTTTCCAAATTGTTCCATCTCATTCAAAATCTCCTTTGTACTTTCTATAGGTTCTTCCACAGTCAAAACCACATCATCTGCGAAGGCTTTGACTTTATACTCATTTAAACCTAATGTTACCCCTTTAATTTGCTTATTTTGTCTGATTGCATTTAATAGGACTTCCAGGACCACTATAAATAACAATGGCGAAAGCGGGCATCCCTGCCTTGTTCCTTTAGATATTTTTATATCTTCAGTAATGACATTATTAACTATCAGTCTTGCCTTCTGTTCTGTATAAATTGCCTTTATACCATTAAGGAATTCTTGGCCCACCTCCATTACCTCCAAATTTTTCATCATAAATTCCCAGATTACATTATTGAAAGCTTTCTCCGCGTCCACGGATATTAAGCTTGCTGGTTTATCACATCTATCGGACAGATATTCAATGACATTTACTATATTTCTTGTGTTGTTTCTTATTTGTCTGCCCGGTAGGAAACCCGCTTGGTCATTGTGTATAATTTTTATTAATATCTTTTTTAATCTCTTAGCTAGAATTCCTGCAAAGATCTTATAGTCTGTGTTTAGTAGCGAGATAGGCCTGTAGTTCTTAATTTGGGTTAGGTCCGAATCTTGTTTTGGAATTATTGTAATAAATGCCTCTTTCCATGTTTCTGGAATGTCCCTTTCTTTTAAGATGTTGTTCATTACTTCGATCAACAGGGTCGCCAATGTGTCTTTCATTTCTTTGTAATAACTAGATGTAAACCCATCCGGGCCCGGTGCCTTTCCTCTTTTTAATTCTTTTATCGCTTCTTCTACTTCTTCTTTATGTATTGGGGCATTCAACTGTTCTTTTTGGTCTGTCGGGATCTTCCTCACCATCTTCTCTTTTAAATATCTTTCTATTTTCTTCTTGTTATTCCTTTCTTTATTCCTATATAATTGCTTATAAAAATCCACGAATCCTTTCCTGATTTCTTTCGGATCTGTTGTTTCTTCTCCATTTACCTCAATTTTACTGATTGTGTTTTGTTCTTTTCTCCTCTTAACCTGCCAAGCGAGCCATTTTCCTGATTTATAAGCAAACTCAAAACTTTTCTGTCTTAACCTTTTAATATTCCATTCAACCTCTTTGTTTATCAACATTGCAAATTGGGTTTGGAGAGTCTTTATTTCCTGCTTTATCTTCTTGTTGTTGGGTTTTTTAATCAGTTTTTGTTCATTGTTCATAATCTGTCTTAAAATCTCTTTTGTCTTTTTTTCTTTGTTATTTTTTTTCAACACGTTCTGCTGGATAAAAAGGCCCCTCATTACTGCCTTACTTGCGTCCCACACCACACTCATTTTTGTCCCTTTGTCCATGTTGTCCATAAAGTATTCAGATAGGGTTTTTTTGTGTTTTTTCGAGGAACTTTTGATCATCCCATAAGTTATCATTCAACCTCCACCTAAAAGTTCGCTCTTCAAAGCCTTTTAACTCCATTTCTATTGGATTGTGGTCTGAGATCACTTTGGCCTGTATTTCGATTTTTTGAATTCTTGGGGTTAACTCATTCGATACCCATATTTGATCTATTCTTGACATTGATTGATTCGGTTCTGAGTGGTATGTGAATTGCTTTTCCAATGGGTGCCTGAGTCTCCAAATATCAATTAAATTACAATTCTTAGTCATCGTGAAAAATGTCTTAGGTAGCTTCCCTTCTTTATTCTTCACTTTTCTTAATCTGTCCATTTCTGTTGAGACCACACCATTCATGTCTCCCATTATTATGATTTTTTGATCCATGTATTCAAATAGTTTCCCCTCCAATAGTCTAAAAAATTCTGTCTTGTTCCCATTTGGTGCGTAAATCCCGACAATTATCAGTTTTTCACCTTGCCAGCTAATTTGAGCCGCTATAATTCTCCCTTCTTCATCCTTAAATAATTGGTGAGATTCAATTTTGTTTTTGATATATAATACAACACCTCTTTTTTTCTCCTTATCCGAGGAAATAAATTCATTCCCTAACCTTTTGTTAATCAGAATTTTCTTATGTTTTTTGGCCACGTGCGTTTCTTGTAGGCATATGATGTCCAAATTCTTCTTTTTTAGGATATGTTCAATTCTGTTCCGTTTTTTCTTATCGTTCATCCCATTAATATTCCAATTCCATAATTTTAGCGTCATTCTTCTTACCACTATTTAAATTTGAGTTTTAACCTTATAGTCTTTCTGTCTCTTCTCCTTCTTCTTCTTCTTCCTCTTCTTCTGTTTCCTTCCCGGTCTGTTCTTCTTCTTCTCCTGATTCAAATTCCTCCCTTAATCTTATTCCTCCTTCTGCCCCTTTGGTCTCTTCCTCTCCCAGTTGTAATTCTTTGTATCTTCTTGTAAATTTTCCTATTTCCTCAGGACTTGTCAATCTTCTTTTTACCCCTTTGTAAAAGAACGAGACTCCTTCCGGAAATTCCCATCTGAAATTTTCTTAAGCAATTGCACCAGTGGTTTGTATGCTTCTCTTCGTTTCAGCAACCTTATTGGGATGTCTTTAAATATAATTATGTAATTCCCATCAATATATACTCTCTTCTCTCTGTTCCTTTGCAAAATCAAATTTCTCATCTCTCTATCTTTGAAAGTAATTAAACAATCCCCCGGGAATTTCTTTATCTTACTTGACTTAATTTTCATTCTGAATGCATTTTGTATTGTCTTTGCCACTTCTTCCTCCGATAGCTCCATCCACTGCGCAATTTCCTTTATCAATCTTCCTTTTATATTTTCATTTTGTATTTCCGGTACTTGCCTCAGTCTCAAATTCACTTCTTTCTGTTTCAGTTCGTTCATCGCAATAGAATCTTTTATTTCTTCCTGTATTTTATTTAAATCTGCAATCTCATTTTTCATCTTCTCTTCTTCCCGCTTCATCTCGTTCATTTCCTGTTTTGTCTTCTTAAATCCCTCATCCACTCTCTTTGAAACCTCTTTAATCTGTCCTTTTAATTCACTGACTGTCTCCTCAATCTTTTTGTCCATATTCCCAATTTTTTTATCTACCTGTTCTAATTTTGTCTCCAAGTTTTTTTCGCTTTGTTTTATTTCTGCAAACATCTTCAATATTTCTGTTCTAAAGTCTGTTTCCTGCTTTGAGGCTCTCCTATCTGTTGGAGTCCCCCCCCCTGCCCCTTTTTTCTGTGTGTGCGACATTTTTTTAGATTTCGAAGTATCAAATATTAATACTGTGTAGTTCCTTACCAATTACAATTGCAAATACACTTAGATATTCTTGGAATAACCACCAGAAACAGGAAATACAGACTAAGAAAAAAAATTACAAATTACAACTTTTTTAGCACTTCGCCCTCCAAGTCGTATAGTTGACTATTGTCACGTCCCCCACTAAAATTTGAGGGGAGTTAGTTGTCTGTCGACTCTGTCCGTATTCTCCTTGCCCCCATTCGGGCTAGTCCTACCAGGGCGATAATTAAGCTGCACTCTAATTTGAAGTTCCAAATGTAGTCCAAAAGATAATAGAAAAAATAAATAGAAAAAATCAAATTAAGGTTTCAGATATATTCCAAATTTCAAGTTTCAATAAGTCTGTAATAGTCTATGCTTATTTTATTTATCCCTTGCAAAATTTTTTGGTGCTAAGCGGTTCGGATAAAGTCAGTCCATTAGGAGAGGGAGAGGTCTCTCAAAAACAATTATTTCTCTGTTATTTCACAAGTCCTAAGGTACCTCAAAAGAGGTTTTCAGCATCGAATTGTAATGTTTAGTTTAGACCACTGGGGGGACTCAAACCCTACCGAGTTTGGGAGAAAAATTCTTAAATGATTTTTCCAGCTGCCCACCTTCAGCTGTTCACTTTTCGAAACAAAGGTAGAGAACAGAAAAAAATAGTAAACGAGAACCCCCAAAAACCACCCAAAAAGACGCTAAAGTATTTTTATCTTCTCTGTCAAAATGTCTTTTAAAGTCTTTTAAAGTCACTTAATATGGCATCAGAGGTCCTTAGAATCATAGAATCATAGAGTTGGAAGAGACAACAAGGGCCATCGAGTCCAACCCCCTGCCAAGCAGGAAACACCATCAGAGCACTCCTGACATATGGTTGTCAAGCCTCTGCTTAAAGACCTCCAAAGTAGGAGACTCCACCACACTCCTTGGCAGCAAATTCCACTGTCGAACAGCTCTTACTGTCAGGAAGTTCTTCCTAATGTTTAGGTGGAATCTTCTTTCTTGTAGTTTGGATCCATTGCTCCGTGTCCGCTTCTCTGGAGCAGCAGAAAACAACCTTTCTCCCTCCTCTATGTGACATCCTTTTATATATTTGAACATGGCTATCATATCACCCCTTAACCTCCTCTTCTCCAGGCTAAACATGCCCAGCTCCCTTAGCCGTTCCTCATAAGGCATCGTTTCCAGGCCTTTGACCATTTTGGTTGCCCTCCTCTGGACACGTTCCAGTTTGTCAGTGTCCTTCTTGAACTGTGGTGCCCAGAACTGGACACAGTACTCCAGGTGTGGTCTGACCAGAGCAGAATACAGTGGCACTATTACTTCCCTTGATCTAGATGCTATACTCCTATTGATGCAGCCCAGAATTGCATTGGCTTTTTTAGCTGCCGCGTCACACTGTTGGCTCATGTCAAGTTTGTGGTCAACCAAGACTCCTAGATCCTTTTCACATGTACTGCTCTCAAGCCAGGTGTCCCCCATTTTGTATTTGTGCCTCTCATTTTTTTTTGCCCAAGTGCAATACTTTACATTTCTCCCTGTTAAAATTCATCTTGTTTGTTTTGGCCCAGTTCTCTAATCTGTCAAGGTCGTTTTGAAGTGTGATCCTGTCCTCTGGGGTGTTAGCCACCCCTCCCAGTTTGGTGTCATCTGCAAATTTGATCAGGATGCCCTTGAGTCCATCATCCAAGTCG
This sequence comes from Podarcis bocagei, assembly GCF_964188305.1. Lineage (NCBI taxonomy): Eukaryota > Metazoa > Chordata > Lepidosauria > Squamata > Lacertidae > Podarcis > Podarcis bocagei. Next base: position 5,435,042 of record NC_138131.1, on the reverse strand, counting down.
TTGATAAAGATGTTGAATAAGACCGGGCCCAAGACAGAACCCTGTGGCACCCCACTAGTCACTCTTCTCCAGGATGAAGAGGAACCATTGAGGAACCCTTTGGGTTCGGTCAGTCAGCCAGTTACAAATCCACTGAGTGGTAGCATAGTCAAGACCGCATTTTACCAGCTTCTTTACAAGAATATCATGGGGCACCTTGTCAAATGCCTTGCTGAAATCAAGGTAGGCTACATCCACTGCGTTCCCTTCATCTACCAGGCTTGTAATTCTGTCAAAAAACGAGATCAGGTTAGTCTGACATGACTTATTTTTCAGGAATCCATGCTGACTATTGGTGATCACAGCATTCCTTTCTAGGTGCTCACAGACTGTTTGCTTAATGATCTGCTCCAGAATCTTCCCTGGTATTGATGTCAGACTGACTGGGCGGTAATTATTTGGGTCCTCTCTTTTCCCCTTTTTGAAAATAGGGACAACATTTGCCCTCCTCCAGTCTGCCGGGACTTCGCCTGTTCTCCAGGAATTCTCAAAGATGACTGCCAGTGGTTCTGAGATCACATCTGCCAGTTCTTTTAATACTCTTGGATGCAGTTCATCTGGCCCTGGAGACTTGAATACATCTAAACTAGCCAAATATTCTTGTACTATCTCCTTAGTTATTCTGGGCTGTGTTTCCTTTGCTGAATCATTTGCTCCAAATTCTTCAGGTTGGGCATTGTTTTCTTTATCGGAGAAGACTGAGGCAAAGAAGGCATTGAGGAGTTCAGCCCTTTCTGTGTCCCCTGTTTGCATTTCACCATCTTCTCCTCTGAGTGACCCCACTGTTTCTTTGTTCTTCCTTTTGCTACGAACATACCCATAAAAGCCTTTTTTGTTGCTTTTAACCTCTCTAGCAAGCCTGAGTTCATTCTGTGCTTTAGCTTTTCTGACTTTGTGTCTACACGTGCTGGCTATTTGTTTGAATTCCTCTTTGGTGGTTTCCCCCCTTTTCCATTTTTTGTACACATCCTTTTTTAATCTTAATTCAGTTAAAAGTTCTTTAGATAGCCACCCTGGCTTCTTTAGGCACCTTCCATGTTTCCGTCTCATTGGTATTGCCTGACGTTGTGCTTTTACTATCTCCCTCTTAACAAACTCCCAGCCATCATGAACTCCCTTTCCTTTTAGTATTGCTGTCCATGGGATCTCACCCAGCACTTCCCTAAGTTTTATGAAGTCGGCTTTCTTAAAGTCAAGAAATTGAGTCCTAGTTTGCTTGGCTGCTCCTTTCCGCTGTATAGTAAACTTCAGAAGAGCATGATCACTCGTGCCTAATGATCCTTCCACTTCTACCCCACTAACCAGGTCATCAACATTGGTTAGGACCAGATCTAAAATGGCTGTTCCTCTTGTTGCTTCTCCCACTTTCTGGACAATGAAGTTGTCTGCAAGGCCAGTGAGGAATCTGTTTGACCTTATGCTCTTGGCTGAGTTTGACATCCAACAAATATCCGGGTAATTGAAGTCCCCCATTACTACTATCTCCCTTCCTTTTGCATGCTTGGCCATCTGTTCCAGGAAGGCATCATCTATGTCCTCCGTTTGGCTTGGGGATCTATAGTAAACTCCCACAATGAGGTCTCTGTTATTCTTCTCTCCCTTAATTTTGACCCAAATGCTCTCACTTTGGCTTTGAGGTTCTAAATCTTGGATCTCTTCACAGGTATACACATCCCTGACATATAACGCCACTCCTCCTCCTTTCTTGTCTGGTCTGTTTCTCTGAAATAGATTGTATCCCCCCATTATTACATTCCAATCGTGGGACTTATCCCACCAGGTTTCAGTGATGCCTATTATGTCATATTTAGTTTGCTGTACCAAGAGCTCAAGCTCATCTTGTTTATTTCCCATGCTTTGCGCATAAGTGTACAGACATTGAAGTCCATTAATCATTCCCCCGTGTCTCTTATTTAAGGATTTTTTCCTCCCACCACTAGGTCCGTGTGCTGTTTGCTCCATTTGGTCTATGACATTTGGATGATCATCTTTATTGATTGATAGACTCCTACCTTCAGGAGCACTGTCTCCCTCCCCCACATTAGTCAGTTTAAAGCCCTCCTGATGAGGTTTCTGAGATTTTTGGCAAAAACATTTCTCCCAACCGTTGTGAGGTGCAGCCCATCACTTGCCAGAAGTCCATCTTCAAGAAACTGCAGTCCGTGATCTAAGAATCCAAACCGTTCTTGTTTACACCATTTGCCTAGGGTCTTTCTTAACCTAGGGTTAATATGGCGTCGGAGGTTCTTCTTAACGTGGCAGTATGTTCACAGGAATATTGACAAATAGTTCTCTCTATCTTTCTGTTGCCTCAATTACAGCTGAGATCTCTCTTTTATCACGGAGCTCCTCTGCTCCCCCTTGATATCCTCCCTCTCTTCTTTCTTGTGAAGAAAAAAAGGTTACTTTCTTCTTAACGTAGTTCACCGTAGTTCCAAACAGTAACAGTTACAGGGGAGACAGAAACAGTAACCGCTAGCGGCAACTTACTTTCGCTTTAGGCTCTGCATACAGCCCTGCGCCTTTTTAATGATGTCAGACGACCGCTGAACTCGAGCTCTTCTCTTTTTTTAATCGGAGACTTCCTTGTTGTTATTACTCACCAGTTCTTACAAGTTTAGATGTTATGAATCCGAATTTCTATATTTCGAGAGCGGAGCGCTATTCCCTGCAGGCTCGGGGCTTCGCTAGTTAGCCGCTGCAATGGCTGCCCGATTGCCCGCTGCTCGTTCCGCCGCACTCTTCACCTCTTTTTCGGAGGCTACCTGGCGGCCGGCCGGACAGCTTTCAGGCACCGCCGGGAACCTGGACCTCTAGACACCCTCCAGAGGTTCGACAAGAGGTTTTTTTCGCCCTAAAAACCTCCTTTTTCGGCCAAAAAAGCTAGGGCTTTCCCACCGGAAAAAACCCTCGCCTGCAACGGGTTCCGCGCTCCACCGGAAGTCAGCCAAATTTCTTTTTTTAGCTTTTAAGCGTCGCAAGATTATAATTGACTGTATTGATATGGGGCTATCTGTTTAGCCCATTTTAGTGTTGGCTAAGTTCTAAAATTTTCCTGGAGCTTTTAACTGCATGTTGACAAATGTACTTTTTTTTCTGACTGACGGTCGAATAAAAGGTTGATGATGATGATGATGATTAAAGAAGAGAGAGGCAGAAAGGCATATAAATAGAGTTAAGTGCAAAGGCAAAATAATAAACAACCCTAAAGAAATCAAAATCAGAGTCAGAACCAGAACCAGATCTTCGGTAAAGACGTGGTCTGGTCTTAGCGCAACTGCTCCTCCCACCCCCGATAACAGAGACTGGGTGTTCCAATACATCCCCCCGTAGGGAAACTGCCCCAGCCATTCTGTTGGCTGAGGCCCCCTCCCAGGCAGCCCTGACCCTTTCCCCTTAAAAATCAAAATACAAACTATACAATAACCTAAAAAAATAGTAAAAGAAAAACAAAGCAAGAAACAATTATGCTAAACTTAAAATAATCCCCGCCCCAACTAAACATTTGCCCTACCCCAGAAAGAAAATAACAACAACAACAACAACAACAACAACAACAACAACAACAACAACAACAACAAACCACCGTTTGAGGTGCAAAAGAGAAACAGCCAGAGACAGAGTGAGACCCTGAATCAGTGCCATAAACAAGCCCTCATTCAGAACCAGAGCGTGAAAAAGAGCCACAGCCCAAACCAGAGCAACAGCCACAGCCATAGCCTAGAGCCACAGCCTGAGTCTGCAACAGTACTTGATACAGTGCCGGAGCCTGAAACAGAGACAGAGCCTCAAACAGAGCCTGAGCCTGAAGCAGAGGCAGAGCCACAGCCTGAGTCTGAAACAGTCCTTGATAGATTGCCAGAGCCAGAGCGAGACCCTGAATCAGAGTCAGAGTGAGACCATGAATCAGAGCCAGAACCAGAGCCAGAGCTGAATGAAAGCCAGAGCCAGAGCCAGAAATAGGGCTTGATACAGGGCCGGAGTGCAAAACATAGCTGCAGCCACAGCCTAGAGCCACAGCCTGAGTCTGCAACAGTACTTGATACAGTGCCGGAGCTGGAGCTGGAGTCAGAGCCAGAGCCAGAGGCACAGCCAGAGCCAGAACAAAACCCTAATTCAGAACCAGAGCCTGAAAGAAAGCCAGACCCTGAAACATGGCTGGCTCAGAGGCAGAGGAAGAGCCATCATGAGACCCTGAATCAGAGTCAGAACCAGATCTTCATTCAGAACCAGACCCTGAAAGAGAGCCAGAGCCACAGACAGAGCCACAGACGGAGCCTAGAGCCACAGCCTAGATCCACAGCCTGAGTCTGCAACAGTACTTGATACAGTGCCGGAGCTGGAGGCAGAGCCAGAGACACAGCCAGAGCCAGAACACAACCCTAATTCAGAACCAGAGCCTGAAAGAGAGCCAGACCCTGAAACATAGCTGGGTCAGAGGCAGAGGAAGAGCCATCATGAGACCCTGAATCAGAGTCAGAACCAGATCTTCATTCAGAACCAGAACCTGAAAGAGAGCCAGAGCCACAGACAGAGCCACAGACGGAGCCTAGAGCCACAGCCGAGATCCACAGCCTGAGTCTGAAATAGTTGTTGTTAGCCGCCCTGAGCCCGGCTTTGGCTGGGGAGGGCGGGATATAAATAAAATTTATTATTTATTATTATTATTATTATAGTGCTTGATAGAGTGCTGGATCCTGAAACAGAGACACTGTCTGAAACTGAGCCTGACGCTTAAACGTAGCCAGGGGCAGAGGGAGAGGCAGAGCCTGATACAGTGCTTGATACAGCATAGGAGCCTGAAGCAGAGACACAGCCAGATCCAGAGACACAGCCAGAGCCAGAACAAAACCCTAATTCAGAACCAGAGCCTGAAAGAGAGCCAGAGCCAGAAACAGTGCTTGATAGAGTGCCAGAGCCTGAAACAGAGGCAGAGGCAGATACAGGGCTTGAAACAGCGCCAGAGCCTGAAACAGAACCAGAGCCACAGCTACAGCCATAGTGCCACAGCCTGAGTCTGCAACAGTGTTTGATACAGCGCCGGAGCCTGAAACAGAGACACAGCCTGAAACAGAACCTGAGCCTGGTTATTAGCATGGCAGTTAAAGAAGAGAGAGGCAGAAAGGCTTATAAATAGAGTTAAGTGCAAAGGCAAAATAATAAACAACCCTAAAGAAATAGAGAAACGATTTCTCGAATTCTTTCGAGAAATCTATAAGGAAGGAAATGAAACAACAGAAGAAGTTAAAGAACATTTAGAACAGAACTGTCTTCCGAAACTTACTAAAGAACAAAAAGAACTGTTGAATGCCCCTATTACATCGTACGAAATTCAAAGAGCAATTAAGGAAGCAAAGATAGGAAAGCCACCAGGGCCAGACGGCCTACAGGCAATATATTATAAAAAAAATGGAGGACTTACTGTCTGACCCATTAAGAAGTATCATGAACAACATCTTAAAAGACGGAACCATGCCGGATTCTTGGAAAGACAGCCTTATTGCATTAATTCCAAAACAGGGAACGGAAAATCTACTTATTAACAACTATAGGCCTATCGCACTTCTAAAGAACGATTATAAATTATATGCAAATATTTTAGCCGAAAGATCAAAAAAAGGCTTCCAGATGATGATACACAATGACCAAGCTGGCTTTTTGCCCAGGAGGCACGTTTATAGCAACACTAGAAACATTATAAACTTATTAGCGTATTTAGACTTAAGAATAGGAAAGAAGGCAGTCTTAATGGCTATAGATGCAGAAAAAGCTATCGACAGGGTATCCTGGAAATTTATGAAAGGTCTATTACACCATATGGATTTTGGTATAGTATATAAAAGGGATTGAAGCAATATAATCAAAACAAAAAGCTAAAATCATAATCAATGGAAATTTATCACAGGAGTGTGAAATCAGTAAAGGGGTCAGACAAGGTCGCCCACTATCCCCCTTAATGTTCATATTAACATTGGAAGTTTTATGTAAACAAATTAGGGAAGAAAAAGAAATAAAAGGGATTATGCTGGGAAATAGAAGTTACAAAATGAGGGCATTTGCTGACGATTTAATTATAACTACGGAGCAACCAAAACAGAGTTTAAGAAAGGCGTTGGAAATAATATATGGCTACGGTAAAGTTGCGGGGTTCAAAATGAATTTAAACAAGACAAAACTATTAGTTAAAAATATGTCGCCAGATGAAAAAGCAGAATTAGAACAAATAATACACATTAAAATCTACCCCAAAATCAAGTATTTAGAATTATGGATAACACCAAAGAATATTAACTTATATGAAGATAATTATACCCATTGTTGGAAAGATATCAAAAGACAGTTGGAGACATGGACAAGGTAAAATTTATCATTCCTGGGCCGCATTTCGGTAATTAAAATGATAGTTTTACCGAAGCTACTCTTTCTATTCCAAACGATTCCAATTACAGGAAAGACCAGCAGTATCAACAAGTGGCAAAAAGAAATTTCTAAATTTTTGTGGAAGGGTAAAAGACCAAGAGTAAAGCACAAGATATTAATAGATACTGTAGAAAGAGGTGGCTACGGGTTACCGGATTTGAAGCTATATTACGAAGCCTCATGTCTTCTCTGGTTGAAAGATTGGTATTTATTAAAAAATTGGGATATTTTAGATCTAGAAGGTCATGACACCCTGTTGGGTTGAAATGAACGACAGACGAGTAGGTAGGTGACATACGGGAGGCGTCTCTCGAGCAAGCCTCGGAGACTCCCTTTTATTGGATATTATACAGCGTTTGCCACGTGTGTGCTTGTTGCTGATTGGTTAACATAAGTACAAAGCAAGGGTTGTATATAAGACATTAATTATTGCATATAAGACATTAATCATAGACAGGTTAAAGGTTGGGAAAAGGAACGCAGAGTTTACACAGGCATGGTTTCGGACTGCCCGTACCAGAGTGGTACGAAAAGGAATGTACAAAGAGGGGTAAGTACAGATTGATATTGTAATGGGAATTGGGGTTGCTCGTGCGTAGAGGATGCTGAAGTTCTAGGCAACGTTGCCTGGCTAAACCTTTCCCTGGCTGGACAGCCCTTCCTCCCTGGCTGTGTCAGTCGCTGGCAGAATCCGTCAGTGGGCGTTTCCTGAATTTCTTCCAACATAAAAATTCGTTGACGCCCAGTCTCCGCCTAGCCTCCCTGCGCGGAAGCTTTCTGCGCAGAGTAGGCGTAGCCAGCGGAGGTCCTGGACTCTCCCCGCTCGTCTCTGTGGAAGAGTCTTGGAGCCCTCTCTCCGAAGTCCTTCCCTGGTCCCCTTCCTCCCCGGTGTCACGCTGATAACCTTCCCCAAAGGGAGTGTTCTCTCTCCCTCTGCTGGTCCCTTCTCCTGCATGGTCGGGGAGCCTTACCTCCACTCTTGGCTCCGATGGCAGTTCCCTGACATCCACCTCCCCCCAGAACCCCCCTCACCTCCATCCCTTTCCTTTGGCCTAAATTCCTCCCTTCCCTCTGACGGCGATGCGGGAAATCCCCTGAAGGAGCTACCCCCATCCTCTGAAGATTCAAACATAGCTCTCCACCTGCTGCTATCTCTTTGTACCGGATCACCCTCCCAGTCCGATTCCTCACCCTCAGATTCCTCTCCTTCCTCCTCGTCGGACGCCGGAAACCCCACAAACTCTTCTTCCTCATCTGTAGTGCCAAATTGCTCCTCCCAGAACCTCGCTACCGGTTTGGGCTTCCTTGGAAACCTGCTGTGAAACTCCCCCCCTGAGATCCTCTTTTTTTTTTAATAAAATTTTTATTGGTTTTTCACAATTTTTATAAACACAAACATTACACAATACAAACAAACAAACACATAAACAAACATGTATAATTTCGAGTCCTTTTTTCTTTTCTTTTTTAATAAATATTTTATTCAATTTTCAAACATAAAATAAAAAGCACACAATAAACACACAAATTCCCTTCCCCCAAAAAATAACAAACCAAAAAAGAAAACAGATACAATTACACCCACAAACAAGATAGAAAAAGAAAAGTAAAGAAAAAAGAAAAAACACAACTATTCATAACCTTTTTAATATAACTAACTGGACTTCCTCACATCTCCCTTACCCTGCATTCTCTATAATAAAAGTATCAGCAAATTGTTACCATCTTTGATTTCTTATTTTGTACTTCTCAAATGTTATCTTTCTAAGCTTAAAGCAAATTTTGTCAATTACTTATAACTTAAAATAAACATAATATTACTTTAAGTTTCAATTCTTTCTTGCATCTCACTTAATTTTCAATATCTCACAATCAAGTTACTGGAACCATATTTTTCTAAATTGTGCAGTTTCTTAGCATTCATACAATTTATACTGTTTTTGTAAATAGTCCTTGAACTTTTTCCAATCCTCTTCCGTTGTTTCTTCTCCCAAATCTCGGATTCTGCCAGTCATTTCAGCCAGTTCCATGTAATCCATCAATTGCGTCTGCCACTCTTCCAGTGTGGGCAAATCTTGTGTCTTCCAATATTTTGCAATAAGTATTCTTGCTGCTGTAGTCGCATACATAAAAAAGGTTCTGTCCTTCTTTAACACTTTCTGGCCGACAATGCCCAAGAGGAAGGCTTCTGGTTTCTTAGTAAAGGTATATTTAAATACCTTTTTTAACTCATTGTAGATCATTTCCCAGAAGACCTTCACTCTTGGACAAGTCCACCAGAGGTGAAAGAATGACCCTTCAGCCTCCTTACATTTCCAACATTTATTATCAGACAGGTGATATATTTTTGCCAGCTTGACTGGGGTCATGTACCACCTATATATCATTTTCATAATATTTTCCTTCAAGGCATTACATGCCGTGAATTTCATTCTGGTGGTCCATAACCTTTCCCAGTCCTCAAACATGATGTTATATCCAATGTCCTGAGCCCATTTTATCATAGCTGATTTAACTGTCTCATCCTGAGTATTCCATTCAAGCAGCAAGTTATACATTCTAGAAAGTACCTTGGTCTTTGGTTCTAACAATTCTGTTTCTAATTTCGATTTTTCCACCTGGAATCCTTTCTTTCTGTCTAGATTAAAAACCTCTTTAATTTGAGCGTAATGTAACCAATCTCGCACCTTATTCTTTAATTTCTCCAAGCTCTGCAACCTCCAATTGTCTCCAATTTTTTCTATTATTTCCCAATATTTCAGCCAGTCGGCCTCCATATTGAGTCTTTTCTGGGCCTTAGCCTCAATTGGTGATAACCACCTTGGGGTCTTATTTTCTAATAAGTCTTTATACTTTGTCCAGACAATAAATATTGCTTTCCTGACAATATGGTTTTTAAACCCTTTATGAACTTTTACCTTGTCGTACCACAGATATGCATGCCAACCAAAAGCATTATTAAACCCTTCCAGATCTAGGACATCAGTGTTTTCTAAGAGTAACCAATCTTTCATCCAGCAGAAAGCTGCAGCTTCGTAATATAACCTTAAGTCCGGCAGGGCAAATCCCCCTCTTTCCTTTGCATCAGTTAGAATTTTAAATTTTATTCTGGGTTTTTTGCCCTGCCAGACAAACTTAGAAATATCTCTCTGCCACTTTCCAAAACATTCCACTCTGTCCACAATCTGTAGGGTTTGAAATAAAAACAACATCTTTGGCAATACATTCATCTTTATAGCTGCAATTCGACCCAACAAGGAAAGTTTCAATCTTGACCAAGTTTCTAGATCCTTCTTGATTTCTGACCAACATTTTTCATAGTTATCTTTAAATAAGTTCAAGTCTTTAGCAGTCAAGTTAACCCCTAGGTATTTCTCCTTTTTAACCACATTTAATTCAGTCTCTTTCTGAAACCTTTCTGACTCCAAAGGTGTCAAATTTTTCTCCAAAACCTTAGTTTTTTGCTTGTTCAGTTTAAATCCCGCCACCCAACCAAACTCATGAATCAATTCTAAAACTCTTTTCGTACTAGATTCTGGCTCCTGTAATGTTAAAACCAAGTCATCTGCAAAAGCTTTAAGTTTGTACTGTTTCACTCCGACCTTTATTCCTTGCACCTCCCTAATCATATTCAAAAGCACCTCCAGGACTGATATAAATAACAAAGGGGATATGGGGCACCCTTGTCGTGTTCCTTTTTCAATTTTGAACTCTTCTGTCACCACATTGTTAACTATCAATTTAGCTTTTTGTTCTGAATAAATTGCCTCTATTCCATTTTCAAACCCCCGTCCCACTCCCATCCCTTCAAGGTTTTTCTTCATAAACTTCCAAGAGATGTTGTCAAATGCCTTCTCCGCATCAATAAAAATTAACACTGCTTTTGTATTGATATTACTTTGCAGAAGTTCCAAAATGTCAATAATATTTCTAGTATTATCAGACAAATGTCTGCCTGGGAGAAAGCCTGCCTGATCTTTATGAATTACTTCATTTAACACTTTTTTAAGTCTACTTGCCAGAATGTCTGCAAAAATTTTGTAATCCACATTTGGGAGTGAGATGGGACGGTAGTTCTTAAGTTGAGTCTTTTCAGTTTCCAATTTAGGTATCAATGTGATGAAAGCTTCTTTCCACGATTCCGGTGCCTTCTTCCCCTCCATGATCTGATTACACACCTCCATTAGTGGTTGAATCAAGAGATCTTTCAATGTCTTATAATACTTGGAGGTGAGTCCATCTGGTCCTGGAGATTTGCCTAGTTGCATATTCTGAATGGCACCTTCAATTTCTTGTTGTGTTATTTTATATTTCAGAGCTGTTCTCTTTTCCTGGGATAATTTTGGTAGTCCATTTATTTTTAAAAATTGGTCTATCTCAGTCTCTTTCTGCGGCCCTTGCGTGTAAAGTTGTTTGAAGTATCTCTGGAAGTACTTTCTAATTTCCTCAGTGTCAGGGGTTCAGGAGTAGAGGCGAGGGCAAGGGAGGAAACAGAGCGAGGGGGAGGAGGCAGAAGAAAAGATGAGTGATGACGACGACCCGAGATCTCCGAGTCTTTCCAGTGAATCAGAAGATTCACAGAAAGGAGTGCCAGTGGCCAGAGCAAGGGGGGAGCCTAGGGGGACACCCCAGGAAGAAGGGTCCAGAGGGGGCTCAGAGGGCAGCAGTTGGAAATCGGGACCAGCGTCACCAACAGAGCGCAGTGGAGAGGAAGGGCGCCAGGTATCGAGCTCTGGCAGCTCGCAGCAGGGGGGAGGGCATGAGTCAGGAGTGGCCACACCTCCATCGGGGAGAGAAGAAACGGTCAGGCGGAAAGTGGAAGGTTGGGCACGCGCGCCAAGTTCAAATGCACAGGAAGGTGGCGCAGTAAACAGCCCGGAAAGGGAGCCAGGTCCTAAAGCCCGACGCAAGGAGACAGAAGGGTCCGGGGGGTCAGCGTCAGAAGAGTCCAGGAAGGAAGAGACCATGGGGGGCAGAGGGACCCAGAGAAGAACGGTCAGGCGGAAAAGGTGGAGTAAGGCTAGGGTATTAAGCTGGTGTACAGGGGGCGGAGACTCAGACGGAGCTTCGCCGGTCTAACCCATAAGACGTAGAGTTGCACGCAGCAGCTTGAGAATGGAAACTGTAACTCAATAAAGACTTTTATAAAGTGACCGCTGGCTAGCGTGATCCTCTGTGAGCTAGGATCTGGAAGCAGCTCTGACACTCAGGTTTCTGAATATTTCTCCCTTCAATCTCTAGGTTTGTAACCGTGTTCAATTTTTGTCTCTTTTTCAACTGCCATGCTAGCAGTTTCCCACACTTATTTGCTGATTCAAATTATCTTTGTTTCATTAATTTAATTTTCCACTCTACTTCTTGATTTATCAATTTGGCATATTGTGCTTGATGGAATTTGATTTCTCTCAGAATCTCCTGAGATTTGGGTTTTGATCTTAATTTTTTCTCACCATCTCTTATCTTCTCTAAAATCTTGTCCTTTTTTTCATTCCAGAGTCTTTTCTTTATCGTGTTCTGTTGTATCAAAAACCCTCTCATAACAGCTTTACTTGCATCCCAGATTACTCTTTTTTCCACTGTGGTATTCAGATTTATTTCAAAATAGTCTTGTAATGTCTTCTGGGCCTTCTTCACAACCTCCTGATCTCTTAACAAGGTGTCATTCATTTTCCATCTGAAGGAACCGATTGGGGTTAGTCTAATTTCCATTTTCATGGCGTTATGGTCGGAGCAGGTTTTTGGGCAGATTTCCACTTTTCTAGTCTTAGGTGCCAGTCCTCTAGTTATCCATATTTGGTCGATTCTTGTCCATGTCAGATGGGCTTCAGAAAAGAATGTTCCTTCTTTTCCTAGGGGGTTCTTTGTCCTCCAGATGTCAATCAGGTCCATGTTGTCAGTTAGCTCAAAGAAAGTTTTAGGTTGTCTGCCGTCTTTTGTCAAATTTTGATTTTGTGACTTATCCATATTTATAGAGACCACCCCATCCATATCTCCCATCATAATGATGTTGCTATAGTCCAGATAATCCAGCATAGTCTCATGCAGTTTCTTGTAAAATTCTGATTTCCCCTCATTCGGTGCATATATTCCTAGTATCAAAAACTTTTCTCCTTGAGTCTGAATCTCAATTGCCAAAATTCTTCCTTGTTCATCTTTAAATAAAAACTTTGGTGATAGGATCTCCTTTGCATAAATCACCACTCCTCTTTTTTTGACTCTGTCCGATGATATAAATTCTTGGCTTAGTCTTTTGTTAATTAGCACTTTTCTGTGGAGCCTAGTCACATGGGTTTCCTGCAAACAAATAATGTCCAATTGTTCTTTCTTCAATATATGAAATATTCTTGTCCTTTTTTCCGGGGAGTTCCCACCATTAATATTCCAACTAAGAAGCTGCAGAGACATCCTGGATCAATCCGCTATTCCTTTGGTGGTGGTGTCTTTTCCTTTTGATCCTCTGGTCCCAAGGGTGTGGGTACAGGTGCTGGTACTGGCGGAGGTGGTGGCCAAGACCCAGGTCCTACTGCTCCTTTCTGAAGGTCCTCTCCGTGGTCGTCTAGAAATTTTTGTTGGTCTTCTGCTGATTTAATTTTGAATTTCTTTCCTTTGAAGTTAAAGGATAATCCTTGAGGAAATTCCCACCTAAAGGGAATTGAGTTGCTTCTCAACAATCTTGTTAAATCTGTGTATGTAGATCTAAGGTCCAAAAGTTGTTTCGGGATATCTTTGTAGATTTCTGCCTTGTTGCCTTGAATATCAAGTGATTTTTCGAAATGAAGGCCTAATATTTTGTCTCTCTCTTGCTTGGATCTCAAAATGATCAAACAGTCTCTGGATCTGTCCTTCCTCACCACTCTTCCCAGTCTAAAAGCACTTACGATTTTGAAGTCCTTATCTTCTTCAATGGCCCAGAACTTTGAAAATTCTGATGACAAATAACCAATCAAATCCCCCTGTTCAAGTTCCGGGATGGCTCTCAATCTGAGATTATTTTCCCTATTTCTTAATTCAATCATAGACAGGTAGGCCTGCTGTTCGTTAATTTGTTTGTGCAAAGGTTTTACTTCCACCTGTATTGCTTCAACTTTCTGATTGGCTTCCACAGCTTTTTGATTAGCTTCCTCAGCCAGTTTGCAATTTTCTAGAGTTGCTTCCTGTAGATTCCCGATTGCTTGTGTATGTTGAGCAACTTGTTCAGTCAATTTATTAATGCTGGCTGTGGCTTGGTCAATTTTTGTCGAATGCTCGTCTGCCTTTTTATTTAAACTTTCCAATTGTCCCAAAATTTGTTCTAAAAGTGCAGAAGATCCTCCTGTAGCCATATCCTCTAATGATGTCTGCTCAGCTTCTCCTTCTTGTATCCCTAAAACAGCTGGGACAGATGATCTGCGTGGCTGAGAAGTCAGAGTTGTTTGTACTAATTGTTTAGCTTTCGTTTTAGCCAATCTTGCTTTCCCCGTGCCACTCATTCCAATCCTGTCTACGTGCCAAGGTCAAGCTATGTGCAGTCCCATGGGAAAGTCAGTTCCAGAGAGTAAACAGCAAGGCAGCAGAAAATCAAAACAGAAGGCAAATCCCAGACAATTGTAAATCCACAGTCCTCTAGGGGGAGTGCAACAATGTCTCAAAGGAAAGAATAGAGTTGTTCCGCCATTAAAATCCCAGCAGTTTAAAACACGTTGAAAGGATCCTTCAGCTCCCTTTTGCGATGCAGAACTTCCCAAAGTTAAAACAAAGTCTCAAAGAGGTGCGAGAAATAACTTCCCCATTTGTATCCAAATTGTAACGCTCCAATGTAACACTTTCGACAGTTAGCCAGATTCAGCAGTTTGACAGTTCTTTTTGCCTTTAGCCTGACAGCCCGTGAATTGGGCTTCTTTTAAACAATCCAGAAAGAAAAGGGAGGGTAACCAAGAAAAGTAAAACGAAATTGTCTTTTAATCTCTTAAAAGTCTCTTGAAAGCAAATTCAGTTGTTGCACAATAAGCCACACTTTTAAAACCTTTTTTTTAAAAAGCGATTCCAGCTTGTCAAAATCTTTACTTTAGTTCTTTAAGCACGGTCGGGAGACGGACTTCCTGGTTGCATCTCCCGCTTTCAGCCAAATTCAGTCTCTTTAGTCCCAAGATTTCTTAATTTCCCCTTACTTACGGGTTTGTAGTTTTAAATCAATTGTTCCAGGAAAAAAGGTCAGCACTCATCGGTAGCAGCCGCGCGGCTTCACTTCCGCAGAAAGAGCGATCAACTCACAGCACCGCGCCACCCTTCCACGTTCCGGAGCCCCTTCCGGGGTTCCTTCTTCGTTTAGGGGGGCGCTTCTGGTGCCTGCCGAGTCCCACGGTCACAGGCTCACTCTGCCTGTGGTTTATCTTTATGGGTCTCCGCTGTGCCGTAGCGGACGACCCGTTTCTGCGGAGCTCCCCTTCACAGAGCGAAGAGGACCGCCATTACCGTTTCGCGCCGCCTCCGGAAGTCGAGTCCTTTTTTCTTAAACCTTACTTCACCGACTTCCCCATACCTCCCCTTTCTGCATCCCAATTTCCAAATTTGTTTCAGCAAATCCTGCCCCTTGGTTTTATCGAATTTTCCCTTATTCTTTTCTTATACTTAATCTTTTACAGCTGTAATCCCCTTTTTTCTAAAACCTCAACATTTTAGCATTCATTAATTTTGCAATGTTTCTTAAGATAAATTTTAAATTTCTTCCAGTCTTCATCCGCCGTCTCTTTCCCCTGGTCACGGATTCTGCCGGTCATTTCAGCCAGTCCCATGTAGTCTATCACCTTCATCTGCCATTCTTCCAGAGTGGGTAGATCTTGTGTCTTCCAATACTTTGCGATGAGTATTCTTGCTGCTGTTGTAGCATACATAAAAAAAGTTCTGTCTTTCTTTGGCACCAATTGGCCGACAATGCCCAAGAGAAAGGCCTCTGGTTTCTTAGGGAAAGTACATTTAAGTACCTTTTTCATTTCATTATATATCATTTCCCAGAAAGTCTTAATCTTCGGGCACGTCCACCAAAGGTGATAAAAAGTACCTTCAGTTTCTTTACATTTCCAACACTTATTATCAGGCAAATGGTAAATTTTTGCTAGCTTGACTGGGGTCATGTACCACCTATAGATCATTTTCATAATATTTTCCTTTAAGGCATTACATGCAGTGAATTTAATACCGGTGGTCCACAACTGTTCCCAGTCAGCAAACATAATGTGCCCACTTAATCATAGCAGATTTAACTGTTTCATCTTGTGTATTCCATTTCAGCAACAAATTATACATTCTTGACAGATTCTTAGCATTGGGTTCTAACAGTTCTGTTTCTAGTTTTGATTTCTCCACCTGGAAGCCAATTTTCCTGTCCTGTTTATACACCTCCATTATTTGATAGTAATGGAGCCAGTCTCGTACTTTAGACTTCAATCTCTCATAACTCTGTAATTTCCGTTTATCTCCCTCTTGTTCCAAAATTTCCCAATATTTTGGCCATTTGGCCTCCATGTTAAGTTTTTTCACGGCTTTAGCTTCCATTGGCGATAGCCAGCTTGGGGTTTTATTTTCCAACAAATCTTTGTATCTGATCCAGACATTATATAATGCTTTCCTAACAATGTGATTTTTAAAAGCTTTATGCGCTTTAACCTTATCATACCATAGATATGCATGCCATCCAAATACATTATTAAAACCTTCCAAGTCCAAAGTATCTGTATTCTCGAGGAGCAGCCACTCTTTCATCCAGCAAAAATCTGCTGATTCATAGTACAGTTTTAAGTCCGGCAGGGCAAATCCCCCTCTTTCCTTTGCATCCGTTAAAATTTTAAACTTTATTCTGGGTTTTTTGCCCTGCCAGACAAATTTTGAAATGTCTTTCTGCCACCTCTTGAAACAGTCCATCTTGTCAAGAATTTGCAATGCTTGAAATAAAAATAACATTCTAGGCAATATATTCATCTTAATAACTGTAATTCGGCCTAACAAGGAAAGCTTCAAATTTGACCATATTTCTAGATCCTTTTTAACTTCTGTCCAGCATTTCTCATAATTATCTTTAAACAAATTCACATTCTTAGATGTCATATTAATCCCCAAGTATTTCACCTTCTTGACCACTGTCAACCCTGTTTCATTCTGGAACCTCTCCCTTTCCATAGCTGTTAAATTTTTCTCCAAAAAAGTCTTTTGTTTATTCAACTTGAATCCTGCAACTTGACCAAATTCTTGAATTAGTTCTAAAACCCTTTTCGTACTAGTGTCTGGCCTCCCCCCTGAGATCCTCATCCCTGATGGTCTCCGCTGGAACCCACGTGTTTTCCGACTCAGGTTCCCCCTCCCAAGCCACCAAATACTCCACTAGCCCTCCTCTCAATCTTGAATCAAGTATTTCCGTGGCTTGACTGCTGAGTTCCCTCTCCTCTATGCGTGGGTGAGTGGGGACCTCTCTCTCTCTCTCGCCCCGGAAATTCCAGCCCCTCCCTGTACAGAGAGAGTAGGGACCTATGGAACACCGGGTGTAGTTTCATACTGGTCGGCAACTTGAGCCGAAAGGCCACTGGACTGACCTGCTGGGTTACCTCGAAAGGTCCCAGCCGCCTGGGCAGCAATTTCTTGCACCCTCCCTTGAAAGGTAACCCCTGGGTTGACAACCACACCCGGTCCCCCACCTGTATGGTTTCTCCTTCCCTGCGGTGCTTGTCTGCATGCCTCTTATACACTTCCTTGGCCCTTTCCAAGTTCATTTTAAGTTGTTGGTGTAAGGCTTCCATTTCTTCCACAAACTGCTCCGCTGCTGGCACACTCCACCTCTCCTCCCCACCCCCTGGGAAAGCCCTGGGATGACACCCGTAATTGGCCATGAACGGGCTCATGCCCGTGGACACGTGTTCCGCGTTATTGTACGCAAATTCTGCCAGCCCCAGTTTATCCACCCAGTCGTTCTGCCTCTCGCTGACATAGCAGCGTAGATATTGTTGGAGTATACTGTTCGCTCTTTCCGCTTGTCCGTTGGTCTCTGGGTGTCTGGCCGTCGAGAAGCTCACCTTGACTTCCAGCAAGAACCGGGAAGTTCACCTCGACTTCCTCCAGAACCGGGAAGTAAATTGCTTCCCTCGGTCGGACAAAACCCTCAAGGGGGCGCCATGCAGTCTGAAGATGTGATCCACAAACAGCCTGGCAGTTTCCTCTGCCGTCACCGCATGCGAGCAAGCGATAAAATGGCACATTTTTGTTAACAGGTCTACAACCACCATGACAGCTGTTTTCCCTCTCGATTTGGGCAAATCTGTCATAAAATCTATGGACACCACCTCCCATGGTTTTCCCGGTGTGGGTAAAGGTTCCAGTAGTCCCGCGGGCGCCGCCCTCTCCCCCTTTGCTCGCTGGCAGCAGTCACACCCTCATACGTATTCCCGTACATCTTCCCTCACCCTTGGCCACCAGAACTGTCTGGTGACCAGCAACATGGTCTTGTGTTGACCGAAATGCCCCGCTGTCGGGTTATCATGGAGTTGTTTGAGTACCCTTCTCCTCAAGTCATCCCCTGGTACATATAGTGCTCCCCTGTAATATAGTACCCCATCTTTCTCCTCAAACCCCCCATGGTTTCCCCCCGTGCCTCTGAGTTCCCGGATTTTCGTTTGGGCGAACTCGTCGTCCCTCGTCAGTCCTACTAGTTCTCGTGTCTCAACTAACACTCCCCCCCACACCCATCGGTTCTCGGGAATCACATGTCGTGCTTCTGGAGGTCCTTCTCCTTCCAGATACTCCGGCTTCCGGGAGAGGGCGTCTGCTCTGACGTTTTCCTCTCCCGGCACGTATCGAATCTTGAAGAAAAACGTGGAGAATTCTTGAGCGCACCGCACCTGTCGTTGGTTGAGTACTCGTCCAGTCCTCCAGTACTCTAGGTTCTTGTGGTCCGTGCACACCTGGATCTTGTGCTGCGCCTCTGGATCTTGTGCTGCTCTTCCGAAGCAAACGCCTTTTTTAGCCTTTCGAAAGATTGCTGTGCCTCTTCTGTCCAGACGAACTTCCTTTTGCTACTGAGACAATCGGTGATGGGTGCGGTTAAGTGGGCAAAGTTCTTGATGAACTTCCGATAGAAGTTCGCAAACCCCAGGAACCTCTGCACGTCCTTCCGGGTCTTGGGGGACTTCCAATCCAGTACCGCCTGCACCTTGCTTGGGTCCATATCTAGGCCCTTGTCCGACAACCTGTATCCCAGGAACTCGACCTCTCGTGCGTGGAATTGGCACTTCTCCCATTTGACCCACAACTGGTGTTCCTGTAGCCTCTTTAGCACTTCCCGAACGTCCCGAACGTGTTGCTCCTCATTGTCCGAATAGATTAACATGTCATCTAGAAAGGCCACACAATTCTTGTATAGCAAGGATCCCAACACATGGTGCATGAAAGATTGAAAACAGGCGGAGCCTGATTGTAATCCAAAGGGCATAATGAGGTACTCAAAGGCTCCCAGAGGGGTGAACATGGTGGTTTTCCATTCAGCCCCTTCCCTCATCCTAATCAAATTGTACGCCCCCTGAAGGTCCAGCTTGGTAAAGATCTTTCCCTTCCTCACCCGGGTTAAAATATCGTCAATCCTGGGCATTGGGAAGGTCACGGGTTCCGATACAAGGTTCAAGGACCTGAATTCTACGACCAATCTGGGCTGTTTAGTGTCCTTTTTGTCCGCAAAGAACACTGGACTGCCTCCCACCGCCCTTGATTCCCTTATGAAGCCTCTTTTCAGGTTCTTGTCAATAAACTCCCGCAACTCCTGCATCTCCTTGTCCGACATGGCGTACAATTTACCCACTGGGAGCTGAGCTCCTGGTAGTAGGTTGATTTGACAGTCGAAGGGCGTATGGGGGGGGTAGTTTATCCGCTTCCTTCTCGCTGAAAACATCCTGCAGGTCAGCGTATTGTGGTGGTACCTTCCCCTTTTCTCCCACTGCCATTCCTGCTACCTGGGCCACGGCTACCCTCGGGACTTCCCCACCGTGACAGTGTTCCAAACAGTGAGCTGACCCAAAGGTCACTGTCCGCTGGTGCCATGCCACCACTGGATCATGTAGCGCCAACCAGCTCATTCCCAGGATGACTGGTGGTCCTGCCAGTCTGGCTACATGAAAGGCAAGGGTTTCTGTGTGTCTGGAGACCCTCATTCTCATGGGGGGAGTCTGGTGCGTCACTTCCCCTCCCAGGAGTTCCCTGCAATCAATGGTCGTTACTTGTAAGGGGCACTCTAGCGGCAGGAGGTGTAACTGGTGCTCCAGCGCGAAATCCTTGCTGAAAAAATTACAGGAACTGCCTGAGTCCAGCAGTGCCTTAACCTTGATTGGGTGTCCATTAGGGAGTTCTAGCACCACCTCTATGGCTATGGCTGCTTGGGGGGGTCTGGCTTGGGCACTTTTACTGGTTGCTTGCCTGGCTGCTGTGCCCGCTGATCGGCAGCCAAGCATTGGCTTTTCCCTGCTCCTTAGCGCCCTCCTCCTCTGCTGGTCCCTTCTCCTGCATGGTCGGGGAGCCTTACCTCCACTCTTGGCTCCGATGGCAGTTCCCTGACAGATATGGTGTGAACTCAAGGTGAACAGAACGTACCAGGGTGATGAGGGAATGTCTTAGCATCAGCACGGTTTGAGCAGCATGAGCAGAACAAAGCTTAGAAGCAAGACTTCCCATCATGCCACAGTTATGTGCAGAAGCAATGCTTCCCATCATGCCATGGTCATGTGCAAAGGCAATGCTTTCCTTCATCTCCCCCTTTCTTTTCTTATTTGTGAGGTTTTCTGGGTGAATAAGACAAAAATACTTCGGGATACGTGGTATGCCAGCGCATGCCCGAAATAAGTTTGCCACATCTCCCCTAATGTTTACTGCTGGTGCTGCAATTTCGCAAAGTAGGCAGCAATGATTTTATTGGGTGGCTGAGGGGGAGAGAGAAACCGAGACAAAAGACTTATGAGTCCAGGAATGCATTGGAGGAAGCAACATAGCAAAATCAATATACATATTATAATAATGGCATATTGAAAGAGATTACGAAGCCAATTCAGGTTTGGCAACCAGCCAGTGAGCCACTGGGTGAATGAGTCCCACAGGCCAGAAAGTCCAACGTCCTGTTTAATGTGGTGTGTAAGATTTTGCAAATGAAGAATGTTCGTTTTTTGAGACTTCCGGTTTGGGATCGCAAGCAGCAGGGAGCGTGGAGAAGCCACTGAGAGCTTCTCCGAGCTTTACGGGGGCTTGGGGGCGTCGCAAAGGCACTGCGACCACCAAAATCTCAAGGGGGGTACCCTTGAGGGATAAGCTATCCAGCAGCGTTGGAATGGCTCCGAAGTTTTTTCGGGTTTTTTTTTAAAGGCTCGAGAACGACGGGACTGAGAAACGTGAATGGTAAGCTCTGCGGACCCCGTGTAGCGATGCCTCTAGCTCCTACTGGAAAAGCGACAAACCTCCGTAACTTTAAGAACAGAACTCTTTGTGTTTTTGGAGTAATTCTGTTTAAAAAGTTTTGGATTAAACACTAAGGGAGCTCTGGATGAGAAAAGATTTGATTGAGGAGCCTGACCTGTTTTTCAGAGTGAAAATGGCGCAGGATAATTAGTTGTAGAAGTGAAGAAAGGAAGCGGCTATTCACCCGCTGTAGAAAACAGAAAAGTGAAAGTCCTCAGCTATTTTTTAAGCGAGGCAAAGGGAACTAAAATAATATTGAAACAACTGAACAGACCTCTAGAAACTTTGTATTCCTTTTGGAGGAAGACATTAAAAATAAGAGAACAGAGTGGTTACAAAGAAACAAATACTCTTTTTAAACGCCAATATTGAAACATTAGGGGGAAAGAGGGAGAGGGAAGAAAGGACGAAAACAGAATAATGGCTTTAAAACAAAATAAACTTGGACATTGACCCACTCCCTCCTCCTCTTAAAAAAACCTTAGATTTTTTGTCTTTCTTCTTATCCTTGAATTGTTTGGAACTCTTCATGAACTGAACATACAGGGATACAGACTAATTTTTATTTGAATACCTACTTCTGCCTTTTGCATGACTGGACTTAAATTTGAATATCTCAGACTCTTAAAGGTTTGGAAATTTGGAATGGACTATTGAAGGACACATCTCTACTCATTTCTACCTATTTGTTGGATTGGATTTGATGCTTGGTTTTTCAGACCTCTGATTCTTTTATAAGTATAGCCCAATATTGGATTAAGCCAGCAAGTGGCTGAAGAAAAAAGAAGCTAGAAGTCAAGTAAATAATTTATCTCCCCCTTTTTTCACTACCTGGGAAGACCTGACTGTGTGGAGCATATCGTACTGTACATTAGGGATTGGGCTTACTTCTTATTTTCCTGTTTATTCATATTTTCTTCCTCTACGAACTGCCTCGAGGTTCCCCGCTCCTTTCCTTGACCACAAAGATTTGGTTACTGAGACCAACCCTTAAACATGGATGCATCCTCCTGGTGAAATGGTGGAGTCGAATAAGTTGAATAAGTGGCCGAAGGTTAAACAGAAAGAAGGAAAGGGAGCCTTTAGATAAAACAAAATTTAGATATATGTTAAATTGAAGCTGCTGCCTTTAATGTCAGTTTGGTGCTCTGTTTGTTGTTATATTTTTTCCTCTTCCTCTTTTTTTCAATTTTTTTCTCATTACAAAGGTATCCTTGTAAAACTGATAGATTATTATGGCTCTTCCTATAGGGCCCTTATCGTTACACAACTAATAAGCCTTTAATAAGTCTATTATTGCAATAATTTGGAATAACTGGCATTAGCTGTGAAGTTATGTTAGACTCTATTTAGATTTGGAATCGATAGATTGTAAGTTTATCAACTGGGTCTTTAATTTTGGAAATTAACTGTTATCTGGGAATATATTGTTTGATAATTAATTAGACTGGGATTAGATTGTGCGCCCTCTAGGGGAGAGAACAAATATTACAAGGGGTTTAATTAAACAATTAGAGGAGGAGAAAATGTCGGGGGGAAATGGAAAAAAGATAGGAGGAACACCATCGGAAAGGAAAACATCTTGACAAGAAGAGATTAAGGATTTAGACATTTTGTGGCTAAAAATAAAAGAGGAGTTCAAACAGAGTGAAATACATATGGAGAAAAAACTTGGAGAGATGCATGAGATGATAGATAAGAAAATAGAGGGAGCAGTAGGAGAATTGTCAAGCAAAATCAAAGACTTGACAGCCCGGTCAAAGACTTTAGAAGAAACAAATAAAAAAATTCAAAAAGAAATGAAAGAACAGAGAAGGGAGACAGATAGGATAAAGGATGAGATAGGAGAACTTAACAGAACCCAAGATCAGACTTTGGATAATTTGGCATTGATTGAAATGAAACAAAAACAGTTAAATTTGAAATTTAGAGGAGTAGGAGAAGAAATAAATGAAAACATTAAAGAAAAAATGATCAAAGAATTAGCGAAGTGGTTAGAACTGAAAGAAGAAGAGGTGGCATATACGATGGAAAACGCGTTTAGAATAAAAACAAAGAACAAACAATCAAAACCAAAAAAAGTGTTAGGAGATTGTTTAGTCATTTTTAATTCAATAGAGATGAAAAATATGATATTAAAAACAAGCTACCAAAAGAGATTAATTATTGATGGCAGACCAATCATCATCTTTAAAGAGATACCAACTAGATTTCTGCGCAGAAGGGAAGGTTACAAACAGTTGGCAAGTGTCCTAAAAAAGAATAATATACAATATAGGTGGGAGTTCCCGGAAGGGATCTCCTTTTTTTATAAAGATAAAAGATTCAGGATTGCAGAGATTCAAAAGGTGAAGAAATTTCTGCGTAGATACGAGAGAGAGTTAGGAAGAGTAGAGGAGAGACAAGAAGGGAAAAGTGAAGACCTAGAGGAGAAAAGAAAGAGAAATAAATTAACAAAAAATAAAGAAGATATAGCTAGAGAAGGAGAAGTAGATGAAGAGGAAGAGGAAGAGATAGTAACGGAAGAGGAGGAAGAAGAAGAGGAAGTGAACGGAGAAAACAAAACCACTTGAATTTAAATTATTAGCTGTTGATAAACGGGAAAACAGTCAGTATAATGAACTTGAAAGTTTTGTCGTGGAATGTGAATGGTCTGAATGAAAAAACTAAAAGGAATAAAATAGTAAATGTGTTGAAAAGAAAGAACTTAGATCTGATCTGTCTACAGGAGACACACGTAACTAAAAAGCACAAACATATTTTGATACACAAAAAATTGGGGGCTGAATTTACAAATTGTATAGCGGAAAAGAAAAGAGGGGTAGTGATATATGTGAAAGAAAAATGGGAACTCCAAATGATTTGTAAAGATGATGAAGGAAGGATTTTGGGAGTACAAATCAATTTCCAGGGGGGGAAATATAATGTGATAAATATATACGCCCCAAATCTGAACAAATCGGAATTTTTTAAAAAACTAGAACAAATTTTATTAGGGTTAGAATGTAACAAGACGATACTACTAGGAGACTTTAATGGAGTACCGAATCCAGAATTAGATAGGCAATCAGAAAGGGGAAAAAATACTCAAGGGAAACTGCCAGGATCCTTTAATAATTTGAAAGAATGCCTAGATATAATAGACGTTTGGAGATACAAACATGCTTTAGAGAAACAATTCACCTTTTTCTCAGACCCACATAAGAGTTGGGGTAGAATTGATCAAATTTGGGTCTCGAGGGAGCTTTCATTGAGAACCATAAAGTGTGAAATTCAACCTAGAACTCTCTCGGATCATAATTCGGTAGTTCTGGAACTAAAAGGCAAACCACAAGGCAGGTTCAGATGGAGATTAAACGAATATTTACTGGAAAATGATGAAGTGATTGAAAAAGCTAAAACTACTTTAAAAGATTATTTTGACCTGAACCTTAATACAGAAACAGGTATGGACATAGTCTGGGACGCCAGTAAGGCGGTCCTAAGAGGGTTTTTTATCCAACAAAACAGTTACAGGAGGAAGGTAAGAGAACAGAAGAAGGAGGAAATTCTAACACAGCTAAGAGAGTGTGAGAAAAAATTAACAATAAATCCAAAAGATGAACAAAACATTCAAATAATAAAAATGCTGCAATCTCAATATTCAGTGTTAACAAGCCAAGAAATTGAGTGGAAAATAAAAATAATGAGACAAAAATATTTTGAGTCAGCTAATAAAACGGGTAAATTATTAGCCTGGCAATTGCGAAAAAGACAGAAACAGAACGTGATAAATAAAATAAAAGTAGATGAGCATTTGATAGAAGATCCAAAAAAAATTAAGGAGAATTTCCTCAAATTCTATGAGAGGCTGTATAAAAAAGAAAAAGAAGAAATAACCCAAATAGAAAAATATTTAGAAGACTACAGCAGGAGGACCATAACAGAGGAAGAAAGAACTCAATTAAATAACCCCATAAAAGTAGAAGAGATCCAAAATGCAATAAAGAAGATGAGAATAGGGAAAGCCCCAGGACCAGATGGACTGTCAACTAAATACTAGAAAGTACTAGAAAGCCAACTAACGCCAGTGCTATGCGACATTATGAATAACATCTTAAGAGGAGGAAGGATACCAGAGACATGGAAAGAGGCTTACATCACGATGATCCCTAAACCTGATACGGATAAGTTGAACATTAAAAATTATAGACCAATATCACTTTTAAATAACGACTACAAAATCTTTGCGGAGGTGATAGCAAGTAGACTCAAAAAATGTTTGGTAAACATAATACATAAGGATCAAGCAGGATTTCTTCCAAATAGATTTCTTAAAGATAACGTAAGGCATACCATAAACATCATTGAGTACTTGGAGTGCAAGAGTGAGATACCCGCAGCGCTAATTTTTAAAGACGCTGAAAAGGCATTTGACAACGTTTCTTGGAAGTTCCTTCTGAAGAGTATGGAGAAAGCAGGGCTAAGGGGCGAGTTTATGGACGGAATAAAAGCAATATATTCGAATCAATCTGCAAAATTGATTATAAATAATAACCTAACAAATTCCTTTAAAATTGAAAAAGGAACAAGACAGGGATGTCCTTTATCCCCGCTGTTATTTATCATGGCATTAGAGATAATCACGAATAAAATAAGAGTAACATCAGAGATCCGAGGGATCAAAATAGGAACAAAAGAATTTAAACTCAAAGCGTATGCGGATGATTTAATGTTATCTCTGGAAAACCCGCAGAAAAGCGTTGGCGTAGCTTTAGAGATGTTAGAAGAATTCGGAAAACTATCTGGATTTAAACTGAACAAATTAAAGACAAAAATGTTGACCAAAAATATGAGAAAAGAGGAAAGTGAAAGATTGGAGATGCAGCATGGAATTAAGGTGGCAAAAAAATAAGATATCTGGGAATCTGGTTAACCACAAAAAATATAAACCTAATCCAGGATAATTACTTTGCAACATGGAAGGAGATTTAAGAAAGACCTAGAAATGTGGAACAGAGTGAAGCTCTCGTGGAGGGGAAGAATGGCGGCGATAAAAATGAACTTACTTCCAAAAATGCTGTTCCTGTTTCAAAACATCCCAGTGATTAGAGGTTCTAAAATATTTACGGAATGGCAAAGAACCCTTTCGAAATTTATATGGCAGGGCAAAAGACCAAGAATTAGTTTTAAAATCCTTACGGACCGGAAAGAAAGAGGGGGCTTCTCGGTACCTGATTTAAAACTATATTATGAGGCTGCTAGCCTTTGCTGGATTAAAGATTGGATTAATCTAAAAAATACCGATTTGTTGGACCTAGAGGGTTTCGACTACAGGTTCGGCTGGCATGCCTATTTATGGCAAAATAAAGGAAAGGTACATAAAGGTTTCTCAAATCATATTATAAGAGGGCCCCTTTACGAGGTGTGGGAGAGGAATAAAAAACTCCTAGAATGGAAAACACCCTGGTGGTTATCGACAATGGACATTCTATTAATAAAAAAAATAAATATGGAGGGAGAAAGGTTAACTTATGAAGACCTACTAATAAGATCAGAAAGCGGTTGGAAGTTGAGAACTTATGAGGAGTTGAAAGATAAATTAACTAGCTGGATGCAATTCCATCAAATAAATGCAGTATGGATGGAGGATAAAAAAATAGGGATGAACGAAAAGAAATCCAAGTTCCAGATAGAGATAATTGAAGGAAAATCCAAATTATTATCCAAAATGTATAACATATTATTAGAGTGGGATACCAAAGATGAAGAAATAAAGGGGGTAATGACAAGGTGGGCAATGGATCTGGGATATAATATAGAGTATGATAAATGGCTGAAAATATGGACTTGTGGAATGAAATTTACGGCATGTGTAACACTCAGGGAAAATTTAGAAAAGATGATGTATAGGTGGTACATCACACCAGCAAAGCTAAGGAAAATGTATAAAACAGGAAATAAGAACTGCTGGAAGTGTAAAACTAAAGAGGGTATTTTTTTCCACATGTGGTGGACATGCGACGAAATGAAGAAATATTGGGAAGATATCTATAATGAGTTAAAAAAAATATTTAAATACACATTCCCTAAAAGACCAGAAGCATTCCTACTAGGAATAATCGGGGATGAAATTAAAAAAGAAGATAAGACACTATTTCAGTACGCTACAACCGCCGCCAGATTATTAATCGCCCAAAAGTGGAAAAACTGAAATACCCCTTCAATTAGAGACTGGCAAACAAAATTATTTGAATTTGTTGAACTTGCGAAATTGACACAAAAAATCAGAAACCAAAAAAATACAAAAATACAAAAATACAAAAAGAAAAACAAAGCAAGAAACAATTATGCTAAACTTAAAATAATCCCCGCCCCAACTAAACATTTGTCCTACCCCAGAAAGAAAATAACAACAAAAACAAACCACCGTTTGAGGTGCAACAAAGACACAGAGACAGAGCGACACCCTGAACCAGTGCCATAACCAAGCCCTCATTCAGAACCGGAGCCTGAAAAAGAGCCACAGCCCGAAGCAGAGCAACAGCCACAGCCACAGCCTAGAGCCACAGCCTGAGTCTGCAACAGTACTTAATACAGTGCCGGAGCCTGAAACAGAGACACAGCCTCAAACAGAGCCTGAGCCTGAAACAGAGGCAGAGCCACAGCCACAGCCTGAGTCTGAAACAGTCCTTGATAGAGTGTCAGAGCCAGAGCCAGAGCGAGACCCTAAATCAGAGTCAGAGTGAGACAATGAATCAGAGCCAGAGCCAGAGCCAGAGCCAGAGCTGAAAGAAAGCCAGAGCCAGAGCCAGAGCCAGAGCCAGAGCCAGAGCCAGAGCCAGAGCCAGAGCCAGAGCCAGAAATAGGGCTTGATACAGGGCCGGAGCGCAAAACATAGCTGCAGCCACAACCTAGAGCCACAGCCTGAGTCTGCAACAGTACTTGATACAGTGCCGGAGCTGGAGCAGGAGCTGGAGCTGGAGCTGGAGCCGGAGCCGGAGCCAGAGACACAGCCAGAGCCAGAACAAAACCCTAATTCAGAACCCATGAAGAAGTATCATGAACAACATCTTAAAAGACGGAACCATGCTGGATTATTGGAAAGACAGCCTTATTGCATTAATTCCAAAACAGGGAACGGACAATCTACTTATTAACAACTATAGGTTATCGCACTTCTAAAGAACGATTATAAATTATATGCAAATATTTTAGCCGAAAGATCAAAAAAAGGCTTCCAGATGATGATACACAATGACCAAGCTGGCTTTTTGCCCAGGAGGCACATTTATAGCAACACTAGAAACATTATAAACTTATTAGCGTATTTAGACTTAAGAATAGAAAATGTCAGGAAAAAGCAGCAATGCGACAGCGAGCTGCAAGTGTCTGGAATGCAAAACAGGATGTTGATGTTTGGGACTGTACTATTGGAACAAAGGGGCAGTCTATTCACTGTACTGAGCACCGGATGTTAGCTCAGAGTGTCATCTGACCTGTACTGGAAGTACAGGGGTGGAGTTTATTACTCTACTGTTGGAGACTGGAGAGTGCAGACCTGTTTCTCTGTACTGCTGTAACGACAGAAATAAAGCAATGTAAATAGATTTCTGTCTGTCTCTTTTCCCCTCCCTGAGGGAGGAGTTGGTGTGTCCCTCTCACGCTGAGTGGGATCGCCGAGAGTGACCTTGCCTGTATCCTGTATATACATTAGAGAATCCAAAACAAGCCTTAGAAAGGTTTAAGGAGTTTTGCGACAAGGTTAAGAATGTGCATGATGCTAACATTGATTGTCTCTTCACAGATGAGAAGCCAATTTTTCTTTTACAGGATTTCCAGACGTTCCTGGATGAGAAAGAGATTAACCACCAGGTTGCTGTTTCAGCGGAAGCGTGGAATAGGGGTGTCTGTGTACGGGTGAACAAAGAATTGCAAAAGGAGATGAATGCGCAATTGCTTAGTTCACATTTGCCACATGAATATTGGGCGGAGTCGTTAATGTCTTATGTTCACACGTGGTTGAGAAAGGTCTCAAAAGAGTTGGGAAATTCTCCTTTTGAGAAGCTGTTCCATAGAAAACCTTCTGTTGCCTATTTTAAGGTTTTTGGGTCTCAAGTGAGAACAGAAACTCCAGGTGGAGTAAAGAATGCCAGAGGCATTTTTGTGGGATATGAAAAGGGTCTCTACAGAGTAATTTTGTCTGAATCTGGTCAGGTGATTCTCACAAAGTTTCTAGAGAGTGCTCCTGAAGAGGAGAGAGTAATTGTTCACACATTTCCCACAGAGGACAATTCAGATGATGATGATGAATTTACTGATTACAGTGGTGATGATGACAGTGATAGCTCACAGAGCTCAGTTGACACAGTCATTGAGAGAAAGTCTTACACAATGGATAGGCCTTCACAGATGGAGGAAGAACCACTGTTATTGGATCTGGTTCTCCAAAGAGTCCAGAGGCTGAACCAGTGAGCAGAGAGGATCAGCACCTCATACGAAGGTCTGAGAGAGCTACAAAGGGTGTACCACCCAAGAGGTATTCCAAAGAGTTTGCTAACTTAGCTGTTGCATGTGTTGCTGTTGTTAACAACTCAAGGCAGGTTGAAGCTGTGTCAAAGTCAGAGACAAAGACGCAACAGAGAGTTGCTAGCCAAGGTAATGCAGATGCACTCATTCCTTGGAAACCAGACAACCAGAGAGGTACACTGGGGAAACCAGTGGCGGGGAGTTCCAAGGGTGGAACTGGAACAACAGGGGATTGTTATGTGTATAACAACTGTTTGTTTTCTTCTCTAGAGAATGCTTTGCTCGCAACGCACATTGATACTTTTGGGGGAGGATGTCAGGAAAAAGCAGCAATGCGACAGCGAGCTGCAAGTGTCTGGAATGCAAAACAGGATGTTGATGTTTGGGACTCTACTATTGGAACAAAGGGGCAGTCTATTCACTGTACTGAGCACCGGGTGTTAGCTCAGAGTGTCATCTGACCTGTACTGGAAGTACAGGGGTGGAGTTTATTACTCTACTGTTGGAGACTGGAGAGTGCAGACCTGTTTCTCTGTACTGCTGTAATGACAGAAATAAAGTAATGTAAATAGATTTCTGTCTGTCTCTTTTCCCCTCCCTGAGGGAGGAGGGAGGAGTTGGTGTGTCCCTCTCACGCTGAGTGGGATCGCCGAGAGTGACCTTGCCTGTATCCTGCCGGGAGACGCAGACGGGAAGGTCAACTAAGATCTCTTTTTTTTATATAAAATATTTTATTGCAAGTTTTGAACAAAAGAAAATCACCAGACATATACAATACCTTCACCAAAAAGTAACAAGGAAAGAAAACATACCGTATTTTTCGCCCTATAGGACGCACTTTTTCCCCTCCAAAAATGAAGGGGAAATGTGTGTGCGTCCTATGGGGCGAATGCAGGCTTTCCCAGGCTTCTTGCAGCTCCGCGCCACCCTCCCGATCCCGGCGCGAAGCTGCACGGAGCTCCGGAGGGTGGCGCGGAGCGTGCCTGTGCTCCAGGGCTTCTTGCAGCTCCGCGCCACCCTCCCGATCCGGCGCGAAGCTGCGCAGGGCTCTGGAGGGTGGCGCGGAGCTGCCTGCGCTCCAGGGCTTCTTGCAGCTCCGCGCCACCCTCCCGATCCCGGCGCGAAGCTGCGCGGGGCTCCGGAGGGTGGCGCGGAGCTGCAAGAAGCCCAGGAGCACAGGCACCTCCGTGCCACCCTCCCGATCCCGGCGCGAAGCTGCGCGGGGCTCCGGAGGGTGGCGCGGAGCTGCCTGCGCTCCAGGGCTTCCTGCAGCTCCGTGCCCCCCCCGGATCCCGGCGCGAGGTCCTGCGGGGTCGCAAGGCTTGCAGGCAGCAGCCTGCAGCCCATAAGCTCGGGGGATAGCAGGGAGGCGCAGCGCCGCCACCCCGCTATTCCCTGACCTGATCTGAAGGCTGGGGGGGGGAGCAAGCTTGCTTCTCCCCCCCGCCAGCCCCACAAGCTCGGGGGACAGCGGGGCAAGCCGCTGCCCCACGGAGGCTAGAGATGCTGTCCCTGAAGGCAGAAGAGGGAGATGGAGCGCTCTGTCTCTCTCTTCTAGCTTGGGGATGGCTGCGCAAACCTGGGGGGGAAATAATTTTTTTCCCCTTGATTTCCCCCCAAAAAAACTTGGTGCGTCCTATGGGCCGGTGCGTCCTATAGGGCGAAAAATACGGTAAGTGAACAGAAACATAAACATAGAACAAAAAAGATCATAACCGTTCATACATTGTTTTTTCATGACTATCTGGACTTCCTCACATCTCCCTTTCCTGCGTTCTCCGTAATAAAGTTATAGACAGCAATTTATTACCTTATTTCAATTCTTATTTTCTAGTTCTCATACATTATGCCTGAAACTTTAAGTATTTTTTTTATCAAGTGCTTAACTACTTGGTTTAGACATAACATTACTTCAAGTTTCATCTTTATCATTAACTTCCACTTATTCTCATATATCTTTCAACTAAGTTGCTGATGCCATGTTATTTCCTTTCGTGCATTTTCTTAACATTCATATAGCTTGTAATGTTTTTGTAAATAGTCTTTGAACTTTTTCCAGTCCTCTTCCACTGCCTCTTCTCCCAGGTCTCGGATTCTGCCTGTCATTTCGGCCAGCTCCATATAGTCTATCAGTTGCGTCTGCCATTCTTCCAGTGTGGGCAAATCTTGTGTCTTCCAATATTTTGCGATGAGTATTCTTGCTGCTGTTGTTGCGTACATAAAAAAAGGTTCTGTCCTTCTTTAACACCTTCTGGCCAACAATGCCTAAAAGGAAGGCCTCTGGTTTCTTAGGGAAGGTATACTTAAATACCTTTTTAAACTCATTATAGATCATTTCCCAGAAGGCCTTCACTCTCGGACAAGTCCACCAGAGGTGAAAGAATGTTCCATCAGTCTCCTTACATTTCCAACATTTATTATCATGCAAATGGTATATTTTTGCCAGCTTGACTGGGGTCATGTACCACCTATATATCATTTTCATGATATTTTCTTTCAAGGCATTACAAGCCGTAAACTTCACACCGGTGGTCCATAACCTTTCCCAGTCAGCAAACATGATGTTGTACCCAATGTCCTGCGCCCATTTTATCATGGCTGATTTAACTGTTTCATCCTGAGTATTCCATTTTAACAGCAAGTTATACATTTTTGAAAGTACCTTAGTCTTAGGTTCTAGCAATTCTGTTTCTAATTTCGATTTTTCCACCTGGAATCCTATATTTTTGTCCAAATTAAAAACCTCCTTAATCTGAGCATAGTGTAACCAATCTCGCACTTTATCCTTTAATTTCTCCAAACTCTGCAGCCTCCAAGTATCTCCAACTTTTTCTATTATTTCCCAATATTTCGGCCATTCGGCCTCCATATTGAGTCTTTTCCGAGCCTTAGCTTCCATTGGTGACAACCACCTTGGGGTCTTGTTTTCTAATAAGTCTTTGTATTTTGTCCAGACATTAAATATCGCTTTCCTGACAATATGGTTCTTGAAAGCTTTATGAACCTTTACCTTGTCGTACCACAAATAAGCATGCTATCCAAAAGCATTATTGAACCCTTCCAGATCCAGGACATCAGTGTTCTCAATAAGTAACCAATCCTTCATCCAGCAGAAAGCTGCAGCTTCATAATATAACCTTAAGTCCGGCAGGGCAAACCCCCCTCTTTCCTTTGCGTCAGTTAATATTTTAAATTTTATTCTGGGCTTTTTGCCCTGCCAGACAAACTTAGAGATGTCTCTCTGCCACTTTCCAAAACATTCCACTCTGTCCACAATCTGTAGGGTCTGAAACAAAAATAACATTTTTAGCAACACATTCATCTTTATAGCAGCAATTCAGCCCAACAAGGAAAGTTTCAATCTTGACCAAATTTCTAAATCCTTTTTAATTTCTGACCAACATTTTTCATAATTGTCTTTAAATAAATTCAAATTTTTGGCAGTCAAATTAACCCCTAGGTATTTCACCTTTTTAACCACATTTAAATCTGTCTCTTTCTGAAACCTTTCTGATTCCAAAGATGTCAAAATTTTTTCCAAAACCTTGGTTTTTTGCTTGTTTAGTTTAAATCCCGCCACCCGACCAAACTCATGAATCAATTCTAAAACTCTTTTCGTGCTAGATTCTGGCTCCTGTAGTGTTAAAACCAGGTCATCTGCAAAAGCTTTAAGTTTGTACTGTTTGGCTCCGACCTGAATCCCTTCAACCAACCGGTCCCCTCTAATCATATTCAAAAGCACCTCCAGAACCGAGATAAATAACAGAGGGGAAATAGGGCAACCTTGTCGTGTTCCTTTTTCAATCTTAAACACTTCTGTCACCACATTGTTAACTATCAATTTAGCTTTTTGTTCTGAGTAGATTGCCTCTATCCCATTTTCAAACCCCCGTCCCACTCCCATCCCTTCAAGGTTTTTCTTCATGAACTTCCATGAGATGTTGTCAAAGACCGCATCTATAAAGATTAACACTGCTTTTGTATTAATGTTCGTTTGCAAAAGTTCCAAAATGTCAATAATATTCCTAGTGTTATCAAACAGGTGTCTACCTGGGAGAAAACCTGCCTGGTCTTTATGAATTACTTCATTTAACACTTTTTAAAGTCTACTTGCCAAAATGTCTGCAAAATTTTTGTAATCCACATTCAGGAGCGAGATGGGACGGTAGTTCTTAAGTTGAGTCTTTTCAGTTTCCAATTTAGGTATCAATGTGATGAAAGCTTCTTTCCACGATTCCGGTGCCTTCTTCCCCTCCAAAATCTCATTGCAAACCTCCATTAATGGTTGTGTCAAATAGTCTTTCAATGTCTTATAATACTTGGAGGTAAGTCCATCTGGCCCTGGAGATTTGCCTAGTTGCATATTCTGGATGGCACCTTCAATTTCTTGTTGTGTTATTTTATAGTTCAGAATTGTTCTCTTTTCCTGAGATAGTTTTGGTAGTCCATTGGTCTATCTCAGTCTCTTTTTCCGGCCCTTGCGTATAAAGTTGTTTAAAGTATCTCTGGAAGCACTTTCTAATTTCCTCCGGGTTCTGAACATTTCTCCCTTCAATCTCTAGGTTTGTGACCGTGTTCAATTTTTGCCTCTTTTTCAACTGCCATGCTAGCAGTTTCCCACATTTATTTGCTGATTCAAATGTCCTTTGTTTCATTAACTTAATTTTCCACTCTTGATTTATCAGTTTGGCGTATTGTGCTTGGTGAAATTTAATTTCTCTCAGGATCTCCTGAGACTTTGGTTTCAATCTTAACTTTTTCTCTCCTTCTCTTATTTTCTCCAAGATCTTATCCTTTTTCTCATTCTGTGCTCTTTTCTTTATCGTATTCTGTTGTATCAGAAACCCCCTCATAATAGCTTTACTTGCATCCCAGATTACTCTTTTTTCCACTGTGGTCTTCAAGTTTATCTCAAAATAGTCTCTTAAAGTCTTTTGGGCCTTCTAAATAATCTCCTGGTCTCTTAACAAGGTGTCATTCATCTTCCATCTGAAGGAGCCGGTTGGAATTAGTCTCATTTCCATTTTCATTGCATTATGGTCGGAGCAGGTTTTTGGGCAGATTTCCACTTTTCTAGTCTTAGGTGCCAGTCCTCTAGTTATCCATATTTGGTCGATTCTTGTCCATGTCAGATGGGCTTCAGAAAAGAATGTTCCTTCTCTTCCTAGGGGGTTCTTTGTCCCCCAAATATCAATCAAGTCCATGTTGTCAGTTAGCTCAAAAAAGGTTTTTGGTAGTCTGCCGTCTTTTGTCAAACTTTGGTTTTGTGACTTATCCATGTTTGTAGAAACCACCCCATTCATATCTCCCATCATAATGATGTTGCTATAGTCCAGATAGTCCAGCATTGTCTCATGCAGCTTCTTGTAGAATTCTGATTTCCCCTCGTTCGGTGCGTAAATTCCCAATATCAAAAACTTTTCACCTTGGGTTTGTATCTCTATTGCCAGAATTCTTCCTTGCTCATCTTTAAATAGAAATTTTGGTGATAGGCTCTCCTTTGCATAAATCACCACTCCTCTTTTCTTAACTCTGTCCGATGAAATAAATTCTTGGCCTAATCGCTTGTTAATTAACACTGTTCTGTGGAGCCTAGTCACATTTGTTTCCTGCAAGCAAATAATGTCCAACTGTTCTTTCTTTAATACATGGAATATTCTTCTCCTTTTTTCCGGGGAATTACCGCCATTAATGTTCCAACTGAGAAGTTGCAGAGACATCCTGGACAAATCTTCTATTCGCTTGGTGGTGGCGTTTCTTTCTTCTGGTCTTCAGGCCCCAAAGGTGTGGGTATAGGCAAGGGTGTAGGTGCAGGCAAAGGCCCAGGCCCTGGAATTCCAAAAATCCCGAGACTTCCGGGTTGGCGCGATCGGGAAATGGCGGATTCCCTCCGAGCTCCGGAGGGAATCGGCTCAGCGGTGGATGGGTCTTTGCCGTGCCGGCGACACGGGGACCCTTAAAAACCGCAGGCGCGGAAGCCTGCGGACTGAAGACTCGGCGGGTGCCTTAAGCGCCCCCCCTGATTCGCAATGAGCCTTTTTAAAGGCTACGGAGGGGATACAGGGGACGGCGTGGCACTGAGAGTCGACCGCTACCGCCGCTGAGCGAAGCCGCGAGCCATAACTGGAGAGCGCTGACTTCCTTCCTTGAAATTCGGACTGAAAAAAGAACCCGTGAGTAATTTGGAACTGAACTTTAAAACTTTTACCTTTTGAATTTGAGACGACCGGGGGGTGTGCTAAAAGGAAGTCCCCACACCCCCCCTTGCAGACGATCCAGAGCAACGAAACAAGAACTAAGCTGGAGTGCCTACCCTGTAAAGGGTGAGTTTTAAAAAGACAGTAACTTCCAAGATTTAGAAAGGTAAATTTGAGCAGGAGAGTGGAGTGTTGGAAGAGTCTTTGTTTTGTGGTAAACAACCCTCCCTCCCGGGCCCGGGAGCGACCTGCTTTGGAGCCTGTATAGAGGAGCAGAATTTGACAGCTGTCAAAAGCTGTCAAATGGACTATTAATAGTGAAAAAAATTGCTGTTTAAGACCTCTCCGGATTAAAAGGAGTTACAATTGAACTAAAATTTTGAGAAACAAAGAAACAATAATAGGACAGAGGATTGTTGGAGAAAAGGTTACTCAGTAACCAGATTCCCTCTAGGGGGAATTCTGTGGAATTACAATGGCTGTGGGTGGAAAGATACTGAGAGAAATCGAAAGAATGTTCTCACTGGTGGGAACCCTACAGGAGCAGACTACAGCTATGAGTAAACAATTGACGACCTTGGATTTGGAAACAAGTAGTTCTGCTGAAAGTAATGAGGGCCTGAGTGAGAAAGAACCCACAGCTGAATTTGAAACAATAAACAAAGAAGAGGAGAAGACAAAACAAGAAAGAGAACAAGTTATCTGGGAAAGTACTAACCAGAAGCCGACATCTGGAGAACACAAGCAAGGAGACTATTGGATTAAATCCACTCTAAGCCTACGAAAGATACAGAAGATGAAAGTGGAGGCCCTGGGACTCTATGGAATTCAGGAGCTCGAAATAAAGAAGTACAATTGGGGCCTCCACATAGACTTTGATTTTGACTATCAGCAAGACTTAGGCCTTGTGGAAATTTCTCAGCAGTTGCCTTTAAATATGGGAAGAGACTATGGACTGATTGGATTGATTGTTAAGGAAATCTTTCGAGACTCGATGATAGACGAAAAGGACTACCAACAAAACCGGCGGAGAGGGACTAAAAGAGAATTGAGAGCCTCGGATATCCGGAATCCAGGCTAAAAACTGTTAATTTGGACATGTCTCGGGAAAGGACGCAAAGCGGGGAGGGGAGGGAGGGAAGTATCAAATTTAAACAACACTCAAGACCAGGGGGTTTAGTATTAAGAAAGTTATGTAAGAAAAAATGAGAAATCGAGGGAAGAGAATTGGGGTCCAACTTAGGGAAAATTTATTTTTGTTTTTTATAAAAGGACTAATATTAAGATGGAAGAAATGCCAACTTGCTGACATAAGTTTGGGAATAGGGATGCAGGGGAGGGGGTGGGGGGAAGTCAAGGACTAGGGTTAGAAAATAAGATTTTCGGGAACTATTCATGTTCGTTGTTTTTTATGTTTGTTTTGGTGTGTTGTTTGTGTTTATATAAAATGTGAAAACCCAATAAAAATATTTTAAAAAAAAAAAAAGGAATTCCAAAAATCCCTTTCTGAAGGTCTTCTCCGTAGTCGTTCAGAAACTTTTCTTTGTCCTCGGCTGTTTTTATTTTCACTTTCTTCCCTTTAAATGTAAAAGATAGTCCTTGGGGAAATTCCCACCTAAAAGGAATCGAGTTGCTCCTCAGCAGTTTAGCAAGCTCTGTGTATATAGATCTGAGATCCAAAAGTTGTTTTGGGATATCTTTGTAAATTTCTGCCCTCCTGCCTTGGATTACAAGTGACTTTTCGTAATGTAGGCTTAATATTTTACATCTTTCTTCCTTGGATCTCAAGGTAATCAGACAGTCTCTAGGTTTGTCTTTCCTTGCTACTCTTCCAAGTCTAAAAGCAGTCACAATTTTAAACTTATCTTCTTCCAAGGGCCAAAACTTAGCAAATTCTTTTGTTAGAAAGTCAATTAAATCCCCTTGTTCAAATTCAGGAATTGACCTCAGTCTCAGGTTGTTTTCCCTACTACGTAATTCTATCATAGACAGGTAGGCCTGCTGTTCGCCAACCTGTTTGTATAGTGGTTTTACCTCCTCTTTTACTGCTTCACCTTTTTGATTGGCTTCCACAGCTAATTTACGATTTTCTGTGGTGGCTTCCTGAAGGTTCCCAATTGCTTGTGCATGCTGAGCAACTTGTTCAGTCAATTTGTTAACACTGGCTGTAGCTTAGAATAGAATAGAATAGAATCATAGAGTTGGAAGAGACCACAAGCGCCATCGAGTCCAACCCCCTGCCAAGCAGGAAACACCATCAGAGCACTCCTGACATATGGTTGTCAAGCCTCTGCTTAAA
The DNA here is from genome assembly GCF_964188305.1 of Podarcis bocagei. NCBI lineage: Eukaryota > Metazoa > Chordata > Lepidosauria > Squamata > Lacertidae > Podarcis > Podarcis bocagei. The sequence goes on along the minus strand of NC_138131.1, from coordinate 5,397,125 downwards.
GACCTCCAAAGTAGGAGACTCCACCACACTCCTTGGCAGCAAATTCCACTGTCGAACAGCTCTTACTGTCAGGAAGTTCTTCCGAATGTTTAAGTGGAATCTTCTTTCTTGTAGTTTGGATCCATTGCTCCGTGTCCGCTTCTCTGGAGCAGCAGAAAACAACCTTTCTCCCTCCTCTATGTGACATCCTTTTATATATTTGAACATGGCTATCATATCACCTCTTAACCTCCTCTTCTCCAGGCTAAACATGCCCAGCTCCCTTAGCCGTTCCTCATAAGGCATCGTTTCCAGGCTTTTGACCATTTTGGTTGCCCTCCTCTGGACACGTTCCAGTTTGTCAGTGTCCTTCTTGAATTGTGGTGCCCAGAACTGGACACAGTACTCTAGGTGAGGTCTGACCAATTGATCAATTTTAGCCGAATGCTCATCTGCCTTTTTATCCAAACTTTCCAATTTTCCCAAAATTTGTTCTAATACTGAGGCAGATCCTCCTGCAGCCATACCTTCTAGCAAAGTCTGCTCAGTTTCTTCCTCTTGTGCCCCCAAGATAGCAGGGGCAGATGATCTGCGTAGCTGTGTAGTCAAAGTTGTTTGCGTTAATTGTTTAGCTTTAGCTTTAGCCGATCTTGTTTTCCCAAAGCCACTCATTCCACTCCTGTCTACGTGCCAAGGTCAAACTGTGTACAGTCCCATGGGAATCCACAAGTCCAGAGAATAAACAATAAAGTAGAAAAAAAGGAGAAAAACAAGTCCCAAATAGTTGTAAATCCCAAATCCTCTAGGGGGAGTTCAGTCGTGTCTCAAGGGAAGTGGTAAATTTGTTACTCCTAAAGCAAGTTATAACCAAAACTTCAAAACTTTTTAGCAATGTCCAAACAGCCATATATTTCCAGAAGACCCTCGGCTCTCTTGCAGCTAGCAGAGATAATCCTTAAAGTGGAACAATGTCTCTAAAAAGTGCCAGAAACAATGTTTCGATATATCCAAGCCAATAGTGCTCAAATGTAGCAGTTCTAAATAGCAACAACAAAATACACAATCTGACAGTTCTATTAATCCGGCAGTCCGAGCACCTGGCTTCTCAGTAAAATTTCTAAGCTCACGGGGAGAAGGTAGAGCAGGTCCAGAACCATAAGAAATTAAATCCCTTAGTCTCTATTAAAGCAACTCAAGCAAGGCACAAATTGAAAACTTTTTCCGCCACTTCAAAGGCTTCAGGCAAATCAAAGTCTTTTGCTTCGGAACTTTAAGCAGAACCGGGAGACGGACTTCCTGGTTGCGTCTCCCGCTTTGGCCGAATTTTACATTTAATTTGGTCTCAAATTCCTTCAGTCCCTCTTACTCACGGGTTAAAGCTTTTCAGATCGGATGTTCCAGGAAAAAAGGTCAGTGCTCATCGGCAGCAGCTATGCGGCTTCACTTCCTCAGAAAGAGCGATCGACTCACAGCACCGCGCCACCCCTCCACGTTCCGGAGCCCCTTACGGGGTTCCTTCTTCGTTTCGGGGGGCGCTTCTGGTGCCCGCCGAGTCCCACGGCCACAGGCTCACTCTACCTGTGGTTTTCCAGTGTGGGTCTCCGCTTCGCCGTAGCGGACGACCCGTTTCTGGGGAGCTTCTCCTTCACCGCGCGAAGGAGACCGCCATTGCCGTTCGCGCCGCCTCCGGAAGTCTGAAGGTCAACCAGGACCTCAAGCCGGATGCCTGGAGAATGGCCAGTTACCTCTCACTGCGACTGAGAATCCGACAGAAAAGAAGGCAGTCTTAATGGCTATAGATGCAGAAAAAGCTTTTGACAGGTTATCCTGGAAATTTATGAAAGGTCTATTACACCATATGGATTTTGGTATACAGTATATAAAAGGGATTGAAGCAATATAATCAAAACAAAAAGCTAAAATCATAATCAATGGAAATTTATCACAGGAGTGTGAAATCAGTAAAGGGGTCAGACAAGGTCGCCCACTATCCCCCTTAATTTTCATATTAACATTGGAAGTTTTATGTCAACAAATTAGGGAAGAAAAAGAAATAAAAGGGATTATGCTGGGAAATAGAAGTTACAAAATGAGGGCATTTGCTGACGATTTAATTATAACTACGGAGCAACCAAAACAGAGTTTAAGAAAGGCGTTGGAAATAATATATGGCTACGGTAAAGTTGCGGGGTTCAAAATGAATTTAAACAAGACAAAACTATTAGTTAAAAATATGTCGCCAGATGAAAAAGCAGAATTAGAACAAATAATACACATTAAAATCTACCCCAAAATCAAGTATTTAGGATTATGGATAACACCAAAGAATATTAACTTATATGAAGATAATTATACCCATTGTTGGAAAGATATCAAAAGACAGTTGGAGACATGGACAAGGTTAAATTTGTCATTCCTGGGCCGCATTTCGGTAATTAAAATGATAGTTTTACCGAAGCTACTCTTTCTATTCCAAACGATTCCAATTACAGGAAAGACCAGCAGTATCAACAAGTGGCAAAAAGAAATTTCTAAATTTTTGTGGAAGGGTAAAAGACCAAGAGTAAAGCATAAGATATTAATAGATACTGTAGAAAGAGGTGGCTACAGGTTACCGGAATTGAAGCTATATTATGAAGCCTCATGTCTTCTCTGGTTGAAAGATTGGTATTTATTAAAAAATTGGGATATTTTAGATCTAGAAGGTCATGACACCCGTTTTGGGTGGCATGGCTATCTTAATTATAGGAAAATAAAGACGCATAGGAGTTTTTCAAATCATATAATAAGAAATGCTATATATAAGGTATGGGGAAAATACAAAAGATATTTGGAACAGAAAACCCCAAGATGGAACTCTCCACTAGAAGCAATCACTGTTAAAAATAGCAACAACATCAAAGAGAACTGGATAACGTATAACACAATATTAAGGGGGGGAGGAGGAGGGTCAACTAATATTGATAAGTTATGAAAAAATAAAAGATCACCTTTCTACTTGCCTAGATTAGGTGTTCCAATACACACACACACCCCGTAGGGAACTTGCCCCAGCCATTCTGTTGGCTGAGGCCCCCTCTCAGGCAGCCCTGACCCTTTCCCCTTAAAAAGCAAAATACAAACTATACAATAACCTTAAAAAATAGTAAAAGAAAAACAAAGCAAGAAACAATTATGCTAAACTTAAAATAATCCCCACCCCAACTAAACATTTGTCCCACCCCAGAAAGAAAATAAAAACAACAACAACAACAACAACAACAACAACAACAACAACAACAACAAGCCACCGTTTGAGGTGTAACAGAGACACAGCCAGAGACAGAGCGAGACCCTGAATCAGTGCAATAACCAAGCCCTCATTCAGAACCAGAGCCTGAAAAAGAGCCACAGCCCAAACCAGAGCAACAGCAACAGCCACAGCCTAGAGCCACAGCCTGAGTCTGCAACAGTACTTGATACAGTGCCGGAGCCTGAAACAGAGACACAGCCTCAAACAGAGCCTGAGCCTGAAACAGAGGCAGAGCCACAGCCACAGCCTGAGTCTGAAACAGTCCTTGATAGAGTGCCAGAGCCAGAGCCAGAGCGAAACCCTGAATCAGAGTCAGAGGGAGAACATGAATCAGAGCCAGAGCCAGAGCCAGAGCTGAATGAAAGCTAGAGCCAGAGCCAGAGCCAGAAATAGGGCTTGATACAGGGCCGGAGCGCAAAACATAGCTGCAGCCACAGCCTAGAGCCACAGCCTGAGTCTGCAACAGTACTTGATACAGTGCCGGAGCTGGAGCTGGAGCCGGAGCCTGAGCCAGAGACACAGCAAGAGCCAGAACAAAACCCTAATTCAGAACCCATTAAGAAGTATCATGAACAACATCTTAAAAGACGGAACCATGCCGGACTCTTGGAAAGACAACCTTATTGCATTAATTCCAAAACAGGGAACGGAAAATCTACTTATTAACAACTATAGGCCTATCACACTTCTAAAGAACGATTACAAATTATATGCAAATATTTTAGCCGAAAGATCAAAAAAAGGCTTCCAGATGATGATACACAATGACCAAGCTGGCTTTTTGCCCGGGAGGCACATTTATAGCAACACTAGAAACATTATAATCTTATTAGCTTATTTAGACTTAAGAATAGAAAAGAAGGCAGTCTTAATGGCTATAGATGCAGAAAAAGCTTTCGACAGGGTATCCTGGAAATTTATGAAAGGTCTGTTACACCATAACGGATTTTGGTATAAAGTATATAAAAGGGATTGAAGCAATATAATCAAAACAAAAAGCTAAAAACATAATCAATGGAAATTTATCACAGGAGTGTGAAATCAGTAAAGGGGTCAGACAAGGTCGCCCACTATCCCCCTTAATTTTCATATTAACATTGGAAGTTTTATGTAAACAAATTAGGGAATAATAAGAATAAGAATAAGAATAATTTATTATTTATACCCCGCCCATCTGGCTGGGCTTCCCCAGCCACTCTGGGCGGCTTCCAAAAGAATATTAAAATACTATAATACATCAAACATTAAAAGCTTCCCGAAACAGGGCTGCCTTCAGATGTCTTCTAAAAGCCTGGTAGTTGTTGTTCTCTTTGACATCTGGTGGGAGGGCGTTCCACAGGGCGGGCGCAACTACCGAGAAGGCCCTCTGCCTGGTTCCCTGTAACTTGGCTTCTCGCAGTGAGGGAACCGCCAGAAGGCCCTCGGTGCTGGACCTCAGTGTCCGGGTAGAACGATGGGGGTGGAGACGCTCCTTCAGATATACTGGACCAAGGCCATTTAGGGCTTTAAAGGTCAGCACCAACACTTTGAATTGTGCTCGGAAACATACTGGGAGCCAATGTAGGTCTTTCAAGACGGTGTTATGTGGTCTCTGCGGCCGCTCCCAGTCACCAGTCTAGCTGCCGCGTTCTGGATGAGTTGTAGTTTCCGGGTCACCTTCAATGGTAGCCCCACGTAGAGCGCATTGCAGTAATCCAAGCAGGAGATAACCAGAGCATGCACCACTCTGGCAAGGCAGTCCGCAGGGAGATAGGGTCTCAGCCTGCATACCAGATGGAGCTGGTAAACAGCTGCCCTGGATACAGATTTGACCTGTGCCTCCATGGACAGCTGTGAGTCCAAAATGACTCCCAGGCTGCGCACCTGGTCCTTCAGGGGCACAGTTACCCCATTCAGGACCAGGGAATCCTCCACACCTGCCCGCCTCCTGTCCCCCCAAAACAGTACTTCTGTCTTGTCAGGATTCAACCTCAATCTGTTAGCCGCCATCCAACCTCCAACCGCCTCCAGGCACTCACACAGGACCTTCACTGCCTTCACTGGTTCTGATTTGAAAGAGAGGTAGAGCTGGGTATCATCCGCATACTGATGAACACCCAGCCCAAATCCCCTGATGATCTCTCCCAGCGGCTTCATGTAGATGTTGAAAAGCAAGGGGGAGAGGACAGAACCCTGAGGCACCCCACAAGTGAGGGCCCAGGGGTCTGAACACTCAACCCCCACCACCACTTTCTGAACACGGCCCAGGAGGAAGGAGCGGAACCACTGTATAACAGTGCCCCCAGCTCCCAGCCCCTCAAGATGGTCCAGTAGGATGTTATGGTCGATGGTATCAAACGCCGCTGAGAGATCCAGCAGAACTAGGAAAGAGCTCTCACCTTTGTCCCTAGCCCGCCGGAGATCATCAACCAGTGCGACCAAGGCAGTTTGAGTCCCATGATGAGGCCTGAATCCCGACTGGAAGGGATCCAAATGGTCCGCTTCTTCCAGGCGTGCCTGGAGTTGTTCAGCAACCACTCGCTCAATCACCTTGCCCAAGAATGGAAGATTTGAGACTGGGCGATAGTTGGCTATCATGGCCGCATCTAAAGATGGTTTTTTAAGAAGCGGTTTAATAACCGCCTCTTTCAGCGAGTCTGGGAAGGCTCCCTCACGGAGGAAAGCATTCACCACCCCACAAAGCCCATCGCCCAGTCCTTCCCGGCTAGCTTTTATAAGCCAGGATGGGCAAGAATCAAGGAGACAAGTGGTTGGTTTCACTCATCCAAGCAGCCTGTCCACATCCTCGGGGGTAACAGATTGGAATTGATCCCACACAACTTGACTAGACAGGACTCTAGCACTCTCCTGCCCCGGCCCTGCTCCCACGGTGGAGTCTACCTCTTATCGAATCTGAGCGACTTTATCTGCAAAAAACTTTGCAAAGTCATTGCAGGAGATCATGTTGCCCCTACTGGGCCCTGATGGAGCAGGTGGTTCCGCTAAATTGCGAACCACCTGAAAGAGTTTCCTGCTGCTGTTTTCCTTAGATGCAATAGAGGCGGTGAAGAAAGTCTTCTTCGCCGTCGCTATCGCCACTTGGTAGGCTTGACACTGAGCTCTAACCCGTGTCCGGTCAGATTCAGAATGGGTTATCCGCCACCGGTGCTCTAGCCGTCTCAACGATTGTTTCATTGCCCTCAGATCCGTGGAAAACCATGGGGCTGTCCGGGCTCCATGCAATCGGAGAGGGCGTTTTGGAGCCAAACAGTCAATAGCCCTGGTTAACTCCACATTCCAGCGGGCCACCAGGGAATCAGCTGAAAGGCCATCAACATGGGATAAAACATCCACTACCGCTCTCTGGAAACCATTTGGATCCATTAAGTGGCGGGGGCGGACCATCCGAATCGGTCCCACCTCCCTGCAGAGGGGAAGGGTCGCGGAGAAGTCCAGTTGCACCAGGAAGTGATCTGACCATGGCACTTCTTTGGTTTCGCTTTTACTTAATATCAGATCACCAACATCCATAGAGGTGAACACCAGGTCTAAGGCATGCCCGTGGCTATGAGTTGGGCCAGACTTATACAGGGACAGCCCCATGGAGGCCATGCTTTCCACGAAGTCCCGAGCGGCCCCTTGTAAGGTCGTGTCGGCATGGATGTTAAAATCCCCTAGGACAACCAAACTAGGTGTCTCCACGAGGACATCTGCCACGACCTGAAGCAGCTCGGGCAGGGAATCCTTGGTGCAGCGAGGAGGTCGGTACACCAATAGGAATCCTGTACTGCCCCTATTGCCCAACTTCCAGAACATGCACTCAGAGAACTGGGTCTTTCCAATAGGACACCCGGTGCAAACTAATGACTTCCTAAAAATCACTGCAACCCCCCCTCCCCGCCCACAAGGCCTGGGTTGCTGTGCATAAGAGAAACCTGGTGGACATGCAGCGGCAAGGACAGGCCCATCTGCTTCATCCAACCAGGTCTCTGTCACACATGCCAGGTCAAAGCCTCCATCCACAATCAGGTCGTGGGTGGCAGTGGTTTTATTCATCATTGACCTGGCATTGCACAGCAACACTTTCAGGTCATGTGGGTTTCCCTTGTTGATTCCAGTATCCTTCCGGTCAGGACCAGACCTGGAGGCAGGGATAGTCCTCAGACAACAACTAAGCCTGCTTCCTCGGTAATGACATGGTCTGGTCTTAGCGTAACTCCTCCTCCTACCCATGATCACTGACATCGGTTGTCCGAGTGCATCCCCCCCTGTGGAAACTGCCCCAGCCATTTTGTTTGCTGGGACCCACTCCCAGGCAGCCCTGACCCCTCCCCTTAAAATCAAATTAAAGCCTATACAAAAAACAAACTAACAGAACAATAAAACTATAAAAACAAAAAACAAAGTTACAAACACAACATAATTAAATTAAACAAATTCCCCCACTCAACTAAACACTCACCCCACCCCACACACCCGAGGCCTCCCTGCAGCCCCATAAGCTGCGGAGGTGAGTATGGGGCCCGCCCCCAGGCCCAAGGTGGAAAAGGGCTTCAGGGGGGAGTGGTCCTCCCCACAAGCTCACGGCAAAGCGGCAGCAGCAATGTCCCAAGGCCTCCTTGGAGCCTTATATGCTGTGGTGGAGTATGGGGCCCGCCCCCAGGCCTAAGGTGGAGAATGGGCTTAGGGGGGGCGGTCCTCCCAGAGACTCACCGGCAAAGCAACAGCAGCAATGTCCCGGGCCTCCTTCGGGCCTTATATGCTGAGGTGGAGTATGGGGCCCACCCCCAGGCCCAAGGTGGAAAAGGGCATCAGGGGGGAGCGGTCCTCCCCAAGACTCACCAGCAAAGCAACAGCAGCAATGTCCCGAGGCCTCCTTGGAGCCTTATATGCTGAGGTGGAGTATGGGGCCCACCCCCAGGCCCAAGGTGGAAAAAGGGATTATGCTGGGAAATAGAAGTTACAAAATGAGGGCATTTGCTGACGATTTAATTATAACTACAGAGCAACCAAAACAGAGTTTAAGAAAGGCGTTGGAAATAATATATGGCTACGGTAAAGTTGTGGGGTTCAAAATGAATTTAAACAAGACAAAACTATTAGTTAAAAATATGTCGCCAGATGAAAAAGCAGAATTAGAACAAATAGACTTCCGGAGGTGGCGCGAAACGGAAATGGCGTTCCCCTTTGCGCTGTGAAGGGGAGCTGAGCAGAAAAGGGTCGTCCGCTACGGCGAAGCGGAGACCCATAAAGAAAAACCACAGGTAGAGTGAGCCTGTGGCCGTGGGACTCGGCGGGCACCAGAAGCGCCCCCCAAAACGAAGAAGGAACCCCATAAGGGGCTCCGGAATGTGGAAGGGCTGGCGCGGTGCTGTGAGTTCATCGCTCTTTCTGCGGAAGTGAAGCCGCGCAGCTGCTGCCGATGAGCGCCGACCTTTTTTCCTGGAACATTTGATTCAAAACTACAAACCCGTGAGTAAGGGGAATTTAAGAATTTCGGGACCTAAAGTGATTAAATTTGGTGAAAGCGGGGGACGCAACCAGGAAGTCCGTCTCCTTGCAGTGCTTAAAGAATTAAAGCAAAGAACTTGACAAGCTGGAATCTTTTCAAAGTGACTTTTAGAAGTTGGGGTTTTTGTGCAACATCTGAACTTGTTTTTAAGACATTAAGAGGGTTAACTTTTGTTCTAACTATTGTTGGTTACGGACTGGATTCTCCATCCTCTTTTTGTGGATTACAAATGACGGAGAAGCCCAAATTCATGGGCTGCCAGATTAAAAAAGAACTGTCAAATTGCTGAGACTGTTTAACTACTGAAAGTGATACAGTGAAGCGTTATAGACTGGATACAAATGGGAAAACTGTTTCTCGCACCTCTTTAGAGACTTTGTTTCAACTCTGGGAAAGCTCTGCATGCTAAAAGGGAGCTGAAGGATCCTTCCATTGTGGTTTAAAACTGTTTGGACTTTAATGGCGGAACAACTTTATTTTCTTTTCTGAGGCATCGCTACACTCCCCCTAGAGGATTTTGGACTTATAGCTGTCTGAGACCCACTTTTTGTTTTTATTCTCTACTGCTTTGTTGTTTACTCTCTGGAATTGTGATTCCCATGGGACTTTACACAGTTTGACCTTGGCACGTAGACAGGACTGGAATGAGTGGTACGGGCAAAACAAGATTGGCTAAAGCGAAAGCTAAACAACTAGTGCAAACAACTTTAACTTCTCAGCCACGCAGATCATCTGTCCCAGCTGTTTTAGAGATACATGAAGGGGAAACTGAGCAGACATCATAAGAAGATATGGCTACAGGAGGATCTGCAGCTGTTTTAGAACAAATTTTGGGACAATTGGAAAGTTTAAATAAGAAAGCAGATGAGCATTCGGCTAAAATTGACCAAGCTACAGCCAGTATCAGTAAACTGACTGAACAAGTTGCTCAACATACACAAGTAATTGGGAATCTTCAGGAAATAACTGCAGAAAACCGTAAATTAGCTGAGGAAGCGAACCAAAAAGCCGCGGAAGCCAACCGAAAGGTTGAAGCAGTACAGGTGGAGGTAAAGCCTTTGCACAAACAGATAAGTGAACAGCAGGCCTACCTGTCTATGATTGAACTGAGAAATAGGGAGAACAATCTCAGATTGAGAGCTATCCCAGAACTTGAACAGGGGGACTTAATAGGCTATCTGACATCATAATTTTTAAAGTTTTGGGCTATTGAAGACAAGGACTTTAAAATCGTAAGTGCTTTCAGACTGGGAAGATTGGTGAAGAAAGATAGATCCAGAGATTGTTTGATTATTCTGAGATCCAAGCAAGAGAGAGACAAAATATTAAGCCTTCATTTTGAAAAATCATTGGTTATTCAAGGTACCAGAGCAGAAATTTACAAGGATATTCCTAAGCAACTTTTGGACCTCAGATCTACATATACAGAATTAACAAGACTACTGAAAAGTAATTCCCTTCAGGTGGGAATTTCCCCAAGGACTATCTTTCAGTTTTAAAGGAAAGAAAATTAAAATTAAAACAGCAGAAGATCAAGGCAAGTTTTTGAACGACCACGGAGAGGACCTTCAGAAAGGAGCAGTAGGACCTGGGTCTTGACCACCACCTCCGCCAGCACCAGCACCCGCACCGGTACCTGCACCCTTGGGACCAGAGGATCAAAAGAAAGAGACGCCACCACCAAAGGAATAGCAGACTGATCCAGGATGTCTCTGCAGCTCCTCAGTTGGAATATTAATGGTGGGAATTCCCCGGAAAAAAGAAGAAGAATATTTCATGTATTGAGAAAAGAACAATTGGACATTATCTGCTTGCAGGAAACGCATGTGACTAGGCTCCATAGAAAAGTGCTAATTAATAAAAGACTAGGCCAAGAATTTATTTCATCGGACAGAGTCAAGAAAAGAGGAGTGGTGATTTATGCAAAGGAGAGCCTGTCACCAAAAATTTTATTCAAAGATGAGCAAGGAAGAATTTTGACAATCGAGATACAGACTCAAGGAGAAAAGTTTTTAATATTAGGAATTTATGGACCGAATGAGGGGAAATCAGAATTTTATAAGAAGCTGCATGAGACAATGCTGGACTATCTGGATTATACCAACATCATTATGATGGGAGATATGAATGGGGTGGTCTCTACAAACATGGATAAGTCACAAAATCAAAATTTGACGAAAGACGGCAGACTACCTAAAACTTTTTTTGAGTTAACTGACAATTTGGATTTGATTGACATTTGGAGGACAAAGAACCCCCTAGGAAAAGAAGGAACATTCTTTTCTGAAGCCCATCTGACATGGACAAGATTCGACCAAATATGGACAACTAGAGGACTGGCACCTAAGACTAGAAAAGTGGAAATCTGCCCTAAAACCTGCTCTGACCATAACGCTATGAAAATGGAAATGAGATTAATTCCAATCGGTTCCTTCAGATGGAAAATGAATGACACCTTGTTAAGAGATCAGGAGATTGTGAAGAAGGCCCAAAAGACTTTAAAAGATTATTTTGAAATAAATTTGAATACTACAGTGGAAAAAAGAGTAATCTGGGATGCAAGCAAAGCTGTTATGAGGGGGTTTCTGATACAACAGAATACGATAAAGAAAAGACTTTGGAATGAGAAAAAGGATAAGATCTTGGAGAGGATAAGAGATGGTGAGAAAAAACTAAGAGTAAAACCAAAATCACAGGAGATCCTGAGAGAAATTAAATTTCACCAAGCACAATATGCCAAATTGATAAACCAAGAAGTCGAGTGGAAAATTAAATTAATGAAACAAAGGTCATTTGAATCAGCAAACAAATGTGGGAAACTGCTAGCATGGCAGTTGAAAAAGAGACAAAAACTGAATACGGTTACAAATTTAGAGATTGATGGAAGAAACATCCAGAACCCCGAGGAAATTAGAAAATGTTTCCAGAGATATTTCAAACAACTTTACACGCAAGGGCAGCAAAAAGAGACTGAGATAGATCGATTCTTAAAAATTAATGGACTACCAAAGTTATCCCAGGAAAAGAGAGCAATCCTGAATTATAAAATAACACAACAAGAAATTGAAGGTGCCATTCAGAATATGCAATTAGGCAAATCTCCAGGGCCGGATGGACTTACCTCCAAGTACTATAAGACATTGAAAGACCTCTTGATACAACCATTAATGGAGGTTTGCAATCAGATTATGGAGGGGAAGAAGGCACCGGAATTGTGGAAAGAAGCATTCATCACATTGATTCCCAAATTGGAAACTGAAAAGACTCAACTCAAGAACTACCGTCCCATCTCACTCCTAAATGTGGATTACAAAATTTTTGCAGACATTTTGGCAGGTAGACTTAAAAAAGTCTTGAATGAAGTAATTCATAAGGACCAGGCAGGCTTTCTCCCAGGTAGACATTTATCTGACAATACTAGGAACATTATTGACATTTTGGAGCTTTTGCAAACAAACATGAACACTAAAGCAGTGTTAATTTTTATAGATGCGGAGAAGGCCTTTGACAATATATCTTGGAAGTTTATGAAGAAAAATCTTGAAGGGATGGGAGTGGGACAGGGGTTCGAAAATGGGATAGAGGCAATTTATTCAGAACAAAAAGCTAAATTGATAGTTAATAATGTGGTGTCAGAAGAGTTTAAAATTGAAAAAGGAACACGACAAGGTTGCCCTATATCCCCTTTGTTATTTATTTCAGTCCTGGAGGTGCTCTTGTACATGATCAGGGAGGACCGGTTGGTGGAAGGAATACAGGTCGGAGTGAAACAGTATAAACTTAAAGCTTTTGCAGATGACCTGGTCTTAACATTACAGGAGCCGGAATCTAGCACGAAAAGAGTTTTGGAATTGATTGAGGAGTTTGGTCGGGTGGCGGGATTCAAATTGAATAAGCAAAAAACTAAGGTTTTGGAGAAAAATTTGACACCTTTGGAATCAGAAAGGTTTCAGAAAGAGACAGACTTAAATGTGGTTAAAAAAGTGAAATACCTAGGGGTCAACTTGACTGCGAAAAATCTGAACTTATTTGAAGATAACTATGAAAAATGTTGGTTAGAAATTAAAAAGGACTTAGAAATTTGGTCAAGATTGAAATTTCCTTGTTGGGACGAATTGCAGCTATAAAAATGAATGTATTGCCAAAGATGTTATTTTTGTTTCAAACCCTACAGATTGTGGACAGAGTGGAATGTTTTGGAAAGTGGCAGAAAGATATCTCGAAGTTTGTCTGGCAGGGCAAAAAGCCCAGAATAAAATTTAAAATATTAACTGACGCAAAGGAAAGAGGGGGATTTGCCCTGCCAGATTTAAGGTTATATTATGAAGCTGCAACGTTCTGCTGGATGAAGGATTGGTTTCTCTTAGAAAACACTGATGTCCTAGATCTGGAAGGGTTCAATAATGCTTTTGGATGGCATGCATATTTGTGGTACGACAAGGTAAAAGTTCATAAAGTATTCAAAAACCATATTGTCAGGAAAGCAATATTTATTGTCTGGACACAGTATAAAGACTTATTAGAAAATAAGACCCCAAGATGGTTATCACCAATGGAGGCTAAGGCCCGGAAAAGACTCAATATGGAGGCCAGTTGGCCGAAATATTGGGAAATAATAGAAAAAATTGGAGACAATTGGAGGTTGCAGAGTGTGGAGAAATTGAAGAATAAGGTGCGAGATTGGTTACATTACGCTCAAGTCAAAGAGGTCTTTAATTCGGACAAAAAAATAGGATTCCAGGTGGAAAAATCGAAATTAGAAACAGAATTGTTAGAACCAAAGACAAAGGTACTTTCTAGAATGTATAATTTGCTGCTTAAATGGAACACTCAGGATGAGACTGTTAAATCAGCCATGATAAAATGGGCTCAGGATATTGGGTACAACATTATGTTCGAAGACTGGGAAAGGTTATGGACCACCGGTATGAAATTCACGGCATGTAATGCCTTGAAGGAAAATATTATGAAAATGATATATAGGTGGTACATGACTCCAGTCAAACTTGCAAAAATATATCACCTAGCTGATAACAAATGTTGAAAATGTAAGGTGGCTGAAGGGACATTCTTTCACCTCTGGTGGACCTGTCCAAGAGTGAAGGCCTTCTGGGAAATGATCTACAATGAGCTAAAAAAGGTATTTAAATATACCTTCACTAAGAAACCAGAGGCCTTCCTCTTGGGCATTGTCGGCCAGAAAGTGTTAAAGAAGGATAGAACTTTTTTAATGTATGCAACAACAGCAGCAAGAATACTTCTCGCAAAATACTGGAAGACACAAGACTTGCCCACACTGGAAGAGTGGCAGGCGCAATTGATGGACTATATGGAACTGGCCGAAATGACTGCCAGAATCCGAGATCTGGGAGAAGAAACAATGGAAGAGGATTGGAAAAAGTTTAAAGACTATTTACAAAAACAATACAAATTGTATGAGTGTTAAGAAATTGTACGATTCAGGAAAACATGGTTCCAGCAACTCGTCTGAAAGATTTAGAAAGTTAGGTGATATGCAAGAAAAGGTCGAAACTTAAAATAATGTTATGTTCAATTTAAGTTATAAGTAATTGTTAAAAATTACTTTAAGATTAGAAGTATAACATCTGAGAGGTATAAAATAAGAGCCGAAACAAGGTAATAATTTGCTGGCACTTTTATTATGGAGAATGCAGGGTAGGGAGATGTGAGGAAGTCCAGTTAGGTATACAATACAATATTGTGAACAGTTGTGTTTTTCTCTTTCTTTTTCTTTTTCCTTTCTTTTCTCTTTTTTCTTTTACTTCTATATTGATATGTGATTTTCTATTTTATGTTTGAAAACTGAATAAAATATTAAAAAAGAACAAATAATACACATTAAAATCTACCCCAAAATCAAGTATTTAGGATTATGGATAACACCAAAGAATATTAACTTATATGAAGATAATTATACCCATTGTTGGAAAGATATCAAAAGACAGTTGGAGACATGGACAAGGTTAAATTTATCATTCCTGGGCCGCATTTCGGTAATTAAAATGATAGTTTTACCGAAGCTACTCTTTCTATTCCAAACGATTCCAATTACAGGAAAGACCAGCAGTATCAACAAGCTGCAAAAAGAAATTTCTAAATTTTTGTGGAAGGGTAAAAGACCAAGAGTAAAACACAAGATATTAATAGATACTGTATAAAGAGGTGGCTACGGGTTACCGGATTTGAAGCTATATTACGAAGCCTCATGTCTTCTCTGGTTGAAAGATTGGTATTTATTAAAAAAATTGGGATATTTTAGATCTAGAAGGTCATGACACCCGTTTTGGGTGGCATGGCTATCTTAATTATGGGAAAATAAAGACGCATAGGAGTTTTTCAAATCATATAATAAGAAATGCTATATATAAGGTATGGGGAAAATACAAAAGATATTTGGAACAGAAAACCCCAAGATGGAACTCTCCACTAGAAGCAATCGCTGTTAAAAAAAAGCAACAACATCAAAGAGAACTGGATAACGTATAACACAATATTAAGGGGGGGAGGAGGGTCAACTAATATTGATAAGTTATGAGAAAATAAAAGATCACTTTTCTACTTGCCTAGATTACTTCCAGGTGAATGAAGTGTTCAGACAGGATAAGCAGATAGGTTTTGAAAAGGAGCCTTCAAGATTTGAAAGAGAACTACTGAATAGTAAAACCAAAATAATCGCAAAAATGTATAGACTTCTTTTAGGCTACGAAGTAATGGATGAGGAGGTTAAGGCTTCAATGATAAAGTGGGCCCAAGATGTGGGCCGTCCAATTATGCTAATAGATGGGGGAAACTGATGGAATGTAAATTTGAAATTTACAGCCAGCTATAATATAAGAGAGAACATGATGAAAATGGCTCATAGGTGGTACCTCACTCCTTCCAGATGATCAAGAATGTATAAAAAATTGGTGAATGCTTGTTGGAGATGTGGAGGAAATAACGGTGACATGAGGCACATGTGGTGGACGTGTGAAAAGATTAAGTTTTTTTGGGGGGGAGGGGAGAATATACGATGAATTAAAAAAGATGATGGAGGCATTTCTGTGAAGTATTTTAGATAAAGAGATCCCAAAAAATCTAAGAGAGGTATTCTTGTATGCAACCGCAGAAGCTCGTATACTTGTGGCCCAGGGATGGAAAGATCACGAGGCTCCAAAAATAACAGATTGGCAAATCAAATTACAGGAATTGGTGGAGACGGCTCAATTGACTAGCAAACTCAGAGGAATCTCAAAGCAAAAATTTGCAGAAAAATGGGATGGTTATACAAGATATGTTCAAAAATACAATAATAGTTTTGACTCCGTGCTAGCATTCGAGTGATAAAGGAACTAAATAGAGGTGGACAACAATTAAGGATTTATTATGTTTTCAGAATGTATTGGAAAATTTATATAGAAAGGATTATTGTTTTGTGTACATTCCATTTTAAGAATGGAAACAGAGCCACAGCCACAGCCACAGCCTAAGTCTGAAACAGTCCTTGATAGAGTGCCAGAGCCAAAGCGAGACCCTGAATCAGTGCCAGAACCAAGCCCTCATTCAGAACCAGAGCCTGAGAAAGAGCCAGAGCCAGAACCAGAGCAACAGCCACAGCCTGAGTCTGAAACAGCCCTTGATAGAGAGCCAGAATCAGAGAATCAGAATCAGAGTCAGAACCAGAACTTCGGTAAAGACGTGGTCTGGTCTTAGCGCAACTCCTCCTCCCACACGCGATAACAGAAATTGGGTGTTCCAATAAACACCCCCCGTAGGGAACTTGCCCCAGCCATTCTGTTGGCTGAGGCCCCAAACTATACAATAACCTAAAAAAATAGTAAAAGAAAAACAAAGCAAGAAAAAATTATGCTAAACTTAAAATAATCCCCGCCCCAACTAAACATTTGTCCCACCCCAGAAAGAAAACAACAACAACAACAAACCACCGTTTGAGGTGCAACAGAGACACAGCCATAGACAGAGCGAGACCCTGAATCAGTGCCATAACCAAGCCCTCATTCAGAACCAGAGCCTGAAAAAGAGCCACAGCCCAAACCAGAGCAACAGCCACAGCCACAGCCACAGCCTAGAGCCACAGCCTGAGTCTGCAACAGTACTTGATACAGTGCCGGAGCCTGAAACAGACACAGCCTCAAATAGAGCCTGAGCCTGAAACAGAGGCAGAGCCACAGCCACAGCCTGAGTCTGAAACAGTCCTTGATAGAGTGTTACTGGTTTCAGAACTCACAGGGTTAAAGAGTTCTGTGGTGACGTCTCTTACCTGAGGCGTGGTTAGAAACTTCTACGGGAGTGGCTTGACTCCGAGAGTTTCATTCTGGTTTCGTTTTTACGGAGAGAGGACGCAAGATGGGTCAGTTCTCGCCAGGTTGATTTAACAGCTGTTTTACTTCATGATTAAAAGCTAACAAGATAAGGAACGCCTGTGTGTTTGGATTTATTACCACAAGCTGCAATCCTTCACCGCTGTGTTTACTCTGCTAACGGCAAGAGGCAGAGGCCGGAAGGACTTTTGTATCAGACGGACAGGCAGCAGAGCTGCACAGGGAAACGTGCCAGGCTCCATGTTTGTTTTCCTTGGCACTCAAGGCACTATGGCCTCTGCGTTGCCATAGGTTATGGGCAGTTTGCCAAAGCTTTGAAGCATTGCAGGAACGTCCCACATGTGTGGGGGAGCCAGCAGGAAAGTTGCTGGGGCCAGCCGGAGCTTTGCTGTCTTTGAAGCTGGAAGGAGCTTGCTGGGAAGAGCCAATCTGCCGGAAGCCGGAGGAAGCTGATGCTGTCGTGAGTAAGCTTACCCCGGGGGAGGAGGAGATGGCTCAGTCCCAGGAACATGGCTTTGAGCTTAAGCTGCCATGTGAAAAGTTAACCACTAAGACGTGGCTGGAGTGGAGTTATTTAGCAGAGTTGTCCCTAGTTGGAGCCAATCTCTGGGAATTGGTCACACCGATGTCTACGTCAGCTGAGGCAGTTGCAAGCCAATGTGAAGCTGAGGAGCGTGTGATGGCGTTTTTGGCTGACAACGTAAGTGCTGATTTGAGGCCTATAGTTCTGGATGCAAGGAAGCCTGCGGTCGCTTGGCTAGCTCTACAGGAAGTGTGCAACGCTGGGGGCGGAAGCAAGGGCCGGGAGATGGCTGCATCAGAACAGGGGAGGCCAGAGGGCACTAAGCACCTTCGTGGAAGCCGGTGCACAGCTGGGAAAGGCTGTGGGACCCCTAAGGGGGGCAAAGAGACTATTACTACTGCTGCTGTTGCTGCCAGTTTCGCAGGGTCTGAAAGCTGCGCAGGTGATGCAACGTGTCTGCGTGAGGAGCTTGGAGAGAGGCAAGCTGCTGGGAGCCCTTTACCGACCACTGGGGGTGCAGGAAAGCGTCCTGGGAGCCCTGGAAGCAGTGGGGGGGCGGTGCGCAGTAAAAGCACAGAGAAGCCTCTTTTTCCAAAGGCTGCCAAGAGCTGTTTGCGTCGAAAGTCGAAGCCTGGGAAACAGGACACTGCTAGATGCGTCAAGGTCAGCCATCTGCTGCAGAGGGAGATAACGCCTGCAGAGTTGTCTGGGAGCTCTGAGATAAGTCCAGTCTTCAGAGCAACGCAGGATGTTGCGGTTTCGGACGCTGCCAAGGACAGAGGCAGCGGGACGTTTGTTGCTGCCATGGCAACTTTGAAAAACAATGCCAGCAGGGACACAGATGTGAAGTGGGTGTTGGACTCGGGAGCCAGTCATCACCTTATAGCGCCATCTGCTGGGGAGCTGCGGAATTGCAGGGCTGTTTCAAGTGGGACTACTGTTACATTAGCTGATGGGACACAAAAAACAGTGTGTAATGCTGCAAATGTATATATTTCTGTTTTGCAGGCGGAGCTGGAGTGCTTCATTGTACCAGGGATGAAGTGTTGCCTGTTATCGATACCTGCTTTGGCGAAACAGGGCTACAAAATTTGTTTTGAAACTAACACCTGTTCTATTTCCAGAGGGGGGAAGCTGCTTGTCGACGTGGAGGGCAAGGACAATCTCTTTGTTCTGGAGACACCTCTGGAGGGTGGTGGGAATGCAGGAAAAGCAAAGGCGCAGTGTGCTAGTGTTCCCAGCCATGATTCATGCAGCAAGGTTCAAAGGGGCAGGTTTCCCGGGGTAAAGAGGGTAACCACAAAACCTTTTGAGTTGGTTCACACAGACCTTACAGGGCCAATGAAATGTGAGAGTCTGGGTGGGGCCAGGTATCTGCTAACGATGGCAGATGTTTTTTCTCAGAATTTATGGTGTTTTTCTCTCAGGTCGCAGAGAGAGGCGGCGCAACTGATCCAGGATTGGGTTGCGGAGGTGGAACTAAGGTTCTCCACCAAGGTGCAAGAGTTCAGGAGCGACCGTGGGTCACAGTTCACTGGGTCTGCTCTGAAGGAGTTCTTCAAGGAAAAGGGAATTCGTCACCAGGTGACGGGTGCAAAGTCTCCTCAAGAGAGAGGCTTGGCAGAGCACAGGAGTGAAGCACTGGCTGGAGTTGTCAGGGTTTTGCTGTGTGACTCTGGGCTGCCTCAGAGCTTTTGGAGTGAAGCTTGGAAGTTTGCCAGCTTTGTTTTTAACAGGTCCTACAATCACGATGTAGGTGACACACCGTATTTTCTGTTGCACAAGCAAAAGCCACAGGTGCGTTTCTTCCGTTCTTTTGGTTCGAGGGCCTCAGTGCCGATACCAACAGCGCAACGGAAGGAGGGTGGTCCTAGGTTCCAGGACATGATCTTCTGTGGGTATGATCCTGCAACAAATGGGTGGAAGTTTGCATACCCAGAGGGTGATCAGACCAAGCTGCTGGTCAGCAAGCATGCTGAGTTCTTTGAGCAGGGTGGTTGGTCACGGCCTAGGTATGGTCCTGATCTTCTCTCAGAATGCTTGTCCGATTCTGAGGAGGAGGAAAGGGAGGAAGAAAAGGAGGAAGGAGAGGCAAAGGCGGAGCCTGTTGCTGAAGACCAGGTTGCTGATGATGGTCAGGCACAGGGGTGGGTTTCTCCACAGGTTAAGAGAGAACCCAAGAGCGAGCCTTCATCTCCTGTTAGCCAAGTGCAGGAGGTCCGAAGACGCAGCAAGTCAGAGGGGGAGTCTTCTGTGCTGGGAGACACACTTGCTGACCCCAGTGGGTCAGGAGGAGCGCCCGAGGTTGTGCTCCGGCGGTCAACTCGGACCACAAAGGGGGTTCCACCGGAGAGATTTCAGGTCACCAGTGCGTGGGTTGGTTTCGCACAGTGTGATTCTGGGAGTGTGGAAGGGATTCAACAATTGCCTGGGATAAATGCCAGTGGGAGGCAAAAGGCAATGGGAGGTGAGTTGAACTCAAAGAGGTCTGTAAATAGGGGTTCACAGTTTCCCTCAGGATTCGAGACGAGAGGGGGTGTTACTGGTTTCAGAACTCACAGGGTTAAAGAGTTCTGTGGTGACGTCTCTTACCTGAGGCGTGGTTAGAAACTTCTACGGGAGTGGCTTGACTCCGAGAGTTTCATTCTGGTTTCGTTTTTACGGAGAGAGGACGCAAGATGGGTCAGTTCTCGCCAGGTTGATTTAAGAGCTGTTTTACTTCATGATTAAAGGCTAACAAGATAAGGAACGCCTGTGTGTTTGGATTTATTACCACAAGCTGCAATTGCTTCACCGCTGTGTTTACTCTGCTAACGGCAAGAGGCAGAGGCCGGAAGGACTTTTGTATCAGACGGACAGGCAGCAGAGCTGCACAGGGAAACGTGCCAGGCTCCATGTTTGTTTTCCTTGGCACTCAAGGCACTATGGCCTCTGCGTTGCCATATAGAGTGCCAGAACCAGAGCCAGAGCCAGAGCTGAATGAAAGCCAGAGCCAGAGCCAGAGTCTGAAATAGTGCTTGATAGAGTGCTGGATCCTGAAACAGAGACACTGTCTGAAACTGAGCCTGACGCTTAAACGTAGCCAGGGGCAGAGGGAGAGGCAGAGCCTGATACAGTGCTTGATACAGCATAGGAGCCTGAAGCAGAGACACAGCCAGATCCAGAGACACAGCCAGAGCCAGAACAAAACCCTAATTCAGAACCAGAGCCTGAAAGAGAGCCAGAGCCAGAAACAGTGCTTGATAGAGTGCCAGAGCCTGAAACAGAGGCAGAGGCAGATACAGGGCTTGAAACAGCGTCGGAGCCTGAAACAGAGAAACAGCGTGAAACAGAGACAAAGGCTGAGACACAGGCCGAGCCTGAAATAGAGCTAGAATAAGTGCTAGAGCCAAAGACTGATACAAAGCCTAACAAAGAGCAGAAGCCTGAGCCTGAGCCTGAAACAGTGCTTGATACAGTGCCAGAGCCTGAAACAGAACCAGAGCCACAGCTACAGCCATAGTGCCACAGCCTGAGTCTGCAACAGTGTTTGATACAGTGCAGGAGTCTGAAACAGAGACACAGCCTGAAACATAACCTGAGCCTGGTTATTAGCATGGCAATTAAAGAAGAGAGCCCCTGGTGATGACCTTATATCCATTGATGCCATCAAAGCAAATAAAGATTGGTGGATCCCACTTTTAGCAGCACTTTACACGTATATAAACAAAACAGCAAAATTTCCCTCAAGCTGGAGCTCGGCGTTGATTGTATTAATACATAAGAAAGGCCCACGTACAGAGCCGAGCAACTTTAGACCAATCAGCTTGCTAAATGTCATTCGGAAGATTTACTCGGGGTACCTGCTAAACAAACTATCGAAATGGATGGAGGACAACAATATCATTGCCGATGAACAGGCGGGTTTTCGCCCTGGAAGATCTACTACAGACCAAATATTAACCTTGAATCACCTGGCGGAAAAGTATGCCGGCAAAGCCCCAAAGGTTCTTCATGTGGCTTTTAGTGACCTTAAGCAGGCATTTGATCGAATCTCTAGAAAGCAGCTATGGACAAAACTGGCTGCTACAAAGATTGATCATCGTCTCCTTCATCTGATTATCAGCCTCCATACAAACAGCTTCCTGAGAATCAGGCTAGACAATAAAGGCCTAGTCTCCAACCCTGTTACCACCAATAGAGGGGTAAGACAGGGTTGTCTACTGGCCCCAGCATTGTTTAATTTTTACATTAATTCACTGGTGACTCACATGGCCAATGATGCTTTCCACCGCCCCAAATTAGCAGGCCGATCTCTGAATGTTCTTCTGTATGCGGATGACGCCGCACTTCTTGCCAGATCCCCTATTGGACTGAGGAGAATGTTGCAAGCTCTACATGAATACTGTGATCAGCATGAGCTCCAACCCAACTATGCTAAGACCAAGATGATGGTCTTCTCTGCCCGACCGAGACTCCATCGATGGTCGATGAACGGGATCCCCTTAGAGCAGGTTAACTGCTTTAAATATCTGGGACAAGTAATACGGTCAAATAGGTCTATTCTGGCCAATAGAGACTATATAACAACTAACGCATCTTAAAGCAGCCATCCAGATTAGATCCTTATATGCCAAGAATCAGGCTCAATCAGTGAAGATAGCTTTGAGATTCTTTCAAATGAAAGTCCTGTCAAGGCTAAAATGGCCGCTGTTTCTTTAATGCGAATAAAGCTGGGTCAGCATGACTCAGCGGTCTGCACCAAGTTGTATATATAAGTTAGAAATGTTAGTTTGGGCTGTGGTTGGTGTTTGGGTTGGTTGGTGCTGGTGTGTATTCAGTCGTGTTTTGCACAAGGACTTTTAAGAATAAAACTCTGCAAGGATATTCTCGTGGACTCTTTTGTGCCGACAAGGGTCTGAGGACCAGGCTGAGGAGACAAAGGGAGGTCAGAACGCTTTCCATCTTTTTTTGCTTTTTACAAACACTGACAGGTTATGGGCCCAGTGTTTCTGAGCATGTGCAGAGTGCAAAACGACTAACAGCATTTCAGCAAGGAGCTGGTGAGTCCTGGTGGTGTACGGAGACAGTGGCTGTGCGTTGGAGCAGTTGGTGGCAAGCTGTAGCTGTCTGCAGCGGCGCTGGAGCGGCTAGGATCTGAGGATCAGGAAAGCACTCAGCGTCGGCTACTGGAACAGTTTGAACTGCTAGAGGACCACAGTAGGCGACTCACAGAGCGGCTACACCAGTTGCAGAGCCAGGCGGGACCTGAGGGTCAACAGAGGCAGCAGCTAGAAGCCGGTGAGTGCCAGCCAGGACCATCCAGTGGGACTCTGAAGAGAGAGTCAGGAGAGATTGCTGGAGACCCCACAAAAGGGGCTCAGCAAGCACCAGCAGAGATGGCAGATTTCCAGTCTTCCCAAGTTGTAAATATTGGGGGAGGCATCCCTTTTGAACTTCTCTCAGAGAGCAACTGGCTGAGTTGGTCAATTAAAATGCAGCAGTTGTTAAGGAGAGATGGACTATGGGACTGTGTTGAAACTGAGGTTTTGAGAACTGACTCTGCTGAGAAAAAACGGCTAGATGAAAGGGCCCGTGCCCAAATTATGCTGTGTTTGAGCAACTCTCAGTTATTGCATGTAGCAAATGCCAGCACAGCGTTTGAGTGCTGGAATTTATTAAGGGCAATGCATGTCAGAGAAACTGCTGGAACTATAATTTCTCTGACCAGAAGGCTGTTCAGGACTGTTATGAAAGAAGGTGAGAGTTTGGCAACTCATCTTCAAACGCTGAAATCTCTGTTTCTTCAACTACAGCAGAGAGGTAAGCGTTATGATGAGACTGACCAAACCTACATTATCCTTTCAAGTTTTCCTGAAAGCTGGTTGCCTGTGATTAACAGCATGGAGAGTATGCGTCCCCGAGATCTGACCCTTGAGTATGTGGTTGGTAGATTGACCGAAGAAGCAGAAAGAAGGTCAGATAGACAGGCTGAACTCCAAGAACGGAGGAGTTACAGCCGAGGGGGCCAGCAGCAGAATCTGCCAATGGAGCAACGCCAAGGTTTGGACTTGGCCATGGCGGTGAGGAGATGCTATAGATGCAACCAACCCGGGCATCTCCAACGTCAATGCAGGGCAAGACTTCCAGGAGACGACATGGAGCAGAGACAGCAATCGACACAGAAACGTAAGCAGAAGGGGTTCTCTTCAGGGAAGAAGAACATGCGTTCTGCTCAGTTTGTGTCTGCATTTTCTCGAGAGGAGAGAAAGATACCTCGAGGAACATGGTTGCTGGACTCTGGCAGCAGCAGGATTATCTGCAATAGTCGAGAGGACTTTAGGACCCTGGAGAAGCCAGCTGATGGAAAAGACTCAATTTATCTTGCTGATGGTCGTAGAAGCAAGATTGATGGCCAGGGAACATGTTTCCTGCAGTGCTTGAACACTACTCTACCAGAGACTCTGTTTGTCAGCAGTTTGGACTATTGTTTACTGTCTGTAAGCTGTTTGATTAATGCAGGGTCTAGTGTTAAGTTCACGCAGGATGGCTGTCTGATAAATAATGGAACTCAGGTATGTGGCCATGCAAAGATGGAAAATGGGTTATATGTAATGCAGGACAAGCCTGTTAAAGCAGCCCAGGTGGTTCAGGATAATTTGCCAGTTCACAAGGGGTGTGTACATGAACTGCACAGAAAACTGGGTCACGCCAATTTCCGTGTGCTTTCAGAGATGCAAAAGGTGTGTAAGAACCTAAAAGTAAATAGCTGTAACTGTTTCCTAGATTGCAATGTATGTAAAATGGCCAAATCTAAGAGGAAGCCTGTGGCTTCTAAAAGCGACAGAGTATCTAAAGAGGTTTTAGAACTTGTCCATTGTGACGTGATAGGCCCTTTTCCACAGAAGACTGAAGGGGGCGCCAGATATGCTTTTCTGGTAATAGATGACAAATCACGTTTTAGTTGGTTGTTTTTGTTAAAGCAGAAATCTGAGTGTTTCCCCACATTCAGAGAATGGGTTGCCCAAGCTGAAAAGCTCTTTGCTCGCCCTGTTGTGCAGTTGCAAACAGATAGGGGCGGAGAATTTCTGAACAAACAATTTGGGACATGGTTGTGACGTAAGGGGATCACTCACCGTTTGACTAACCCTTATAGCCCTGCTGAAAGTGGTCTGTGTGAAAGACGTGGGGCTGTGATACAGTCAGTAAAGGACTGCCTGCTAGTGGATGCAGGATTGGGCCACAACCATAGGCTGTGGGGCGAGGCTTTTCTGACCGCAAACTTTTTGATTAATAGAACCTGGTCTAGCTCTATAAAAGATATACCATATCGTATGTTGTTTGGGAAAGAACCAGAGTGGACAATGCTCCATAATTGGGGTTCTTGGGCACATGTAAACATTCCCAAAGCTCAGCGCCAGAAAGGGGGCGCTAGAGCGCAGAAACTGCGGTTTGTGGGATTTCAGTCCTATGGCAAAGGGTGGCGTTTCAATTTATGCCCAGGACGCGTGGTTCTGTCACGAAGCGCAGACTTCGCTGACCAGGACAGATGGACTGCGATCCATGCCAACCCTGACTGCCTACTGCCCCTGCAAGTAAGAGAAGAGGCTTCTTCTCAGCCATTGGCAACACAGGAGCAGGATGAGGAAGAGGCACAGATTTCCCCAAAAGATGTGGCAATAGATAATACTTCTCTAGAGGAAGAGGAAGAAGAGCCAGAGATAAGGGGGGAAGAAGAAGTAGTTGTGCCTAGACGCTCCCAGCGTTCAAACAAGGGTGTACCTCCTCAACGTTTGACCCTAGGAGGAGTGAGAGTATGCAATGTGAGTTGTGTGGAACCACAAAGTTATCATGAAGTCTTAGACTTACCCCCTGGGGAACGTGCTTTGTGGGAACAAGCTATGAAAGAAGAAATGGACTCTTTTAAACGTAACAAAGTGTTTGAGGTCATAATGCCGCCACCTGGTGGCAGAGTGGTGTCATGCAAGTGGGTTTACAAAAGGAAAACCCTTGCATCTGGGGAACCACGTTTTCGAGCCAGATTAGTAGCCAGAGGGTTCACTCAGATTAAAGGGGAGAGTTATGATGAAGTGTTTTCTCCCACGGTAAAGAGTGAAACTTTTCGTTTAATGCTTTCCATTGCTGCTGTAAGACAACTAGCAGTGCACCATTTTGATGTTGATGCTGCATATCTGCATGCAAATTTAGACCATGAAGTGTTAATGAGACAACCCCCTGGGTTTGAAGAGAGGAATGGTGCAGTCTGGCGTTTGAGAAAGGCTGTTTATGGTCTCAAACAAAGTGGAAGGTGTTGGAACCAGTGTTTAAATGAAGCCCTTGTAAAACTTGGTTTTAAAAGGAGTGTGGCTGATCCATGTCTGTACACCAAGGGGACAGGCAACAAATATCTAATGCTCTTAGTCTTTGTTGATGACTTGCTTGTGGCAGGGAGTTCCACAGATGAGATCCAGAAGCTCACAAGTCAATTGGAAAAGAGGTTTAAGCTTAAAGCCTTAGGGCCTGTAAGCAATTACTTGGGAGTAGAAGTAAGGCAGGAAGCTGGTGGAAGCTTCCTATTGAGCCAGAAAGAGAAAATTCTTCATTTGATAGAGCAGTTTGGCATGAAAAACTGAAAGCCAGTTCAGACTCCCATGACACCAGATTTCCCAAAGACAGTATGTGATGATGAATTTGATCAGCCTGAGTTGTCTCACTCAAAAAATAGGATCACTGTTGTATTTAAGCCAGTGGTCAAGGCCAGACATTGCATGTGCTACAAATGTTCTGAGCCAACGTGTATCTAAACCCAGTACTGCCGATTGGTGTGCTTTGAAAAGGCTTATCAGATATCTAAAGGGGACATTAAATGTATGTTTAAAGATATCTAGTACACAAGATGAAAAACTAGAAGTATTTGTTGATGCGGACTGGGGAAGCTGTGTAGCTACTAGAAAATCTGCAAGTGGAATGGTTATGATGTTTGCCAATTCCATAATTGGATGGAGGTCAAAGAAACAAGGATTTGTTGCGACCTCATCCTGTGAGGCAGAATATGGGAGCCTGTCGCTAGCATGCAATGAAATCATGTGGTTTATACAGATACTGAAAGATCTAGATTGTAAAGTAGATTTGCCTATCCAAGTGTATGAAGATAGCCAATCGTGCATTGCATTAGCGGGCTCAGAAATAATGAAATCCGCATCAAAACATATTGCTATCCGTCATGTGAATGTGAGAGATTGTGTACAGAATGGGGTAATCAAACTGGAGTATTGTCAATCACAAGATAATATTGCTGATTTGTTTACCAAGCCTTTGCCAGCAACATGTCATAATGAATTGATGACAAAACTGGGTTTGTGTATATAACGTATTCTATGTATGTACTGTTTCTGTTGGGGTTTTTCACATTTAAGAAACAGAAGGGGTGTCACGGCTAAAATGGCCGCTGTTTCTTTAATGCGAATAAAGCTGGGTCAGCATGACTCAGCGGTCTGCACCAAGTTGTATATATAAGTGAGAAATGTTAGTTTGGGCTGTGGCTGGTGTTTGGGTTGGTTGGTGCTGGTGTGTATAGTTATTCAGTCGTGTTTTGCACAAGGACTTTTAAGAATAAAACTCTGCAAGGATATTCTCGTGGACTCTTTTGTGCCAACAAGGGTCCGAGGACCAGGCTGAGGAGACAAAGGGAGGTCAGAACCCTTTCTAACTTTTTTTTGCTTTTTACAAACACTGACAAGTCCTCCCCCTTCTTTTGGTGGGCATCTCTTTAGGCTCCCGTAGGGATTTTTTGAAATTGGATTCTATCCAAACGCGATTCCTTAGAGCCATCCTTAGGATTCCCCCCTCGGTAGCGGGCGCGGTTATGAGATTAGAAGTCGGCTGGCAAGCTCTACGGCATGTGGCCTTGAAGACGAAGCTCTGGCCATGGCTCAAGCTTTGTTTTAAACCAGTGGGTATTGCCCCCTTGATATTGAGGGACGATTTCCAATCATCGTGGGAAAGGGAGGTCACTAACGAGGTTCAATCCTGCGGATTGTCTCACCTTTACTTTGAGTCTATGACGTACAATCAAGCTAGAGCTGTGATCTCCCGGAGACTGAGTGACATTGCCAGACAAGAGGACATAGGCCAGGTAAAACCAGGGATGTTCCTAGGGGACCAGATTTATTGGACCATACCAGCCCCCTACCTTGCAGAAATTCACTATGTGGAATACCGTAGACTTCTTACAGCGGCTAGATTAAATGTCCTTGACTCTGCGATATTGTGGGGAAGGTACAGGGGAGTACCATACGCCCAGAGAACCTGTCATTGTGCCATGGGTGTGGTTGAGTCCACCGAACACATTCTCTTGACTTGCCCTTCTTATACAGAGCTTAGACATAATTTTATAGACCCACTCCTATGTCAATCTAGCTTCCTATCCAGAGAAAACCAGGTTTTACACTTGCTGAATAACGTCACTAGAGCTATACATTCCTTGGTGGCCAAATTTCTTTTTGTAGCTTTTAAGCGTCGCAAGATTATAATTGACTATATTGATATGGGGCTATCTGTTTAGCCCATTTTAGTGTTGGCTAAGTTCTAAAAATTTCCTGGAGCTTTTAACTGCGTATTGACAAATGTACTTTTTTTCTGACTGACGGTCGAATAAAAGGTTGATGATGATGATTAAAGAAGAGAGAGGCAGAAAGGCATATAAATAGAGTTAAGTGCAAAGGCAAAATAATAAACAACCCTAAAGAAATAGAGAAACGATTTCTCGAATTCTTTAGAGAAATCTATAAGGAAGGAAATGAAACAACAGAAGAAGTTAAAGAACATTTAGAACAGAACTGTCTTCCGAAACTTACTAAAGAACAAAAAGAACTGTTGAATGCCCCTATTACATCGTATGAAATTCAAAGAGCAATTAAGGAAGCAAAGATAGGAAAGGCACCAGGGCCAGACGGCCTACAGGCAATATATTATAAAAAAATGGAGGACTTACTGTCTGACCCATTAAGAAGTATAATGAACAACATCTTAAAAGACGGAACCATGCCGGATTCTTGGAAAGACAGCCTTATTGCATTAATTCCAAAACAGGGAATGGACAATCTACTTATTAACAACTATAGGCCTATCGCACTTCTAAAGAACGATTATAAATTATATGCAAATATTTTAGCCGAAAGATCAAAAAAAGGCTTCCAGATGATGATGAAATAAAAATAAAAGATCACCTTTCTACTTGCCTAGATTAGGTGTTCCAATACACACACACACACCCCGTAGGGAACTTGCCCCAGCCATTCTGTTGGCTGAGGCCCCCTCTCAGGCAGCCCTGACCCTTTCCCCTTAAAAAGCAAAATACAAACCATACAATAACCTTAAAAAATAGTAAAAGAAAAACAAAGCAAGAAACAATTATGCTAAACTTAAAATAATCCCCACCCCAACTAAACATTTGTCCCACCCCAGAAAGAAAATAAAAACAACAACAACAACAACAACAACAACAACAACAACAAGCCACCGTTTGAGGTGCAACAGAGACACAGCCAGAGACAGAGCGAGACCCTGAATCAGTGCAATAACCAAGCCCTCATTCAGAACCAGAGCCTGAAAAAGAGCCACAGCCCAAACCAGAGCAACAGCAACAGCCACAGCCTAGAGCCACAGCCTGAGTCTGCAACAGTACTTGATACAGTGCCGGAGCCTGAAACAGAGACACAGCCTCAAACAGAGCCTGAGCCTGAAACAGAGGCAGAGCCACAGCCACAGCCTGAGTCTGAAACAGTCCTTGATAGAGTGCCAGAGCCAGAGCCAGAGCGAAACCCTGAATCAGAGTCAGAGGGAGAACATGAATCAGAGCCAGAGCCAGAGCCAGAGCTGAATGAAAGCTAGAGCCAGAGCCAGAGCCAGAAATAGGGCTTGATACAGGGCCGGAGCGCAAAACATAGCTGCAGCCACAGCCTAGAGCCACAGCCTGAGTCTGCAACAGTACTTGATACAGTGCCGGAGCTGGAGCTGGAGCCGGAGCCAGAGCCAGAGACACAGCCAGAGCCAGAACAAAACCCTAATTCAGAACCCATTAAGAAGTATCATGAACAACATCTTAAAAGACGGAACCATGCCGGATTCTTGGAAAGACAGCCTTATTGCATTAATTCCAAAACAGGGAACGGAAAATCTACTTATTAACAACTATAGGCCTATCGCACTTCTAAAGAACGATTACAAATTATATGCAAATATTTTAGCCGAAAGATCAAAAAAAGGCTTCCAGATGATGATACACAATGACCAAGCTGGCTTTTTGCCCGGGAGGCACATTTATAGCAACACTAGAAACATTATAAACTTATTAGCGTATTTAGACTTAAGAATAGAAAAGAAGGCAGTCTTAATGGCTATAGATGCAGAAAAAGCTTTCGACAGGGTATCCTGGAAATTTATGAAAGGTCTGTTACACCATAACGGATTTTGGTATAAAGTATATAAAAGGGATTGAAGCAATATAATCAAAACAAAAAGCTAAAATCATAATCAATGGAAATTTACATTAGCCTTTGTTCCTTTATCGCAGTTATCCGCAAAGTAATCCGTCAACTTCTTTTTTACATTTTCTACAATTTTCTGATCGTCCAAGAGATAATCTTTTAGTCTCCATCTGAAAGTTCTTGTCTCAAAGCTTTCCAATTCCAGTTCTATCGAACTGTGGTCCGAAATTACTTTCGGTCTTATTTCTATTAATTTGACTCTTGGGCATAGTTCACTCGAAATCCATATCTGATCTATCCGTGACATCGACTGGTTTGGTTTGGAATGAAAGGTGAATTGTTTATCTAACGGATGTCTGCGGTGCCAAATGTCTGTCAAATTGCAGTTTTCCACCATTGAGAAGAAGGATTTTGGTAGTTTTCCTTCTTTACTTGCTCCTTCCCTAAGTCTATCCGCTTCTAGAGAAACCACCCCATTCATGTCGCCCATTAAAATAATTTTTTGATCCATATATTCGAGTAGTTTCCCTTCTAAGTTTCTAAAGAATTCAGTCTTGTTACCATTAGGAGCGTAAACCCCAACTACAACCAGATTTTCTCCTTGCCAGTTAAGTCGAACCGCTATCATCCTCCCCTCCTCATCTTTGAAAATTGGTTTGGCTTCGATCTTATTTTTAATGTACAATACCACCCCTCTTTTCTTTTCCTTATCTGAAGATTCAAATTCATTTCCCAATCTTTTATTAATTAACACTTTTTTATGCCTTCTAGCCACGTGCGTTTCTTGAAGACAGATAATGTCCAGATTTTTCTTTTTCAGAAATTGCTCAATTTTATTCCTCTTTTTTTTTCATTCATCCCATTAACATTCCAGTTCCAAATTTTTAACCCCATGGTGCCTAACTCTCGCCTAGGTTTTCCTTTTCTTTATAGATTCGCTGGGTCTCCTCTTCCTCTTCGTCCAATCTGCTTCCTCTCCCCTCCTCCTCCTCCTCCACCCCTGGCTCTCCTGGTAGTCCTTCCTCTGGTCCCCTTGCTCCGTTCGCCTCTACTCTCAATTCCTTATATTTCCTCAGAAATTTCCCGGTTTCTTCCAGGTTTGATAACCTATGCCTCTTGCCTCTATACATAAATGATAGTCCTTCCGGGAATTCCCATCTAAATTCAATTTTGTTTTTCTTCAATGTCTGCGCCAATGATTTGTAAGAGTCTCTTCGCTTAAGTAATCTGATTGGGATGTCTTTGAAAATGATTATGTAGTTCCCATCTATGTTCAGCCTCTTTTCCCTATTCTTTTGAAGAATCCTGTTTCTCATTTCTTTATCCTTAAATGTGATCAGACAATCTCCTGTAAATTTCTTTACTTTTGTTGTTTTAACACGCATTCTAAATGCATTCTGTACATTTTTGGCCATTTCCTCTACTGATAAACCCAACCATTCCGCTAGCTCTGTTATCAGTTTCTCCTTAATATTTTCACTTTGTGTCTCAGGCACAGCTCTAAGTCTTAAATTCACTTCCCTCTGCCTCAGTTCATTCATCGCTATAACATCCTTCATCTCTTCCTGTGCTTTACTTAAATCCATCATTTCTACTTTAATCCTTTCTTTATCCCGTTTTATATCCTTTATTTTTTTTTATATAAATTTTTTTATTGGTTTTACAAAGTTTTTTTACAGACAAACAAACACATAAAAAGACATACAAACACGTATAGTTTCAAAACATTTTTTCATAAACCTCTTTTCCGGGACTCCCCCATACCCCCCCTTTCTGCATCCCAATATCCATAATTTTTTAGCAACTTCTAAATATTCCTTTCCAACCTCTGTCGTCTTAATCTTTTCTTTAATCTAATCTTATATCACTGTAACCCTTTCTTTCTGAAAACCTCGACATTTTAGCATTCATCAAGTTTATAGTAGTCTTTGAGATAAGTTTTAAATTTCTTCCATTCTTCTTCCGCCGTCTCTTTTCCCTGATCACGGATTCTGCCAGTCATCTCAGCCAATGTCATATAGTCCATCACTTTCATCTGCCATTCTTCCAGGGTGGGTAGATCTTGTGTCTTCCAATACTTTGCGATGAGTATTCTTGCTGCTGTTGTAGCATACATAAAGAAAGTTCTGTCCTTCTTTGACACCAATTGGCCGACAATGCCCAAGAGGAAGGCCTCTGGTTTTTTAGGGAAAGTACATTTAAGTACCTTTTTCATTTCATTATATATCATTTCCCAGAAAGCCTTAATCTTCGGGCATGTCCACCAAAGGTGATAAAAAGTACCTTCAGTCTCTTTACATTTCCAACACTTGTTATCAGGCAAATGGTAGATTTTTGCTAGCTTGACTGGGGTCATGTACCACCTGTAGATCATTTTCATAATGTTTTCCTTTAAGGCATTACATGCCGTGAATTTAATACCGGTGTTCCACAACCATTCCCAGTCAGCAAACATAATGTTATGACCCATGTCCTGTGCCCATTTAATCATAGCCGATTTAACTGTTTCATCTTGTGTATTCCATTTCAACAGCAAGTTATACATTCTTGACAAATTCTTAGTATTGGGTTCTAACAATTCAGTCTCTAATTTTGATTTTTCCACCTGAAAGCCAATTTTCCTATCCTGTTTAAAAATCTCCATTATTTGGTGATATTGGAGCCAATCTTGTACTTTAGGTTTCATTTTCTCATAACTTTGTAATTTCAATTTATCTCCCTCCTGTTCCAAAATTTCCCAATACTTCGGCCATCCAACCTCCATATTGAGTTTCTTCAATGCCTTAGCCTCCACGGGAGACACCCATCTAGGGGTTTTGTTTTCCAACAGATCTTTATACCTTATCCAGACATTAAACAATGCTTTTCTGACAATATGGTTTTTAAAGGCCCTATGCACCTTGATTTTATCATACCATAGATATGCATGCCAACCGAATGCATTTTTAACCGAATACAATTTTAAGTCCGGCAGGGCAAATCCCCCTCTTTCTTTAGCATCTGTCAATATTTTAAATTTAATTCTGGGCTTTTTGCCCTGCCAGACAAATTTCGAGATATCTTTCTGCCACCTCTTGAAACAGTCCATCTTGTCAAGAATCTGCAAGGTCTGAAACAAAAATAACATTCTAGGCAATACATTCATCTTAATCACTGCAATTCGGCCTAACATTGACAATTTCAAATTTGACCATATTTCTAGATCTTTTTTAATTTCTGACCAGCATTTTTCATAGTTGTCCTTATACAGATTCAAATTTTTAGATGTCAAATAAACCCCTAGGTACTTCACCTTCTTAACCACCATCAGTCCTGTCTCCTCTTGGAACTTCTCCTTCTCCATATCTGTTAAATTTTTTCCTAGAACTTTAGTTTTTTGTTTATTCAGCTTAAATCCAGCTACCTGGCCAAATTGTTGAATTATTTCTAACACCTTTTTCGTACTAGTGTTTGGCTCTTGCAAGGTCAATACTAAATCATCTGCAAATGCCCTTAACTTGTAATGTTTAGCTCCGACCTGTACACCTTTGACCTGCTGGTCGTTTCTAATCATATTCAGCAACACCTCCAGGACCGCAGACTTCCTTTAACGGTTGAATCAACCACTCCTTCAAAGATTTGTAATATCTGGAAGTCAGTCCATCTGGCCCTGGAGATTTGCCCAATTGCATATTCTGAATGGCACCCTCTATCTCTTGTTCTGTTATTCTCTGATTCAGATCCATCTTACTTTGATGAGAGATTTTTTGTAATCCATATTTCTCAAGGAATTTATCTATGTCTTCTTCATTTTGCAGTCCTTGAGCATAAAGTTTTTTAAAATAACTCAAAA
This sequence comes from Podarcis bocagei, assembly GCF_964188305.1. Lineage (NCBI taxonomy): Eukaryota > Metazoa > Chordata > Lepidosauria > Squamata > Lacertidae > Podarcis > Podarcis bocagei. The sequence goes on along the minus strand of NC_138131.1, from coordinate 5,363,199 downwards.
AGCAATTTCTAATCTCATTAGGTTTAGATATGTTCTTTCCATCCACTTCTAGGCTTGTAACTGTGTTTAGTTTCTGTCTTTTCTTCAATTGCCATGCCAGAAGTTTGCCACATTTGTCTGCCGATTCAAATGTCTTTTGTTTCATTTGCTTTATCTTCCATTCAATCTCTTGGTTCATCAATTCCATATATTGTGTTTGGTATAACTTAATCTCTCTCAAAATCTCCTGGGACTTTGGCTTTACTCTTAATTTTTTCTCTCCTTCCTTTATCTTTTCCAAAATCTTTTCCTTTTTCTCATTCTGTTTCCTCTTCTTTATTGAATTTTGTTGAATCAAGAAACCTCGCATCACAGCTTTACTTGCGTCCCAGATCACTCTTTTTTCGACATCGGCCCTTAAATTTATTTCAAAGTAGTCCTTTAAAGTTTTTTGGGCCTTCATATGAATCTCCTTATCTCGAAAGAGGGTGTCATTCATCCTCCATCTGAATTGACCAGTTGTTGTAAGTTTCATTTCCATCTTCACGGCGTTATGGTCGGAGCAAGTTTTTGGGCAGATTTCTACCTTCTTAATCTTTGGAGCCATCCCACTAGTAATCCAAATTTGATCAATTCTGGTCCAGGTCATCGTTGCTTGGGAGAAAAAGGTTCCCTCTCTCTCAAGAGGGTTCCTTGTTCTCCATATGTCTATTAAATCCATATTTTCCGTCATTTCAAAAAAGGTCTTCAGAAGTCTCCCTTCCTTAGTGACTGTCAATCTTTGTGTCTTGTCCATGTTTGTGGAGACCACACCATTCATATCTCCCATAATTATCATATTGTAATCCAGATAGTCCGTCAGAGTTTCATGAAGTTTCTTGAAGAATTCTGCCTTGCCTTCGTTTGGTGCGTAAATTCCCACTATCAGAAATTTTTCTCCTTGTACTTGTATTTCAACTGCCAAATATCTTCCTTGTTCGTCTTTAAACATCATTTTTGGAGCCCACTTCTCTTTTACATAGATCACAACTCCTCTTTTTTTGACTTTGTCCGATGAAATAAATTCTTGTCCTAGTCTTTTGTTTATAAGTAGTCTCCTGTGAGCTCTGGTTATGTGGGTTTCTTGTAAACATATCAAATCCAGTTGTTCTCTATTCAGAATATGAAAAACTTGTCGTCTCCTCAAAGGCATATTGAGCCCATTACAATTCCAACTAAGGAATTGCAGGGCCATCTTGTTATTTTTCTAGTACGCCTCCAACCGCTCCAAGCTGTTGCTCTTCCTCTGATGGTGGTGGGTGGTGTCCGAACGATAGGTTCAAAATGTCTATTGCTCTCCTCTGTTCTGCAATTGGGTCCACAGTTCCCTTCTGTAGGTCCTCTCGATTTCTTTCCAAGAATCTCTCTTTATCTTGTATCGTCTTTATTTTCACCTTCTTTCCCTTGTAATCAAAGGACAGTCCCTGTGGGAATTCCCACCTGAAGAGGATGGTGTTCTTCTTTAACAGATAAACCAAATCCTTGTAGAAAGCTCTCAGATCCAAGATATATTTAGGGATGTCTTTAAAAATCTGTATAGATGAGTTTCCAATTTGCAAGGCCTTTTCAAAGTGTAGTCTTAATATTTTATCTCTTTCTTCCTTGGATCTAAGGGTAATCAAACAATCCCTCGGAGTCTTTCTGTTCTGTCTTTTACCCAGTCTGAACGCTGTTGTAATTTTGAATTCGTCCTCCTCCAAATCTTCCCAGCAGTCAGAGAACTCTCGTGTTAGGAACTCCACAAGGTTGTCTCCTTCGTTCTCTGGAATTAATCTCAATTTCAAATTTCTCTCTTTTCTCTGTAATTCCCACAAAGCCAGAGTTGCATCATGTTCATGTACCTTTTTGGCAATCGGTTCTGTCAGAGGCTGCCTCAGGTCTCAGCTCACAAAAGACCAACGCCAAGCTCTTCTTATATACAAGGATGTTTATTGCAGTTCATTATTGGTTCCACAACCGAGGCGCGCAGCCCCGCGTCTCTTAACGTCAGACATTTGAAGTCCCCTCTGAGTCGGTCCCGCCTCTACACCAACTTAAGAGGCTTGTGCTAGACCACCTCTTCCTGTCTTTCCTTTTCCGCAGGGTCTTTCTGCCCCCCTGGGTTCCTTCCCTCCTGCTCTCTCCTGAAGCGGATTCCTCAGATGCCTGTTCCCCCCTCCTTCGTGCTTTGGGGCTAGGCTCCTCCTCCGGGCTTTCTCCATTTCCGCGCGCCTCCACATTTGAACTTGGCGCGCGTTCGCTACCCCTGACCTTCCTTTTGACACTTACACTACTCCCTGTACTACTCTCCGCCTCTTCCGGCAGGACGTCCTGCCCCGATCTCCTTGCCCTGTCTCTTTCCTGCTCCGCTCCGTGTGTCACACTGGGAACTCCCCTCTCTTCCCTTCGTTCCTGCTGGGAAGCCGGCCCTGATCTCCCACTCCCACTCGGGGTTTCCCTGCTGCTTCCCTGCTCCTGGCAGGTCCCCCCTGTGACTCCCCTTGTCCTGACTAGGGGCGCCCCCTCCTGAGAATCCTCCGATTCGCTTGAGAGACTCATGGAAGATCTCAAGTCATTGTCATCCTCTTCCTCACTGTCCTGGGATTCTTCCTCGTCGCTCTCCGTCTCCTCCCTCACCTGTGCCTCTGTCTCTGAACCCCTGACAGGTTCTAAGTTCTCTTGAGTCTCTCCAGCGATGGTTCTAGCTTCTTCTGCAATTTTTCGTGTTGCTGAATTTTCCTGCACGAGCCTGTTTATAGATTCTGTGTTCAGGTCTAATCTTGCTGTTAATTCTGTTAATTTTTGTGTATTTTCTGAACTCTGCTTTGTTAGAGTTTCCAGGGATTGGTTTATCTTAAGTAGAGCTTGTGTCACTGCATCCATGGAGACGGCTGTCACTTTTTCTTGTCCTGTTGTTCCTGTAGGGGTTGCGCCTGTAATCGAGCCTCTCTTCTTTTGTTGCTGTTGCTGTTGCTGGTGTTGTTGTTGTCTAGTCTTGGCTCTTGTAGCTATCTCTTCTGGTGGACCACTCATATCCCAAGGTCGTTTCCCACGGGAACCGTCTCCCGAAGAAAAATTCCACTGTCCTGAGCTGTAGCAACCCTTACTTTACCCTCTAGGGGGAGCAAATCAAAATGTCCAAGCAGGGAGACAAAGAAAATGTCCAAGTACGGAGACAGAGAAAGTTTAAAACAAGTATATCAGGAGGCTTGTAAATGTGAATTGCAGCACTTTTCCAATGGATACTGTCTCAGCCTACGCTAATATACTGTAGCAGGGAAATCCAAGGACTTTGTATCAAGTAAAACTTCCACCATGTAACTTTCACAAAAGTTTAAAGTCAGGTCAGTGCACTATTGTCTTATTTAGCAGTCCGTTTCAGGTTATTGAGGCAGCAGAGGGCTTTTTCTTTTAAGTATAACATGCAGTTCTTAATGTCTCTTTTTCCTCCCCTCTGCCCTGCTAGCTAGAGGGGAGGTCTAAAGTCCAAGTGTCAGGTTTAAATAATCCGAAACAATGTCTCTTGCGGATGCAGCTTTAGAGTTTCGTTGCTTTCACTGTCATGCAGTCGGGGGAAGGCAGACTTCCTTAATTTTCACTTCCCCCGTTTTCAACCAAATTTCAAAGATCTTTAATTTCAGATAGACGTTCAATCCTACTCACGGGTTTTTTCAGTCCAGAATTTACAGGAAGGAATCGGCGCTCTCCGCTAATGGCGACGTGGCTTCACCCTGCGGGCTGGGTAGCGATTCTCAGCACCGCGCTCCCCTGATGTCGTTCCGGAGCCTTTAAAAAGGCTCTTTCTGCGGTAAAGGGGGGGCGCTCCTGGTGCCCACCGAATCTCCTCGTTCACAGGCTTCCGCGCCTGTGATTTTAGGGGTCCCCCGCTTGCCGTAGCGGGTCAGACCCGAACACGCAGAGCAGTCCTCCTCCGGAGCTCGGAAAGAGGACCGCCATTAGCGCTGGCGCCGACCGGAAGTTTATATCCTTTAATTCCAGCCTTGTCCTCTTTAATCCTTCCTCTGCGAGCTGCGTTCTCCTAAACACTTCCTTTATTTGGCCTTTTAGTTCATTAACAGTTTCATCCATTTTTTTTATCCATTTTCCCAATCTTATTATCCACCTGCTCTAGTTTGTGTTCTAAATTATTTGACTCTGCTTAATTTCCGCAAACATCTTCAAGATATCTGTCTTAAAATCTGTCTCTTGTTTAGAACCTCTCCTATCACCAGGGGTCCCCCCATTCGCTCCCTTCTTCGCTGTATGTGACATCTTAAACTCTTATGTTTCCCCCGTGCCCATACAATGCCTTCCCCACCAGAATTATTTTCTAATACTTTACTTTATGTTTCCCAATTAATCAGTTTTCCTTATGCTAACTTTCCAGTTTTTATCTTTACCAATGTCCTTCTTACTGTTAGTACTGGTCAAAGTTACCAACCCCTTACATATACATGTTTTCAGAAGGTCAATATAAGGTTCTTGTTGTAAATTCTTCTTATCTCCACTCGGGCTATTCCACTACCGGAGGTTCTTCTCGCCTCCAATCAGGCTAGTCCATGTTACTAGGTAGGCATACGGAAGAGATTAATAGAGGGGAGATAAAGAGAGAGGAAAGAAAGAGCGAACAAAGGAAAAAGGAAAAAGAGCAGGGGAAGCAGAGAGCGATCGGAAGTCAAATAATCTCCATCCTGCCACTAGAGGTCACCAAGTCTCTATGAGATAGCGTAGTTTCCAGAAATGTGGCAGTGTCTTGTTTCTCCGGAGATTTAGTCTCTCATACAAATTGAGGGTCCCAAATTGCCAGTCCCAGAAAAAAAACAATTAGGGAAAAAAATAGTGCGCGTAGGAATCCCAGCATATATATATTTTTCGCAGCCAAAGTAAATGTAATTGTCCTCTTTTTTACTTTTCTCAACTCACTACGCTCAAAAGTTCCCTAATGGCGACGGAGCCTTCTCTTCCGGTTTCAGTGTTTCTTACACTTCAGACACAAAGATGGGGAAGCACCCCTCCTCCTCTTCGCACCCTCCATTTCACCAAGAATTCTGAATTCCAATACTTTGTCTCTGGCCTCCCTTCTCTTCCCTCCGTTCTCTTAGTATAAAGTTCCTACTTAAAGAGTTACTCTTTGGGGGGGGGGAAGAAACATGAGGAGAGAACAACGTATCCGCTAAGGCGACTCACTTTCACTTTTCCCAGCACTGGTATCGCGTTGCGTCAGGGTTGATTTCGGCTTTCAGCTAAACTCCGTTTACTTCTCTTTGTTGCTCCGAGACTTCCTTGTTGTTATTGCCACAAGATTTTAAATGTTTTGAGTTCGGAGTCCTTTAATTTGAGAGCGTAGCGCTCTCTCAGCAAGCTCAGGGCTTCGCTACCTGAAGGTGGATAATGGCTTCCCTCGACCTGCTAGACCGCTCCGCCGCTCTCTTCACTTCTTCCGAAGCTACCTGGCTGCCGGGTTGGTCGCTTCTGGTCGCGCCGGGAACCAGACCTTCTGAACACCCTCCAGAAGTATTTTGGGGAGTCTCCGCACCCTGGAGCTCCCCTAATCCTTCAGGATAGCCAGGGGTCTCCCTCTCGGTAAGATCCCTGCTTGCAGTGAGATCGTGCTCCACCGGAAGTCTCAAGTTAAAGAACATTTAGAACAGAACTGTCTTCCGAAACTTACTAAAGAACAAAAAGAACTGTTGAATGCCCCTATTACATCGTACGAAATTCAAAGAGCAATTAAGGAAGCAAAGATAGGAAAGCCAGCAGGGCCAGACGGCCTACCGGCAATATATTATAAAAAAATGGAGGACTTACTGTCTGACGCATTAAGAAGTATCATGAACAACATCTTAAAAGACGGAACCATGCCGGATTCTTGGAAAGACAGCCTTATTGCATTAATTCCAAAACAGGGAACGGACAATCTACTTATTAACAACTATAGGCCTATCACACTTCTAAATAACGATTATAAATTATATGCAAATATTTTAGCCGAAAGATCAAAAAAAGGCTTCCAGATGATGATGATACACAATGGCCAAGCTGGCTTTTTGCCCGGGAGGCACATTTATAGCAACACTAGAAACATTATAAACTTATTAGCGTATTTAGACTTAAGAATAGGAAAGAAGGCAGTCTTAATGGCTATAGATGCAGAAAAAGCTTTCGACAGGGTATCCTGGAAATTTATGAAAGGTCTATTACACCATATGGATTTTGGTATACAGTATATAAAAGGGATTGAAGCAATATAATCAAAACAAAAAGCTAAAATCATAATCAATGGAAATTTATCACAGGAGTGTGAAATCAGTAAAGGGGTCAGACAAGGTCACCCACTATCCCCCCTAATTTTCATATTAACATTGGAAGTTTTATGTCAACAAATTAGGGAAGAAAAAGAAATAAAAGGGATTATGCTGGGAAATAGAAGTTACAAAATGAGGGCATTTGCTGACGATTTAATTATAACTATGGAGCAACCAAAACAGAGTTTAAGAAAGGCGTTGGAAATAATATATGGCTACGGTAAAGTTGCGGGGTTCAAAATGAATTTAAACAAGACAAAACTATTAGTTAAAAATATGTCGTCAGATGAAAAAGCAGAATTAGAACAAATAATACACATTAAAATCTACCCCAAAATCAAGTATTTAGGATTATGGATAACACCAAAGAATATTAACTTATATGAAGATAATTATACCCATTGTTGGAAAGATATCAAAAGACAGTTGGAGACATGGACAAGGTTAAATTTGTCATTCCTGGGCCGCATTTCGGTAATTAAAATGATAGTTTTACCGAAGCTACTCTTTCTATTCCAAACGATTCCAATTACAGGAAAGACCAGCAGTATCAACAAGTGGCAAAAAAGAAATTTCTAAATTTTTGTGGACGGGTAAAAGACCAAGAGTAAAGCATAAGATATTAATAGATACTGTAGAAAGAGGTGGCTACGGGTTACCGGATTTGAAGCTATATTACGAAGCCTCATGTCTTCTCTGGTTGAAAGATTGGTATTTATTAAAAAATTGGGATATTTTAGATCTAGAAGGTCATGACACCCGTTTTGGGTGGCATGGCTATCTTAATCATGGGAAAATAAAGACGCATAGGAGTTTTTCAAATCATATAATAAGAAATGTTATATATAAGGTATGGGGAAAATACAAAAGATATTTAGAACAGAAAACCCCAAGATGGAACTCTCCACTAGAAGCAATCACTGTTAAAAAAAGCAACAACATCAAAGAGAACTGGATAACGTATAACACAATATTAAGGGGGGAGGAGGAGGGTCAACTAATATTGATAAGTTATGAAAAAATAAAAGATCACTTTTCTACTTGGCTAGATTACTTCCAGGTGAATGAAGTGTTCAGACAGGATAAGCAGATAGGTTTTGAAAAGGAGCCTTCAAGATTTGAAAGAGAACTACTGAATAGTAAAACCAAAATAATCACAAAAATGTATAGACTTCTTTTAGACTACGAAGTAATGGATGAGGAGGTTAAGGCTTCAATGATAAAGTGGGCCCAAGATGTGGGCCATCCAATTATGCTAAAAGATGGGGAAAACTGATGGGATGTAAATTTGAAATTTACAGTCAGCTATAATATAAGAGAGAACATGATGAAAATGGCTCATAGGTGGTACCTCACTCCTTCCAGATGATCAAGAATGTATAAAAAATTGGCGAATACTTGTTGGAGATGTGGAGGAAATAACGGTGACATGAGCCACATGTGGTGGACGTGTGAAAAGATTAAGAATTTTTTTTTTTTGGGGGGGGGAGAATATACGATGAATTAAAAAGATGATGGAGATAACTTTTACGAAAAAACAGAGGCATTTCTATGAAGTATTTTAGATAAAGAGATCCCAAAAAATCTAAGAGAGGTATTCTTGTATGCAACCGCAGAAGCTCGTATACTTGTGGCCAAGGGATGGAAATATCACGAGGCTCCAAAAATAACAGATTGGCAAATCAAATTACAGGAATTGGTGGAGACGGCTCAATTGACTTGCAAACTCAGCGGAATCTCAAAGCAAACGTTTGCAGGAAAATGGGATGGTTATACAAGATATGTTCAAAAATACAATAATAGTTTTGACTCCATGCTAGCATTCGAGTGATAAAGGAACTAAAAGGAGGTGGACAACAATTAAGGATTTATTATGTTTTCAGAATGTATTGGAAAATTTATATAGAAAGGATTATTGTTTTGTGTACATTCCATTGTAAGAATGGAAACAGAGCCAGAGCCACAGCCACAGCTGAAAAAGTCCTTGATAGAGTGCCAGAGGCAGAGCGAGACCCTGAATCAGTGCCAGAACCAAGCCCTCATTCAGAACCAGAGCCTGAGAAAGAGCCAGAGCCAGAACCAGAGCAACAGCCACAGCCACAGCCTGAGTCTGAAGCAGCCCTTGATAGAGAGCCAGAATCAGAGAATCAGAATCAGAGTCAGAACCAGATCTTCGGTAAGTACGTGATCTGGTCTTAGCACAACTGCTCCTCCCACCCGCGATAACAGAGTTTGGGTGTTCCAATACATCCCCCCGTAGGGAACCTGCCCCAGCCATTCTGTTGGCTGAGCCCCCCCCCCCCCCCAGGGAGCCCTGACCCTTTCCCCTTAAAAAGCAAAATACAAACTATACAATAACCTTAAAAAATAGTAAAAGAAAAACAAAGCAAGAAACAATTATGCTAAACTTAAAATAATCCCCGCCCCAACTAAACATTTGTCCTACCCCAGAAAGAAAATAACAACAAAAACAAACCACCGTTTGAGGTGCAACAGAGACACAGCCAGAGACAGAGCGAGACCCTGAATCAGTGCCATAACCAAGCCCTCATTCAGAACCAGAGCCTGAAAAAGAGCCACAGCCCGAACCAGAGCAACAGCCACAGCCACAGCCACAGCCACAGCCTAGAGCCACAGCCTGAGTCTGCAACAGTACTTGATACAGTGCCGGAGCCTGAAAGAGAGACACAGCCTCAAACAGAGCCTGAGCATGAAACAGAGGCAGAGCCACAGCCACATCCTGAGTCTGAAACAGTCCTTGATAGAGTGCCAGAACCAGAGCCAGAGCAAGACCCAGAATCAGAGTCAGAGTGAGACCATGAATCAGAACCAGAGCCAGAGCGAGAGCTGAAAGAAAGCCAGAGGCAGAGGCAGAGGCAGAGGCAGAGGCAGAGGCAGAGGCAGAGGCAGAGGCAGAGACAGAGACAGAGACAGAGACAGAGACAGAGACAGAGACAGAGACAGAGACAGAGACAGAGCTTGATACCGGGCCGGAGCGCAAAACATAGCTGCAGCCACAACCTAGAGCCACAGCCTGAGTCTGCAACAGTACTTGATACAGTGCCGGAGCTGGAGCTGGAGCTGGAGCCGGAGCCAGAGCCAGAGACACAGCCAGAGCCAGAACAAAACCCTAATTCAGAACCCATTAAGAAGTATCATGAACAACGTCTTAAAAGACGGAATCATGCCGGATTCTGGGAAAGACAGCCTTATTGCATGAATTCCAAAACAGGGAACGGACAATCTACTTATTAACAACTATAGGCCTATCGCACTTCTAAAGAACGATTATAGATAGATAGATAGATAGATAGATAGATAGATTCTTTATTGTCATTACACTAGTGCAACATTGCACAAGTGCAACGAAATTGGATGCCATCCCTTAAAAACAACAAAAGCAAAACAACAGCAACAACCAAACAAACCACCTTCCAGCCACACCCACACCACACATAAATTATATGCAAATATTTTAGCCGAAAGATCAAAAAAAGGCTTCCAGATGATGATGATACACAATGACCAAGCTGGCCTTTTGCCCGGGAGGCACATTTATAGCAACACTAGAAACATTATAAACTTATTAGCGTATTTAGACTTAAGAATAGAAAAGAAGGCAGTCTTAATGGCTATAGATGCAGAAAAAGCTTTCGACAGGGTATCCTGGAAATTTATGAAAGGTCTGTTATACCATATGGATTTTGGTATACAGTATATAGCCCTGGCTACCTGGGGTCCCAAACAGCACAGAATGGGGCCGCACCAATTGAACTACAACACCTTATGGTTCCGGTACGTCTATACCCTCCAGGTGGACCCTGGATTCTTACCCATGCTCTAGTGGATTTGGGGGCAACCCGCTCCTATATGGACGCTGCTTTTGCTGCCCAGCATCGGGTGCCACTTCGGAACAAGCCAGAACCGGTACAGGTGGAGGCAATCGACGGACGGCTCCTGCGTTCGGGTGCCGTTACTCAGGAGACCCAGCCCCTGGTCGTGTGCCTCCAGCAGCACCGTGAGATGCAAACTTTGGATATTGCCTCCATGCCCCAGTTCCCCCTGGTGCTTGGGATGGACTGGCTGGAGGCTCACAATGTGCAGATTGACTGGGTCAAACGGACTGTACACTTCCCAGACCCAAGTTCTTCTGCTGAGACTGAGATGCTAGCAGCTGCGCCCACTGAGGAGGCTGCTGCAACGCTCCCCGCTGAGTACCGGGACTATCACGACGTGTTCGAGGAACGGGGGGCAGACCAGCTGCCGCCGCATCGGTCCTTTGACTGTGGCATAGACCTCCAGCCCTGAGCGCCCCTACCGGTGAGTCGCTTATACTCTTTAACAGAGCCAGAGCGCGAGGCTTTGCAGGACTTCTTGCGCAAGAACCTGGAGCGTGGGTTCATTAGGCCTTCTACCTCGCCCACTGCTGCGCCAGTGCTCTTTGTTAAAAAGAAATGTGGGGAGCTCCGCCTTTGCCATGATTACCGGGCCCTGAATAAAATTACCATCCCAGACTGGTACCCCTTGCCCCTTATTTCGGAGTTACTGGAGCGGGTGCAAGGGGCGCAGGTGTTCACCAAGCTAGACCTCCGGGGTGCCTACAATTTGATTCGGATCCGAGCCGGGGATGAGTGGAAGACAGCATTCGGGACCCGGTACGGGCAGTTCGAATACCTAGTTATGCCCTTCGGTTTGTGCAACGCGCCTGCTGTGTTCCAACGGTACATCAACCACGTGTTCCAGGACTTGCTAGACAAGTACGTGGTGGTGTACTTGGATGACATTCTGGTTTACTCCTGTAACCCGGCGCGCCACGAGGGTCATGTCCGGACCGTGCTGCAGCGCCTGCGCGAGCACCGTCTGTATGCGAAGCTCAGCAAGTGCGAGTTCCATCAGCGGTCAGTGGACTTCCTGGGTCACCGACTCTCACCAGGTGGGGTGCAGATAGATCCTGGGAAGGTGGCAGCGGTTCAAGAATGGGCGGCACCTCGGAACTGCAAGGACCTACAGCGTTTCCTGGGGTTCGCCAACTATTACCGGACCTTCATTGCGGATTATGCTCATCGCACCACCCCGTTGACCCGGCTACTGCGCCCCAAGACGCCGTTTTCCTGGGACAAAGAGGTAGAGGAGGCATTTCAAGGGTTGAAGGCCTGTTTCCAGAGAGCGCCAATCTTGCAACATCCGGATCCTTCTCGACCCTTTGTGGTAGAGACTGACGCCTCCAGTACGGCTCTCGGTGCCGTCTTGTCTCAGCAGTGCGGACCGGAAGCGCCACTCTTACCCTGCGCCTACTATTCGCTCCTCCCAGCGGAGCGTAACTATACCGTGTGGGAGCGGGAACTACTGGCCATCAAGGTGGCCTTTGAGGTTTGGCGCCACCATCTTGAGGGGGCTCGACACCCGGTGGAGGTGAGAACCGACCACCGGAACCTGGAATACCTCCAGACCACCCGCAAGCTGAACCAAAGGCAGATCCAGTGGGCGTTGTTCTTTTCCCGGTTCCAGTTCCGGATCCGCTACATCCCTAGCTCCCAAAACCAGAAGGCGGATGCCCTGTCCCGGAAACCTGAAGACAACGCAGACACGGTACAGCACGCAGTACCCACCACGATCCTACCACCAGCTGCATTCCTGGCCACCCAGGAGGTTGAGCCACTGCAGGCTCGGGTGCGGGAACAGCAGCGGGTCAATGCTTGGGCCCAGGAATGACTCCGGGAACTGGCCGAAGGGTCATGCCCTCAGTATCCAGGGCTGGTCTTGCATCAGGGTCTTCTGCTGCACCACGGGCGTCTGTACATCCCACCAGGGCCGCTGCGGGCTGAGGTTCTCCGGATGACCCATGATGCTCCAGCAGCGGGGCACTTTGGGCGGTATCGGACCACCCATCTGCTAAGCCGTGAGTTTTGGTGGCCCCGTCTGAAGGCTGACGTGGCTCGCTACGTCGCTGGTTGTGATGTCTGCAGGCGGGCCAAGGGGCCTACCGGGCGACCCCCCGGCCTTCTTCAGCCGTTGCCGGTTCCACCACGTCCTTGGCACACAGTTTCTCTGGACTTTGTAGTGGAGCTACCCCCGTCTCGGGGCTGTACCTGCCTCCTAGTTTTCTCCGACCATTTCACGAAGATGGTGCACTGTGCCCCCTGCCCATCCGTACCCTCAGCTAAGGAAACCGCTCAGCTGTACCTTCAGCATGTCTTCCGCCTGCATGGCCTACCTGAGCGTGTGGTGTCCGACCGTGGCGTTCAGTTCACGGCCCGGGTTTGGCGTGCTTTGCACCAGGCCCTCGGAACAGAGGTCTGTCTCTCATCTGCTTACCACCCACAGACTGATGGCCAGACGGAACGGGCGAACGCGGTGCTGGAGCAGTACCTCCGGTGCTGGAGCAGTACCTCAGGAGCAGGGACACATGATCAGATTGGCCTAGTTGTGCGAGTGGTTCGGCCTTATAGGCCTGTTTGACATTTGTATACAGCCTGTCCAGAGTCCTTTCTCCCCTGGTTGCACACTTTATGTGTTGATAGAATTTAGGTAGGACCACTTTCAAATCTGCCTGGTTGAAATCCCCGCATACAAGAAATGCAGCCTCGGGATACTTGCCTTGTTGTCTCCTGATGGCATCATGCAGAAGACCCATTGCCTCATTGATGTTCGCATCAGGTGCAATGTATACTATAGTTATCAGTACTGCTGTAAATTCTCGGGGGAGATATATAGGTCTGCATTTAAGCGTCATAAATTCCACAGTTGGGGAGCAATGACTGGCTATCACAGCGTGGTTTGTGCACCAGCTGTTATTCACGTATGCACACAAACCTCCCCCCCTTCTTTTACCAGAGTCCTCTGTTCTATCATGGCGGAACACTGTATAGCCTGTTAGTTCTATGGCTGAGTCAGGAATAATTGGTGTCAGCCAAGTTTCTGTAAGCAGCAGAAGACAGCATTCACTCAGAGTTTTCTCCGTTGCTATCCACAATTTCCACTCCTCCAGCTTATTCACCAAAGATCTCACATTCGCATAGAAAATTCTGGGAAGCGGTAAGTTATAATGTTGTGTCTTCAACCTTAATTGCCTTAATCGCCTTCCTCCTCTGCAGCCTCTCTTCTGTTTACGGTCTCTCCTGTGTCTCTTTACTCCCCAGTTCTTTGAAGTGAAAAAATCTTCCTTGCAGACGCGGAGACACTCACAATTTGTGCAGCACTCACTCCTTAGCCGAATAGATAACATGTCCTGCCGACTATAAACAAGTCTATTTTGGCAGGACAAAAAAGCCAAATTCTGAGTTGAGGAGCAACCAGCCGCTGCATCTACACGCGCCGCCATCTTATCTCTTTTGCAAAGACCCTCAATATTTCTTCCTTTTGCTTAACCCAACAGGTATCAATAGGTGAAATCCTTGGCTCCTGCCTTATCCCTGTTTGCCATGACCCTTTTGACATACAAAATGATACCTGGTTTTTCCCATCCCTACCCCAAAACGATTCTCTCCGCACCCTTGGTTATTCCGGTTACCACAACTGGGGTAACCAAGTGCGCCGACACCCACCTTTGGCCATTGATTTGTTGACCCCATACGTGGCTTCTTTTAATGTCACCTGTGCCCGTATGGTCAATTGCACAAAATCCAACTGTGTGGAAATGGGCAAGGATAATTTCCAGTGCTCTAATTATGTCAATATTTCTTATGTATATAAATACAAAGAACTACCTGCTGGCTGGTTCTGGATGGGTCCTGGCTATACATTTAATTACATTCCAGCAAACATCAGCCATGGCACACCCTGCTGCTTAAGCCGTTTGTCCATCGTATTACCCAAAAAGCATCATTTGACCCGCTCTCGATATCGCCGCTCTATTGCATTGACTAACGATTGTGACGATTCAATTTCTCTTCCCAGTAGGTCTGAATATATCTCTTTAGCTGTTTCTCTCCTAGGAGTCCCTGGATTGGCTGTACGCAATAGTAGGAACATTAACTCTTTAGCTTGTTCTGCAGCAAAAGCCCTGAATTTTACTTCTCAAGCGCTTCATCTTCTAAAAAAAGAGCAGAGTGAACTCCAGCATGGTCTTCTGCAGAACCGCGCTGCTATCGATTATCTATTGATGCTTCATCATTACGGCTGTGAACAAGTGGATGACATGTGTTGTTTTAATATTACTGATAATTCCAAAGCCATCCAAAAGCAAATCTCTCATCTGCAAAATCTTACACACCACATTAAACAGGACGTTGGACTTTCTGGCCTGTGGGACTCATTCACCCAGTGGCTCACTGGCTGGTTGCCAAACCTGAATTGGCTTCGTAATCTCTTTCAATATGCCATTATTATAATATGTATATTGATTTTGCTATGTTGCTTCCTCCAATGCATTCCTGGACTCATAAGTCTTTTGTCTCAGTTTCTCTCTCCCCCTCAGCCACCCAATAAAATCATTGCTGCCTACTTTGCGAAATTGCAGCACCAGCAGTAAACATTAGGGGAGATGTGGCGGACTTATTTCGGGCATGCGCTGGCATACCACGTATCCCGAAGTATTTTTGTCTTATTCACCCAGAACACCTCGCAAATAAGAAAAGAAAGGGGGAGATGAAGGAAAGCATTGCTTTTGCACATGACCGTGGCATGATGGGAAGCATTGCTTCTGCACATAACTGTGGCATGATGGGAAGTCTTGCTTCTAAGCTTTGTTCTGCTCATGCTGCTCAAACCGTGCTGATGCTAAGACATTCGCTCATCGCCCTGGTACGTTCTGTTCACCTTGAGTTCACACCATATCTGTCAGGGAACTGCCATCGGAGCCAAGAGTGGAGGTAAGGCTCCCCGACCATGCAGGAGAAGGGACCAGCATGGGAGAGAGAACACTCCCTTTGGGGAAGGTTATCAGCGTGACACCGGGGAGGAAGGGGACCAGGGAAGGACTTCGGAGAGAGGACTCCAAGACTCTTCCACAGAGACCAGCAGTGAGAGTCCAGGACCTCCGCTGGTGGACGTGTGAAAAGATTAAGATTTTTTTTGGGGGGGGGAGAATATACAATGAATTAAAAAAGATGATGGAGATAACTTTTATGAAAAAAAAGAGGCATTTCTATGAAGTATTTTAGTTAAAGAGATCCCAAAAAATCTAAGAGAGGTATTCTTGTATGCAACCGCAGCAGCTCGTATACTTGTGGCCAAGGGATGGAAAGATCACGAGGCTCCAAAAATAACAGATTGGCAAATCAAATTACAGGAATTGGTGGAGACGGCTCAATTGACTAGCAAACTCACAGGAATCTCAAAGCAAACGTTTGCAGGAAAATGGGATGGTTATACAAGATATGTTCAAAAATTCAATAATAGTTTTGACTCCGTGCTAGCATTCAAGTGATAAAGGAACTAAAAGGAGGTGGACAACAATTAAGGATTTCTTATGTTTACAAAATGTGTTGGAAAATTTATATTGAAAGGATTATTGTTTTGTGTACATTCCATTGTAAGAATGGAAACAGAGCAAGAGCCAGAGCCACAGCCTAAGTCTGAAACAGCCCTTGATAGAGAGCCAGAATCAGAGAATCAGAATCAAAGTCAGAACCAGATCTTCGGTAAAGACGTGGTCTGGTCTTAGCGCAACTGCTCCTCCCACCAGAGGAGATTGGGTGTTCCAATACACACACACCCCGTAGGGAACTTGCCCCAGCCATTCTGTTGGCTGAGGCCCCCTCCCAGGCAGCCCTGACCCTTTCCACTTAAAAAGCAAAATACAAACTATACAATAACCTAAAAAAAAGTAAAAGAAAAACAAAGCAAGAAACAATTATGCTAAACTTAAAATAATCCCCACCCCAACTAAACATTTGTCCCACCCCAGAAAGAAAATAACAACAACAACAACAAACCACCGTTTGAGGTGCAACAGAGACACAGCCAGAGACAGAACGAGACCCTGAATCAGTTCCATAACCAAGCCCTCATTCAGAACCAGAGCCTGAAAAAGAGCCACAGCCCAAACCAGAGCAACAGCCACAGCCACAGCCTAGAGCCACAGCCTGAGTCTGCAACAGTACTTGATAGAGTGCCAGAGCCAGAGCCAGAGCGAGACCCTGAATCAGTCAGAGTGAGACCATGAATCAGAGCCAGAGCCAGAGCCTCATTCAGAGCCAGAGGTGAAAGAAAGCCAGAGCCAGAGCCAGAAATAGGGCTTGATACAGTGCCGGAGCCTGAAACAGAGACACAGCCTCAAACAGAGCCTGAGCCTGAAACAGAGGCAGAGCCACAGCCACAGCCTGAGTCTGAAACAGTCCTTGATAGAGTGCCAGAGCCAGAGCCAGAGCGAGACCCTGAATCAGTCAGAGTGAGACCATGAATCAGAGCCAGAGCCAGAGCCTCATTCAGAGCCAGAGGTGAAAGAAAGCCAGAGCCAGAGCCAGAAATAGGGCTTGATACAGGGCCGGAGCGCAAAACATAGCTGCAGCCACAGCCTAGAGCCACAGCCTGAGTCTGCAACAGTACTTGATACAGTGCCGGAGCTGGAGCTGGAGTCAGAGCCAGAGCCAGAGACACAGCCAGAGCCAGAAGAAAGCCCTAATTCAGAACCAGAGCCTGAAAGAGAGCCAGACCCTGAAACATAGCTGGGTCAGAGGCAGAGGAAGAGCCATCATGAGATCCTGAATCAGAGTCAGAACCAGATCTTCATTCAGAACCAGACCCTGAAAGAGAGCCAGAGCCACAGACAGAGCCACAGACAGAGCCTAGAGCCACAGCCGAGATCCACAGCCTGAGTCTGAAATAGTGCTTGATAGAGTGCTGGATCCTGAAACAGAGACACTGTCTGAAACTGAGCCTGATGCTTAAACGTAGCCAGGGGCAGAATGGAGAGGCAGAGCCTGATACAGTGCTTGATACAGCATAGGAGCCTGAAGCAGAGCCACAGCCAGAAACAGTGCTTGATAGAGTGTCAAAGCCTGAAACAGAGGCAGAGGCAGGTACAGGGCTTGAAACAGCGCCGGAGCCTGAAACAGAGAAACAGCGTGAAACAGAGACAAAGGCTGAGACACAGGCCGAGCCTGAAATAGAGCTAGAATAAGTGTTAGAGCCAAAGACTGACACAAAGCCTAATAAAGAGCAGAACCCTGAGCCTGAGCCTGAAACAGTGCTTGATACAGTGCCAGAGCCTGAAACAGAACCAAAGCCACAGCTACAGCCATAGTGCCACAGCCTGAGTCTGCAACAGTGTTTGATACAGTGCAGGAGCCTGAAACAGAGACACAGCCTGAAACATAACCTGAGCCTGGTTATTAGCATGGCAATTAAAGAAGAGAGCCCCTGGTGATGACCTTATATCCATTGATGCCATCAAAGCAAATAAAGATTGGTGGATCCCACTTTTAGCAGCACTTTACACGTATATAAACAAAACTGCAAAATTTCCCTCAAGCTGGAGCTCGGCGTTGATTGTATTAATACATAAGAAAGGCCCACGTACAGAGCCGAGCAACTTTAGTCCAATCAGCTTGCTAAATGTCATTGGGAAGATTTACTTGGGGTACCTGCTAAACAAACTATCGAAATGGATGGAGGACGACAATATCATTGCCGATGAACAGGCGGGTTTTCGCCCTGGAAGATCTACTACAGACCAAATATTAACCTTGAATCACCTGGCGGAAAAGTATGCCGGCAAAGCCCCAAAGGTTCTTCATGTGGCTTTTATTGACCTTAAGCAGGCATTTGATCGAATCTCTAGAAAGCAGCTATGGACAAAACTGGCTGCTACAAAGATCGATCGTCGTCTCCTTCATCTGATTATCAGCCTCCATACAAACACCTTCCTGAGAATCAGGCTAGACAATAAAGGCCTAGTCTCCAACCCTGTTACCACCAATAGAGGGGTAAGACAGGGTTGTCTATTGGCCCCAGCATTGTTTAATTTTTACATTAACTCACTGGTGACTCACATGGCCAATGATGCTTTCCACCCCCCACCCCCCAAATTAGCAGGCCGATCTTTGAATGTTCTTCTGTATGAGGATGACGCCGCACTTCTTGCCAGATCCCCTATTGGACTGAGGAGAATGTTGCAAGCTCTACATGAATACTGTGATCAGCATGAGCTCCAACCCAACTATGCTAAGACCAAGATGATGGTCTTCTCTGCCCGACCGAGACTCCATCGATGGTCTATGAATGGGATCCCCTTAGAGCAGGTTAACTGCTTTAAATATCTGGGACAAGTAATACGGTCAAATAGGTCTTTTCTGGCCCATAGAGAGTATATAACAACTAACGCATCTAAAGCAGCCATCCAGATTAGATCCTTATATGCCAAGAATCAGGCTCAATCAGTGAAGATAGCTTTGAGACTCTTTCAAATGAAAGTCCTCCCCCTTCTTTTGGTGGGCATCTCTTTAGGCTCCCGTGGGGATTTGTTTGAAATTGGATTCTATCCAAACGCGATTCCTTAGAGCCATCCTTAGGATTCTCCCCTCGGTAGCGGGCGCGGTTATGAGATTAGAAGTCGGCTGGCAAGCTCTACGGCATGTGGCCTTGAAGACGAAGCTCTGGCTATGGCTCAAGCTTTGTTTTAAACCAGTGGGTATTGCCCCCTTGATATTGAGGGACGATTTCCAATCATCGTGGGAAAGGGCGGTCACTAACGAGGTTCAAGCCTGCGGATTGTCTCACCTTTACTTTGAGTCTATGACGTACAATCAAGCTAGAGCTGTGATCTCCCGGAGACTGAGTGACATTGCCAGACAAGAGGACATAGGCCAGGTAAAACCAGGGATGTTCCTAGGGGACCAGATTTATCGGACCATACCAGCCCCCTACCTTGCAGAAATTCACTATGTGGAATACCGTAGACTTCTTACAGCGGCTAGATTAAATGTCCTTGACTCTGCGATATTGTGGGGAAGGTACAGGGGAGTACCATACGCCCAGAGAACCTGTCATTGTGCCATGGGTGTGGTTGAGTCCACCGAAAACATTCTCTTGACTTGCCCTTCTTATACAGAGGTTAGACATAAATTTATAGACCCACTCCTATGTCAATCTAGCTTCCTATCCGGAGAAAACCAGGTTTTACACTTGCTGAATAACGTCACTAGAGCTATACCTTCCTTGGTGGCCAAATTTCTTTTTTTATTATTATTATAAGATTAATCCAACTAGTCATACATTTTATCCATAATACAACAAATCATATCCATTTTAGACTTCCTACAACGTCACTGACAATCATTCGTAGCAATAACTTTGGTACACATTTCCTTCTTTCATATTGCCATTTGTTCCTCCCTTCCTCCATTATTTCTAATAAACAATACTTAGTAATTCTTTACAGTGCCTCTTTAAACCCCACTAGCGTTGTATTTACACCACAGGTATTTTCCAGATAACCCACAAATTTCCCCCAGTCCTCAATAAATTTTTGATCTTTAGTATATCTGATTTTCCCTGTTAATTTATCCAGTTCTGCATATTCTGTCAGCTTTACTCTCCACTCTTCTACCGTTGGAATTTCCTCCTGCTTCCACTTCTGGGCCAATACGATTCTGGCTGCGGTTACAGCATACTGGAAAAGTTTGCAGTCCTTTCTTCTGATGTCCTTTCCTACAATACCTAATAAAAAAGCTTCAGGTTTTTTCACAAAGGTATATCTTAGCATCTTTTTCATTTCGTTGTAAATCTCTTCCCAAAAACTTTTAACTTTCTTACACTCCCACCACTGATGAAAGAATGTCCCTTCTTTATGTTTACACTTCCAGCATTTGTGATCAACCTTATATATCTTTGCCAATTTTACGGGAGTCATGTACCATCTGTAGAGCATTTTCATCATATTTTCCTTCAATAACGTACATGCCGTAAACTTTATATTCTCTCTCCACAACCTTTCCCAATCCTCAAGTTGGACATTGTATCCAAAATCCCTTGCCCACTGAACCATCACCGATTTCACTTCCTCGTCCTTCGTATACCACTCCAACAGTATTTTATACATTTTTGACAGATTTTTGTATTCATTATTTATTACATCTTTTTGGAAAGTTGATTCTTTTTCCTCATAACCCCTTTCCTTCAACTCTTTTTTAAACATTTCATTTATCTGAAAATAGTGCAGCCAATCATATGTAAACACTTTAACTTGGTCGTATGGTTTTACTTTCCACTTCCCTCCTTCGTTGGTAACCATTTCTCCATATTTTCCCCACTTTCCTCTCATATTAATTTTCTTGACACACATTATCTCTAGCGGGGATAACCAGTGCGGGACTTTTGGTTCCAGTATGTTTTTGTATCTATCCCAAACCTCTATTAGTGAACCTCTGAAAATGTGATTACCAAATCCCTTGTGCACCCTCTTTTTGTCGCACCATAGGTACGCGTGCCACCCAAATTTATTATTGAACCCTTCCAGATCTAATAGTTCCTTGTTTTCCAACTTTACCCATTCTTTTAACCAGCACAAACATGCTGCCTCGTAATACAGTCTCATGTCTGGTAGGGCGAAGCCACCTCTTTCTTTTGTGTCTGTTAGTAACTTAAATTTAATTCTAGGCTTCTTCCCTTCCCAGACATATCGTGAGATCGCCTTTTGCCATTCTTTGAAAATTTTTGTACCTTTTATTATGGGTATAGTTTGAAATAAAAATAACAACTTAGGAAGCACCATCATTTTTACCATAGATATTCTCCCCCAGAATGATAATTTCATTCTGGCCCAGACCTCCAGATCTTTCTTTATTCCTTTCCAAACTGGGATGTAGTTGTTTTGGTATAAGTCAATATTCTTGCTAGAAAGCCAAATTCCCAAATATTTAACCTTTTTTACCACCTCAATCTCCGTTCGTTGCTGTAATAGTTCAATCTTATCTTGGTCCATGTTTTTAACAATCATTTTGGTCTTTCTCTTATTCAATCTGAATCCTGCTATCTTTCCAAATTGTTCCATCTCATTCAAAATCTCCTTTGTACTTTCTATAGGTTCTTCCACAGTCAAAACCACATCATCTGCGAAGGCTTTGACTTTATACTCATTTAAACCTAATGTTACCCCTTTAATTTGCTTATTTTGTCTGATTGCATTTAATAGGCCTTCCAGGACCACTATAAATAACAATGGCGAAAGCGGGCATCCCTGCCTTGTTCCTTTAGATATTTTTATATCTTCAGTAATGACATTATTAACTATCAGTCTTGCCTTCTGTTCTGTATAAATTGCCTTTATACCATTAAGGAATTCTTGGCCCACCTCCATTACCTCCAAATTTTTCATCATAAATTCCCAGATTACATTATCGAAAGCTTTCTCCGCGTCCACGGATATTAAGCTTGCTGGTTTATCACATCTATCGGACAGATATTCAATGACATTTACTATATTTCTTGTGTTGTTTCTTATTTGTCTGCCCGGTAGGAAACCCGCTTGGTCATTGTGTATAATTTTTATTAATATCTTTTTAAATCTCTTAGCTAGAATTCCTGCAAAGATCTTATAGTCTGTGTTTAGTAGCGAGATAGGCCTGTAGTTCTTAATTTGGGTTAGGTCCGAATCTTGTTTTGGAATTATTGTAATAAATGCCTCTTTCCATGTTTCTGGAATGTCCCTTTCTTTTAAGATGTTGTTCATTACTTCGATCAACGGGGTCGCCAATGTGTCTTTCATTTCTTTGTAATAACTAGATGTAAACCCATCCGGGCCCGGTGCCTTTCCTCTTTTTAATTCTTTTATCACTTCTTCTACTTCTTCTTTATGTATTGGGGCATTCAACTGTTCTTTTTGGTCTGTCGGGATCTTCCTCACCATCTTCTCTTTTAAATATCTTTCTATTTTCTTCTTGTTATTCCTTTCTTTATTCCTATATAATTGCTCATAAAAATCCACGAATCCTTTCCTGATTTCTTTCGGATCTGTTGTTTCTTCTCCATTTACCTCAATTTTACTGATTGTGTTTTGTTCTTTTCTCCTCTTAACCTGCCAAGCGAGCCATTTTCCTGATTTATAAGCAAACTCAAAACTTTTCTGTCTTAACCTTTTAATATTCCATTCAACCTCTTTGTTTATCAACATTGCAAATTGGGTTTGGAGAGTCTTTATTTCCTGCTTTATCTTCTTGTTGTTGGTATGTGAATTGCTTTTCCAATGGGTGCCTGAGTCTCCAAATATCGATTAAATTACAATTCTTAGTCATCGTGAAAAATGTCTTAGGTAGCTTCCCTTCTTTATTCTTCACTTTTCTTAATCTGTCCATTTCTGTTGAGACCACACCGTTCATGTCTCCCATTATTATGATTTTTTGATCCATGTATTCAAATAGTTTCCCCTCCAATAGTCTAAAAAATTCTGTCTTGTTCCCATTTGGTGCGTAAATCCCGACAATTATCAGTTTTTCACCTTGCCAGCTAATTTGAGCCGCTATAATTCTCCCTTCTTCATCCTTAAATAATTGGTGAGATTCAATTTTGTTTTTGATATATAATACAACACCTCTTTTTTTCTCCTTATCCGAGGAAATAAATTCATTCCCTAACCTTTTGTTAATCAGAATTTTCCTATGTTTTTTGGCCACGTGCGTTTCTTGTAGGCATATGATGTCCAAATTCTTCTTTTTTAGGATATGTTCAATTCTGTTCCGTTTTTTCTTATCGTTCATCCCATTAATATTCCAATTCCATAATTTTAGTGTCATTCTTCTTACCACTATTTAAATTTGAGTTTTAACCTTATAGTCTTTCTGTCTCTTCTCCTTCTTCTTCTTCTTCTTCCTCTTCTTCTGTTTCCTTCCCGGTCTGTTCTTCTTCTTCTCCTGATTCAAATTCCTCCCTTAATCTTATTCCTCCTTCTGCCCCTTTGGTCTCTTCCTCTCCCAGTTGTAATTCTTTGTATCTTCTTGTAAATTTTCCTATTTCCTCAGGACTTGTCAATCTTCTTTTTACCCCTTTGTAAAGGAACGAGACTCCTTCCGGAAATTCCCATCTGAAATCAGTCTTGTTTTTCTTAAGCAATTGCACCAGTGGTTTGTATGCTTCTCTTCGTTTCAGCAACCTTATTGGGATGTCTTTAAATATAATTATGTAATTCCCATCAATATATACTCTCTTCTCTCTGTTCCTTTGCAAAATCAAATTTATCATCTCTCTATCTTTGAAAGTAATTAAACAATCCCCCAGGAATTTCTTTATCTTACTTGAATTAATTTTCATTCTGAATGCATTTTGTATTGTCTTTGCCACTTCTTCCTCCGATAGCTCCATCCACTGCGCAATTTCCTTTATCAATCTTCCTTTTATATTTTCATTTTGTATTTCCGGTACTTGCCTCAGTCTCAAATTCACTTCTCTCTGTTTCAGTTCGATCATCGCAATAGAATCTTTTATTTCTTCCTGTATTTTATTTAAACCTGCAATCTCATTTTTCATCTTCTCTTCTTCCCGCTTCATCTCTTTCATTTCCTGTTTTGTCTTCTTAAATCCCTCATCCACTCTCTTTGAAACCTCTTTAATCTGTCCTTTTAATTCACTGACTGTCTCCTCAATCTTTTTGTCCATATTCCCAATTTTTTTATCTACCTGTTCTAATTTTGTCTCCAAGTTTTTTTCGCTTTGTTTTATTTCTGCAAACATCTTCAATATTTCTGTTCTAAAGTCTGTTTCCTGCTTTGAGGCTCTCCTATCTGTTGGAGTCCCCCCCCCTGCCCCTTTTTTCTGTGTGTGCGACATTTTCTTAGATTTCGAAGTATCAAATATTAATACTGTGTAGTTCCTTACCAATTACAATTGCAAATACACTTAGATATTCTTGGAATAACCACCAGAAACAGGAAATACAGACTAAGAAAAAAAAAATTACAAATTACAACTTTTTTAGCACTTCGCCCTCCAAGTCGTATAGTTGACTATTGTCACGTCCCCCACTAAAATTTGAGGGGAGTTAGTTGTCTGTCGACTCTGTCCGTATTCTTCTTGCCCCCATTCGGGCTAGTCCTACCAGGGCGATAATTAAGCTGTACTCTAATTTGAAGTTCCAAATGTAGTCCAAAAGATAATAGAAAAAATAAATAGAAAAAATCAAATTAAGGTTTCAGATATATTCCAAATTTCAAGTTCCAATAAGTCTGTAATAGTCTATGCTTATTTTATTTATCCCTTGCAAAAAATTTTGGTGCTAAGCGGTTCGGATAAAGTCAGTCCATTAGGAGAGGGAGAGGTCTCTCAAAAACAATTATTTCTCTGTTATTTCACAAGTCCTAAGGTACCTCAAAAGAGGTTTTCAGCATCGAATTGTAATGTTTAGTTTAGACCACTGGGGGGACTCAAACCCTACCGAGTTTGGGAGAAAAATTCTTAAATGATTTTTCCAGCTGCCCACCTTCAGCTGTTCACTTTTCGAAACAAAGGTAGAGAACAGAAAAAAATAGTAAACGAGAACCCCCCAAAACCACCCAAAAAGACGCTAAAGTATTTTTATCTTCTCTGTCAAAATGTCTTTTAAAGTCTTTTAAAGTCACTTAATATGGCGTCAGAGGTCCTTCTTAACCTAGGGTTAACCGCTAGCGGCAACTTACTTTCGCTTTAGGCTCTGCATACAGCCCTGCGCCTTTTTAATGATGTCAGACGACCGCTGAACTCGAGCTCTTCTCTTTTTTTAATCGGAGACTTCCTTGTTGTTATTACTCACCAGTTCTTACAAGTTTAGATGTTATGAATCCGAATTTCTATATTTCGAGAGCGGAGCACTATTCCCTGCAGGCTCGGGGCTTCACTAGTTAGCCGCTGCAATGGCTGCCCGATTGCCCGCTGCTCGTTCCGCCGCACTCTTCACCTCTTCTTCGGAGGCTACCTGGCGGCCGGCCGGACAGCTTTCAGGCACCGCCGGGAACCTGGACCTCTAGACACCCTCCAGAGGTTCGACAAGAGGTTTTTTTCGCCCTAAAAACCTCCTTTTTCGGCCAAAAAAGCTAGGGCTTTCCCACCGGAAAAAACCCTCGCCTGCAACGGGTTCCGCGCTCCACCGGAAGTCGGCCAAATTTCTTTTTTTAGCTTTTAAGCGTCGCAAGATTATAATCGACAGTATTGATATGGTGCTATCTGTTTAGCCCATTTTAGTGTTGGCTAAGTTCTAAAATTTTCCTGGAGCTTTTAACTGCGTGTTGACAAATGTACATTTTTTTCTGACTGACGGTCGAATAAAAGGTTGATGATGATGATGATGATTAAAGAAGAGAGAGGCAGAAAGGCATATAAATAGAGTTAAGTGCAAAGGCAAAATAATAAACAACCCTAAAGAAATCAGAATCAGAGTCAGAACCAGAACCAGATCTTCGGTAAAGACGTGGTCTGGTCTTAGCGCAACTGCTCCTCCCACCAGAGGAGATTGGGTGTTCCAATACACACACACCCCGTAGGGAACTTGCCCCAGCCATTCTGTTGGCTGAGGCCCCCTCCCAGGCAGCCCTGACCCTTTCCACTTAAAAAGCAAAATACAAACTATACAATAACCTAAAAAAAAGTAAAAGAAAAACAAAGCAAGAAACAATTATGCTAAACTTAAAATAATCCCCACCCCAACTAAACATTTGTCCCACCCCAGAAAGAAAATAACAACAACAACAACAAACCACCGTTTGAGGTGCAACAGAGACACAGCCAGAGACAGAACGAGACCCTGAATCAGTTCCATAACCAAGCCCTCATTCAGAACCAGAGCCTGAAAAAGAGCCACAGCCCAAACCAGAGCAACAGCCACAGCCACAGCCTAGAGCCACAGCCTGAGTCTGCAACAGTACTTGATACAGTGCCGGAGCCTGAAACAGAGACACAGCCTCAAACAGAGCCTGAGCCTGAAGCAGAGGCAGAGCCACAGCCACAGCCTGAGTCTGAAAGAGTCCTTGATAGATTGCCAGAGCCAGAGCGAGACCCTGAATCAGAGTCAGAGTGAAACCATGAATCAGAGCCAGAGCCAGAGCCAGAGCTGAATGAAAGCCAGAGCCAGAGCCAGAAATAGGGCTTGATACAGGGCCGGAGCGCAAAACATAGCTGCAGCCACAGCCTAGAGCCACAGCCTGAGTCTGCAACAGTACTTGATACAGTGCTGGAGCTGGAGCTGGAGTCAGAGCCAGAGCCAGAGGCACAGCCAGAGCCAGAACAAAACCCTAATTCAGAACCAGAGCCTGAAAGAAAGCCAGACCCTGAAACATGGCTGGCTCAGAGGCAGAGGAAGAGCCATCATGAGACTCTGAATCAGAGTCAGAACCAGATCTTCATTCAGAACCAGACCCTGAAAGAGAGCCAGAGCCAGAGACAGAGCCACAAACGGAGCCTAGAGCCACAGCCGAGATCCACAGCCTGAGTCTTAAATAGTGCTTGATAGAGTGCTGGATCCTGAAACAGAGACACTGTCTGAAACTGAGCCTGACGCTTAAACGTAGCCAGGGGCAGAGGGAGAGGCAGAGCCTGATACAGTGCTTGATACAGCATAGGAGCCTGAAGCAGAGACACAGCCAGATCCAGAGACACAGCCAGAGCCAGAACAAAACCCTAATTCAGAACCAGAGCCTGAAAGAGAGCCAGAGCCAGAAACAGTGCTTGATAGAGTGCCAGAGCCTGAAACAGAGGCAGAGGCAGATACAGGGCTTGAAACAGCGCCGGAGCATGAAACAGAACCAGAGCCACAGCTACAGCCATCGTGCCACAGCCTGAGTCTGCAACAGTGTTTGATACAGCGCCGGAGCCTGAAACAGAGACACAGCCTGAAACAGAACCTGAGCCTGGTTATTAGCATGGCAATTAAAGAAGAGAGAGGCAGAAAGGTTTATAAATAGAGTTAAGTGCAAAGGCAAAATAATAAACAACCCTAAAGAAATAGAGAAACGATTTCTCGAATTCTTTAGAGAAATCTATAAGGAAGGAAATGAAACAACAGAAGAAGTTAAAGAACATTTAGAACAGAACTGTCTTCCGAAACTTACTAAAGAACAAAAAGAACTGTTGAATGCCCCTATTACATCGTACGAAATTCAAAGAGCAATTAAGGAAGCAAAGATAGGAAAGCCAGCAGGGCCAGACGGCCTACCGGCAATATATTATAAAAAAATGGAGGACTTACTGTCTGACGCATTAAGAAGTATCATGAACAACATCTTAAAAGACGGAACCATGCCGGATTCTTGGAAAGACAGCCTTATTGCATTAATTCCAAAACAGGGAACGGACAATCTACTTATTAACAACTATAGGCCTATCACACTTCTAAATAACGATTATAAATTATATGCAAATATTTTAGCCGAAAGATCAAAAAAAGGCTTCCAGATGATGATGATACACAATGGCCAAGCTGGCTTTTTGCCCAGGAGGCACGTTTATAGCAACACTAGAAACATTATAAACTTATTAGCGTAATTAGACTTAAGAATAGAAAAGAAGGCAGTCTTAATGGCTATAGATGCAGAAAAAGCTTTCGACAGGGTATCCTGGAAATTTATGAAAGGTCTATTACACCATATGGATTTTGGTATACAGTATATAAAAGGGATTGAAGCAATATAATCAAAACAAAAAGCTAAAATCATAATCAATGGAAATTTATCACAGGAGTGTGAAATCAGTGAAGGGGTCAGACAAGGTCGCCCACTATCCCCCTTAATGTTCATATTAACATTGGAAGTTTTATGTAAACAAATTAGGGAAGAAAAAGAAATAAAAGGGATTATGCTGGGAAATAGAAGTTACAAAATGAGGGCATTTGCTGACGATTTAATTATAACTATGGAGCAACCAAAACAGAGTTTAAGAAAGGCTTTGGAAATAATATATGGCTACGGTAAAGTTGCGGGGTTCAAAATGAATTTAAACAAGACAAAACTATTAGTTAAAAATATGTTGCCAGATGAAAAAGCAGAATTAGAACAAATAATACACATTAAAATCTACCCCAAAATCAAGTATTAAGGATTATGCATAACACCAAAGAATATTAACTTATATGAAGATAATTATACCCATTGTTGGAAAGATATCAAAAGACAGTTGGAGACATGGACAAGGTTAAATTTATCATTCCTGGGCCGCATTTCGGTAATTAAAATGATAGTTTTACCGAAGCTACTCTTTCTATTCCAAACGATTCCAATTACAGGAAAGACCAGCAGTATCAACAAGTGGGAAAAAGAAATTTCTAAATTTTTGTGGAAGGGTAAAAGACCAAGAGTAAAGCACAAGATATTAATAGATACTGTAGAAAGAGGTGGCTACAGGTTACCGGATTTGAAGCTATATTACGAAGCCTCATGTCTTCTCTGGTTGAAAGATTGGTATTTATTAAAAAATTGTGATATTTTAGATCTAGAAGGTCATGACACCCTGTTGGGTTGAAATGAACGACAGATGAGTAGGTAGGTGTCATACGGGAGGCGTCTCTCGAGGAAGCCTCGGAGACTCCCTTTTATTGGATATTATACAGCGTTTGCCACGTGTGTGCTTGTTGCTGATTGGTTAACATAAGTACAAAGCAAGGGTTGTATATAAGACATTAATTATTGCATATAAGACATTAATCATAGACAGGTTAAAGGTTGGGAAAAGGAACGCAGAGTTTACACAGGCATGGTTTCGGACTGCCCATACCAGAGTGGTACGAAAAGGAATGTACAAAGAGGGGTAAGTACAGATTGATATTGTAATGGGAATTGGGGTTGCTCGTGCGTAGAGGATGCTGAAGTTCTAGACAACGTTGCCTGGCTAAACCTTTCCCTGGCTGGAAGAGCCCTTCCTCCGTGGCTGTGTCAGTCGCTGGCAGAATCCGTCAGTGGGCGTTTCCTGAATTTCTTCCAACATAAAAAATCCTTGACGCCCAGTCTCCGCCTAGCCTCCCTGCGCGGAAGCTTTCTGCGCAGAGTAGGCGTAGCCAGGGGAGGTCCTGGACTCTCCCCGCTGGTCTCTGGGGAAGAGTCTTGGAGCCCTCTCTCCAAAGTCCTTCCCTGGTCCCCTTCCTCCCCGGTGTCACGCTGATAACCTTCCCCAAAGGGAGTGTTCTCTCTCCCTCTGCTGGTCCCTTCTCCTGCATGGTCGGGGAGCCTTACCTCCACTCTTGGCTCCGATGGCAGTTCCCTTACATCCACCTCCCCCCAGAACCCCCCTCACCTCCGTCCCTTTCCTTTGGCCTAAATTCCTCCCTTCCCTCTGACGGTGATGCGGGAAATCCCCTGAAGGAGCTACCCCCATCCTCTGAAGATTCAAATATAGCTCTCCACCTGCTGCTATCTCTTCGTACCGGATCACCCTCCCAGTCCGATTCCTCACCCTCAGATTCCTCTCCTTCCTTCTCGTCGGAGGCCGGAAACCCCACAAACTCTTCTTCCTCATCTGTAGTGCCAAATTGCTCCTCCCAGAACCTCGCTACCGGTTTGGGCTTCCTTGGGAACCTGCTGTGAAACTCCCCCCTGAGATCCTCTTTTTTTTTAAATAAAATTTTTATTGGTTTTTCACAATTTTTATAAACACAAACATTACACAATACAAACAAACAAACACATAAACAAACATGTATAATTTCGAGTCCTTTTTTCTTTTAATAAACATTTTATTCAATTTTCAAACATAAAATAAAAAGCACACAATAAACACACAAATTCCCTTCCCCAAAAAAATAACAAACCAAAAAAGAAAACAGATACAATTACACCCACAAACAATATAGAAAAAGAAAAGTAAAGAAAAAAGAAAAAAACACAACTATTCATAACCTTTTTTATATAACTAACTGGACTTCCTCACATCTCCCTTACCCTGCATTCTCTATAATAAAAGTATCAGCAAATTGTTACCATCTTTGATTTCTTATTTTGTACTTCTCAAATGTTATCTTTCTAAGCTTAAAGCAAATTTTGTCAATTACTTATAACTTAAAATAAACATAATATTACTTTAAGTTTCAATTCTTTCTTGCATCTCACTTAATTTTCAATATCTCACAATCAAGTTACTGGAACCATATTTTTCTAAATCGTGCAGTTTCTTAGCATTCATACAATTTATACTGTTTTTGTAAATAGTCCTTGAACTTTTTCCAATCCTCTTCCGTTGTTTCTTCTCCCAAATCTCGGATTCTGCCAGTCATTTCAGCCAGTTCCATGCGTCTGCCACTCTTCCAGTGTGGGCAAATCTTGTGTCTTCCAATATTTTGCAATAAGTATTCTTGCTGCTGTAGTCGCATACATAAAAAAGGTTCTGTCCTTCTTTAACACTTTCTGGCCGACAATGCCCAAGAGGAAGGCTTCTGGTTTCTTAGTAAAGGTATATTTAAATACCTTTTTTAACTCATTGTAGATCATTTCCCAGAAGACCTTCACTCTTGGACAAGTCCACCAGAGGTGAAAGAATGACCCTTCAGCCTCCTTACATTTCCAACATTTATTATCAGACAGGTGATATATTTTTGCCAGCTTGACTGGGGTCATGTACCACCTATATATCATTTTCATAATATTTTCCTTCAAGGCATTACATGCCGTGAATTTCATTCCGGTGGTCCATAACCTTTCCCAGTCCTCAAACATGATGTTATATCCAATGTCCTGAGCCCATTTTATCATAGCTGATTTAACTGTCTCATCCTGAGTATTCCATTCAAGCAGCAAGTTATACATTCTAGAAAGTACCTTGGTCTTTGGTTCTAACAATTCTGTTTCTAATTTCGATTTTTCCACCTGGAATCCTTTCTTTCTGTCTAGATTAAAAACCTCTTTAATTTGAGCGTAATGTAACCAATCTCGCACCTTATTCTTTAATTTCTCCAAGCTCTGCAACCTCCAATTGTCTCCAATTTTTTCTATTATTTCCCAATATTTCGGCCAGCCGGCCTCCATATTGAGTCTTTTCCGGGCCTTAGCCTCAATTGGTGATAACCACCTTGGGGTCTTATTTTCTAATAAGTCTTTATACTTTGTCCAGACAATAAATCATAGAATCATAGAGTTGGAAGAGACCACAAGGGCCATCGAGTCCAACCCCCTGCCAAGCAGGAAACACCATCAGAGCACTCCTGACATATGGTTGTCAAGCCTCTGCTTAAAGACCTCCAAAGTAGGAGACTCCACCACACTCCTTGGCAGCAAATTCCACTGTCGAACAGCTCTTACTGTCAGGAAGTTCTTCCTAATGTTTAGGTGGAATCTTCTTTCTTGTAGTTTGGATCCATTGCTCCGTGTCCGCTTCTCTGGAGCAGCAGAAAACAACCTTTCTCCCTCCTCTATGTGACATCTTTTTGTATATTTGAACATGGCTATCATATCACCCCTTAACCTCCTCTTCTCCAGGCTAAACATGCCCTGCGTTTTTTCAGTTGATTTAGGACGAATCTGATGCGCTGAATCCAAAAATCACGTTGGTTTTACTCAATCAGGTCAGGTTTTTTATGGAAAATCAATAAAATGATAAGTTGCCCCTGCCAAAGGGTTGCATGACATCTGGCTGAAGACTTTTTGTGTGATTTTTTAAGAAGTCATTAGTTTGCACGAGGCGTCCTATTGGGAAGACCCAGTTTTCCGAGTGCATGTTCTGGAAGTTGGGCAATAGGGGCAGTACAGGATTCCTTTTGGTGTACCGACCTCCCCGCTGCACCAAGGATTCCCTGGCTGAGCTGCTTGAGGTCGTGGCGGATGTTCTCCTGGAGACACCTAGTTTGGTCGTCCTAGGGGATTTTTTTTTTAAAAAAAGATATTTATTAAAGTTTTTAAAGTATAACAGTAAAAATGAAAAATAAAAAGAAACATACAAAATAAAAACAATTTAAAAAACACATTGATTTTCCATAACATATCTTCTTACACTTATTTCCCCGGACCTCCTCGTACCTCCCTTTTTTGTATTCCACTTCAGTTTGTTAGTTCAGCAAATCCTTACCATTAAGCTTTTACCCATTTATAAACCTTTTTTCCTATCTCTTAAAGCATTACAGCTGGAAACCACTTAGTTTCTATCCAACATCCTTCTAAGATTCATTAATTTTACAATATTTCTGTAAATAGTCTTTAAATTTCTTCCAGTCTTCTTTCACCGACTCTTCTCCCTGGTCTCGGATTCTGCCAGTCATTTCTGCCAGTTCCATATAGTCCATCACCTTCATCTGCCATTCTTCCAGAGTGGGTAAATCTTGTGTCTTCCAATACTTTGCAATAAGTATTCTTGCTGCTGTTGTAGCATACATAAAAAATGTTCTGTCCTTCTTTGGCACCAATTGGCCGACAATGCCCAGGAGAAAAGCCTCTGGTTTCTTCAAGAAGGTATATTTAAATACCTTTTTCAGTTCATTATATATCATTTCCCATAAAGCCTTAATCCTTGGGCATGTCCACCAAAGGTGAAAGAATGTACCTTCAGTTTCTTTACATTTCCAACATTTATTATCGGGCAAATGATAGATTTTTGCAAGCTTGACTGGGGTCATGTACCACCTGTATATCATTTTCATAATATTCTCTCTTAAGGCATTACATGCCGTAAACTTCATACCTGTGGTCCATAACTGTTCCCAGTCAGCAAACATAATATTATGTCCAACATCTTGTGCCCATTTAATCATAGCAGATTTAACCGTTTCATCCTGAGTATTCCATTTCAACAGCAAGTTATACATTCTTGACAGATTCTTAGTTTTGGGTTCTAACAGTTCTGTTTCTAATTTTGACTTTTCCACCTGGAAGCCAATTTTCTTGTCCAAATTATATACCTCCATTATCTGATAGTAATGAAGCCAATCTCTCACTTTGTTCTTTAATTTTTCGAAACTCTGCAATTTCAATTTGTCTCCTTCTTGTTCCAAAATTTCCCAATATGTCGGTCATTTGGCCTCCATATTGAGCCTTTTCAGAGCTTTTGCTTCCATTGGTGACAGCCACCTTGGAGTTTTATTTTCCAGTAAGTCTTTATATCTTATCCAGACATTAAACAATGCTTTCCTGACAATATGGTTTTTGAATGCTTGTGTGCTTTGACCTTATCATACCATAAATATGCATGCCATCCAAATACATTGTTAAAACCTTCTAAATCCAAAATGTCTGTGTTTTCAAGAAGTAGCCATTCTTTCAACCAGCAAAAGGCTGCTGATTCGTAGTAAAGTTTAAAGTCTGGCAGGGCAAATCCACCCCTTTCCTTTGCATCTGTTAGTATCTTAAATTTTATTCTGGGCTTCTTGCCCTGCCAGACAAATCTGGAAATATCTCTCTGCCACTTCTTGAAACACTCCATCTTGTCCACAATTTGCAATGTTTGAAATAGAAACAACATTCTAGGCAATACATTCATTTTAATCACAGCAATACGGCCTAACAATGAAAGTTTCAAGTTTGACCATATTTCTAAGTCTTTTTTCACTTCCGTCCAACATTTTTCATAATTATCTTTAAATAAGTTCCCATTTTTGGCTGTCATATTAATCCCCAAGTATTTCACTTTCTTTACCACAGTCAATCCTGTCTCATTCTGAAACCTATCTCTTTCAATCGGTGTTAAATTCTTCTCTAAAAACTTAGTTTTTAACTTGTTCAATTTGAAACCTGCCACATGACCAAATTCTTGAATTAATTCTAAAACCCTTTTAGTACTAGATTCTGGCTCCTGTAACGTCAATACTAAGTCATCTGCAAATGCTCTCAGTTTGTACTGTTTGTACTGTATACCTTTAACCAACCGGTCCCTTCTAATCATGTTTAGCAGAACCTCCAGGACCGATATAAAAAGCAGTGGGGAGATTGGGCACCCCTGTCGTGTCCCTTTTTCTATCTTAAATTCTTCCATCACCACATTATTTACAATTAATTTAGCCTTTTGTTCAGAGTATATTGCACCTATTCCATTTTCAAAATCTTGGCCTACCCCCATCCCCTGTAGATTCATCTTCATAAAGCTCCAAGAGATATTGTCAAAGGCTTTCTCCGCATCCACAAATATCAAAACTGCTTTGGTATTAATATTCACTTCTAGTTTTTCCAAAATATCAATTATATTCCTCAAATTATCAGACAAGTGTCTTCCCGGAAGAAAGCCCGCTTGGTCTTTATGAATCTCTTCCATCAATACTTTTTTCAATCTCTTGGCCAAAATGTCTGCAAAAATTTTGTAATCCACATTAAGTAACGATATAGGATGGTAGTTCTTAAGCTGAGTCTTTTCAGTCTCTGTTTTCGGTATAAGTGTAATGTACGCCTCTTTCCATGACTCTGGTGCCCCTTTCCCTTCCAAAATTTCATTGCAGACTTCCTTCAAAGGTTGCAATAACCACTCTTTCAAAGATCTATAGTATCTAGAAGTCAGCCCATCCGGTCCTGGAGATTTGCCCAGTTGCATGTTTTGAATGGCACCTTCTACTTCCTGTTCAGATATTTTATAGTTCAACATTAATTTACTTTCTTGAGAGATTTTTTGTAATCCATTTGTCTTCAAAAATTGGTCTATGTCCGTTTCTTTCTGTGGCCCTTGTGTGTATAATTGTTTAAAGTACCTCTGGAAACAGTTTCTAATCTCAATTGGATTATGTATACTCTTTCCTTCCACTTCTAAGTTTGTAATAGTATTTAATTTTTGTCTTTTTTTCATTTGCCAGGCCAACAGTTTCCCACATTTGTTAGCTGATTCAAATGTTTTTTGTCTCATTTGTTTGATTTTCCATTCTATTTCCTGATTCATCATTTCCATATATTGTACTTGATATAGTTTTATTTCTCTCAAAATCTCCTGGGACTTTGGTTTTGCTCTCAATTTCTTCTCACTTTCTTTTATTTTCTCCAAAATTTTATCTTTCTTCTCATTTTGACTTCTCTTCTTTATTGCATTCTGTTGTATCAGGAACCCTCTCATAACAGCTTTGCTTGCGTCCCAAATTACTCTTTTTTCTACATTGGTATTCATATTTATTTCAAAATAGTCTCTCAAAGTTTTTTGGGCCTTTTTATACACTTCTTCATCTCTGAATAAGGTGTCATTCATCCTCTATCTGAAGGATCCAGTTGATATTTGTTTCATCTCCATCCTTACAGCATTATGGTCGGAGCAGGTTTTTGGGCAGATTTCTACTTTCTTTATCTTTGGTGCCATTCCTCTAGTTATCCATATTTGGTCAATTCTAGTCCATGTCATCTTGGCTTCAGAAAAGAAGGTTCCCTCTCTTCCCAAAGGGTTCTTTACTCTCCAGATATCCACTAAGTCCATATTGTCTGTCATCTCAAAAAATGTTTTCGGTAATCTACCATCCTTGGTAACTACCTGTCTTTGTGCCTTGTCCATATTTGTAGATACTACTCCATTCATGTCCCCCATCTAGATCAAATTGTAATCCAAATAGTCCAGTAAAGTCTCATGCAACTTTTTATAGAATTCAGATTTCCCCTCGTTCGGTGCATAAATTCCTACAATCAAAAATTTCTCTCCTTGTACTTGAATTTCAATTGCCAGAAATCTTCCTTGATCGTCTTTAAAGATAAATTTTGGTGATAGTTTCTCCTTTGCATAAATCACAACTCCTCTTTTTTTAACTTTGTCAGATGAGACAAACTCCTGTCCCAGTCTTTTGTTAATCAGTAGCTTCCTGTGTGCCCTTGTTATGTGTGTTTCTTGTAAACAAATCAAGTCCAATTGTTCTTTTTTTAATAAATGAAACACACTTTTTCTCTTTCGAGGAGAGTTCAAACCGTTACAATTCCAACTTAAAAGTTGTAGAGCCATGATGGGGCTACTTCACTTTACCTCCAACTGTTCCGAGTGTCTGTTCTTGTTCTGTAGGTAGTGTCACTTTCTCTGGGCCGTGCAATCCAAAAGATAGATTTGATATGTCTAATATACCTTTTGGCTCTTCTCCAGATTCCACTTCTTTCTGTAGATCTTCCTCGTGATCTTTCAAGAACCTGTCTTTTTCATCAACTGAGTTTATTTTTATCTTTCTTCCTTTGTATTTAAAGGACAGGCCTTGAGGAAATTCCCACCTAAAAAGAATTCTATTTCTTTTCAACAGGGCCACTAGATCTCCGTAGTTGAACCTTAAGTCCAGAAGATGTTTTGGAATATCCTTGAATATCACCACGCTTGAATCGTCAATTTCCAGAGTCTTTTGATAGTGCAAATTCAGAATTTTATCTCTCTCTTCTTTTGTTCGAAAAGTAATCAAACAGTCTCTCACCTTGTCTTCTTCCAAGTCCTAGGGGATTTTAACATCCATGCCGACACGACCTTACAAGGGGCTGCTTGGGACTTCGTGGAAAGCATGGCCTCCATGGGGCTGTCCCTGAATAAGTCTGGCCCAACCCATAGCCGCGGACATGCCTTGGACCTGGTGTTTACCTCTATGGATGTTGGTGATCTGACACTAAGTAAAAGAAAAACGAAAGAAGTGCCATGGTCAGATCACTTCCTGGTGCAACTGGACTTCTCTGCGACCCATCCCCTCTGCAGGGAGGTGGGACCAATTCGGATGGTCCGCCCCTGCCACTTAATGGATCCAAATGGTTTCCAGAGAGTGGTAGGGGATGCTTTATCCCATGTTGATGGCCTTTCAGCTGATTCCCTGGTGGCCCGCTGGAATGTGGAGTTAACCAGGGCTATTGACTGTTTGGCTCCGAAGCGCCCTCTTCGATTGCATGGAGCCCAGACAGCCCCATGGTTTTCCATGGATTTGAGGGCAATGAAACAATCGTTGAGATGGCTAGAGCGCCGGCGGCGGATAACTCATTCCGAATCTGACCGGACACAGGTTAGAGCTCAACGTTGAGCCTACCAAGTGGCGACGGCGACGGCGAAGAGGAGCTTCTTCACCGCCTCTATTGCACCTGCAGAAAACAGCAGCAGGAGACATTGGGGCCCAGTACGGGCCACATGATCTCCTGCAATGATTTTGCAAAGTTTTTTGCAGATAAAATCGCTCAGATTCGGGAAGAAGTAGACTCCACCGTGGGAGCACGGCCGGGGCAGGAGAGTGCTAGAGTTTTGTCTAGTCAAGTTGCGTGGGATCAATTCCAATCTGTTACCTCCGAGGATGTGGACAGGCTGCTTGGACGAGTGAAACCTGTTACGATATGAGAGCAATGCAGTTGCAAACTGCCAGCTCGATGTTTCCATCACATGATGCGACTAGCTGTGGGAAAGAATCTTCCCGGAAGTTCACAGGCTGGAAAAGTCTTTGTGAAGTGTGTAATATGAGACCTTCCTGTTGTGTTTGTAAAGGAGGTCCTTGTGACTTGCTTGAAGGAGTCTGAAGTGATCGGATGTGTTTTCTTGTAGGCTTGTACGGTCAGAAATAAACATGATGTAAAAGGACTTTCTAACTACTCTTCTTTCCCCTGCCACGGGGGAGAAGTGGGTGTGCATTTTCCACGCTGGGAAATGTCGCCTATTGAGATCTACCCTGGACTTGCGGGGATTGCAGCCAGGGAGGTCACCGGTAAACAAGCCGGGAGCCTGGGAGAGATGGGCCAGCCTCTCCTGTTAAGGCTTGTTTTCCAACATGTGGTAGCAGAGGATGGTTGATGGATCGTAAACATCCTCTGCAATGAGTTGTGGTAGCACGCGGATGGTGGCTACAAAGTAACGGCTAAGGACAGCTGGAGCACCGGTGGAGACGTGTTTTGCTGATAAGCGACGTTCCACGGACCCCTGATGATTGAAGATTGATGGCTGGATGGTGTACATGGATTGAAAATTCTCCAGTTCACTCTGATGCTGCCGTGTTTTTGGAATAAAACAGGCAGAGAAAGCCACATACTTCGCATTCCAGGGGAGCTGATAAAGTCTGCCGTCGCCTGCCAAGTGCCGTTGTCTGCCAATGACTTTCGTGAGCACTTTTGAGCTAATTTATGAGCTAGTTAGCTTCAAAAGCAAAGAGAGAAAAGCAAGCTGAAGCGAAAGCGAGGCTGAGAGGCTGGAAATAGCTGTTGGAATTCCAGCGTTTGCTTGTTATCTCACTGACTCTTGGAAGGGACTTTCCAAGCGAGCTGCCAGGTGCATAGCAGCTAGTAAACAGCACTATAGGCTTTTGGGTTTTTCAGCTCGTGACTGAGAGCTGAAGCTTGGATTCAAAATGGATGCCAAGAAAAGGGGAGGTTTACCTTATCCACTTCCCCTAAGAGAGAGAGACCGCCTTGCTGCAATAGATGTCGCTGACAGGGGGAGCGATGCTAGCACCCCCACTGCTAATGCAAGTGAAGAACAAGCTGTAGCTCTGAACGTTGTCCGTTGTTACAATTGTGGACAGACTGGACATATTCAGAGGAACTGTAAGAAGCCACGTCAGCAGAAAGGAGCTAGAGGGAGCTCTGCAAAGCCTGAGGCCTCATGCAAAGGTCGTCCCAAGTCCCAGGTGAAACCTGCGAAGGCTTTGCTGTCGCTAAAAGTCACATCATTGGTGGAAAACGCTTTTGTTTTGGACACGGGAGCGACACAGCACATGGCATCACGCCGGGAACTGTTTTCTACATTTGAGAAGCAAAGCTTCACAGTGAAACAGGCCAATGGTCAGGCGATCGCAGCAACTGGGTTTGGAACTGTTTACCTGGAGAGCCTGAACTTAACTATAAACAAGGTGTATTTTGTTCCTGATCACCACCTGTCTCCTGGATCCTTGCCCATCCTGGCTTATAAAAGCAAGCCGGGAAGGACTGGGCGATGGGCTTCGTGGGGTGGTGAATGCTTCCCTCCATGAGGGAGTCTTCCCAGACCCGCTGAAAGAGGTGGTTATTAAATTGCTTCTTAAAAAACCATCTTTAGATGAGGCCACGATTGCCAACTATCGCCCAGTCTCAAATCTTCCATTCTTGGGCAAGGTGATTGAGCGAGTGGTTGCTGAACAACTCCAAGCACGCCTGGAGGATGCGGAGCGTTTGGATCCCTTCCAATCAGGATTCAAGCCTCATCATGGGACTGAAACTGCCTTGGTCGCACTAACTGATGATCTCCGGCAGGCTAGGGACAAAGGTGAGAGCTGTTTCCTAGTTCTGCTGGATCTCTCAGCGGCATTTGATACCATCGACCATAACATCCTTCTGGACCGTCTTGAGGGGCTGGGAGCTGGGGGCACTGTCATACAGTGGTTCCGCTCCTTCCTCCTGGGCCGTGTTCAGAAAGTGGTGGTGGGGGTTGAGTGTTCAGACC
The DNA here is from genome assembly GCF_964188305.1 of Podarcis bocagei. Taxonomy (NCBI): domain Eukaryota; kingdom Metazoa; phylum Chordata; class Lepidosauria; order Squamata; family Lacertidae; genus Podarcis; species Podarcis bocagei. Next base: position 5,323,783 of record NC_138131.1, on the reverse strand, counting down.
CCTGAGCTCTCACTTGTGGGGTGCCTCAGGGTTCTGTCCTCTCCCCCATGCTTTTCAACATTTACATGCAGCTGCTGGGAGAGATCATCAGGAGGTTTGGGCTGGGTGTTCATCAGTATGCGGATGATACCCAGCTCTACCTCTCTTTTAAATCAGAACCAGTGAAGGCAGTGAAGGTCCTGTGTGAGTGCCTGGAGGCGGTTGGAGGATGGATGGTGGCTAACAGATTGAGGTTGAATCCTGACAAGACAGAAGTACTGTTTTTGGGGGACAGGAGGCGGGCAGGTGTGGAGGACTCCCTGGTCCTGAATGGGGTAACTGTGCCCCTGAAGGACCAGGTGCGCAGCCTGGGAGTCATTTTGGACTCACAGCTGTCCATGAAGGCACAGGTCAAATCCGTGTCCAGGGCAGCTGTTTACCAGCTCCATCTGGTACGTAGGCTGAGACCCTACCTGCCTGCGCACTGTCTTTTTTTTTTAAAGTAATATTTATTGAAATTTTACAAACAATAAAAAGTTTCAAAGTTTAAACATAAAAAACAAGAACAAAGAATAACCCTAATAAAAGAAAAAAGAGCTACAAAGATACAAAAACAAAACACACGAAAAATGCAAAATAGAAAGCAGTTAACAAGAAGAAGAAAAAAGAAAAAAATCAATATTTTCATATCTTATACTTCATTACTAGTTTCCTGACCTCCTCACACCTCCCTTTTTGTATTCCAGTTCAGATATTTAATTCAGCAAGTCCTTACCCTCTATCATTTGTCCTTGCCCAGCATTAAGATGCTGCCTGCAGACTGTCTTACCAGAGTGGTGCATGCTCTAGTTATCTCCCACTTGGACTACTACGTGGGGCTACCTTTGAAGGTGACCCGGAAACTGCAATTAATCCAGAATGCGGCAGCTAGACTGGTGACTGGGAGCAGCCGCCGAGACCATATAACACCGGTCTTGAAAGACCTACATTGGCTCCCAGTACGTTTCCGAGCACAATTCAAAGTGTTGGTGCTGACCTTTAAAGCCCTGAATGGCCTCGGTCCAGTATACCTGAAGGAGCGTCTCCACCCCCATCGTTCTGCCCGGACGCTGAGGTCCAGCCAGCGGCGTAGCGTGAGTTGTAAGCACCCGGGGCAACGCAAGTAATTTGCGCCCCCTAACCCGGGGCAAGGCAAGTAATTTGCGCCCCCCGCTGCCGCCCAAACGACGCCGCTTGCCCGGAGGAGGAGGGGGGCAGAGAGGCGAGGAAAATTCAACGGCCCAGCAGCTGCAGCAGCAGCGGCGGAGGCGGGGCTGTGAAGAGGGGCTGCCTGGCGCGTCCTCCGCGGCGAGGGCTGAGAGCCGCTGCCTGCCGGGCGCCTTCAGCCCGGATGCGCGCACAGCTCGTCGGTTCCGCGAGACATGCGGCTCCGCTACAGCCTGCGCCCGAGGCTCTTCGGCGACTCCGGAGGCAGCGAGCGCACCCCCCCCAGATGTTGCGCCCGGTGCGGCCGGCACCCCTGGCACCCCCCACGCTACACCACTGGGTCCAGCGCCGAGGGCCTTCTGACGGTTCCCTCATTGTGAGAAGCAAAGCTACAGGGAACCAGGCAGAGGGTCTTCTCGGTAGTGGCACCCGCCCTGTGGAACGTCCTTCCAGCAGATGTCAAAGCGATAAACAACTACCTGACATTCACAAGACATCTTAAGGCAGCCCTGTTCAGGGAAGTTTTTAACATGTGATATTTTAGTGTATTTTTGGTTTCTATGGAAGCCGCCCAGAGTGGCTGGGGAGGCCCAGCCAGATGGGCGGGGTATAAATAATAAATTATTATTATTATTATTACTAAAAATTGAAGCTATGGTGGGGTGTGTGGGTGTCCGTCCGTCCATGTGGCCGCTGTGTATTCAACATTCCACCCCCTCGAAAGCAACCTAAGAACCTTAGTTTTCCTTTCACAGTGCTACGATTCCCAGCACCCTTAACAAAACAAACCATTGTTCCCAGGACTTTTTGGGTGTGGGTGGGAGGAGATGTGCTTTACATGTGTGGTGTGCAGGCATCTCCCAGCACATGTGTGTGGGGATTCAAGACTAACTCCTATGCTTTTCTTCCTTAGACCAGCTTGACGTTGAGAGCCACGTGGTAAGGAAGATCTCCAAGCACGCTTCCTAGGGGGTCCTCTTTAATCCTCAGATGTGCCCACAAAGGCATGATCCAGCACCCTCATGCCACAGCTGCCTCTGGAGTGACCCTCCCTCCGGTAAGAGGCATGCCTCACAGCTGAGTGCCTGGTTGTTTGGGTAGGGCGGAGGCTGGGAATCTTGTGGGCTCCCAGATATTGCCAGATCCAATGGCCTTCTACCTCAGCCAGCATGGCCAACGGTCAGGGGTGATGGAATCCAACAACATCTAGAGGGCCACAGAATTCCCCATCCCTGGTCTAATGAATTTGAGGTTCTTGGTTTCTCTCCCTCTGCCCCCTTTTGCCTGGAAAAGCACTTTGGCAGATTCCTTTGGAGGATTTGGGTGTGACAAGCTGTAGCAGCACACTGAATAAAACAACTTTGAGAAGCTGAAACACCGGGCTGTTTTCTTTTCTAATAAAAATATTCACTGTGCAGTTCACAGGCACAAAACACAATGTTGATATTGTCCAGGAAATGGGTTTTCAGTTGGAGGGCATGGGTTGCGTGAGAGCATGTTGTGTGGGATAACCAGTCTTATATAACCAACATGCTTCAGTCTACTTAGTGCATGAAGGGGTTAACACCATAGAGTAAACTGTCCTGCCATCTTAGCCATGTCTCTTCCCCTTACCTTGGGAGTGAGTTCTGATCTATTCTGGTATTCACTTCTTCAGCGTTTAATGTACTGTAGGTTTTTCCTGATTTTATGGTTTTATCTTTCTGTAAACGGCTTTGATGTTTCTTACCATCTGGTAGGGTATAAATTTTATGAAATAAATAAATAATTTTGAATAAATAAATAAATAAATAGGAAAATGTAAAACCACAACCTCCGAAATGAAAGCTACTGTCCTTCCAGACGGATGTTTTTGCGTGGAGGGGGGGCGTATTCTGCAATGTGCTATCGATGCAATAATAGTGCAGCTTTCTAATGGACTGTCCACGCAAACATCATTCTGTTTTCTCAGTTGCTCTGCAATGCTTCGCCAGAGATCTCGGAGGCCAAAGAGTTTGCTTTTCTGCTCAGTACAGGGGATCTTGCCAGCTCTTCACCCCTGACTGGCCGAATATGCCCATCTCTCGTCCATGCAGTTCCACAGCGTGCCTGGATGATGACTCAGATGGAGCTGGACACACCATTCCTGAAGGATGCAATAATATTGCAATTGTGGTGGGCCAACTACATGTCATTTTGCTTTGCAACTTGTTCTGTGATGCTTCCCCTGTGCTACTATATTATTATCAGCCCAGAGGGGCCCTCTTGATCTATAAAGTGCAACATAAGTGGGACAAATCCCCCCCCCCATAACATTTAGATGGCTTTAGGGGAGTGCAACTGGTTTGGTCACACTGGCGTGAAGCCTTGCGAGCCCCATAGGGGACACCACAACTATGATGTTGAATAGACTTTGAGAGGCGTGGGGGCACTGAATTTTGGCATCGTACAGGGCTCCCCTGGAATTTGAGATGCCATGGTTCACCACTGAAGAACAGTTGTGGTATGAAAAAGGTACCTGGTTTCAGCTGGAAGTTAGGGGGCACTGGTTGGAAGTGTCGGAGTATGTCTGTCCCGAAAGCTTTGCAGGCACGACCAGTACTGAATACAGTCTTGCATATAACTTCCCTCCTACTGTCATGAATAGAAACAATCATGAATCGACAAAAACGGGCATCTGGAAGGAACCACTATGCCAAAAGGATGTCAGACTGAATGGGCCTTGGCCTGACCCAGCAAGGCTCTTCAAATGCGCTTATGTTCCCCTGAGTTTGGGGACGCCTTGCAGGAGTCTCACCCGTCTCATGGCTATTCTTCTAGTGTGGACCAGTTCTACAAGCTCTCCCCCGAAAGCAGGTGCACCATCCAGAACATGCTGGCGCTGTATCTGAAGAAGAAAGCGAACACAAACCAGGAGGCAGGGACTTCTAGGGGAAGCGAGGCCTTCATGCGGGAAGCCTTGACTCCTCACGTGCTTCACGGGATCAGCTTCGACCCCACCACCCAGTCGTCTGCTGCAGCAGATGAGGATGGGCATTCCTCCCCTTTCAACCATCTGGCGGAGTCACTCTTCCACCTGGCCCAGAACAGGAGGCTCCTTCCCAACACGCAGAATGCCTTGCACGTGATCAATGGGCCTGTGGTCACTGTGACATAGGGAGGGCCGGATTTATGTATAGGCTAAGTAGGCGGAAGCCTAGGGCCTCTAGATCTAGGGGGCCTCACCAGCCTGCCCACTCCCCAGCGCCGCAGTCTTCCCTCTCCCAAAATTGCAAACCCAAGACTTCATGCAGAGCATTTCTCCCCCATTTCAATGACATTTTGCTTCAAAAGGAAAGGTGGTGTCAGGGAACTGACATCAGAGGCACGGGAGAAGGAGAGGGCCTCTGATTCTGCAGGAGAAGGTCCCAGTGCTAGGGGGAGACTCAGCTGGGAAGAAGGGGAAGAGAATGAGTGTAACACCAGGGATCCAGGAGAGCAACGGGACAGGGAGGTGCAGGGGCTCCAGGACTCTTCGTTGGAAGTTAGTGAGGAGAGCCCGAGCACCCCGCTGCCCACGCCCACCCTGCGCAAGAGACTCCCACGCAGTGAGAGGCGGAGACGATTGGGCGTCAAACAACTCTTATGTTGGCAGCACTTTAAGAAATGCCCACAGTCAGATTCTACGAGTGACTAAGGGCAGCCACGCTGAAATGGGCTGTGCAGTCCGGAGGGTTTAACCAGGCAATCTAATGCTCAAACGGAGCAGGATTACGCACGAGTAACTCCCAACCACTACAGCAATCTGACTGTCCCTGAAAGTTGCTCGTGCGCAACAAGCAGAAGGGGGGCATCATGAGTAAGACCGGAGAAGTCAGAGCCACGAGAGGGGCGGCTGGAGGCCAATCGCTGGAGGAGAGAAACTGCGACTTGGAAGAGCACATAGCCATCCTGACGGCGAGGCTGGACGAACGACGGTCTCAGGATGCTCAGGGGAAACCCACCCCCATAGCAAGGAAGGTACCGGGACTGGTGCACAAGTTTGGGGCAAAGCCTCAAGAGTATGGGGCGTTTAGAACAGAAATAGAATATACCTTGAAGCTGCAGCAAAACGATTTTGAAAATGACGCAGCCAAAGTTGCTTATATTGTGGGGCACTTGCAGGACGGGGCGAGAGAGTGGATTCGACCGCTTATGGCGACGCAGAATGATGCCATGGAGGATCTACCGAAATTCTTTCAGGCGATGGACGCGATGTTCAGTAGCGATGTGCAACAGAGTGTGACCAAACGGGAACTGTTGAACTGTAAGCAGGGAGAAGGGTCAGTTAGAGACTATTGGTCACGTTTTGCCATGATAGTTCATCGCCTGGGGTGGCAGCTGGACTCAGAGCCCATACAAATGCTATTTGAGGAGGGGTTGTCACCAACGGTCAAAGATGAGCTTTCGCGCGCACCCCGCCCACAGTCTATGGATCAGCTGACCAAGGCAGTCCTTGCGATTGGCGTAAGACAGGAAGCGCGGGCTCAAGAGAGGCGGGAAGGGAGAGAGCAGCGTTGTCATGACTACTGCATTCCTAGAATACCTAGGCAGCCTTCACTGCCGGCGGAGCCAATGGAAATAGGCGGTGCGCGCGCCCAGGAAGTTTCAAACTCCAGTGAGAGTCGCAAAAAGGAGGGAAAGGATGTAAAAACGACCAAGAAATGCTTCCTTTGCCAACGGCCAGGACATTTTGCCAGAGTCTGCCCACAAAGAAAGGCCTGGCAAGGAATGGTGGGGGCCGTGGGGGGCGAGGAGGAGGAACCCCAGACTCCGGAGCAGGGAAACGGAAACGCTTGGCTGCCAATCAGCGGGCACAGCAGCCGAGCCAACAACCAATGAATGTGCCCAAACCAGATTCTCCAAGAGCAGCAATTGCCATGGAGGTGGTGCTTGAACTCCCAAATGGGCACCCAGTGAAGGTTCAGGGTATGCTGGACTCAGGAAGCTCATGCAACTTTTTCAGCAGGGACTTTGCCTTAGAGCATCAGCTTCACCTGCTACCTTTGGATGCACCTCTGCAAGTCACCACCATTGACGGGAGGGAACTGATTGGGGGGGGGGAGTGACCCACCAGACACCACCAATGAGAATGAGAGTGTCTAGGCACTCAGAGACAATCGCCTTCCACGTTGCCTCATTAGCGGGTCCCCCAATAATATTAGGGATGAGCTGGCTAGCGCAACATGATCCGGTGGTGGCGTGGCATCAGAGGACCATCAGCTTTGGGTCTGACTACTGCCTGCAGCACTGCCTAGGCGGGGAAACGCCAAGGATGAGCGTAGCCAGAGTGGCAAGCACTGCAGTGGAGGGTAAAGGGAAGGTGCCACCACAATATGCGGATCTGAAGGAGGTTTTTAGTGAAAAGGAGGCAGATAGACTGCCACCCCACAGGCCGTTCGATTGCCAGATCAATTTGCTCCCTGGGGCGCAGCTACCGGTGGGTAAGCTGTATGCCATGTCAGACAGGGAGATGAAGGAGTTACGGGACTTTATCGACAAGAACCTAAAGAGAGGGTTTATAAGAGAGTCAAAGGCAGTGGGGGGCAGCCCAGTATTTTTTGTGGACAAAAAGGACACTGATAAACCGAGGCTGGTCGTGGACTTCAGGGGGGTAAATTTGGTGTCAGAACCTGTGACTTTCCCGATGCCCAGAATTGACGATATTCTGACGAGAGTGAAGAAGGGAAAGATTTTCACCAAGCTAGACCTTAGGGGGGCTTACAACTTAATCCGAATGAGAGAGGGAGATGAATAGAAGACCACCATGTTCACACCCCTGGGGGCCTTTGAATATCTCGTTATGCCTTTCGGATTACAGTCAGGCTCCGCCTGTTTTCAAGCGTTCATGCACCACGTGTTGGGGTCTCTGCTTTACAAGAACTGTGTAGCATTCCTGGACGACGTCTTGATATATTCAGAAAATGAGGAGCAACATGTGAGAGATGTCAGGGAAGTGCTACAACGCTTGCAGAAACACCAGTTGTGGGTCAAGCTAGAGAAATGTCAGTTTCATGCCCGAGAGGTGGAGTTCCTGGGGTACAAGTTATCTGACAAAGGCTTAGCGATGGACCCAAGCAAGGTGCAAGCAGTATTGGAGTGGAAAACCCCAAAGACACGAAAGGATGTGCAGAGGTTCCTAGGTTTTGGCAATTTCTGAAGGAAGTTCATCAAGAACTTTGCACACTTGACAGCCCCAATCACGGACTGTCTCTGTAGTAAAAAGAAGTTTGTGTGGACGGAGGAAGCCCAGCAATCCTTTGAAAGATTGAAGAAGGCGTTTGCGTCGGTAGAACAATTACTACATGTGGATTTGGAGAAACCACTGCGGTTGGAGACGGACGCGTCAGACAGAGCTATCGGGGCGGTTCTGTTGCAGCCAGGACTGAACAAGCAAGAATGGAAACCGTGTGCCTTTTTCTCGAGGAAGCTGAGCAAGTCGGAACAAAACTACACCATGTACGACCGAGAACTGCTTGCAATTTACGCCGCCTTTCGTCGGTGGCGCCATTTGCTGATAGGGGCGCAGCACAAGATCCAGGTCTGCAGAGATCACAAGAACTTGGAATATTGGCGAACAGCACGGGTGCTCAACTAGAGACAGATTCGCTGGGCGCAGGAGTTTTCCAAGTTTTCCTTCGAAATCCAGTATGTGCCAGGCGAGCAAAACGTGAGAGCAGACGCTCTCTCGCGGAAACCAGAGTACTTTGAAGGAGAGGGGCCGCCGGAGACACGACACGTCATACCTGAGGACCGATGGGTGTGTGGGGGTACTCTAGTGGGCACAAGAGAACTGGCAGGACTCACTAGGGACGATGAATTCGCACGAACAAAAATCAGGGAACTCCAAGAGGGGAGGGGAGCACCAGAGGGGTTCGAAGAGAAGGAAGGGGTGTTGTACTACAGGGGGGCGATGTACGTACTGGGGGAGGCTCTAAGAAGAAGGGTACTCAAGCAAGTACATGACACCCCCACAGCGGGGCACTTTGGGCAACACAAAACCATGATGCTGGTGACTCGACAATTTTGGTGGCCACGGGTGAGGGAAGATGTACGCGAATATGTAAGAGGGTGTGACCGCTGCCAGAGGGCCAAAGGGGAACACACGGTACCAGCGGGTTTGCTGGAACCCTTACCCACACCCAACAAACCCTGGGAGGTGGTGTCAATTGATTTCATGACGGATTTGCCCAAATCGAGGGGGAAAACAGCAGTGATGGTAGTAGTCGACTTGCTGACCAAAATGTGCCATTTCATCGCCTGCTCACATGCGGTGACGGCGGAAGAAATGGCACGGTTGTTTGTAGAACACATTTTCAGGCTGCATGGCACCCCCTTGAGGGTTCTCTCAGACCGCGGAAAACAAATTACTTCCCGGTTCTGGAGGAGGCTCATGAGCCTACTGCAAGTCGAAGTCAGCTTCTCGACAGCGAGACACCCAGAAACCAATGGGCAAGCGGAAAGGGCAAACAGCGTACTCCAGCAATACTTACGCTGCTACGTAAGCGAGAGGCAGAATGATTGGGTAGAGAAACTAGCGTTAGCAGAATTTGCGTACAATAACGCTGAACATGTATCCACAGGAATGAGTCCATTTTTGGCCAATTATGGGTGTCATCCCAGGGCATTCCCGGGGAATGAGGAACAGAGCTGGAGTGTGCCAGCAGCTGAACAGTTTGTGGAAGAAATGGAAGCGTTACATCAACAGCTCAAGATGAACCTAGAAAGGGCCAAAGCCAATTACAAGAAACAAGCAGATAAACACCGAAGGGAAGGGGAAACCATAAGGGTGGGGGATCGCGTGTGGCTGTCCACTCAAGGGTTACCCTTTAAGGGAGGGTGCAAGAAGTTGCAGCCCAGACGACTGGGGCCATTTGAAGTTATACAACAGATAAACCCCGTGGCGTTCAAGCTCAGGTTGCCCGACAACATGAAAATACATCCCGTGTTCCACAGGTCCTTACTCTCACCACACAGAGAGGGGCGGGAATTCGAGGGGCGGGAGGTAGAAGTCATGCCTGTTGTAATTGCAGAGTCCTGTGCACAACGGAATGATAAGCAGTACGTGCTACATGCTTAAAGTTGCTTTATTTTCAGTTCAGTATTGAGAAATTACAAACATGCATCTTGCCTCTGCTGCACAGTGAAGAGAGCAGAAACCAACATCCTCCCCCTTTCTGTGAACATCACTGGGCAGCGTGTTCGTACAATATCAGTACAAACTTCTGTACATAGGTACAGTGTTGATCCCTTGATACAATCTTGGACAATACATCAGCAGGAATTTCATTACCTGGCATATAGGACACCGTTACGAGTCCCTTCTGAATATGTTCCCTAGCATGTTGCACCTTCAATTGCAAGTGCTTCGTGCTTTGCTTACAACCTTCCGAATTCAGCAAAGCTAAACATGCTTTGTTGTCCTGGTAAACATGGATTGGACATTTGACAGGAATTTTCATGTCTTTGCACAATTGTAACAACCATTCACAATCCTTAAGTGAATAAGACAGTGCATTCAGTTCAGCTTCACAAGTACTTAAGCTAATTGTTGTTTGCTTCTTGCATGACCAATCAAAAAGACCCTGATTGTACATGTAGCAAACTCCAGACGTACTTTTCCTGTCTGTAGTGTCACTTCCAAAACTTGCATCTGCAAAAATTTCAAGACCACCAGACTTCTGATTGTTAAATCTCAGTCTGTAATGCATAGTGCCTTTCAAATAGCGTGCTATGCGTTTCAGAGCTTTCCAATCCTTAACAGTAGGATTGTTAACTTGTCTGCTTAGCAAATTACAGCTAACAGCAATGTCAGGTCTTGAACATCTGGCAATGAAGTTTAGCTTGCCTAGCACACTTCTGTACAGTGTAGTGTCAGAAAATGCTTCTTCAGTGTCTTCTACCTGATAACCTGTTGTCATCGGTGTGTCTACAGGGTTAGCATCCATCAGGTTCAGTTTGCTTAACACATCAGCAATTTTTCGTGACTGGTGTACTAGAATGTTACCACTTTGATCTTTCTTTATTTCCAGAGATAGGTAGTTGTTTACCTCACCAAGATCTTTCATGTCAAAGTGCTCTTTCAGTTGAGCTAGGGCGTTATTGTACATTGTGACATCTTTCCAAAAGAATAAAATATCATCAACATAAAACAAACAATACAGCTTCTTTTGCCCCTCCTCTTTGACAAATACACATGGATCAGCTTTCCCTTGCTGAAAACCTAGGGAAAACAATGCTTCAGTGAGTTTTGTGTGCCAACACCGTGCACTTTGTTTGAGACCATAAAGGGACTTTTTCAGAGCACAAACAAATCCCTGTTTTACCTGTACGCCATCAGGTGGAAGCATATAAAGTGATTCACCTAGAGATCCGTACAAAAATGCTGTATTCACATCGTGGTGACTAATGTGTAGATTCTCCTCTGCAGCTAGCTTGAGCATAAGCCTTATGCTCTCATACCTCACAGTGGGTGAGTAGGTCTCGTGATAGTCTTCACCTGGTACCTGTGCAAAACCTCTGGCTACCAATCTGGCTTTGTGTCTGACTATCTTGCCATTTTGATCAGTCTTCGCTTTGAAGACCCATTTGCTTCCAAGCAGTTTCATTCCTGGAACTACTGGAACTAGCTCCCAAGTTTTGTTCCTTTCTAAGGAATCAAGCTCAGCCTTCATAGCATTTAACCATGGCTCAGCTTCCTTAGAATCCAAATCCTGGATTTCTTGGAAACTTGAAGGTTCAAATACCTTCTTGGAGCTTTTGACAGCTGCTACTGCTGTCTTGGCAAATTCATCAGCAAATCTCTTTGGAGGTCTGCCTTTTGTGGCTCTTTGTGACCTGCGAATTAGCCTTTGGTCTTCAACACTTTCCTCTTCCTTCTTAGGAGAAAAGTGACCTATTGTGAACAATGGTTCTTCCAATTCCTGATCAGAGCTTTCAGAGGGTCGCATAGAGGCTTTCGCACTCTTGAAATCCTCTGAAGTATCCGATTCAGATTCAGACTCAGAATCAGAACCTTCATCAGTGGGTGTGGGTTGTTGCTTATCTTCAGTCTCATCACTGTCATCAGGATAACATTGGAAAATTCCCACGTTCTCCCCCCACTTGGCATTGTACTCAACACTTCTTGTGAGCTTAATTGTCTTAGAGTCAGTCATCATTATTCTGTAAGAACCTTTCTGATAACCTAGAAAGATACCATGCAATCCACGTTTGCCTAACTTGGAGCTTTGTGGTGAATGAACCCACATATCAGAACCAAAAATTTTCATGTGTTTGATGTATGGTTTCTTGCCAAACATCTTCTCATAGGGGGTACAACCAATCGCTGAAGATAACCTGCGATTGTAACTGTAAACAAAACACGAGAGAGATTCGGCCCAATAACTCTCTGGAAGATTAGCATCATGCAGCAAGGTTTTTAACCCTTGAAGCAATGTTTGATTTGCCCTTTCGCAAAGTCCATTCTGCCATGGCGAGCGAGGACTGGACAAATCGTGTTGAATTCCTTTCTCAGTCAGAAAAGCTTCAAACTGCTGAGAAGTGAATTCTCCCCCGCGATCTGTGAAAAGAGTTTTTATCTTGTTACCATGCACATTTTCCAACCAAGCACAGAATTCCTTAAACCTTGCAAAAGCCTCTGATTTCTGCTTGAGATTGTACACATAAATATACCTGGAAAATGCATCAATGAGAACCATGAAGAACCTATTTCCACCCAAAGAGGGCGATAGTGGACCAACTAAATCAGCATGAACAATCTGGTATGGTTCTGTAGCTTGCCTACTAGACACCTTACCTTTCGCAGCCATTTTCACCTTGTTTGCTGCACATGCCTTGCACTTCATGTGGTACCTGCAGGGTTTAATAGTCATACCTTCAACCAAGGCAGGCATTTTAGATACTGCCTCAAAATGCAAATGACCAAATTTCCTGTGAAAATCATGAATACATCCCGCATGCAAACTTTTGTTAGAACCTGCAATGCAACAAGTATCATTCTGCACAACATCATCATAATACAAAACAAACAAATGATCAACATTTTCAGCCGTAGCCTTGACTGGGGATCGTGTGGTCATCCGCCTGGTGAATCGCACCTTCCTGCGGTGTAAAAGACACGAACAGTCGCTTATCGTTGCACATGTGGTGGGTAGCTGCTGAATCAACAACGAAGAAAGATCTAGACGTCTTCTCGACCTTTGCGACGTTTGGAGTGAACCGTGACACCATTGCCTTGTGCTGCTTTGTCCTGGACACCGGACCTTTGCCTTTGCTTTGGCCTTTTCCACGCGATGAACTTCCGCTGCGCTTCTCTGTCTTGGCCCTGGGATATTTGCATTCCCTCTTCATATGGCCTAGACGTCCACACGAGTAGCATTTCACTGCCTTCAAAGCTTTGGCGCCCTCTGGTGGTTCCACTGCACTCTGGGATGACGTCTGTGAAGACTCCCCCTTACCCATGCAGCTAGCACCCCGGCGATCTGCTTCATTCTGGATCACGGCAGTAACATAGGCTACTGTGAGCTGAGCAGTTGGCTGAACAGCAATCTGAGTGGCAACGGACTCCCAACTTGGACCCAAAGAATGTAGTATCATGAAGGAATACACAGCCTCTGGAAAGTTGAGTCCTCTCTGTTGCAACTCGTGTCTCAGATTCTGCATCTCCATCAGATGTGTACGCACATCTCCACCTTCAGAAAGAGCCATGCCATGCAGCTTGGCATAGTAGTTCATTGAGGAACCAGCTTCTGTCCTCAAGTGAGCCTCTCTTAAAGTGTTCCAAATTTCTCTGGCTGTGGTCTTTCCACGCAACAGACAGAGCTCTTCTGGGGATACTATCAACGTAAGCGTTCCCCTCGCTTTGGAATCCTTAGCAGCCCATTGATCTGTAATTGGAGCTGGGGGGTTGTCTGTAATAACATTAAACAGACCTTCTTTCCGCAGAACAGCCTCTGCATAAAGCACCCAGTCCGTATAATTTTTCTTATTGAGCTTAGGAATCCCAAAAGCATCAACCAGCTTTGCATTATCCATCATTGCTGCTTTAATCAAGCTGCGTCTGTGTACAGCTGCTTCCAAAAGCACTTGTAAAAAGTACTTTCGTTTTCCCAGCCACCAAGCCTGCGCGCTTGTGCCTTATTGCCTTTGCCTGTATCGCGGCAAAACGGCTTTAAAAGTTCAAAGTCCAGCCATAAAGACATAAATTAGAAACTGGCAGGCTGCCCGGAGCATGAGCACATACCTCCATCAATCAAACTCGACGCGCAGAGCAGATAACGCGATCCGTTTCTCTGTACCTCTGCCGGCATTCCGACTCGGCTTCTGGAGTCTCCATTCTTCAGTTTGATGTACGTCTTTCTGGGCCCGGAACCAAAATGTTGTAATTGCAGAGTCCTGTGCACAACGGAATGATGAGCAGTACGTGCCACATGCTTAAAGTTGCTTTATTTTCAGTTCAGTATTGAGAAATTACAAACATGCATCTTGCCTCTGCGGGAGCAGAGAAGCAACCGTCCTTCTCCTCGGAACGAAGAACACCGAGAGCAACAGTGAAAAACAGGAAACCAGTGTACGTCACATCCAGTTTCCCATTCCCGTGGGAAAACCCAACAGTGCTCTGACTGTGGAATGTAAACATTGTCTTGTGACAAGCACTTCGCTGCACAGTGAAGAGAGCAGAAACCAACAATGCCAGCACCACAGGTAGAAGAAAGGGAACACCAAAGTTCGGCCGCAGAGATAGTTGATTCAAGGTGGCGAGGTCGGCAAGTGGAGTACTTGGTGGCGTGGGAAGGAGAGCCCTGGTCGGAAAACACGTGGGTGCCCGCAGAGGCAGTTGACGATGAGCATATAGTGGAAGTGTTCCACTGACGGTTCCCAGATAAGCCCCAGCCCTTAGAGCGATTCTGGGAGGAACAATTCGGTACCACAGAGGAGGAAGAGAGTTTCGAAGGGTTTTCAGAATCCGAAGAAGAATCGGATTGGGAGGGTCATTCCTTGGGTGGGAACCTTAGCAGGTGGGAAGAGGTTTTTGCACCCACAGATGAGGAGGACAGCTCATTCCGGGGTTTCCTTGGCTCACCGACCAGAGAAGAGGCTACAATAGAGCCCACAGGTCGGAGGGGGAGTGAAGGGGGCCCTGGGAGGGAGGTGGATGTCAGGGAACTGACATCAGAGGCACGGGAGAAGGAGAGGGCCTCTGATTCTGCAGGAGAAGGTCCCAGCGCTAGGGGGAGACTCAGCTGGGAAGAAGGGGAAGAGAATGAGTGTAACACCAGGGATCCAGGAGAGCAACGGGACAGGGAGGTGCAGGGGCTCCAGGACTCTTCGTTGGAAGTTAGTGAGGAGAGCCCGAGCACCTCGCTTCCCACGCCCACCCTGCGCAGGAGACTCCCGCGCAGTGAGAGGCGGAGACGATTGGGCGTCAAACAACTCTTATGTTGGCAGCGCTTTAAGAAACGCCCACAGTCAGATTCTACGAGTGACTAAGGGCAGCCACGCTGAGATGGGCTGTGCAGTCCGGAGGGTTTAACCAGGCAATCTAATGCTCAAACGGAGCAGGATTACGCACGAGTAACTCCCAACCACTACAGGTGGACTTGGAGAAGGCAAGCAAAATGCGAGGGAGATGGTGAAAGATACAGGAAATTGAATGCAGATTTCCAAAAAATAGCAAGGAGAGACAAGAAAGCCTTCTTAAATGAGCAATGCAAAGAAATAGAGGAAAACAACAGAATGGGAAGAACCAGAGATCTGTTCAAGAAAACTGGAGCTATGAAAGGAACATTTCATACAAAGATTACCATAATAAAGGGCAAAGGTGGAAAGACCCTAACAGAAGCAGAAGACGTCAAGAAGAGGTGGCAAGAATAAACAGAGGAATTATACCAGAAAGATATGGATGGCTCGTACACCCCAAGTAGTGTGGTTGCTGACCTTGAACCTGACATCCTGGAGAGCAAAGTCAAATGGGCCTTAGAAAGCACCGCTAATAACAAGGCCATTGGAAGTGATGATACTCCAGCTGAACTATTAAATTTTGTTAAAGATGATGCTGTTAAGGTGCTACACTCAATATGCCAGCAAGTTTGGAAAACTCAGCAGTGGCCAGAGGATTGGAGAAGATCAGTCTACCTCCTTTAGAGGAAAAGGCCTTGAGGGGAGGACCTGTTGCCTCCACAATCCTTCCTAAACATGCATAAGCTGAGAGGCAATTGTCCGACAAATGTGGTGCTGTGGGGAGGCAGGAACAGTTAAGTATTTTCTAAGTCCCTTTCCCAAAACTTCCCCAAACGGTTCTGAAGCCTCTCTAACCTCAGAAGTCTTTTCCTCTCTCAGGAATTCTGGGATTCGAGGATAACTTCATGGAGAAGGAAAGAAACCTGCAGAATCAGCAAATGAGTGCCCGCCGGGAGCCTCCACCCCCACCGCTGCCACCAAGCAGGCTGTAAGTTGCCTTAGAGGTGTACTGTGCCCTCCCGCCTCCTTGCTTTTAAGGACTACTTGAGTTCTGTTCCCCGTGACAAGGAGAGCATGAGCAAGAAGCAACCCAAAGTGACCAACACTATGCGCAAGCTCTTTGTGCCTTCCACACATACGCAGTCCGGACAGAGAGAGGGACTCATCAAGCACGTCCTCGCCAAGAGAGAGAAGGAATATGTCAACATCCAGAATTTCAGGTCAGATCATGCAAAAGTGCAAACACCAGTGGAACCTGTATCATAGTTGGGGTTGGAGAAAGCGACATCTACATGACAGCTTTATTGTTGGGTGCCAGGGAAAGTCTGTCCTGTTCACTCAGGCCACATGGGTGGGTAATTTAAAGTATGAGTTGTGGTGGGCAATTTTCCTTGATGCCACATACTGAACCGTGGCTTCATATTATGAGCAGGACAGCAGCCTCTCCTCCAGGTTTGCACACCTCTCCCCCACCCCAAGCCTATTTGGAAGCTTCCACTTGTATTTTAAATTAACCACAGTTTGGTGTGTCCAGATCCTATGGTGGTTCATTTTACCAGCTTTGTAAACCCACGATTGGAAGTTGGCTTGTTTCAATGAACCATGGTTAAAATTAAGCGGTTTGTGCAGCTTCAGACATTGTGACAAGATGCAGTTAATCCAAAACTGAAGCAAAACCTTTGGAACTCCTCCTAAAAGCTGTGCTGGAGGACAGGGAGGTGTGACCCCCCCCCCCACACTTGGTGTGGGTCATTCTTATAATGCTAAGCTTACTATTTCAAACAAAGTTTTTGCTTTGGTTATTTCCCCGTGCCGTTAGTAGTACGCAGTGGCCATTTGTTTTTAATGTCTGCTTTTATGATATGTTCATCAGTATGTGGTTAGCAGCTTCAGATGCTACTGTTTTACAGAGGCTGTTTAGCTTGCTCTTTTTACCCCTTTACTAGACAGGCTGTATTTCTGTGCTGTTTTCAGAGTGGGGAATGCCCATTCCTTCATGGCCAGCATGGAAACACAGAATGCTAGCCATTTAGGAGGTTTGCAAAGAGGACAAGGGTGTTACGGGGTAATCTTCTAGCAAACAAGCTTGGCTGGCACAGCAGATCTGAGAGGTGGTTTTCTGCTCCCTGAAAGCCAGCCTGGAAACCAGGTTGCCAGGTGAAGGAAGAATGGAGAGATCAACCAACTCACTTGCCTTCAAAGAATTTCTGGTTGCCTGTGGCTACTGGGATAGTGCTTAGATATCAGGCTGGCTGACACATCTTAAAAAATACAAGGGAAAAGCTTTTTTTCTTTCATTAGCAAAACTCCTTTGGGGCCCAGAATAGCTAAGCTGAGGAAGAAGTGGCTGGTATTACTTGTTTGTTCTTGGTCCTGCCCTTGCCTGCCCTTGCAATCCTACCTGCCACACACTCCTGTTGTCTTTGCATATTTAACCAGCACCTCTGTTCCGATTGGAGTCCTATTCCTGCAGTTCCACATCCTTCTCTTTGGCACTTGGGCATTCGGTTCCAGGAGCTGGACCTGAGCACAGAGGCTTTCTTCTACTTGGACTCGACAAAGGAGCAAGAGTGGCTGACAGCTGTGGAAAAGGCTTTGCATTCCAAATCCAAGTACAAGAAAGTAAGTCCAACCCCACCCATTTCTTCAGCAGCCAGACAGCTGTCAGGAGCTGGAGTGAGGAGGAGGAGGAGGAGGAGGAGGAGGAGGAGGAGGAGGAGGAGGAGGTCAGCAATAAAAAACACCTGGTGTCAGTGGTGTTTTACTCAAAAGAAGCCAAAATTCTTTATTCAAAGAAACCAAAACTGTGCAGGCCTAGTGATCACAGAAACCTTTCCCAACAGGTCTTGCCCCAGTGAGGTAGTTGTGAAGGCTGAAGGTTGCTACCCTCCCACCACTCTCTGAAGTCTCCTCCTCCCACTGGTCCTTCCCAAGCAACCTGAGACTCTGACACCTTGCCTGTCTTTGCTCCCTCCTCTTAATTTCTCTGTGTTCTGGGAGACCAGCAGGGAGGGGAGCAGGATGGGGAGACCCCCCTGGCTTCTTCAGCAGCCTGCCTGAACTCTGCCTCTTGACCCCCGCCTCCAGCCTCCACCTCTGCCTCGGATTCTGGACTGCTGTTTGCCACAGAATCTTCCTGCCCTCCTGCCTCTTCAGTTTCCAACACCTCCTCTTGCTCACAGTCTGCTCCCTCTTCTCCCTCCGATGGCTCAGCGTCGTCGTCGTCCCCACCAGTTCCCTGGGTCTGAGCCTTCTTCCCTTGGGGGATCCCCAGTTGGTGCCACCTACCACTCCTATCTGCATCCAGCCAGCCCATGACAGCAAGAAGGATTAGAAGGATATCTGTGCCCAGATGAGCTCCCTGCCCCCTGACCAGGGTCTGCCGCAGCTGACAATCATGAAACACGAGTGCGTTTCGAGGGCTTGGAGGGAGATAGCCTTGGCTGATGTAACTTGTTGGTCTCTGCTATCTGGAGAAGCAAATTGAGTCACGTTTCTGTAACTTTCCTGCCTGTGTGTAGCTCAAGGGTAAGCAGCATAGTGCTCTCCTAATGTTGATAGACCAAAATTCCCATAATCGCTAAGAATTGGCCTTGCTGACTGGGGCTCATGAGAGTTCCACTTCAGCAACACCAGGAGGGTGCAGTGTCGGCAATCCCTGCTGCTGCAGCTGCACCACTAAGGTTTCTACTAGAGCAGCCAGAAGTGCCCAGCACTGTAGGCTCCTGCTTCATTCAGGGCAGGCAGATACTAAACATCTGTGGAAGTGAGTGCTGGGCTTAATTCATTAATTTCTGTTTATTGTGGGGATTTCTTCCCCAGAGTGGCTTATTTAAAATAATAATCAGAAATGCACCTGAAGATAATTTAAAGAATATAAACAGTACCTTAATAGCAGCAGATCTAAAGAGAGCAATGTTGTAATCTAAATAAGCACATCTTCCTACAAGTGAATAGTAAATTATAGCAAATGTGGGCAACTTCTCCAGCAAAAGCAGAGCAGCCATTTTGCATGGAGAAGGCTGGGAATGATCTCTGCCTGAAAGCTGCTGCCAGTCTATGTAATCAGTCCTGAGCTTGATGGGTCAATGGTAGCTTCCTATGTTCCTGTGTACTGCAGCAGTGTTTGGAGGGCCACAAGTGCCCTACCCATGAATTAAAGAACCATGGGAAATTCTAAAAGTCTTTGCTGAAAGGACATCAAAGCAGGGGCCAGGTGAACCTCTTTGGGAGATTATTCTGAAAGGTAGGGTGCCATTACTGAAAAGGCCCTGCCATACTTGAAAGAGCAGGAGTTCCCGGGCGCATCGGAAGATGGCTGACAATAACATCTCTCCGACCCACACAAGGTAATTTGGAGGCTATGATGGGGGTAATTAGCCTCCTTAACCCCCCCCCAGGATGGTGGGGGGGACTGCCCTTGCCTGCTGTGCCCTACACCACCCCCGAATTTGTGGGGGTGGGGGCACTAGGCACAAAGCCCTCCTGTGGGATTCCGTCACTCCTGGATGCCATCCCTGATCCGCGCCACTAGCTGCAAGAACTTCAAAAGAAACAATTTGAATGAAGCTAATTGCACATATTTCAAGGAAGGAGGGGGAGTAAATACTCCTAACAGAAGAGATCTCTGATAAAACAAGACAAGAATAAATCATGAGAAGATACGCCAAGATACGGTATGGCAAATGACTGATGGGGGAGGGGAAAAAAACTTTCCTTTCTTTCCTTATGTGATTTAACAAGAATCCCCTCCCCTCACGAGTCAGAAATGTCGTTTTAAGGACTCAAGCTGTGGATTTAAGACTGCGTGGAGATAAACTTTCGAACCAAGGCATGTTTTGAGAAGAGCGTGGAATGTACAAGAGCTCTGGAATGACGCAGTTAAAAATGCAGTCTCCATATTGGGAAGTTCTGTCGGAGGTCTTGAGTCTGGGAGGAGAAATAGAGAAATAGAGCTGCTTTTATATTGTGGGTGAAACTCCTCAGAGGGACTTAAGAGCGACAGTTTTACAAGATAATGATGGAAAGAGCAATGTTATCTATGAAGGAGATGATATATGGAAACCATCTCGATTCGAGGATTGGAAGAACGGAAAAATTCACACAGGATTATTATTGGTGTTTATCGGCTTAAGGAGACTATCAGAAGAGATCATAAAGAAAAAAGAGAAAATATATGAACAAGATGTGATGTGGAAACAGCAAGATAAGACTGGATAGAATTATGAACTCTGTTTGGACTGATTTGGTTTGATTTGGACATTAATGCAGTAGCAAGAAGATGATCAGAATCCCCCTTCGGATCTTGAAATATGGGTCCCCCCAACAAAATTTAAAATTCGGCTTTGTAATTCGGAACTTATGTGATGTGATTTAATTTGATTTGATTGGCCGGTTAATAAAAATAATTTTTTTAAAAAAAGAAAGAGCAGGAGTTCCCTGGGAAAGGGCTGCCCCTGCTAAAGATTCTAGTCAGTGGAGAGGCAGTGCAAAAAATGTGGGAATGTTCAGGGATGCAGGAGAGGATATATTGTGAGATTATATCCTTATCCAATTTGTGCTAACAAGTTCCCAAAATATCAGCAGAGCAGGACATTCCCTTTTTAACTTCGCAACGGTAATGTGTGCTCAGGTTCTCTAGAACCTCTATAATAATCACTCTGGTAATTTCCCCTTTGTTCCCTCTTAAAATACAAGACACGACACAGTCTTTTGTAAAAGTATAATAAAGAGTTTACTCACGTTCTGTTCACAATAGGATCCCAGAAGGCAGACAGGCTTAATAAGGTAATATACATTTAGAATCTATCTTATAAGAAGATAGTCCCTTTCTCCTCTCTTGGCTGCGAGCCAAGAGAGCATCTTTAGCAGATGTTACTTCTTTGAAGGAAGATGGCAGAGAGAGAGAGATGGCTGCCCTGCCCTTTGCTTTTATCATTACCTGCACAGGTGAGGCCACACCCACCTCTGGTCACATGTGGAGGAAGTCTGTCCCAGGAAGTTTACCTGCTGGCTGGACAGACATCCCTCCCCATGTTTAAACATGTACACTCTAGGAATGTTGTAATTGACTGCTCCTGTGTTTTACATCCCACATACCCCTTCTCAGGCAATACAACATACACAAAACATAAACAACTTTATTCAACCACCCAGAGTCCCAGCTTGACACATAGATTCTGGAAACTCTCTCTTGGTAGGGGCTTTGTCAGGATGTCAGCAGTCATCTCTTGAGTGCTGCAGTAGGATAGTTCCACTAGTCCATCCTGGATCATCTGGCGTATATAGTGGTATTTCACCCCAATGTGCTTTGTTCTGGCTAGGAACTTCTCACTCTGCGTCAGCTTCATGCAACTCTGATTGTCCTCTAGCAAGCTGACAGGTCCTTTTCTCACCAACCCAAAGTCCTTTATGAGTTGATCAAGCCAGGCGATCTCTCTGCAGGCTTCTGTTGCTGCAACGTATTCTGATTCTGTGGAAGATAATGCTACACAGCTCTGTTTATAACTGCCCCATGAGACAGGTCCATCCCCAAACATAAAAACATGACCACTTGTTGATTTATAATCAGCATTATCCCCAGCCCAATCCACATCAGTATACCCAACCAACTTAGGGTCTCTGGTGGCTGGTAACCTTAATTTACAATTCATGGTACCCTTCAAATACCGCACCACCCTCTTTACACCTGCCCAATCATGCTCAGTGGGAGAATTCACTTTTCTGCTAAGAATCCCCACAGCATTAGCTAAGTCAGGTCTACATGTGGTAAATAAATACAAAAGTTTACCAATCGCCGACCTGTAGTCGTTGTTGTCTGGCAACCGCTTCGAATCCTGCTGATTCTTCAGGATGTCAGTAGCCATCGGTGTAGCAACTGGGTGTGCATCTTGCATCTGCATGTGTTCAATCAGCTCATGGATCCTTTGCTTCTGGCTGAGAAGAAATGAGCCGTCCTCTTCTCTCTCCACTTGGATCCCAAGGTAGTATTGAACATCTCCTAGCTCTTTGACCTCCACCTCTTTGCTAAGGTGTTTTACTATCTGTGTATAGTCTCTCTCACTTGCTGTGGCAATAATCAGGTCATCAACAAATGCTAGGATATATTAAAATTGTCCATTATTTGACTTACTGTACAAGCACTTGTCAGCGTTGCCGTGCTTGTACCCAAGTTGCGTCAGCATGTTATGCAACTTCTGGTTCCAGGCTCTAGCAGCCTGTTTAAGTCCGTAAAGTCCTTTCTGGAGTTTGCACACTAATTGTGCCTCATGTGGTTTTACAAAACCTTTGGGCTGTTTCATATAAATTTCCTCTGAAATCTGCCCATGAAGAAAAGCAGTAGCAATGTCAATGTGTTTCACCCTAATTTGCTTGGAGGCTGCAATGCTCAAAAACATTCTTATGCTGCTGTACCTCACGGTTGGTGCAAAAACTACATCATAATCTTCACCAAAACGCTGTGAAAATCCCTGTGCTACAAGTCTAGCTTTGTAGCGCTGCACTTCTCCTTCTGACCCCTTCTTAACCTTGAAAACCCATTTACTGCCAATGGCCTTCTTACCGGGAGGCAGCTCAGTGAGTGTCCAGGTCTTGTTCTGATGCAGTGCATCCATCTCCTCCTGCGTGGCCTTCCTCCAGAGACTGGCTTCAGCAGCTGGCATCTCCTGTATCTCTTCCCAAGTGGAAGGTTCCTGTAGAAACGCCGACCCTGCAAAGTAGGACAGCCGTAATGGTGGGACACCTCTGTTGGTTCTGGATGAGCGTCTGACCTCTGGTTCTGCGACCGCATCAGCTTCCTCAGCCTCCTCCAACGCAGGCATGTCAGCTTTGCCATGTTCATCAAAATAAACCGCATGATGCGCATTTGTCCTACCAGTTTGTAAGTCCAAAATTCTGTATCCTTTGCCTCCAGAAGCATATCCCATAAGGATACCTGCTTTTGCCCTGGAGTCAAGTTTGTGGCTGTGTTCTTTGGGCACATGGAAGTAACACGGACTTCCAAACACACGTATGTGCGACAAATTTGGAGCTTTCCCATGCCAAAGTTCAAATGGTGTGCGCTCTGCTCCTTTTGTTGGCAGTCTGTTCTGCAAATAGACTGCTGTGTATACTGCTTCCACTCACAGCTTCTGTGGCAAACATGCATCTTTTAGCATGCACCTTGTCATAGCCATAATGGATCTAAACTTTCTTTCTGCTGTGGCATTCTGCTGTGGTGTGTAAGGAATTGTGGTTACGTGTGCAGTTCCTTCCTTGGCCAGGAGAGCCTGCATTTCATTTGAGCAGCACTCACCTCCACTGTCACTCATTAACACAGCTGGAGCTCTTTGGAACTTGTTCTTGAGCATGGCAATGTATTCCTGGAGCTTGTCCACTGTCTCACTCTTCTCTTTGAGGAAATACACAACACAATATTTTGAAAAATCATCCAGAAATATTAAAATATATCTATTCTTTCCCAGTGAGGGAACATTCATGGGTCCACATAAGTCAGTGTGCACTATGTCAAGCACTTTGTTGCTTCTTTGTTCTGCACAACGTGGAAATGAAGGTTTTACAGCCTTCTCAGTAATACAGCTTATGCACTTTGCTGGAGCTTTGTTGCTCTGCTTTACCTGCAAACCTCTTACAAGATCTCCTTTTTGTAGATCCAGAATAACGCTGGTGTCTCTGTGTCCAAGCCTTCTGTGCCATAGGTCCAGATCTGCCTCATCCTTCTGGCTGGAATGTGCCACTTTTGCAGACTGGTTCTCTGAAAGATTAATCTCATATACACCATTTATTAGCTTTGCTTGAGCAAACACTTTGCCATTTTTAGTCACATTACATTCTCCATTTCCAAATGTGATCTGGAAACCTTTCTTGTCTAAAGTGGACACGCTGATTAAACTGAAGCTCAGCTCTGGTACGTACAAAACTCTAGAGATTATGTTCTCAATGCATTCATTGTTTATATTGCATTTCAAGTTCATGGAAACTGCACCTTACTTCTAGTATTTCTCACTGGAGATTCAGCTCTCTCTCTGCATTCCTGTTTTAAATGACTGATCAAGTCTTTAAAGGTTAGACCTTCTCTGTGGTCCATGAGGCTTACAAATGCGTTAAATCTTGGTCCAAGCGATGATAACAAGAATGATATCTTTGTAATATCATCAAAAGCTTTGGGAGTGAGATCAATCCTCTGAATAATCTCAGTAAACTTGTTAATGTGCTCTGTGAATTCCTCTTTTGAATTCATCCTCAATCTGGTTAAATTATACATCAAGCTTCTGTACCAGTTAATGTTAGATTCTCCATATATGTGCTCAATATCTTTTAAGATTTGAGATGCATCATCTCTACTGTTTATTAATGATAGATGCTCATCACGAAATCCACTCAAAATTACGTGTCTGGCTTTGCTTTTCATGCGTCTCCAAGCACTTATCTTGGCTAAATCTTCCTCAGATGATCCTGTAGGCTGAGGGTCTAAAGCTTCCAAAATGTGCTTTGAATCTAGCAATCCTATTAAGCACTGCTTCCAGTGCACAAAATTGTGTTCATTTAGCACAGGCATTCCTAGTCTTGCATCACTATCAAAAGCTGCTCTAGCCATCTTAAAATCCAAAAAATTTAAAAATTTTCAAAATTCAAAATTTCTCAAAATTCTAAAATCAACATCTCAAAAAAACCTCAAAATACAAAGCAATTCTTCACTGCCTTGGGTCACTGTGAACTCAGAGGGAAATGTTGCTTAATCCCCACTGCACAATGGAACAAAGGACCATGTGCTTACGAGGAAGTTCTATCAGAAAAATACTACTCAACTCAAAATCACAATCCAATGCAATCCTTCAAAAATACGCAAAACATATGCAATACTGGGCCCATAACCCTTTGTGGGAATGTTCAGGGATGCAGGAGAGGATATATTGTGAGATTATATGTGGTTATATGTGGTGGTTCAGGATATTGCCCTGTTTATTTCCTATGTCTGGGGTACCCCAGCCTAGGCTAGAGAAACCACTTTCAGACAGTTAGGAGCAAAGTGTAGCTATAACATAGAATGACTGTGACTTCTACAAATGCTTTTTAAGGTTGCAGTTTTGTGCAACCTTAATTAGAAGCAAGTCCCAATTAAGTTGGAGGGTTGCCTTGGAATAAGTAGGACTGCTCTGCAATTTCCCAGTTAGAGGGCTTTCCTAGCTCAGCACACGATCCAGATGTTGTTGGACTCCCATCAGCCCCAGCATAGCTGCTGTCCAGCAATATCTAAAGGTCTATGGTTTCCAGCTCTAGGTTTTGCATCTATCTGGAAAATCTGCGTTGCTCACATGTTCTTATCAGCAGATATTTCCATTAAATCAAATTAAGTTGCTGGTGCTTTTTGTTTTAAATTTTTCTCTCCAAGGTTTGTGTGTTCATAATGTTTACGACCTTTCTCCCACTTGGCATGAGGATCATTGGTATTTTGTGTTGAAACAGAGGCCTGATTGCTGCACCTTATGGTGGATTTAAACTCTGTGAGCGTAGTCATGCCTTAGCCCTTTTAGAAGGATGCTGCTAGGAAGGCAAGGGAGGGCAGCCTCAGACTTC
Organism: Podarcis bocagei; assembly: GCF_964188305.1. Taxonomy (NCBI): domain Eukaryota; kingdom Metazoa; phylum Chordata; class Lepidosauria; order Squamata; family Lacertidae; genus Podarcis; species Podarcis bocagei. Next base: position 5,298,565 of record NC_138131.1, on the reverse strand, counting down.
CAACATATGCAAAACCATCATAAAACATTAAAAACTTCCCTAAAGGTTGTATAGTTACTTATCTCCTTGACATCTGACGGGAGGGTGTCCCACAGGGCAGGTGCAACTACTCAGAAGGCCCTCTGCCTGGTTCCCTGTAACTTCGCTTCTCACAGTGAGGAAACCGCCAGAAGGCCCTCGGTGCAGGACCCTGATGCCTGGGCTGAACAATGAGTATGGAGACACTCTTTCAGGGCTGAGGCAATTTAGGGCTTTAAAGTTAGGCCCCAACACTTAGAATTGTGCTCAGAAACGTACTGGGAGCCAACGTAGGATGCAAAAGGATGGTTTTGCAGTTGTTCATAGTGTTGGGGTGTATTCTGGTGGTTGTTAACAGTTTGTATGGATTATTGGTACATATATGTCAGAGCTGCCCGAGGTCCCAGCTCACAAAGGACCAACGCCAGTTCGTTGTTATGTACAAAAGTCTTTATTGAAGTTCAGTTTCTCTTTCACAGCCGCGGCGCGCAGCTCTGCGTCTGAAACTCTAGACCGCCGAAGCTCCGTCTGAGTCTCCTCCCCCCAGACACCAGTTCAAGACCCTAGACTTGCTCCACCTCTTCCTTTGCTCTTTTCTCCTCTGGCTCCGCCTGTCAGCTGGGGTCTCGCTCTTCCTAGACTCATCTGACGCTGAGTCCCCTGAGTCTTCCCCCTGCCTCCGGCGGGCTTTAGGACCTGGTTCCCAATCCGGGTTTTCTGCTGTCCCACGCGCCTGTACATTTGAACTTGGCGCACGCGCCCAGCCGGCAACCTTCCTCCTGACCGTTACACTGCTCCTGTCACTGCTTCCCTCTTCGGGGAGGCTAGCTGGACCTGACCTCCCCTCCGTTCCCCCACTCTCCGATGGAGGTGTGGTCAGCCCAGACTCATCTTCTCTTCCTGCTGGAGGAGACGCTGGCCCTGACACATGGGACTCTTCCCCCCCACTACGCTCTGGTGGGGAAGCTGGTCCTGACCTCCAGCTGCTGCTTTGGGAGTCCCCGCTGGCCCCTTGTTTCTGGTGTGTCTCCCCTGGGACCCCCCTTGCCCTGACCATCGGCGCCTCCTTCTGGGAATCTTCTGATTCGCTGGAGAAGCTCATGGAATCTCTCGGGTCACTGTCGTATTCCCCTACGCTGCCCTCAGATTCTTCCCCTTCGCTCTCCATTTCCTCTCTCCCCTGTAATTCTGCTCCTGAGCCCCTGACATCCATCCCCCCCTCGAAGCCCCCCTTCCCCCTCCCCCTCTTCTGGGGCGGGTTCCGGGTGCTCCAGTGCTGTGGGGGTGAGTGTGGGATAAAGTTCCTTCCCCCTGGTGTGCAGCCGACCAGTTGGATCCGGCCAGCCCGTAATGGGCTCGTCGACGTCGATCTCCTCTGCTTCCATCTCTCTGCATTCGTGTTCGAACCCAAGATCCTCCCCCAACACGTCCATGTCCTTCGCTCCCCGTTACCTCGGGTGATGCGGCGTGCCAGGGCCCCCTTAGCAGTTCCCTGCTCCACCCCACCTCCGGTTGAGTGTCCCACCAATAAGAGCGGTCTGTGGCAGACCCCGAGAGTGATCCCTCCGGGGAGCTTGTGTCTGGCGCCGTTTCCTCAGCTGATGAGAACCCCTGGAACGTGCTGGTTGAAAGTGTGGGTGTGAAAAGCCAGTCGTCGAAATAATCTGCCGGCATAGGTCTGTGCGGGAAGAGTGCATGGAACTCGTCTTTGAGGTAGCGCTCCTCCAAGGCATAGTCCGGCACCCACCTGTTGGCGCTGGCCGGGGTACCTTCCCTGGCGAGGAGATATTCAACTCCCTTTTTCCCCCATCTCGAGTCTAAAATCTCCATGACCTCGTTGAGTGGCGCCGCCCTCGGTGACCCCTCCCCCGTTGGCGACTTTCTAAGTGGGCGAGGTGCGGTCCCTGGCGCCTGAAACCTGTGGGGTTCCTTGTAGGGTGTGAGGACTGACCTATGAAATACCGGGTGCATTCTGGAGCCCTCTGGGAGTGTCAACCGGAAGGCCACTGGGTTGATTTGTGCCTCGACTTGGTAAGGCCCTAGCTGCTTGTGTTTGAGCTTCTTCTTAGCTAACGTTCTGGCTGGCACTGCCTGGGCTGCTAACCAGACCCAGTCCCTCACCTGGATGTCTTCCCCGACTCTCCTGTGCCTGTCTGCCTGCACTTTGTAGGCGTGTTTTGCTAGTTCCAAGGTCCTTCGGAGTTGCTCGTGGAGCTCCTACAACTCTGCTGCCAAGTGTTCTGCTCCCCGTGGCTCCCCCTCCACCTTCGTCTCTAACCCCGGGAAGGTTCTGGGATGCCGCCCATTGTTGGCAAAGAACGGTGTCACCCCTGTAGACTCGTGCTTTGTGTTGTTGTAGGCAAACTCGGCCAGCGGTAGGTAGTCCACCCAGGTCGAGGGCTGTTGATTCGCGTAGCATTGCAGGTACTGCTGCATGATGGCGTTGACCCTCTCCGCTTGTCCGTTGGTCTGCGGGTGTCGTGCCGACGCTAAGTTGATCTTGACGTTCAGGATGCCCAGCAGCTTCTGCCAGAAGCTCGAGACGAATTGGCGACCCCGGTCGGACAGGATGGACCGTGGTAAGCCGTGAACTTTGAACACGTGGTCTATGAACAGTTTGGCAGTCTGTTCCGCTGTGGCCACCTTCGCGCAAGGAATGAAGTGCGCCATCTTGGTGAACAGGTCTACGACCACGAGTACCGCTGTTTTGCCTCGCGAGCTGGGCAGATCTGTGACAAAGTCCAGGGCCACCCTCTCCCATGGTTCGAGCGGCGTCTGTAGCGGTTCCAGCAGTCCCGTCGGCTTCCTGTGCACTGGTTTGGCCCTTTGGCATGTGTCACACCTAGAGACGTAATCCGCGACTTCTCCCCTCATCTGGGGCCACCAAAAGTCTCTGGCCACTAATTCCGCCGTCTTGTCCTTGCCGAAGTGCCCAGCACTGGGCGCATCGTGTAACTGCTGCAGGACTTTCGCTCGGAGGTCGTCTCCAGGCACGTAGAGAGCCCCTTTGCGGGTGAGCAGTCCGTCGCGTATCTGGAACTCGTCGTCCTTCGCTGTGCCCCTTCGCACCTCCTCCATCTTGGATTGTGCGAAGGCATCCGTCTGCAGCGCGCGACGCACTGCGTCCAGGTCCATGGTGGCTGAAGCGCATGCTCACGCTTCCGGTGCGAAAATGTGTTTGGCTGCCACCGGTGCCGCTTCCTCGAGATACTGCGGTTTCCTGGATAGTGCATCTGCCATGACGTTGTTGTCTCCCGGGATGTATTCTATCCGGAAGTCGAAATCCGCAAAGAACTCCGCCCAGCGGATGTGTCTCTGGTTCAGGAACCGCGCCGTGCGCCAGTACTCCAGGTTCTTATGGTCCGTGCGGACCTGCACAGTGTGTCTGGCTCCGATGAGGAAGTGCCGCCAAGCCTTGAAGGCTGCATGAATGGCCAGCAACTCCCTGTCCCAGATGGTGTAGTTCTGTTCCGACTTGCTGAGTTTCCTGGAGTAGAATGCGCAGGGCCTCCAGTTCCCTTGCGGATCTGGCTGCAACAGGACCGCCCCCACCGCTCTGTCTGATGCGTCAGTCTCAACCCTCATTGGTTGGCTGGGGTTTACGTGTAGCAGCTGTTCTTCGGACGCGAAGAGACGCTTGAGTCTCCGAAAAGACTGTTCCGCCTGGTCCGTCCAGGTGAACTTCTTCTTCTTGGAGCTGAGGGTGTCCGTGATAGCCGCCGTCTCCTTCGCGAACCCCTTGATGAACTTGCGGTAAAAGTTGGCGAAGCCGACGAACTTCTGGACCTCCTTCCGATTGCGCGGGCTCTTCCAGTCCAACACCGAGCGGACCTTGGTGCTGTCCATGGCGAGTCCCTTGTCGGACACCTTGTAGCCCAGGAAATCCACCTCCGTCACGTCAAACTGGCACTTCTCCAGTTTGGCGTAAAGTCTGTGCTCCCGTAGTTTCTGCAGGACCTCCTTGACGTCTCCCTCGTGAGCCTCCTGCGATTCCGAGAAGATCAGGATGTCGTCTAGGAAGCATACGCACTTCTTGTAGAGGAGGCCCGCTAACACGTGGTGCATGAAGGCTTGGAAACAATGGGAGCCATTTTGCAGACCAAACGGCATAACTCTATATTCATAGGTGCTTAAAGGCGTAAACATGGCCGTCTTCCACTCATCGCCCTCCCGCATGCGTATAAGGTTGTACGCCCCTCGTAGATCCAACTTGGTGAAGATTCGTCCCTTCCTCACCGTCGCGAGCAGGTCGTCAATCTTGGGCATGGGGAATGCTGTGGGCTTTGTCCTGGAATTGATAATTCTGTAATCAACTACCAGTCTGCGTTGGGGCGTGTCCTTCTTCTTCACGAAAAACACGGGACTGCCCCCCACCGCTTTGGATTCTTGGATGAATCCCCGCTTCAAGTTGTGATCTATGAACTCCCTGAGTTCCTGCAGTTCGTCTTCAGACATGGAATATAGTTTTCCAGTCGGCAGCGTCGCCCCCGGTAGGAGGTCAATCGTGCAGTCGTAGGGCCGGTGGGGAGGCAGCTTGTCCGCTTCCTTCTCGCAGAAGACCTCCAAAAACGCCTTGTACTTGTTGGGCACCGCCTGCACCATGCCTAGGTGTAGCTGCTGTTCATCTTCTTGTCCCTCCTCTTCCTGGTCGGTTCGGATGCAGTGTTCCGCGCAGTAGGAGGAGCAGAAGGTCAATTGCCGCTGGTACCACGCTAATGCCGGGCTGTGCCTATCCAGCCAACTCATGCCCAACACTATGGGCGTGTCCGACAGGTGAGTGACGTTGAAGCTGATGACTTCGCGGTGATTTCCAATTTGCATCACCATAGGTGTTGTTTGCTGTACCACCTGTCCACCCAGCAGCTTCCTGCCATCGACCGTGACGACGTTTAGGGGCATCGTGGCTGGTAGGAGTGCTATGCAATGTTGCCTGATGAAGTCCACTCCCACAAAGTCTGCATTACTACCAGAGTCAATGGTAATAGGGACTTCCAGGGTGAGTCCATTGGGCAGCTGGAGTGATGCGGTGAGTTGCACCACTGGTTTGGGTGGGAGGGGGTCCGTGGGCTGCAAAATCTCTGGGGACTGCTTCACTGACTCGCCTGGCTGGGCCCCAGTGCCTCTGCCTCCAACCAGGCTTCGTTGTTTCCCTGCAGCTGTTCCCCCTGCTGAACTGCTCCTCTTACTGTTGCTGAGGCTGCAGTGTGCTTCTGGATCCTCTGGGGACACTCTTTGGCCATGTGCTGTGCACTGTCGCAGATATAACACTTCCTGCTCCCTCTAGGAGCCTTCGTCTTGACTGCTCCTGGTGTTTGGGCTCTGGTAGCTGTCTGAGCCTTGGCACCACCTATCTCCATCGGCTCTTCTCCCCCCCCCCCCAGTGGAGGCGTGGATTGCGTGCGCCCTGTCTCTCTGGGTATGAAGGGAGGTGGTTTGGCTGGTGTGCGTGCCAGACGACCCTCATCCCTGCTCCAAGGGCGTTCTGCCAGGTGCACCCCTATCATCAGCGCTCTCTGGACGACTTCTGTGGTACTGTTAGGTCTCTCCCCCCTCGCCAGCTCATCTTTCACGGGTCCATTTAGCCCCTCCCAGAACAGATCCCTCACGGCAGCGGAGTCCTTCTCCCAGCCCAGCACATTTACCAACGCAAAAAAGCGGGAGTGATATTGTCTCACCGTGGCTTCCCCCTGCTTCAGCCCGTGCATTTCCCTCCTGGCCACATCCACATTTACCGTTGATTTAAAACAAGTGTCCATAGCCTTGATAAATGCGTTTGAATCCTGGAGGGCGGGATCATTTTCGCGCCATAAATTGCACAGCCACGATTTAGCGTCCCCATGCAGATGAGTGATTATGAACCCCACTTTCTCCTCCTCATCTCTAAAGTCTTTCCGAAGCAAATTGAGCGTGAAAACTATGTCTGCTCTGAAGTTAGGATACTGCTGCAGGTCCCTGTCGAAGTGGGCTACGATGTTGCCCCCCCTCTTCCCGAGGCCAACTCCCTCCGGCTTGGGTCCTGGCAGCCCCTCTTTGCCCAAACGTTCCCATCTGTTTCGCAGATCTCGGCAGAGCGCTTCTGCTTCCTCTTCTCTCTTTTTGGACGCTGCTACTTCTGCGTAAAGCTTCGTGACTGCTTCTTGCAGTTCTGTCACTTTCTCCTCTGTAGTCATCTTTGCCTATCTTCGTGAGCTCGCAAATTTTTTTTTTGTGAGACGGAGCTTACTGTCAGAGCTGCCCGAGGTCCCAGCTCACAAAGGACCAACGCCAGTTCGTTGTTATGTACAAAAGTCTTTATTGAAGTTCAGTTTCTCTTTCACAACCGCGGCGCGCAGCTCTACGTCTGAAACTCTAGACCGCCGAAGCTCCATCTGAGTCTCCTCCCCCCAGACACCAGTTCAAGACCCTAGCCTTGCTCCACCTCTTCCTTTGCTCTTTCCTCCTCTGGCTCCGCCTGTCAGCTGGGGTCTCGCTCTTCCTAGACTCATCTGACGCTGAGTCCCCTGAGTCTTCCCCCTGCCTCCGGCGGGCTTTAGGACCTGGTTCCCAATCCGGCTTTTCTGCTGTCCCACGCGCCTCTACATTTGAACTTGGCGCGCGCGCCCAGCCGGCAACCTTCCTCCTGACCGTTACACTGCTCCTGTCACTGCTTCCCCCTTCGGGGAGGCTAGCTGGACCTGACCTCCCCTCCATTCCTCCACTCTCCGATGGAGGTGTGGTCAGCCCAGACTCATCTTCTCTTCCTGCTGGAGGAGACGCTGGCCCTGACACATGGGACTCTTCCCCCCCCACTACGCTCTGGTGGGGAAGCTGGTCCTGACCTCCCGCTGCTGCTTTGGGAGTCCCCGCTGGCCCCTTGTTTCTGGTGTGTCTCCCCTGGGACCCCCCTTGCCCTGACCATTGGCGCCTCCTTCTGGGAATCTTCTGATTCGCTGGAGAAGCTCATGGAATCTCTCGGGTCACTGTCGTATTCCCCTACGCTGCCCTCAGATTCTTCCCCTTCGCTCTCCATTTCCTTTCTCCCCTGTACCTCTGCTCCTGAGCCCCTGACAATATAACATTGCATATTGTAGGTATGGCTAAACTGTGGTCTGCCAGATGTTATTGAGCTGCAGTTCCTGTTGGCTCCAGCCATCATGGCCAGTAATCAGGGATGATGGGAATTGTAGTTCTGCAGCATTGTGAGGGCCACGTGTCTGCTGCTCCTGAGTTAGAGGATTTTCCTGTCGTGTGATGAAGCAAAGTAATTTAAGATGACATGGGGCAAAAATGCACAAGCATCCTGTACCTTTAATAATTGTGTATAAGATAGGATTTCAGCAGGTATACCCCCTTTTTTTGCACTTGGCTAACCTACTAGTAGGGATGCGGGTGGCACTGTGGGTTAAACCGCAGAGCCTAGGGCTTGCCGATCAGAAGGTCGGCGGTTCGAATCCCTGCGACGGAGTGAGCTCCCCTTGCTCAGTCCCTGCTCCTGCCAACGTAGCAGTTCGAAAGCATGTCAAAGTGCAAATAGATAAATAGGTACTGCTCCGGCGGGAAGGTAAACGCCGTTTCTGTGTGCTGCTCTGGTTCGCCAGAAGTGGCTTAGTCATGCTGGCCACATGACCCGGAAGCTGTACGCCGGCTCCCTCGGCCAATAAAGCGAGATGAGCGCCACAACCCCAGAGTCGGTCACGACTGGACCTAATGGTCAGGGGTCCCTTTACCTTTAACCTTTAACCTACTAGTACTTCCCCTTGGTCTTCCAGCACAATAGTGGCTGTTAATAGACTCCATTGTCAGGCAACAGGGGGTCTTTTGCTTCTCTGCTGATAAGCGATTTCTTTTTGGCTTTAGCTAAACATTCAGCGTACCCAAAAGACAGCTTTTGCTGATTTCACAAAGGGAGAGATCAAGGTCATCCCGACGTACAAATTCGACTCTAAAACAGATCGCTGGGACTCCAGGTAAGCGCCTGCTTGATAGTTAAGCCTTTGTAAGTAAGTCCTCTAAATCATTCTTCTGCAAGGCTTGTTTGTTTTTCCTAGTCTGCTGAGATGCTAGTAGTGTCCTGCCTTTCCATCCTCTTGAGCAGGCTAGTAAAAAATATATATTTTAAAAATGGCTTTCTGCTAAGCAAGCTGGTGGAGGAGGGATAGAGTTGAGGGCTGGATGGACTTCCTTTCCTCTGCAGCCAGAATGGACACCAAGCAAAGGAGGGAGAGAGAGATCCAGCTCTCCTTCGCCTGCTCACTTTGCTTGCATGGAATTCCAGGTTGCCAAAGGCTGCTAGGCGAGTTGTGAAATGCAAGGCTGTGATATGTTGTCTTCCTCAACCCACCCCTGCTCAAAGTCTCTGTTTTGGCTCCTTTCCCACAAGCAGCCTTTCCCCCACATTTGTCCTGATAACCAGCATCCTCTGTTTCATGGTGTGTATAACCGATGTTGCAGTTCCTTGAAAGGTGCAGCAGGCTGAATGAGAATCCTGTTTGTGTCAAGGAAGTCTGGGAATTAGACTTGGTGCTCTCTCAAAATGAGTCTGCCAGGGCATAAGAACATGAGAGCAGCCCTGCTGGATCAGGCCATTGGTCCATCTGGCCCAGCATCCTGTCCTTACATTGGCCAATGAGATGCCTCTTGGGGAGCCCACAAACAGGACCTGAGTGCAACAGCACGCTCCCCTCCTCCAAGCCATACTGCTTCTCTTGGTGGAGTATGTTCTGTGGCCATTATGGCTAGTAGCCACTGAGCCTCACCATCCATGATTTGGCATATTCTTGTGGTTCTTGACAACTGTCAGAAGCCACCTAGGCCTGCTAGTTTAATTTCTCTTGCTGTGGTACTGGGGAAATCAAAAGGACAGGCGGAACATGTAGTGACGAAGCCGGAAAACGGCAGGCTCCTTTGGGCAGCATTTCAGGTGCCAGAAAGGGTATTTTTACATTTCTTGAAGCTTGGATCACTGAAAAAATAGTGTCTGAACAAGAATAACAGGGCCCATGGAAAGAAGCATATATTACACTTATACCGAAAACTGTGTCTGAAAAGACACAACTTAAGAACTACCGACCCATATCCCTGTTAAATGTGGATTACAAAATATTTGCTGACATTTTGGCTAAAAGGCTAAAAAAAGTACTAGGGGAAGAGATACACAAGGACCAAGCTGGCTTTCTCCCAGGCAGACACTTGTCTGACAACACAAGGAATATAATTAACATTGTGGAGAAGTTGCAAGAGGACATTAACACTAAAGCAGTTTTAATCTTTGTGGACGCCGAGAAAGCCTTTGATAATATTTCTTGGAGCTTTATGAAGAAAAATCTTCAGGGGATGGGGGTCGGTCAAGAGTTTGAAAATGGTATAAGTGCAATTTATTCAGAACAAAAGGCTAAACTAATAGTTAACAATGTGGTGACAGAGGAATTTAAGATAGAGAAAGGGACATGACAAGGCTGCCCAATTTCCCCATTACTTTTTATTTCGGTCCCGGAGATTCTGCTAAATATGATTAGAAGGGACCATTTGATTAAAGGTATAATGGTCGGAGCTAAACAATACAAACTGAAAGCCTTTGCAGATGACTTAGTATTGACATTACAGGAGCCAGAATCTAGTACTAAAAGAGTATTAGAACTGATTCAAGAGTTTGGTCATGTGGCAGGATTTAAGTTGAATAAGTTAAAAACTAAAGTCCTTGAGAAAAATTTAACAACGACTGAGAAAGAGAGATTTCAGAATGAGACAGGTTTAACAGTGGTTAAGAAGGTGAAATACTTGGGGATTAATATGACAGCTAAAAATGGGAACTTATTTAAAGACAATTATGAAAAATGTTGGTCGGAGGTCAAAAAGGATTTAGAAATATGGTCAAATCTGAAGCTTTCCTTGTTGGGTCGAATTGCTGTTATAAAGATGAATGTATTGCCAAGAATGTTGTTTCTGTTCCAATCATTACAAATTTTAGACAAGATGGACTGTTTCAAGAAGTGGCAGAGAGACATTTCTAGATTCGTCTGGCAGGGCAAGAAGCCCAGAATAAAATTTAAAATACTAACTGATGCAAAAGAAAGAGGGGGGTTTGCCCTGCCAGACCTTAAACTCTATTATGAATCAGCAGCTTTCTGCTTCTTGAGAACACAGACATTTTGGACTTAGAAGGCTTCAATAATGTTTTTGGGTGGCATGCATACTTGTGGTACGGCAAGGTTGAAGCGCATAAAGCATTTAAAAACCATATTGTCAGGAAAGCACTGTTTAATGTCTGGACAAGGTATAAAGACTTGAAAATAAAACCCCAAGGTGGTTGTCACCAATGGAGGCAAAGGCCCAGAAAAGGCCCAATATGGAGGCCAAATGGCCAAAATATTGGGAGATTTTGGAGCAAGAAGGAGACAAATTGAAATTGCAGAGCTTTGAGAAACTAAAAGATAGAGTGCGAGATTGGCTTCATTATTACCAAATAAGAGAGGTATATAATTTGGATTAAAAAAATGGCTTCCAGGTGGAAAAATCAAAGTTGGAAACAGAATTGTTAGATCCCAAAACTAATATACTTTCAAGAATGTATAACTTGCTGTTAAAATGGAACACTCAGGATGAAACGGTTAAATCTGCTATGATTAAATGGGCACAAGATGTTGGGCATAACATTATGTTTGCTGACTGGGAACAGTTGTGGAACACTGGTATGAAATTTACGGCATGTAATGCCTTAAGAGAGAATATTATGAAAATGATATATAGGTGGTACATGACACCAGTCAAGCTTGCAAAAATCTATCATTTGCCCGATAATAAATGTTGGAAATGTAAAGAAACTGAAGGTACATTCTTTCACCTTTGGTGGACGTGCCCAAAGATTAAGGCTTTCTGGGAGATGATCTATAATGAAATGAAAAAGGTATTTAAATATACCTTCCTGAAGAAACCAGAGGCCTTCCTCTTGGGCATGGTCGGCCAATTGGTGCCAAAGAAGGACAGAACTTTTTTTATGTATGCAACAACAGCAGCAAGAATATTGATTGCAAAGTATTGGAAGACACAAGATTTACCCACACTGGAAGAATGGCAGATGAAGGTGATGGACTACATGGAACTGGCAGAAATGACTGGCAGAATCCGAGATCAGGGAGAAGAGGTGGTGGAAGAAGACTGGAAGAAATTTAAAGACTACTTGCAGAAATACTGTAAAATCAATGAATGTTAAAGGGATGTTGGATTGAAAATAAGTGGTATTGGTAAAAAGATTAACAAGAATATGTAAATACGGATTGACAATGGTTGAAAATATATAGTTATAATAGGTTAATATATTGAGTAAAGATAAATGATAGAGGGTAAGGATTTGCTGAATTAACCATGTGAACTGGAATACAAAAAAGGGGTGTGTGAGGAGGTCAGGAAACAAGTAAATGAAATATAAGACATGGAAATATTGATTTCTTTTTAACTTTTTTTTTACTTTCTATGTATTTTGTCTTTGTATTTTTGTATCTCTTTTTCTTTTATTATTGTTATTCTTTTTTATTTCTTATTTTTAATTTTGTAACCTTTTATTGTCTGCAAAATTTCAATAAATATCTTTTTTTTATATATAAAAAAAGAATAACAGGGCCCATTGCTTTTGGGAAGGATCATAATTTGGTGGTGTGCCATATGCTTTGTATGCAGAGTCTCAAGTTGAAAGGCACCTCCACCTGAAAAAGGATTGGGCCACAGAGAGCTGCTGCCAGCCAGAGTAGACTTAATTAATTATTTGTGGGGTTGGAAGGGATCATGAGGGTCATCTAGTCCCACCCCCTGCAATGTAGGAATCAAAACTAGGGTAGGTCAGAAATTCATTCTGACCTGGTAGAAGGCAGCTTTTTATTTCCTAACAACTCTCTCCATGAGGCAAAATGCCTGCACACATCTCCAGCTGTTGACCGTGGTCAAGATCACAGGCCGTGTGTGGAGCCAAAGTTTGACTGTGTGAGCCTTGTGTGTTGCCTCAGCCAGTCGAACAGTCCTGGTGTCTCTCCTGCCTCCTTGCAGTGGGAAGTGCCATGTGCCAGCATGGTGTGATCCAATCCTCTGGAGAGGAGGCAGCATGAATCAGCTCAGCTACCGAAGCCACATGGAATTGAAAAGGAGCGACCACAAGCCCGTCAGCTCCCTCTTCCTCACAGGGGTAACACCTGCCCTGGCCAGGGCTATCGTCTATTCAGGGTTTTTAGCTGCCTGCTATGTAGCACCTCCTCGAATCTGGGCAGGCCCTGACCAACAGCCAGGCCCATTTCCACAGAGCTCCTCCTTGGCAAATGACTTCTGGTGCAAGGAGTGGGCAGGTTTTGGCTCTGTTAAATCCCTAGGCTTCCATTCTCCACTCTTCTGAGTACACGCTGCTCCTGCAGGCATGGCAGACCACATGGGCTGAACTGTATACCTTAACCGTTGGCTCCATTCATGCAATGGAGCTTCTGTGGTACTTAGCTTGGAGCATTTGGCTTCAGCCCATTGGCTCTGGAAGTCACAGCCGCTGCCATCCTGGGGAAGCTCTCAGAGTTACAGTGGTGTGGTGTAGTGGTTAAGAGCGGTAGTCATGTAATCTGGGAAACCGGGTTCGTGTCTCCGCTCCTCCACATGCAGCTGCTGGGTGACCTTGGGCCAGTCACACTTCTGTGAAGTCTCTCAGCCCCACTCACCTCACAGAGTGTTTGTTGTGGGGGAGGAAGGGAAAGGAGAATGTTAGCCGCTTTGAGACTCCTTAAAGGGAGTGAAAGGCGGGATATCAAATCCAAACTCTTCTTCTTCTTCTTCTCTTTCAGGGCTGGGAACAGGGGGGTGCATCAGGCCTTTCTGCTCTTAACTCATGCCCCCCCTTTAGTCCATAGCCCCAACAAATGTGCTCTGCCCCCCCCCCATAGGTGAAGGTTGTGGATGACCGACGGTACCGGAAAGTGTTTGAGGATATTGTTCAGTTGATGGACAGGATGGAGAATGAATTCCTTCCCTCCCTGGAGGGAGGTAAAGACGAATAGGATCCTCTCCAGCCCCTTAAAGAGGGTTTGCTGCAAAAAGACCAGGGGGGAAAGAAGCCTGCTTTATAGCATGTCAGGCCCTTGGCCCATCTAGCTCAGTCTTGTTTATACTGTCTCCGAGTGGTTCCCCAGGATTTCCGGGGGATCTCTCCCAGCCCTACCTGGAGATGCTGGGGATAGAACCTAGGACCTTTGCATGCAAGGCAGATGCCCTTCCACTGAGTGGCAGCCTCTTCCTCTTCCTCGCAGGCAAATACTCCAGGGGTAGCCAGCGTGGTGCCCTCCAGATGCTGGACTACAACTCCCATCATCCCCAGCCAACATGGCCAGTGGCAATGGGAAGTTGCAAGTGTGGGAACGTTCAGGGATGAGGAGAGGATATATTGTCTGATTATATCCTTATCTAACTTGTGTTAACAAGTTCCCCAATTTCAGCAGAGTAAAACATTCCCCTTTATTTTAAGTTTGCAACGGCAGCGTTTGCTCAGGCTCGCTAAAGCCTCTGTAATAACTATTCTGGTAATTTCCCCATATTCCCTCATAAAATAGAAGAGACGACACAGTCTTTTACAAAAGTATAAAAAGAGTTTACTCACATTCTGTTCACAATCAGATCCCAGAAGGCAGACTTAGCTTAATGAAGTAACATATACTTGGAATCTATCTCTTAAGAAGACAGTCCCTTTGTCCTCTCTTGGCTGGGAGCCAAGAGGGCTTCTTTGACTCAGTAGATGTTGCTTCTTCGATGCATGTGGTGAAAGAAAGAAGGAAGAGAGAGATGGCTGCCCTGCCCTGTGCTTTTATCATTGCCTGCACAGGTGAGGCCACACCCACCTCTAGTCACATGTAGAGGAAATCTGTCCCAGCCCAGAGGGAAACAGGAAGTTTACCTGCTGACTGGACAAACATCCCTCCCCATGTCTAAACATGTTCACTCTAGGAATGTTGTACTTGACTGCTCTTGTGTTTCACATCCCACAGCAAGTGCAGCAATATCTGGAGAGCCCCACATGGACACTCAAGAACAAATGTGGCCACTGTGAGGTGGCGTTTGGACCTGTTGCATGTGCAGCCCCCTAAATGAGAGCCCGGGGCCAAGGACAAAGTTCCCCCTGGAGCACGTTTCCTTACCATCTGCTGAAGGCAAGCACTCTCTCTCTCCCCCCCCCCCATTTTGCTCTGCAGTTTTCGTTTGAGAATGTGAAGTTCCGGCAGCTGCAGAAGGAGAGGTTCCAGATCACAAACAATGGGCAGGTCACCCTCCATTTCTCCTTTATCCCCAAGCTCAGTGACAGCCAGTATTGTAAGCCATGGCTTTGCGCTGAGCCCTGTGAGGGATACTTTGAGCCCAGTGAGTCTCTCTCTGGAATCATAGAACTGTAGAGTTGGAAAGGGACCCCAAGGGTCATCTAGGGAAGGCTTTTGTTTCCTTTTCATCCCCCCTTTTCTCCTCCTCTTCCCAACCCTCCTCCCTCAAACCTTGGGAGTTTTGTAGAGCAGGGGAGGCTTAACATTTGTGGGCTACATTACCCCATGCTCAAGCCTCCAAGGGCCACACATCAAAGCAGGTGAGCCCAAAGTGTAAAAGTGTGTGACCAGCTTTAAACAAACACACACACACAAATGAATTGAAGCCCAAAAATGCTGAAGGGTCCCAAAAAACCTTTTGGCATTGCAGGGAACCAGTGAGAGCAGTCCGTCAAAAAATAACGTTTTGTTTTTTTTTAAAAAAAGCCTATTTTTACGTTGTGGAGGCACAAAAATATATTGGGGATCATATAGAACTAGCCAAACTTTTTAAAACTCAGTGAAATGTAAACTAAAAAAGAAAGTTTCATGGGGGCGCAAAAATCCTTTAGGAGGCAAATAAGTGCTTTCCCTTTTTATATTCTTTTGTTAGGATCACTTTCTCTTACCCCCCAGTATCCTGTCACCATCTTTTGTGCAGCTGCTGCTTTGGAGGAATAGAGAGGAAAGTGGGGTGGGGGTGGGAATTGAGTAGCTTCTTTTCCTAATTCTTGAAGTTAAGGTTTCCCCCATACACCTGTGAGAACAGGATGCTGCACTACATGGGCCATTGGCCTGATCCAGCAGGCTCCTAGTGTGTCCTTCTGTTCAATTATTCACTATCTTAACTTTTAATTTACAGACAAGCAAACTTGGCTGTGCCAAAGAGTGTATCTACCTGACCTCCTCCCGTTTTAGGTGAGACGGGGGACATTTCCCTGGATGTGTACGTCAGCAAGGACTCTGTGACGCTTCTCAAATCAGGAGAAGATAAGATTGAGGATATCTTTGTCCTTCACCTTGACCGTGGCAAGGACTATTTCCTCACCATCAGTGGGAGCTGCCAATCAAGCTGCTTCAGGACCTCCTTGGAAGCCTTGTGCTGGATGAGGCAGCCGATTCACGAAGTTCCCGTCACCAAACTTATTGACCTGGTAGGGAAAGGGGTTGATTTACCTGGCAGGTTCATTTGCTGAATGTCTAACCTTCCCACTCTGTTTGCCTGCTTGAAAAACAGTTGCTCTTCCACTCAGAAATGTGTGGGCTGCGGGTCCTTTGCTGCATTCAGCTTCAGCTTCTGTAGCTGTGCATTCACTTCCTGTGTGCTGTTCATGTCCTTTGTTTGCGGTGACTGAGTCATCCCAAGTTCTTGTCTTCCCACCTGCCCTTTCGCAGGGCCACTAAATCGTGTGCATTTCCCTGCCATCTGCCCAGATACTGTTCAGCCAATGGGCTGTTTCTTTCTCTTCTCAGGGCCTGTGCCATTAACACACTTTGTTGTCTTTTCCCCACTTTTCTTTTGCTCTTGCCTTCCTCCTCGGATCTCAGGGAGAAGACAGCTTCCTAGAAAAGGTAACAGTTGGTTTGATATCCTCTAGATGTTCTTGTTCTTTCCTTTCCTGGAAGCGAAAGGAAAGTCCAATGCTGTAAAGAAAAATATTGCATAGGAACCTGGAATGTAAGAACCATGAACCTTGGTAAGTTGGATGTGGTCAAAAATGAGATGGCAAGAATAAATATTGACATCCTGGGCATCAGTGAACTAAAATGGATGGGAATGGGCGAATTCAGTTCGGATGACCATCATATCTACTACTGTGGGCAAGAATCCCGTAAAAGAAATGGAGTGGCCCTCATAGTCAACAAAAGAGTGGCGAAAGCTGTACTGGGATGCAATCTCAAAAATGATAGAATGATCTCGATACAAATCCAAGGCAGACCTTTTAACATCACAGCAATCCAAGTTTATGCACCAACCACTGGTGCTGAAGAAACTGAAATTGACCAATTCTATGAAGACTTACAACACCTTATAGAAATGACACCAAAGAAGGATGTTCTTCTCATTATAGGGGATTGGAATGCTAAAGTAGGGAGTCAAGAGATAAAAGAAACAACTGGCAAGTTTGGCCTTGGAGTTCAAAACGAAGCAGGGCAAAGGCTAATAGAGTTCTGCCAAGAGAACAAGCTGGTCATCACAAACACGCTTTTCCAACAACACAAGAGACGACTCTACACATGGACATCACCAGATGGGCGGCATCGAAATCAGATTGATTATATTCTCTGTCATAGGCTTTATGCTGTCAAGCCGGCATAGATAAAACTCTGGGCTCATGGCCAGTTCCAATCTATTTGATTTATTGACAAAGTTCAAAAGTACATCTCCTGTGTTTCAAATCACATCCGACCCTTCCGGCACAGTTTCCGCGTCTGCTTTCTTTTTCCGTTTTTTTACCCAACATGCAAGTCTGCGGAAACCACGCCCCTGACTCCCTCTGTTTACAGAATGACTGGTTCCAGGCTCATCCTCCTCCCTCCCTGCCTCTGGCTCGCTGTCAGACGACAGACTGCTAATGATCTCTTTTGGCTTTCTATAAGTGCTGGTTTCTCCCCTTAAATCTTTCCCCGTTTGCCTCTCCCTGACATCCACCCCCTCCTCAAAGGCCCCTTCCAGCTCAGGAGACCCGACTGTACCCATATCTCTTTCCTCTGGGGTGGTAGGGGAGAAGCCAGCAAAACTACCCTCTTCCTCATCCGTCTCTTTGAACACCCCCCTCCAACCCCCAATTCCTGGTGTTCCCCAGTCTACGCCTTCATCTTCTTCCTCCTCCTCGTCCGATGCTGGGAAACCTTCGAATTCCTCTTCGTCATCTGTTGTTTTGAACACCTGTTGAAAGGACCTACCCTTGCTTTTGGGTTTGTCAGGGGGAAAACTGTGGAACTCCTCCACCAGTTCCTTGTCGGAAATACTGTCTTCCGGGACTCAGGTATTCTCTGATGTCAGGGCCCCTTCCCAAGCCACCAAATATTCCAAATTCCCCCCTCTCCAACGAGAGTCCAGTATTTCCGTAACCTCGTTGCACTGCTCCCTTTCCTCCATTTCGGGTGGTGGGCCTTCCCCTTCCCCACTACCCTGCCTCCTTCCCCCCTCCCTGTAGGGGAACAGCAGTGACCTGTGGAACACCGGGTGGATTCTCATACTCTCTGGCAACCTGAGCTTAAACGCCACCGGATTTATTTGTTGGATAACCTCAAAGGGCCCTACCTTCCTGGGATTGAGTTTCTTGCAGCCCCCTTTCCAAGGCAATCCTTGCGTGGACAACCACACCTTGTCCCCAACCCTGATAACCTCCCCCGATGTTTGTTGGCTTCCTTCTTGTATAACTCCTTAGCCCTTTCCAAATTCAACTGCAGCTGTCTGTGGATCACTTCCATCTCCTCCACAAACTGTTTGGCAGCGGGAACACTCCACGACTCCTCCCCCCTCCTGGGGAAAGCCCTAGGATGACGCCCATGATTGGCAAAGAACGGAGTCATCCCAGTGGATACATTCTCCGCGTTATTGTAAGCAAACTCTGCCAGGGCTAGTTTGTCCACCCAATCGTTCTGTTTCTGACTTACATAACACCGCAAAGACTGCTGTAAAACAGCATTCGCCCTCTCCGCTTGCCCATTGGTCTCGAGGTGCCTAGCCGTCGTAAAGCTCACTTCCACCTGGAGCAGCCCCATGAGTTTGCGCCAAAATCGTGAGGTAAATTGAGCCCCCCGGTCCGAAACCACCCGTGCAGGTACCCAATGCAACCTAAACACATGCTCTACAAACAATTTGGCTGTTTCTTCCGCCGTCACTGCGTGCGAACGGGGCACGAAATGGCACATTTTTATTTTTAAAAAAATATTTTTTATTGTATTTTTTCCAGATAAAGATATACAGTCAGATATACAAAGAAACAAGAACAACAAGAAAAGAAGAAAAAGAAAAATGGATCATTTCCAAGCTTTTTTCAATCTTCTACCGGACTTCCCCATATCTCCCTCACCATGCATTCTTGACAATAAAATTATCAGCAAATTGTAACCTTGTTTCATGCGTTTCTTTTGTACTTTCAAATCACTGCATTTTAAGTTTAAATTACTTATTATCAATTTACTCTAAGGACAAATATAATGTTATTTTAAACATTTAAACATTAGCCCTTTCCTTAATATTACTTAGTTTCATATATCATCCGCTCTCATTGCTGGAGCTAACCTTTCCAAATCATGTGAATTCTTATAATTCATATAACTTATAAAATTTTTGCAAATAGTTCTTAATTTTTTTCCAATCCTCCTTGATTGTTTCTTCTCCCAACTCTCGGATCCTGGCAGTCATCTCAGCCAGCTCCATATAGTCCATCAGTTGCGTTTGCCACTCTTCCAGTGTGGGTAAATCTTGAGTCTTCCAATATTTTGCGATAAGGATTCTTGCTGCTGTAGTTGCGTACATAAAAAACGTTCTGTCCTTCTTTACCACCTTTTGGCCGACAATGCCCAAGAGGAAGGCCTCTGGTTTCTTAGGGAAGGTGTACTTAAACACCTTTTTTAACTCATTATAAATCATTTCCCAGAAGGCCTTCACTTTTGGACAAGTCCACCATAGGTGAAAGAATGTCCCTTCAGCCTCCTTACATTTCCAACATTTATTATCAGACAAATGATATATCTTAGCAAGCTTGACTGGGGTCATGTACCACCTGTATATCATTTTCATAATGTTTTCTTTCAAGGCATTACATGCCGTAAATTTCATACTGGTGGTCCATAACTTTTCCCAGTCTTCAAACATAATGTTGTACCCAATATCTTGAGCCCATTTTACCATGGCTGATTTAACTATCTCATCCTGGGTGTTCCATTTAAGCAGCAAGTTGTACATTCTTGATAATAACTTAGTCTTTGGTTCTAACAGTTCTGTCTCTAGTTTCGATTTTTCCACCTGGAATCCTGTTTTTTATCCAACTTAAACACCTCCTGAATTTGAGCATAATGAAACCAATCTTGCACCTTATTCTTTAGTTTTTCATAGCTCTGTAACCTCCAGTTTTCTCCAATTTTTTCTACTATTTCCCCATATTTCGGCCAGCCGGCCTCCATATTGGGTTTTTTCCGGGCCTTAGCCTCCACTGGTGATAACCACCTCGGTGTCTTACTTTCTAATAAGTCTTTATATTTTGTCCAGACCATGAATATTGCTTTTCTGACAATATGGTTTTTGAACATTTTGTGTGTTTTTACCTTGTCATACCACAAATATGCATGCCATCCTAACGAATTATTAAAACCTTCCAGATCTAGGACATCAGTGTTCTCTAACAACATCCAATCTTTCATCCAGCAGAAGGCTGCAGCTTCATAATATAACCTTAAGTCAATGGCACATTTTGGTCAGGAGATCCACCACCACCATGACTGCGGTCTTACCCTTACATCTGGGCAGATCAGTGATAAAATCCACCCCACCACCTCCCATGGCTTCCCTGGTGTGGGCAACGGTTCCAGCAACCCCGCTGGTGCCGCCCTTTCCCCTTTGGCCCTCTGGCATGTGTCGCACCCTCGCACATATTCCTTTACATCCTCTCTCACCCTTGGCCACCAAAATTCCCGTGTGGCCAGTAGCATGGTATTATGCTGTCCAAAATGCCCTGCTGTGCAGCTGCCGTGGAGTTGCTTGAGAATTCTGCCCCGAAGGTTTTCTCCTGGAACATACAAGGCCCCTTTATGGTACAGTAGCCCCCCTTTCACTTCAAACCCCCCCTTGGCACCCCCTTTTTCTCTTAACTCCCCCATTTTTTGTCTGGCAAAGACATCTTCTCTGAGCAGTTGCATCAGTTCGTCGTCCTTGACTAACGTCCCCCCGCACATCCATTTGCTCTCAGGGAACATCAGTCTTGCCACTGGAGGACCTTCCCCCATCATATACTCGGGTTTCCGAAAGAGCGCATCCGCCCTTGCATTCTGCTCTCCCGGCACATATTGGATCTTGAAGTTGAAGTTGGCAAAGAACTCTGCCCATCTTATCTGTTTCTGGCACAACATCCGCGCCGTACGCCAGTACTCCAAATTTTTGTGGTCAGTGCACACCAAAATTTGGTGCTTTGCCCCAACCAGGAAGTGCTTCCATTGTTTGAAAGCAGCCACGATCGAAAGCAATTCCTTATCATAGATAGTGTAGTTCTGCTCCGATTTGTTCAGCTTCCGCGAAAATAAGGCACACGGTCGCCACTCCGCCTTTCGATCTGGCTGCAGCAGCACCGCCCCTATCGTCCGATCCGACGCAACTGTCTCCACCCGTAGTGGTTGAGCAGGGTTGACGTGGATCAGTTGCTCCTCCGAAGCGAAAGCCCTCTTAAGCTTCTCAAACCCCTCTTGGGCCACCTGCGTCCACTGAAACCTCTTCTTGACACTGGAACAGTCCGTTATGGGCGCCGTCAATTCTGCGAAATTTTTTATGAATTTCCTGTAGAAATTGCTGAAACCCAGGAAACGCTGAACATCTTTCCTGGTTTTGGGACTCTCCCATTCCACCACCGCTTTCACTTTCTCCGGATCCATGGCCAACCCCTGGTCCGACAGTCGGTACCCCAGGAATTTGACTTCCTTTGCGTGGAATTGACATTTCTCCAGCTTGACCCACAAGCGGTGCTCCTTGAGTTTGCTCAGTACCTGACGTACGTCCTTCACGTGCTGTTGTTCGTCTTCTGAGTACACAAGCAAGTCATCCAAAAAGCAAACACAGTTCTTGTAGAGCAAAGGTCCTAGTACGTGGTGCATGAAGGCTTGGAAACAGTGACTTCCACACTGTAAACCGAAGGGCATGACTAAATACTCAAACGCCCCCATGAACATGGTGGTCTTCCACTCATCCCCCTCTCGTACTCGGATAATAATAATAATAATAATAATAATAATAATAAATTTTATTTATATCCCGCCCTCCCCAGCCGAAGCTGGGCTCAGGGCGGCTAACAACAATCAAAATAGTTCAACATTCTAAAACATTCATTATAAAATTAATTAAATCAAATTAAAATCAAATTAATGGCAACCATCAAGCAAAATTTTGTGCAGATTGCCAGAGGAGGGGGTCAGGCTGCGCCCTGACAAAAGGCCTGGTGGAACAGCTCTGTCTTGCAGGCCCTGCGGAAGGATGTCAGGTCCTGCAGGGCCCTAGTCTCTTGTGACAGAGCGTTCCACCAGATTGGAGCCGCGGCCGAGAAGGCCCTGGCTCTAGTTGAGGCCAGCCTAACCTCTCTGAGGCCTGGGATCTTTAGGGTGTTTTTATTTGCAGACCGTAAATTTCTCTGTGGGACATACCAGGAGAGGCGGTCCCGTAGGTACGAGGGTCCTAGGCCGTATAGGGCTTTAAAGGTTAAAACCAGCACCTTAAACCTGATCCTGTACTCCACCAGGAGCCAGTGCAGCTGGTACAGCACCGGATGGATATGATCTCGCAGCGAAGACCCCGTAAGGAGTCTCGCCGCGGCATTCTGCACCCGCTGGAGTTTCTGGGTCAGTCTCAAGGGCAGCCCCACGTAGAGCGAGTTACAATAATCCAGTCTGGAGGTGACCGTCGCATGGATCACAGTGGCTAGGTCAGGGCGAGAGAGATAAGGAGCCAACTGCTTAGCTTGGCGGAGATGAAAAAATGCCGCCTTTGTTATAGCTGTAATCTGCGCCTCCATAGAGAGGGAGGTATCGAAGATTACACCCAAACTCTTCACGGATGATGCTGGCACTAATTGCGCCCCCGCTAGAGATGGGAGTTGCCTCTCCAATCCCATATCGCTCCGTCCCAGCCAGAGGACCTCTGTCTTCGAAGGATTTAACTTCAACTGGCTCCCACGTAACCATCCAGCCACAGCTTCCAGACATCTGGTCAGTGTATCTGGGGCCGAGTCAGGATGGCCATCCATCAACAGATAGAGTTGGGTGTCATCGGCATACTGATGGCAACCCAGCCCAAAACTCCGGACAAGCTGGGCGAGGGGGCGCATAAAGATGTTAAAAAGCATCGGGGAGAGAATCGCACCCTGAGGCACTCCACACACCAAGGAGTGGCGCGATGACAATTCCCCCCCAAGCGCCGCCCTCTGTCCCCGACCGGAGAGAAACGAGCGCAGCCATTGAAGGACTGTGCCCTGGATCCCCACGTCGGCAAGGCGGTGGTCCAGGAGTTCGTGATCGACCATGTCGAAGGCTGCTGACAGGTCTAGAAGAATCAGCAGCCCCGACCCGCCTCGATCCAGCTGCCTGCGGAGATCATCTGTTAGGGCGACCAGAGCCGTCTCAGTCCCATGACCAGCGCGGAAGCCGGACTGGAATGGGTCGAGAGCAGATGTTTCATCCAGAAACCTACCAAGCTGTTCAGCAACCACTCTCTCAATCACCTTACCCAGGAATGGTAGATTTGAAACCGGGCGGTAATTGGATAGATCTAAAGGATCTAATGATGTTTTCTTTAAGAGCGGACGCACCACTGCCTCCTTCAGTTCCCCTAGGAATATCCCAGTGCCAAGGGACAAATTGATGATATCACCCAGGGGGGCCCGCACCTCGTCTGGACACGCTCTAATCAGCCAGGACGGGCACGGGTCAAGAGGACAAGTGGTGGGCTTTCCAGCTTGGAGGAGTCTGTCCACATCGGCTGGGGATATCCGGTCAAAGTGGTCCAATACTGGACCCGAGGACAGTCGAGGGGCCTCCAGTTCCTTCATTGTATCCAAATTGGCAGGGAGGTCATGGCGGAGCAACAGGACCTTCTCCGCAAAAGAGCTCGCAAATGCCTCGCAGCTGTGTGTTGAATTGTTATTTAAATTTGGCTGTCCTTCGAGGGACGTTAAAGACCTAATTATACTAAATAATTGCGCCGGGCGAGAGCTAGCGGAGGCAATGGAGGCCGAGAAGTAGGACTTCTTAGCGGCCTTCACTGCCATCTAGTAGGTTTTCATAAAAACCCTATAAGATGTTCTTGAAGCTCCGTCACGGGCACCCCGCCATACTCTCTCTAGCCATCTGAGGTCCCGCTTCATTTTCCGAAGCTCCTCGGTAAACCAGGGAGCCCGGTTTCTGCGGGGTCGCAGAGGGCGCCTAGGTGCGATCTCATCGATGGCTGCCAGGAGCTGGATATTCCAGCCCTCAACAAGCTCAGTCAATGAGTCGCCAGGGGGAGCAAGGTCCCGCAAGGCCTGACGGAATCTATCAGGGTCCATCAGCCTCCGCGGGCGAGCCCAAATTGGCTCGCCACCTAAGCAGGGTGGGGGTGGAAAATCAATCCTGGCTTTCAGTGCGTAGTGATCAGACCATGGCACCTTCATCGAGGGAGACATGATCACATCTATACCGGCGCCAAAGATCAAATCCAGCGTGTGGCCTGCTTGATGTGTGGGGTCCGAAACAAACTGGGAGAGCCCTAGTGTCGCCATGGAAGACACCAGGTCCAGAGCCTGTGAGGAGGGAGTGGCATCAGCATGGATGTTGAAGTCCCCCAGTACCAATAGGTTGGGGAACTCCAAGGCCCAGCCGGCCACCGCCTCCAAGAGGCCTGACAGGGTGGCTGCTGGTGTGCTAGGTGGCCGGTACACCAGCCAGACAGCCAAGCTATCCTCGGAGCCCCACACTAGGCCAACACATTCAATGCCGGGGATCGATGGAGATGGTAGAGCCCTGAAAGAACAGTCTTCTCAGATTAATAATGCCACCCCTCCCCCCCGGCCCACAGTCCACGACTGGTGGAGGACGGAGAAACCCGGGGGCGCCATCTCTCGTAAGGTAACAGTTTCCCCTTCGCGCACCCAGGTCTCCGTCACACAAGCCAGGTCAACCCCCTGCGAGGTGAAGAAGTCTCGCAGGGTGGCGGTTTTTTTGCCTATAGACCTGGCATTGCACAACACCAGTGACGGAGGTGAGTAATCCTTGCTCACCCTACCTTCGTCCCTCGGGATGGGGCGCAGATTGGAAGGGGTACGAGCATATCCATATCTCGATCCCCTTCGCCTATGACATCTGCCCCCACCGCCGTACCTCCCTCGCCCCACTATGGTAGCAATCCCAAGCCTCAAACCAACCTCCATTTACAGAATAGAAAACAAATCAAATCAAAAACAATTGTACCAACACAACAAATCCCCACCCCACTCAATAGCTAACCCCAAACCAAAATAAAACGGAACAAAATAGAAATACATCAATAAAAACCACCGTTCACGGTGGTACAACAAAGTAAAAAGTAAAAACCCCTATAAAACATTTTAAAATATATAAAAACATTTTAAACATTTGCCGCGGCAACACCAGTGTCCTTAAAACAGTAGCGGTGGCGAGTGTGGGCCCCGCCCCCTAGGCCTGGAGGAGTGTGCCTACAGGAGGGAGCAGCCTTCCTCAACCCCCACGGTGCAGCAGCAGCAGTGGTGTCCTGGTGCCTCATGAGGCCTCTTAAGACAGGAGAGTCCTCCTGGGCAGCAGAACGCAGCAGTCCCTGTGAGTCCTTTCAGGCCCTGCCCCGGGCCAGGTGGTGAGTGGCAGGAAGGAGCAGGGCCCTCAGACACCCACACAGGAGAGTCCTCCTGGGCAGCAGAGTGCAGCAGTCCCTGTGAGTCCTTTCAGGCCCTGCCCCGGGCCAGATGGTGAGTGGCAGGAAGGAGCAGGGCCCTCAGACACCCACACAGGAGAGTCCTCCTGGGCAGCAGACGCAGCAGTCCCTGTGAGTCCTTCAGGCCCCGCCCCGGGCCAGATGGTGAGTGGCAGGAAGGAGCAGGGCCCTCAGACACCCACACAGGAGAGTGTAAGCCCCCCGGAGGTCCAGTTTGGTGAAAATCTTCCCCTTCCGCACCCGTGCCAAAACGTCGTCGATCCTCGGCATTGGGAAAGCCACCGGTTCCGTCAGGCTGTTCAGGGTTCTAAAGTCCACCACAAGTCTCCGTTCTTTAGTCGACTTCTTGCCCACGAAGAACCCTGGGCTCCCCCCTGCCGCCTTGGACTCCCGGATGAACCCCCTTCTTAGGTTTTTCCTCAATAAACTCCTTTAGGTCCTTGAGCTCTCCCTCCGACATGGAATAGGTTTTCCCCACCGGCAACGTGGCCCCCGGGGCCAGGTTGATCTGACAGTCATATGGTCGATATGGCGGCAATGCATCCACCTCTTTCTCGCTGAACACCTCCTGTAGATCCCTGTAACACGACGGAATCTCGCTCGTCCCCGCTCTGCATGCTGCTGCCCTCCTGCCCTCACTTTGTCGAGGTAGCCCTTGAGCCAGGCAGTTCCCCATGCAGTGCGTCGAACCGAACGTCAGGGACCGTTGGTGCCAGGAAACCACCGGATCGTGCAACGCCAACCAGCTCATGTCCAATATCATAGGCGGACCCGCCAGTGTGGCCACGTGAAAGGCGATGACCTCTGAGTGGGTAGTCACACGCATTTGAATTGGAGGTGTTCGATGCGTCACTTCACCTCCCAGCAGTTCTCTTCCATCAATTGTGGTCACTTGCAGCGGAAAATCCAGAGGCCTCAGGTTTAGTTGGTGCTGCGCAGCAAACTCCTTGCTAAAAAAGGACGCTGACGCACCAGAATCAACGAGCGCCAACTCCTCCACCGTCTGTCCATTTGGGAGTTCTAGGACCACCTTCAACATTATGCTTGCTTTGGGGTGCCCAAGCCGAGGACTTTCTGTGTTGCTCCCACCTGGCTGTTGCCCCGGTTCACCACCAGCCAGGCTTCTTCGTTTCCCGAAGGCTGGAGCTCCTATGCCTCTGCCTGCTGGGTGGCCCCCACCATTCCCTGCCAGTTACAATGCTCTGGACACACTCTGGCAAAGTGCCCTGTTTTCTGACACACAAAACATCTTTTTGCCGCTTGCCAGTCTTTTTTCTCCTTCCCGCCAGACCGTTGGGCTTTCAAACTCTCCCGCGCCTGGGCTGTGCCTATTTCCATGGGCTCCGGCTCTTGTTGACGTTCTGAGGCAGCTGCAGGCATCTCAAGAATGCGGTCACCATGGAAACTCCGCTCTCTGCCTTGCTTCCTTTCCCGCCATCTGGCTTCTTGTCTCAAACCCACCCCAAGAGCAGCCTTTGTTAATTCATCCATATTTTTATGTCGTGGCCCCCTTGCAAGCTCGTCCTTAATTTCTGGGTTAAGTCCATTTTTAAACAACGCTTGTACAGGTTCAGTCTCTAAATCCCAACCCAGTTTCTGCACGAGCATAGCAAATTCTGACCAGTAACTGCGTACCGTGGATTTGCCTTGTTTCAAAGCCAGCAGCTCCTCCTGCGTTTTGTCAATTAAACTTTGATCTGCATAGATAAAGTCCATAGCTTGCCAAAATTTGGCCTCATTTCTGAGGGCTTCATTCCCCGAGGCTATTAATGGCCTGATCCAGCTTCTAGCCTCTCCCGCCAGGTGTCTAATGATGTGAGCAACTCTCTGGGCATCGTTCCCAAACTTGGCTGATTCAAGCTCTAAAAAATATCGCATCTTGGTCTTGAAATCCAAGTAACTTTCTGGATCCCCATGGAACCATTCCACCCACACTGGCTTGCCCCCATCTGCCAATAGCCCACCTGGGGTTCCTCTCTGAGCAGCCCTGGCTTCCTCCAGATGGCTCTGCAGGTCGGCCGATCTTTGTTTCAGAGCGACATTTCGCTTTTTCTGCTCCAACACCTCCTTTTCCATTCTGAGGCTTATTCCTTATTTCACCAGCTTTCCAGCAGCAATTTGAGACGCGGCAAGCTGTCATAGGCTTTATGCTGTCAAGCCGGCATAGATAAAACTCTGGGCTCACAGCCAGTTCCAATCTATTTGATTTATTGACAAAGTTCAAAAGTACATCTCCTGTGTTTCAAATCACGTCCGACCCTTCTGGCACAGTTGCCGCGTCTGCTTTCTTTTTCCTTTTTTTTACCCAACATGCAAGTCTGCAGAAACCACGCACCTGAGTCCCTCTGTTTACAGAATGACTGGTTCTAGGCTCATCCTCCTCCCTCCCTGCCTCTGGCTCGCTGTCAGACGACAGACTGCTAATGATCTCTTTCGGCTCTCTATAAGTGCTGGCTTCTCCCCTTAAATCTTTCCCCGTTTGCCTCTCCCTGACATTCTCTGCAGCCAAAGATGGAGAAGCTCTATACAGTCAGCAAAAACAAGACCTGGAGCTGACTGTGGCTCAGATCATCAGCTTCTTATAGCAAAATTCAAGCTTAAACTGAAGAAAGTAGGAAAAACCACTGGGCCGGTAAGATACAATCTAAGTCAAATCCCTTATGAATACACAGTGGAAGTGAGGAACAGGTTTAAGGATTTAGATTTGGTGGACAGAGTGCCTGAAGAACTATGGATGGAGGCTCGTAACATTATACAGGAGGCAGCAACTAAAACCATCCCAATGAAAAGGAAATGCAAGAAAGCAAAGTGGCTGTCCAACGAGGCCTTACAAATAGCGGGGGAGAGAAGGCAAGCAAAATGCGAGGGAGATAGTGAAAGATACAGGAAATTGAATGCAGATTTCCAAAAAAATAGCAAGGAGAGACAAGAAGGCCTTCTTAAACGAGCAATGCAAAGAAATAGAGGAAAACAATAGAATGGGAAAAACCAGAGATCTGTTCAAGAAAATTGGAGATATGAAAGGAACATTTCGTACAAAGATTACCATAATAAGAGACAAAAGTGGAAAGGACCTAACAGAAGCAGAAGACATCAAGAAGAGGTGGCAAGAATACACAGAGGAATTATACCAGAAAGATATGGATGTCTCGTACACCCCAGGTAGTGTGGTTGCTGACCTTGAGCCAGACATCCTGGAGAGTGAAGTCAAATGGGCCTTAGAAAGCACTGCAAATAACAAGGCCAGTGGAAGCGATGATATTCCAGCTGAACTATTTAAAATTTTAAAAGATGATGCTATTAAGGTGCTACACTCAATATGCCAGCAAATTTGGAAAACTCAGCAGTGGCCAGAGGATTGGAGAAGATGAGTCTACATCCCAATCCCAAAGAAGGGCAGTGCCAAAGAATGCTCCAACTACCGCACAATTGCACTCATTTCACACGCTAGCAAGGTTATGCTTAAAATTCTACAAGGCAGGCTTAAGCAGTATGTGGACCGAGAACTCCCAGAAGTGCAAGCTGGATTTCGAAGGGGCAGAGGAACCAGAGACTAAATTTCAAACATGTGCTTGATTATGGAGAAAGCTAGAGAGTTCCAGAAAGACATCTACTTCTGTTTCATTGACTATGCAAAAGCCTTTGACTGTGTTGACCACAGCAAACTATGGCAAGTTCTTAAAGAAATGGGAGTGCGTGATCACCTCATCTATCTCTTGAGAAATCTCTATGTGGGGGAAGAAGCTGTTAGTTTGATTAGCTCCGGCCCATCTGGAGCTGATACAGCAGAGTGTAGTTCCGCAGACGAAAGGATAAGTAGGTATCGTGCTACATGATAATTTTATTTCTCAACTATACCGAGAACACACAAACGTACATTTTGCCTCTGTGAGAGCAGAGAGCAACTCTCTCTCAACAAAGAAACGACAGAACAAAGCAAACAGGAAACCAGTGTACGTCACATCCAGTCTCCCTTTCCCGTGGGAATCCAACAGTAACTTGAACTGTGGAATGTAAACATTGTCTTGTGACATGCATTTGCTGCTCAGTGAGGGAAATAGAAACCAACAGAAGCTACAGTTAGAACTGGATATGGAACAACTGACTGGTTCAAAATTGGGAAAGGAGTACGGCAAGGCTGTATATTGTCTCCCTGCTTATTTAACTTATATGCAGAATTCATCATGCGAAAGGCTGGGCTGGATGAATCCCAAGCCGGAATTAAGATCGCCGGAAGAAATATCAACAACCTCAGATATGCAGATGACACAACCTTGATGGCAGAAAGTGAGGAGGAATTAAAGAACCTTTAAATGAGGGTGAAAGAGGAGAGCGCACACTTCCGGCCAGCGCCAGCGATTAATGGCGGATTCCCCTCCGAGCTCCGGAGGGAGTCTGCTCCGCGAGTTTGGGTCTGACCGCTACAGCGAAGCGGGGACCCACAAAAATCACAGGCGCAGAAGCCTGTGAGCAAGGAGACTCGGCGGGCACTTTTGCGCCCCCCCAAACCGCGAAGGAGCCTTTTTAAAGGCTCCGGAACGGCAGCGGGTGTGTGGCGCGGTGCTGAAAGTCATCACCCAAGCCCGTGGAGCAAAGCCACGTCGCCATTGTCAGAGAGCGCTGATTCCTTCCTGAAATTTGGACTGAAAATAACTACCCGTGAGTAGGATTTAAAGATCTATTGGAATTTAAAGTTAATTTAAAGACGATTTGGCCGGAAATGGGAAAGGCATAAAATAAGGAAGTCTGCCTTTCCGGACTGCAGAAAGTTCAAAGCAAAGAAAGTGCAAAGCTGTAATTTGAGAAGGACTATTTGGATAACGAGTAAACTTGACGAAGATTGACGGAAGAAATATCAACAACCTCAGATATGCAGATGACACAACCTTGATGGCAGAAAGTGAAGAGGAATTAAAGAACCTTTTAATGAGGGTGAAAGAGGAGAGCGCAAAATAAGGTCTGAAGCTCAACATCAAAAAAACGAAGATCATGGCCACTGGGCCCATCACCTCCTGGCAAATAGAAGGGGAAGAAATGGAGGCAGTGAGAGATTTTACCTTCTTGGGCTCCATGATCAGTGCAGATGGTGACAGCAGTCACGAAATTAAAAGACGCCTGCTCCTTGGGAGAAAGGCGATGGCAAACCTAGACAACATCTTAAAAAGCAGAGACATCACCTTGCCAACAAAGGTCCGTATAGTAAAAGCCATGGTTTTCCCAATAGTGATGTATGGAAGTGAGAGCTGGACCATAAAGAAGGCTGATCGCCGAAGAATTGATGCTTTTGAATTATGGTGCTGGAGGAGACTCTTGAGAGTCCCATGGACTGCAAGAAGATCAAACCTCTCCATTCTGAAGGAAATCAGCCCTGAGCGCTCACTGGAAGGACAGATCGTGAAGCTGAGGCTCCAATACTTTGGCCACCTCATGAGAAGAGAAGACTCCCTGGAAAAGACCCTGATGTTGGGAAAGATGGAGGGCACAAGGAGAAGGGGACGACAGAGAATGAGATGGTTGGATGGTGTTCTTGAAGCTGCCAGCATGAATTTGATCAAACTGCGGGAGGCAGTGGAGGACAGAAGTGCCTGGCGTGCTCTGGTCCATGGGGTCACGAAGAGTCGGACACGACTAAACGACTAAACAACAACAAAACTTGACATTAGAATTGAAACCCCCCTCTTGCATGCAGGAGCAGAGGGGGAGGAAGGTGGACTTTTGATACCTGCATGAAAAGGAACTATTGGAAAAACTTTATCCGCTGTTTCAAAGCCCTGGGAACGGACTGCCTGGATAGGGAAGCCGAATAGAGAACTGTCACTTTGTTAAAGGAAATTCTTTGGAATTGATATTTAACTCGACTTTGTGAAAGATACATAATTACTGGACTGTTAAGTTTTTGAAACAAACCTGGGAACTGTTATAGTAGACCCTTTTGGAGATGTTGGGGACTTTATTAAAGAGACAGTTTGTTGCAAAAGTTTTGGAGATCTCTCCCCCAGAGGATCCTGTTGAAACAGTTGCAAAGTGGACTACAATAGCTAAGTCATTGGAAACTTCCACTTGAAAACAATCTACAGACGTGGGAACGACCTTGGCTGGGAATGAGAGTGTTATGGCAGATGAGAGAACTACTAGATCCGGTAAACAATATAAGATTAAAACGTCACACCAGCGAAGGGCTTCGGTCTCAGGCACAGTAACAGCTGCAGCTGGACAGACAAAAACAATAATTATGTCATCTGACCCTGTGGCACAAGCTCTCTGCAAAATAAATGAGTCTTTGGAATTTCTGACAAAACAAGGTGCGGAATCTAGTAAACAACTGGCAGAGGTCTCAGCAAAACTTGATTTGAATACGAAAAGCATTAATGAACTGGGGAAGAAGGTGAATTCAAACACACAGACTATCGAAAAATTACTAGAAGAATCAGCCACAACTTGAAAGATTGCAGAAGAAGCTAAGGCTACTGCAGATGTTACCCAGGAAAAGATATCACCAGTCTATAAAAAGTTAGAAGATCATGAGTTGGCTTTGTCTATGCTTGAATTACAAAGAAAAGAGAGAAATTTGAGAATAAGAGCGGTGCCTGAAAGTGAGAAGGATAACTTGGTGGACTTCCTTACAAAAGAATTTTTGGACTTTTGGCAACAGGAGCTAGAGAAGGAAGAATTTAAGATAGTGGCTGCTTTTAGATTGGGCAGAAGACAAAATAATAATAATAATAATATCTTTATTGTCATTGCCCCCTCCGGGGACAACGAAATTACTTGGCTGCTCCATCCACCCAGGTAGGGCACTCCACACAAAATCAAATCAACTATAAAAACACTAATTAAAACAATACAGTATAAAACAGCAAGGAAGGTTAGATGACTTTCAAAGTCCAGGCTTCCCATTCAGGGCCGAGATCGCTCTGGGGAAGAAGCTGTTCTTAAGACGGCTTGTTCTTGTCTTCATCGTCCTGTATCTCCGTCCCGATGACAGGAGCTCGAAGAGACAGTGACCAGGATGCGATGGATCTTTTACTATGTCCAGTGCCTTCCTATGGCACCTTGTGGCATAAATCTGCTCTAAGGTGGAGAGTGGGCAGCCAACAATGCTCTCTGCTGCCTTAACAACTCTGCACAACCCCAACCTGTCCCGGGTAGTACAGCTTCCGTACCACACACATAAGCCATAAGTGAGCACGCTCTCAATGACACAGTGATAGAAGGCAAGCAGCAGTTTCTGCGGAAGATGGTTTTTCCTTAGAATTCTCAAAAAGTACAGTCTCTGCTGCGCCTTCTTCACAAGCCCCCTTGTGTTGACACTCCAGGACAGATCCTCTTGTAATTCAATACCCAAAAATCTGAACGTTGTTACCCTCTCCACACAGACCCCATCAATCAAAAGTGGCTGGACATTGCTCTTCTGTCTCCTGAAGTCCACCACAAGCTCCTTTGTCTTCCTTGTATTTATGAGCAAGTTGTTAGCTCTGCACCACTCTGTCAGCCGCTCCACCTCATCTCTATAGTCCGTTTCACCCTCCCTTTCAGAGATGAGCCCAATCACGGTTGTGTCATCTGCAAATTTGACAACCCTATTACTAGGGTGAGCAGCGACACAATCGTACGTGTAGAGAATATAAAGGAGCGGACTGAGTACGCATCCCTGTGGTGTTCCTGTGTTAGTCCTAAGCATACTAGAGGTATAAGGGCCCAACCGAACCCTCTGGGGGCGGTCTGACAAAAAGTCCAATATCCACCCACAAAGTGATAACGGAAGCCCCAGATCTTCCAGTTTAGACTTCAGACGTTGTGGTAGAATGGTATTAAATGCCGAGCTGAAATCTAAAAAAAGCAGTCTGGCATAACCCCCCCGCTGCTCCAAATGTGCAAGAACGGCATGGAGGGCAATCGCCACAGCGTCCTCTGTCGATCTTTTCATTTTATAAGCAAATTGGAATGTGTCCAGTCCCTCTGGTAGGCAGGCAATGACATAATTTCGTACCAGCTTTTCAAAGCACTTCATGATTATAGGTGTGAGTGCTACTGGACGAAAGTCATTCAGATCTTCCGGGTTAGATTTTTTTGCTATTGGAACGATAGTAGAGGACTTTAGGCAGGATGGAACAATAGCCTGGGCTAGAGATCGATTTAAGATCCCAGTGAAAACTCCTGCTAGTTGATCTGCACAGTCTCTCAATACCCTTCCAGCTACCCCATCTGGCCCTGTGGCCTTCCTTGGGTTGATTCCCTTCAACACCTTCCTCATCTCTTCTTTTTCCACAGAGAGTACTACATTCCTTTGTACTGATGATGGTGATGGTGGTGATGGTGGCAAGGCCTTCACAGGGAGTGGTGGTGGTGGTGGTAAAGCCTCAGCAGGTGTTGCTGCAGGTGTTACTTCAAAACGGGCAAAAAAGGCATTCAAATCCTCTGCGAGGGATGCCCCTCCCTCGTCTGCCAGGGAATCCTTGGATTTATACCCTGTTAATTCTTGTACACCTTGCCACACCTGCCTGGTGTTGTTACTTTGTAGATGATTCTCCAGCTGCTGTCTATACGCCTCCTTTGCTACACGGATACCTCTCTTTAAATCCGCTCTAGCTAAGCTGTACAACGACTTATTTCCACTTCTGAAAGCAGTATTTCTTGCCTTTAGCAACCCCTGGACCTCCCTTGTCATCCAGGGCTTCCTGTTTGGGTAGATCTTTATCCGGCGCCTCCGTGTTACATTTTCAGTGCAGAACCTAATATAGTCCAACACTTGCTCAGTATGAGTCTCTACATCCTGTTGGGCGAATACCTCCCAATCGGTGTCATGAAAACAGTCTTGTAGTTGTTGGGATGCTTCAGCTGGCCATATTGTAATATCCCTCTTTATAGCTGGAGTCTGTTTCCTCAATGGAATATATTCAGGAGTCAGGAGCAGGGACACATGATCAGATTGGCCTAGATGTGCCAGTGGTTCGGCCTTATAGGCCTGTTTGACATTTGTATACAGCCTGTCCAGAGTCCTTTCTCCCCTGGTTGCACACTTTATGTGTTGATAGAATTTAGGTAGGACCACTTTCAAATCTGCCTGGTTGAAATCCCCGCATACAAGAAATGCAGCCTCGGGATACTTGCCTTGTTGTCTGCTGATGGCATCATGCAGAAGACCCATTGCCTCATTGATGTTCGCATCAGGTGCAATGTATACTATAGTTATCAGTACTACTGTAAATTCTCGGGGGAGATATATAGGTCTGCATTTAAGCGTCATAAATTCCACAGTTGGGGAGCAATGACTGGCTATCACAGCGTGGTTTGTGCACCAGCTGTTATTCACGTATGCACACAAACCTCCCCCCCTTCTTTTACCAGAGTCCTCTGTTCTATCATGGCGGAACACTGTATAGCCTGTTAGTTCTATGGCTGAGTCAGGAACAATTGGTGTCAGCCAAGTTTCTGTAAGCAGCAGAAGACAGCATTCACTCACAGTTTTCTCCGTTGCTATCCACAATTTCCACTCCTCCAGCTTATTCACCAAAGATCTCACATTCGCATAGAAAATTCTGGGAAGCGGTAAGTTATAATGTTGTGTCTTCAACCTTAATTGCCTTAATCGCCTTCCTCCTCTGCAGCCTCTCTTCTGTTTACGGTCTCTCCTGTGTCTCTTTACTCCCCAGTTCTTTGAAGTCAAAAAATCTTCCTTGCAGACGCGGAGACACTCACAATTTGTGCAGCACTCACTCCTTAGCCGAATAGATAACATGTCCTGCCGACTATAAACAAGTCTATTTTGGCAGGACAAAAAAGCCAAATTCTGAGTTGAGGAGCAACCAGCCGCTGCATCTACACGCGCCGCCATCTTATCGTACCTTATCGTACAGAAAGAAGCCAAGGGACTGCTTGATAACTTTAAGATCAAAAGAAGAAAGAGACAAAATACTGAAACTGCATTTTCAAAGAACTTTGGAAATTGAAAATTCCTTTGTGGAGATCTTTAAGGACATACCTAAGCATATTTTGGATGCAAGAACTTACTACAAAGACCTGGTTGACCTACTGAGAAAGAACAGAATACCCTTCAGGTGGTAATTTCCTCAAGGCCTATCTTTCAAATATAAGGGAAGGAAAACAAGAATAAAATCAGTGAGTGACAAGGATCAATTTCTACGAGATAACGAGGAAGATCTTCTGAAAGAAGTGGTTGAAGTGGAACCAACCCCAGCAGTAAAAGAAATAATAGACATTGTAAATCTATCATTTGGACTGAAATCACAGACTGACGACGAACAACTACTCGGAGCAGTAGGAGGGGAAAGTAAATAACTGCAAGATGGCTCTGCAACTTCTAAGCTGGAATTGTAACAGTTTGAACCTTCCTCGAAAGAGGAAAAATGTGTTTCATATATTGAAAAAAGAACAATTGGACTTGATTTGTTTACAAGAAACACATGTGACGAGGTTACACAGAAAATTACTTATTAACAAAAGATTAGGACAAGAATTTATTTCATCTGACAAAGTTAAGAAAAGAGGAGTTGTGATTTACGCAAAAGAAAAATTATTACCGAAATTGATGTTTAAAGATGAACAAGGAAGATTTTTGGCAATTGAAATTCAAGTTCAAGGAGAAAAATTTTTGATCGTGGGAATTTATGCACCAAATGAGGGGAAATCTGAATTCTTTAAGAGTTGCATGAGACCTTACTGGATTACTTGGACTACAACTTAATTTTGATGGGGGACATGAACGGAGTAGTATCTACAAATATGGATAAAGCACAAAGACAGGTAGTCTCTAAAGATGGGAGACTACCAAAGACTTTCTTTGAAATGACTGAGAACGTGGACTTGATTGACATTTGGAGAACAAAGAACACTCTCGAATGAGAGGGAACTTTCTTTTCTGAAGCTATGATGACATGGACTAGAATTGACCAAATATGGGTTACTAGTGGGATGGCACCAAAGATAAAGAAAGTGGAAATCTGCCCAAAAACGTGCTCTGACCATAACGCTGTAAAGATGGAGATGAAGTTAACAACAGCTGGTTCCTTCAGATGGAGGATGAATGACACCTTATTTAGAGATGAAGAGGTCTACAAAAAGGCCCAAAAAACTTTGAGAGACTATTTCGAAATAAATTTAAAAACAGACGTTGAAAAAAGAGTAATCTGGGACGCAAGTAAAGCTGTTATGCGAGGATTTTTGATACAACAAAATACAATAAAGAAGAGAAGTCAAAATGAGAAAAAGGATAAGATTTTGGAAAAGATAAAAGAAGGAGAAAAGAAATTGAGATCTAAACCAAAGTCCCTTGAGAGAAATTAAGCTATATCAGATGCAATATATGGAATTGATGAATGAAGAAATAGAATGGAAGATTAAACAAATGAGACAAAGGACATCTGAATCGGCAGATAAATGTGGTAAACTTCTGGCTTGGCAATTGAAGAAAAGACAAAAATTAAATACGGTTACAAGCTTAGAGGTTGAAGGAAAGAATATCTATAAGCCAAATGACATTAGAAACTGCTTCCAGAGTTATTTTAAAAAATTATATTCGCAAGGGCCGCAGAAAGAAGGGGACATAGATGAGTTTCGAAAGAAATATGGATTACAAAAAATTTCTCATCAAAGTAAAATAGATCTGAATCAGAAAATAACTGAACAAGAGATAGAAGGTGCCATTCAAAAAATGCAACTGGGCAAATCTCCAGGACCGGATGGGCTGACTTCCAGATATTACAAAGCTTTGAAGGAGTGGTTATTCCAACCTCTGAAGGAAGTCTGCAATGAAATTTTAGAGGGGAAAAAGGCACCAGAATCGTGGAAAGAAGCTTATATTACACTCATACCGAAAACAGAGACTGAAAAGACTTAGCTTAAGAACTACCGCCCTATATCGTTACTCAATGTGGATTACAAAATTTTTGCAGACATTTTGGCAAAAAGATTGAAAAAAGTACTGGTGGAAGAGATTCATAAGGACCAAGCATGCTTTCTCCCAGGAAGACATTTGTCAGACAACGTGAGGAATATAATAGACATTTTGGAATTATTAGAAGTGAACATAAACACTAAAGCAGTATTGATTTTTGTGGACGCGGAGAAAGCTTTTGACAATATCTCTTGGAGTTTTATGAAGAAGAATCTACATGGGATGGGGGTAGGGCAAGGATTTGAGAATGGTATGGGTGCAATATATTCAGAACAAAAGGCTAAATTAATTGTAAATAATGTGATAACGGAAGAATTTAAAATAGAAAAAGGGACACGACAGGGGTGCCCAATTTCCCCATTACTTTTTATATCAGTCCTGGAGGTTTTGCTAAATAAGATTAGAAGAGACCAGCTGGTTAAAGGGGTACAGGTCAGAGCTAAACAGTATAAATTGAGGGCCTTCGCAGATGACTTGGTACTTACTTTACAAGAGCCAGACACTAGTACGAAAAGGGTTTTAGAATTAATTCAAGAATTTGGTCAAGTTGCAGGATTTAAGTTGAACAAACAAAAAACCAAGGTATTGGAGAAAAATTTAACAGTTACTGAAAGGGAAAGGTTCCAGAATGAAACAGGATTAATTGTGGTTAAGAAGGTGAAATACTTGGGGATTAATATGACATCTAAGAATGTGAATTTATTTAAAGACAATTATGAGAAATGTTGGACAGAAGTAAAAAAAGACCTAGAAATATGGTCAAATTTGAAGCTTTCCTTGTTAGGCTGAATTGCTGTTATTAAGATGAATGTATTGCCGAGAATGTTGTTTTTATTCCAAACATTGCAAATTGTGGATAAGATGGATTGCTTCAAGAGGTGGCAGAAAGATATTTCGAAGTTTGTCTGGCAGGGCAAAAAACCCAGAATAAAACTTAAGATTTTAACTGATGCAAAGGAAAGAGGGGGATTTGCCCTGCCGGACTTAAAACTGTACTATGAATCAGCAGCTTTCTGCTGGATGAAAGAATGGCTACTTCTTGAGAACACAGATATCTTGGATTTGGAAGGTTTTAACAATGTATTCGGATGGCATGCATATATGGTATGACAAGGTTAAAGCCCATAAAGCTTTTAAAAATCATATTGTTAGGAAAGCATTATATAATGTTTGGATTAGATACAAAGACTTGTTGGAAAATAAAACCCCAAGGTGGTTGTCGCCAATGGAGGCAAAAGCCGTGAAAAAGCTCAATATGGAGGCCAAATGGCCAAAATATTGGGAAATTTTGGAACAGGAGGGAGATAAACTGAAATTACAGAGTTATGAGAAATTGAAGGTTAAAGTACGAGATTGGCTCCATTATTACCAAATAATGGAGGTTTACAAACACGACAGGAAAACTGGCTTCCAGGTGGAGAAATCAAAATTAGAAACAGAACTGTTAGAACCCAATACTAAGAATCTCTCAAGAATGTACAACTTGTTGCTGAAATGGAATACACAAGATGAAACAGTTAAATCAGCCATGATTAAGTGGGCACAAGACATCGGTCATAACATTATGTTTGCTGACTGGGAACAGTTGTGGACCACCGGTATAAAATTTACGGCATGTAATGCCTTAAGAGAGAATATTATGAAAATGATTTACAGGTGGTACATGACCCCAGTCAAGCTTGCAAAAATCTACCATTTGCCTACCAAATTCCTACATTTGTTGGAAATGTAAAGAAACTGAAGGTACTTTTTTTCACCTTTGGTGGACGTGCCCGAAGATTAAGGCCTTCTGGGAAATGATATATAATGAAATGAAAAAGGTAATTAAATGTACTTTTCCTAAGAAACCAGAAGCCTTTCTCTTGGGCATTGTCGGCCAATTGGTGTCAAAGAAAGACAGAATTTTTTTTATGTATGCTACAACAGCAGCAAGAATACTCATCGCAAAGTATTGGAAGACACAAGATCTACCCACTTTGGAAGAATGGCAGATGAAGGTGATAGACTATATGGGACTGGCTGAAATGACTGGCAGAATCCGAGACCAGGGGAAAGAGACGGCGGAAGAAGATTGGAAGAAATTTAAAATTTATCTTAAGAAATATTGTAAAATTAATGAGTGTTAAAATGTTGTGGTTATAGAAAGTAAGGGACTACAGCTGTAAAGGATTAAGTAAAAGAAGAGAAAATAAAAAATTGGATAAAATTAAGGGGGAGGATTTGCTGAAATAAATTTGGGAATTGGAAAGCAGAAATGGGAGGTATGGGGAAGTCGGTGAAGTAAGTTTTAAGAAAAAAAAAGGATTCAAAATTATACGTGTTTGTTTGTTTTTGTGTGTGTATGTTTGTATTGTGTATTGTCTGTGTTTTTATAATTTGTGAAAATCCAATAATTTTTTTTAAAAAAAGAAAGAAAGAGGAGAGCGCAAAATATGGTCTGAAGCTCAACATCAAAAAAACGAAGATCATGGCCACTGGGCCCATCACCTCCTGGCAAATAGAAGGGGAAGAAATGGAGGCAGAGAGAGATTTTACTTTCTTGGGCTCCATGATCACTGCAGATGGTGACAGCAGTCACGAAATTAAAAGACGCCTGCTCCTTGGGAGAAAGGCGATGGCAAACCTAGTCAGCATCTTAAAAAGCAGAGACATCACCTTGCCAACAAAGGTCCATATAGTTAAAGCCATGGTTATGGAAGTGAGAGCTGGACCATAAAGAAGGCTGATCGCCGAGGAATTGATGCTTTTGCATTATGGTGCTGGAGGAGACTCTTGAGAGTCCCATGGACTGCAAGAAGATCAAACACATCCATTCTTAAGGAAATTAGCCCTGAGTGCTCACTGGAAGGACAGATCGTGAAGCTGAGGCTCCAGTACTTTGGCCACCTCATGAGAAGAGAAGACTCCCTGGAAAAGACCCTGATGTTGGGAAAAATTGAGGGCACAAGGAGAAGGGGACAACAGAGGACAAGATGGTTGGACAGTGTCCTCGAAGCTACAAACATGAGTCTGACCAAACTGCAGAAGGCAGTGGAAGACAGCAGTGCCTGGCGTGCTCTGGTCCATGGGGTCACGAAGAGTCGGACCCGACTAAACGACTAAACAACAAGATGGTCTTGTAGCAGGCTCAAATCAGGTACAGGCAATGCCCCGTTTACACGGGGGTTGCGTTCCGAGGTACCGTGCGTTTAAATGAAATTGCGTATTTTGGGGACAGCATTGGAAAAGCCTGCAAACACCCTCTAAACTTCCGGAAACCCTTTTGAAAGGCCTTTTGAAGACTTCCGGTCAGCGCCAGCGATAAATGGCGGATTTCCCTCCGCGCTCCGGAGGGAGTCTGCTCTGCGGGTTCGGGTCTTGCTGCTACGGCGAAGCGGGGACCCCAAAAAATCACAGGCGGTGAAGCCTGTGAATGAGGAGATTCGGCGGGCACCTTTGCACCCCCCCAAAACCGTGAAGGAGACGGCAGCGGGTGAGTGGCGCGGTGCTGAGAATCGTCACCCAGTCCATGGAGCGAAGCCACGTCGCCATTGTCGGAGAGCGCTGATTCCTTCCTGAAAATTGGACTTAAAAGCAACTACCAGTGAGTAGGTTTTAAAAGACTAAACTGGATTCGGAACAAATTTAAAAGAAATTTGGCACTGAAACGGGAAAGGCATAAAAAGGAAGTCTGCCTTTCCGATCTGCAGACAGATCAAAGCAAAGAGACTGTAAAGCTGTAACTTTGGAAGGGTTGTTTTTTGAAAAAAGAGTAAACCCAGCATCAAAAAGAGCAACCCCCCTCTTGCCTGCAGGAGCAGAGGGGGAGGAAGATTTACTTTATATACCTGCTTGAAAAGGGGAGAACGAAATTATATCTGCTGCCTTAAACCCTGGGGACGGACTGCCTTGATAGGGAAGCCGATCAGAGGGCTGTCAACTTGCTAAGGGAAAAACTTTTAAAGTGACATTTGAAGTAACTCTGAGAAAAGATACAGTATTGCTGGACTGTTTTGTACTTAAAATAACTCTGAAAGTAATTGAAATGGTGGCCTTTTCTGGGATATTGGAGACTTTTAAAGGAGACATTTTGTTTCTAAAATTGTAAAGTGAAGTTGGAAGTTTCTCCCCCTAGCGGAGACTCTGTTGCAACAGTTACAACCAAGCTACCAGCAGCAGAGCCACTGGAAATTTCCTTTTCAAAACAAATCTATAGGCGTGAGATCGACCTTGGCTTTGCATGAGAGTGTTATGGCAGATGAAAGAACCACTAGGTCTGGCAGACAATACAAGACTAATATTTCACACCAGCGAAGGGCCTCAGTATCTGGAGGTACAGGAGCAGCTGCCGCTGTGCAAATAAAATCAAAAGCCATGTCATCTGACGCCGTGGCACAGGCACTTTGTAAAATTAATGAATCTTTGGAATTTTTAACGAAACAGG
The DNA here is from genome assembly GCF_964188305.1 of Podarcis bocagei. NCBI lineage: Eukaryota > Metazoa > Chordata > Lepidosauria > Squamata > Lacertidae > Podarcis > Podarcis bocagei. The sequence goes on along the minus strand of NC_138131.1, from coordinate 5,257,289 downwards.
GGGCTGAAACAATTAAACAAGGTGCAGAAACTAATAAACAAGTGGCTGAGATTTCAGCAAAAATTGACTTGAACACTACAAGCATCAATGAATTGGGAAAGAAGGTGAACTCAAATACACAGTCCATTGAAAAACTTTTAGAAGAATCGGCCACAACTCGAAAGATTGCAGAGGAAGCCAAGGGTATTGCAATTGCTACCCAGGAGAAGATACCACCAGTCTACAAGAAATTAGAGGACCATGATCTGACTTTATCTATGATTGAACTGCAAAGAAAAGAAAGAAATTTAAGAATTAGAGCAGTACCTGAAAGTGAGAAGGATAATCTGGCGGACTTCCTTACAAAAGAATTTTTGGATTTCTGGCAACAGGGTTTGGAGAAGGAAGAATTTAAGATAGTGACTGCATTTAGACTCTGCACAAGACAAAGTAAGAAGAAGGCAAGAGACTGTTTGATAACTTTAAGATCAAAAGAAGAAAGAGACAAAATTTTGAACTTGCATTACCAAAGAACTTTGGAAATTGAAGACTCCTTCGTGGAGATCTTTAAGGATATACCGAAGCATATTTTGGATGTAAGAACCTACTACAAAGACTTGGCCGTTTTATTGAGAAGAAACAAAATACTCTTCAGGTGGGAATTCCCCCAAGGCCTATCCTTCAAATATAAAGGAAGGAAAATAAGAATAAGGACAGTGAGTGACAAAGACAAGTTTCTGAGAGACCACGAAGAAGATCTTCAGAAAGAAGCGGAATCTGGAGTGGAACCAATTCCATCAGGAAAAGGAATACTAGACATAGCGAACTTATCATTTGGACTGAAACTACCGACAGAAGAAGAACAACTACTTGGAGCAGTAGGGGGGGGGGGAGTAAATAATCCCATCATGGCTCTGCAACTTCTAAGCTGGAACTGTAATGGTTTGAACCTTCCCCGAAAGAGAAAAAATGTCTTTCACATATTGAAAAAAGAACAACTGGACTTGATCTGTTTACAAGAAACACATGTGATGAGGTTACACAGAAAAATACTTATTAACAAAAGATTAGGACAAGAATTTGTCTCATCTGATAAAGTTAAAAAAAGAGGAGTGGTGATTTATGCAAAGGAAAAATTGCTACCGAAATTGATTTTTAAAGATGAACAAGGAATATTCTTGGCAATCGAAATTCAAATTCAAGGAGAAAAATTTTTGATTGTAGGAATTTATGCACCGAATGAGGGGAAATCTGAATTTTTTAAGAAGTTGCATGAGATTCTATTGGATTATTTGGATTACAACTTGATTTTGATGGGAGATATGAATGGAGTAGTATCTACAAATATGGATAAAGCACAAAGACAGGTAGTCACTAAAGATGGAAGATTACCAAAGACCTTTGAAATGACTGATAACATGGACTTGATTGACATTTGGAGAACAAAGAACCCTCTCGAGAGAGAGGGAACCTTCTTCTCTGAAGCTGAAATGACATGGACTAGGATTGACCAAATATGGGTCACTAGAGGGATGGCACCTAAGATAAAGAAAGTGGAAATCTGCCCAAAAACGTGCTCCAACCATAATGCTGTAAGGATGGAGATGAAGTTAACAACAGCTGGTTCCTTCAGATGGAGGATGAATGACACCTTATTTAGAGATGAAGAAGTATACAAAAAGGCCCAAAAGCTTTGAAGGACTATTTCGAAATAAATTTAAAGACCAATGTTGAAAAAAGAGTAATCTGGGATGCAAGTAAAGCTGTTATGCGAGGATTCTTGATACAACAAAATGCAAAAAAGAAGAGAAGCCAAAATGAGAAAAAGGATAAGATCTTGGAAAAAATAAAAGAAGGGGAAAGGAAACTAAGATCTAAACCAAAGTCCCAGGAGATCTTGAGAGAAATTAAGTTATACCAGACACAATATATGGAATTAATGAATCAAGAAATAGAATGGAAAATTAAACAAATGAGACAAAAGACATTTGAAAAAGACATCAGCAGATAAATGTGGTAAATTATTGGCTTGGCAAATGAAGAAAAGACAAAAATTAAATACGGTTACAAATTTAGAAGTGGAAGGAAAGAATATTTATAATTCAAATGAGATTAGAAATTGCTTCCAGAGATATTTTAAACAACTATATTCACAAGGGCCGCAGAAAGAAATGGACATAGACAAATTTCTCAAGAAAAATGGATTACAAAAAATCTCTCATCAAAGTGAAATAGCTTTGAATCAGAAAATAACTGAACAGGAGATAGAAGGTGCCATTCAAAACATGCAATTGGGCAAATCTCCGGGACCGGATGGGCTGACTTCCAGATACTACAGAGCTTTGAAGGAGTGGTTATTACAACCCTTGAAGGAAGTTTGCAATGAAATTTTAGAGGGGAAAAGGCACCAGAATCGTGGAAAGAGGCTTATATTACACTTATACTGAAAACAGAGACTGAAAAGACTCAGCTTAAGAACTACCGCCCTATATCATTACTTAATGTGGATTACAAAATGAGGATGCGGACCATTTGGATCCCTTCCAATCGGGGTTCAGGCCTCATCATGGGACTGAAACTGCCTTGGTCGCACTGGTTGATGATCTCCGGCGAGCTAGGGACAAAGGTGAGAGTTGTTTCCTAGTTCTGCTGGATCTCTCAGCGGCCTTTGATACAATCGACCATAACATCCTTCTGGACCGTCTAGAGGGGTTGGGAGCTGGGGGCACTGTTATACAGTGGTTTCGCTCCTTCCTCCTGGGCCGTGTTCAGAAAGTGGTGGTGGGGGATGAGTGTTCAGACCCTTGGGCCCTCACTTGTGGGGTGCCTCAGGGTTCCGTCCTCTCCCCCATGCTTTTTAACATCTATATGAAGCCGCTGGGAGAGATCATCAGGGGGTTTGGACTGAGTGTCCATCAATATGCAGATGATACCCAGCTCTACCTCTCTTTCAAATCAGAACCAGTGAAGGCGGTGAAGGTCCTGTGTGAGTGCCTGGAGGCGGTTGGAGGATGGATGGTGGCTAATGGATTGAAGTTGAATCCTGACAAGACAGAAGTACTGTTCTTGGGGGACAGGGGGCGGGCTGGTGTGGAGGACTCCCTGGTCCTGAATGGGGTAACTGTGCCCCTGAAGGACCAGGTGCGTAGCCTGGGAGTCATTTTGGACTCACAGCTGTCCATGGAGGCGCAGGTCAATTCTGTATCCAGGGCAGCTGTCTACCAACTCCACCTGGTACGCAGGCTGAGACCCTACCTGCCCGCGGACTGTCTCGCCAGAGTGGTGCATGCTCTAGTTATCTCCCGGTTGGACTACTGCAATGCGCTCTACGTGAGGCTACCTTTGAAGGTGACTCAGAAACTACAGCTAATCCAGAATGCGGCAGCTAGACTGGTGACTGAGGGCGGCCGCCGAGACCACATAACACCGGTCTTGAAAGACCTACATTGGCTCCCAGTACGTTTCCAAGCACAATTCAAAGTGCTGGTGTTGACCTTTAAAGCCCTAAACGGCCTCGGCCCAGTATACCTGAAGGAGCGTCTCCACCCCCATCGTTCTGCCCGGACGCTGAGGTCCAGCGCCGAGGGCCTTCTGGCGGTTCCCTCATTGCGAGAAGCAAAGCTACAGGGAACCAGGCAGAGGGCCTTTTCGGTAGTGGCGCCCGCCCTGTGGAACGCCCTCCCATCAGATGTCAAAACGATAAACAACTACCTGACATTCAGAAGACATCTTAAGGCAGCCCTGTTCAGGGAAGTTTTTAATGTATGATATTTTAGTGTTTTTTTGGTTTTCGTGGAAGCCGCCCAGAGTGGCTGGGGAAGCCCAGCCAGATGGGCAGAGTACAAATAAATTATTATTATTATTATTATTATTATTATTATTATTATTATTATTATTATTATTATTATTTTGGCTAAAAGGTTGAAAAAAGTATTGATGGAAGAGATTCATAAGGACCAAGCAGGCTTTCTCCCAGGAAGACATTTGTCAGACAATGTGAGGAACATAATAGATATTTTGGAAAAACTAGAAGTGAATATAAACACTAAAGCAGTATTGATATTTGTGGATGCGGAGAAAGCTTTTGACAACATTTCTTGGAGTTTTATGAAGAATAATCTACATGGGATGGGGGTAGGCCAAGGCTTCGAGAATGATATAGGTGCAATATACTCTGAGCAAAAGGCTAAACTAATTGTAAATAATGTGGTTACGGAAGAATTTAAAATAGAAAAAGGGACACGACAGGGGTGCCCAATCTCCCTATTGCTTTTTATATCGGTCCTGGAGGTTTTGCTGAACATGATTAGAAGGGACCAGCTGGTTAAAGGTGTACAGGTCGGAGTAAAACAGTACAAATTCAGAGCATTTGCAGATGATTTGGTACTTACATCACAAGAGCCAGACTCTAGTACTAAAAGAGTTTTGGAATTAATTCAAGAGTTTGGTCAAGTCGCAGGATTTAAATTGAATAAACTAAAAACTAAGGTATTAGAGAAAAATTTAACAGCTATTGAAAGGGAGAGGTTCCAGAATGAAACAGGTTTAACTGTGGTCAAGAAAGTGAAATACTTGGGGATTAACATGACAGCTAAAAATGTGAATCTATTTAAAGATAATTATGAGAAATGCTGGGCAGAAGTAAAAAAAGACTTAGAAAAATGGTCAAACTTGAAACTTTCATTGTTAGGCCGTATTGCTGTGATTAAAATGAATGTATTGCCTAGAATGTTGTTTCTATTTCAAACATTGCAAATTGTGGACAAGATGGAGTGTTTCAAGAAGTGGCAGAGAGATATTTCCAGATTTGTCTGGCAGGGCAAGAAACCTAGAATAAAATTTAAGATATTAACTGATGCAAAGGAAAGAGGTGGATTTGCCCTGCCAGACTTAAAACTTTACTATGAATCAGCAGCTTTCTGCTGGTTGAAAGAGTGGCTACTTCTTGAAAATACAGACATTTTGGACTTAGAAGGTTTTAACAATGTTTTTGGATGGCATGCATATTTATGGTATGATAAGTTTAAAGCACATAAAGCATTCAAAAACCATATTGTAAGGAAAGCACTGTTTAATGTTTGGATAAGATATAAGGATTTATTGGAAAACAAAACCCCAAGGTGGTTATCAGCGATGGAAGCGAAAGCTTTGAAACAGCTTAATGTTAGGATATTTCCGTTGCACCTTAAAAGGGAGCAGGCTTTGGGAGTCACAGAGTCTGCGCATGTCCTGTTCACAGGATGTTTATGTTCTGCTATTCCTTTCGATTTCAGCCGGTCAGAGACGCTGACTGAGAACGGTCATGTTTTTCTTTTGTTCTATTCAACGCTAAATAAAGTCTGCTAAATATGCTCTTCTGCGGTGCAGCTTTCTGCCTGTGTTTCTGCTGATAAACATTGTGCACAAGCCTAGAATGTGGCAATCTATTTCTGAGGCTTCGTGTCGTTAACTGCTGGATCTGCCTGACTACGGGAGATTGATGGACGTCCGGCAGCCGGCTTGGGGCCATGATGGACAATATCTCCCTGGCAGTTTCCCAACAACAAGGTTATGGGCCCAGATTCACAGCACCTACAGGAGAGTAAATGCTGCAACAGACTGCGTTTGAGGTACGTGGGAAAAGCGAAAGAAAAGAGGGAGGCTTTTGGCTTTTCTGTTTACCTCGGCAAGGAGCCTTTGGAACTCCGGCAGATTAATGGCCCTGGGAGCCAAGCCAAAGAGTTCGTGATTAATGAGCTGCCAAGATAAGGAGTCTTTGAAGGCATAAGACTCACGGCTAAAGCAAAAGGCTGGAAATGGAGTTTTTCCAAGCTTCTGGAGATGCTTAGTGTCCTAAGTTGCATGGGCAGAATTATGAAACCTGGGCAAAATGGTGTGAAAGTTTGCTGCGTCAGTTTGGGGTATGGCATACCGTATCTGAGCCCCCCCCCCCCGGTTCCTCTGACAGAGAGATGGAAAGCCGATGATTCGAAGGCGATAGACATAATAGTCTTATCCGTATCTCTTGAGGAAATTAAGACGCTGGCTGGCAACACCACTGCACGTGGGATGTGGAATGCTTTGATGAAAGCTCACAAGACAGTAATCCCAGCCCAGATTTTGACTGCATCGGAGGTCCTAGCTGTTTCCCAGAATGCGAGTGAATGCAAGGATGCTGAGGGCACCGGTTGCAAGCTGCAGGGGGAGCTGACCGTCACGTCATCCCAGGCAGCATTCCAGCCTCCAGGGGGAGCCAAGGAGTCGGCAGCTGAGAGCTCTGTTTCTCATGGGAACCAAGGTCATCGCCTTTGCAGAGGCCGGAAAGGCAAAGGTAAACATAGGCAGACGTCTGCAGATGGCCACAAGCAGAGGGAGGGTGAAGAGCCCGCGCCAGGGAAAAACAAGGCTATGTTTGCTGGCACAGCTTCACCAAAGGCTAAAGGCACGTCTGCTGGCCAGGAGCAGAGGGGCAAGCTGCAAAAGCCCACACCGCTGGAAAACAAGGGTTTGCGTGCTGTAAAGACTGCTCCAACAGCCAAAGGCAGATTTATTGTTGATTCAGGTGCGACCCGCCACATCTCGAAGGATCGACACCTGTTTATCTCCTTCAAGCCTCAAGAAGGTGAGATCCACCTGGCTGATGGAAGGACGTTGCAAATTGCAGGAGAAGGGACTGTGAAACTTGCAAGTCTGCACACTACCATCAGTAATGTACTTTTTGTTCCAGGAGCTGCGAACAACTTGCTTAGCGTCTCTCAGCTTACTGGGCGTGGTTTTCAGATTTCCTTCAAGAGGAGCGTCTGTGTCATCAGTAAAGGCAAAGAGGACTATTTGCATGCAAAGTTTATGGATGGTTTGTTCCATATAACTTATGATGACACTGCTGTTGTATCTAATGCTGATTCTTGTTGTGTTGCACAAACTAACAAAGTTCTTCATGCAGGTTGCATTCACGATGCACATCGAAGGTTTTGTCACCTCTCTTGGAAGGCACTGGCCAAGATGCCAGAGGTGGTTGAGGGTTTGAACATCAAACCCTGTAAATTTCACATGAAATGTGTATCTTGTGCAGAGAACAAGGTGAAGGTTGCTCCAAAAGGCAAGGAGTCTAGCAGGCAGGCTTCCAAGCCCTACCAGCTAGTGCATGCGGACCTGGTTGGGCCACTTGCGCCCTCTTTAGGAGGAGCAAGGTACTTCATGATATGATTCTGATTGATTCTTTTTCGAGGTACATTCATGTGTTTTTGCTCGAACAGAAATCGCAAGCGTTTCCGAAGTTTAAGGCATTCTGTGCTTGGTTGGAGAATGTGCACAGTAAACGTATTGCCTGTTTGTTTACCGATCGGGGCGGGGAGTTTACTTCTCAGCAGTTTGAAGCTTTCCTGACTGAGAAGGGAATCCAGCATGACATGTCAACGCCCAGATCGCCATGGATGAATGGGCTTGCAGAGCGGGCAAATCAAACATTGCTGCAAGGAATCAAAACCTTGTTGCATGATGCCAATCTCCCTGATAAGTTTTGGGGGGAAGCTCTGGGGAATTTGGTTTATTCTTTTAATCGCAGATTGTCATCACCCATTGGCTGTACCCCCTATGAGAAGATGTTTGGCAAAAAGCCCAACATCAAGCACATGAGAATCTTTGGTTCTGACATGTGGGTACGAACCCCACAAACCAACAAGCTTGGGAAGCGTGGGGCACATGGTTTGTTCATGGGGTACGAAAAAGTTGCATACAGGGTATGGATGACTAACTCTAAGTCCATTAAGTTCACAAGGAGTGTTGAGTACAATCCTAAGTGGGGGGAAAATGTGGGAATTTTCCAGAGTTACCCAGAGGAGGATGAAGGTGATGTCAAGCAAGCAGCTAAAGCTGAGGAAGCTGCTGAAGATGATGAGGTTGAGGATGATGATAATGATGATGATGATGATCAGAGTTCGGATTCCAGTTCAGTGGGCGGTGCTGCTGCTGGTGTCAGTGACAGTGATGACACAGCAGACTACGAGAGCGCAAAGGCCTCAGTCAGACCATCTGATGCGTCTGACAATGAACTGGAAGAACCACTGTTCACCATTGGTCATTTTTCTCCTAAGAAAGAGGAGATGAGTCCAGAAGACTTGCGTCTAGTACGTAGGTCTGAAAGGGCGACCAAGGGCAGGCCTCCAAAGAGGTATGCTGATGAGTTTGCTAAGACAGCAACTGCTGTTCTTAGTAGCTCAGAGAAGGTGTGGGAACCTTCAAGCTTCAAAGAGGTTCAGGAGTTGACCTCTAAAGATGCTGAGCCTTGGCTTAATGCCATGAAGGCTGAAGTTGATTCCTTGAACAGGAACCAAACTTGGGAACTGGTACCGGTAGTCCCAGGAATGAGACTGGTTGGCAGCAAATGGGTCTTCAAGGTCAAGACAGACCAGAATGGCAAGGTAGTCAGACACAAAGCCAGATTGGTTGCCAGAGGTTTTTCACAGGTACCAGGACAGGATTACCACGAGACCTACTCACCCACAGTCAAATATGAGAGCATTCGACTGATGCTCAAGATCGCTGCGGAGGAGAAACTGCATGTTTCCCATCATGACATTAATACAGCTTTTTTGTACGGGATTCTGAGTGAAGAGCTGTTCATGCTTCCACCTGATGGGATGGAGATACAGAAGGGAATGGTCTGTAAACTGCGGAAATCCTTATATGGTCTTAAGCAGAGTGCCAGGTGTTGGAACACAAAACTCACTGAGACATTGCTTTCTCTAGGTTTTCACCAGGGCAAAGCTGATCCATGTGTGTTTGTCAAGGAGGAGGGGCAAAACAAACTGTATTGTTTATGTTTTGTTGATGATCTTCTGATGTTTTGGAAGAATCAGGCTTTCTACCAAAGCACCCTAGCTCAGCTGAAGGAGCACTTTGACATGAAGGATCTTGGTGAGGTATCCAACTATCTTTCTCTGCAGGTGGAGAGGGACCAAGCAGGTAATTTTCTGGTACACCAAACACAGAAAATTGCTGATGTATTAACCAGGTTGAATTTGGTTGATGCAAACCCAGCAGACACACCGATGGTGACAGGTTACCAGGTAGACAGTACTGCTGAAGCGTTTTCTGACACAACGCTGTACAGATGCATTCTAGGCAAGCTGAATTTCATTGCCAGATGTTCAAGACCTGACATAGCTGTAAGCTGTAATCTGCTTAGCAGACATGCCAACAATCCTACGGTTCAGGATTGGAAAGCTCTGAAGCGCATAGCCCGCTATTTGAAAGGGACTATGCACTACAGGCTGAGGTTCACCAGTCAAAAGACTGGAGGTCTTGAAATCTTTGCAGATGCAAGTTTTGGAAGTGACACCACGGATGGTACAAGCACTTCTGGAGTATGCTACATGTACAACCACTGCCTGTTTGACTGGTTGTGCAAGAAGCAGACAACAGTGAGCCTAAGTTCCTGTGAAGCAGAACTCAATGCTCTGTCATTTTCACTCATGGATTGTGAATGGTTGATGCAACTGTTTAAGGACATCGGGGTTTCTGTGAAATGTCCTATACAAGTGTATCAAGACAATAGATTGTGTTTGGCTTTGCTGAACTCCGAGAGTTGCAAGCAGAGAACCAAGTACTTGCAGATTAAGCTACATCGTGCAAGGGAGTGTATTCAGAAAGGACTCATTCAGGTGTCCTACATGCCAGGAAATGAAATTCCTGCTGATCTGTTGTCTAAGGTTGTTAACAGAGAACAACATAAGGTTTATGTACAAAGGTTGCAATTGGGTTGAACCACAGGTACAACAGGTTACACGGAAAGGGGGAGGATGTTAGGATATTTCCGTTGCGCCTTAAAAGGGAGCAGGCTTTGGGAGTCACAGAGTCTGCGCATGTCCTGTTCACAGGATGTTTATGTTCTGCTATTCCTTTCGATTTCAGCCGGCCAGAGACGCTGACTGAGAACGGTCATGTTTTTCTTTTGTTCTATTCAACACTAAATAAAGTCTGCTAAATATGCTCTTCTGCGGTGCAGCTTTCTGCCTGTGTTTCTGCTGATAAAAATTGTGCACCTGCCTGGAATGTGGCTATCTATTTCTGAGGCTTCGTGTCGCTAACTGCTGGATCTGCCTGTCTACGGGAGATCGATGGATGTTCGGCAGCCGGCTTGGGGCCATGATGGACAATATCTCCCTGGCAGTTTCCCAACAGTTATCACCGATGGAAGCGAAAGCTTTGAAAAAGCTTAATATGGAGGCCAAATGGCCGAAATATTGGGAAATTCTGGAACAAGAAGGAGATAAATTGAAATTGCAGAGTTTTGAAAAATTGAAAGACAAAGTGAGAGATTGGCTCCATTATTATCAGATAATGGAGGTTTATAAATTGGACAGGAAAATTGGCTTCCAGGTGGAAAAGTCAAAATTAGAAACAGAGTTGTTGGAATCCAAAACTAAGAATTTGTCAAAGATGTATAACTTGCGGTTGAAATGGAATACGCAGGATGAAACAGTCAAATCAGCTATGATTAAGTGGGCACAAGATATTGGTCATAACATTATGTTTGCTGACTGGGAACAGTTGTGGACCACCGGTATGAAATTTACGGCATGTAATGCCTTAAAAGAAAATATTATGAAAATGATTTATAGGTGGTACATGACCCCAGTCAAGCTTGCAAAAATCTACCATTTGCCTGATAACAAATGTTGGAAATGTAAAGAGATTGAAGGTACCTTCTTTCACCTTTGGTGGACGTGCCCAAAGATTAAGGTTTTCTGGGAAATGATATATAATGAAATGAAAAAGGTATTTAAATATACCTTTCCTAAGAAACCAGAGGCCTTTCTTCTGGGCATGACCGGCCAATTGGTGTTAAAGAAAGACAGAACATTTTTTATGTATGCTACAACAGCAGCAAGAATACTCATCGCAAAGTATTGGAAGACACAAGATCTACCCACCTTGGAAGAATGGCAGATGAAGGTGATAGACTATATGGGACTGGCAGAAATGACCGGCAGAATCCGAGACCAGGGAAAAGAGCCAGCGGAAGAAGATTGGAAGAAATTTAAGAACTACCTTAAGAAACATTGTAAAATTAATGAATGTTAGAATGATGCTGGTTTAGAAAATAACTGGATTACAGTTGTAAGGATTAAGTTAAAAGAAAAGAAAGGTTAAAAATTAGATAAATTCAAGGGTGAGGGTTTGCTGAATTAAAATTTGAAATTGGAATGCAGAAAGGGGAGGTATGAGGAGGTCGGAGAAGTAGGTTATAAGAAAATAAGGGTTTGAAATTATACTTGTTTTTTTGTGTTTGTTTGTATTGTTGTGTTTGTCTGTATAATTTGTGAAACTTTAATAAATATTTTATTTTAAAAAAATGAAAGGCCTTTTGAAAACCAGCAGCACTTGCCAGACTCCCTGCAAAACTCCTTGCTTCAACTCTCCACAGGCCTGTAAGGTCGGTGCAAAAGTTCCTGGGAGGGAGTCTAGATGCTGTTTCCATGCCACTTTGCCACTTTTGTGCTCTTTGGGGGGACATTTTTGCCCCTTCAATTGCCACTTCCAGCTTTGCGGCAGTGTGCATGTGCCTCAAAGGCACGTAAATGGAGTTGCACTTGTCAACGATCAGCAGGTGCTCCATGCAGTGGCAGCTGGTCCCTTAGGGCAAACCAGGCACTACCCCACCAAGCTCACTTGCCTCTCAGGCAACCCGCACCTGCCTGCCTTCTTACTCAAATCCAGTCCAGGTGGTGGCTCTAGCTCTCTGCTTTTTTCTCTTCCCTAGTCTCAACGTGGCCCTTGTAGAACTCGGAAGAGGAGAACGGAGACAAAACCAGAATTTGCCATCACTGCTTGTAACTGATTTTGCTCTGCTTGACTCTGGGTCCGCTTGCGATTGGCAGCACGGGAGGCAGAAAGCCCAGTCTCATGATGCAGGCGCCAGTCCCCTCTGGCCCCAAGAGCCAGTTTTCTCCTTGTCTCTGTGCTCAGCAACTGCTGCACAGGCTATGCCACTCTTGCTTACTCTTATCACCTGAGCACTGGCATTTGGGAAGCAGCTGTGGCTGCTTTGGGGTGGCTCAGGGAAATGTCACGCCTCTCGAAATCAGATATACTTGGGTGTATTATCATAGCCACAAGGAGACAGTGGTGACTGTCAATTTGGACAGCTGTAGACATTTAGAATCATGGAGGATATGTTTATCAGTGGCTACCGGTCAGGGCTATTTATTGCCACTATTATCATAAACCACATGCTTTTGATTATCAGTTTCTGGGGAACATGATGGACAGAGTGCTATTGTCCACGTGTCCCTATGGACGCCCAAGGGCATGTGGTTGGCCGTTGTGGGAACAAAATGCTGATCTAACCCAGCAAGGCTCCTGTGTTCTTTAGCATGCATCAGCTACTCTTGCACTAAGACTCTGATACAGTATGTGTCATTCCCCACACTAATACACACTCTCTCTCTCTCAAGACAGGGGCGGGGAGTATTGGTGGTGGTGGGGGGGGGGATGAATTGGGTCCTAATCAACAGCTTCCCTGGGGATGAGAGGAAGTGGAGTTGGGATCAAATTCTCCATCCTTGCCAACTCCTTTTAGTGATGGGCTGCTTGCCATTGCTGTGCTCCTAAAGCTCTCTTGCTCCCCCCTCCTCTCTTTCTCTTTCTCTTGAATGTGGTAGCTTGAGATAGAACTAACCACCCTGAACATTTCTGGAGAGGAAGATGGGAAGGAGGCAGGAGGCATGGTTCACCAGCTGCTGTGTGCTGCATTGCCCAGACAAAGTCGTGGGCTGGGGCTCCAGCTGTTGTTCAGTTTCTACCACTGCCTCTGCAACGTGCTCTAGACAAGGGGTGGTGAACATGTGACCCCATCATCTCATCATGCTGGCTGGGGCTGCAGCCCATCAACCTATGAAGGCCCATCCATGTTCTGTTGCTGTTTTTGTTAGGATATTTGGGGCTGTTAGGATATTTCCGTTCCACCTTAAAAGGGAGCAGGCTTTGAGAGTCACAGAGTCTGCGCATGTCCTGTTCACATGATGTTTATGTTCTGCTGTTCCTTTCGATTTCCCCAGCCGGTCAGAGACGCTGACTGAGAACGGTCATGTTTTTCTTTTGTTCTATTCAACGCTAAATAAAGTCTGTAAAATATGCTCTTCTGCGGTGCAACTTTTGGCTGTGTTTTCTGCTGATAAAGAACAGTGTGCACAAGCTCTGGAAAGTGGCAATCTATTTCCAGAACGGCTTCGTGTTGCTAACTGCTGGATCTGCCTGTCTACGGGAGATCGATGGACGTCCGGCAGCCGGCTTGGGCCATGATGGACTATATCTCCCTGGAAGTATCCCAACAACAAGGTTTCGGGCCCAGATTCACAGCACCTACAGGAGAGTAAATGCTGCAACAGACTGCGTTTAAGAGGTACGTGGGAAAAGCGAAAGAAAAGAGGGAGGCTTTTGGCTTTTCTGTTTACATCAACAAGGAGCCTTTGAACTCCGGAAGGCTTAAATGGCCTGGGAGCTGCGCCAAAGAGGCTTCGTGATTAATGGCTGCCAAGATAAGGAGTCTCTGAAGTAAATAAGACTCACGGCTAAAGCAAAAAGCTGGAAATGGAGTTTTTCCAAGCTTCTGAGGCCCCTGTGTGCCCGAAGTTGGATGGGCAGAATTATAAAACCTGGGCAAAATGGTGTGAGAGTTTGCTGCGTCAGTTTGGGGTGTGGCATACCGTTTCTGAGCCCCCTCCGGTTCCTCTGACAGAGAGATGGAAAGCCGATGATTCGAAGGCGATAGACGTAATAGTCTTATCCGTCTCTCTTGAGGAAATTAAGACGCTGGCTGGCAACACCACTGCACATGGCATGTGGAATGCTTTGAAAGCTGCTCATCTGCCAGTCATCCCAGCCCAGAGTTTGACTGCATCGGAGGTCCTGGCTGTTTCCCAGAATGCGAGTGAATGCAGGGATGCTGAGGGCACCGGTTGCAAGCTGCAGGGGGAGCTGACCGTCACGTCATCCCAGGCAGCATTCCAGCCTCCAGGGGGAGCCAAGGAGTCGGCAGCTGAGAGCTCTGTTTCTCATGAGAACCAAGGTCATCGCCTTTGCAGAGGCCGGAAATGCAAAGGTAAACACAGGCAGGTGTCTGCAGATGGCCCGAAGCAGAGGGAGGGTGAAGAGCCCACGCCAGGGAAAAACAAAGCGTTGTTTGCTGGCACAGCTTCACCAAAGGCTAAAGGCACGTCTGGTGGCCAGGAACAGCAGGGGGGCAAGCTGCAAAAGCCCACGCCGGTGGTAAACAAGGGTTTGCTTGCTGTAAAGACTGCTCCAACAGCCAAAGGCAGATTTATTGTTGATTCAGGTGCGAGCCGCCACATCTCGAAGGACCACCACCTGTTTATCTCCTTCACACCTCAAGAAGGTGAGATCCACCTGGCTGATGGAAGGACGTTGCAAATTGCAGGAGAAGGGACTGTGAAACTTGCAAGTCTGCACACTACCATCAGTAATGTACTTTTTGTTCCAGGAGCTGCAAGCAACTTGTTGAGTGTTCCACAGCTTACTGGGTGTGGTTTTCAGATTTCCTTCAAGAGGAGCGTCTATGTCATCAGTAAAGGCAAAGAGGACTATTTGCATGCAAAGTTTATGGATAGTTTGTTCCATATAACTTATGACGACACTGCTGTTGTATCTAATGCTGATTCTTGTTGTGTTGCACAAACTAACAAAGTTCTTCATGCAGGTTGCATTCACGATGCACATCGAAGGTTTTGTCACCTCTCTTGGAAGGCACTGGCCAAGATGCCAGAGGTGGTTGAGGGTTTGAACATCAAACCCTGTAAATTTCACATGAAATGTGTATCTTGTGCAGAGAACAAGGTGAAGGTTGCTCCCAAAGGCAAGGAGTCTAGCAGGCAGGCTTCCAAACCCTACCAGCTAGTGCATGCGGACCTGGTTGGGCCACTTGCGCCCTCTTTAGGAGGAGCAAGGTACTTCATGATTCTGATTGACTCTTTTTCTAGGTACATTCATGTGTTTTTGCTCGAACAGAAATCGCAAGCGTTTCCGAAGTTTAAGGCATTCTGTGCTTGGTTGGAGAATGTGCACGGTAAACATATTGCCTGTTTGTTTACGGATCGGGGCGGGGAATTCACTTCTCAGCAGTTTGAAGCTTTCCTGACTGAGAAGGGAATCCAGCATGACATGTCAACCCCTAGATCGCCATGGATGAATGGGCTTGCGGAGTGGGCAAATCAAACATTGCTGCAAGGAATAAAAACCTTGTTGCATGATACCAATCTCCCTGATAAGTTTTGGGGGGAAGCTCTGGGGAATTTGGTTTACACCTTTAATCGCAGATTGTCATCACCCATTGGCTGTACTCCCTATGAGAAGATGTTTGGCAAAAAGCCCAACGTCAAACACATGAAAATCTTCAGTTCTGACATGTGGGTACACTCCCCACAAAACAACAAGCTTATGAAGCGTGGGGCACATGGTTTGTTCATGGGGTACGAAAAAGGTGCATACAGGGTATGGATGACTAACTCTAAGTCCATTAAGTTCACAAGGAGTGTTGAGTACAATCCCAAGTGGGGGGAAAATGTGGGAATTTTCCAGAGTTACCCAGAGGAGGATGAAGGTGATGTCAAGCAAGCAGCTAAAGCTGAGGAAGCTGCTGAAGATGATGATGATGATGATGATGATGATGATGATCAGAGTTCGGATTCCAGTTCAGTGGGCGGCGCTGCTGCTGGTGTCAGTGACAGTGATGACACAGCAGACTACGAGAGCGCAAAGGCCTCAGTCAGACCATCTGATGCGTCTGACAATGAACTGGAAGAACCACTGTTCACCATTGGTCATTTTTCTCCTAAGAAAGAGGAGATGAGTCCAGAAGACTTGCGTCTAGTACGTAGGTCTGAAAGGGCGACCAAGGGCAGGCCTCCAAAGAGGTATGCTGATGAGTTTGCTAAGACAGCAACTGCTGTTCTTAGTAGCTCAGAGAAGGTGTGGGAACCTTCAAGCTTCAAAGAGGTTCAGGAGTTGACCTCTAAAGATGCTGAGCCTTGGCTTAATGCCATGAAGGCTGAAGTTGATTCCTTGAACAGGAACCAAACTTGGGAACTGGTACCGGTAGTCCCAGGAATGAGACTGGTTGGCAGCAAATGGGTCTTCAAGGCCAAGACAGACCAGAATGGCAAGGTAGTCAGACACAAAGCCAGATTGGTTGCCAGAGGTTTTTCACAGGTACCAGGACAGGATTACCACGAGACCTACTCACCCACAGTCAAATATGAGAGCATTCGACTGATGCTCAAGATCGCTGCGGAGGAGAAACTGCATGTTTCCCACCACGACATTAATACAGCTTTTTTGTACGGGATTTTGAACGAGGAGCTGTTTATGCTTCCACCTGATGGGATGGAGATACAGAAGGGAATGGTCTGTAAACTGCGGAAATCCTTATATGGTCTTAAGCAGAGTGCCAGGTGTTGGAACACAAAGCTCACTGAGACATTGCTTTCTCTAGGTTTTCACCAGGGCAAAGCTGATCCATGTGTGTTTGTCAAGGAGGAGGGGCAAAACAAACTGTATTGTTTATGTTTTGTTGATGATCTTCTGATGTTTTGGAAGAATCAGGCTTTCTACCAAAGCACCCTAGCTCAGCTGAAGGAGCACTTTGACATGAAGGATCTTGGTGAGGTATCCAACTATCTTTCTCTGCAGGTGGAGAGGGACCAAGCAGGTAATTTTCTGGTACACCAAACACAGAAAATTGCTGATGTATTAACCAGGTTGAATTTGGTTGATGCAAACCCAGCAGACACACCGATGGTGACAGGTTACCAGGTAGACAGTACTGCTGAAGCGTTTTCTGACACAACGCTGTACAGATGCATTCTAGGCAAGCTGAATTTCATTGCCAGATGTTCAAGACCTGACATAGCTGTAAGCTGTAATCTGCTTAGCAGACATGCCAACAATCCTGCGGTTCAGGATTGGAAAGCTCTGAAGCGCATAGCCCGCTATTTGAAAGGGACTATGCACTACAGGCTGAGGTTCACCAGTCAGAAGACTGGAGGTCTTGAAATCTTTACAGATGCTAGTTTTGGAAGTGACACCACGGATGGTACGGGCACTTCTGGTGTGTGCTACATGTACAACCACTGCCTGTTTGACTGGTTGTGCAAGAAGCAAACAACAGTGAGCCTAAGTTCCTGTGAAGCAGAACTCAATGCTCTGTTATTTTCACTCATGGATTGTGAATGGTTGATGCAACTGTTTAAGGACATCAGGGTGTCTGTGAAATGTCCTGTACAAGTGTATCAAGACAATAGATCATGTTTGGCTTTGCTGAACTCCGAGAGTTGCAAGCAGAGAACCAAGTACTTGCAGATTAAGCTACATCGTGCAAGGGAGTGTATTCAGAAAGGACTTATTCAGGTGTCCTACATGCCAGGAAATGAAATTCCTGCTGATCTGTTGTCTAAGGTTGTTAACAAAGAGCAACTTAAGGTTTACACACAGAGGTTGCAATTGGGTTGAACCACAGGTACTACAGGTTACACGGAAAGGGGGAGGATGTTAGGATATTTCCGTTGCGCCTTAAAAGGGAGCAGGCTTTGAGAGTCACAGAGTCTGCGCATGTCCTGTTCACAGGATGTTTATGTTCTGCTGTTCCTTTCGATTTCCCCAGCCGGTCAGAGACGCTGACTGAGAACGGTCATGTTTTTCTTTTGTTCTATTCAACGCTAAATAAAGTCTGTAAAATATGCTCTTCTGCGGTGCAACTTTTGGCTGTGTTTTCTGCTGATAAAGAACAGTGTGCACAAGCTCTGGAATGTGGCAATCTATTTCCAGAACGGCTTCGTGTCGCTAACTGCTGGATCTGCCTGTCTACGGGAGATCGATGGACGTCCGGCAGCCGGCTTGGGCCATGATGGACTATATCTCCCTGGCAGTATCCCAACAATTTCCTGCCCTTCACGTTCCAACAATTTAAATAAAATGTTAGCCAAACCTCATGCCCACAGCTGCATATTTAGTAAGCTTTTGGGTGAACTGCACATCCAGAGTGGGAGGATTACTAGCTGCATATTAATAAGGGAGGGGGAGCTTGGATTTGGGGTGCAAGCAATTTGTTTTTCGTTTTCCCACTTGAGATGCTTGTTGTGGCTAGGGCCGGGCGATATGTCAATAAAGATATATTTTCAAGTCAGCTTGAAGTCTAGATAGTGAGACTGGTTTCATAATTTCTGACCTGGCAATATATTGCGAATCATGATGTGTGTGTACTATGCAAAAAACACCATGTGGGGCGGAAACTGTGAAGCCAGACTGTTAGGTAGATTTATTGCTTTATTGTTTGGCGCCCAGTCACGCTTCCCCTGGGAGCCTCTGTAGATCGTAAAGCAATTAGCAGATAGCAAAGTTGCACAGCGGTCGTGTGTTTGAAAGGGCAGTAAAACAAGTCCCACACGTTTCTTCTGTCCTAATATCACTTTATTTGCTCAAAAGTAGCATATTTACAATTCATAAAGACCATCAGATTGTAGCTGTAATTTCTCTGCGTCCTTCTCTCTCAGTGTGCAGCTACGCAACAAAGCTGCTTTCACTTTTCACTCAGCTCACAGTATTCCAAGCTGCTTTCGTCACGTCCTGGCTTACTTCCCTTGTAAGCGCCTCCTCTCAGCCTCGAGACACAGAAGGTTAACCCTTCACTACACCCAACACCCCCTCTTGTCTCGCGCCTGAGGGGAGAATCGACCCTTGGTCGTCCCAAACCCAGACCTTCGCAAATCTCCCCATGTCTTTGGAAGGTGAGTGGCTTCGTGAACCCATCAGCTAGGTTCTTGGCAGAGGGACAATACTTCAGCGCAACTAATCCCCCCTGAACACTCTGGCACACATTCCGAAAGCGAATGTCTAGGTTTTTAGTTCTAGCCTTGAACTGACCTGACTCTGCCAAACGCAGGCATGGTTGATTGTCCTCGAAAACACGTATTGGCAGACAATCCACTTCACAGAGTTCCTGCACCAAGCAAGCATAGAACTCTACTTCTCTGCACATCTCTGAAAGAGCACTAAACTCAGCCTCAGTGGATGAGAGCGCTATAAGACTTTGCTTCTTGGACCTCCATCCAACTACTGAGTTCCCAAACTTCACCACTAGGCCAGACACAGACTTGCGATCCTCAAGATTAGCCCAATCCGAGTCCACAAAGCAAGTCAGTTTGACTTCTCCTTGTGCTGGCAACCTAAGACAAAAGTCTTTGGTCTCCTGTAAATACCTCAGAACTCTCTTGATGCCATTCCAGGCTTGCACACTAGGGTTTGATGCCTCCCTGCTGAGCAGATTGACAGCAAACGCTATATCAGGTCTGCTCCACTGGGACAAGTACAACAAACTCCCTAGGGCTGACTGAAACACTTCAGTATTTTCGAACGCAGCACGTTCTACTTGCTGGCTGTCCTTCACAAAATTAGTCTCCATAGGACTTTTCACTCCTGCACAATCACTCATCCTCATTTTCTGAAGCAACTGCTCAATTTTACCTCTCTGGCTGAGCAAAAAGCTTCCATCCTGTGCACGCTCAACATTGACACCTAGATAGGTTTTGACAGCACCAAGCTGTTTAAGCTTGAATCGTTTACCTAGCTCTTTGGCAAACTTCTCCACCTGTTCATCTGTTTCTGAGAAGAATAGCACGTCATCAACCCAAATCAGCAAATACTCTTGTGTTGCTCCTGAACCTCTCAGATAAAAGCAACTATCAGCAACACTTCTCCTGAAACCTAGCTCTTCTAAGGCTTCATTCAGGCACATGTTCCAGTTTCTAGCAGATTGACGTAATCCATAGATGGATTTGTGCAATCTCCACACAACATCCTGCCTTAAGTTCTCAAACCCCGGAGGAGGAATCATGTACAGCTCCTCCTGGAGATCTGTGTTAAGGTAGGCAACATCCACATCAAAGTGGTTTACCTTCCAGCCTCTGTGCTGCACAAGCTAAAAGCGTTCTCAGAGTCTCCGCTCGTGACGTTGGTGAATACACCTCCGTGAAGTGTATTCCCTTCCTCTGCGTAAATCCCCGAGCAACTAACCTGGCTTTATACTGCGGCTCTCCAGCGTCAGTGGGTTTCAAACGGTAAACCCACCTGGAACTCACAGCCTGCTTGCCCGGTGGCAACTCTGTGAGTGAGAACACACCTAGATCTTTCATGGATTTCATCTCTTTGTCCATTGCTCTGTGCCACTTGCCTGCTTCTTCCTCAGGTAAACTCTGAATATCCTCGAAGGATTCAGGTTCACATCTTGCAGAACCTACCCAGACGCCTGAAGCGTCGCACCGATCAGGAGGCCTCCTTGTCCTCACTGATCTCCTCAGTGTGAATCCTGGTGACCCTGCTGCTTCACTGGGTCCAGCTAAATCATCCTCAGTGTCTTCCCCATCTGACCTGCTGCGCCTCTTGGGCCTTACAGCTGGTCCAGCAGGTGAAGAAGGCTCACTCTTTGGCTCAAACTTGACACTTGCCTGAGGAGGTGTTCTAGGTTCCTCCCTCTGAGGGATCCTGAGCTGTCCCTGCCTTGGACTCTGTCGTTCTGGACCATGGTCCCCAGCACCAAGTTCCTCTTCCTCCTCAACGTCTGAGTCATAGAACTGCTGTGGAATCACGTCTGGATTAGCGTGTAGACGCTTCCAACCGGCTTGCTCACAGAACTCAGCGCTATTGCTGATAACCAACCTAGACTGGTCTCCACTTGGGTACGCAAACCGCCAGGCCTTTGAGCCAAGCTCATACCCTACAAAGATCATTCTTTTAGATCTTGGCTCACCTTTCTTGCGTAGAGCCTTTGGAATAAGCACCCAAGCCTCACAACCAAACACACGAAGGTAGTGTACCTTAGGCTTCTTTCCATGCAGTAAGAAATACGGTGTATTTCCTACACTAGAGTTGTACACTCTGTTCTGCGTATGGACCACAAATCTCGAAGCTTCAGACCAATATTTCTGGGGTAGCCCTGCGTCCCACAGGATCGCAGACACAGCTTCCTGACCATCCTGTTCTTTCTCTCTGCCAGCCCATTCTGTTGCAGAGAGTAAGGAGCGGTCAGTCTGTGGCTAATCCCCTTCTCCCTAAAGAAATCCTGTAAAGCAGAACCAGTGAATTCAGAACCTCTGTCACTTTGAAAACCACGAACTTTGGTGGAAAAGGTTACCTCAACTGCGGTGATCCAATCCCTGATCATTTTAGCCGCCTCCCCTTTCGTTTTCAGAGAGAGGGTCCAAGCAGACCTCGAAAAATTATCAATCAAAAGCAGAGAATACCTTGAACCTCCCAGTGATTCAACAGACATGGGTCCACACAAATCTGAATGAATTAATTCAAAGGGTTGTGTGGTCTGCCTCTCTGACTTTGGATATGAGCATGTCACAATTTTTGCCTGTTTACATGCATTGCAATCTAAAAATTTGTCACAAACATTAAATTTGCACCCTTGTGTCAGCTCTGGTGCTTTCTGGAGATATCTCCAATTCAAATGGGCGAAGCGTCGATGCCAAATATGTGAACAACCATGGTGGGGCGCTACATTCACACATTGGCCCTTCGCATCTTCGGTGTCATCCTCTCCTGTGGAAAAAGCCACATTTACAGCAAACAAATTATCTTTAGACTGCACTGTGTACATGTGTTTCCCATCCTTGGAGAATTCACATTTGTCACCTGCAAAAGAAATATGAAAACCATTGATAAGTAGATCATGCACACTTAACAAACAGTTAGTTAAACCGGGCACTGCATAAGCTTTGACTTCATGCTTAAGAAAAGGACAGAAGAAAAGGCCTGTCTCTGTTATCCTTTTTCTGCTTCCATCTGCAATCGTCACATATTTCTCAGTTTTTACTGTCCTGCAATTCCTCAAAAGACTGCTAGATGGCACTAGCGAATTTGTCGCACCAGAGTGTATTATTAGAATCATAGAATCATAGAATCATAGAGTTGGAAGAGACCACAAGGGCCATCGAGTCCAACCCCCTGCCAAGCAGGAAACACCATCAGAGCACTCCTGACATATGGTTGTCAAGCCTCTGCTTAAAGACCTCCAAAGTAGGAGACTCCACCACACTCCTTGGCAGCAAATTCCACTGTCGAACAGCTCTTACTGTCAGGAAGTTCTTCCTAATGTTTAGGTGGAATCTTCTTTCTTGTAGTTTGAATCCATTGCTCCGTGTCCGCTTCTCTTGAGCAGCAGAAAACAACCTTTCTCCCTCCTCCATGTGACATCCTTTTATATATTTGAACATGGCTATCATATCACCCCTTAACCTCCTCTTCTCCAGGCTAAACATGCCCAGCTCCCTTAGCCGTTCCTCATAAGGCATCGTTTCCAGGCCTTTGACCATTTTGGTTGCCCTCCTCTGGACACGTTCCAGTTTGTCAGTGTCCTTCTTGAACTGTGGTGCCCAGAACTGGACACAGTACTCCAGGTGAGGTCTGACCAGAGCAGAATACAGTGGCACTATTACTTCCCTTGATCTAGATGCTATACTCCTATTGATGCAGCCCAGAATTGCATTGGCTTTTTTAGCTGCCGCGTCACACTGTTGGCTCATGTCAAGTTTGTGGTCAACCAAGACTCCTAGATCCTTTCCACATGTACTGCTCTCAAGCCAGGTGTCCCCCATCTTGTATTTGTGCCTCTCATTTTTTTTGCCCAAGTGCAATACTTTACATTTCTCCCTGTTAAAATTCATCTTGTTTGTTTTGGCCCAGTTCTCTAATCTGTCAAGGTCGTTTTGAAGTGTGATCCTGTCCTCTGGGGTGTTAGCCACCCCTCCCAGTTTGGTGTCATCTGCAAATTTGATCAGGATGCCCTTGAGTCCATCATCCAAGTCGTTGATAAAGATGTTGAATAAGACCGGGCCCAAGACAGAACCCTGTGGCACCCCACTAGTCACTCTTCTCCAGGATGAAGAGGAACCATTGATGAGCACTCTTTGGGATCGGTCAGTCAGCCAGTTACAAATCCACTGAGTGGTAGCATAGTCAAGACCGCATTTTACCAGTTTCTTTACAAGAATATCATGGGGCACCTTGTCAAATGCCTTGCTGAAATCAAGGTAGGCTACATCCACTGCATTCCCTTCATCTACCAGGCTTGTAATTCTGTCAAAAAATGAGATCAGGTTAGTCTGACATGACTTATTTTTCAGAAATCCATGCTGACTATTGGTGATCACAGCATTCCTTTCTAGGTGCGCACAGACTGTTTGCTTAATGATCTGCTCCAGAATCTTCCCTGGTATTGATGTCAGACTGACTGGGCGGTAATTATTTGGGTCCTCTCTTTTCCCCTTTTTGAAAATAGGGACAACATTTGCCCTCCTCCAGTCTGCCGGGACTTCGCCTGTTCTCCAGGAATTCTCAAAGATGACTGCCAGTGGTTCTGAGATCACATCTGCCAGTTCTTTTAATACTCTTGGATGCAGTTCAGTGAGATACAGTGAGAAAGTCTTGTTGTTGACATTCCTGGGTCGCCAAGGCAACAATCTTCTCGCTACCCCCCTCCTTGGGGCTTCTGCAGATGTCCTCTCTGGTTGTCACTGCAACAGACTCCCTCTGGCAGGAAGACTTGCCCACGACCTTCACAGCTTCTGTAGATGCAACTCTCTCAGTTGCCATGGAGACTGGACTTGTCTCAGCGTTCCCACACAACTGTGAAGCTCTTATCTCTACTTGCTGCAGGTGGCCAGCCTTGAAGCCTCTAGCTCTTTTCAGCTTCCCAGGCTCCGACTCACGACGTAAACAACTCTTGGCAGCTTTTGGAGAAAGAGGCGTCTCTGAGCTTTCACTGCTCACTGCCCCCCCACTGCTCACGGGGTCTCCAGGACGTTTTCCTGCACCCCCTCTGATGGGTGAAGGGCTCCCAACACTTGGCCTCTCTCCAGGTTTCTCACACAGACACGTTGCAGCATCCACACAGCTCCCAGGCTCAGCAAAAGCACCAGCAGCATTGTTAGCAACAACAACAGCAACAGTCCCTT
Source organism: Podarcis bocagei (assembly GCF_964188305.1). NCBI lineage: Eukaryota > Metazoa > Chordata > Lepidosauria > Squamata > Lacertidae > Podarcis > Podarcis bocagei. Next base: position 5,233,302 of record NC_138131.1, on the reverse strand, counting down.
CGCCCCCCTGTGGGGGCTCCCAGCTCCTCCCAGCTGTGTATCGGCTCTCAAGAATGTGGCCGGCGCCATCTTGCCTCTCCCTTTCGGATGCAGCCACTTCTCGGCCCTTGCTTCCCACTCCAGCTCCACAAGCTTCTTGGAGTGCTAGCCAAGCGGCCTCTGGCTTTCTTGCACCCAGCACAACTAGTACCAGTTGAGCATCCACACTTTCTGCCAAAAAAGCAAGCACACGCTTCTCAACTTCACTTTGCTCTGCAGCTCTCTCAGCCTCTGCTTTCCCAGCTGCATTCTGTGTGGGGTGAATTACATTCCAAAGCTGCTCCCCAACTAACAAAAGCTCTACTTGAAATCTCCACTGCAGCCAATTTTGGCTAGTCAGTTTCTGACATGGCAGTTTAAACTCAAAGCCATGTTCACGGGGCTGAGCCATTGCCTCCCTTCTGTTGGCTTGTCCAAAGGTACTCACTCAGCAGCCAAACTGGGCACTCCGGACGACGTGGCTCCTCAGCTCCCACTCCGTCAGCCTCCTCCGATCTGCCCCCTGCTCTCTTTGAAGCCTTGGCAGTCGATCAAGCTGACGTTCAGCCTTTTAAAATCTTCAAAGCCCTTTCTCACACGCTTCACGTTGACCCATAACCTTTGTTAGGTAGATTGATTGCTTTATTGTTCGGCGTCCAGCACACTTCCCCCTGCGGGCCTCTGCAGGTCGTAAAGCAATTAGCAGAATTGCACAGCGTCCATGTTGAAAGGGCAGTAAAGCAAGTCCCACACGTTTCTTCTGTCCTAATATCACTTTATTTGCTCAAAATTAGCATATTTACAATTCATAAAGACCATCAGATTGTAGCTGCATTTTCTCTGCGTCCTTCTCTCTCAGTGTGCAGCTACGCAACAAAGCTGCTTTCACTTTTCACTCAGCTCACAGCATTCCAAGCTGCTTTCGTCAAGTCTTGGCTTACTTCCCTTGTCTCGCGCCTCCTCTCAGCCTCGAGACACAGAAGGTTAACCCTTCACTACACCCAACACAGAGAATGCTTCTCTAGATTCCTGCAGCCCCTGTGGACTCTGCCGGTTCAGCTTTCCCCTGCCCTCCTGCAGGGGACAGCAAATCACAAGAGAGCAGGCACCAGCAAAAATCACAATGCAGGGAAAACCGTGAAGCCAGCCAATGCCTCTACATAGCTCCATCTTATTTCAGACATTGTGATATATTGGTGTATTGCAATGTTTAGCTAGTGATATATCACAGTGTTGAAAGCCAGCTATCGCCCAGCCCTAGCTGTGGCCTCAGAGGGCAAGACTTGTCCACCCAGCTGGAGCAAGGAAAGAATGCATACAGGCACACATTCTGTCAGGCTCTCATGCCAGTCCCCCTTGTCATTGGACCTCCAGGAGAAGCAGTTTCTGGATATAGTACCCCAGGATGGTGATGACTCCACTGAGCGGCCAAGGAGATCTGGTTTTTGGTGGACCACCTCTTCAAGAATGCCTGCCACCAGGTGAGCTGAGGGGGACTGTACCATTGAAAGGATGGGTGTTGGCTGGAATCCAGTACCAGTTTTGGGGTGTGCAGGTTCCAAACGTCACAATTGATTTATATCTTAGCTACCGACTCGCTCTTACAAACTCCTGCTGTGAGTATAGTGGCACCTTGGTGGAGCGGCAGTGGGTGGGACATCCAGCATATGGTATTCCTTAGAGCGGCTCAGAAAAACCCAAGTGTTCACAACCATTATCTGTCTATCCCTAGCAAAGCGGCTGTCTGAGACTCGCCACTAGAAGAAGCAGGGAATGATTTCACTCTCCCATTGCCCCAAATCATGAGAAGGGTAGTAGGAATGCTACTGTGGAAAGCAGGCGGGATAAAATTCTCAGCCCTTGTGCCAGCTCTCTTGGTGATGGGCTTCTCTCCATTGTTGCATTCCTCAACCTTACATTATGCACCCCAGGGCTGGATTGTTCTTCATGCTATCCAGGATGCACCTCATCCCTTCCTAATGCATGGGTGATACTCTGCTTCAGGAGGACCTCTTCCAGACCCCGGGGACGCAGGACGAGCTGCAGGAGATAATTGAGTGCCTGGACACCAGCATTCCCGAGACGATCCGTATCCTCTTTGGGGGACATTGTTGGGGAGCAGGGCTGCTTGGTGGTTTTCTTTCGCTTTTGGCTGGAGTGGACCTCACTTTTATATACCTGGTGGCTTAGGTTCCTAGGCCACCCCATCCTTAAGGCTCTGGGACGCAGCAAAATGAAATGCCACAGTCAAGTCCAGTCATGCATCCAAACAGCTTAACAGCTTTAACCCCCATTTGAAAACATCAGCCTGGCTAGATAGAGCAGAGGTGGGGAATAATTTTTTTTTTTAAAAAAATATTATTTTTATTCAATTTTTCCAATACAAAATTTATACAATTCATACATCTTTTTTTATATCCGTTCTCTTTTTGACTTCCCTCAACTTGACTGATACTCCTTCCCTTTCTTAATTTCTTACACATTTCTGAAACCTTACTTCCATTATTTTTATAAATTAAGTCTTATTTTGCTCACATTCTGACATTTCTTCTTACAGAGCTTCGTTAAAACTTACAAGCGTTATTTGATTATCACTTAATTTATGCATATACTCTGTAAACTTTTCCCAATCTTCTATAAATCTCTGATCTCGTCGATTTCGGATCCTTCCCGTCAATCTATCAAGTTCTGCGTAGTCAGTCATCTTCATTCTCCATTCGTCTAGTGTAGGTAGCTCCTCTTGCTTCCATTTCTGTGCCATCAATATTCTTGCTGCAGTCACTGCATATAAAAATAACTTCCTTTCTCTCTTATTTATCTCGCTCCCTGTAATACCAAGTAAGAACGTTTCTGGTTTCTTAACAAAAGTGTATTTAAACATTTTCTTCAATTCATTATATATCATTTCCCAAAAGCTTCTTACTTTCTTACATTCCCACCACATATGATAGAATGTACCCTCTTTTTCTTTACATTTCCAACATTTGTTACATCCTTTGTACATCCTTGCTAACTTCACTGGTGTTACATACCATCGATACATCATTTTCATCACATTTTCTTTTATTGTTGTGCATGCGGTGAATCTTAAACCTTCTTTCCATAATTTCTCCCAATCCTCCATCTGTATATTATATCCAAAATCTTTGGCCCAGTCAATCATAACCGATTTTACCTCTTCATCCTTTGTATGCCATTCTAATAATATCTTATACATTTTGGCCACAACTTTAAAATCATTATTTATTACCGTATTTTTTGCTCTATAACACGCACCCGACCATAACACGCACATAGTTTTTAGAGGAGGAAAATCCGTAGGCATGCCACCCGTAGGCATTCCCTCCATAACACGCACAGACATTTTCCCTTACTTTTTAGGAGGAAAAAAGTGAGTGTTATGGTGCAAAAAATATGGTATTTCTTTCTGAAATTTCGACTCTTTATCATCAAAGCCTATTAATGTCAGATCTTTTTTAAACATTTCATTGATTTGAAAATAATGCAGCCAATCATTAGGATATTCCTTAACTACCTCAAACGACTTCAGCCTCCATTTACCTTCTGTTTTTGTTATTAGGTTCTGATATGTTACCCATCCCCCTTTCATATTGATTTTTTTCACACTCAACGCCTCTAGTGGTGACAACCAATATGGAGCTTTTACTTCCAACATATTTTTATACCTTTCCCAAACTTCTATCAAAGACCTTCTTATGATGTGGATTTCGAAACCTTTATGTACTCGCTTTTTATCATACCATAAATAAGCATGCCACCCAAATCTATTATCAAAACCTTCTAAATCTAGCAAATTGGTGTTTTCTAATTTCATCCATTCCTTCAACCAGCAGAGGCAAGATGCTTCATAATATAATTTCAAGTCTGGCAGGGCGAAGCCTCCTCTTTCTTTCGCATCAGTCAGTAGCTTAAACTTTATTCTCGGCTTCTTACCCTGCCATATAAACCTTGAAATTTCTCTTTGCCAATTTTTAAAGATAGCTGCCCCCCTGATTACTGGAACAGTTTGAAATAGAAATAGCATCTTCGGTAGCACATTCATTTTTATTATTGCAATTCTTCCCCAAAATGAGAATTTCATTCTTCCCCACACCTCTAAGTCTTTTTTTTACCTTACTCCAGGTTGGTATGTAGTTGTTCTGATACAAATCAATACTTCTGGGGGTTAACCAAACTCCTAAATATTTAACTTTCTTTACCACTTCTATTTCTAGTTGTTGCTGCACTTTGTTGATAGTTTCTCGATCCATATTTTTACTAATCATTTTTGTCTTTTTCTTATTCAAAATAAATCCCGCCAATTGGCCAAACTGCTCTATTTCATTCAAAACTTCTGTTACCGTATTTGTCGAATTTTCCAAAGTTAATCAGAGGTGGGGAATCTTGACAGGCCCGCAGGCCCCACATCTAGCATCATGCGTGGTGTCAAGGTAAAGACATGGCTGCAAAGGAGCTTCAAGGGTGCGTTCAATTGTTCTTTGGCAAGCAGGATTTGTTGACCGCACTTTTGGAGTTGACCACTAGTATTTGTTGTTTGGATTGAAACCATGCCTGCAGAAGGACATTTCCTCGGCAGATCAGCTTTGCAGGCAGCTTCGTCAAGAGGGGAGGTGTGGGATAATTACATTGGGATGGCTCAGTTGGTAGAGCGTGACACTCTTAATCTCAGGGCTGTGGGTTCAAGGTCCACCTTACGCAAAAAGGGGGAACTTGCAAGGTGGGCCCAGATGTATAAGGACTGTGAGATTTTGATCAGCTCCAGCCCATCTGGAGCTGATACAGGCTCATCTTATATTGAGCCCAAGCAGAGTAGTCACACAACGAAAGGATGAGGAGATATTGTGCTACATGCTAAAGTTTATTTACACTCTATGCTGAGAGGATACAAACATGCACCTTGCCTCTGTGAGAGCAGAGAAGCAACTCCTCTCGACACAAAGAAACCGAGAGAACACTGAAAAACAGGAAACCAGTGTACGTCACATCCAGTCTCCCATTCCGGTGGGAACCCAACAGTAACTCTGACTGTGGAATGTAAACAATTGTCTTGTGACAAGCATTTTGCTGCTCAGTGAGGGAAATAGAAACCAACAGCCTCCCCCTTTCTGTGAACATCACTGGGCAGCATGTTTGTACAATATCAGTACAAACCCAACTTCTGCACATAGGTACAGTGTTGATCCCTTGATACAATCTTGGACAATACATCAGCAGGAATTTCAGTACCTGGCATATAGGACACCGTTACGAGTCCCTTCTGAACACATTCCCTAGCATGTTGCAGTTTCAATTGCAAATGCTTCGTGCTTTGCTTACAATCTTCAGAATTCAGCAAAGCCAAACATGCTTTGTTGTCCTGGTAAACCTGGATTGGACATTTGACAGGAATTTTCATGTCTTTGCACAATTGTAACAACCATTCACAATCCTTAAGTGAATAAGACAGTGCATTCAGTTCAGCTTCACAAGTACTTAAGCTAACTGTTGTTTGCTTCTTGCACGACCAATCAAATAGACCCTGATTGTACATGTAGCAAACTCCAGACATACTTTTCCTGTCTGTAGTGTCACTTCCAAAACTTGCATCTGCAAATATTTCAAGACCACCAGACTTCTGATTGTTAAATCTCAGCCTGTAATGCATAGTGCCTTTCAAATAGCGAGCTATGCGTTTCAGAGCTTTCCAATCCTTAACAGTAGGATTGTTGACTTGTCTGCTTAGCAAATTACAGCTAACAGCAATGTCTGGTCTTGAACATCTGGCAATGAAGTTTAGCTTACCTAGCACACTTCTGTACAGTGTAGTGTCAGAAAATGCTCCTTCAGTGTCGTCTACCTGATAACCTGTTGTCATCGGTGTGTCTACAGGGTTAGCATCCATCAGGTTTAGTTTGCTTAACACATCAGCAATTTTCCGTGACTGGTGTACTAGAATGTTACCATCTTGATCTCTCTCTATTTCCAGAGATAGGTAGTTGTTTACCTCACCAAGATCTTTCATGTCAAAATGCTCTTTCAGTTGAGCTAGGGCGTTATTGTACATTGTGACATCCTTCCAAAAGAACAAAATATCATCAACATAAAACAAGCAATACAGCTTCTTTTGCCCCTCCTCTTTGACAAATACACAAGGATCAGCTTTCCCTTGCTGAAAACCTAGAGAAAACAATACTTCAGTGAATTTTGTGTGCCAGCACCGTGCACTCTGTTTGAGACCATAAAGGGATTTTTTCAGAGAACAAACAAATCCCTGTTTTACCTGTACGCCATCAGGTGGAAGCATATAAAGTGATTCACCTAGAGATCCGTACAAAAATGCTGTATTCACGTCGTGGTGAGAAATGTGTAGATTCTCCTCTGCAGCAAGCTTGAGCATAAGCCTAATGCTCTCATACCTCACGGTGAGTGAGTAGGTCTCGTGATAGTCTTCTCCTGGTACCTGTGAAAAACCTCTGGCTACCAATCTGGCTCTGTGTCTGACTATCTTGCCATTTTGTTCTGTCTTCGCTTTGAAGACCCATTTGCTTCCAAGCAGTTTCATTCCTGGAACTACTGGAACTAGCTCCCATGTTTTGTTCCTCTCTAAGGAATCAAGCTCAGCCTTCATGGCATTTAACCATGGCTCAGCATCCTTTGAATCCAAAACCTGGATTTCTTGGAAACTTGAAGGTTCAAATACCTTCTTGGAGCTTTTGACAGCTGCTACTGCCGTTTTAGCAAATTCATCAGCAAATCTCTTTGGAGGTCTGCCTTTAGTGGCTCTTTGTGACCTGCGAATTAGCTGTAGGTCTTCAACACTCTCCTCTTCCTTCTTAGGAGAAAAGTGGCCTATAGTGAACAATGGTTCCTCCATTTCTCAATCAGAGCCTTCAGAGGGTCGCATAGAGGCTTTCACACTCTTGAAATCCTCTGAATCATCTGATTCAGTCTCAGACTCAGGATCAGGATCTTGATCAGTGGGTGTGGGTTGTTGCGGCAGCTGTGGCTGTTGCTGCCTATCCTCAGTCTCATCACTATCATCAGGATAACATTGGAAAATTCCCACATTCTCGCCCCACTTGGCATTGTACTCAACACTTCTTGTGAGCCTAATTGTCTTAGAGTCAGTCATCATTATTCTGTAAGAACCCTAGAAAGATACCATGCAATCCACGCTTGCCTAACTTGGAGCTTTGTGGTGTGTGAACCCACATGTCAGAACCAAAAATTCTCATGTGTTTGATGTATGGCTTCTTGCTAAACATCTTCTTATAGGGGGTACAACCAATCGATGATGATAATCTCCGATTGTGGTTCGAGGACCCGACCCCCGCGAAGTGAAATGAAGACACAAGGACACGTGATATAAGGTTGATGGGCTAGAAAAGGCCACAACTTTATTGATTACAGCAATGAAAAAGGTATTGGCTTAGGCATTGGATCGAAACAAGTGGGTTTATTCACCAGTAGGTGGAGCCTGTTGATGCTAATCCAACTATAGGCTCACCCCTGCTGTCACCGAGGTTCGTGCCATGGCCTCCCGCCAAGCAGGCATCGGACAGAATACACGACCGCCAGATTCCTTTAGCGGAATACCCCTAAAAATTGAAGGCATAGGCGATGGCCACACCTAGCACTTCGACACACCACAACACATTATTCCAATTCCTAACCGCCAGCCGAGCCAAAGGCTCGCCGCCAATACCCTCAAAGCTGCAACCAATCCCAGATGCTTTTGATGACACTAGCTAACCAAATGTCGTTCCCCAGATCCGATAGGTGGACACCGTCATTCCTGTATAAAGCTTGGTCGCCGATCCGGATACGGTCATGATAAATGACTCGGCCATACATAAAGCGCACCCAACGGGCTACCGCCCGATTTACGAGTTTCCTGGTTCTTTCAATGGCCATACAGCTTTGCGCACCGCGCAAACAGTTCTTTTCGGGAAGGAGGACCAGAACACCGTCGTTCTGGGACACAAGGCTGCAAATGCATTCCAGTCTCTTTTTATGCTCCACAACAAGTCCACACTCCTTCAGTTAGCGAGGTCATTCTCCCCCAAATGAATCACAAGGATGTCGGGAGGGCCGAACTTGGCTACTTTCTCCCACAGCAATGGCATCAGCTCCTCCCAACGCATGCCTCTTCTCGAAAACCAGGAAACTCGAACACCATGTGGAAGGCCAAGACTGGGTGCCAGGCCGCAGCTCACCGCTCGTACACGGGCCCAATGAACTATACTGTGGCCGCAAATCCACACGCTTCTTCTGAGCATAGCTGGGGGTAAAAGACAGAAAAGAAAAGGCAGGTAAGTAGGGTAAAGCGGCAGGTCGCATACTAGCGAATATAAGACTTATAAGCATTGGATTTCCACCGGCCCATTTCTTTGATCCTGTTCGCCGGTAACCCCAGGTGCGCAGCCGTGGTTGCGGCGCCAATCCTAAATGAGTGCGCAGCGTACTCCTGGGAGGATAGACCACAAGCCTGAATAGCCTTGCGAAGTACTCTGGTGAATTGGTGCCTCAACAAGGGTGACCCATCTTCGTGGACCAGAAATGGAACCGGGCCGGGCGGTCTGAGGTAGAGGTCCCGCCTAGTGTCCTTTACCGGGCATGGGCCCTGCTGTGCCGACGCCGTGAGCTTAACTAGGACACCCTTACCAGCCTGATCAGTCTTGGACTGATGTATACGCACTGTCACGGTAGTTTCGGACACCTGCACGTCCTCGCACAGGAGGCCGCGTGTTGAACCTTGTGCACTAACTTCAAACACCACCTCACCAACTCTGAGCGCGCCAAAAAAGGCGATAGCGTATGCTGCGGGAAAGAGACGTGCCTCGAACCTGGACCAGCAAATTGACCTGAGTTTTATGCGTATCTGAGATGACAACCCGTAAGAAATCGGCTTACGGCCCTTGGCCCTGGGAGGTTGTAACCTGCCCCAACCCTCAATGGCTCTACGGATCAAGAAGTCGCTACACGGGTCATGAGCAAATGTAGCTTTTGAAAAGAAGCTGATGGCGGCTACATGTATCTTTAAGGTTTTGGGGGCACATGTATCTTTAAGGTTTTGATGGGAAAGGTATTGCAGAACATCATCCGTGGTGGGTGGCACGCTAGGCGAAAGCCCCAATATCCCTGACCTGAAGCCCATGAAGTCACACCACGCTTTTTTGTAAGATCTGAGGGTGGAGGGTGTGACAGATGCCAATACTCCCTTAATCACTTTGCATCTCCAAGGTTCCCCAGGTGCTCCGGAAAGGGTTCGGGCAACAGTTGAGCTCCAGGCGCTAGCAACCGGAAGCGAGGCATGACCATAGCAGGGACAACACCCTCTCAGAACGAGATGACTGCCTAGCCAGTATGTTTACCACCGCCTGGTTATCAGTTCTGAATCACACCCGGCGATTCCAGAACTCCTCCGTCCAGATATGCACTGCCACTACTATAGGAAAAAACTCAAGAACAGTGAAATCCCGCGTGATAGCCTTGCTCTGCCACCCCGCTGGCCATTGTTGAGAGCACCACCGACCCCTGAAGTACAAGCCAAAACCCAGGGACCCTGCTGCATCTGATTGAATCTGGAAATCTGAGGACCAGTTAAAGGCCTCCTGCCATAAGGATACTCCATTGTAGCAGTTCAGACATGTAATCCCGATCTCTAGGTCAGCCTTGACTGACTTTGGTAATCTGAATTGTTGGTAAAAGGTTTCAAACGCAGAGAAAACACTGACTAGGCCTGTGGTTTGCAGGGCACAGGAGGCTACCCTGACCCATCTTGCACACAGGACCCCCTTGTATTGGGGAGTTCTTGAGGAGGAACAGAAGATTGTGCCTGATGGGTTCTCTTGGAAGCCATTATATTGCCCGCACATTAACCCTTGTACGCTAAACTTTAACAGTGTAAATTGGTCAAGCAGGCCAGGCACTGTTTAGAACCGCCAGCCTGTGCCTTTCCCTTTTAACTTAAGCCTTTATTACAAGAGGGCACTTTAGCCCAGCCGGCCTAGTTCAGTATTGATTAAACCGACAACACTTGGAAAGAAATCAGATTCAAACCACTAAACCCTGATGGTAAATGAAGCTGGGATCAATTGTTTATTATTTATGTATTTTAAAAGGGTCCTCTAGTCCAGCCCCCTGCAAGGCAAGAATCTTTTGCCCAATATGGGGCGTGAACCCACAACCGTGAGATTAAGAGCCTCATGCTCTACTAACTGAGTTATCCCAGCTGCTTCGAATCCATAACAACTCAATAATGAACAGAGTTGTATTACCTTTCTCCCCAAAAGGGACGTAGAATCATAGAATCATAGAATCATAGAATCATAGAGTTGGAAGAGACCACAAGGGCCATCGAGTCCAACCCCCTGCCAAGCAGGAAACACCATCAGAGCACTCCTGACATATGGTTGTCAAGCCTCTGCTTAAAGACCTCCAAAGAAGGAGACTCCACCACACTCCTTGGCAGCAAATTCCACTGTCGAACAGCTCTTACTGTCAGGAAGTTCTTCCTAATGTTTAGGTGGAATCTTCTTTCTTGTAGTTTGGATCCATCTGGAGCAGCAGAAAACAACCTTTCTCCCTCCTCTATGTGACATCCTTTTATATATTTGAACATGGCTATCATATCACCCCTTAACCTCCTCTTCTCCAGGCTAAACATGCCCAGCTCCCTTAGCCGTTCCTCATAAGGCATCGTTTCCAGGCCTTTGACCAATTTGGTTGCCCTCCTCTGGACACGTTCCAGTTTGTCAGTGTCCTTCTTGAATTGTGGTGCCCAGAACTGGACACAGTACTCCAGGTGTGGTCTGACCAGAGCAGAATACAGTGGCACTATTACTTCCCTTGATCTAGATGCTATACTCCTATTGATGCAGCCCAGAATTGCATTGGCTTTTTTAGCTGCCGTGTCACACTGTTGGCTCATGTCAAGTTTGTGGTCAACCAAGACTCCTAGATCCTTTCCACATGTACTGCTCTCAAGCCAGGTGTCACCCATCTTGTATTTGTGCCTCTCATTTTTTTTGCCCAAGTGCAATACTTTACATTTCTCCCTGTTAAAATTCATCTTGTTTGTTTTGGCCCAGTTCTCTAATCTGTCAAGGTCGTTTTGAAGTGTGATCCTGTCCTCTGGGGTGTTAGCCACCCCTCCCAGTTTGGTGTCATCTGCAAATTTGATCAGGATGCCCTTGAGTCCATCATCCAAGTCGTTGATAAAGATGTTGAATAAGACCGGGCCCAAGACAGAACCCTGTGGCACCCCACTAGTCACTCTTCTCCAGGATGAAGAGGAACCATTGATGAGCACCCTTTGGGTTCGGTCAGTCAGCCAGTTACAAATCCACTGAGTGGTAGCATAGTCAAGACCTCATTTTACCAGCTTCTTTACAAGAATATCATGGGGCACCTTGTCAAATGCCTTGCTGAAATCAAGGTAGGCTACATCCACTGCGTTCCCTTCATCTACCAGGCTTGTAATTCTGTCAAAAAACGAGATCAGGTTAGTCTGACATGACTTATTTTTCAGAAATCCATGCTGACTATTGGTGATCACAGCATTCCTTTCTAGGTGCTCACAGACTGTTTGCTTAATGATCTGCTCCAGAATCTTCCCTGCTATTGATGTCAGACTGACTGGGCGGTAATTATTTGGGTCCTCTCTTTTCCCCTTTTTGAAAATAGGGACAACATTTGCCCTCCTCCAGTCTGCCGGGACTTCGCTGTTCTCCAGGAATTCTCAAAGATGACTGCCAGTGGTTCTGAGATCACATCTGCCAGTTCTTTTAATACTCTTGGATGCAGTTCATCTGGCCCTGGAGACTTGAATACATCTAAACTAGCCAAATATTCTTGTACTATCTCCTAATCCGGACTGGCTCTGCCCTGGTGCTTGCACACGCCCTTGTCGGTTGAGAGTCACCAGAGAGTGCTGCTGAGGTGCCGGGAAGGTCATCCCGCTGAGAAGGAGGAGGGCTCTCTGGAAGAACCTGAGAATAGGCTCCACTCTCTGCGATTGTATCAGGAATGGCATCAGGGGATGGGGGTGGGCTGGGATTTTGATCGGGAAAACGTTGCTCCTAATCATCTATAAATGACCTAAATGCCTTGAGAAAATGGGAAATGGGCTTTTGGTTATTATTCCTTCCACGTTGCCCCCGTGATGGATTTCCCGTCGTCTTTCCAGTCACATTGCGTGCTGTTTCTGATGCACGCTTTCTTTAGGGCACCATGAGCTGTGCTGTGCACTAATAAATTGTAGTTGTTATTTATTGCGTTGGGTTGTTATTTATTTATTTATTATTTAGTTATTTTACTTCTTATTTATTTTCCATTTATTGTTATTTATTAATTATTATTGTTGTTATTTATTAATATTTATTTATTTATTACTTTTGTTGTTGTTATTATTTGTTCCATTATTTATTTATTTTATTATTACTATTGTTGTTAAATTGATCAACATTATTATCAGCAATCAATTAATCACTTGATTGTAATGTTAATATGTACTTACTGTATAGCCAATAGCGTCCACAGCAAGGTAGATGAATCCCATATTAAACAATTGTTATTAGTTCAAGTAACCCCCAACGAAATTGTATCTGTGACTTGGTTTTAATATTACTGTTATCAATTGCTCACCGCCACTGGGGCAAATGATTAAGCTGAATGTCAGTGAACTACACTGTTGAAGCTATTTATATATAATAAATTGTATTTGCTTCCTTCCTCCTTTTATTTATATTGTTGCAGGAACAAAGCTATTATTACTTTATTATTGTTGTTATTATTATTTGATTCCAACTTTCAATTATTTAATTACTATTCCTAATTATCTAATTATTTAATTATTAATAATGTTATAGGATAATCAAAATTGTGATGAATTTGATATCACTATTGTTGCTTGATAGGTGCTGGCAAACAATCAACTAAGAGACCACTGTGAAATTATATAGATTATATTATCACTATGCAATTAAATCAATTATACTGTCGCTGTGAAGTAATCAATTACTGAGAAAATATTAAATGATAATATTCTACTATCACTATCAATGTTTCCAAGTATCAGTTGCGGGGGCTATAGCAACAGGCCCCCCAAGCTGCACAACGCTGGAGCAAAGCGAGCAGCAGCAATAGAAAGTCAGGCCGCTCCCACGATAATAAGGGTAAAACGCAAGGAAACTGGCCCTTAAACCTCCCATGAATCAACAAAAGAAGCAATAAATTGCTGGCTTCCCAGGAACAATGCCAAGATTCCTTTTGATATACAAGCAGGAAGCTGTGAATGGCGCTGCTGCCGAGCGATAGTGTAACAATGTAACAATAACAGATGGGTAGCCGTGTTGGTCTGCCATAGTCAAAATAAAAAAATTCCTTCCTGTAGCACCTTAAAGACCAACTAAGTTAGTTCTTGGTATAAGCTTTCGTGTGCATGCACACTTCTTCAGATACACTGAAACAGAAGTTGCCAGATCCTTCTATATATAGAGAAGGTGGGGAGGGGTATTACTCAGAAGGGTGGTGGGAATCGGAGATTGGCAGATAGCTGAGATGAGCCTGATGAGCCTGTTGACGACTCTTAACGACTGTAATAGGTCTTACAGGAAAAGGCAAGGGGTGGGAAGGTGAGAAATGGTTTAGTCATGTATAATGAGATAAGAATCCAATGTCTCTGTTCAGACCAGGTCTCTCCATTGTTTTAAGTTTGGTAATGAGTTGCAATTCAGCAGCTTCTCTTTCCAGTCTATTTCTGAAATTCCTTTGTAGTAAAACAGCTACTTTGAGATCTTGTATAGAATGTATCTTGTATACATAGAATGTATCTTGTATACAAGAAAGAACTGAACAAGATTGTTAAGGAGCTACCCCCACACATCCAAGAACAGATCCTCACCAACACACCAACAGAACCTCGACCAGGAACTTTCTATCTTCTACCTAAAATACACAAACCAGGAAATCCAGGACGCCCCATCATTTCAGGTATTGGCACTATTACAGTGGGTGTCTCCGGTTATATGGACTCTGTTCTGAAACCATATGCCATCAGTGCTCCCAGCTATGTACGTGACACCACAGATTTTCTGAGGAAAATACAATCTTTAAATAACCTTCCCAACAATACTATACTAGCTACTATGGACGTGGAATCCCTGTATACCAACATCCCACACAACGATGGTTTACAAGCTATAAGGAACACCATTTCAGATAAAACCACAGCGGACCTTGCCACCAAACTCTGCCAATTTGTCCTTACCCACAACAACTTCAAATTCGGTGATGACCTGTTCCTTCAGATCAGCGGCACAGCAATGGGCACCCGCATGGCCCCACAGTATGCCAACATCTTCATGGCAGATTTAGAACAACGTTTCCTAAACTCCTACCCACTCAAACCTCTCTTGTACCTGCGATACATTGACGATATTTTTATCATCTGGACACATGGTCAACAGACCCTGGACACCTTTCACCAGAAATTCAATGATTTTCACCCCACAATCAACCTTACAATGAATAATTCTATGCAAGAAATACATTTTTTGGACACTACTATAAAAATACAGGATGGACGCATAGACACCACCTTATACCGTAAACCAACTGACCGACAAACATATCTACATGCCTCTAGCTACCATCCCAAACATACCAAACAGTCCATTGTATATAGCCAGGCACTACGTTACAGCCGCATCTGTTCCAATTCTACAGACAGAGACTCTCACCTAAGAGATCTACAGCAAATCTTTTCAGAACTAAAATACCCAGCAGATGAAGTTAGACAACAGATCAACAGAGCCAGACTGATACCCAGAGAGAACTTGCTGCAAAACAGACCCAAAAAAGAAAATAACAGAACACCACTAGTCATCACATACAGCTCCCAAGTTAAAACAGTTCAACGCATCATCAGAGATCTACAACCTCTCCTGGACAATGACAGTTCTCTTTCTCAAGCTCTGGGAGGAAGACCTTTCATTGCCTACAGACAGCCACCCAATCTTAAACAACTCCTAACCCACAATAATACCACAACCAGACTTAACACGGACACTGGCACCAGAGCCTGCAACAAACCCAGATGCCAACTTTGCTGCCACATACACCCGGACAACACCATTACTGGCCCCAACAACATCACACATACCATCTCGGGACTATTTAATTGCTCATCGTCTAACATTGTGTATGCCATCAAATGCCAACAGTGTCCTTCAGCTCTCTATATTGGACAAACAGGCCAAACCTTACGCCAAAGAATAAACGGACATAAATCTGACATCAAGAATCACAAAACAGAGAAACCAGTAGGAGAACACTTCAATCTCCCAGGACATTCTATACAAGATCTCAAAGTAGCTGTTTTACTACAAAGGAATTTCAGAAATAGACTGGAAAGAGAAGCTGCTGAATTGCAACTCATTACCAAACTTAAAACAATGGAGAGACCTGGTCTGAACAGAGACATTGGATTCTTATCTCATTATACATGACTAAACCATTTCTCACCTTCCCACCCCTTGCCTTTTCCTGTAAGACCTATTACAGTCGTTAAGAGTCGTCAACAGGCTCACCAGGCTCATCTCAGCTATCTGCCAATCTCCGATTCCCACCACCCTTCTGAGTAATACCCCTCCCCACCTTCTCTATATATAGAAGGATCTGGCAACTTCTGTTTCAGTGTATCTGAAGAAGTGTGCATGCACACGAAAGCTTATACCAAGAACTAACTTAGTTGGTCTTTAAGGTGCTACAGGAAGGAATTTTTTTATTTTGATTAATGTAACAATAGCTCGGCAATCACCTAAGCCACAAGGGACAAAGGATAACCCATAGCGTGCAGCTGCAGGAAACGCTGCCTCTTTGCAAATGGGAAGGCTGGAGAACTTAACTATCGCTCGTTAGCTACTATGTTTCTAACAGTGCTTCTATGGCAACACAAGGAGTCCCTGGAAACCAGGAAATAAATCTCGAACTTTTACCCAACGCGAGGGGGCGGGATTGAAACTCAGCAAAAGGAGATGATACCAATTAGGGAGAGAAAGGCTGGCGGTTCAAATGCACAAAGGCCAGCAATTTAAACAGTAAATAAAGAAGCTCCAAGGAGTGCAAATTTAAGAACCAGTAAGAGGGAAGCACCCCAACCCTGCTAAAATTAACGTTTGGAAGAAAGCGTTGCTCCAGGAGAACAAACGCAGCATAAAATTGTTAAAGCAGGAAGGAAAAGTTGCCTCAGAAACACACTGACCACGTGGTCCATACACTCATAGGCAAGTAAAGGAAAAGAATTAAATCCGACCCTCTTTTCGAGCAGGCACTGAAAAGCAAACACGCACACACCAGCAGAACACACACAGCGGCCGACTTGAGGTCGGTATGGGGCTGGGAGAGCAAGCAGGGAACCAATCCGCTGTAAAAGGGCCACGGACTTACGCAGCAAATACAGTGGTTTTAAATGCACCCTGCCAACAATTTAAACAAAATCTCAATGAACCACAAGCAGTAGCGATCCCGCAGACACCACGGGCACCCCCAAACCAATGCACAAACAGTTGTAAAATCAGCTGCTTAATGAGAGCCCCTTAGCAGAGAAACCGCAGTTTAAAGAGACAAATGCAGCCAGAATGCTAAACTGGGGAAGGGAAAAATTGCTGGAGAAACACACTGACCACGCGGGCAATACCCACACACAGACTCAGAACACACCCAGCAGCAGACTTAAAGTCGAACGGTCGATCTTTCAGGCATATGCTCTCAGCACATACACAGTGGTGAACCAAGGAGAAGTGCTGGGGGAAGCAGCTTTTAAGAGAGGCTTCTGCAATCGCTCAGACACCCCAATTAAGTAAAGGAAACCCGCTAAACAATAAATAAAGTAAACATTTGCACCCAAATTCTCCCTCAACAGTGCAGCTATGACAAGAACACCCGCAGACACACAGGAAGCTCCCAGATTCCTCCCCCAAGCAGCGCAGCGATGCTGAAGAGACACACACGCAGAGTGTCCGATTTTTTGTCGGAGGAGCGTTAAGGAGTCCAAAATAGTTAGAACAAACGCCGGATGGGGAGGCAGGGCGAAAACACCCAATCGAGAATTTAGGTTCAAATTAAGTATAAGGAAAGTAGGATGTGTAAGGGGACACACAGAGTGGGTAAATTAACACACACACTCCGCCTGCCCACACAGTGGCGCTCAAAAGGTCGGGCTGCTTCAAAGCGCAGGGTGTAGCAGCGGTGCAGCCGGGAGCGGGAAACTACGGGAAAGTTTCGAAAATCTAAGGCAGAGATGGGGGGTGATGTGAGGATAGGCTGGTCATTTGCATGTTGGCTTGAGTTGTGCTCTGTGTTGAAATAAGTTAAAGAGCAACAGGGTGCTTAGGACGCCTAAGCCTTCTTGTCAGCCCCTATACCTCACAAATAAAACAATCGTAAAGGGAAAAGCAGCAGAAAATAGAAAAGGTAAGGCAAAACTTCTCTGCTAAAGGTCCTATTCGAAGTTAGATCCACGTGGTCGTCACTGCTGGGCAGACGGACGAGATGACGATGAACTGGACGATTGACTCGCGGCGGGACGACGATGAGGAATGATGCCAGGGACGACGATGAGGAATGATGGCGCTGCAGCAAAAGGCTGCTGAACACGCCCCCTCCGTGGCACCTGGTTGGGTGGCCACCGGGGGGCGTGAGCGCCAGCCAGGTGAGCTGGAGGCAGGGGGCAACGCCCCCTGCTGGGCGGCGCTCGGGCTCCCGCCCACAACCACTCCCCTCTCTTTCAGGGAGGAGAGTCCTTATAACTGTAAACAAAACAGGAGAGAGATTCGGCCCAATAACTCTCTGGAAGATTGGCATCATGCAGCATGGTTTTCAGACCTTGAAGCAATGTCTGATTTGCCCTCTCACAAAGTCCGTTCTGCCATGGCGAGCGAGGACTAGACAAATTGTGCTGAATTCCTTTCTCTTTTTTTTGGTTTTACAAAATTTTTTATAGACAATACAAACAAATAAAGAAACAAACAAACATGTATAATTTCGTATCCTTTTTTCATAAACCCCACTTCTCCGACTCCCCCAAACCTCCCCTTTCTACATCCCAATTTCTAAAATTATTTCAGCAAATCCTAAACTTATTTTTATCAAATTTGTCCCTTATTTATTCTTTTCTTTTACTTAATCTTTTGCCGCTGTAATCTCCTTTTTTTCTAAAACCTCAACATTTTAGCATTCATCAATTTTATAATATTTCTTAAGATAAATTTTAAATTTTTTCCAATCTTCATCCGCCGTCTCTTTCCCCTGGTCACGGATTCTGCCGGTCATTTCAGCCAGTGCCATATAGTCTATCACCTTCATCTGCCATTCTTCCAAGGTGGGTAGATCTTGAGTCTTCCAATGCTTTGCGATGAGTATTCTTGCTGCTGTAGTAGCATACATAAAAAAAGTTCTGTCTTTCTTTAACACCAATTGACCGACAATGCCCAAGAGGAAGGCCTCTGGTTTCTTAGGGAAAGTACATTTAAGTACCTTTTTCATTTCATTATATATCATTTCCCAGAAAACCTTAATCTTCGGGCACGTCCACCAAAGGTGATAGAAAGTACCTTCAGTTTCTTTACACTTCCAACACTTATTGTCAGGCAAATGATAGATTTTTGCTAGCTTGACTGGGGTCATGTACCACCTATAGATCATTTTCATAATATTTTCTTTTAAGGCATTACATGCCGTAAATTTTAAACCGGTGGTCCACAACTGTTCCCAGTCAGCAAACATAATATTATGACCAATATCCTGTGCCCACTTAATCATAGCTGATTTAACTGTTTCATCTTGTGTATTCCATTTCTCAGTCAGAAAAGCTTCAAACTGCTGAGAAGTGAATTTCCCCCCGTGATCAGTGAAAAGAGTTTTTATCTTCTTACCATGCACATTTCCCAACCAAACACAGAATTCCTTGAACCTAGGAAATGCCTCTGATTTCTGCTTGAGATTGTACACATAAATATACCTGGAATCAATGAGAACCATGAAGTACCTGTTTCCACCCAAAGAGGGCGATAGTGGACCAACCAAATCAGCATGCACTACCTGGTATGGTTCTGTAGCTTGTCTACTAGACACCTTACCTTTTGCAGCCATTTTCACCTTGTTTGCTGCACATGCCTTACACTTAATGTGGTACATGCAGGGTTTAATAGTCATACCTTCAACCAAGGCAGGCATTTTTTTTTATTTTTTTTTTAAAATTTTATTTAAGAAAAATACACAGTTTACATTATGTTACAAATATATACATACAGAAAAAAAGTCCATCAAAAGGAAAAAAAGTAGAAAAAATAAGAAAGAAAGGAAGAAGGAGAAGAGAAGCGAAAAAGAGAAGAAACAAAAGACGCATATACAATTACAAGTAACAGAACTTCCGTCCAACTCGATCTTGGAGTTACCTATTCTTATATTACTTCTGCAGTATTAATAAAGCAATTATACATCGATGATTTTAACTATCGTCTACTGATAAATTATTTATTCCCTGGGTATTTTCAAAATAAATTAAAAATTTATTCCATTCGTCTTTATATTTACTTATGTTGTTTTGTCTTATTTTTTGTGTTAATCTCGCTAGTTCAATATACTGATATAGCCTCAATTGCCACTCTCCCACCGTAGGTAAGTCAGAGGTTTTCCATTTTTGTGCTATTTGGATCCTCGCCGCAGCCATGGCATATTGGAAAAATGTTTGGTCTATTTTCTTTATTTCTTTACCAATCAGCCCTAAGAGAAACAGCTCGGGGGTTTTAGGGAGGTTATACTTCAAAAAAATTTTCATTTCGTCATGAATTTGCTTCCAGAATTCTTTTATTACATCACAGGTCCACCAAATGTGGAAGAAGGTCCCAACCTTGTCTCTACATCTCCAGCAGATGTTATCAACAGTTTTATACATTTTTCCTAGCTTTGCTGGGGTCAAGTACCAACGGTACACCATTTTCTCTAAATTTTCCCGCAGGGCTATGCAAGCTGTAAATTTTACACCTTTCGTCCAGAGTGTCTGCCATTTGCTATAATCTATATTATGACCGAGGTCTTTCTCCCATTTTACCATAGCCCCCTTCACCCGATCTTCTTTGGTGTCCCATTCCAATAATTGTTTATACATTTTTGAGAGGAGTTTATCATTACTTTCCAGAATTTCGACCTGAAACCTCGATTTTTTTTCATTCATACCCAATCTCTTATGCTCACCCCATAAAGCGTTAATCTGGTGAAAGTGGAACCATTCTTTTATTTTGTCTTTCAGCTCCTCATAGGGCTTCACCCTCCATCCTATTTCTGTCTTTTCTAAAAGATCCTCATACGTGCATCTTTCGTCCGTCATATTTATTTTTTTTATTTTAATAATATTGATTGGAGAGAGCCACCAGGGGATGCCTTTCTCAATCAGTTTTTTATACCTCTTCCACACTTCCAATAATGGGCCTCTGATTATATGATTAGAAAATCCTCTGTGAACCTCCCCTTTCTCTTGCCATAGGTAGGCATGCCACCCGAATCTAATATTAAAACCCTCCAAATCCAAGAGATCTGTATTTCTGAGGGTGGCCCACTCCTTTATCCAACATATACAGGCTGCTTCATAGTATAGCCTAATATTCGGGACTGCGAATCCGCACCTTTCTCTTAAGTCTGTTAGGTATTTAAACTTTACTCTGGCTCTCTTCCCCTGCCAAATAAACTTGGTCAGGGTTTTTTGCCAGTTCTTAAGGAGGGAGGTGCCTTTAATTATCGGAATATTTTGAAAAAGAAATAATAGTCTCGGGAGGATGCACATCTTGATAGCAGACATCCTCCCTGTCCATGAGAGTTTTAATCTATGCCAGGTATCTAAATCCTTTTTAATGTCCTGCCACACCTTACTATAATTGTCTTCAACCAGGTTTATATTTTTAGGTGAGAGCCAGATTCCCAGATATTTTACTTTGTTCACAGTTTTAATACCAATCTTTTCTTCCAGTTGAATTTTCTCCTGTTCATTCATGTTCTTTGTTAGGATTTTTGTTTTCTTCCTGTTTAATCTGAAACCGGACAGCCTACCAAAATCCTCCAAAAGTTCAACCACCCTGCTTGCACTATCTGCTGGATTCTCCACGGACAGAACCAGGTCGTCAGCGTAGGCCTTAAGCTTAAATTCTTTCTTCCCAATTTTTATCCCCCTCACATTCACTGCCTCCCTTATTCTGTTTGCAATTACTTCTAAAACCATTATAAATAACAGGGGGGACAGTGGGCAGCCCTGCCTTGTGCCCTTCTTGATCTTGAACGGTTTCGTCAGATTGTCATTTATAATCAGCCTGGCCTGTTGTTCTGAGTATATTGCCCTGATACCTTTCATGTAAGGACCTTCAATACCTGCCTTTCCCAAACATTGTAATAAGAATTCCCATGAGACATTATCGAAGGCCTTTTCGGCATCTATAAAGATTAGTGCTGCAGGGACATCTATTCTCATATCTAGATATTCAATGATGTTTAATATATGGCGAACATTTTCTTTCTGATGTCTATTTGGGAGGAAGCCCACTTGATCTTTGTGTATATATTTCATTAAGAGCTTCTTAAGTCTGCCGGCCATAATATCAGCAAAGATCTTATAATTGTTATTAAGCAAAGAGATTGGCCTGTAATTTTTTATATCTGTTTTTTCTTTCTCTGTTTTTGGAATCAAAGTTATATAAGCCTCCTTCCACGAGGCCGGGATCTTCCCCCCCCTGAAAGATGTTATTAATCACGTCTTTTAGAACCGGGACTAGATGTTCTTCTAATGTTTTGTAGTATTTTGCGGACAGACCGTCCGGCCCGGGGGCTTTCCCGATCTTCATCCTGCTAATGGCCTCCTTAATCTCATTTACTGTGATCTCCTTATTCAATTGTATTCTATCCTCCTCTAATATATATTTCTTTTCATTTTGTTCCAAATAATTCTTAATCTCTACACTGTTTTCCCCTCCTTTTTCATATAAGACCAGACCATGTCATTACCGAGGAGGCAGGTTTAGTCGTTGTTTGAAGACTATCCCTGCCTCCGGGTCTGGCCTTGACCAGATGGATACTGGAATCAACAGGGGAAACCCACATAACCTGAAGGTGTTGCTGTGTAATGCCAGGTCAATGGTGAATAAAACCACTGCCATCCACGACCTGATTGTGGATGGAGGATTTGACCTGGCTTGTGTGACAGAGACCTGGTTGAATGAGACAGATGGGCCCGTCCTTGCTGCCGCTTGCCCACCAGGTTTCTCTTACGCACAGCAACCCAGGTCATGTGGGCGGGGAGGGGGGGTTGCAGTGATTTTTAGGAAGTCATTAGTCTGCACCAGGCGTCCTATTGGGAAGACCCAGTTCTCTGAGTGCATGTTCTGGAAGTTGGGCAATAGGGGCAGTACAGGATTCCTTTTGGTGTACCGACCTCCCCGCTGCACCAAGGATTCCCTGCCCGAGCTGCTTCAGGTCGTGGCGGATGTTCTCCTGGAGACACCTAGCCTGGTCGTCCTAGGGGATTTTAACATCCACGCCGACATGACCTTACAAGGGGCCGCTCGGGACTTCGTGGAAAGCATGGCCTCCATGGGGCTGTCCCTGAATAAGTTGGGCCCAACTCATAGTCATGGACATGCCTTAGACCTGGTATTCACTTCTAGCGACGTGGGTGATCTGACACTAAGTAAAAATGAAACCAAAGAAGTGCCATGGTCAGATCACTTCCTGGTGCAACTGGACTTCTCCGCGACCCTTCCCCTCTGCAGGGAGGTGGGACCAATTCGGATGGTCCGCCCCCGCCACTTAATGGATCCAAATGGTTTCCAGAGAGTGGTAGGGGATGCTTTATCCCATGTTGATGGCCTTTCAGCTGATTCCCTGGTGGCCCGCTGGAATGCGGAGTTAACCAGGGCTATCGACTGTCTGGCTCCGAAGCGCCCTCTCCGATTGCATGGAGCCCGGACAGCCCCGTGGTTTTCTTCGGAGCTGAGGGCGATGAAACAATCGCTGAGACGGCTAGAGCGTCGGTGGCAGAAAACTCACTCCGAATCTGACCGGACACAGGTTAGAGCTCAACGTCGAGCCTACCAAGTGGCGATAGCGACGGCGAAGAAGACTTTCTTCACCGCCTCTATTGCATCTGCAGAAAATAGTAGCAGGAGACTCTTTCAGGTGGTCCGCAATTTAACGGAACCACCTTTACCATCGGGGCCTTGTAAAGACCCCAAGATCTCCTGCAACGATTTTGCAAAATTTTTTGCAGATAAAATCACTCATATTCGGAAGGAGCTAGACACCACCGTGGGAGCAGGGCTGGGGCGGGAGAGTGCTGGAGCCCTGTCTGGTCAAGTTGCATGGAATCAATTTCAATCCGTTACCCCCGAGGATGTGGACAGGCTGCTTGGACGAGTGAAACCAACCACCTGTCTCCTTGATCCTTGCCCATCCTGGCTTATAAAAGCTAGCCGGGAAGGGCTGGGCGATGGGCTCTGCGGGGTGGTGAATGCTTCCCTCTGTGAGGGAACATTCCCAGACCCGCTGAAAGAGGCGGTCATTAAACCGCTTCTTAAAAAATCATCTTTAGACCCGGCCAGTGTGGCCAACTATCGCCCAGTCTCAAATCTTCCATTCTTGGGCAAGGTGATTGAGCGTGTGGTTGCTGAACAACTCCAGGCACGCCTGGAGGATGCGGACCATTTGGATCCCTTCCAATCAGGGTTCAGGCCTCATCATGGGACTGAAACTGCCTTGGTCGCACTGGTTGATGATCTCCGGCGAGCTAGGGACAAAGGTGAGAGTTGTTTCCTAGTTCTGCTGGACCTCTCAGCGGCCTTTGATACAATCGACCATAACATCCTTCTGGACCGTCTAGAGGGGTTGGGAGCTGGGGGCACTGTTATACAGTGGTTTCGCTCCTTTCTCCTGGGCCGTGTTCAGAAAGTGGTGGTGGGGGATGAGTGTTCAGACCCTTGGGCCCTCACTTGTGGGGTGCCTCAGGGTTCCGTCCTCTCCCCCATGCTTTTTAACATCTATATGAAGCCGCTGGGAGAGATCATCAGGGGGTTTGGACTGGGTGTCCATCAATATGCAGATGATACCCAGCTCTACCTTTCTTTCAAATCAGAACCAGTGAAGGCGGTGAAGGTCCTGTGTGAGTGCCTGGAGGCGGTTGGAGGATGGATGGCGGCTAATGGATTGAAGTTGAATCCTGACAAGACAGAAGTACTGTTTTTGGGGGACAGGAGGCGGGCAGGTGTGGAGGACTCCCTGGTCCTGAATGGGGTAACTGTGCCCCTGAAGGACCAGGTGCGTAGCCTGGGAGTCATTTTGGACTCACAGCTGTCCATGGAGGCGCAGGTCAATTCTGTATCCAGGGCAGCTGTCTACCAACTCCACCTGGTACGCAGGCTGAGACCCTACCTGCCCGCTGACTGTCTGGCCAGAGTGGTGCATGCTCTAGTTATCTCCCGCTTGGACTACTGCAATGCGCTCTACGTGGGGCTACCTTTGAAGGTGACTCGGAAACTACAGCTAATCCAGAATGCGGCAGCTAGACTGGTGACTGGGGGCGGCCGCCGAGACCACATAACACCGGTCTTGAAAGACCTACATTGGCTCCCAGTACGTTTCCGAGCACAATTCAAAGTGTTGGTGTTGACCTTTAAAGCCCTAAACGGCTTCGGCCCAGTATACCTGAAGGAGCGTCTCCACCCCCATCGTTCTGCCCGGACACTGAGGTCCAGCGCCTAGGGCCTTCTGGCGGTTCCCTCATTGCGAGAAGCGAAGCTACAGGGAACCAGGCAGAGGGCCTTTTCGGTGGTGGCGCCCGCCCTGTGGAATGCCCTCCCATTGGATGTCAAGGTGATGGACAACTACCTGACATTCAGAAAACATCTTAAGGCGGCCCTATTCAGGGAAGCTTTTAATGTATGATATTTTAGTGTTTTTTGGTTTCTGTGGAAGCCGCCCAGAGTGGCTGGGGAGGCCCAGCCAGATGGGCGGGGTACAAATAATAAATTATTATTATTATTATTATTATTATTATTATTATTATTATTATTATTATTATTATTATTATTATTATTATTATTATATAGCTTTTCAAAGAATTGAGTAAACCTATTTTCTATTTCCTCTGGGTCTTCTATGATATTATCCTCCAATATTATTTTATTTATCACATTTTGTTTCTTTCTTTTTCTTAGCTGCCAGGCAAGTAACTTCCCCATTTTATTTGCTGACTCAAAATACCTTTGCTTTGTAAATTTAATTTTCCACTCTATCTCCTGATTTAATATTGCTGAGTATTGAGATTGAAGCACCTTGGAGGCTCGATTAGCAGCTTCGTCTGTTGGGTTTTTAATTAGTTTTTTCTCGTAATTTCTCAATTGGGAGAGGATCTCCTCTTTCTTACGCTCCCTTACCTTTCTCCTGTGATTATTTTGTTGTATTAAGAGACCCCTCAGAACCGCCTTACTGGCGTCCCAGACTACATCTAAAGGGGTTTCTTTGTTCAAGTTTAAATCTAAATATTCTTTTAGGGTGCCTTTAATTCTTTCCCTCACCTCTTCACTATCAAATAGATTCTCGCACATCCTCCATCTATATTGTCCCTTCGCTTCATTTTTTATTTCCATATCTAGAGCACAATGATCTGATAATGTCCTAGGGTGAATCTCACATTTCTTAACTCTCAAAGAGAGTGTTCTTGTCATCCAGATCTGATCTATTCTACCCCAGCTCTGATGGGGTTCGGAATAATGAGTAAACTGTTTAGAGGTGGGGTTTTGGTGTCTCCAAATGTCAATTAGGTCTAAATTTTCTTCCATGTCACTAAATGATTTCGGCAGTTTCCCCCTGTTCAATTTTCCCTTCTTCAACCAAGGCAGGCATTTTAGATACTGCCTCAAAATGTAAATGACCAAATTTCCTGTGAAAATCATGAATACATCCTGCATGCAAAACCTTGTTAGAACCTGCAATGCGACAAGTTTCATCCTGCACATCACCATCATAATACAACACAAACAAACGATCAACATATTCAGCATACAATACATAATTGTTTTTCTTTGTGATGGTGCACTTCTTGTTCTTGAAGGAAACGTCAATGTTCCGTTCATTCAGCTGCGCAACGCTGAGTAGATTGTGTGCAGCATCTGGAACGTAGAGAACATCATGTATTGACAAGTCCAAACTGTGAAGAACAACAGTTCCGTAGCCTTGACTGGAGATCGTGTGGTCATCCGCCTGGTGAATCGCACCTTCCTGCGGTGTAAAAGACACGAACAGTCGCTTGTCGTTGCATATGTGTCTGGTGGCTCCTGAATCAATTATGAAGAAAGATCTAGACGTCTTCTGGACCTTTGAAACCTTTGGAGTGAAGCGTGAGACCATTGCCTTGTGCTGCGTTGTCCTGGACCTTTGCCTTTGCCTTTTCCACGCGATGAGCTTTCGCTGCGTTGCTCAGTCTTGGCCCTGGGAAATCTGCATTCCCTCTTCATATGGCCCAGACGTCCACACGAGTAGCATTTCACTGCCTTCAAAGCTTTGGCGCCATCTGGTGGTTCTACTGCATTCTGGGATGACGTCTGTGAAGACTCCCCCTTACCGATGCAGCTAGCACCTCGGCGGTCAGCTTCATTCTGAATCACAGCAGTAACATGCTCTACTGTGATCTGAGCAGTTGGCAAAACAGCAATCTGAGTGGCAACGGACTCCCAACTTGAACCCAAAGAATGTAGTATCATGAAGGAATACACAGCCTCTGGAAAGGTGAGTCCTCTCTGTTGCAGCTCATGTCTCAGATTCTGCATCTCCATCAGATGAGCACGCACATCTGCACCTTCAGCAAGTGCCATATCATGCAGCTTGGCATAGTAGAACAAAGAAGCACCAGCCTCTGTTCTCAAATGAGCGTCTCTTAAAGTGTCCCAAATCTCTCTGGCTGAGGTCTTATCACGCAATAGACAAAGCTCTCCTGGGGATACTAGCAATGTAAGAGTTCCCCTTGCTTTGGAATCCTTAGCTGCCCATTCATCTGTCATCGGAGCTGGGGGGTGTCTGTAATAACTTTAAACAGACCCTCTTTTCGCAGAAGAGCCTCTGCGTACAACACCCATTCCGCGTAATTCTTTCTATTGAGCTTAGGAATCCCACAAGCATCAGCCAGCCTTGCATTAGCTATCTCTGCTGCATTAATCAAGCTGCGTCTGTGTTTACTGCAGCTCCATTCCAAAGCACTTCCGTTTCAAGCCTCTGCCGAGCCTCTGCAGTAGCAAAAAGCTTCTTCGGCTTAAAAGTTGAAAGTCCAGCCTTAAAGCCATTAATTAGGAGCTGGCAGGCTTCCCGGTAGCAAGATCACATACCTCTCATCAATCTTCTTGATGCGCAGAGCAGATAACGCCAATCTGTCCCTCTGTTCCTCTGCCGGCATTCCGATTTCTGGAGTCCATAAGCAAAAATGTGAGATTTTGATCAGCTCCGGCCCATCTGGAGCTGATACAGGCTCATCTTATATTGAGCCCAAGCAGAGTAGTCACACAACGAAAGGATGAGGAGATATTGTGCGACATGCTAAAGTTTATTTACACTCTATGCTGAGAGGATACAAACATGCACCTTGCCTCTGTGAGAGCAGAGAAGCAACTCCTCTCGACACAAAGAAACCGAGAGAACACTGAAAAACAGGAAACCAGTGTACGTCACATCCAGTCTCCCATTCCGGTGGGAACCCAACAGTAACTCTGACTGTGGAATGTAAACAATTGTCTTGTGACAAGCATTTTGCTGCTCAGTGAGGGAAATAGAAACCAACAAGGACAAAGCTTCTTGCTTTGGACCAGCCTGGGAAGGAGGCAGGGTGCAGGTAACAGGATAGAACACTTTCCTTGCCAGGCTGTCAATAGCTGGCAGTAACGACTCGGTGGCCGAAGCTCTGCTCATCTCCCTGGAGGCAGTGCCAGAACCAGTCCTTTGCTATGAACTGTATCAGCGCTGCCTTGAGTGCTCACATGACAGCCACCTCTGTCGCCAGGTCGGCCCCAGAGCCCCATCTCTTCCTGGCTGGTCTGTGGTGTGTACAGAAGCATAGAATCGGAAGGGATTTCCAAAGTCATCTAGTCCAACTGTTGCAGCGAGTAACAGGAAATCCACTAAAACATCCCTGAAAGCCAGTAAACCGGCACACTGGCAGGAGGATTAGGCTGGTCTCGGAAGCCTTGTTAACTGCAGAGGTTGCTGATGTCTCCTTTGATAACCATCCCTCTCGGTTGTGGAGGGGGGTGGGGTGCGCACATGCGGCCTTTTTGCTTTCTGACAAGGAGTTGTAACAATAGCTCACCTGTTTCAGTGAACCTCGCTTCAATTTCCAACACAGGAAGCAGCCATATACTGAATCAGACCCCTGGGCCATCTAGCTCAGTATTGTCAAAATTGACAAGCAGTGGCTCTCAAGGATTTCAGACAAGGGATGTTCCTTACCCTCCTGGGAGATGCTGGGGGTGGAACCTGAGACTTTCTGCATGAAAAGCAGAGCTATGGCCCTTCCCCCAAGATATCTCAGTTGGTACAGCATAAGACTCTTAATCTCAGTGTCATGAGTTCGAGCCCCACCTTAGGCATTGCAGGGGGTTCGATTAGTTAACCCTCGTGGTCCCTTCCGGCTCTACAGTTGTATTATTCCCCAAAGTTCCCAGCAGAGTTCTAGTCCAGTTACCATTTTAGAAAGTCTTTTTTTTATGCCAGGTCTAAACCTGCAAACATAAAAAGTACACCGTGCTAGTGATCCATGCTCCTCCTCTAGCAAAGCTCTGCATTGAAACTCCAAATTGCCCCTCCCTGTCTTGCAGGTGATCTGCCAGTTGCCGTGGTTGCACCAGAATGTGTTCCGCTTCGTGATGGCTTTCCTGCGGGAGCTGCTGAAATACTCTGAGAGCAACAACGTCAGTGCCAACATGCTAGGTAAGGCCTGCCTGTCCTGGCTGGGAGCTGGCCTTCCTCCTGCTCCCGCCTCCTCTCATGCAAATGTTTTCTCTTCCCTGCAGCCACCCTCTTCGCAAGCCTCCTGCTATGGCCTCTGCCCAAAGTTCTGACGAAGCAGAGCCCACAGGAGCGTCAGCGTGCCATCGGCTTCCTCCTGGGCTTCCCGCTGGGGGTGGATGACTACTAAAGGTGCCAAGCGTGACTGGAGACGAAGTTGGGAGGTAAGGGGCAAGCCTCAGCCTCTGTTCTCTGGTACCTGCCCTTCCCCTTGTGCCATCTTGCCATGTGCCAGCTCCCTTCCCTGTGCTTTGCCCTTTCCACCTTTTCCTCTTGACTCCTGACACAGTTGCACACTTGGTTTCCACATGGTTCCAGGGCATTGGCAGCAGGTTAAGGGTGCTTTGGGAGGGACTTTGTTGGAGGACAGTCATTCCCCTGCCCATCCTACCACCACTGCTGCTCTCAGTCCCTGTGCAGTAGTCCACGCTCTCCCCTTCTGCTGCAGCTGAGCATGTGCTACTCTTGGTGGGTACAAGGCATAAGGATTCCTAGCCTGTCCTGGGATTGCAGGACCTCTTTCTCTGCCCCCCCAGCCTTGATGCTCATCAAGAAGGGGCAGGGCAGCCACTGTGGCCCACGTACTCCTTAGCCTGCTCTGTATAGTTCAGCTATCTGTCCCCATTCTGCCAAGTAGAGTTCTAGGGTGTTAATTCTTCATGAAACACTAAACACTGCCTAAAGGGATCAGGGAGGAGGAGGGGGCGCAGGCTGGGCAGCAGGAGGGGAGCTGAGGCAGTGGGTACAGCTGGGTTGGGTTGGGCTCCCTACCCGACCCCAAGTTCTGCAACTTTGTCTTTCTGCTTTTCTGTCCTGGATTCCTGTACTTGGTGCACACACACACTTAATTTATTGGGAAACGGTTGTTTCAAAATAAAATATCCATTGTGCAGAGATTGTTCTGGTGTTTGGAGGGGAGCTACACTTGCCTTTGCTGGTTTCTCCACTGCTCTGAAGCTCAGTCAGACTTTCCAAATGTAGCCGCCTTGGGCCCTCGCAACACACATGAGGGAGAGGCTGTGGAGAGGGGGTGCTGCATGGGGCATCAGGTCGTGCAGATACCATGGAATCTGACTTAGCTCGTCACAACAAGGCTTGCAGGTGCAGAAAGAGGGCTACATTGCTTTCCCAAGGTGTTTCTAAATTGCTTTCCTTCCTCATACTGCTTGCAGCTTGCAAGTTTCAGCCCAGCAGCAGCTGGCTGCGAATTATTGCATAGACTCTTGAGGGGAGGTCTGCCCTCCCCTCTCCCCATTAAGCTATGTCTCCAGGGCTTAGTGGTAGGAGGGAGAACAGAGGAAGAAAAAGAACTGGGCTTGGCTTAAGGGGGGAGGGTGGGGGGTTATGAGAGCATATGTGCACCTGGTGCCAAGGGATAAGGCTGCAGAACTGAGCAGAGCATGCTTAAGAGCAGGAGGAGCTGAGCCCTGCTCCCGCCACCACCACCAACAGCAACTCCTAGATGTCCAGTTGTTCTTCTCAAGGGAGTCCCAAAAATGACCAAAGGAGACTGGAGCTCTGAGAGCAGCTATGGAGACTGCAGAGTCTGGATGGAAGCTCTTTTATTATTTATTTTCATTTGAAGTGGGATGGAGTGGAGGCTAGATGGATCACTTTGAGGGGGGGAGCAGGTGGAGAGCAGTGGAACGGGATTGGGAACTTCCCCCTTCCCCACTGAAATAATCCACCTGGGCACCCTAGGAATTGGCAGGAATTGAGGCGTTGCGAGGCCATTGGCTCAAGGGGGGGGGGCAGATCAAGGTCCATAGAGCACCATGCTTGCAGCCATGTCACTATTGTGACCACGGTCATGCTGGAAAGCAAAACATAAATGGGAATGTTGGGACTGTTCCATGAGAAACAGAGGGACAGTCTATTCACAGTGCAAAGCACCGGAATTAGCTCAGAGTGTAATATGAGCTGTACAGGAAGTACAGGAGGAGTTTGTCTCTCGGCTGTTGGAGTTTGAAGAGAGCAGACGTGTTTTTCTGTAACGCTGCAAAGACAGAAATAAAGACATGTAAATATGTTTCTGTCTATCTCTTTCCCCTGCCGGGGGGGGGGCAGGAAAGAGTGGTGTGTCCTTCTCACGTTGGGGAGGATCGTCGATCGCGACCTTGCCTGGATCCTGCCGGGAAATGCGGACAGGGAGGTCAACCGGAGATTCAAGCCAGGTGCCTGGAGAGTGGCCAGTTTCCTCTGATAACAGCTTGAATCCCGACATCTGGTAGCGTTGGGCCGATGGTTTTGATCCATTTAAGCTGGAAGAGAGGTTGATGGATCGTACTTCATCCTCTGCACCAAGAGGGAAAAACAGCAACGTGCAGCTGGGAGCTACACAGACGGCTGGGCACCGACGAAGGTGTTTACTGAGCAACGGAACCCCTAAGGTATGCTGATTTTATGGCTGTGAAAGTGAACGCGAATTGAAGCATTCTTCGGTTCACTGAGTGTCTGCGTTTGGATGAAACCAGCACTGTGAGAGGCCACATACTTCACTTATCTTGCTATGCCTGGAATGTGCAGTTGCTAAGCAACGATACGTCAGTGCAGTGGAAAGATACTGGCAACACAACGGCAAAGGGGCTGGCACAGAGGGAGCCTGGGAAACAGCGAATGTTTTGTCTACAAAAGCTGCTTTTGGAAAGACTTTCAAACAGCTTGCGTTGAACTGCCAGGTGTGAGGCAGAAACAGAAAATTGACTCTTGGATTTTACAGGCTCGGGAGTGAGAGCTGAGGCTTGGATTCAAAATGGATGCCAAGAAGGGGGAGGCTTACCTTACCCACCTCCACTGACTAATGACAATTATTCCTCATGGTCCGTAAAGATGAAAGCCCTGCTTCAGAATCAGAGGATTTTTGGGGTGATTGAGAACCCCATCCCTGCAGCACCAACGGCAGGTTGGAATTCACAGAATGTGCAAGCCAGGACGGCCATAATTCTGTGTGTCTCAGATGACCAGCTCGTGCATATTCAGAGTTTAGATAACGCGCGAGAGATTTGGCAGACGCTGTGTAGAATACATCAAAGAGATGCTGGTTCTTCAGCGTTGCTGCATTTTGAAAAGCTGACCAATCTGAGGCTTGCGCCTGATGGAGATGTACAAGCGCATTTGACAGAGATGAAATTCTTATGCCAGCAGATGGCGGAATGCAATTTCCCTCTACAGGAAGAGATATTCTGCTTCATGATTATAAACAGCCTTAATCGGACTTATAAAACAGTTACAAATCAACTTGGTTCTCTACCTGCCGCGGATCTCACGGCGGAAAGAGTCTGCGCCGTCGTTCTCAATGAGAGAGATTGACTTACTGCAATAGATGTCAAGGACAGGGGGAGAGAAGCTCGGAGTACTGACACCCCCACTGCTATTGCTAGTGAAGAACAGGCTGTTGCTTTGAACGTTGTGCGTTGTTTCAATTGTGGACAGACTGGGCATCTTCAGAGGAACTGTAAGAAGCCACGTCAACAGAAAGGAGCTAAGGGCAGCTCTGCAAAGCCTGAAGCGTCAGGCAAAAGTCGTACCAAGTCCCAGGTGAAACCTGCAAAAGCTTTGATGTCGAAAGGAGCCACACCAAAAGTGGAGAACGCGTTCATCTTGGACACGGGTTGCACTCAACACATGACGTCGAACAGAAAACTGTTTTCAACGTTTAAGAAGCAAAGCTTCGCTGTGAAACAGGCCAACGGTCAGGAGCTGGAAGCGACCGGGTTTGGAACTGTGTATCTTGAGAGTCTGAACTTGACTATTAACAATGTGTATTTGGTTCCTGATTTAAAGTTCAATCTGCTGAGTGTTTCGCAGATCACAAAGAAAGGACTGACTTTGTCCTATGATAGAGAAAGCTGCAAGATCTTCAAAGATGGAGAACTGTATCTTTCTGCCAGAGAGAAAGATGGACTATATTTGTTGACTTTTGATCAAAGTGATTACATGAAGTGTAATTCATCTGATTCTAACATAATTTCTCTCGCAGGTGTGTCAAAGAACGACAAGAAGGCGACCAAGGTCGACAGGGCATTTCAGCGAGTGTATGCTGATGTGATTGGTCCTCTAGCACCATCTAGAGGCAATGCAAGATATAGTGTGTGTGGATTGTTTCTCTCATTATGTCTGGGTATATGTGTTGGAGAAACCACAAGAAGCCTTAGAAAGGTTTAAAGAGTTTTGTGACAAAGTTAAGAATGTTCATGATGCTAACATTGATTGTCTTTTCACAGATGAAAAGCCAGTTTTTCTTTTACAGGATTTTCAGGATTTCCTGGGTAAGAAAGGGATAAGGCACAAGACTGCTGTTTCTGCAGAAGCATGGAACAGAGGTGTCTGTGTGCAGGTGAACAAAGAATTGCAAAATGGCATGAAGGCGCAATTGCTGAGTTCACATTTGCCACATGAGTTTTGGGCGGAGTCGTTAATGTGTTATTGTCACACGTGGTTGAGAAAGGTTTCAAAAGATTTGGGAAGTTCTCCTTTTGAGAAGCTGTTCCATAGAAAACCTTCTGTTGCCCGTTTTAAGGTTTTTGGGTCTCATGTGAGGACTGAAGCTCCAGGTGGAGTAAAGAATGCCAGAGGCATTTTTGTGGGTTATGAAAAGGGTCTCTACAGAGTAATTTTGTCTGAATCTGGTCAGGTGATTCTCACGAAGTTTCTAGAGAGTGCTGCTGAGCAGGAGAGAGTAGTTGTTCACACATTTCCCACAGAGGACAATTCAGATGATGATGATGATGATGATGATTTTACTGATTACAGTGGTACTCAGAGTGACAGTGATGGCTCACAGAGCTCAGGTGACACAGTCATTGAGAGGAAGTCTCACACAATGGATAGACCTTCACAGATGAAGGATGAACCACTGTTTACTATTGGTACTGGTTCTGAAAAGAGTCCTGAGACTGAGCCAGTGAGCAGAGAGGATCAGCACCTCATACATAGGTCTGAGAGAGTTACAAAGGGTGTACCACCCAAGAGGTATTCAAAAGAGTTTGCTAACTTAGCTGTAGCATGTGTTACTATTGTTAACAACTCAAGACAGGTTGAAGCTGTGCCTAAGTCAGAGACAAAGACACAACAGGGAGTTGCTAAGCGTAACACTACATTCCCTAGCCAAGGAAATGCAGATGCACTCATTCCTTGGAAGTCAGACAACCAGAGAGGTACACTGGGGAAACCAGTGGCGGGTAGTTCCAAGGGTGGAACTGAAACAACAGGGGAGTGTTATATGTATAACAACTGTTTGTTTTCTTCTCTGGATCACACTTTGCTCACAACGCACATTGATTCATATGGGGGAGTATGTTACGATATAGAAGCAATGTGGCCGCGAGCTGCTAGCTGGAAAGCAAAACAAGAGTGGTGTGTCCTTCTCACGTTGGGGAGGATCGCCGATCGTGACCTTGCCTGGATCCTGCCGGGAAATGCAGACAGGGAGGTCAACCGGAGATTCAAGCCGGGTGCCTGGAGAGTGGCCAGTTTCCTCTGATAACAGCTTGAATCCCGACAAAAAGTGCCCCTACGGGGAAATTCTGTAAGCAAAGGTAGCAGGCTTTGAAAAGCTTATGCAGATACACAAGGACACATTGCTGAAAGAAACAAAGGGATTTGGAGTGACCATGAGTGAACAGGTAGTACCAGAATGTACAGAATTGTACCTAGAAAAAGGTTACAATTGGATTACCTTTTTGTAAACAAAAACAACAACAACCCCCAAAATAAAACTCAGAAGCAGCAGGACTCCTTGGGAACTCTTAAAAAAACAAAACACAAAACTGCATATCCCTACCTAGTCACCAAATGTGAGGGGAAACGTAAACAAGCATCTTACACTGCTTTAAATGATAACCAGATTCTACAATTTTTTACCACACCAGAAGTAAAAGCACGGGGCATTAATAAAAAAAAATCATGCAATTCATTTGTAGGCAAGGGAAAGCTTTCTGAAATGTACAAAATCTTACTAAGACACACAATCTGTTGAAATGACAAAGCAGCGGACGAGATTTGGGGACAGTGGTGTGCCGCCTGAGGAAATGTTCCTTTCCATTCACCTTAAGCAAAGATGTGGTGACCTTGTGCATCCATAAATAACTTTCAGAAATGTATTTCATTACTTCCCAAACCTTATCAATGGGCTACCAAATGGCATTTCTTTCTATTTTTGATGAAACTGGGGAAGCAGCTTTAGAAGAAGGGGTAACTGACATTCACTGGCCTGGAAAACACCTGATGCCAATATGATGGCATAGCAGTGTCCGCAAATTGTAGGTGGTGCATTGATGGAGAAACTAAGGCAACAAATGGGGACATGACGCCACCTGTGTTCTAAAGATACATTTCACACTATGTGGGTTTTCTTTATTAAACATGTAAAGATTATGATAGGCTTCTTCAAATGCCCATAGCCTCTTACAAGCAGAGGTTTTAGATTAATTTTCTGTAAACATCTGTAATAAATAGTTGGCACTGAAAATACGACCAAACAATGCAATGCTGGACTCATCCCTCCCGTCAACGTGCCTGGAAAGCACGGGTCCAAGTAGTTTCCGCCTTACTCTGCTCCTTTCTCTGTGAAAGCCTGCTCTTTAGCTTTCACATCGGAGCAAACATCAATCCACCCCCTCCCAAATAAACATTTTTTATGGTCCCCCCTACTCTGTGTGTGCTTTCTTTGGCTCCTGTCTCAATGTGCAGAAATTGAGCACATGAATTTTTCAGCATCGTGAGTTTTCCCCAAAACAGTGCCGAGATAAGGTGTGTTTGTGTGGCTCCACACTTGCAGTTATTGGGGCTTTGGCTAAGAGGAGTGCATGCACTTTCAGCAAGACATAGCTAGCTAGCTAGCTAGCTAGCTAGACAGTTTACATCACTTTGCTACAGTTTAAATTTCTGCATGCCATCTGCTCTTATGGAACAAGTCATCCCCATGCTCCCTCTAGCCCAGTGTTCTCTAGGGTGGCCCACAGAAGCTCTCAAGGGTTTCAGACAAAACATTTGTTCACTTCAGCATATAGAAATGTATGATCTAGAAGGTCACAGGTTCCCCCGTCTTTGGGGTAGAGGTTTGACGTCTGAGACTAGTTCTGCAGTACTCATAAACATTTCACTCTTTAGAGATGAGTAGTCGGCACCATCCGAGTATAGGAGGAGGGGGGTGGGGGTGGAATACAGGGCTGAGAAATAGAAGAATGCGTTCAATCTCCTACACGAAGCCAGAGCCAATTATGAAGATTGACCAGTTGCTTATAGATCAAATGCATGGATCATGCAGCTGCAAAGAGGTCTACCCAGCCGCTCCCACAGGCAACATGGAATTCTTCTGTGCAATTTACTGTGCTGTTGTTGTTAAAGATGTAAGACAAGCCTATATTGCACTTCATTAAAAATGCCAGGTCACTTCACAACAATATACTGATGGACTCAGTAGAATCAGCAATCAATACTGGGGCACGGGCCTTGGCTGGCACCCTGAAATGCACAGCCCTTGCGCCAGTCCTGAGGAGGCTCAAGGCCAGGGGTCAGCAACCTTTTTCAGCCGTGGGCTGCTCCACCATCCCTCAGAGCATGTGGGGGGCCAGACTATATTTTTTGGGGGTGGGGGGAAATGAACGAATTCCTATGCCCCACCAAGAACCCAGAGATGCATTTTAAATGAAAGGACACATTCTACTCATAGAAAAACACATTGATTCCCGGACTCTCCGTGGGCCGGATTGAGAAGACGATTGGGCCGCATCCGGCCCCCGGGCCTTCGGTTGCCTACCCCTGCTCAAGGCAATAACTTTCTGCACTTCACGTTAATGCAGAAGACGACCCAGTTGTGCTCAGATGCTCAAAATTCCCTTTTCACCTTTGAAACGGGAAGTCCGATGCCTGGTCCTGCAACTCCCTGCACTTCACGTTAATGCAGAAGACGGCTCAGTTGTGCTCAGATGCTCAAAATTCCCTTTTCAGACTTTGGGTCGCGGACAGGTGAGGAAGCGCAGAAAACCCGTTAGGGTTTTCTGAGCAACACGGAGGCTTGGGGGAGTCGCAAAGGCACCGCACCCCCCAAAAATCTCAAGGGGGAGACCCTTGGGGGATAGGCTGCCCAGCAGCGTGGGAGCGGTTTTGCCGTTTCTTTGGGGGGTTTTTTTACGGAAGAAACTTGAGGACGACGGGACCGTGAGCGCAAATGGGAGAGCACCGACTCCGTGTTGTGATGCCTCTAGCTTCTGCTGAGAAAGGCGACAAACATCCACAAATATAAAAATGGATTCCCCTGTGTGTCATGATTTAACATACTTAAAAAAATTGGAGATTAAGCGAGGGGAATCCTGGATGTTTTAAGATTTCGGCAGGGAATCTATCCGGTTGAGGACAGAAAATGGCGCAGGTTACAGAGTCGCAGGAATAAGAAAGGAAGTAGCTGCCTGCCTGACTGAGTACAGAACGAAAGTCCATGGCAACTTTGTCAAGGCAAATTTACTGCCAAATACAAAGTAACAAAGAAGACGCCTGTTTGAGATTGGACTCTACTCCCCCCGCTTACTTTGTTTTTCTTTTTCTTTTGGGACATAGTTTCTAATAACTAACCAAACTTAGCGGTTGGGGAGAACAAAGAGAGACAGTAAGAATTCACTGCGAGTGGCACTGAAGGGACGAAATATAAAAAGACAGAAGGGAAAAGACAGAAAGAATTCCATAACGGGCGCTCTGGAAATTTGAACACAGTGAGCTAAAGTATAGTGGGGAGTGCAAAGTTCTCCAAGGAGACCTATAACCCCCACGTATTTCTTTTTTTTTGTATTTTTCCTTCCTCCCCTTTCGCCTTTCTGTTCGGGACTAGTTTCTTTTTCCATGGCTTAATAACTATAGCGATTAATCCCTCTACTCTCTTTGGTGCATGAATATGAGATCCTGAGAGCAACATAACACTAAAAAAAAAGGGGGGGAAGCTTTAAGTAATATTATCGTATCCAAGAACGGTAGATCCTGATTCAAATGGCTCCTTTGGTGCGGGATTTGTACTTTATTCCGCTGGAATAGAACTTGAGAGTAACCTTGAGCATTAGACCTCTCCTTTTTATAGGGGGGCTGTGTTTCTAGCTAGCCAGAGTTGACTCTGAACGTAACATATTTACTCAAGCTCACATTGGACATATACTTACCACTCACGCTTTTGGATTTTGTTGGACATTTTTACAACAATTTAAACAAACAAGAAAACTGTAAAATAAGGGGTGATTCCCCCCCTTTTTTATTTCTGCGGACACTAATTGGACCGGATTGTGTTACCTCTCTATTTTTAATATCCTATCTATGTTGGATTAGGCCGACAAGTGGCTGAAGAATTTAGAGCTGCTCTGGCCTGGACAGATTAACTTCTGTGAAACATTTTGGGAGACAGTTTTGAATCAGAGCGTACCTTTTCCGTATACTTTAAAAGATTGCTGACTTGATCTAGCCCAGTCACCTATTTTAAATTGAAGGGAAAGTCTCTACTTTTGGGTTAATATCCTTACCGGTTCGACATATCTTATTGTTGGGTCAATTCTTTTTATGGTTGGTTAATATCCTTACTGCCTTGGGAAAATATTTATATCTTTGTGTGACAGGACCATTTGATTGAACACAGCGGGATACCTAAAGTAACCAATTGGAAGAAATATTTTGAATTGAATTTTGGGACTGAGGGAGTGGAAGGGAGGACTTAAAGGGCTCATCTAATGATGTTATTTGTCTTCTGGTATATAAAGGATTGATGAATAATTGAAAGTGTAACAAATTAGGTTCGAAAGTCATACCCGCAGATACGGCCCAGGTACTGAGACATTCCGTAAGATTTTAGATATTTTTGGATGTGGCTGAGGAGCATAATTTAACAATTCTCATAGAAGGGACTTCTGAGCTCTATAAAAAGGAAATCTCTGAAAAAGGAAGAAAGAGACTGTGAGCCCTTTAAGGGAGAGAGTTAGCTGTAAAATATATAAAGAGTGAAAATAAGGGTATAATGCTGGGGAAAAATGGGGAAAAGGCAGGGGGGACTCCAGGTGAAAGGAAGACATCCCGACAAGAAGAAATCAAAGATCTAGACTTTCTATGGTTAAAAATTAAGGAGGAATTTAAACAAAGTGAACTGCACATGGAAAATAAATTAGGAGAAGTGCAGGAGATGATAGATAGAAAGATAGAAGGCGCAGTAGGAGAACTTTCCATTAAGACCCAAGACTTATCAGCCAAATCAAAAACAATTGAAGAAACTAATAAAAAAATCCAAAAAGAGATGAGAGAACAGAAAAAGGAGACAGAAAAAATAAAAGAAGAAATGAGAGAGGTGAATAAAAGGCAGGATCAAATGTGGGATAACTTAGCAATGACAGAAATGCGACAGAAACAGCTTCATCTAAAATTCAGGGGAGTAGGAAAAGAAGCGAATGAGAACATAAAAGATAAAATGATTAAGGAGTTAACTAAATGGCTGGAATTGAAAGAAGAAGAGGTGGCATATACGATTGAGAATGTTTTTAGAATAAGAATGAGATCCCAACAAACCAAGTTAAAAAAACCTCTTGGGGACTGTCTAGTAATCTTTAATTCAATTGAGATGAAGAACTTAATACTAAAAACAAGTTACAAAAAAACCCTAACAATTGAAGGCAGACCAATCATTATCTTCAAAGAAATACCAGTTAGACTCTTGCGCAAAAGGGAAGGATATAGACAAATAGTAGGCGTTCTGAAGAGAAATGCCATACAATACAGATGGGAGTTCCCTGAAGGGATTGCCTTCTTTTTTAAAGACAAAAGATTCAAGTTGACAGATACCCAAGAGGTGGAAAAATTCCTGAGAAGGTATGAGAAAGAGCTTGGTAAGGTTGAAGATAGTTCAAGAGAGAGAGAGGGGGAAGCAAAAATGAGAGAAGAGGAAAGAAGGGGAGAGGAAGGGAAAAGGACGAGAAAGAAGACGAAGAAGAAGTAGAAGAGGAAGAAGGCTCCGTGGGGGGTGAAGAAGTAGAAGGGGAAGAATATACAGGGAACAGAAGCTCTAAAACACAATTTTGAAAACTTAAATTGAATAAATAGAATCTAATTATAATAATGTCTTTGAAATTTTTGTCCTGGAATGTGAACGGTTTAAATGAAAAACTTAAAAGGAATAAAATAGAGAAGGTTTTGAGAAACAAGAACTATGATGTGATTTGTTGTCAAGAGACACACGTCGCCAAAAAACATAAACATATATTGATAAATAAAAGGTTGGGAGTTGAATTTATTAACTCAGATGTAAATAAAAAAAGAGGGTTGGTGATTTACGTCAAGGAGAAATGGGAACCTGTATTAATTTGCAAAGATGATGAAGGAAGAATCTTGGGAGTACAACTCACTCACCAAGGGGGAAAATTTAATGTGATAACCGTTTATGCCCCAAACACAAATAAAGCAGAGTTTTTCAAAAAATTGGAGCAAGTATTATTAGAATTAGAAAATCACAAATTAATTCTGCTCGGAGATTTGAATGGAGTACCAATACCAGAACTAGATAGAAGTGAAAAAAAGAGGAAATCGAACCAAGGGAATCTTCCAAAATCATTTAATAACCTCAAGGAAAATCTAGACCTGTTTGATATTTGGAGGCATAAAAACCCAATAACGAAACAATTCACACACTTTTCAGAACCACACCAGAGCTGGGGCAGAATTGATCAGATATGGGTCTCAAGAGAACTATCAATAAGAACAACGAAATGTGAAATACAACCCAGAACCCTTTCGGACCACAGCCCAATAGCTTTGGAAATAAAATTTAAAACACCAGGCCCGTACAGGTGGAGAATGAATGAATATTTATTTGAAAATGATGAGGTGATTGGGAAGGCTAAAAGTACCCTGAAAGACTATTTTAACTTAAACCTAAATAAAGAAACAAAAATTGATATAGTATGAGACGCCAGCAAGGCGGTTTTAAGAGGATTCTTAATTCAACAAAACAATTACAGAAGGAAACTGAGAGAATCAAAGAAAGAAGAAATTATTATTCAATTAAGAGACTGTGAGAAAAAATTAATAATAAACCCCAGGGATGAAAGGACTAAACAAATTTCTAAAATGTTACAAACACAATACTCAGCATTAATAAGCCAAGAAGTAGAAGGGAGAATTAAATCAATGAAGCAAAAATATTTTAAATCTGCAAATAAAACGGGGAGACTACTGGCTTGGCAACTAAGAAAAAGGAAAAAACAAAATGTGATTAACAAAATAAAAACAGAAGAGCAAATACTAGAAGATCCCAATGAAATAAAGGAAAAGTTCCTTCAATTCTATGAAAAGCTGTATAAAAAGGAAGATGAGGACATAGCAGAGATAGAAAAATATCTGGAAAGAAATGG
Source organism: Podarcis bocagei (assembly GCF_964188305.1). Taxonomy (NCBI): domain Eukaryota; kingdom Metazoa; phylum Chordata; class Lepidosauria; order Squamata; family Lacertidae; genus Podarcis; species Podarcis bocagei. The sequence continues at coordinate 5,191,825 of NC_138131.1, read as the reverse complement.
AGGAGAACCTTTGATGGATGAAGAAAAAACCTCAGTTCAATAAATTAATAACAACAGATGAGATTAAGGAGGCAATTAAGAAGATGAAACCAGGGAAAGCACCAGGTCCAGATGGTCTGTCATCTAAGTACTATAAAGTTTTAGAGGAGTATTTGGCCCCGGTGCTATGTGATGTAATGAATAATATTCTACGAGGAGGGAGGATACCCGATTCCTGGAAAGAGGTACACATCATGCTGATACCTAAATTAGACTATGATAAATTGGATATAAGAAATTATAGACCGATATCACTACTCAATAACAACTACAAAATCTTTGCAGAAATAATGGCGAATAGACTTAAGAAATACTTAATAAAATCTATCCATAAAGATCAAGCCAGATTCCTCCCCAACAGGCATTTAAAAGATAACGTAAGGCACATAATAAATATTATTGAATATTTGGAGTTCAAGAATGATATCCCCGCAGCATTAATTTTCATTGACGCCGAAAAGGCTTTTGACAATGTATCCTGGCGGTTTTTACTAAAATGTATGGAGAGAGTAGGGATAGAGGGCCCGTTTATGGAAGGAATAAAAGTGATTTATTCAAGCCAAAGGGCTAAACTAATTATTAATAATAATCTAACTAACTCGTTTGTGATTTCGAAGGGTACGAGACAGGGGTGCCCTCTGTCCCCTCTTTTATTTACTATGGTGCTGGAAGTAATTACAAATAAAATAAGAAAAACATCAGAAATAAGAGGAATCAGAATTGGGGTAAAAGAGTATAAACTAAAGGCCTACGCCGATGACTTGGTAATATCGTTAGAGGATCCAGTAAAAAGTGTCGGTAAAGTTTTAGAGCTACTAGAGGAATTTGGAAAATTGTCTGGCTTTAAGTTAAATAAAGTAAAAACCAAGATGTTGACAAAGAATTTGGCCGAAGACTTAAGAAACCAACTAGAGCTGCAAGCAGGAATCAAGGTGGTGAAAAAGGTGAAATATCTGGGAATATGGGTCTCCACGAAAAATATAAACTTAGTAGAAGATAACTATACTAAGATTTGGAGAGAGATTAAAAAAGACTTAGATGTCTGGAGTAGGATAAAACTTTCCTGGTCAGGAAGAATGGCTGTAATTAAGATGAGTCTGCTGTTTTTGTTTCAGAATATCCCGGTGATTAGAGGTACGGCAATGTTTAAAGATTGGCAGAAAACCCTTTCCAAATTCATTTGGCAGGGCAAAAGAGCAAGAATTAAATTTAAACTACTTACAGATCGAAGAGATAGAGGAGGGTTTGCTGTCCCGAACTTGAAACTTTACTATGAAGCCTCGTGCCTATGTTGGATTAAAGAATGGATTCTCTTGAAAAACACAGATTTGTTAGACTTAGAGGGGTTTAACACCAGATTCGGGTGGCACGCATATCTGTGGCAGAATAAAGAGAGGGTACACAAAGGCTTCTCTAACCACATCATTAGAGGTTCTTTGCTTGAGGTATGGGATAGAAATAAAAGACTTATTGAAAAAGACATCCCCTGGTGGTTATCACCAATTGACATCATAACAATCAAAAAACTAAACATGGAAAGTGAAAGATGGACCTATGAAGACCTCCTGGTAAGATCAGAAAAAGGTTGGAAAATCAGAACATACGAAGAGTTAAAGGATAAATTAACAGGATGGCTACAATTTGCCCTGCCAGACTTAAAACTTTATTATGAGGCAGCAGCTTTCTGCTGGCTGAAAGAATGGCTACTTCTGGAGACTACAGATGTTTTGGATCTTGAAGGGAATGACAATGTATTTGGGTGGCATGCATATCTTTGGTACGGTAAGGTAAAAACGCATAAGGCATTTAAAAACCATATTGTCAGAAAAGCACTGTTTAATGTCTGGATGAGGTATAAAGACTTTTTGGAGAATAAAACTCCAAGGTGGCTATCACCTATGGAGGCGAAAGCCTTGAAAAAACTCAACATGGAAGACAAATGGCCAAAATACTGGGAAATTTTAGAACAGGATGGTGACAAACTGAAATTGCAGAGTTATGACAAGCTTAAGGAGAAGGTGCGGGACTGGCTACATTACTTTCAAATAAGAGAGGTTTATAACTTGGATAAAAAAATTGGTTTCCAGGTGGAAAAATCAAAGTTGGAAACAGAACTGTTAGAACCCAATGTAAAGATACTTTTGAGAATGTATAATCTGCTGTTGAAATGGAATACCGAGGAAGAAACAGTAAAATCGGCAATGATAAAATGGGCACAAGACATAGGTCATAACATTATGTTTGCTGGCTGGGAGAAGTTGCGTGGCGATACCCGCCCCCACCCCAGAGGGAATAAATAAAAAAAAAAGGACACCAGAATTTAGGTTAATGGGCGAAAATGGCCACAACTTTATTGATTACAGGTAAGAGCGGTATTGGCCTTAGGCATTGGCCCTAACAATCTATCCGGTCTAACCGGGGAGGGTTAAGCACCAACAAGGGGAGCCCCCCAGATGTACATCCGTAGGCGCTCCCCAAGGGGTTACCGCTCGGGAGCGCGCTTTAGGCCCTAGCCTCCATAGGTTTCGGACGAGGCGACGCCCCCCGGAGTCCTTTAACGAACTACCCTCCAAGCATTGGGGGAGGTGATGGCGATCCTCCCCCCCGACCTCATTTGCATAACCTTACCCCGGCCAATGCCTAACCGCCAAAACCAAGAGTTGTGACGTTTGCTACGAGGTAGGCGAAAAAATCAAGTGGCTTCAAAATCCAGCCAATTAGCCAAATGGAAAAACTCCTACCAGGCCCCTTGCGGCGACCAGCCAAAGCCCATAGCAAAGTCCGCGTGCCTGCCTAATGGGTGGGTGGGAGGGAAACCGCGGCTGCTGCAACGGGGAGAAAGGGGTGAGCCCGGGCTGCCCCTGACCTTAAGTGCCCTCAGCTAAGCCCCACCCCCCTGCGGCAGCCCATTGGCTGGAGCTGCCCAATGTGAATATGCATGAGAGCCCGGAAACCCCGCGGGGCTGGCGCTAGCCCCGCGAGAGTGTGGTTGGGGGCGTGCGCCCGCAACCCCCCCCCTCCGCAGCTCGGGAGGGGCTTTGTGGACCACCGGGATTAAATTTACGGCATGTAATGCCTTAAGAGAGAATATAATGAAAATGATGTATAGGTGGTACATGACCCCAGTCAAGCTTGCAAAAATATATCATTTGCCCGATAACAAATGTTGGAAATGTAAAGAGATTGAAGGTACATTCTTTCACCTTTGGTGGACGTGCCCAAGGATCAAGGCCTTCTGGGAAATGATATATAATGAACTGAAAAAGGTATTTAAATATACTTTCCCGAAGAAACCAGAGGCCTTCCTCCTGGGCATAGTGGACCAATTAAAGAAGGATAGAACTTTCTTTATGTATGCTACAGCAGCAGCAAGAATTCTCATTGCAAAGCATTGGAAGACACAAGATCTACCCACCTTGGAAGATTGGCAGATGCAACTAATGGACTATATGGAGATGGTGGAAATGACTGGCAGAATCCGAGACCAGGGAGAGGAGACGGTGGAGGAAGATTGGAAGAAATTTAAAATCTATTTGCAGAAATACTGTAAAATTTATGAATGTTAAGGACTTTGAAATGAATTGCAGGGGCTTTAGTAACAAAATAAATTGTAAGATTGGATTAACAATAGATAAATCAATAGGATATGAATTTGCTGAATTAATCTTTAAAAAAGGGATACAAGAACGGGAGACGTGAGGAAGTCGGGAAAATAAGCTAATTGAAGATGAGAAATTAAGAAAGAGGGATTTTTTGTTTTTCGTTACTATATGTGTTTTTATCTTTTTTCTTTTTTTTCTTTTGATATGTTTAATGTTTGTATTTTTGTACTGTATTGTTCTTTTGTGACTTTGTATTTTCTTTGTCTATGTATGTTTTTTATTGTAAAAACCTAATAAAATATTTATTTAAAAAAATAAAGAAAATATTGAAATATACCTTCCCCAAAAAACCTGAAGCTTTCCTCTTGGGAATGGTTGGAGAGGAGATCAAGAAAGAAGACCAAACCATGTTTCAATACGCAATGGTAGCCGCCAGGATATTGCTAGCGCAAAATTGGAAAACCCCTAATATCCCAACTATTAGAGAATGGCAAACTAAATTATTCGAGTATATAGAATTAGCGAAGATGACACAAAAAATCAGGCATCAAAAAAGTGTAAAATTTAATAATGATTGGAATAAATTTATAACATACATAGAAGCAAATTTAGGAGATATTAAAATCACAGTAGGGGTTACATAAAACCTGCGATGTACAGATGTTGTAAAATGATACAGTGGTGCCTCGCAAGACGAAATTAATTCGTTCCGCAAGTCTCTTCGTCTTGCGGTTTTTTCGTCTTGCGATGCACGGTTTCCCATAGGAATGCATTGAAAATCAATTAATGCGTTCCTAGGGAAACCGCCTTCAGACCAGGTCCGGGGACAGTCTGTCCCCGGACCTCTTCTGAAGGCTGGGGGGGGGGGGGGGTACAAGGGCTTTTCTTCCCACCCCCAGCATTTTAAAAAACCCTGGGACAGCGGAGGACTTCTCCGCTGTCCGGGGCGATCTTAAAATGCTGGCGGGCGGCATTTTAAAATCGCCCCGGACAGCGGAGGACTTCTCCGCTGTCCGGGGCGATTTAAAAGCCCCTGGGAAGGCAGGCAGGGGGGACAAAGACTTTCGCACCCTGCCCGCCTTCAGAAGGTGTTCCCGCCCCCCGCCCCGCTTCGGAACAGCATTCCGAAGTGGGGCGGCTGGGGCAGGTGTCCCCGCCCCCCCTCCGCGCTTCGGAACAGCGTTCCGAAGTGGGGCGGCTGGGGCAGGTGTCCCCGCCCCCCCTCCCCGCTTCGGAACAGCATTCCGAAGTGGGGCGGCTGGGGCAGGTGTCCCCGCCCCCCCTCCCCGCTTCGGAACAGCGTTCCGAAGTGGGGCGGCTGGGGCAGGTGTCCCCGCCCCCCCTCCCCGCTTCGGAACAGCATTCCAAAGTGGGGCGGCTGGGGCAGGTGTCCCCGCCCCCCTCCCTGCTTCCGAACAGCGTTCCGAAGTGGGGCGGCTGGGGCAGGTGTTCCCGGCCCCCCTCCCCGCTTCGGAACAGCGTTCCGAAGTGGGGCGGCTGGGGCAGGTGTTCCCGCCCCCCCCTTCGGAACAGCGTTTTAAAATGCTGGGGGTCGGCAGCGCTTCGCTCCCGACCCCCAGCATTTTAAAATCTCCCCGGGACAGAGACTTCTCTGCTGTCCCTTGGAGATTTTAAAATGCTGGGGGTCGGCAGCGAACGCTTCGCTCCCGCCCGCCAGCATTTTAAGATCGCCCGGGGCAGGCGGGGGGAAGGCAGGCGGGGGGGAGCAAAGACTTTTGCCCCCCGCCGGCCTTCAGAAGAGGTCCTCTTCTGAAGGCCAGCTGTGGGCGAAAGTCTTTGCTCCCGACCGCCAGCATTTCCCTATGGGCTTTCGTCTTGCGATGCAAGCCCATAGGGAAATTCGTCTTGCGAAGCGCCTCCAAAACAGAAAACCCTTTCGTCTTGCGGGTTTTCCGTCTTGCGAGACATTCGTCTTGCGGGGTACCACTGTACTGCAGAAAGGTATGGTGGTTATATAGTCCAAAACCAAGATGGAGGGAAGTCAATCAATGTTATATTATGAATTAATGTTGGCAAAATTCCCTTTTCTCCTTTGAATCTTTGGAGGGTCTGTTTCAATTGGCATCGGGACAGCTCACCTAGCAGTGCAGCTGCCTTTATTGCAGAGGCAGGAAGTTTCCTTCCTTTCATATTCTGGATTTCTGTACTTACATAAAAATAATAAAATGGTTTATGCTGTTTTTTAGAAGTCATGAATGAACTCTCACAACTCGTTGATAAGGTAGCTTGCTTGTGTTTTGAGAAATCGTATAAGAGGAGCATTCATAGGAAGTTGCACTTGACAGAGTCAATCTAGCCTAGCACTGCCTACACTGACTGGCAGGAGCGCTGCAGGGTTTTCAAACAGGGGACAGTCCCAGCCCTGTCTGGTGGAGATCCTGGACTGAACCTGGGATCTCCTGCATGCAAAGCAAGGCCTCCCTAAACTTGGGAGGCGTGAGTTCTCTACTGTATTTCAACAAATGCTTGGGTGGCCTCTCTTGAGAAATGTTGCAAGAAAATGTATGAACTGGTTTGTGATAAAAAGTGATTCGTAAAGCTGCAAACAGCAAGTGCCCCAAAGTTAGGGAGAAAACATCGCAACTAAAGAGGGGGCAGATTAGTTCAGGGTCAAGCTGGGTGGGTTGTCAAGGAAACAGTGCCCTGCCCATCTTTGTGACATCTCTTGCTGCTTGTATAAAAGACAGCAGCTACACATACCGTCGTGGGTTAGTTGGGAGGAGTTGGCTGAGACAGAACTGGGACGGAGAAGCAAGCAAGCAAGCGAGGGACCAACAGGGGAGATAGGTGTAGACTTTTCTTTTCTTTTCTTTAACTTTATCATTTCATTTTCATTTGTATATTTTGTGCACATATTTTCCTGTATATTTTAGACAGAGAGGAGTAGCAATAGGGTTAGAGGCAAGGTTCAGAGTTAGTGTTATGTGAGCATTTTAAAGCAGTTTATTTTAAACAGGAGGGGATTTCACCTGAAGAGATGGCCAGCATCGTGAATCTGTAAGTAGGATTTCTTCTGCTTCTTTTTTATGATCTTCTGGGGCGAGGGCTTGGGGTCCCCCACACGGCCAGCATCGCCATGGAATTTATCCCCTTCCTGAACAGCTTAACTTCTCTTCCCACCCCCCTCCCTTTCCCCGCCTTCCCATTGTGAGTGGGCACCTAGGGTACAAATAACCAGAAACCTCATCAAACTATACCTCCACAACTACAACCCCTCGTGGCGACAAATCAACAAATACCCGAGGAGATGCAACAACAGCAAATGCTCCTTTCCTTGTTGATACGATGTCCCACAGCCGAAGTAGTGTGTGAAATGACACGGCTCTACCTGCAACTGTTAGGCTACCCATCTCTCTCTCTCTCTCTCTCTCTCTCTCTCACACACACACACACACACACACACACACACACACACACACATCATTTTGGTTGTAGGCTTCTGTCTCAGGTTTGTGGGAATGTTCAGGGATGCAGGAGAGGATATATTGTCTGATTATATCCTTAACCAACTTGTAAAACATTCCCCTTTATTTTAAGTTTGCAACAGCTGCGTTTGCTCAGGCTCGCTAAAGCCTCTATAATAACTGTTCTGGTATTTTCCCCTTATTCCCTCATAAAATAGAAGAGACGACACAGTCTTTTACAAAAGTATAAAAAGAGTTTACTCACATTCTGTTCACAATCAGATCCCAGAAGGCAAACTTAGCTTAATGAAGTAACATATACTTGGAATCTATCTCTTAAGAAGATGCCAAGAGGGCATCTTTAGCTCAGTAGATGTTGTTTCTTTGATGCATGTGGTATAAGAGAGAGAGATGGCTGCCCTGCCCTGTGCTTTTGTCCTTACCTGCACAGGTGAGGCCATACCCACCTCTAGTCACATGTAGAGGAAGTCTGTCACAGCCCAGAAGGAAACAGGAAGTTTACCTGCTGGCTGGACAAACATCCCTCCCCATGTGTAAACATGTTCACTCTAGGAATGTTGGACTTGACTGCTCTTGTGTTTCACATCCCACAAGGTTTTGAAATGTGTTGGGGAGGGGGGTTTACTGGGTTGTTTTTCACCTTTATTATGCATTTTGTGTTTTTATATTGCGATTTTTATGTTGTAACCAGTGCTTTTTTCTATTAAAAAAATGTTTGGGGTACTCTGATTTTGACTCATTTTATAGTTCAAATCGGGGAAAATAAATGCAGTACAGTAAATGGACAAAAGAGCAAAGATTCACAAAATGTTTAGGGGTATGCGTACCCCTGCATCCCCCCAGAAAAAAAGCACTGGTTGTAACTGAGGCCTGTGGGTATAGGGCGGTATAACAACAACAACAATGTCTGCCCCTCTCCTTCTCTTCTAGGTTCAGGCGACTGAAGGACATGGCAGCCCGCAAGAAGAAGAAGACCCTTCAAAGTCCCCAAGAAGTCCAGGGTTGCTGTGGGCCCACGTGAGCAAATGCTTCCTTTTCATTTTGGAGTGTAAGGAGGGGTGGCCTTAATGCTCTAATACTCAACTGTGGAAAATAAGTGTGGAAAATAAGTAGAAATGAACTAACCAGCCCCCATGTCCTTTTCTTCTTCTCTTGTTGCAGATGGTTCAGAGACTGGCAGGGTCTTGGCATCACCTGTGGTTAGTATTTGAGAAAACAGCACAGTACATACGAAATCCCTCACTCCACCCCCCCCCCCCATCCACCAGTGCTGTTTATACCCCCATTTTGGCGGTCTCAGGTGCAGATAAGCCCTCCTGCCATGAACTGACAGCCTGACTCTTGCCATTTCAGCAACTGGAGAAGGATGAGATGTTCCTCTCCTGAGTGCTGGCCACTTGCTCGGAGGCCTGCGAGAGAGAAAAGCACAGGTTGAGGTACTCGAAAAAGATGGCCGTCAAGGCAATTGCGGTGAGTGAGAGGTTGCATGAGGTATCCAGGGGTGAGGGGGGCAGGAGAGCTGGGGATGGGATTGGGGGGATGCTGGGCAGAAGGAAGGCCTGGTGGAGTCTGACCAAGATAAGGGTTGTGCAGGCATTTGGCATTAAATTGCCAATTCCTGCACTGAGTTTGGGGTTGGAGGAATCCACCTGATGTCCGTAGGGAACTGACGTTTTCCCCCTCCGCCCTCTGTTCTCTATCAGGATCTCATGGGACGGATTGCGTGCTTTACGCAGCCTGAATTGGTCCTTGCTACGGCACTGGAAGCCCTTTACCAACTGAGGTATACCAGGTATTTTGAGCTTGACAAGGAGCTGGCGGGGGGAGGGGAGCAGAATGTGGAAAGGTGCTACCAGACCTTGCCACTTCAGTGAATTAGATTGGAATAATTGCTTACAATTTCTTGGGTTTCTTGCGTTCAAAAAGCTTTATTTATGCAGCAACTATTTACAGGATGAGTGGAGATGTGAGAGAGAAAATAGAAGCTATATTGTCTAGAGATGACTGCGAAATGGCTCAGCTTTTAGGGGTGGGATTAACTAAGACCTAGAGGCTTGCAACAAAGTGCCAGGTAGACTGCCACATAAACAGTGCCCTCGTGTGTTTATTTTAATTTTACCTTTATTCATTTTTACCCTGTAAAATTGATACGCTGCTTGATTGTAAAAAGTGGTTTAAGCTAACACATGCATTCACTAGAAGTTCAAGAGAATGACCGCTCCCCACTTAAAACGGGGGGCGTCCTTTGCGTGGACGCGCGCAGCCCTAGATCTGGAGCGGCCCCATCAGCATAGGCTTGGCTTTGCCTTCCCTCAGGTGGGATACCTGGAGGTCTCTGCCTACCTCAGTCAGTTGTCCAATCCCACCTGGGGGAAGCGTTGCCAAGGAGACCAGGCCAGGTAGGGGAGGGATTACCTGCCCACACAATAGAGGGAGGATCTTACCTGGGAATCCTCACTTGGCTCCAGAGCTTCTCCCACCCTACCCACCCTCAGTTAATGTCTTCTTTTGCAGGTTAACTTTTCTTCATAGGTTTTGCAGGTTAACTTATCTTCACAGGTATGCGGGCGCTGCTACGTTAAGGTCTCTGTTAAAGGGCTGGAAAGGAATTTCCCTGCATTGGCAGGTTTCGCCTTTCCCGTAGCAAAACGTCACAACTTTGGCGGTATCAGGCCTTGGGCGGAATCCTTTAGTCCATCTTCCTCTTTGCGGCAGCGATACCAGGGTTCCCTGTTAAAGGTGTTTCTGAAGGGAGGCTTTGACCGTACACCAAAAGGTCGTCATTGCTCTCCCCTGCGGCGGTGCCATAACGGGGGCGGCTATCTCTGCTTGATCATATGTTCTCCAGAGCCGGCCCATCCCCCCCACACACACACACTGGATAACCCTGAAGCTCCCTAGGTCCCCGGCTGGGGACTGGGGAGGGAGAACGCCCAATGCCTGAGCCAAGGTCTACCCACATTTGAAATTTAATAAAGTTGTGGCCAATTTAATCCCATAGCACGTTGTCTTGAGTCGTTATTCCACGTGACAGGGGGGACCGCTCAGGATCTGGGGACTCCGCCTGTCCACGCAATGAAATGTATTTGATGCCCCCCCCCCCATATGAGACAGAGTCTAAAAACGTTTCCCTCCTTCTCTCCAGCCTCATGAAGCCCAAATTACCACTGAAGCTCCACAGCCTGATTGTGCATGCAGCCTCTGGGGCGGTCATTGAGGTAAAAACTGAGCCCGACAAGCAGGTAAGTTGTTAGCCTTGAAATTTGACTTCTATAGTTGTTTCTTCTTCACACGCTTTAAGCATTGCTCCCATTGCTCAACATCTGATCTCTCTTTCCCCTGCTTGGCGCATCCTCTCCCTTCCTCAACGAACCCATGTGCATGAAAATTGCCATTGCCTGCAGGAATTAGAGGAACGTTTTACTCTGATGCTGGGAGGCCCCAAGCACTAAGATCCTGAACTTGCTGATGAATGTAAGTATATTGATGGCCTCAGTGGCTGTTTGACCTAGAAAGCTTTCATTGAGAAGCCGCCACCTAGCATATACTTTCTCAGCAGTGCACCTCTTGGGCCCTTCCCCTCTTGTAAGGCAAGCTGGCCACATGGAATAGCCAGCAAAGGCCCACTTGCCCAGACAACCAAAGGAGGGCCTTGGATGCAGAGCTACAATTTGGGGCTGGAGGACATTGCCATTTTAGAACAGAAACGGATCTCTCTCTGAGAGTGTAAAGGGCTTCACAGTGGTCTGCCTCTTTCCCCCAGACCAGCCTCCTGATTCTGAGGTCCCCTTTCCTCCCACAGGAACTGAGAGGTTACACAACAAGTGCGATTGCAGCGGAGAGGCAACTGGCAGCCAGTGGCATTAGCTGGCTGATGTCCTATGCAAGAAGGCTCAGCTGCCTGAAGGTAAGTCTCTCACCTTTGGCACCTTCACAGCCCCAAGAGGCTCCCAGAGTGGCTTGTGAAAGGATTCCCACAGGAGGAATCACAGTCTGGTATCAGGCGCACAACACAATGTGTGTCCCTGGGATGCCGGACAAGGCTGGAGACATTTCCTGCCCTCTTCCTTGATCTTACACTTCCACCTCTGCCTAGTAGGCTGCAGGACCCATTGAGGTCGCCTGGGGCAAGGGATTGGGGCCAGGCAATAGAACTCACTCATCCCATGATGGAAGCAAGTCTTCCCTGGCTTGGGTCTGCTTCCATGTTCTCTTGCACCCATTATTTGGGGGGGAGGGTTTAGGATCAGATCAGTCATCTGATCCAGTACTGTCTTTTCTTTTCTCTACAGCATGTTCTCATCCCTCTGGAGCTGGCTCACTTCTGACCCAAAGAAGGTAACACCCACAGCCTGTGGACATGGGACGCACTTTCCAGAGCCCACTCAGTAGCTGCAGCATCCTTGCTTGATGCAGACCTCCTGGGTCATGTGGCTATGAAATCCTGCCACAGCACAAACATGGCTCTTTCTCTCCAGGGCCAAACTGCAGGCTTGGAAGGAGTCGTTGCCACCAAAGACAGGATCCATAAAGCCTCATTGTAAATAGGGTGGAATGGGTGCCAGGTAAATTTGGTGAATCAGTAAATGTGGCATAAATTCATCTCTCTTCTCCTTCATTCTCTTCCAGATGACATAATACTTGATGTCAATTTCGATTATGGGGATAAGACACAAGTTTCAAGGCTCAGCAATGATGGAGTGGCAATTTTTGCTTGCTGTTTCATTGTGTGTTGTTGCTAATTGTGATCATTGCTGTTGTTTCAGAAATCTTTCCTATGCAATATTACTTTTTTATTGCTTTTAAATTGTTGCTTTTTAAATTGTCCTTGTAAAGGAAAGTGTTCTGCTAATGTTGATTGTATTCTGAATTGCTTCAAGAAGCCTCATAGCAATGAATAATATTAAGAGTAATAATTATTTTACCTGCCTTAATTATAATAAAGCATTGACATGCATATTTTAAATTAGTGGTTAAGGTCTTAAACTACACATTTTAATAGTTTCACATCTGTATTATTTACTGTGTTCTAGTTTATAGATTTTGATTTTAACCTACATATATATGAGAGCCAGTGTGGTGTAGTGGTTAAGAGTGGTAGTCTCGTAATCTGGAGAACCGGGTTTGTGTCTCCGCTCCTCCACATGCAGCTGCTGGGAGACCTTGGGCCAGTCACACTTCTCTGAAGTCTCTCAACCCCACTCACCTCATAGAGTGTTTGTTGGGGGGGGGGGAGGGAAAGGAGAATGTTAGCCGCTTTGAGACTCCTTAGGGTAGTGATAAAGCGGGATATCAAATCCAAACTCTTCTTCTTCTTCTACATGTTCTCTATCTCTGTATAAGTCCATATTCTGGTTTGTGACTGTAATAAATTGATTCGTTCATTCAATAAAGCTTCGGTGGTTTTGAAATTCAGTAAATTGTCTCTGCCTCCATTTTTTGGTATTGAGGGAAACGCTCTATAAAATAATCAGAAAACATCAGGGTTGTAGTCAGCATCAGTCCTTTCCACAGCAGACCTATTTAAATTGATGGGCACAAATTACGTGGATGTGTTGATTTTGACGCATCTATTCTGAGTAAAACTCAGTTGACTACTACTCACAGGATATCATGGAATTGTAGAGTTGGAAGGGACCACAAGAGTCATCTAGTCCACTCCCCTGCAATGCAGGAATATTTTCCCCAACGTGGGGCTCAAACCCACGACCCTGAGATGAAGAGTCTCACACTCTACTGACTGAGCTATGGGCAGATATCTTGTTTGATAAATGTGTCCCTTGGAAACATTTTGGTTTTATCCTCTTTGCAGGAGTTGCTATGCCTGATCATTCCATCTAGTTCCGTCGAAAGAGAGGTGGGGGTTGTTTTCTGATTTCTTAATTGTGAATATTTGGGGGGGGGAGGGGAGGCATAGGTGGAAAGGAGATACTCAGATGGACCAGAGTGAAATGGGGGCTTCGGGATGGCTTGGGGAATTCTAAAAGTGTCACATCCAAACCAAAACTCTTGGTTGTTGGATGCCCCTGCCTTCTGTCATCATTTGAGTTTTCCTCTGCTTCCCTTTCAAGCTGCTGTCTGGAAGGAGGCCAAAGCCCACTTAAACATAAGAATGATTATAAGAAAGCATTCATTCAACAGCCAGAGTTGAATGAAGATGATGTGTTAGGATGAGAATGAGATAATTAAACCATTCTGCAACACACACACACACACACACACACACACACACACACTGCAATCCGAACCCCAGTACTGTTATGAGGACAATGGTCACAACCACACAAGAACCATTGCACTAAGAGTCACAGATTCACACAACACATCCTGGGAACCTCTGTTTGTTAAAGATCTAACATCTCTCAGCACCCTTGGCAAACTACAGTTCCCAGGATTCAAAATAGTCTGGGCCCTGCCCCCCAGGCCAGGTGGAAAGGGCCTTGCAGGTAGCAGCCTTCACAACTCACAACCGGGCAAGGCCATCATGATGATACACAGTTCAATAGGGCAAGGTTTCTGGCAGGTAGTCATCTAAAGTCTACCAGATTGTCCACGCAGACCTTGTCGGTCCACTTGCAACCTCTCTAGGTGGAGCAAAGTATTTCATGGTATTGATTGATGCTTTTTCCAGGTACATTCATGTGTTCATGCTCAAGCAGAAATCAGAAGCGTTTCCTAGGTTCATTTTGCTTGGTTGCAAAATGTCCATGGAAAGCAACTGCAAAACCATTGGTTGGCTTTCATTGAGTTCTGTGGACACAGTAAAAAAAAACTGTCATCTGGTTTCTCTCTGGATGTTCGGATTGTTGAACACAGATTTGCTCTCCACCGTAACCGTGTCTCTCAGCATACCACTTTATTTCCCCCCAGATAGGTGGCTACTATTCACTTGTAGGAAGATGTGCTTATTTAGATTACAACACTGCAGTGGGAGCAAAAGCCACCTTTCTTCTCTCAAGAGGGTTAGTCTAGTTTCTGTTGTTACGGAAAAATCCAGGTGGGAGGCTGCTCGGAGCCTGTGGGTCCCTGCGGAACAAGGAAGGAGTCCAGCCACCAACCGGAGCAAATAGCGTAGACCAAAGTTTATTGCGCAACAGGTTCAAAGAAGAATTGAACCCCGAGAACGGGGTGACAATGATTTTTAAAAGTTCGTATCTTATCCCAGCAGACAGTTCGCTAAACATCACCACTCCATCAGAAAAGGGGAGGGTTATACATGATTATCATAGGAGGAATGTGTTGGGGTAACATGCAAATACAGGATATGTCTTGGGAAGTACATTCTAAGCACCTACTGCAAGAGGACAATATAACTTTGGTTTGCATAGTCTGCCGCCTGGGTTTTGCCTAGCGATTGTCACCTACGGGTAAAGTACCTTCCTGTGAGTACGTGACCTCCCGCTTGGGGAATTCTGGCAGGGACCGAGGGGTTCCCAAGTCCTTGGCCAACGAAGCAGACTGGCGGTGGAATGAAGAGAATTGGTGAAACCAGTGTTTTTCTATGAATTTCCCTTTAAAAAAAAAAAAAATTAACCGGCCAATCAAATCAAATTAAATCACATCACATAAATTCTGAATTACAAAGCCGAATTTTAAATTTTGTTTGGGGGACCCATATTTCAAGATTCAAAGGGGGATTCTGATCATCTTCTTGCTACTGCATTAATGTCCAAATCAGTCCAAACAAAGTTCATAATTCTATCCAGTCTTATCTTGCTGTTTCCACATGACATCTTGTTCATATATTTTCTCTTTCTTTATGATCTCTTCTGATAGTCTCCTTAAGCTGATAAACACCAATAATAATCCTGTGTGAATTTTTCCGTTCTTCCAATCCTCAAATCGAGATGGCTTCCATATATCGTCGCCTTCATAGATAACATCGCTCTTTCCATCATTAATTACAGAACTGTCGCTCTTAAGTCCCTCTGAGGAGTTTCACCCACAATATAAGAACAGCTCTATTTCTCCTCCCAGACTCAAGACCTCTGACAAAACTTCCCAATATGGTGACGGCATTTTTAACTGCGTCATTCCAAAGCCCTTATACATTCTACGCTCTTCTTAAAACATGCTTTGGTTCGAAAGTTTATCTCCACACAGCCTTAAATCCACAGCTTAAGTCCTTAAAACGACATTTCTGACTTGTGGTGGGAGGGGATTCTTGTTTAATCACATAAGGAAAGAAAGGAAAGTTTCCCCCCCTCCCCCATCAGTCATTTGTCATACCGAGTCTTGGCATGTCTTCTCATAATCTATGCTTGTTCCTCCGACTCATCTTGTTTTATCAGAGATCTCTTCTGTTAGCAGTCTTTACTCCCCCTCCTTCCTTGAAATATGTGCATTCCTTCATCCAAATTGTTTCTTTTGAAGTTCTTGCAGCTAGTGGCGTGGATCAGGGACGGCGTCCAGGAGCGCCGAAATCCCACAGGAGGGCTTTGTGCCTAGTGCCCCCACCCCCACAAATTTGGGGGTGGTATAGGGCACAGCAGGGAAGGGCAGTCCCCCCCCACCATCCTGGGGGGGGTAGGGAGGCTAATTACTCCCATCATAGCCTCCAAATTACCTCGTGTGGGTCGGAGAGATGTTATTGTCAGCCATCTTCTGATGCGCCCTCTAGTGCCCCCCTGTGATTTTCTATGAATTTCCAAGTGTTTTTAGGCTTTTTTTAATACAGACGGTTCTTTTTGGAAGTGGCCTGGCCTGACATTGCTACATTGTATCTAGCTGGACCATAAAGAAGGCTGATCGCCAAAGAATTGATGCTTTTGAATTCTGGTGCTGGAGGAGACTCTTGAGAGTCCCATGGACTGCAAGAAGATCTTATTATTATTATTATTCAAAGTTATAACAAGACATATTATCCAAAAACATATCCTTATTCCGCCCCATTTTTCCTCCTCCCCCCCACAGAAGCCACCCCACCCCCCGACTTCCCTCAGTTCCAATCTTTGGTTTCTCTAATAATGCTGTTTTCTGCATGTTACAAAGTTGTATAGATCCTCAAACTGTTTAGCTGATTATTATCAGTAAAAAAATTGTGAATGTTTATTCAAAAACTGCCAAGGAGTCCAGTTCTCTTTGTTGCATTTTCAGATACTTTGTGAAAGGTTCCCATTCATCCTTAAAGTCACTGTTATCCTTGTCCCGTAGCTTATATGTCAATTTTGCCAGTTCTGCATAGTCCATCAATTTTTTTTGCCATGGTTCTTTAGTTGGGGTTTCTTCAGTCTTCCATCCTGCAAGAAGATCAAACCTATCTATTCTTAAGGAGTGCTCACTGGAAGGACAGATCGTGAAGCTGAGGCTCCAATACTTTGGCCACCTCATGAGAAGAGAAGACTCCCTGGAAAAGACCCTGATGTTGGGAAAGATTGAGGGCACAAGGAGAATAGAATAGAATAGAATAGAATCATAGAGTTGGAAGAGACCACAAGGGCCATCGAGTCCAACCCTCTGCCAAGCAGGGAACACCATCAGAGCACTCCTGACATATGGTTGTCAAGCCTCTGCTTAAAGACCTCCAAAGTAGGAGACTCCACCACACACCTTGGCAGCAAATTCCACTGTCGAACAGCTCTTACTGTTAGGAAGTTCTTCCTAATGTTTAGGTGGAATCGTCTTTCTTATAGTTTGGATCCATTGCCCCGTGTCCGCTTCTCTGGAGCAGCAGAAAACAACCTTTCTCCCTCCTCTATGTGACATCCTTTTATATATTTGAACATGGCTATCATATCACCCCTTAACCTCCTCTTCTCCAGGCTAAACATGCCCAGCTCCCTTAGCCGTTCCTCATAAGGCATCGTTTCCAGGCCTTTGACCATTTTGGTTGCCCTCCTCTGGACACGTTCCAGTTTGTCAGTGTCCTTCTTGAATTGTGGTGCCCAGAACTGGACACAGTACTCCAGGTGTGGTCTGACCAGAGCAGAATACAGTGGCACTATTACTTCCCTTGATCTAGATGCTATACTCCTACTGATGCAGCCCAGAATTTCATTGGCTTTTTTAGCTGCCGCGTCACACTGTTGGCTCATGTCAAGTTTGTGGTCAGCCAAGACTCTTAGATCCTTTTCACATGTACTGCTCTCAAGCCAGGTGTCCCCCATCTTGTATTTGTGCCTCTCATTTTTTTCCCCCAAGTGCAATACTTTACATTTCTCCCTGTTAAAATTCATCTTGTTTGTTTTTGCCCAGTTCTCTAATCTGTCAAGGTCGTTTTGAAGGGTGATCCTGTCCTCTGGGGTGTTAGCCACCCCTCCCAGTTTGGTGTCATCTGCAAATTTGATCAGGATGCCCTTGAGTCCATCATCCAAGTCGTTGATAAAGATGTTGAATAAGACCGGGCCCAAGACAGAACCCTGTGGCACCCCACTAGTCACTCTTCTCCAGGATGAAGAGGAACGATTGATGAGCACCCTTTGGGTTCGGTCAGTCAGCCAGTTACAAATCCACTGAGTGGTAGCAGAGTCAAGACCGCATTTTACCAGCTTCTTTACAAGAATATCATGGGGCACCTTGTCAAATGCCTTGCTGAAATCAAGGTAGGCTACATCCACTGCGTTCCCTTCATCTACCAGGCTTGTAATTCTGTCAAAAAACAAGATCAGGTTAGTCTGACATGACTTATTTTTCAGAAATCCATGCTGACTATTGGTAATCACAGCATTCCTTAATAGGTGCTCACAGACTGTTTGCTTAATGATCTGCTCCAGAATCTTCCTTGGTATTGATGTCAGACTGACTGGGCGGTAATTATTTGGGTCCTCTCTTTTCCCCTTTTTGAAAATAGGGACAACATTTGCCCTCCTCCAGTCTGCCGGGACTTCGCTGTTCTCCAGGAATTCTCAAAGATGACTGCCAGTGGTTCTGAGATCACATCTGCCAGTTCTTTTAATACTCTTGGATGCAGTTCATCTGGCCCTGGAGACTTGAATACATCTAAACTAGCCAAGTATTCTTGTACTATCTCCTTAGTTATTCTGGGCTGTGTTTCCTTTGCTGAATCATTTGCTCCAAATTCTTCAGGTCGGGCATTGTTTTCTTTATCGGAGAAGACTGAGGCAAAGAAGGCATTGAGGAGTTCAGCCCTTTCTGTGTCCCCTGTTTGCATTTCACCATCTTCTCCTCTGAGTGACCCCACTGTTTCTTTGTTCTTCCTTTTGCTACGAACATACCCATAAAAGCCTTTTTTGTTGCTTTTAACCTCTGTGGCAAGCCTGAGTTCATTCTGTGCTTTAGCTTTTCTGACTTTGTGCTGGCTATTTGTTTGAATTCCTCTTTGGTGGTTTCCCCCCTTTTCCATTTTTTGTACACATCCTTTTTTAATCTTAACTCAGTTAAAAGTTCTTTAGATAGCCACCCTGGCTTCTTTAGGCACCTTCCATGTTTCCGCCTCATTGGTATTGCCTGACGCTGTGCTTTTACTATCTCCCTCTTAACAAACTCCCAGCCATCATGAACTCCCTTTCCTTTTAGTATTACTGTCCATGGGATCTCACCCAGCACTTCCCTAAGTTTTATGAAGTCGGCTTTCTTAAAGTCAAGAAATTGAGTCCTAGTATGCTTGGCTGCTCCTTTCCGCTGTATAGTAAACTTCAGAAGAACATGATCACTCGCGCCTAATGATCCTTCCACTTCTACCCCACTAACAAGGTCATCAACATTGGTTAGGACCAGATCTAAAATGGCTGTTCCTCTTGTTGCTTCTCCCACTTTCTGGACAATGAAGTTGTCTGCAAGGCCAGTGAGGAATCTGTTTGACCTTAAGCTCTTGGCTGAGTTTGACATCCAACAAATATCCGGGTGATTGAAGTCCCCCATTACTACTATCTCCCTTCCGTTTGCATGCTTGGCCATCTGTTCCAGGAAGGCATCATCTATGTCCTCCGTTTGGCTTGGGGATCTATAGTAAACTCCCACAATGAGATCTCTGCTATTCTTCTCTCCCTTAATTTTGACCCAAATGCTCTCACTTTGGCTTTGAGGTTCTAAATCTTGGATCTCTTCACAGGTATACACATCCCTGACATATAACGCCACTCCTCCTCCTTTCTTGTCTGGTCTGTTTCTCTGAAATAGATTGTATCCCCCCATTATTACATTCCAATCGTGGGACTTATCCCACCAGGTTTCAGTGATGCCTATTATGTCATATTTATTTTGCTGTACCAAGAGCTCAAGCTCATCTTGTTTATTTCCCATGCTTTGCGCATTAGTGTACAGACATTGAAGTCCATTAATCATTCCCACGTGTCTCATATTTAAGGATTTTTTCCTCCCACCACTAGGTCTGCGTGCTGTTTGCTCCATTTGGTCTATGACATTTGGATGATCATCTTCATCAATTGATAGACTCCTACCTTCAGGAGCACTGTCTCCCTCCCCCACATTAGTCAGTTTAAAGCCCTCCTGATGAGGTTTCTGAGATTTTTGGCAAAAACATTTCTCCCAACCGTTGTGAGGTGCAGCCCATCGCTTGCCAGAAGTCCATCTTCAAGAAACTGCAGTCCGTGATCTAAGAATCCAAACCATTCCTGTTTACACCATTTGCGAAGCCAGCTGTTCACTTCCACTATTTTCCCCTCTCTCCCTGGGCCACGTCGTTCAACTGGGAGGACAGATGAGATGACAATTTGTGCATTTAGTTGCTTCAATTTCCTGCCAAGAACCTCGGAATCTCTTTTGATCTTCTGGAGGCTATTGCTTGCAGTGTCATTGGTTCCCACATGAACCAAGAGGAAGGGGTATTTGTCAGTGGGTTTTATGATTCCTTGCAGTCGTTCAGTTACATCTTGGATCTTAGACCCGGGGAGACAGCACACTTCCCGAGACATCTTGTCAGGCCCACAGATCACTGCTTCTGTTCCCCTCAGTAGGGAATCCCCTATCACCACTACACGCCTCCTCTTAGGTTTGGTCGGGGTTCTTCCGTGAGCTGTCCGTTCCAAGGTCGCCTGCACGTTCCCTGAGGACTGACTTTGCTGCTCGTCTTCATATACCTGATCGACTGTAATGAGGGAGAGATCCTCAAATGGAGTCTGCTCTTCGTCTTCCATGCTAGGGGAGAGGACCTCAAAGCGATTGTGTATTTCTAAACAATCAGAGCGAACCCTGGGCCTCCTACTTCTTTGAGTCACGTTTCTCCATATATCTGGCTCCTGTGTTGGTGAACTAGCCTCCTTCTCAGGGGAGTCCCCTGTGTCTTCCTTGGTGGGGACGGTGTGCTCTGTTGCTTCCAAGAAGAGCTCCAGCTCTCTAATTCTTTGGAGCGTAGCTACACGTTCCTCCAGTTGCTGGACTTTGTCTTTTAAGAGGGCAATCAACATGCAATTGCTGCAGGTAAAGCTGCCTGCAACCTTTGGCAAGATGGCAAACATTGCGCAGGAATCACAGGCGACTGCAGCTGTTCCCTCCCCCTCCATCCTGAGAACGTGTCGTTGGGGGTGGCTACAGCGGTCCTCCATCATAAAAAGCGTGAAGACAGGACAAATAACTCCCCCCACAAGAAAAAAACCTAGGTCTCCCCCAACAAACGTTTGAGACTAGCTCCCCTAAATCTAAAAGATGGATCAAACTGCTAATCAGCCACAAAGAAACACACACACACAAGAAAACCTTTTTTGCTCCTTCTTCAACTGCTGCCCTGCTAGGTCTGATAAGCTCCTCCCACAGCTAATCCCCTGCCTCAACAGAAACCCTGCCCTCTCTGACCTTTGCACAGGGAGAACAGCTAATCAGCCACAAAGAAACACACACACACAAAAAAACCTTTTTTGCTCCTTCTTCAACTGCTGCCCTGCTAGGTCTCATAAGCTCCTCCCACAGCTAATCCCCTGCCTCAACAGAAACCCTGCCCCCTCTGACCTTTGCACAGGGAGAACAGCTAATCAGCCACAAAGAAACACACAAGAAAACCTTTTTTGCTCCTTCTTCAATTGCTGCCCTGCTAGGTCTGATAAGCTCCTCCCACAGCTAATCCCCTGCCTCAACAGAAACCCTGCCCTCTCTGACCTTTGCACAGGGAGAACAACTAATCAGCCACAAAGAAACACACACACACAAGAAAACCTTTTTTGCTCCTTCTTCAACTGCTGCCCTGCTAGGTCTGAAGGGGACAACAGAGGACGAGATGGTTGGACAGTGTTCTCGAAGCTAGCAGCATGAGTTTGACCAAACTGTGGGAAGCAGTGGAAGATAGGAGTGCCTGGTGTGCTCTGGTCCATGGGGTCACGAAGAGGCGGACATGACTAAACAACTAAACAACATCTAGTTTTGATTGGATTAACAGGGTAACGAGGTTTTGATTGACTCAGTCCGTTGTTCTCGCAGCGGGAGCTGTCATCACCTTGTCAGCGCTCAGTGGAGCGTGCAAAACAGCTGGAGCTGAGCTGCCTCTGCAGAGCCATGGTATTGCTGCGATTGGTTGAAGGGCTACATTCAACGCCATCTGATTGGCTAGAGTGCATCCTCATGCAAATACATTGTCGTGTATAGCATCGGGATACGGGGTCAGAAATGGCGCTTTCTTCTTTGGGTTTTGGACTTTTGTGTGGTGCTAGGTGCAACGTTGTGACGGGGCGAGGGGAGTCCTAGTGTGGCAGGGTTCCCTTGAGATCATCGCCTCGGGCTCTACGTCTCTTACTCGGGAGTAAGACTTCGTTCATATGCCCCCCTCCATTCTGTAATACTATTCATAAGGACTTCATGGAGTGTGCACTCTTGCAGGGTCTGCTTCCAGAAACTACTATTGCAGTTGTATATATTTTGGCAGAAATGGTTTACAAATATGCACGATGGCAAGCAGGCAGACAGGAACAGTTACAAATCAACCTTGGTCCTGCCTAGCCTGGAAGCTGTTTCCAACTAGTGAACTAGAAACCTTTCAGCAACCTTTACAACCATCTTTAAACCCCGAAGTTTGTATTTTCTTTAGCTTTCTCTAGAGAAGGGGCTGTTTTGTATATTGGAGCAGAATAGTGTATTAGCTCTAATGTTTTGTTTAAAGCAAGCCCTTGTTAAGTACCGTCAGCTGAATTGGGCTTGTGCCCAGATCTTAGCACACTAACCGATAAAACAGGTGAGGGTAACCTCTGGCCCTCCAGACGTTGCTGAACTACACTTCTCATCATCCTGCCCATTGGCAATGCTGGCTGGGGCTGAGGAATTTCAAGGAAGCTTTTGACTTGCCCCTACCTACACCTACCTACACACTGAACAAAGGAGCAAGAAAGCAAAAGGCAAGTTAAGAATTCCAGAGTTTTCCAAATGCTATGGCATCTCAGTGGGGCTCCCTTGCCAATTGATGGTAAAGCAAGCCATTGGACAGGCCATCATGCATGAGGATGGTTTTTCAAATGGATTTGAATCACACTTTGACTTTTTTCTAATTCAAGATAGTGCCTCACGAAAGCATGGAGCTTTGCAGAGTCCTTTGGAGACTGTGGAAAAGAGAGAGGCTTGGCACCAGAAGAAATTCATAACTTGCTGAACATCGCACTCAGTGCCAAGCTTGGTAAAGAAAACATGTTTTGGCTTCTCTTTCCCCTTGGCAGTAAAGTATGTCAAAGTAGCTGCATTGCCCTGCCTTCTCCCTTAACAAGAACCTGGGCTGCTTCTTGCTTGTGAGAAATTATAAATAGTGAAGATGTTAAGAATGTTAAGCAGTGTCTTTCAATGTCTTGCAGGCACAGTGATAAGCACTAGGCTACTGAAGAATCTGATTCCCATTTCCGTAACAACAGAGGATTCTCTTATTTCAGCTGTGTCTTGGCTCTGTGCTCGCAAGTGTTCTAGTGACTTTCAGGTAACTTGGAAAGCATGGTAATGATGTCTTCGTTCTGAAGAATGATATTTCCCCCAGTCTGACTTAGTTATCCTGGTGATGATTCAGCTAGATGTTGTACACGCTGACCATATTCCAGAAGGGGTTTGTTGTCTTGGTCTTGCTTTGGCTTACTGAGATCTGTCTTCCCCCTATAGGTGCTCATTCTAAAATGGATAATTGTAACGTTTGACTTCATTGATCAGAAGGAAAATATTAGTGCTCTCTATGGTTTCTTCTTCCGCTTCTTACAATATGAGAAATTGGTAAGATAAAAAGGAATGTGTTATTTTGAAGGAACTCACTTTTATTCTGACATTAACCCAAATCAAACAATAAAGAGTACTTTCCGACCACACAACAGGACACCATGTGAAAAGTGGGGCCTTAAAAATACCTTTCCCATTTCCTTCCTTTTCCTGTTTTGTTACTTCCTAATGGGCGCCAATCGCAGCGCCCCCCGGGTGCATGGCATGTTCAGGCACGCAGGCAGGCAGGCAGCTATCCAATGTCGATCCCGCCCGTTCCTCCCTCCACCCCCCTCAAAGACAGCCGCGCAGGCAGCTATCCGATGGAGGGAGGGAGGGAAATCCTGTTCTGCACAGCTATCAGTTCGGGTGTGATAGTCTTATGTTTGCATACTTATTGGAAAATAAAACTAATTTATTTTAGAGCTTGTATTTGTGTGTATTCATGGTACTATTTGTAGACCCAGTAGATGGCAGTGTGGTGTGGAGAGTGTTTTTGGCAGCGAAAGGATAGAGGGTGGAACGTTGACCATTCAAAGGCACTATAAGCAATATATATATATCTCCACATTTTCCTAGCTATGTTTTCCCATAAAAGTATACACTTGAATACATTTGAATCAAATACATTTGGAACAAGTGATTGTTATATTTAAGGAACATTCTCTAGGCGATGAGATTGGGGGGAAATACAAAAACCCATTTGGATACATTTAGAAAAGTACAGCATTTTGAGGAATAATACATTTGAGTCGAAAAATACATTCAGATCTATTCTTAAAGTCAATGAGAAAGATACAGCAAAAACGATACAATTCGATACAGCGAAAAACGATCCATTCCCCAAGGCACAGTTGACCTTCTTGTAGGGTGTTAAGGCAGAATACGATATATTTGATATTGGTAGGGTCTCCTTCATTCCCCTCTCTGACCCTGACTCTCTTAGGGCACAGTGATCATCCCAGAGTGCGGGTACAACTTCTGCCGGTCCGGCCTGATCCAGTGCAGCGGGGCAAAAAGGAGGCTGGCTTCCTGTCCTCAATGCCGAGTTGGAGTCCAGAGAAGGAGCCTCATCCGCAATCAGCAATTGGCTACATTTGTAGAAGTAGCCAAGAATCTCAGTCTTCAAGAGGGAAAGGAGGAAAAGGAGGAGTCTGTGAGAAGCACCAGGAGCCCCTGAAACTCTTTTGCAAGGAGGATGAAGCCCCCATCTGTGTGGTTTGAGTCTTTCGAAGGGGATATTGTAGCTCTCATGGCCTTGCTGTGGCTGAGCAGCAGCCATCTTCCTCCCCCCGGGGCAACTCACGCGTTGCCAGCTAGCCGGTCCTCTGAAGCAGCAGCCTCCTCTTGGCTCTGCTCTTCACCAGCGTCTCCCACTGCCTTTCCTGGCAGGAGCTCAAAGCAGCTCAAAGCTGGCAGTCTTCTTCCCTCCTCACACTTGGCAGGAAACATGGAAGATCCAAAACCTTTGCCAATTAATCCTGCCGTCCAGTCAGCGCTCCCCTGCGTAGCTCTGCTGGGGCTGACCTGGGCAGAGAAACAGAGTTGCAGCGGTCCTGCAGTCCGTGTGAGATAGAGGGATAAATCAGTCCAGAGACAGTCCGTTGCTATCTCTAAAAGTGTTTATTTACACAGCAATAAATCCATCAGAACTTTCCGGCATCTCTCCGGTGCTTAGAGCACACGCAGCTTCTTTGCAGCGTCTCTCAGTCTAAAGTGAAAACAACTCTCACAGACAAAGACGGACAAAGCCTGTGACGTACGGCCTTGCGTCAGGCCCCTCCCAGATACAGGACACCAAGGAGTTTTAACCCTGTAAACTCCAAACTCCACAACTCTGAGGGAAGGGGGGGGTTGCTTAATCCCCACTGCACAATGGAACAAAATACCATGTGCTTACCAGGAAGTTATCTCAGAAAAATACTACTCAACTCAAAATCACAATCCAACGCAATCCTTCAGAAATACACAAAAATATGCAATACTGGGCCCAATAAACCTTTGTGGGAATGTTCAGGGATGCAGGAGAGGATATATTGACTGATTATATCCTTTTTTCTTTTTTAAAAAAGATATTTATTAAAGTTTCACAAATTATATAATCAGACACAACAATACAAACAAACACAAACAAGGAAAAACAAGTATAATTTCAAATCCTTATTTTCTTAAAACTTACTTCACCGACCTCCTCATACCTCCCCTTTCTGCATTCCAATTTCAAATTTCTAGTTCAGCAAATCCTCACCCATAATTTTATCTAATTGTTAACCTTTCTTTTCTTTTGACTTAATCTTTACAACTGTAATCCACTTACTTTCTAAAGCCACATCATTTTAACACTCATTAATTTTACAATGTTTCTTAAGATAGTTCTTAAATTTCTTCCAATCTTCTTCCGCCATCTCTTTCCCCTGGTCTCGGATTCTGCCAGTCATTTCTGCCAGTCCCATATAGTCTATCACCTTCATCTGCCATTCTTCCAAGGTGGGTAGATCTTGTGTCTTCCAATACTTTGTGATGAGTATTCTTGCTGCTGTTGTGGCATACATAAAGAATGTTCTGTCTTTCTTTGGCACCAATTGGCCGACAATGCCCAAGAGAAAGGCCTCTGGTTTCTTAAGGAAGGTATGTTTAAATACCTTTTTCATTTCATTATATATCATTTCCCAGAAAGCCTTAATCTTTGGGCATGTCCACCAAAGGTGAAAAAAAGTACCTTCAGTTTCTTTACATTTCCAACATTTATTATCAGACAAGTGGTAAATTTTTGCAAGCTTGACTGGAGTCATGTACCACCTATAAATCATTTTCATAATATTTTCCTTTAAGGCATTACATGCCGTAAATTTCATACCGGTGGTCCACAACTGTTCCCAGTCAGCAAACATAATGTTATGACCAATATCTTGTGCCCACTTTATCATAACCGATTTCACTGTTTCATCTTGAGTATTCCATTTCAACAGCAAGTTATACATTCTTGACAAATTCTTAGTATTGGGTTCTAACAGTTCTGTTTCTAATTTTGATTTTTCCACCTGGAAGCCAATTTTCCTGTCCAACTTGTAAACCTCCATTATTTGATAATAATGAAGCCAATCTCGCACTTTAACTTTTAGTTTCTCAAAACTCTGCAATTTCAGTTTATCCCCTTCCTGTTCCAAAATTTCCCAATATTTCGGCCATTTGGCCTCCATATTGAGTTTTTCCACAGCCTTTGCCTCCATTGGCGACAACCACCTTGGGGTTTTATTTTCCAATAGATCTTTATATTTAATCCAAACATTATATAATGCTTTCCTGACAATGTGATTTTTAAAAGCTTTATGAGCTTTCACCTTATCGTACCATAAATATGCATGCCACCCAAAAATGTTATTAAAACCTTCTAGGTCCAAAATGTCTGTGTTCTCAAGAAGCAGCCAGTCTTTCAACCAGCAGAAGGCTGCTGATTCATGGTAAAGTTTAAAGTCTGGCAGGGCAAATTCCCCCCCCCCCCTTTCTTTTGCATCAGTTAAAATTTTAAATTTTAGTGGAAGAGGATTGGAAAAAATTCAAGGACTATTTGCAAAAGCATTGTAAACTTTATGAATGTTAAAATGATGCAGGATATAAAAACAATATGGCATTAGTAAACTAGTGGAAGGGAATATGAAAATAATTGAATTACAAGAACAAAGATGAAATTTGAATAATATTATGTCAAGTATAAATATTTAAATATTTGATAACAACTGGTAAAATTGGAGACATAATTGTTGAAGTATATAATCTAAAACAATTTTTAAAAGAAGGTGAGGTATTGCGGAACATGATTTTGTAACTTGGGAAACAGAAAAGGGAGATGTGAGGGAGTCATGAAAGAGGGTTATGAAAATGATACTTAAGAAAATGAATTATTTTCTCTTTTATTTTTTTATGTACTTCTTATCTGTATTTTTGTATGTTTTTTATGCTTCTTTTTTCTGTTTTCTTTTTTCTTTTGATTTAAATATGTTGTACTGTTTGGATTCTTTAAAATCTTTAATAATTATTTTATGAAAAAAAAATAAATAAATTTTATTCTGGGTTTCTTGCCCTGCCAGACAAATTTCGAGATATATTTCTGCCACTTCTTGAAACAATCCATCTTGTCCACAATTTGCAATGTTTGAAACAAAAACAACATTCTAGGCAATACATTCATTTTAATCACAGCACTGCGACCTAGCAGTGAAAGCTTCAAATTTGACCATATTTCTGGATCTTTTTTTACTTCTGCCCAGCATTTCTCATAATTATCTTTAAATAAGTTCACATTTTTAGCTGTCATGTTAATCCCCAAGTATTTCACTTTCTTAACCACAGTTAAACCTGTTTCATTCTGGAACCTTTCCCTTTCAGTAGCTGTTAAATTTTTCTCTAATGCCTTAGTTTTTAGTTTATTCAGTTTGAATCCTGCGACTTGACCAAACTCTTGGATTAGTTCTAAGACTCTTTTAGTACTAGAGTCTGGCTCTTGCAGTGTAAGTACCAAGTCATCTGCAAATGCTCTCAGTTTGTACTGTTTAGCTCTGACCTGTACCCCTTTAACCAACTGGTCCCTTCTAATCATGTTTAGCAGAACCTCCAGGACCGATATAAAAAGCAGTGGGGAAATTGGGCACCCCTGTCGTGTCCCTTTTTCTATTTTAAATTCTTCCGTAACCACATTATTTACAATTAGCTTAGCCTTTTGTTCAGAATATATTGCACCCATACCATTCTCAAATCCTTGGCCTACCCCCATCCCATGTAGATTCTTCTTCATAAAACTCCAAGAAATGTTGTCAAAAGCTTTCTCCGCATCCACAAATATCAATACTGCTTTAGTGTTTATATTCATTTCTAGTTTTTCCAAAATATCTATTATATTCCTCACATTGTCTGACAAATGTCTATGCGGCCAAGATGGCCGCCCGGCACTCTTCCGTTGCGCAGCTTTGCTGTCCGTGCCAGTCGAAAAATCCTCCAGCCTCTCTGGCCGTTTTAGCAGAGTAAAACACAGCGGTAGAAGCTGCCACGCTGTGGGGGTAATAAATCAGAACGTACGCAAGCTGTCCTCTTATCTCCAACAGTCTTTATTCGTGTAGCATAACATCGTAAATTCAACTTCAAACACCCGGTGACAAAGCACACATCTCGCCTCTCGCGCAGCGTAAGAGACTGACACACACACAGAGAAAACCACTCCCGTATGTGTTTCGCAGCCACGCCTCATGATGTGAGACGTCACTCAGAACTCTTAACCCTGTAAGTTCTGAAACCCTTCACACCCCCTCTCGTCTCGCATCCTGAGGGAAACTGTGAACACCTATTTACAGATCTCTTTAAGTTCAACACACTTCCCATTGCCTCTTGCTCCCTTCTGGCATCTGTCCCAGGCAACTGTTGAACCCCTTCAAACCTCCCAGGTTCGCACTGAGCGAAACCAACCCACGCGCTAGTGACCTCAAACCTCTCAGGTGGCACCCCTTTCGTTGTGCGTGCGGACCGCCTGAGCACAAACTCAGGTGCTCCACCTGACCCACTGGGATCAGCAAGCATGTCCTCTACATCAGAAGACTCCCCCTCTGACTTGCTGCGTCTTCGGGCCTTCTGGACTTAGCTAACAGGAGACGAAGGCTCACTCTTGGGCTCTCTCTTAACCCCCTGCGGAGACACCCAACCCTGTTCTTGACCCTGTTCAGAGACTTGGTCCTCAGCAACAGGTTCAGCCTCTGGCTCTCCCTCCTCAGAATCAGACAGACACTCTGAGAGAACGTCAGGACCCTCATTAAGTCTTGACCAACCGTCCTGCTCATAGAACTCAGCATGCTTACTGATCAGAAGCTTGGTCTGATCACCTTCTGGATATGCAAACTTCCACCCATTTGTCACAGGTTCATACCCACAGAAGATCATTTTCTGGTACCTCGGACCACCTTCCTTCCGTTGAGCCTTTGGTACAGGCACCCAGGCTCTGGAACCAAACACACGGAAGAAATGCACCTGTGGCTTTTTCCGGTGCAACAGAAAAAAATGGTGTGTCACCTATAACCTGGTTATAGGACCTATTCACCGTAAAATTGACAGCTTTCCACGTCTCACTCCAAAAGCTCTGAGGCAACCCAGAGTCACACAGTAGAACCCTGACAGCTTCAGCCAGTGTTTTACTCCTGTGCTCTGCCACGCCTCTCTCCTGAGGAGACTCAGCACCCGTCACCTGGTGACGTATTCCCTTCTGGTTGAAAAACTCCTTCAGAACAGACCCAGTAAACCTTGACCCACTGTCACTCTTGAACCCTTGCACCTTGTTGGAGAACCTCAGTTCCACCTCCACAACCCAATCTTTGATCAGTTGCACTGCCTCGCTTTTCGACTTCAGCGAGAAAGACCAGCCGTTCTGACTAAAATCATCTGTCAGCATCAGCACAAACCTGGCCCCACCCAGACTCGGACACTCCATGGGTCCAAACAGGTCTGTGTGCACAAGCTCAAAAAGTTTTGTGGTTACCCTCTCCACCCTGGGATAACTGCACCTTTGTACCTTTGCCCTTCTGCATGCCTTGCACTCTAGGGATTTACCACATGCTTTTAGTTTGCAACCCTTCGTGCACCCGGGCAACTTCTGAACATCTTCCAAACTGCAGTGCTCCATTCTCTTGTGCCACAAGTGAACACAAGAATCATGACTGGGAACACTAGCACACTGCGCCTGTGCTCTTCCGGCGTCCCCCTCATTCTCCAGAGGTGTCTCCAGAACAAAGAGATTGTTCTTGCATGGCACGTTGACAAGTTGTCTCCCACCCCTGGAAATGGAACAGACATCATTTTCAAAGCAAACCTTATACCCTTCCTTTACAAGAGCAGGTACAGATAAAAGACAACAATGCATCTCTGGCACAACGTAGACTTCCAGCTCCGCCTGTAAAAAGGAAACAAAAACATTTGCCACGTTAGATAATGGCCTTTGTGATCCATCAGCAAACTGAACAGTTTTCCCAGCTGAAACAGCCCTGCAGTTCCGCATCTCGACACCAGGTGTCGCTGTTATCAGGTGATGGCTGGCTCCCGAATCGACTATCCAGCGCATCACTGTGTCCTCACTGGAGTTGTCCTTAAGCGTTGCCATGGCAACAAACTTCTCGCTGCCCCTGTCCTTGGCAGCTTCCGTAGACGCAACTCTCTCAGTTGCCACGAAGACTGGACTTATCTCAGTGTTCTCACACAGCTCTGAAGCTCTTATCTCCCTCTGCTGCAGGTGGCCGACCTTGAAGCCTCTAGCTCTATCCAGCTTCCCAGGCTTCGACTCACGACGCAAACAATTCTTGGCAGCCTTTGGAAAATGAGGCGTCTCTGAGCTTTTACTGCTCACTGCCCCCCCACTTCTCACAGGGCTCCCAGGACACTTTCCTGCACCCCCTCTGATGGGTAAAGGGCTCCCAGCACTTTGCCTCTGACCAGGCTTCTCACGCAGACACGTTGCAGCATCCACGCAGCTCTCAGACTCTGCAAAAGTAGCAGCAACAGCAACAGTCCCTTCGTTCCCCTCAGGGGCCTCCCAGCTCCTCCCAGCTGTGCACCGGCTCTCACGAAGGTGGCCAGCGCCATCTTGCCTCTCCTGTTTGGATGCAGCCACTTCCCGGCCCTTGCTTCCCACTCCAGCTTCACAAGCTTCTTGGAGTGCTAGCCAAGCAGCCTCTGGCCTCCTTGCACCCAGAACAACAGGCACCAGATCAGCACCCACATTCTCAGCCAAAAACGCAAGCACACGCTTCTCAGCTTCACTTTGCTCTGCAACTGTCCCAGCTGCCTTCGGTGTTGGCTGGACAACTTCCCACAGCCTTTCTCCGACCAAAAGCAACTCTGCTTGGATACTCCACTCCAACCACGTTTGGCTAGTCAGCTTCTGACATGGCAGCTTAAGCTCAAAGCCATGTTCCTGGGACCGAGCCATTTCCTCCCCCGGGGCTGAGCGTACTCACGGACCAGTAGCTCCCTCCGGCTCCCGGTTTCAGCAGACCAGCTTCTCCCAGCGAGCTCCTTCCAGCCTCAAAAGATGGGCATAGCTCCAACTGGCTCCAGCGTCCTCTCAGCTGGCTTCCCCCACACTCAGGCACGTCTCTGCAACAGCTTCAAAAGCTTTTGCTGACCCCCATAACCTATGCGGCCAAGATGGCTGCCCGGCACTCTTCTGTTGCGCAGCTTTGCTGTCCGTGCCAGTCGAAAAATCCTCCAGCCTCTCTGGCCGTTTTAGCAGAGTAAAACACAGCGGTAGAAGCTGTGGGGGTAATTAATCAGAACGTACGCAAGCTGTCCTCTTATCTCCAACAGTCTTTATTCGTATAGCATAACATCGTAAATTCAACTTCAAACACCCGGTGACAAAGCACACATCTCGCCTCTCGCGCAGCGTAAGAGACTGACACACACACACAGAGAGAAAACCACTCCCGTATGTGTTTTGCAGCCACGCCTCATGATGTGAGACGTCACTCAGAACTCTTAACCCTGTAAGTTCTGAAACCCTTCACAATGTCTTCCTGGGAGAAAGCCTGCTTGGTCCTTATGAATCTCTTCCATCAATACTTTCTTCAGCCTTTTAGGCAAAATGTCAGCAAAAATTTTGTAATCCACATTCAGTAACGATATAGGGCGGTAGTTCTTAAGCTGAGTCTTTTCAGTCTCTGTTTTCGGTATGAGTGTAATATAAGCTTCTTTCCACGATTCTGGTGCCTTTTTCCCCTCTAAAATTTCATTGCAGACTTCCTTCAAAGGTTGTAATAACCACTCCTTCAAAGCTTTGTAGTATCTGGAAGTCAGCCCATCCGGTCCTGGAGATTTGCCTAGTTGCATATTTTGAATGGCACCTTCTATCTCCTGTTCAGTTATTTTCTGGTTCAAAGCTACTTTACTTTGATGAGAAATTTTTTGTAATTCGTCTATATCCGATTCTTTCTGCGGCCCTTGTGAATATAATTGTTTAAAATATCTCTGGAAACAGTTTCTAATTTCATTTGGGTTATAAATGTTCTTTCCTTCCACTTCTAAATTTGTAACCGTGTTTAATTTTTGTCTTTTCTTGATTTGCCAAGCCAATAGTTTGCCACATTTATCCGAAATAAAAAAATTCCTTCCTGTAGCACCTTAAAGACCAACTAAGTTAGTTCTTGGTATAAGCTTTCGTGTGCATGCACACTTCTTCAGATACCGGGTGTTTGAAGTTGAATTTACGATGTTATGCTATACGAATAAAGACTGTTGGAGATAAGAGGACAGCTTGCGTACGTTCTGATTAATTACCCCCACAGCTTCTACCGCTGTGTATCTGAAGAAGTGTGCATGCACACGAAAGCTTATAGCAAGAACTAACTTAATTGGTCTTTAAGGTGCTACAGGAAGGAATTTTTTTATTTTGACTATGGCAGACCAACACGGCTACCCATCTGTAACTGAACACATTTATCCGCTGATTCAAATGACTGATTATATCCTTATCCAACTTGTGCTAACAAGTTCCCAAAATATCAGCAGAGTAAGACATTCCCCTTTATTTAAGTTCGCAACGGTAACGTGTGCTCAGGTTCGCTAGAACCTCTATAATAATCACTCTGGTAATTTCCCCTTTATTCCCTCTTACAATAGAAGACACTACACAGTCCTTTACAAAAGTATAAAAAAGAGTTTACTCACATTCTGTTCACAATCGGATCCCAGAAGGCAGACAGCTTAATAAAGTAATATACATTTAGAATCTATCTTATAAGAAGATAGTCCCTTTCTCCTCTCTTGGCTGGGAGCCAAGAGGGCATCTTTAGCAGATGTTGCTTCTTCGAAGGAAGAGAAGAGAGAGAGAGATGGCTGCCCCTGCCCTGTGCTTTTGTCATTACCTGCACAGGTGAGGCCACACCCACCTCTAGTCACATGCGGAGGAAGTCTGTCCCAAGAAGTTTACCTGCTGGCTGGACAAACATCCCTCCCCATGTCTAAACATGTACACTCTAGGAATGTTATAATTGACTGCTCCTGTGTTTTACATCCCACATGCAGCGGGGCAAAAAGGAGGCTGGCTTCCTGTCCTCAATGCCGAGTTGGAGTCCAGAGAAGGATCCTCGTCCGCAATCGGCAATTGGCTACATTTGTAGAAGTAGCCAAGAATCTCAGTCTTCAAGAGGGAAAGGAGGAAAAGGAGGAGTCTGTGAGAAGCACCAGGAGCCCCTGAAACTCTTTTGCAAGGAGGATGAAGCCCCCATCTGTGTGGTTTGTGGCAGAGCCAAGAAGCACAAACACCACGAGTTAATTCCTCTTGAAGAGGCTGCCGAGGAATACAAGGTATCTTGAGGGGGAGAAATAGCTGTATATTCTTCTTGGCAGGTTATCTTTTTAATTCTCCGATGCAAAGGAGGCATGGTATTAATTGGTGGTTGTTTATTACCTTAGAAGCAGCCAAGATGAAGCCTGAGGGCTGCTGGGATGGCTGGGAGGAGGGAGTGTTCACCACACCACCCCCACCCCCATGCAGGAGGGAGGAGGAGACCCAGAACCAAGTCCTTATATAGACATTTGAAATTGCCCACCCTGGAGCCCAAGACCACCCCTCCATACATCATACATACATCACAGAAGGGGCGGTCTACAACAGAACAGGTCTACAACCTGTTGGTGGGTTTACCTGGCTGTTCATGGGTTTACCTGGATATTCTTTTGTGACGAGAACTACTTACAGTATTTATCTATGTGTTTATATCTTAGACCTTCTAATTCTCCTAACACCAGGAATTGACCAGATGGTGCAGGATGCCTCCCCCCCCCCCACGTATCTGTTGGAAGCAGATTTAGGAGTGGGGGGTGGAAGCACCTACTGGTGGGGAGCACACGTATTCTGGGGATGCTTCCTCCTCCTCCTCCTCCTCCTCCTCCCACTTCTCCCTGGGGCCTCAAGATGAGAAGTCAGGCTGGAAGTCTCCTCGGAGAATACAAAGGAGCAAGCATGGCTGCCTTTACTCTTCTCCAGACCAGTTAGTTGAACTAGAAAACTTTCCCATCCCAGTTCTGCAGTGGTTTTCAAGCAGTGTGCTGTGGCAGCTGGGGTGCCTTGAATGATGGTCAGGGGTGCCGTGGGAGACACTGGCCTCTGTCCCTCTTTCCTTCCCTCCCTCCTCGGCTTGCCGAGCTGTTTGTTTCAGCAGCCCTGGCTACAAGCTCCGCAGGCGAATGGTGCCTCTGGGGCTGGCCAGGGGGTGTGGGCTGCCAGGAGTTGAGGTGGCCTCAGAGTAAGCAAGCAAACTGGCAAGGGGCCCTTGCTGTTGGGAATGGACAGGCAAGTCCCAGGCCCCTGGGGGACAGCGGGGGCAGCTCAGAGACCAAGAGGAGGACTCCTAAGGAGAGGGGAGAGGAGAGGAGGCTGAGAGAGCACTCCGCAAGGGAGGCTGTTCGAGAAAGGGGGAGGGGAGGCAAGCTCGGCAAGCAAGGGGGGACCTAACTGGTCTCCTGAGCCCCACAGGGGTGCCGCAGAAAGAAGGGAGTTGGTCTGGTCCAGGGAGCCGTGGACCCAAAAAGGTTGAAAACCTCTGTACTTTTATTTCCTCCAGTAAATTATTTTGCTATTATAGCAAGGCCACTGGACCCAAGAAGCCAGTATAATATTCATCTCCTCTCTTTGTGTCTCAATCAAAGCTGAGTTTTCCCTTTTCTTGTCAGGGAGAGATCTGTCGCCACCTGGAGATTCGGAGGAAAGAGAGAGGGGAAATTCTGGCCTATCAAGCAGACCTGGACAAGGAAAGCAAAGACCTCCTTGTAAGTGTCACTATTGTCACTAGTGAGGGAACAAGCACTTCAAGAAGCAAGTCAGGACTGAGGAGGGATGGGAAAATCTGCCCATTTCAACTTCTCCCCATTTCTCCTTTTTCCATATCGGTTTCTTATTTATTTATTATTCTGAAAATGGATCAAATGCTAGGGTGGCTACCTTCTCGTATCAATATTTTGATACGTGCTTTACCCTCATAAATATATTTCTTGGCAGTATCCCTGCCAAGAAAACTCCATGGACAAAGACAAAAGGCATATAAAAGTTATGACGCTGGAAGATGAGCCCCTCAGGTCGGAAGGCGTTCAACATGCTACTGAGGAAGAGCGGAGGACAAGTACAAGTAGATTCAGAGCTGATGAAGCGGCTGTTCCAAAGCCGAAAGGATGCTCAGTTGCAGATATGCCTGGAAGTGAAAGGAAAGTCCAATGCTGTAAAGAAAAATATTGCATAGGAACCTGGAATGTAAGAACCATGAACCTTGGTAAGTTGGATGTGGTCAAAAATGAGATGGCAAGAATAAATATTGACATCCTGGGCATCAGTGAACTAAAATGGATGGGAATGGGAGAATTCAGTTCGGATGACCATCATATCTACTACTGTGGGCAAGAATCCCGTAAAAGAAATGGAGTGGCCCTCATAGTCAACAAAAGAGTGGCGAAAGCTGTACTAGGATGCAATCTCAAAAATGATAGAATGATCTCGATACGAATCCAAGGCAGACCTTTTAACATCACAGCAATCTAAGTTTATGCACCAACCACTGGTACTGAAGAAACTGAAATTGACCAATTCTATGAAGACTTACAACACCTTATAGAAATGACACCAAAGAAGGATGTTCGTCTCATTATAGGGGATGGGAATGCTAAAGTAGGGAGTCAAGAGATAAAAGGAACAACTGGCAAGTTTGGCCTTGGAGTTCAAAACGAAGCAGGGCAAAGGCTAATAGAATTCTGCCAAGAGAACAAGCTGGTCATCACAAACACTCTTTTCCAACAACACAAGAGACGACTCTACACATGGACATCACCAGATGGGAGGCATCGAAATCAGATTGATTATATTCTCTGCAGCCAAAGATGGAGAAGCTCTATACAGTCAGCAAAAACAAGACCTGGAGCTGACTGTGGCTCAGATCATCAGCTTCTTATAGCAAAATTCAAGCTTAAACTGAAGAAAGTAGGAAAAACCACTGGGCCGGTAAGATACAATCTAAGTCAAATCCCTTATGAATACACAGTGGAAGTGAGGAACAGGTTTAAGGATTTAGATTTGGTGGACAGAGTGCCTGAAGAACTATGGATGGAGGCTTGTAATATTATACAGGAGGCAGCAACTAAAACCATCCCAATGAAAAGGAAATGCAAGAAAGCAAAGTGGCTGTCCAACGAGGCCTTACAAATAGCAGGGGAGAGAAGGCAAGAAAAATGCGAGGGAGATAGTGAAAGATACAGGAAATTGAATGCAGATTTCCAAAAAAATAGCAAGGAGAGACAAGAAGGCCTTCTTAAACGAGCAATGCAAAGAAATAGAGGAAAACAATAGAATGGGAAAAACCAGAGATCTGTTCAAGAAAATTGGAGATATGAAAGGAGCATTCCGTACAAAGATTACCATAATAAGAGACAAAAGTGGAAAGGACCTAACAGAAGCAGAAGACATCAAGAAGAGGTGGCAAGAATACACAGAGGAATTATACCAGAAAGATATGGATGTCTCGTACACCCCAGGTAGTGTGGTTGCTGACCTTGAGCCAGACATCCTGGAGAGTGAAGTCAAATGGGCCTTAGAAAGCACTGCTAATAAGGCCAGTGGAAGTGATGATATTCCAGCTGAACTATTTAAAATTTTTTAAATTATTTAAAATACATGATAATTTTATTTCTCAACTATACCGAGAACACACAAACGTACATTTTGCCTCTCTGTGAGAGCAGAGAGCAACTCTCTCTCAACAAAGAAACAACAGAACAAAGAAAACAAGAAACCAGTGTACGTCACATCCAGTCTCCCTTTCCCGTGGGAATCCAACAGTAACTTGAACTGTGGAATGTAAACATTGTGTTGTGACATAAATTTGCTGCTCAGTGAGGGAAATAGAAACCAACAGAAGCTACAGTTAGAACTGGATATGGAACAACTGACTGGTTCAAAATTGGGAAAGGAGTACGGCAAGGCTGTATATTGTCTCCCTGCTTATTTAACTTATATGCAGAATTCATCATGCGAAAGGCTGGGCTGGATGAATCCCAAGCCGGAATTAAGATCGCCGGAAGAAATATCAACAACCTCAGATATGCAGATGACACAACCTTGATGGCAGAAAGTGAGGAGGAATTAAAGAACCTTTTAATGAGGGTGAAAGAGGAGAGCGCAAAATATGGTCTGAAGCTCAACATCAAAAAAACGAAGATCATGGCCACTGGGCCCATCACCTCCTGGCAAATAGAAGGGGAAGAAATGGAGGCAGAGAGAGATTTTACTTTCTTGGGCTCCATGATCACTGCAGATGGTGACAGCAGTCACGAAATTAAAAGACGCCTGCTCCTTGGGAGAAAGGCGATGGCAAACCTAGACAGCATCTTAAAAAGCAGAGACATCACCTTGCCAACAAAGGTCCATATAGTTAAAGCCATGGTTATGGAAGTGAGAGCTGGACCATAAAGAAGGCTGATCGCCGAGGAATTGATGCTTTTGCATTATGGTGCTGGAGGAGACTCTTGAGAGTCCCATGGACTGCAAGAAGATCAAACGCATCCATTCTTAAGGAAATTAGCCCTGAGTGCTCACTGGAAGGACAGATTGTGAAGCTGAGGCTCCAGTACTTTGGCCACCTCATGAGAAGAGAAGACTCCCTGGAAAAGACCCTGATGTTGGGAAAGATTGAGGGCACAAGGAGAAGGGGACAACAGAGGACGAGATGGTTGGACAGTGTCCTCGAAGCTACAAACATGAGTCTGACCAAACTGCAGAAGGCAGTGGAAGAGTCTGACCCGACTAAACGACTAAACAACAAGATGTTCTTGTAGCAGGCTCAAATCAGGTACAGGCAACGCCCCGTTTACACGGGGGTTGCGTTCCGAGGTACCGTGCGTTTAAATGAAATTGCGTATATTGGGGATAGCAATGGAAAAGCCTGCAAACACCCTCTAAACTTCCGGAAACCCTTTTGAAAGGCCTTTTGAAAACCAGCAGCACTTGCCAGACTCCCTGCAAAACTCCTTGCTTCAACTCTCTACAGGCCTGTAAGGTCGGTGCAAAAGTTCCTGGGAGGGAGTCTAGATGCTGTTTCCATGCCACTTTGCCACTTTTGTGCTCTTTGGGGGGACATTTTTGCCCCTTCAATTGCCACTTCCAGCTTTGCGGCAGTGTGCGTGTGCCTCGAAGGCACATAAATGGAGTTGCACTTGTCAACGATCAGCAGGTGCTCCATGCAGTGGCAGCTGGTCCCTTAGGGCAAACCAGGCACTACCCCACCAAGCTCACTTGCCTCTCAGGCAACCCGCACCTGCCTGCCTTCTTACTCAAATCCAGTCCAGGTGGTGGCTCTAGCTCTCTGCTTTTTTCTCTTCCCTAGTCTCAACATGGCCCTTGTAGAACTTGGAAGAGGAGAACGGACACGAAACCAGAATTTGCCAGCACTGCTTGTCACTGATTTTGCGCTGCTTGACTCTGGGTCCGCTTGCGATTGGCAGCACGGGAGGCAGAAAGCCCAGTCTCATGATGCAGGCGCCAGCCCCCTCTGGCCCCAAGAGCCAGTTTTCTCCTTGTCTCTGTGCTCAGCAACTGCTGCACAGGCTATGCCACTCTTGCTTACTCTTACCACCTGAGAAATGGCATTTGGGAAGCAGTAGTGGCTGCTTTAGGGATGCGGGTGGCGCTGTGGGTAAAACCTCAGTGCCTAGGAATTGCCAATCGTATGGTCGGAAGTTCGAATCCCCGTGGCGGGGTGAGCTCCCCTCTTTCGGTCCCAGCTCTTGCCCACCTAGCAGTTCGAAAGCACCCCTAAAGTGCAAGTAGATAAATAGGTACCACTTTATAGCAGGAAGGTAAACGCCGTTTCCGTGTGCTGCGCTGGTGCTGGCTCGCCAGAGCAGCTTTGTCATGCTGGCCACGTGACCCGGAAGTGTCTTCGGACAGCGCCTCTTAAGTGAGATGAGCGCACAACCCTAGAGTCGGACACAACTGGCCCTTACGGGCAGGGGTACCTTTACCTTTACCTTTTTTATTTTTATTTTTTTAAAGATATTTATTAAAGGTTTTAAACAATTCAAACAATACAACAAACTTAAATCAAAAAGGAAAAACAAAAAGAAAGCATAAAAAACATACAAAAATACAATTAAAAAGTACATAAAAAAGCACAAAAAAGAAAATAATTCATTTTCATAAATATCAATTCCATAACCCTCTTTCATGACTCCCTCACATCTCCCTTTTCTGTGTTCCTGATTAGAAAATAATATTCCGCAATACTTCACCTTCTTTCAAAAGTTGTTTTAAGTTATATATTTCCCCAATTATGTCTCCAATTTTGCCTCTTGTTATTAAATATTAAAATATTTAAGCTTGACATAATATTATTCAAATTTCATCTTTGTTCTTATGATTCAATTATTTTCATATTCCTTTCCACTAGTTTACTAATGCCATATTATTTTTATATCCTACATCATTTTAACATTCATACAGTTTACAATGCTTTTGCAAATAGTCCTTAAATTTTTTCCAGTCCTCTTCCACTGTCTCTTCTCCCAGGTCTCGGATTCTGCCGGTCATTTCTGCCAATTCCATGTAGTCTATCAGTTGCATCTGCCATTCTTCCAGAGTGGGCAAATCTTGTGTCTTCCAGTACTTTGCGATGAGTATTCTTGCTGCTGTTGTCGCATACATAAAGAAAGTTCGGTCCTTCTTTAACACCATTTGGCCAACAATGCCCAAAAGGAAGGCCTCTGGTTTCTTAGGGAAGGTATATTTAAATACCTTTTTTAACTCATTATAGATCATTTCCCAGAAAGCCTTAACCTTTGGGCATGTCCACCAAAGGTGAAAGAATGTTCCTTCAGTTTCCTTACATTTCCAACACTTATTGTCTGGCAAATGATATATTTTTGCAAGCTTGACTGGGGTCATGTACCACCTATATATCATTTTCATAATATTTTCTTTCAAGGCATTACATGCCGTGAACTTCACACCGGTGGTCCATAACCGTTCCCAGTCAGCAAACATAATATTGTGACCAATGTCTTGTGCCCATTTTATCATAGCTGATTTAACCGTTTCATCCTGAGTGTTCCATTTTAACAGCAAGCTATACATTTTTGAAAGTACCTTAGTTTTTGGCTCTAACAGTTCTGTTTCTAATTTCGATTTTTCCACCTGGAAGCCTGTTTTTTTATCCAAATTAAAAGCCTCCCTGATCTGAGCATAATGTAGCCAATCTCGCACTTTGTCCTTTAGTTTCTCAAAACTCTGCAATTTCCATGTGTCTCCATCTTTTTCTAGTATTTCCCAATATTTTGGCCAGTTGGCCTCCATATTGAGTCTTTTCTGAGCCTTAGCTTCCATTGGTGACAGCCACCTTGGGGTCTTGTTTTCTAACAAATCTTTGTATCTTATCCAGACATTAAACACTGCTTTCCTGACAATATGATTCTTAAAAGCTTTATGAGCTTTAACCTTGTCGTACCAAAGATATGCATGCCACCCAAATACATTGTTGAACCCTTCTAAATCCAAAACGTCAGTGTTCTCAAGAAGAAGCCACTCTTTCAACCAGCAGAAAGCTGCTGATTCATAATACAATTTCATGTCTGGCAGGGCAAACCCCCCTCTTTCTTTCGCATCAGTTAGTATTTTAAATTTTATTCTGGGCTTTTTGCCCTGCCAAACAAACCTGGAAATATCTCTTTGCCACTTCTTGAAACACTCCATCTTGTCCACAATCTGCAAAGTCTGAAACAAAAACAACATTTTTGGCAATACATTCATCTTTATAGCAGCAATTCGACCCAACAAGGAAAGCTTCAATCTTGACCAAATTTCTAGATCCTTTTTGATTTCTGACCAACATTTCTCATAGTTATCTTTAAATAGATTCAAATTTTTAGCTGTCATATTAACCCCTAGGTATTTCACCTTCTTAACCACATTTAAGTCTGTCTCCTTTTGAAACATTTCCTTCTCTGCATTTGTCAAGTTTTTTCCCAAAACCTTAGTTTTCTGCTTATTTAGTTTAAATCCCGCCACCCGACCAAATTCTTGAATCAGTTCCAATACCCTTTTCGTACTAGATTCTGGCTCCTGTAATGTCAAAACTAAATCATCTGCAAAAGCTTTAAGTTTATACTGTTTAGCTCTGACCTGAATGCCTTCAACCAGCCGGTCCCCTCTAATCATGTTCAAGAGCACCTCCAGGACCGGCCCTTTACCTTTACCTTTTAGTGGCTGCTTTGGGGTGGCTCAGGGAAATGTCACTCCTCTCGAAATCAGATATACTTGGGTGTATTATCATAGCCACAAGGAGACAGTGGTGACTGTCAATTTGGACAGCTGAAGACATTTAGAATCATAGAGGATATGTTTATCAGGGCTATTTATTGCCACTATTATCATAAACCACATGCTTTTGATTACCAGTTTCTGGGGAACATGATGGACAGAGTGCTATTGTCCCCGTGTCCCTATGGACTCCCAAGGGCATGTGGTTGGCCATTGTGGGAACAAAATGCTGATCTAACCCAGCAAGGCTCCTGTGTTCTTTAGCATGCATCAGCTACTCTTGCACTAAGACTCTGATACAGTATGTGTCATTCCCCACACTAATACTCTCTCTCTCTCTCTCTCTCTCTCTCTCTCTCTCTCTCTCTCTCTCGACAGGGGCGCGGGGAGTATTGGTGGCGGGGGAAGGGGGATGAACTGGGTCCTAATCAACAGCTTCCCTGGGGATGAGAGGAAGTGGAGTTGGGATCAAATTCTCCATCCTTGCCAACTCCTTTTAGTGATGGGCTGCTTGCCACTGCTGTGCTCCTAAAGCTCTCTTGCTCCCCCCTCCTCTCTTTCTCTTTCTCTTGAATGTGGTAGCTTGAGATAGAACTAACCACCCTGAACATTTCTGGAGAGGAAGATGGGAAGGAGGCAGGAGGCATGGTTCACCAGCTGCTGTGTGCTGCATTGCCCAGACAAAGTCGTGGGCTGGGGCTCCAGCTGTTGTTCAGTTTCTACCACTGCCTCTGCAATGTGCTCTAGACAAGGGGCGGTGAACATGTGACCCCATCATCTCATCATGCTGGCTGGGGCTGCAGCCCATCAACCTATGAAGGCCCATCCATGTTCTGTTGCTGTTTTTGTTACTTATTTCCTGCCCTTCACCCTAAGGTCCCAGGGCAGGTTCCAACAATTTAAATAAAATGTTAGCCAAACCTCATGTCCACAGCTGCATATTTAGTAAGCTTTTGGGTGAA
This sequence comes from Podarcis bocagei, assembly GCF_964188305.1. Lineage (NCBI taxonomy): Eukaryota > Metazoa > Chordata > Lepidosauria > Squamata > Lacertidae > Podarcis > Podarcis bocagei. The sequence goes on along the minus strand of NC_138131.1, from coordinate 5,149,386 downwards.
CTGCACATCCAGAGTGGGAGGATTACTAGCTGCATATTAATAGGGGAGGGGTGCGAGCAATTTGTTTTTTGTTTTCCCACTTGAGATGCTTGTTGTAGCTAGGGAGGTTGGAGGATGGATGGCGGCTAATGGATTGAAGTTGAATCCTGACAAGACAGAAGTACTGTTTTTGGGGGACAGGGGGCGGGCTGGTGTGGAGGACTCCCTGGTCCTGAATGGGGTAACTGTGCCCCTGAAGGACCAGGCGTGTAGCCTGGGAGTCATTTTGGACTCACAGCTGTCCATGGAGGCGCAGGTCAATTCTGTATCCAGGGCAGCTGTCTACCAACTCCACCTGGTACGCAGGCTGAGACCCTACCTGCCCGCTGACTGTCTGGCCAGAGTGGTGCATGCTCTAGTTATCTCCCGCTTGGACTACTGCAATGCGCTCTACGTGGGGCTACCTTTGAAGGTGACTCGGAAACTACAACTAATCCAGAATGCGGCAGCTAGACTGGTGACTGGGGGCGGCCGCCGAGACCACATAACACCGGTCTTGAAAGACCTACATTGGCTCCCAGTACGTTTCCGAGCACAATTCAAAGTGTTGGTGTTGACCTTTAAAGCCCTAAACGGCTTCGGCCCAGTATACCTGAAGGAGCGTCTCCACCCCCATCGTTCTGCCCGGACACTGAGGTCCAGCGCCGAGGGCCTTCTGGCGGTTCCCTCATTGCGAGAAGCGAAGCTACAGGGAACCAGGCAGAGGGCCTTTTCGGTGGTGGCGCCCGCCCTGTGGAATGCCCTCCCATCGGATGTCAAGGTGATGGACAACTACCTGACATTCAGAAAACATCTTAAGGCGGCCCTATTCAGGGAAGCTTTTAATGTATGATATTTTAGTGTTTTTTGGTTTCTGTGGAAGCCGCCCAGAGTGGGCGGGGTACAAATAATAAATTATTATTATTATTATTATTATTATTATTATTATTATTATTAGGGCCGGGCGATATGTCCCTGTGGACTCTGCCGGTTCAGCTTTCCCCTGCCCTCCTGCAGGGGGCAGCAAATCACAAGAGAGCAGGCACCAGCAAAAATCACAATGCGGGGAAAACCTTGAAGCCAGCCAATGCCTCTACATAGCTCCATCTTATTTCAGACATTGTGATATATTGGTGTATTGCAATGTTTAGCTAGTGATATATCACAGTGTTGAAAGCCAGCTATCGCCCAGCCCTAGTTGTGGCCTCAGAGGGCAAGACTTGTCCACCCAGCTGGAGCAAGGAAAGAATGCATACAGGCACACATTCTGTCAGGCTCTCATGCCAGTCCCCCTTGTCATTGGACCTCCAGGAGAAGCAGTTTCTGGATATAGTACCCCAGGATGGTGATGACTCCATTGAGCGGCCAAGGAGATCTGGCTTTTGGTGGACCACCTCTTCAAGAATGCCTGCCACCAGGTGAGCTGAGGGGGACTGTACCACTGAAAGGATGGGTGTTGGCTGGAATCCAGTACCAGTTTTGGGGTGTGCAGGTTCCAAACGTCACAATTGATTTATATCTTAGCTACCGACTCGCTCTTACAAACTCCTGCTGTGAGTATAGTGGCACCTTGGTGGAGCGGCAGTGGGTGGGACATCCAGCATATGGTATTTCTTAGAGCGGCTCAGAAAAACCCAAGTGTTCACAACCATTATCTGTCTATCCCTAGCAAAGCGGCTCTCTGAGACTCGCCACTAGAAGAAGCGGGGAATGATTTCACTCTCCCATTGCCCCAAATCATGAGAAGGGTAGTAGGAATGCTACTGTGGAAAGCAGGTGGGATAAAATTCTCAGCCCTTGTGCCAGCTCTCTTGGTGATGGGCTTCTCTCCATTGTTGCATTCCTCGACCTCACATTATGCACCCCAGGGCTGGATTGTTCTTCATGCTATCCAGGATGCACCTCATCCCTTCCTAATGCATGGGGGATACTCTGCTTCAGGAGGACCTCTTCCAGACCCCGGGCACGCAGGACAAGCTGCAGGAGATAATTGAGTGCCTGGACACCAGCATTCCCGAGACGATCCGTATCCTCTTTGGGCGACATTGGTGGGGAGCAGGGCTGCTTGGTGGTTTTCTTTCGCTCTTGGCTGGAGTGCACCTCACTTTTATATACCTGGTGGCTTAGGTTCCTAGGCCAGCCCATCCTTAAGGCTCTGGGACGCAGCAAAATGAAATGCCCATAGTAAAGTCCAGTCATGCATCCAAACAGCTTAACAGCTTTAACCCCCATTTGAAAACATCAGCCTGGCTAGATAGAGCAGAGGTGGGGAATCTTGACAGGCCCGCAGGCCCCACATCTATTTTTTTTAAAAAAATAATTTTTATCAACTGGCCAATCACATCAAATTAAATCATATCACATAAATTCCTAATTACAAAGCCAAATTTTAAATTTTGTTGGGGGGACCCATATTTCAAGATCCGAAGGGGAATTCTGATCATCTTCTTGCTGCTGCGTTAATGTCCCAATCAGTCCAAATCAGTTCAAACAGAGTTCATAATTCTATCCCATCTTATCTTGCTGTTTCCACATCACATCTTGTTTCTCTTTTTTCTTTTTGATCTCTTCTGATAGTCTCCTTAAGCCAATAGTAATAATAGTCCTGTGTGAATTTTCCGTTCTTCCAATCCTCAAATCGAGATGGCTTCCATATATCATCTCCTTCATAGATAACATCGCTCTATCCATCATAGTCTTGTAAAACTGTCGCTTGAGTCCCACTGAGGAGTTTAACCACAATATATAGACAACTCTATTTCTCTCTCTCTCCTCCCAGACTCAAGACCTCCGACAGAACTTCCCAATATGGCGACGGCATTTTTAACTGCGTCATTTCAAAGCTCTTACACTTTCCATGCTCTTCTTAAAACGTGCTTTGATTCGAAAGTTTATCTCCACACAGCCTTAAATCCACAGCTTAAGTCCTTAACACAACGTTTCTGACTCGTGAGGGGAGGGGATTCTTGTTTAATCACATAAGAAAAGTAGGGAGAGTTTTTTTCCCCTCCCCCCTCAGTCATTTGCCGTACCTTGTCTTGGAGTATCTTCTCATGTTTTATTCTTATCTTGTTTTACCAGAGATATCTTCTGTTAGCAGTCTTTACTCCCCCTCCTTCCTTGAAATATGTGCATTCCTTTCATCCAAATTGTTTCTTTTGAAGTTCTTGCATCTAGTGGTGCGAATCAGGGACGGCGTCGAGGAGTGCCGAAATCCCACAGGAGGGCTTTGTGCCTAGTGCCCCCACCCCCACAAATTTGGGGGTGGTATAGGGCACAGCAGGCAAGGGCCACCCCCCAAAAAATCCTGGGGGGGTTAAGGAGGCTAATTACCCCCATCATAGCCTCCAAATTACCTCGTGTGGGTCGGAGAGATGTTAATGTCAGCCATCTTCCAATGCGCCCCCTAGTCCACATCTAGCATCATACGTGGTATCAAGGTAAAGACATGGCTGCAAAGGAGCTTCAAGGGTGCGTTCAGTTGTTCTTTGGCAAGCAGGGTTTGTTGACCGCACTTTTGGAGTTGACCACCAGTATTTGTTGTTTGGATTGAAACCATGCCTGCAGAAGGACATTTCCTCGGCAGATCAGCTTTGCAGGCAGCTTCATCAAGAGGGGAGGTGTGGGATAATTACATTCGGATGGCTCAGTTGGTAGAGCGTGACACTGTTAATCTCAGGGCTGTGGGTTCAAGGTCCACCTTACACAAAAAGGGGGAACTTGCAAGGTGGGCGCAGATGTATAAGGACAAAGCTTCTTGCTTTGGACCAGCCTGGGAAGGAGGCAGGGTGCAGGTAACAGGATAGAACACTTTCCTTGCCAGGCTGTCAATAGCTGGCAGTAACCACTCAGTGGCCGAAGCTCTGCTCATCTTCCTGGAGGCAGTGCCAGAACCAGTCCTTTGCTATGAACTGTATCAGCGCTGCCTTGAGTGCTCACATGACAGCCACCTCTGTCGCCAGGTCGGCCCCAGAGCCCCATCTCTTCCTGGCTGGTCTGTGGTGTGTACAGAAGCATAGAATCAGAAGGGATTTCCAAAGTCATCTAGTCCAAATGTTGCCGTGAGTTACAGGAAATCCACTAAAACATCCCTGAAAGCCAGTAAACCAGCACACTGGCAGGAGGGTTAGTCTGGTCTGGGAAGCCTTGTTAACTGCAGAGGTTGCTGATGTCTCCTTTGATAACCATTCCTCTCGGTTGTGGAGGGGGGTGGGGTGCGCACATGTTGCCTTTTTGCTTTCTGACAAGGAGTTGTAACAATAGCTCACCTGTTTCAGTGAACCTCGCTTCAATTTCCAACACAGGAAGCAGCCATATACTGAATCAGACCCCTGAGCCATCTAGCTCAGTATTGTCGAAATTGACAAGCAGTGGCTCTCAAGGATTTCAGACAAGGGATGTTCCCTACCCTACTTGGAGATGCTGGGGGTGGAACCTGAGACTTTCTGCATGAAAACACTTCTGGTGGAGTGTGATCCTGTCGCAAGCGATGGATTTTCCGGAGAGAGGAATCCCGGCTATTTCGGAAGAAAAGGGGGTGCTACAGGGCGCAGTAGCCCCCTATTAAGCCTCTGAAGGGAGTCCAGGGTCTCAGGTTCCCGGCAGTGCCCAAAAAGCTGCCCGTCCGGCTGTCAGGTAGCCGCCGAAAGGAGGTGAAGAGCACGGCGGAATGGGATAGCGGGCTATCCGGAAGCCATTGCTGCATCCGAATAGCGAAACCCCAAGCTTGCAAGGAACAGCGCTCCGCTCTCAAAACTAAAAAATTTGGACCTAATTAAACTACAAATTAGAAGATTTGGATTTAAGGAAGGCTCCGAAATAATAAAGATTTATTTGAGTTCAGCTGCCATCTGGAATCAGTTTTGACGCAGCAATACAAGCAGAGCTGGAAAATGAAAGTAAGTTGCCGCTAGCGGCTATTGTTTCCGTTTCCCTCGTAACTTTTAAGAACTTTTAAGAACAAAGTAGTTAAAAGCAACTCCTGCAGAAGATTTAAAAAGTACAAGGCTACTATATAAAAGGGGGAACAGAAAGTTATTAATGTGGTGTATAAAGGTCTTGGATGTAAAGGAGGATATATAAAGAACAGATTCCTTGTCTCTCCACTTTCGCTTTTAAAGACAAAGAATAGAGAAACGGAAGGACAGTTTCCAACTCCATTGTTAACAATAAAGTTTTGGAAAGGCTGCAGTTGCAGTGAAGAGGACTTAATATATTTTTCTTTCATTCTCTCTATTAATTAAACTTTAAATTTGGCATACTAAAATTAAAAGTTTGAAATGGTTGGAGTTTACATATTTTGATCTATTGATTTATGTCTTTTAAATTAGGACTTTGATCTCCTAGTGGATGGAATTGGTCAGTACAACTTGTTTTTCATGGCGCACTTGTTTTTTATGGTTCATCTTAATGTCAGTGGAATACTTTTGAAGTGATTTTGGCTCTTCTCCCCTTCTGTACTGTATTTTTTTCTCTTCGGAACAATATTGGTTAATTTCTGCAGATACTTCACCAATGCTACTCTGGAGGTGTCATCTTATTCCATTTGGATTACAACATAATCTGAAACTGGGTTTTTAAATGTTGTTTTTATTTTATTAAGTACACCCCTAAAAACATTTTTTTGGTTTTTTTCCCTTTCTTTTAACTATAAATTGGACTTGTTCTGGATTACAATATAAGTCCTTCAGGATTACAATTTGACTTATTTGGATTACAATTATTACAATTACAATTCTGTTTGGATTACAACCCAATTTGGATTACAATTGATTCAAGCATAAACTTAGAAGAATAACCTAATTAAGGATTAGCCCAACTGGGGGCAAGAAGATTGGAAATTTGGTTTTGATCCCGACTTACCCTTTATTGCTTTCAGATTACTAAGGGAGATTAACTAAATTCTACTCTGGGGTTGGAGTCGTGAGACATTTCTATTTGAAAAAAGATTCTGTTTTTGCTATCTTTGACATTCTTCCTTTCCCCCCCTCCCTTCTTCTATTATTTTATTATTTTTGTTTTTTCCAAAAGTGATACATTACAATTTAAAGTGATATAGTACAATGTAAAATTGGAAAATTGGAAAATTGGTTACATTTTATATTTATATGCACTGTGATTTGATTAAGTGGGGAACGTGTTATGAGATTAGTGTTAAGTGTTATTTTGTTGAAAATGACGCACCAACAGAAGAAAGGGATGGAGGGGGGGACGCCAACAGACAGGAGAGCATCTAAACAAGAAACAGACTTTAAAGCAGAAATATTGAAAATGTTTGCAGAAATTAGACAAAGTGAAAATGATTTGGAAACAAAATTAGAACAAGTGGATAGTAAAATTGGGAAAATGGATAAAAAAATTGATGAGACAGTTAACGAACTGAAAGGACAAATTAAAGATGTAGCTAAGAGAACGCAATCACTAGAAGAGGGGTGGAAAAAGACAAAATTGGAGATGAAGGAAATGAAACGAGAGGAAGAAAGGATGAAGGTGGAAATGATAGAAATAAACAAATCTCAAGAGGAAATCAAAGATGCAATTTCTATGAATGAACTGAGACAGAGGGAAGTGAACCTGAGGCTGAGATCTGTACCGGAAATACAAAATGAAAATATTAAAGAGAGACTGACAACGGAAATTGCGCAGTGGTTGGAGCTACCAGTAGAAGAAGTTGCAAAAACAGTACAAAACGCATTTAGAATGAGAGTAAGAGCAACCAAGGCAAGAAAATTTCCAGGAGATTGCTTAATTACGTTCAAGGACAGAGAGATGAGAAATTTGATACTACAGAAGAATAGAGAGAAAAGATTATATATAGACGGAAATTACATAATCATTTTTAAAGATATTCCAATAAGGCTGTTGAAATGAAGAGATCCATATAAGCCACTGGTGCAGATCCTTAAGAAAAACAAGATTGACTTCAAATGGGAATTTCCAGAGGGAATCTCATTTTTCTACAAAACTAAGAAGCGTAGATTGACAAGCCCAGAAGAAATAGGAAAATTCACGAGAAGATATAAGGAGCTACAAGTGGAAGAAGAAGAGGTCAAAGGTGCAGAAGGAGGAGTAGGATCTTCAGAATCGGGGGAAGAAGAAGAAGAAGAAGAAGAAGAAGAAGCAGAAGCAGCAGCAGCAGCAGCAGCGGCGGCAGTTAGGTCATAAAGAAACTAAACTAAATTTATTTAATTGGAATTCAAGATGGCGTTGAAATTATGGAATTGGAATATTAATGGGATGAATGATAAGAAGAAACAAAATAAAATTGAACAATTCTTAAAAATGAAAAATTTGGACATTATATGCCTACAAGAAACCCACATAGCAAGGAAACATAGGAAAATTTTGATCAATAAAAGACTTGGAAATGAATTTATATCTTCGGACAAAGAGGAAAAAAGGGGGGTTGTTTTATACATTAAAAACAAAATTGAATCCCAACAAATATTTAAAGATGAAGAAGGAAGAATCATAGCAGTCCAGATCAAATGGCAAGGCAAAAATTTAATAATTGTCGGGATCTATGCACCTAATGGAAATAAGACTGATTTCTATAAAGCTCTGGAAGAAAGACTGTTTGAATACATGGATCAGAAAATTATAATAATGGGAGATATGAATGGAGTGGTTTCACTGGAAATGGGTAGATTAAGAGAAGAAACAAAAAAAGAAGGGAAACTACCTAAGACTTTTTTCACAATGACTAAGAATTGTATTTTAATTGATATTTGGAGACTTAGACACCCATTGGAAAAGCAATTTACGTAGTATTCAGAACCGAATCAGTCAATGTCAAGAATCAACCAAATATGGGTTTCGAACGAATTGACTCCAAGAATCCAACAAATTGAAATACAACCTAAAGTAATCTCAGATCACAACCCAATAAAATTGGAACTAAAAGGTTTTGAAGAAAGAACTTTTAGATGAAGAATCAATGATTATCTGTTGGATGAGGAGAAGATCATAGAAAAAGCGCAAAGGAATCTAACCGAATATTTTATGGATAACATCAACAAAGGTACAAAGATGAACATTGTTTGGGACGCAAGCAAAGCAGTCATGAGAGGATTTTTTATTCAGCAGAATTCATTGAAGAATAAAAATAGAGGAAAAGGGAAAAAAGAAATTTTAAAGCAGATTATGGACAATGAGCAAAAATTAATCAAAAAACCCAATAATTTAAAAATCAAGCAAGAAATCAAGATTTTACAAACTCAATTTGCAATGATAATAAACAAAGAAGTAGAATGGAATATTAAAAGATTAAGACAGAAAAACTTTGAATTCGCTAACAAATCAGGGAAATGGCTTGCGTGGCAAATTAAAAAGAGAAAGGAGCAGAATACAATTAACAATATTATTGTAAATGGTGAAGAGACATCTAATCCGAAAGAAATAAGAAAGGGATTCTTGGATTTTTATAGACAACTATATAGAAATAAGGAAAAGAATAATATGAAGAAAATAGAAAGATTTTTAAAAGATTAAAAGGTGCAGAAGATCCTGACAGAACAAAGAGACCAGCTGAACGCCCCAATTGAAATTGACGAGATTAAAGAGGCTATAAAAGAGTTGAAGAGGGGGAAAGGCCCCGGGACCAGATGGATTTACATCAGGCTACTACAAAGAGATGAGAAATGTTTTGATGATACCATTGAAAGAAGTTATGAACAATATTTTAAAAGTAAGAGAAATTCCAGAAACGTGGAAAGAAGCATTCATTACTTTGATCCCAAAACAAGATTCTGATTTAACTCAAGTTAAAAATTATAGGCCTATTTCACTGTTGAACACAGACTATAAAATATTTGCGGGAATTTTAGCGAAGAGAATGAAAAAGATATTGACAAGAATCATCCACAAAGATCAAGCAGGTTTCCTGCCAGGCAGACAAATGAAAGATAATGTAAGAAATATAATTAATATTTTGGAATATCTGACTGCCAGGAATGAGAAACAAGCGATATTAATGTTTGTGGATGCAGAAAAGGCCTTTGATAATATAGCATGGGATTTTATGTTGAAAAATTTGGAATATATGGATGTGGGGAAAGATTTCTTCAACGGAATTAAGGCAATATATACAGAACAGAGAGCTAAACTGATAGTTAATAATGTAATCACGGAAGATATAAAAATATCTAAAGGAACGAGACAGGGTTGTCCGCTCTCGCCATTGTTATTTATAACGGTCCTAGAGGTCTTTTTAAGTACGATCAGACAAAACAGTTCAATAAAAGGGGTGACAGTAGGTCAGAATGAATATAAAGTTAAAGCCTTTGCCGATGATCTGGTAATTACAATTGAAGAACCAATGGAAAGTGTAAAAGTAGTACTTCATGGAACTTTGGAGTGTCAGGCATAGCCCTATTGGCTTTAGCCCAAACGTAGCAGAGTTTTCCTGCACAGCGAAGAAGCTAGTTGCGGCAGTAATGACTAGTCAGCTAGACTCAGAAGAACTATTTACAGGATTTATTAAAAGGAAAAAAAAAACCAGCAGAGTTTCTGCATACAAATAAAAGCAAAATAAACCCTCTCTTTCTCTCTCATAACCATACACAGCACTTCTAACTCCTAACACACCTCACATCAAACTGTGCTAGCAATCCCTAGATAACAGAGTTGAGTGCTGCTCGTTAACCAATCAGAGTGAGTAGTTTCTAGGTCAAGCAGACCTGGGCTTTCTGCCAAGAGTAAATTGACACCAGCTGGAGTTAATTGGTGAAGCTAGAATCTGCAAGTTTCTCACGAGAACCAATTAACTGAAACTGAAACAGAAACTGAACACCCCCTCACAGATTCTGCTGAACAATTAACACCAAATACACCTATGTAGGAGATTATTTTTCCAGCAAACCTAAACCCTTGCACATTCGCTTGTTCTTTATCTTTGCCAATGGTTTAGTTAACACATCTGCTACATTTTCTTCACTTGACACATAAGTACAGGTGATTACATTGTCTTGTACACAGCAACGTACATTTTGGTATTTTACAGAGATATGTTTGGAACGCGATTTGAAACCCTCTGTTTTACTTAAGGTTATACAAGCTTGATTATCAATGTAAACTTGTACTGGTTCTCCACAATTTACATTTAAATCTGCCATCAAATGCTTGAAATAAATCACCTCGTTGCACAATTCACTCAATGCGGCATACTCTGATTCCGTTGATGACACACTTACAACGTCTTGCTTGCGTGACCGCCAGCTGATTAAAGCTCCACCGACCATTATGACTAGCCCTGTGACAGATTTTCTATCTGGCAAATTTCCCCAGTCACTATCACAGTAGCAACTCAACATTTCATCCTCGGAAGAATTTAATTGTAACATATAGCCAATTGTCTGTTTAAGATACCTCAGAACTTGTTTTACCCCTTTCCAGGCATTTAGTGTGGGTTTTGAGACCAATCTACTTAATATGCCTACTGCATAGCTAATATCAGGTCTGGACCACTGTGCTATATACAATAAACTTCCAATTACAGAGTGATATACATCAGGATGTTCAAATTCAGGACTCTCATCTATATGGAGTGTTTTTATGAAACCTGGATCCATAGGCACCGCTGCCCCTTTGCAATCCTGCATCCTGTATGTAGTCAGTAGTTGTTTAACTTTGTTCTGCTGACTAATTAGGCAGCTGCCATCTTGGGCCCAGCACACTTCCAACCCTAGATATGTCCTAACCGGGCCTAAGTCTTTCACTTTGAACTTACTGGACAATTGCTTGGCAAACCTTTTAGTTTGTTTATCTGTTTTACAGGCATACAATACATCATCTACATAAATCAGACAAAACTCTTGATCACTGCCTGTACCACGTACATAAACACAATTGTCAGCTGTACTCTGCTTGAAACCAAATGACACTAAGGCCTCATGGAAACATCTGTTCCAAGATCTTGCAGCCTGTTTGAGACCGTATAGAGCTTTGTTTAATTTCAACACTCTATTGGAACCTGTCTCATAACCAGGCGGTTCGGCTAGATACAGGTCTTCTGATATTGGTGCATGTAAATATGCAGTCTGGATATCAAAATGGTTTAACAGGAGTTTTCTCTTTGCTCCAAGCGTTAAAATCAGCCTTACACTGTCCCCCTTAGCAGTAGGGGAAAAAGTTTCGTCATAATCTTTTCCAGGCCTCTGAGAGTATCCTTGAGCAACTAAACGAGCTTTGTATTTGTACTCTCCTGTCACCAGAGGTTTAAGTTTGTACACCCACCTGCAGCCTACAATCTTTGCCCCCTCAGGCGCTGCTACTGGTGTAAAAACCTTGTGCTCATTCAGAGAGGACATCTCTTCCTCCATTGCCTGTTTCCAGCGCTCTGCCTCCTCCTTTGGTAACTTTAACACCTCCTGAAAACTCTTGGGTTCTGCAATTACACTAAACACATTTGCAGTATCTGGGGAAAAACGCACCGGAGGCACTCCTTTGTTTTGTCTTTTAGATCTTCTGGGAGAAAATTTTTCTTCTGACCCACTTTCCTCCTCAGAACTACGACCTCTCTTTTGTTGCTTAGCAACTGGTCTTTGGCTAACTCCACTTTCTTGAGAGCTCTTATCTGAACTTTCCTCCCCCTCAGACTCTGATTCTCTTGGTCTACCTTCAGAGTCATGGAGCTCCTGGGAAGGTTCAAACCAAACCTCAGTATTGGCATGTAGTCTCTCCCAGCCACTATGTTCACAAAAACTGGCATTCCTGGAGATCACAATGCCATTTGTCCCTTCAGCAAAGCGGAAACCTTTTCCCAGCTCCTGGTAACCCACAAACACTAATTGTTTGGTCTTAGGATCTCCCTTTTTCCTCATTTGTTTCGGAATTAATACCCAGGCTTTTGATCCAAACACATGCAAATGGTCAATTTTAGGTTTTTTCTGAAACAATTTAAAGTACGGGGTTGTACCTATTGTTTGATGGAAGAGCCTGTTTTGGAGATAACACGCGGTGAGCATGCTCTCCCCCCAATAAGACATGGGCAAATCAGCATCATCAAGCATGGCAAACATCATATCTTGTAAAGATCTGTTTTTTCGCTCTGCAACACCATTCTCCTCTGGGGAAAAAACGTTCGTTTTTCTATGCCCAATGCCACGCTTTTGTAACCAATCTTTAAAGGCATTTGACATAAATTCGCCACCTCTGTCCGTCTGAATCCTTTTGAGTTTAACAGACAGAAATCTTTCCGCAGATGCCACCCAGCCTTTAAACTTAGTGAACACGTCACCCTTATTTTTCATGGGAAAAACCCAGGAATAACGCGTGGCGTCATCCACAATTGTTAGTGAAAAACGCGATCCACCCCTGCTTACAGCAAATGGACCAATTACGTCCATGTGAACCAGCTGTAGCGGTGACTCACTAACTCTGTCACTTCTGGGGTAAGAGACTCTGTGGGTTTTAACCTTTTTACAAACATTACAATCAAGGTACTTGTTACAACTCTTTAAATTACCCCCATCAGCCAATTCAGACATTTTTAGTACACTTTTCCAGCAAGCATGCCCCATTTTCCTATGCAATAAGTGCACACAGTTGTCATGTATAGCTTTGTTATCAGGCTGAGATTTACTGACTACTGCTGCAACTTGAGATCCTGCTTTAAGCCAAAACAAGCCTCCCTCTGACTTAGCAGTGCCTAAAATCTCACCAGCCTTCTTAATAATGCAACTGTCTCCTTCAAAATACACTTTAAACCCAGCTTTCAGCAAACAATCTACAGACATCAGATTGCTCCTTAATGACGGCACACAAAGTACATTTTGCAGGCATTCACGAAGACAAGGAACATAAACTGCACCCCCCGAAATCACTTCGGAAGTACTTCCGTCTGCTAGAGCCACCTGGCTGCGCTGTGCTGAGTTCTTGGAAACAAACAATTCATCTGAATTCACGATGTGGCGAGATGCTCCCGAATCGACCACCCAGACCGCTTGTTTCTCATCAGCAATCTTGACCTCGCCGGTCACCAGTTGAGCCGACTGTTTTCGTTTGAAGAATTTCTTTTTACGCTGCTGCTGCTGCTGATCTCGTCTCTGCTCCTGCACCGGCAACTGAGACTTGACCAACTCCGGACATTGTCGTTTTAGATGCGCTGAAGACCCACATCGGAAACAACGCCTAACAGCAAACGCTGACTCCTCACCAGTACGTTGCTCTTGCTTCACCTCTGGCACGGCATGAGAACTCCTTCCAAACCGCCCACCTGTAGAAGCCTCTGCAGCCACCGACCTTTCTTGCCTCTTCTGCCATTCTTCAATCAAACGCCCAGTAACGTAACTGACTGATAAATCACGCTCCTGCATGCCTTCTAGAGACAAAACTAAATTATCCCAGCTTTCCGGGAGAGAACTCAAAATAATAGCCACCTTCTCCTGCTGGTCTAATGCACAGTCTCTTTCCTGTAGCGCAACAAACTTTAACTGTAAACTGTGTAGGTGTTCTTGCATTGTAACCCCAGGCTGTAACATTGCCTTGTACAATGCCTTGCGAATGAACAGCTTGGAAACCGCTGTCTCACGCACATGGAGTTCTTTAAGTGCTTGCCACACACCTCTAGCTGTCTTGATTCCCCTCACATACGGCAACTGGGAATCTTCCAGCCCCAAGACAATTGTGGCCCTTGCTCTTTGGTCTTTATCGAGGTCTTCATCATCAGGCTTCGTAGGAAACTTACTCACCACTTGCCAGAGACGATCCCTCTGCAGCACTGCCTGCATGCGTTCCGACCACAGCAAGTAATTGGAGTCATTCAGACGCTCAAAAGCCATCTGAACTGGTTGTGAGGCCATCTTGAGAGCGATGTCCCTGGAACCCGGAACCAGCTACTCACGACCACCGAGAGAGAAAACAGGAACCACAGCACCCAGCACTCACACGCTGCAGCTGTTGTCCTTGTGTCCGCTGCGTCACCAGCTCACCACGGTCAGGAACCAGCCAGAGAACAACAACTTCTGGAACTACTGGAACCAACGCCGTTGATGCTGACACCACCGCAACTCAGGCTGGCAGCACAATGCCCATAACCTCATGGAACTTTGGAGTGTCAGGCATAGCCCTATTGGCTTTAGCCCAAACGTAGCAGAGTTTTCCTGCACAGCGAAGAAGCTAGTTGCGGCAGTAATGACTAGTCAGCTAGACTCAGAAGAACTATTTACAGGATTTATTAAAAGGAAAAAAAAAACCAGCAGAGTTTCTGCATACAAATAAAAGCAAAATAAACCCTCTCTTTCTCTCTCATAACCATACACAGCACTTCTAACTCCTAACACACCTCACATCAAACTGTGCTAGCAATCCCTAGATAACAGAGTTGAGTGCTGCTCGTTAACCAATCAGAGTGAGTAGTTTCTAGGTCAAGCAGACCTGGGCTTTCTGCCAAGAGTAAATTGACACCAGCTGGAGTTAATTGGTGAAGCTAGAATCTGCAAGTTTCTCACGAGAACCAATTAACTGAAACTGAAACAGAAACTGAACAGTACTGGAGGAGATTGAACAATTTGGAAAAGTGGCCAGGTTTAGACTGAATAAGAAAAAAACAAAAATAATGGCTAAAAATATGGAGCAAAATACGATAGAAACAATGCAACAATTGACAGAGATAGAGGTGGTGAAAAAGGTAAAATACTTGGGAATTTGGTTAACTCTTAAAAATATTGACCTGTTCCAGAACAATTATATACCGGTTTGGAAAGGAATAAGGAACGACCTGGAGGTGTGGGGTAGAATGGAACTGTCCTTTTGGGGCAGAATTTCTACGATAAAGATGAGCGTGCTTCCAAAGATGTTATTTCTATTTCAGACTATCCCCATTATAAAGGGGGGTAGGGATTTTCAAAGAATGGCAAAGAGTGATTTCAAGGTATATCTGGCAGGGGGAAAGCCAAGAATAAAATATAAGTTACTAACATATGCAAAAGAAAGAGGAGGCTTTGCCCTGCCAGATATGAAATTGTTGTTGGGAAACTGCCAGGGAGATAACGTCCATCATGGCCCCCAAGCCGGAGTTCTGGACGACCATCGGCCTCCCGTAGTCACGCAGATCCAACAGTTAGGGGCACAAAGCCTTTGGAAATTCCTAGCCACATTCCTAGGCTGGTGCACCCTCTTTCAGCAGAAAGCACAGTCAAAAGCTTGCACCGCAGAAGAGCAGAAAAGCATATTTACAGACTTTATTTAGAACATGAACAGAACAAAAGAAAACACATCCATTCTCAGTCAGCGTCTCTGACCGTCTGAAATCGAAAGGAAACAACAGCAGAACAAAAACATCCTGTCAACAGGACATGCAACCTTAAGTTGCTCTTTGTTAACAACCTTAGACAACAGATCAGCAGGAATTTCATTTCCTGCCATGTAGGACACCCGAATCAGTCCTTTCTGAATACACTCTCTTGCACGATGTAGCTTAATCTGCAAGTACTTGGTTCTCTGCTTGCAACTCTCGGAGTTCAGCAAAGCCAAACACGATCTATTGTCTTGATACACTTGTACAGGACATTTCACAGACACCCTGATGTCCTTAAACAGTTGCATCAACCATTCACAATCCATGAGTGAAAATGACAGAGCATTGAGTTCTGCTTCACAGGAACTTAGGCTCACTGTTGTTTGCTTTTTGCACAACCAGTCAAACAGGCAGTGGTTGTACATGTAGCATACTCCAGAAGTGCTTGTACCATCCGTGGTGTCACTTCCAAAACTTGCATCAGCAAAGATTTCAAGACCTCCAGTCTTCTGACTGGTGAACCTTAGCCTGTAGTGCATAGTCCCTTTCAAATAGCGGGCTATGCGCTTCAGAGCTTTCCAATCCTGAACCGTAGGATTGTTGGCATGTCTGCTAAGCAGATTACAGCTTACAGCTATGTCAGGTCTTGAACATCTGGCAATGAAATTCAGCTTGCCTAGAATGCATCTGTACAGCGTTGTGTCAGAAAACGCTTCAGCAGTACTGTCTACCTGGTAACCTGTCACCATCGGTGTGTCTGCTGGGTTTGCATCAACCAAATTCAACCTGGTTAATACATCAGCAATTTTCTGTGTTTGGTGTACCAGAAAATTACCTGCTTGGTCCTTCTCTACCTGCAGAGAAAGATAGTTGGATACCTCACCAAGATCCTTCATGTCAAAGTGCTCCTTCAGCTGAGCTAGGGTGCTTTGGTAAAAAGCCTGATTCTTCCAAAACATCAGAAGATCATCAACAAAACATAAACAATACAGTTTGTTTTGTCCCTCCTCTTTGACAAACACACATGGATCAGCTTTGCCCTGGTGAAAACCTAGAGAAAGCAATGTCTCAGTGAGTTTTGTGTTCCAACACCTGGCACTCTGCTTAAGACCATATAAGGATTTCCGCAGTTTACAGACCATTCCCTTCTGTATCTGCACCCCATCAGGTGGAAGCATGAACAGCTCCTCCCCCAAAATCCCGTACAAAAAAGCTGTATTAATGTCGTGGTGGGAAACATGCAGTTTCTCCTCCGCAGCGACCTTGAGCATCAGCCGAATGCTCTCATATTTGACTGTGGGTGAGTAGGTCTCGTGGTAATCCTGTCCTGGTACCTGTGAAAAACCTCTGGCAACCAATCTGGCTTTGTGTCTGACTACCTTGCCATTCTGGTCTGTCTTGGCCTTGAAGACCCATTTGCTGCCAACCAGTCTCATTCCTGGGACTACCGGTACCAGTTCCCAAGTTTGGTTCCTGTTCAAGGAATCAACTTCAGCCTTCATGGCATTAAGCCAAGGCTCAGCATCTTTAGAGGTTAACTCCTGAACCTCTTTGAAGCTTGAAGGTTCCCATACCTTCTCTGAGCTACTAAGAACAGCAGTTGCTGTCTCAGCAAACTCATCAGCATACCTCTTTGGAGGTCTGCCCTTGGTCGCCCTTTCAGACCTACGTACTAGACGCAAGTCTTCTGGACTCATCTCCTCTTTCTTAGGAGAAAAATGACCAATGGTGAACAGTGGTTCTTCCAGTTCATTGTCAGACGCATCAGATGGTCTGACTGAGGCCTGTGCGCTCTTGTAGTCTGCTGTGTCATCACTGTCACTGACATCAGCAGCAGCAGCAGCGCCGCCCACTGAACTGGAATCCGAACTCTGATCATCATCATCATCATCATCATCATCCTCATCAGCAGCAGCAGTATCAGCTTTAGCTGCTTGCTTGACATCACCTTCATCCTCCTCTGGGTAACTTTGGAAAATTCCCACATTTTCCCCCCACTTAGGATTGTACTCAACACTCCTTGTGAACTTAATGGACTTAGAGTTAGTCATCCATACCCTGTATGCACCCTTTTCGTACCCCATGAACAAACCATGTGCCCCACGCTTCCCAAGCTTGTTGGTTTGTTGTGTGCGTACCCACATGTCAGAACCAAATATTTTCATGTGTTTGGTGTTGGGTTTCTTGCCAAATATCTTCTCATAGGGGGTACAACCAATGGGTGATGACAATCTGCGATTAAAGGAATAAACCAAATTCCCCAAAGCTTCCCCCCAAAACTTATCAGGGAGATTGGCATCATGCAACAAGGTTTTTATTCCTTGCAGCAATGTCTGATTTGCTCTCTCCGCAAGTCCATTCATCCATGGCGATCTGGGCGTTGACATGTCATGCTGGATTCCCTTCTCAGTCAGGAAAGCTTCAAACTGCTGAGAAGTAAACTCCCCGCCCCGATCAGTAAACAAGCAAGAAATACGTTTACCGTGCACATTTTCCAACCAAGCACAGAATTCCCTAAACTTCGGAAACGCTTGCGATTTCTGTTCGAGCAAATACACATGAATGTACCTGGAAAAAGAATCAATCAGAATCATGAAGTACCTTGCTCCTCCTAAAGAGGGCGCAAGTGGCCCAACCAGGTCTGCGTGCACTAGCTGGTAGGGTTTGGAAGCCTGCCTGCTAGACTCCTTGCCTTTTGGAGCAACCTTCACCTTGTTCTCTGCACAAGATACACATTTCATGTGAAATTTACAGGGTTTGATGTTCAAACCTTCAACCACCTCTGGCATCTTGGCCAGTGCCTTCCAAGAGAGGTGACAAAACCTTCGATGTGCATCGTGAATGCAACCTGCATGAAGAACTTTGTTTTTTTTTTTAATAAATTTTTATTGGTTTTACAGCATTTTTTAAAAAGAACAAACAAACACAAAACAAAACAAACATACAAAATACTTTCAAAGATATTTTCATAAACCTCTTTTCTTGGACTTCCCCATACCCCCCCTCTCTGCATCCCAGTGTCCATATTTGAACTAGCAACTCCCAGTTGTTACTTTCTAATCTCTGTCATCTTAGTCCTCCTTTATTATCTAACCTTGTATCCCTGTACCCTGTTACTTCTAGCAACCACAACATTTTAACATTCGTTGAGTTTGTAGTAGTCCTTAAGATAGCTCTTAAATTTTTTCCATTCTTCTTCCACCATCTCTTTACGTTGGTCACGGATTCTGCCTGTCATCTCAGCCAGTGTCATATAGTCCATCACTTTCATCTGCCATTCTTCCAGAGTAGGTAAATCTTGTGTCTTCCAATACTTTGCGATGAGTATTCTTGCTGCTGTTGTGGCATACATAAAGAAATTTCTATCTTTCTTTGTCACCAATTGGCCGACAATGCCCAAGAGAAAGGCCTCTGGTTTTTTGGAAAATGTACATTTAAGTACCTTTTTCATTTCATTATAGATCATTTCCCAGAAGGCCTTTATCTTCGGGCATGTCCACCAAAGGTGGTAAAAAGTACCTTCAGTCTCTTTACATTTCCAACATTTATTATCGGGCAAATGATAGATTTTTGCCAGCTTGACTGGGGTCATGTACCACCTGTATACCATTTTCATAATGTTTTCCTTTAAGGCATTACATGCCGTAAATTTGATACCGGTGTTCCATAACCATTCCCAGTCATCTGACATAATGTTGTGTCCAACATCCTGCGCCCACTTAATCATAGCAGATTTAACTGTTTCATCCTGTGTGTTCCATTTCAACAGCAAGTTATACATTCTAGATAAATTCTTAGTATTGGGTTCTAGCAATTCGGTCTCTAGTTTTGATTTCTCCACTTGGAAACCGATTTTCCTATCCTGTTTAAAAATTTCCATTATTTGGCGATATTGAAACCAATTTTCTACTTTGTGCTTCAATTTCTCCTGACTTTGTAGTTTAACCTTGTCTCCATCCTGTTCTAAAATTTCCCAATACTTCGGCCATCCGACCTCCATATTGAGTTTCTTCACTGCTTTAGCCTCCACTGGTGACACCCATCTAGGGGTTTTATTTTCCAATAAGTCTTTGTATCTTATCCAGACATTAAATAATGCTTTTCTAACAATGTGATTTTTAAAGGTACTGTTGACCTTGTCATACCAAAGATATGCATGCCAACCAAAAGCATTATTGAAGCCTTCCAGATCCAAGATGTCTGTATTCTCGAGGAGCATCCATTCTTTCAGCCAGCAAAACGCTGCTGCCTCATAGTATAATTTTAGGTCCGGCAGGGCAAAACCCCCTCTTTCTTTAGCGTCAGTCAGTATTTTGAATTTAATTCGGGGCTTTTTGCCCTGCCAGACAAATTTCGAAATGTCTTTGTGCCACCTCTTAAAACATTCCGTCTTATCAAGAATCTGCAAGGTCTGAAACAAAAATAACATTCTAGGCAATACATTCATTTTAATTACTGCAATTCGGCCTAACATTGACAGTTTCAGATTTGACCATATTTCTAGATCTTTTTTAATCTCTGACCAACATTTTTCATAATTGTCCTTATACAAATTAACATTCTTAGGTGTTAAATAAACCCCTAGGTATTTGACTTTCTTAACCACTGTCAAACCTGTTTCCTCCTGAAACTTCTCCTTTTCCATATCTGTTAGGTTTTTCCCTAAGACTTTAGTTTTTTGCTTATTCAACTTAAATCCAGCCACCTGGCCAAATTGTTGAATTATTTCTAAAACCCTTTTCGTACTAGTGTTTGGCTCTTGCAAAGTCAATACTAGGTCATCTGCATACGCTCTTAACTTGTAGTGTTTAGCTCCGACCTGCACACCTTTGACCTGCTGGTCATTTCTTATCATATTCAGCAACACCTCCAGAACCGAAATGAAAAGTAATGGGGAAATTGGGCACCCCTGCCGAGTTCCTTTTTCTATCTTAAGTTCCTCAGTCACAACATTATTTACAATCAGCTTAGCTTTTTGTTCGGAATATATTGCAGCCATACCATTCTCAAAACCCTGGCCTACCCCCATCCCATGAAGATTCTTCCTCATAAAACTCCAAGAGATATTATCAAAGGCTTTCTCCGCGTCCACAAAGATCAATACTGCTTTAGTGTTTATATTCACCTCCAGCTTTTCCAAAATGTCTATTACATTCCTTACATTGTCCGCTAGGTGTCTTTTAGGGAGAAAGCCTGCTTGGTCTTTATGAATCTTCTCCATCAAAACTCTTTTAAATCTTTTTGCCAAAATGTCTGCAAAAATTTTGTAATCCACATTAAGGAGTGATATCGGGCGGTAGTTCTTGAGTTGGGTCTTTTCAGTCTCTGACTTTGGTATGAGTGAGATATATGCCTCTTTCCACGATTCAGGTGCCCTTTTTCCTTCAAGGATCTCATTACAAACTTCTCTTAATGGTTGAATCAACCATTCCTTCAACGATTTGTAGTATCTAGAAGTCAGTCCATCTGGTCCCGGAGATTTGCCCAATTGCATATTCTGAATGGCAGCCTCTACCTCTTGTTCTGAGATTCTCTGGTTCAAGTCCATCTTACTTTGCTGAGAGATATTTTGTAATCCATATCTTCCAAGGAATTTGTCTATATCTTCTTCATTTTGCGGGCCTTGGGTGTAAAGTTTTTTAAAGTAACTTAGAAAGCAATTTCTAATTTCATTAGGTTTAGATATACTCTTTCCATCAACCTCTAGGCTTGTAACTGTATTTAGTTTCTGCCTTTTCTTCAATTGCCATGCCAAAAGTTTACCGCATTTATTTGCTGATTCAAAAGTCTTTTGTTTCATTTGCTTTGTCTTCCATTCAATCTCTTGGTTCATCAATTCCATATATTGAGTTTGATATAACTTAATCTCTCTTAAAATGTCCTGAGACTTTGGTTTTGTTCTTAATTTCCTCTCTCCTTCCTTTATCATTTCCAAGATCTTCTCTTTTTTCTCATTTTGTTTTTTCCTCTTTATTGAATTTTGTTGAATCAAAAATCCTCTCATAACAGCTTTACTTGCGTCCCAGATCACTCTTTTCTCCACGTCAGTCCTCAAATTTATTTCAAAATAGTCTTTTAAGGTCTTTTGGGCCTTCGTGAGAATCTCCTTATCTCGAAAGAGGGTGTCATTCATTCTCCATCTAAATTGACCGGTTATTGTGAGTTTCATCTCCATCTTCACGGCGTTATGGTCGGAGCAAGTTTTTGGGCAGATTTCCACTTTCTTAATCTTTGGAGCCAGTCCACTAGTAACCCAGATTTGGTCAATTCTGGTCCAGGTCATCATTGCTTGGGAGAAGAAGGTTCCCTCTCTCTCCAGAGGGTTCCTTGTTCTCCAAATGTCTATCAAGTCCATGTTTTCTGTCATTTCGAAAAAAGTCTTGGGGAGTCTCCCTTCTTTAGTGACTGTTAGTCTTTGTGCCTTGTCCATATTAGTGGAGACCACGCCATTCATGTCTCCCATGATTATCATATTATAATCCAGATAGTCCGTCAAAGTTTCATGAAGTCCCTTAAAGAAGTCAGATTTGCCTTCATTTGGTGCATAAATTCCAACAACTAAAAGTTTTTCTCCTTGTACTTGTATCTCCACAGCCAGATATCTCCCTTGTTCATCTTTAAATATCATTTTTGGAGCCCATTTCTCCTTCACATATATTACCACTCCCCTCTTCTTAACTTTGTCTGATGAGACAAATTCTTGTCCTAACCTTTTATTTGTGAGTAATCTCCTGTGGGCTCTAGTTATGTGAGTTTCTTGTAAACATATCAAATCCAATTGTTCTCTGTTCAAAATGTGAAATACTTGTCTTCTCTTCAAAGGCCCATTCAGTCCATTACAATTCCAACTAAGGAATTGCAGAGCCATCTTGTTATTTTCTTAAGGCTCCTCCAACAGCTCCAAGTTGTTGCTCTTCTTCTGACGGTGGTGGTTTTTGTCCAAACGAGAGATTCAGAATATCCAGTGCTCTCCTCTGTTCTGCAAGTACGTCCACAGTCCCCTTCTGTAGGTCCTCCTGATATCTTGCCAGAAATTTGTCTTTATCTTGAATTGTCTTTATTTTCACTTTCTTTGCCTTGTAGTCGAATGACAGTCCTTGTGGGAATTCCCACCTGAAACGGATCTGATTTTTCTTTAACAAAAGCACCAAATCCTTGTAGAAGTTTCTTAAGTCCAAGATATATTTTGGTATGTCTTTAAAGATCTGTACTGCTGAATTTCCAATTTGGAGGGCTTTTCCAAAGTGTAGTCCTAAAATTTTATCTCTTTCCTCCTTAGATCTGAGTGTGATCAAACAATCTCTTGGTGTCTTTCTATCTTGCTTTTTGCCGAGTCTAAAGGCAGTTGTGATTTTAAAATCGTCTTCCTCCAGGTCCCAGCAATCCGCAAACTCCCGTGTCAAATATTCCACAAGGTTGTCACTTTCATTCTCCGGAATCAGTCTTAATTTTAAGTTTCTCTCTTTCCTCTGTAACTCCCACAAGGCCAAGGTTGCATCATGCTCATAGACCTTCTTGGCAAGTGGCTCTAATTTCTCCTGCGTCTCTCCAGCTGTGGCTTTGGCCTCTTCGGCAATTTGACGCGTGGTGGCATTTTCCTCGACCAATTTATTTATAGATTCTGTATTCTGGTTTAATCTTGTTGATATTTCTGTTAATTTTTGTGTGTTCTCTGAAGTCTGTTTTGTCAAAGACTCCAGAGTCTGGTTTATCTTAAGCAAAGCTTCTGTCACAGCTTCCATAGAAACGGCTGCTCCTTTGTCCTGTCCTGTTGTTCCAGCTAGTCCGGCTGTTACGCCTAAGATCGAACCTCTTCTCTTTGCTTGTTGCAGCTGCAGCTGTTGCTGTTGTTGTTGCTTGGTCTTGGCTCTTGTAGTTATCTCTTCTTGTGGCCCACTCATGTCAAGGTCAATTCCCACGGGATTTATTCTCCCTTGGAAAATTCCACTGTCTTAGGCCGTGCTGGACTTCACTTTATCCTCTAGAGGGAGCAAATCAAAATGGCCATAGAAGGAAATTTCAAAATACATGAACAAAGGAGACCTTCCAAGATGTAGAAAGAAAGGAGATTAACCCAGTCAAAATCAATGTTACTAAAGTCTTATAGCTTCCAATTGCCACAGTTGCCCAGTATACTGTTTATACTGTTTCTTCTTAAAATGTACAAAAGTCAGGCACTGTGGAAACTTTGTATCAAGGTGTCACTTCACAGGGAAAAGTCAGCTCAATGTACTAAGAAGGCAGACCGTTTCAGACTTTCAAGTAGATGAGATAGCAGAGGTTTTTTCCTTCAAATAAGTCATGCAGTTAATGGTCAAATTCGCCTCCCCTCTGCCCTGCTTGCTAGAGGGGAGATCAAAGGTTTAAATGTCCGGTTTAGCTGATCAAAGGATGAATTTAAACGGATGCAGGTTTAGAGCTCCGTTGCTTTCACTTTCATGCGGTCGGGGGGAGGCAGACTTCCTTTGTTTAAATCTCCCCCGTTTTTAGCCCAATTTTTAAAATTAAGAAAAGTCCCAGTTATTTTTCAGTTCTTACTCACGGGGAATCAGTCCGAATTTCTTTTCAGGAAGGAATCGGCGCTCTCCGCTTATGGCGACGCGGCTTCACTTCGCAGGCTGGGTAGCGACTCTCAGCACCGCGCTCACTCCCGATGTCGATCCGTAGCCTTTAAAAAGGCTCTTTCACGGTACCGGGGGGCGCAAAGGTGCCCACCGAGTCTCCTTGTTCTCAGGCTTCAGCGCCTGGGATTTTAGGGGTCCCCCGCTTGCCGTAGCGGGTAAGACCCGAACTTGCGAAGCAGTCCTTCTCCGGAGCTCGGAGGTAGGACCGCCATTAAGCGCTGGCACCGACCGGAAGTCCTGCATGAAGAACTTTGTTAGTTTGTGCAACACAACAAGAATCAGCCTTAGATTCAACAGCAGTGTCATCATAAGTTATATGGAACAAACCATCCATAAACTTTGCATGCAAATAGTCCTCTTTGCCTTTACTGATGACACAGACACTCCTCTTGAAGGAAATCTGAAAACCACGTCCAGTAAGCTGTGGGACGCTCAACAAGTTGCTTGCAGCTCCTGGAACAAAAAGTACATTACTGATGGTAGTGTGCAGACTTGCAAGTTTCACAGTCCCTTCTCCTGCAATTTGCAACGTCCTTCCATCAGCTAGGTGGATCTCACCTTCCTGAGGCTTGAAGGAGATAAAGAGATGGCGATCCTTCAAAATGTGGTGCGTACAGCCTGAATCAACAACAAAGCTGCCTTTGGCTGTTGGGGCAGTCCTTACAGCAAGCAAACCCTTGTTTTGCAGCTTGCCCCCCTGCTCCTCCTGGCCAGCAGACTTGCCTTTAGCCTTTGGAGAAGCTGTGCCAGCAAGCAAAACCTTGCTTTCCACTGGCGTGGGCTTTTGCAGCTTGCCCCCCTGCTTCTGGTCAGCAGACGTGCCTTTAGCCTTTGGTGAAGCTGTGCCAGCAAACAATGCTTTGTTTTCCCCTTGCGCGGGCTCTTCACCCTCCCTCTGCTCCTGGCCATCTGCAGACGTCTGCGTCTGTTTACCTTTGCCTTTCTGGCCTCTGCAAAGGCGATGGCCTTGGTTCTCACGAGAACCAGAGCTCTCAGCTGCCGACTCCTTGGCTCCCCCTGGAGGCTGGAATGCTGCCTGGGATGACGTGACGGTCAGCTCCCCCTGCAGCTTGCAACCGGCGCCCTCAGCATCCCTACATTCTTTCGCATTCTGGGAAACAGCTAGGACCTCTGATGCAGTCAAACTCTGGGCTGGGATTATTGGCTTGTGAGCTTTCATCAAAGCAGTCCACATCCCACGTGCAGTGGTGTTGCCAGCCAGCGTCTTAATTTCCTCAAGAGATACGGATAAGACTATTACGTCTATCGCTCTCGAATCAGCTGATTTCCATTTCTCTGTCAGAGGAACTGGGGGGGCTTCAGAAATGACATGCCACACCCCAAACTGACGCAGCAAACTCTCACACCATTTTGCCCAGGTTTCATAATTCTGCCCATCCAACTTAGGGCATTCAGCATTTGCCTTTGGGCACTGAGTGGCCTCTGAAGCTTCAAAAGCGTGGAAAAACTCCATTCCAGCTTTTACAATTAGCCGTGAGTCTATTTTAACTCGAGAGACTCCTTATCTTGGCAGCCATTAATCACGAAGCCTTTCTGGCTCGGCTCCCAGGCCAATTAATCTGCCGGAGATCAAAGACTCCTTGCGAGGTAAAACAGAAAAGCGTCCGTCCCTTCCTTTCGCTTTTCCCCCAACATACCTCAAACGCAGTCTGTTGCAGCTTTTACTCTCCTGTAGGTGCTATGAATCTGGGCCCGAAACCTTGTTGTTGGGAAACTGCCAGGGAGATAACGTCCATCATGGCCCCCAAGCCGGAGTTCTGGACGACCATCGGCCTCCCGTAGTCACGCAGATCCAACAGTTAGGGGCACAAAGCCTTTGGAAATTCCTAGCCACATTCCTAGGCTGGTGCATCCTCTTTCAGCAGAAAGCACAGTCAAAAGCTTGCACCGCAGAAGAGCAGAAAAGCATATTTACAGACTTTATTTAGAACATGAACAGAACAAAAGAAAACACGTCCATTCTCAGTCAGCGTCTCTGACCGTCTGAAATCGAAAGGAAACAACAGCAGAACAAAAACATCCTGTCAACAGGACATGCGCAGACTCTGTTACTCCCCAAAGCCTGCTCCCTTTTAAGGTGGAACGGAAATATCCTAACAATTATATTATGAAGCAGCATGCCTATGTTGGTTAAAGGAAAGGATAAAATTAGAAAATAAGGAATTATTAGACTTGGAAGGTTTTGATAACAGATTTGGATGGCACGCATACTTATGGTGTGATAAGAAGAAAGTTCACAAAGGTTTTGGGAACCACATCTTCAGGAATTCATTAATAGAAGTATGGGACAGGTATAAAAATTTATTGGAACTGTCACGGGAATTGGGGTTGCTTGTGTGTAAACCTCTAGCTGTTCCAAACTGCTTAGGGGTTGGTTGTGTCTTTCCCTGACTGAGCAGCCTGGGTGCTGCTGCTGCTCAGTCGCTCGATGAATCCGTGAGTGGGTGTCTCCTAAATTTCCTCCAGCATAAAAGCTCCTTGACAGACAACCTTCGCCTCGCCTCTCTGCGCGTAACCCTTCTGCGCAGAGTGGGCGTGCCCAGAGGTGCCCCTCCACTCTCTTCACTGCCTTCAGTACCAGAGTCTCGGAGCCTATCCTCCGAGATGCTTTCTCCCTCTTCCTTCTTCCTGATGTCACCTGGACATTCTTCCCCAGATGACATTCTCTCTCTACCCTTACTCGTTCCTTCTTCTGCAGAATCGGGAAGCCCCGCCTCTCCCCTCTGCTCCGATGTCAGTTCCCTGACAGGAACCAAGAGTACCACACTGGTTATCTCCGTTGGAGGTTATGAGTGTAAAAAAAATTAATATGAGAAGTAAATGGATTACATATGGTGAAATGGTAACCAAAGAAAGAGGAAACTGGAAATTCAATCCATACGAACAAGTGAAAGAGTATGTATATGATTGGTTGCATTATTTTCAAGTAAATGAAAGGTTTAAAAAAGATATAAAAGAAAGTGGTTATGGAGAAAAAGATTCAAAGTTTCAAGCAGATATAATAAATAATGAATGTAAAATTTTGTCAAAAATGTATAAGATATTATTGGAATGGTATATGGAAGATTAAGAGGTTAAATCGGTAATGATACAATGGGCCAAAGACTTTGGGTATAATATTCAATTTGATGATTGGAAAAAATTGTGGAAAGAAAATCTAAAATTTACTGCATGCATGGTATTGAAGGAAAATGTGATGAAAATGTTTTATAGATGGTACATCACACCAGTAAAATTATCAAAAATGTATAAGACATGTAATAAGTGTTGGAAATGTAAAGAAAAAAAAGGAACGTTTTATCATATGTGGTGGGAATGTAAGAAAGTGAAGAGTTTCTGGGAAGCGATATATAATGAATTGAAGAAGATGTTAAAATATACCTTTGTAAAGAAACCAGAAGCTTTTCTTTTAGGGATTATAGGAAAAGAAATAAGAAGAAAGGATTGTAAACTTTTTCAGTATGCAGTTACAGCAGCAAGAATTTTATTGGCCCAGAAATGGAAACAAGAGGAAATACCGACGATACAAGAATGGAGAATGAAACTGACAGACTATTCGGAATTGGACAAATTAACTGGGAAAATTAGATATGTGAGAAACCAAAAATTTACCTAAGACTGGGAAAAGTTTGTAGAGTATCTGAAAAATGTGTGTGATGTGCAAACAACACTAGTGGGGTTTCAAGAAGCACTGTAAAAGTTAAGATGTATTGTCAAAAAGAAATAGAAGAGGGAGGGTAGACAAATGGCAATATAATGAAGGGAATGCGTACTGAAGAATAACTATGGATGATTACCAGAGCAGTTGAAGGAAGTCCAAAAGATTTAATTTGTTAAAAATTTTGGATACAATTGTATAATTTTCTTGGAAAATCAATAAAAAATTATTCAAAAAAAAAGAAAAAAGAGAGACTTTCTGCATGAAAAGCAGAGCTATGGCCCTTCCCCCAAGATATCTCAGTTGGTAGAGCAACTCTTAATCTCAGTGTCATGAGTTCGAGCCCCACCTTAGGCATTGCAGGGGGTTCGATTAGTTAACCCTCGTGGTCCCTTCTGACTCTACAGTTGTATTATTCCCCAAAGTTCCCAGCAGAGTTCTAGTCCGGTTACCATTTTAAACATTCTTTTTTTATGCCAGGTCTAAACCTGCAAACATAACAAGTACACCGTGCTAGTGATCCACGCCCCTCCTCTAGCAAAGCTCTGCATTGAAACTCCAAATTGCCCCTCCCTGTCTTGCAGGTGATCTGCCAGTTGCCGTGGTTGCACCAGAATGTGTTCCGCTTCGTGATGGCTTTCCTGCGGGAGCTGCTGAAATACTCTGAGAGCAACAACGTCAGTGCCAACATGCTAGGTAAGGCCTGCCTGTCCTGGCTGGGAGCTGGCCTTCCTCCTGCTCCCGCCTCCTCTCATGCAAATGTTTTCTCTTCCCTGCAGCCACCCTCTTCGCAAGCCTCCTGCTATGGCCTCTGCCCAAAGTTCTGACGAAGCAGAGCCCACAGGAGCGTCAGCGTGCCATCGGCTTCCTCCTGGGCTTCCCGCTGGGGGCGGATGACTACTAAAGGTGCCAAGCGTGACTGCAGACGAAGTTGGGAGGTAAGGGGCAAGGCCCAGCCTCTGTTCTCTGGTGCCTGCCCTTCCCCTTGTGCCATCTTGCCATGTGCCAGCTCCCTTCCCTGTGCTTCGCCTTTTCCACCTTTTTCTCTTGACTCCTGACACGGTTGCACACTTGGTTTTCCACATGGTTCCAGGGCATTGGCAGGTTAAGGGTGCTTTGGGGAGGACCTTGTTGGAGGACAGTCATTCCCCTGCCCATCCTACCACCACTGCTGCTCTCAGTCCCTGTGCAGTAGTCCACGCTCTCCCCTTCTGCTGCAGCTGAGCATGTGCTACTCTTGGTGGGTACAAGGCATAAGGATTCCTAGCCTGTCCTGGGATTGCAGGACCTCTTTCTCTGCCCCCCCAGCCTTGATGCTCATCAAGAAGGGGCAGGGCAGCCACTGTGGCCCACGTACTCCTTAGCCTGCTCTGTATAGTTCAGATATCTGCCCCCATTCTGGCAAGTAGAGTTCTAGGGTGTTAATTCTTAATGAAACACTGTTGTTGTTGTTGTTTAGTCGTTTAGTCGTGTCTGACTCTTCGTGACCCCATGGACCAGAGCACGCCAGGCACTCCTGTCTTCCACTGCCTCCCGCAGTTTGGTCAAACTCATGCTGGTAGCTTCAAGAACACTGTCCAACCGTCTCGTCCTTTGTCGTCCCCTTCTCCTTGCGCCCTCCATCTTTCCCATCTTTCCCAGCATCAGGGTCTTTTCCAGGGAGTCTTCTCTTCTCATGAGGTGTCCAAAGTATTGGAGCCTCAGCTTCAGGATCTGTCCTTCCAGTGAGCACTCAGGGCTGATTTCCTTCAGAATGGAGAGGTTTGATCTTCTTGCAGTCCATGGGACTCTCAAGAGTCTCCTCCAGCACCATAATTCAAAAGCATCAATTCTTCTAATCTCCATTTAGCTGCATTCAAAGGTGAACTTACCTAATTCGCAATTCTTGGAAAGGGTTGCATGACATCTGGCTGAATACTTTTTGTGCTAAAAGTTGAAGCTATGCTGGTGTGTGTGTGGGTGTGTCCGTCCGTCCGTCCGTCTATGTGTATGCAACATTCCACCCCCTCCAAAGCATCCTAAGAACCTTAGTTTTCCTTTCACAGTGCTACAATTCCCAGCACCCTTTAAAAAACCATTGTTCCCAGGACTTTTTGGGTGTGGGTGGGAGGAGATGTGCTTTACATGTGTGGTGTGCCGGCATCTCCCAGCACATGTGTGTGGGGATTCAAGACTAACTCTTATGCTTTTCTGTATGCAGCAGAAATTGTCGCAGTGAAAAAATTAAATATGAAAGAAAATTGGGCTACCTATAAAACTGTATTAAAGGAAGAAAACGGGGAATTGGAATTAAAGGACTACACAGAAATTAAAGCTCATATTAGTGATTGGTTCCAATATATTCAAATTAAGTATAGATTAGCAAAAGACAAAAAGTTAGGATTTGAAAAAGAAATATCAAAATTCGATAATTATTTAATACAAGAAAAATCAAAAAATATATCTAAATTGTATAATCTGATTTTAGAGTGGGAAACAAAGGATGAATTGGTTAAAGCATCAATGATTAAATGGGCGCAAGATATTGGGAAAAATATTATGTTTGAACAATGGGAAAAATTGTGGAAAGAAGATATGAAATTCACCATGTGTTATATACTGAAAGAAAATTACCTTAAAATGCAACATAGATGGTATTTAACACCTGAAAGAACAGCAAAAATGAATAAAAACTGTAGCGATAACTGCTGGCGATGCAACACGGGAAAAGGTACTATGATACATATATGGTGGAATTGTTTAAACATCAAACAATTTTGGGAAATAATATATAATGAAATGAAAAAAATGTTTAGATACTCATTTAGGAAAACACCAGAAGGTTTTCTATTGGGAATAGTACCAGGAAGCCTAAAGGAAGAAGATAAGACCTTATATTTATACGCAACAGTAGCAGCAAGGCTATTGATTGCGAAAAACTGGAAAAGTGGTATAATACCGACAAAAACAGAGTGGCTTGCCAAATTATTGGAGTATTACAATATATCCAAAACAATGGAAGAAATTGGAAGGATTTCAAAAGAAAAGATAGATAGATAGGGACTGGAAGGTGTCTAAAAGATACTTGCAAAATCATATAGAAAAATCAGAACTCCTATTAGAATAAACAAGTTCCGTTTCAAATACTGAAATATCAAATAAGATGGAAAACAATGTGTAATAGAAAAAGAAGTATGAAATTAGGGTAAAGGTGTGTGAAAGAAAGTAATAGAAGTGGAAAGAAATTGTAAGTGAGTAGATTGGAAGTCAAACACAAAGGAGGGGTGAAGGGTTGGTGGATGGTGATGGGGAAAGGAACTATTTGTGGGATTGAGTGTAAGCATGTTTGAACATTTTTAAGGATTGTATGAAATGTATGTTTGTATGCTTGTATATGTGTATTAATGATGAATTTAAATTAAATAAATAAATAATTTTTTTTAATAAAAAAACAACTCTTATGCTTTTCTTACTTAGACCAGCTTGACGTTGAACGAGAGGTTCTCTGGGTTGAGGAACACACACCATTTCACAGCGAAGCAGAACAAGGGCCGAATGGTCACTCTGCCATTGCCATTGCATTTGGTGAAGTCAGACTGGCTTTGCAAAGGAGCTTGCCCCTGAAGCCACTTGGTTGCCTGCCTGTGGCTGGTTGGCGGCTTGGCATCACCAAAACACAAAGAGACAGCCCCATGCAACCTCACACCCAAAGATTTCTGCCCATGCTTCAGACATGCAGCCCTAAGTGCAGCTCTGACTCCCACTCTAGGCCCCTCTGCCCCAGTCTTCCTCCTGATGTAGGCTACAGGATCTGGGAAGTCTGATCTAGCTTTGAGGTGTGGTTCCATATGGCTGTTAGTACTGTTGTGTTTTTGCCAGAGAGCCACGTGGTAAGGAAGGTCTCAAAGCACGCTTCCTAGGGGGTGTTGAATGGTTACTTTAAATGTAAAGGTTCATCATTGTTCCACTCAATGTGTATGTCTTTAAGGGGCCAGAGCAAGGGCCAGAGCAAAATAACGAGACCCAGCTTTACAGCTGTGAAACATAGCAGGTGCTGCTGAGTTGTATTGATTAAGCTGTGTCAGCAATTGGGTGTAGTATATAAGGAGTAGCACCTAGCTCTCCCATTACCCTGGGGGGTGGGTTGGTGGTTGGGTCTGGTTTGTTGTTGATGTATTTAGTGTAAAAGGAGTTTTTGTTTTTGTTATTAAAACTTTGTTTAAGTTATTTTTGAGTCCCTTTTTAATGCATGGTCTCCCCAGCAAGCTCTCTGCAGCGCTACTAAACTGCAAATAGCCAACATCTTTGGTTATGGGCCCAGCTGCTGAGTGGATGACTGCATATTTTTGGACTTTGAGAAAGGTTTGAAAACTCCTTCTCCTGTTGGTGTAGTTCTGTGGGTCTGGAAGAGTTCCAGAATGGTTGACCGGGTTCCAGAAGCTGAGAAGGCTCTGGTCTTCCCACAGCTGACAGATGAGAACTATAGTTTATGGTCTTTTCGGGTGGAGGCGCTTTTGACCTCTAGAGAAGTATGGACCTATGTAACTGATGACCCTCCTGACCCTGTGACTAATGCTTGGTCAAAAGGAGATGCAAAAGCCAGGGCGATAATTAATTTGGCAGTCAGTGACCAGCAAGTAGTCTATATAAGGAATAAGAAAACTGCCAAAGAAATGTGGGACAGTCTTGCAGCAGTGCATGTTAGAAAAGAGTCAGCGTCTGCATTGACGTTTTTCAAACAGCTGTACCAGACGAAGTTGCAGCCTGGTGGTGATTTGGCAGCACACTTGAGATGTCTGGAGGCAATACGCGGCGAATTAATTCGAAGGGACATGGAGATACCTGATATTCAGTATGTTTTTATCATTCTTTGTTTCCTTAATGAGGACTTTGATGGTATAGCTAGCCAGATATCTGCCATTCCACCAGCACAATTAACTGTGGAAGGGGTAACAGCAAGATTAATGGGTGAGTTGGACAGAAGGGAGGCTTGTGCCATAAGCAATCCTATTTCCAGAAGTAATAAGGAACGCCATATGCAAACTTGTGGTGATACGACTGCATTTAAAGCTGCCAAGCGTTGTTGGTTCGGCAATAAGCAAGGACATTTTGCAAAGGACTGCAGATCCAAAAGAAAGCAAAGTACTCCCAAGTCTGTTTCTGTTCGTCAGTCATGGTCGTCAGCCCAGCAGCCGACATCGTACCGTAAAGACAGAAACGAGCCGCGAACTTTTCATGCTCGGACAACAGATCGTAAAAGATTTTTTTTTAAAAAAAACAACAACATTTTTATTCATTTTCAAAACATTTTTATACATTCAATTCAAATTTTATCACACATTCATCAGTTTTTGACTTCCCTCAGTTTC
Organism: Podarcis bocagei; assembly: GCF_964188305.1. Classification (NCBI taxonomy): domain Eukaryota; kingdom Metazoa; phylum Chordata; class Lepidosauria; order Squamata; family Lacertidae; genus Podarcis; species Podarcis bocagei. Next base: position 5,116,482 of record NC_138131.1, on the reverse strand, counting down.
TCTGCCAATCTTTCGTTTAAATTTATGTTAACACATTTCTAAACTTAATATTGCCTTTAAAAATCACCTCTCCCTTCTTACTCTCTTTTTTACAATATTTCTTAATTTTTCACAGTCTCTTGAAAACCAACAAGCGTTGTCTGTACATCACATATGCTTTTCAGATATTCTGTAAATCTCCCCCAGTTCTCGATGAACTTTTGGTCTCTCTGGTATCAAATCTTCCCTGTTAGTTTGTCCAATTCTGCGTATTCAGTCAATTTTGCTCTCCATTCTTCCACCGTTGGAATTTCTTCCTGCTTCCATCTTTGCGCCAGAAGTATTCTCGCTGCTGTTACTGTGTATTGGAAAAGTTTACAATCTTTCTTATTAATTTCATTACCTACCAATCCTAGTAAGAAGGCCTCCGGTTTCTTAACAAACATATATTTTAACATCTTTTTCAATTCATTGTATATCATTTCCCAGAAGCCTTTCACCCTTTTACACTCCCACCACATGTGATAGAAAGTTCCTTCTTTTTCTTTACATTCCCAACACATATTGCATGTTTTATACATTTTAGCCAGTTTTACTGGCGTTGTATACCATCTGTATACCATTTTCATTATGTTTTCCTTCAACGCAGTACAGGCCATAAATTTTAACCTCTCATTCCATAATTTCATCCAATCATCATATTGTATATTATACCCAAAATCTCTGGCCCAATGTATCATTACCGATTTGACCTCTTCATCTTTTGTATGCCATTCCAGCAACATTTTATACATTTTTGACAAATTTTTATATTCATTAGATCGTAAAAGAATTAAAGGTGCCAAGTGGAATTCTTTTAATGTGGACTCAGGCGCATCCCAGCACGTCTGCAAAAATCGAAGCTTGTTTATTTCTTTCGAAGAGGAAATTGGTAATGTACATTTAGCCAATTCACAAGTCTTGCAGTCGCTTGGCAGGGGTACCGTTAAACTTGACTCTTTAAACATTACAATAGTGAACTGCATTTACTGCCCATCAGTGGACAATTTATTGTCAGTGAGGTGTTTTGCTCATCAAGGCATAACTGTGTGTTTCTTAAAGTCAATGTGTGAGTTTTTCGATGGGAACAAACGTCTATTGTATGCCTGGGACTCTGATGGTTTATATAGACTGTATTTTCACACCTACTCCCAATCGCCTATAAATTGCAGAGCAGCACAGTCAAGCCAGGGGTTGAGGAATGTAAGGCCACATTCCGGGTGTGTCCATGAGGCACACAGAGTTCTAGGGCATCTGAATTCTGCTGATGTAATTAAGACAAAGAATATTGTTAATGGCCTCAACTTAAAACCATGCAAACTCTTTATGCAGTGTCTATCCTGTTGCAAGAATAAAATTAAGGTTGCACGCAAGGGTAGGTGCTCAGATAGGAAAGTAACTGAGCCATTTGAGCGTGTACATTGTGATTTAGTTGGGCCACTCCCACCATCATTAGGAGGTTCTAAGTACTGGCTTACTCTCATAGACCAGTATAGTAGATATTGTTGGACTTATGCAATAGCTGAGAAGTCCCAAGCATTTGAGAAGTACAAGGTTTTTTGCAACTGGGTAAAAACGCACTTTAACAAACCAATTAAGAACCTGTTTTCTGACCGGAGCGGGGAATTTGTTTCTGGGGATTTTGAGAAATTCCTGGAAGCGCAGGGGACTACTCATGAGTTATCTTGCCCCCGAAGTCCCTGGCAAAATGGGCTTGCTGAAGTTGTGCAGCGTGACCTGCAGGCAGGGGTTAAAACTTATCTGCATGATGCTAATCTGCCCAAAGTCTTTTGGGCTGAAGCGCTCAATGCCTTTTGTTATATTAGAAATCACAGTTATCATTCTGGTTTAGATGTCACCCCCTATGAGAAGCTGTTTAAAAAACGCCCTAATCTGAAATACCTACGTATTTGGGATTCAGATGTAATTATGCATTATCCTGCTAAGCAGAAATTGGGTGAGCGTAGTGTTCAGGGAAAATTAATGGGCTACCAGCAGGGGGTGTACAGAATTTACATACCAGCAACTGGCAAATTTCATATTACCCAGAAGCATGATACAAACTATAAATTGGAATGGAGTTGCTGTTTTCCAAGATACTGATGGCATAGATAATACTGAGGAAGAAGAGGAAGCAGCAGCAGCAGCAGCAGCAGCAGCAGCAGCAGCAGCAGCAGCAGGGAATGATAGTGCTTCTGAATTAATGGGAGAAGATGAAAAGCCTGTTGAATCTGATAATTTGTTTGAGGATTTAAAGTCACAGGCACCAGAGGGGAGGTTAGATTCTCTTGAGTTTTCTGACCGTGAGCTTAGCCCACAGGCATCTCTTCAGCCTGACAATGATGATTTACATCCTGAAACTAGTAGTTCACTTAGTCCCATTAAGTCTGAGGAGTCTGACTCTCCTTCCGGACTGAGACGTTCAGATAGAAAGAGGCAGAAGCCACAATGTTTTGCAGATGAACATTTTAATACTGTGTGTGCCAATAAGGCTGTTTTTGAGCCAAAAAGCTACAATGATGTTCGGAATTTACCTAAGCACCAAGCTGTAAATTGGTATAAAGCTATGAACTCTGAGATAGCTTCTTTAAAAAAGCATAACACTTGGTCTCTTGTACCACAAACCCCAGATATGAGACTCATTGATTCAAAATAGGTTTATAGAGTTAAAATGAATGACAAAAATGAAGTTGTAAGGTACAAGGCTAGATTAGTTGCTAGGGGTTTTCAACAAATTCCAGGCGAAGATTATGATTTGTGTTATTCACCAAGTGTAAAATATGAAACAGTTAAGCTTTTGTTAAAAGATGCATCACAACGTGGACATTCTGTTTATCACCTAGATATAAAAACTGCATATTTGTTTGCAGATTTAAAAGAACAAATTTTTATGCCTGTTCCTGAAGGCATAGATGCCGCTGAAGGTTTGGTATGCAAATTAAATAAATCCCTTTATGGTCTGCACCCAAGTGGAAGGAATTGGCACCAAACTTTAGCAAAAGAATTGCTGGATATTGGTTTTTCACAAGGAAAGGCAGACAATTGTGTGTTTATAAAGGAAAGGGCAAACTCTGTAACAAAAATATGTGTGTATGTAGATGACGTGTTAATTTCTACAAAAACTAAACAGGAATATGAACTGGTAGTATCACAGTTACAGAAGAAATTTGATTTGGTGGAATTAGGCATAGCTAAAAATTACTTATCCATGCAAATTGAGAAAGGCAAAAATGGATCTTTTCTGGTTCATCAAACTGCAAAAAATTGATGATCTAGTCGAAATGCTATGTTTAGAAAATGCAAATGGGAAGGAAACGCCTATGGTGTGTGGTTTCACCTTTACAGGTGAAGATAAGCCATTTCCTAACAAAACTTTGTATCGTTCTGCTATAGGCAAGCTAAATTTCATTCAAAGAATCTCAAGACCAGATATAACTTATGCTTTTCACTTTCTGGCAAAATTTGTGGAAAAGCCCACTATGCAATGTTTCTCTGCTCTTAAGAGAGTGGTAATGTACCTTAAACACACCAAACATTATAGGTTGCAATTTACATCAAGTATTTACAAAGGTTTTGAAATTTTCTGCGATGCATCCCATGCAGGGGAACAAAATAATTGCAGGGGTGTGTCTGGTATGGTGTTTTGTTATAACGGTTGTCCATTTGAATGGAAGTCCCAGACACAAACCATTATTTGTCTCTCCACAACAGAGAGTGAATTATATGTGCATGCGTTCAGGCCACTCGTGATGTGGAATGGTATCTGCAAGTATTTGCAGACCTACAGATGCAAGTAACACTACCAGTAAAAGTTTACCTTGATTCCCAGAGTGGACTTGCTATCCTATGTTCAGAAACCAATACGCAGCGTACTAGAGTCTTAAAATTACGTTTACAGTTTGTAAAGAAACTAATTGCTGACAAAATGGTTGTATTTGAATATATTCCAGGTGACAATCAAATTGCGGACATCTTTACAAAAGCACTTCCAAAGGTTACACATGAAAGACATGTACAAAATATGCTTTATGTTTTTGTTCCACAATGATGAACCGCAGGGGAAATGTTGAATGGTTACTTTAAATGTAAAGGTTCATCATTGTTCCACTCGATGTGTATGTCTTTAAGGGGCCAGAGCAAGGGCCAGAGCAAAATAACGAGACCCAGCTTTACAGCTGTGAAACATAGCAGGTGCTGCTGAGTTGTATTGATTAAGCTGTGTCAGCAATTGGGTGTAGTATATAAGGAGCAGCACCTAGCTCTCCCATTACCCTGGGGGATGGGTTGGTGGTTGGGTCTGGTTTGTTGTTGATGTATTTAGTGTAAAAGGAGTTTTTGTTTTTGTTATTAAAACCTTGTTTAAGTTATTTTTGAGTCCCTTTTTAATGCATGGTTTCCCCAGCAAGCTCTCTGCAGCGCTACTAAACTGCAAATAGCCAACAGGGGGTCCTCTTTAATCCTCAGATGTGCCCACAAAGGCATGATCCAGCACCCTCATGCCACAGCTGCCTCTGGAGTGACCCTCCCTTCGGTAAGAGGTATGCCTCACAGCTGAGTGCCTGGTTGTTTGTGTAGGGCAGGGGCAGGGAATCTTGTGGGCTCCCAGATATTGCCAGATCCAATGGCCTTCTGCCTCAGCCAGCATGGCCGACGGTCAGGGGTGATGGAACCCAACAACATCTAGAGGGCCACAGAATTCCCCATCCCTGGTCTAGTGAATTTGAGGTTCTTGGTTTCACTCCTTCTGCCCCCTTTTGCCTGGAAAAGCACTTTGGCAGATTCCTTTGGAGGATTTGGGTGTGGCAAGCTGTAGCAGCGCACTGAATAAAACAACTTTGAGAAGCTGAAACACCGGGCTGCCTTTACCAGTATGTCAGCCTTCTCAGCCTCCTTAAAGAGGGCGTTCAGAAGCACTTCACGTCTGGCCATATCGGATTGTGAGTGGAGAAGATGGCGCAGTCTGGATGAGTCCCTCTGTCTTGCTCTTTGGTCGCTGTGACCGAGCACCATTTTGGGCCGATCAGGATCTATGGGGAAGGGGATCAACCCAGAAGTTGTGGAGGGAATGGGAAGAGAAGCTTGGTCAAGAGACTGGCTCATGTCTGAAGGAGGCCTGAATGCATCCTTGGCGAAGCCCAGGGCAGGGCAGGAAGGCAGCATTGCCCAGCGGGAAGGCATTCGGAGGCAAATCATCAGCAAGGAGCAGAAAATCCCCTCCCGCTCCATCAAGAAGACTGAAGAATCTCTAGTCGGCATTCAGGTGAGTTCAGCATCCCAGGTCTCTGGGGTGTTCCTGTCCATTACAAACCTGACTCGAGGCTCCGTCAACTGAGCCCCTACACTCCTTGCGTACATGAAAGGGGCACAGAAAGGATGGGAGGCAGCCTTTTCCTGGAGCCTTGGGCTGCTCCTGCTACCGTCTTACCTGCAGCAGTTCACTCGCTGGCTGCTGACCCTTTTCCTCCATCACCTGGATGATCCTCTCAAGAGAGGAGAGTTTCCTGCAGAGTCTGGCCAGCTGCTCATCCCTTCTCCCTGCAATCTCCTTCTCCACCTCGTCCACATGATTCAGCAGACACTTTTCTTCTTCTTCCAGGAACTGGCACAGTTGTCTGAACTTCTCCACAGTCTTCAGCCTCTCCGGTTCTGAGGAGGTCGGAGTGAGGAAGATGGTCAGCCTTCGAAGCATCAGCAAGAGAATTATGATTTGAATTGAATTGCTTCCACCCTCTCAGCTCACAAGTCCTCAGACTTCTCCTTGACTGCTTTTCACATAATAAACAACAATGGGAAATAAACTCCATTTAGCTGCATTCAAAGGTGAACTTACCTAATTCACAATTCTTGGAAAAATATGGAGACCAAAACAGCAATCTTTTGAAATTCACACCTCTGAATTTTTCACGGTTGACCCAGCCAGGTAATGTTCACAAAAAATATATTTATGAGGGTATTTATTATTATTTCGGAGCCTTCCTTAAATCCAAATCTTCTAATTTGTAGTTTAATTAGGTCCAAATTTTTTAGTTTTGAGAGCGGAGCGCTGTTCCTTGCAAGCTTGGGGTTTCGCTATTCGGATGCAGCAATGGCTTCCGGATAGCCCGCTATCCCATTCCGCCGTGCTCTTCACCTCCTTTCGGCGGCTACCTGACAGCCGGACGGGCAGCTTTTTGGGCACTGCCGGGAACCTGAGACCCTGGACTCCCTTCAGAGGCTTAATAGGGGGCTACTGCGCCCTGTAGCACCCCCTTTTCTTCCGAAATAGCCGGGATTCCTCTCTCCGGAAAATCCATCGCTTGCGACAGGATCACACTCCACCAGAAGTGTTTTCATGCAGAAAGTCTCAGGTTCCACCCCCAGCATCTCCAAGTAGGGTAGGGAACATCCCTTGTCTGAAATCCTTGAGAGCCACTGCTTGTCAATTTCGACAATACTGAGCTAGATGGCTCAGGGGTCTGATTCAGTATATGGCTGCTTCCTGTGTTGGAAATTGAAGCGAGGTTCACTGAAACAGGTGAGCTATTGTTACAACTCCTTGTCAGAAAGCAAAAAGGCAACATGTGCGCACCCCACCCCCCTCCACAACCGAGAGGAATGGTTATCAAAGGAGACATCAGCAACCTCTGCAGTTAACAAGGCTTCCCAGACCAGACTAACCCTCCTGCCAGTGTGCTGGTTTACTGGCTTTCAGGGATGTTTTAGTGGATTTCCTGTAACTCACGGCAACATTTGGACTAGATGACTTTGGAAATCCCTTCTGATTCTATGCTTCTGTACACACCACAGACCAGCCAGGAAGAGATGGGGCTCTGGGGCCGACCTGGCGACAGAGGTGGCTGTCATGTGAGCACTCAAGGCAGCGCTGATACAGTTCATAGCAAAGGACTGGTTCTGGCACTGCCTCCAGGAAGATGAGCAGAGCTTCGGCCACTGAGTGGTTACTGCCAGCTATTGACAGCCTGGCAAGGAAAGTGTTCTATCCTGTTACCTGCACCCTGCCTCCTTCCCAGGCTGGTCCAAAGCAAGAAGCTTTGTCCTTATACATCTGCGCCCACCTTGCAAGTTCCCCCTTTTTGTGTAAGGTGGACCTTGAACCCACAGCCCTGAGATTAACAGTGTCACGCTCTACCAACTGAGCCATCCGAATGTAATTATCCCACACCTCCCCTCTTGATGAAGCTGCCTGCAAAGCTGATCTGCCGAGGAAATGTCCTTCTGCAGGCATGGTTTCAATCCAAACAACAAATACTGGTGGTCAACTCCAAAAGTGCGGTCAACAAACCCTGCTTGCCAAAGAACAACTGAACGCACCCTTGAAGCTCCTTTGCAGTCATGTCTTTACCTTGATACCACGTATGATGCTAGATGTGGACTAGGGGGCGCATTGGAAGATGGCTGACATTAACATCTCTCCGACCCACACGAGGTAATTTGGAGGCTATGATGGGGGTAATTAGCCTCCTTAACCCCCCCAGGATTTTTTGGGGGGTGGCCCTTGCCTGCTGTGCCCTATACCACCCCCGAATTTGTGGGGGTGGGGGCACTAGGCACAAAGCCCTCCTGTGGGATTTCGGCACTCCTCGACGCCGTCCCTGATTCGCACCACTAGATGCAAGAACTTCAAAAGAAACAATTTGGATGAAAGGAATGCACATATTTCAAGGAAGGAGGGGGAGTAAAGACTGCTAACAGAAGATATCTCTGGTAAAACAAGATAAGAATAAAACATGAGAAGATACTCCAAGACAAGGTACGGCAAATGACTGAGGGGGGAGGGGAAAAAAACTCTCCCTACTTTTCTTATGTGATTAAACAAGAATCCCCTCCCCTCACGAGTCAGAAACGTTGTGTTAAGGACTTAAGCTGTGGATTTAAGGCTGTGTGGAGATAAACTTTCGAATCAAAGCACGTTTTAAGAAGAGCATGGAAAGTGTAAGAGCTTTGAAATGACGCAGTTAAAAATGCCGTCGCCATATTGGGAAGTTCTGTCGGAGGTCTTGAATCTGGGAGGAGAGAGAGAGAAATAGGGTTGTCTATATATTGTGGTTAAACTCCTCAGTGGGACTCAAGCGACAGTTTTACAAGACTATGATGGATAGAGCGATGTTATCTATGAAGGAGATGATATATGGAAGCCATCTCGATTTGAGGATTGGAAGAACGGAAAATTCACACAGGACTATTATTACTATTGGCTTAAGGAGACTATCAGAAGAGATCAAAAAGAAAAAAGAGAAACAAGATGTGATGTGGAAACAGCAAGATAAGATGGGATAGAATTATGAACTCTGTTTGAACTCTCACTTCCATAACCATGGCTTTAACTATATGGACCTTTGTTGGCTGGGGAGGGCGGGATATAAATAAAATTTATTATTATTATTATTATTATTATTATTATTATTATTATTATTATTATTATTATTATTATGTCTCTGCTTTTTAAGATGCTGTCTAGGTTTGCCATCGCCTTTCTCCCAAGGAGCAGGCGTCTTTTAATTTCGTGACTGCTGTCACCATCTGCAGTGATCATGGAGCCCAAGAAAGTAAAATCTCTCTCTGCCTCCATTTCTTCCCCTTCTATTTGCCAGGAGGTGATGGGCCCAGTGGCCATGATCTTCGTTTTTTTGATGTTGAGCTTCAGACCATATTTTGCGCTCTCCTCTTTCACCCTCATTAAAAGGTTCTTTAATTCCTCCTCACTTTCTGCCATCAAGGTTGTGTCATCTGCATATCTGAGGTTGTTGATATTTCTTCCGGCGATCTTAATTCCGGCTTGGGATTCATCCAGCCCAGCCTTTCGCATGATGAATTCTGCATATAAGTTAAATAAGCAGGGAGACAATATACAGCCTTGCCGTACTCCTTTCCCAATTTTGAACCAGTCAGTTGTTCCATATCCAGTTCTAACTGTAGCTTCTGTTGGTTTCTATTTCCCTCACTGAGCAGCAAATGCATGTCACAAGACAATGTTTACATTCCACAGTTCAAGTTACTGTTGGATTCCCACGGGAAAGGGAGACTGGATGTGACGTACACTGGTTTCTTGTTTTCTTTGTTCTGTTTCTTTGTTGAGAGAGAGTTGCTCTCTGCTCTCACAGAGAGGCAAAATGTACGTTTGTGTGTTCTCGGTATAGTTGAGAAATAAAATTATCATGTATTTTAAATAATTTAAAAAATTTTAAATAGTTCAGCTGGAATATCATCACTTCCACTGGCCTTATTAGCAGTGCTTTCTAAGGCCCATTTGACTTCACTCTCCAGGATGTCTGGCTCAAGGTCAACAACCACACTACCTGGGGTGTACGAGACATCCATATCTTTCTGGTATAATTCCTCTGTGTATTCTTGCCACCTCTTCTTGATGTCTTCTGCTTCTGTTAGGTCCTTTCCACTTTTGTCTCTTATTATGGTAATCTTTGTACGGAATGCTCCTTTCATATCTCCAATTTTCTTGAACAGATCTCTGGTTTTTCCCATTCTATTGTTTTCCTCTATTTCTTTGCATTGCTCGTTTAAGAAGGCCTTCTTGTCTCTCCTTGCTATTTTTTTGGAAATCTGCATTCAATTTCCTGTATCTTTCACTATCTCCCTCGCATTTTTCTTGCCTTCTCTCCCCTGCTATTTGTAAGGCCTCGTTGGACAGCCACTTTGCTTTCTTGCATTTCCTTTTCATTGGGATGGTTTTAGTTGCTGCCTCCTGTATAATATTACGAGCCTCCATCCATAGTTCTTCAGGCACTCTGTCCACCAAATCTAAATCCTTAAACCTGTTCCTCACTTCCACTGTGTATTCATAAGGGATTTGACTTAGATTGTATCTTACCGGCCCAGTGGTTTTTCCTACTTTCTTCAGTTTAAGCTTGAATTTTGCTATAAGAAGCTGATGATCTGAGCCACAGTCAGGTCCAGGTCTTGTTTTTGCTGACTGTATAGAGCTTCTCCATCTTTGGCTGCAGAGAATATAATCAATCTGATTTCGATGCCTCCCATCTGGTGATGTCCATGTGTAGAGTCGTCTCTTGTGTTGTTGGAAAAGAGTGTTTGTGATGACCAGCTTGTTCTCTTGGCAGAATTCTATTAGCCTTTGCCCTGCTTCGTTTTGAACTCCAAGGCCAAACTTGCCAGTTGTTCCTTTTATCTCTTGACTCCCTACTTTAGCATTCCCATCCCCTATAATGAGACGAACATCCTTCTTTGGTGTCATTTCTATAAGGTGTTGTAAGTCTTCATAGAATTGGTCAATTTCAGTTTCTTCAGTACCAGTGGTTGGTGCATAAACTTAGATTGCTGTGATGTTAAAAGGTCTGCCTTGGATTCGTATCGAGATCATTCTATCATTTTTGAGATTGCATCCTAGTACAGCTTTCGCCACTCTTTTGTTGACTATGAGGGCCACTCCATTTCTTTTACGGGATTCTTGCCCACAGTAGTAGATATGATGGTCATCCGAACTGAATTCTCCCATTCCCATCCATTTTAGTTCACTGATGCCCAGGATGTCAATATTTATTCTTGCCATCTCATTTTTGACCACATCCAACTTACCAAGGTTCATGGTTCTTACATTCCAGGTTCCTATGCAATATTTTTCTTTACAGCATTGGACTTTCCTTTCACTTCCAGGCATATCTGCAACTGAGCATCCTTTCGGCTTTGGAACAGCCGCTTCATCAGCTCTGAATCTACTTGTACTTGTCCTCCGCTCTTCCTCAGTAGCATGTTGAACGCCTTCCGACCTGAGGGGCTCATCTTCCAGCGTCATAACTTTTATATGCCTTTTGTCTTTGTCCATGGAGTTTTCTTGGCAGGGATACTGCCAAGAAATATATTTATGAGGGTAAAGCACGTATCAAAATATTGATACGAGAAGGTAGCCACCCTAGCATTTGATCCATTTTCAGAATAATAAATAAATAAGAAACCGATATGGAAAAAGGAGAAATGGGGAGAAGTTGAAATGGGCAGATTTTCCCATCCCTCCTCAGTCCTGACTTGCTTCTTGAAGTGCTTGTTCCCTCACTAGTGACAATAGTGACACTTACAAGGAGGTCTTTGCTTTCCTTGTCCAGGTCTGCTTGATAGGCCAGAATTTCCCCTCTCTCTTTCCTCCGAATCTCCAGGTGGCGACAGATCTCTCCCTGACAAGAAAAGGGAAAACTCAGCTTTGATTGAGACACAAAGAGAGGAGATGAATATTATACTGGCTTCTTGGGTCCAGTGGCCTTGCTATAATAGCAAAATAATTTACTGGAGGAAATAAAAGTACAGAGGTTTTCAACCTTTTTGGGTCCACGGCTCCCTGGACCAGACCAACTCCCTTCTTTCTGCGGCACCCCTGTGGGGCTCAGGAGACCAGTTAGGTCCCCCCTTGCTTGCCGAGCTTGCCTCCCCTCCCCCTTTCTCGAACAGCCTCCCTTGCGGAGTGCTCTCTCAGCCTCCTCTCCTCTCCCCTCTCCTTAGGAGTCCTCCTCTTGGTCTCTGAGCTGCCCCCGCTGTCCCCCAGGGGCCTGGGACTTGCCTGTCCATTCCCAACAGCAAGGGCCCCTTGCCAGTTTGCTTGCTTACTCTGAGGCCACCTCAACTCCTGGCAGCCCACACCCCCTGGCCAGCCCCAGAGGCACCATTCGCCTGCGGAGCTTGTAGCCAGGGCTGCTGAAACAAACAGCTCGGCAAGCCGAGGAGGGAGGGAAGGAAAGAGGGACAGAGGCCAGTGTCTCCCACGGCACCCCTGACCATCATTCAAGGCACCCCAGCTGCCACAGCACACTGCTTGAAAACCACTGCAGAACTGGGATGGGAAAGTTTTCTAGTTCAACTAACTGGTCTGGAGAAGAGTAAAGGCAGCCATGCTTGCTCCTTTGTATTCTCCGAGGAGACTTCCAGCCTGACTTCTCATCTTGAGGCCCCAGGGAGAAGTGGGAGGAGGAGGAGGAGGAGGAGGAGGAAGCATCCCCAGAATACGTGTGCTCCCCACCAGTAGGTGCTTCCACCCCCCACTCCTAAATCTGCTTCCAACAGATACGTGGGGGGGGGGGGGGAGGCATCCTGCACCATCTGGTCAATTCCTGGTGTTAGGAGAATTAGAAGGTCAAAGATATAAACACATACATAAATACTGTAAGTAGTTCTCGTCACAAAAGAATATCCAGGTAAACCCATGAACAGCCAGGTAAACCCACCAACAGGTTGTAGACCTGTTCTGTTGTAGACCGCCCCTTCTGTGATGTATGTATGATGTATGGAGGGGTGGTCTTGGGCTCCAGGGTGGGCAATTTCAAATGTCTATATAAGGACTTGGTTCTGGGTCTCCTCCTCCCTCCTGCATGGGGGTGGGGGTGGTGTGGTGAACACTCCCTCCTCCCAGCCATCCCAGCAGCCCTCAGGCTTCATCTTGGCTGCTTCTAAGGTAATAAACAACCACCAATTAATACCATGCCTCCTTTGCATCGGAGAATTAAAAAGATAACCTGCCAAGAAGAATATACAGCTATTTCTCCCCCTCAAGATACCTTGTATTCCTCGGCAGCCTCTTCAAGAGGAATTAACTCGTGGTGTTTGTGCTTCTTGGCTCTGCCACAAACCACACAGATGGGGGCTTCATCCTCCTTGCAAAAGAGTTTCAGGGGCTCCTGGTGCTTCTCACAGACTCCTCCTTTTCCTCCTTTCCCTCTTGAAGACTGAGATTCTTGGCTACTTCTACAAATGTAGCCAATTGCCGATTGCGGACGAGGATCCTTCTCTGGACTCCAACTCGGCATTGAGGACAGGAAGCCAGCCTCCTTTTTGCCCCGCTGCATGTGGGATGTAAAACACAGGAGCAGTCAATTATAACATTCCTAGAGTGTACATGTTTAGACATGGGGAGGGATGTTTGTCCAGCCAGCAGGTAAACTTCTTGGGACAGACTTCCTCCGCATGTGACTAGAGGTGGGTGTGGCCTCACCTGTGCAGGTAATGACAAAAGCACAGGGCAGGGGCAGCCATCTCTCTCTCTCTTCTCTTCCTTCGAAGAAGCAACATCTGCTAAAGATGCCCTCTTGGCTCCCAGCCAAGAGAGGAGAAAGGGACTATCTTCTTATAAGATAGATTCTAAATGTATATTACTTTATTAAGCTGTCTGCCTTCTGGGATCCGATTGTGAACAGAATGTGAGTAAACTCTTTTTTATACTTTTGTAAAGGACTGTGTAGTGTCTTCTATTGTAAGAGGGAATAAAGGGGAAATTACCAGAGTGATTATTATAGAGGTTCTAGCGAACCTGAGCACACGTTACCGTTGCGAACTTAAATAAAGGGGAATGTCTTACTCTGCTGATATTTTGGGAACTTGTTAGCACAAGTTGGATAAGGATATAATCAGTCATTTGAATCAGCGGATAAATGTGGCAAACTATTGGCTTGGCAAATCAAGAAAAGACAAAAATTAAACACGGTTACAAATTTAGAAGTGGAAGGAAAGAACATTTATAACCCAAATGAAATTAGAAACTGTTTCCAGAGATATTTTAAACAATTATATTCACAAGGGCCGCAGAAAGAATCGGATATAGACGAATTACAAAAAATTTCTCATCAAAGTAAAGTAGCTTTGAACCAGAAAATAACTGAACAGGAGATAGAAGGTGCCATTCAAAATATGCAACTAGGCAAATCTCCAGGACCGGATGGGCTGACTTCCAGATACTACAAAGCTTTGAAGGAGTGGTTATTACAACCTTTGAAGGAAGTCTGCAATGAAATTTTAGAGGGGAAAAAGGCACCAGAATCGTGGAAAGAAGCTTATATTACACTCATACCGAAAACAGAGACTGAAAAGACTCAGCTTAAGAACTACCGCCCTATATCGTTACTGAATGTGGATTACAAAATTTTTGCTGACATTTTGCCTAAAAGGCTGAAGAAAGTATTGATGGAAGAGATTCATAAGGACCAAGCAGGCTTTCTCCCAGGAAGACATTGTGAAGGGTTTCAGAACTTACAGGGTTAAGAGTTCTGAGTGACGTCTCACATCATGAGGCGTGGCTGCGAAACACATACGGGAGTGGTTTTCTCTGTGTGTGTGTGTGTCAGTCTCTTACGCTGCGCGAGAGGCGAGATGTGTGCTTTGTCACCGGGTGTTTGAAGTTGAATTTACGATGTTATGCTATACGAATAAAGACTGTTGGAGATAAGAGGACAGCTTGCGTACGTTCTGATTAATTACCCCCACAGCTTCTACCGCTGTGTTTTACTCTGCTAAAACGGCCAGAGAGGCTGGAGGATTTTTCGACTGGCACGGACAGCAAAGCTGCGCAACAGAAGAGTGCCGGGCAGCCATCTTGGCCGCATAGGTTATGGGGGTCAGCAAAAGCTTTTGAAGCTGTTGCAGAGACGTGCCTGAGTGTGGGGGAAGCCAGCTGAGAGGACGCTGGAGCCAGTTGGAGCTATGCCCATCTTTTGAGGCTGGAAGGAGCTCGCTGGGAGAAGCTGGTCTGCTGAAACCGGGAGCCGGAGGGAGCTACTGGTCCGTGAGTACGCTCAGCCCCGGGGGAGGAAATGGCTCGGTCCCAGGAACATGGCTTTGAGCTTAAGCTGCCATGTCAGAAGCTGACTAGCCAAACGTGGTTGGAGTGGAGTATCCAAGCAGAGTTGCTTTTGGTCGGAGAAAGGCTGTGGGAAGTTGTCCAGCCAACACCGAAGGCAGCTGGGACAGTTGCAGAGCAAAGTGAAGCTGAGAAGCGTGTGCTTGCGTTTTTGGCTGAGAATGTGGGTGCTGATCTGGTGCCTGTTGTTCTGGGTGCAAGGAGGCCAGAGGCTGCTTGGCTAGCACTCCAAGAAGCTTGTGAAGCTGGAGTGGGAAGCAAGGGCCGGGAAGTGGCTGCATCCAAACAGGAGAGGCAAGATGGCGCTGGCCACCTTCGTGAGAGCCGGTGCACAGCTGGGAGGAGCTGGGAGGCCCCTGAGGGGAACGAAGGGACTGTTGCTGTTGCTGCTACTTTTGCAGAGTCTGAGAGCTGCGTGGATGCTGCAACGTGTCTGCGTGAGAAGCCTGGTCAGAGGCAAAGTGCTGGGAGCCCTTTACCCATCAGAGGGGGTGCAGGAAAGTGTCCTGGGAGCCCTGTGAGAAGTGGGGGGGGCAGTGAGCAGTAAAAGCTCAGAGACGCCTCATTTTCCAAAGGCTGCCAAGAATTGTTTGCGTCGTGAGTCGAAGCCTGGGAAGCTGGATAGAGCTAGAGGCTTCAAGGTCGGCCACCTGCAGCAGAGGGAGATAAGAGCTTCAGAGCTGTGTGAGAACACTGAGATAAGTCCAGTCTTCGTGGCAACTGAGAGAGTTGCGTCTACGGAAGCTGCCAAGGACAGGGGCAGCGAGAAGTTTGTTGCCATGGCAACGCTTAAGGACAACTCCAGTGAGGACACAGTGATGCGCTGGATAGTCGATTCGGGAGCCAGCCATCACCTGATAACAGCGACACCTGGTGTCGAGATGCGGAACTGCAGGGCTGTTTCAGCTGGGAAAACTGTTCAGTTTGCTGATGGATCACAAAGGCCATTATCTAACGTGGCAAATGTTTTTGTTTCCTTTTTACAGGCGGAGCTGGAAGTCTACGTTGTGCCAGAGATGCATTGTTGTCTTTTATCTGTACCTGCTCTTGTAAAGGAAGGGTATAAGGTTTGCTTTGAAAATGATGTCTGTTCCATTTCCAGGGGTGGGAGACAACTTGTCAACGTGCCATGCAAGAACAATCTCTTTGTTCTGGAGACACCTCTGGAGAATGAGGGGGACGCCGGAAGAGCACAGGCGCAGTGTGCTAGTGTTCCCAGTCATGATTCTTGTGTTCACTTGTGGCACAAGAGAATGGAGCACTGCAGTTTGGAAGATGTTCAGAAGTTGCCCGGGTGCACGAAGGGTTGCAAACTAAAAGCATGTGGTAAATCCCTAGAGTGCAAGGCATGCAGAAGGGCAAAGGTACAAAGGTGCAGTTATCCCAGGGTGGAGAGGGTAACCACAAAACTTTTTGAGCTTGTGCACACAGACCTGTTTGGACCCATGGAGTGTCCGAGTCTGGGTGGGGCCAGGTTTGTGCTGATGCTGACAGATGATTTTAGTCAGAACGGCTGGTCTTTCTCGCTGAAGTCGAAAAGCGAGGCAGTGCAACTGATCAAAGATTGGGTTGTGGAGGTGGAACTGAGGTTCTCCAACAAGGTGCAAGGGTTCAAGAGTGACAGTGGGTCAAGGTTTACTGGGTCTGTTCTGAAGGAGTTTTTCAACCAGAAGGGAATACGTCACCAGGTGACGGGTGCTGAGTCTCCTCAGGAGAGAGGCGTGGCAGAGCACAGGAGTAAAACACTGGCTGAAGCTGTCAGGGTTCTACTGTGTGACTCTGGGTTGCCTCAGAGCTTTTGGAGTGAGACGTGGAAAGCTGTCAATTTTACGGTGAATAGGTCCTATAACCAGGTTATAGGTGACACACCATTTTTTTCTGTTGCACCGGAAAAAGCCACAGGTGCATTTCTTCCGTGTGTTTGGTTCCAGAGCCTGGGTGCCTGTACCAAAGGCTCAACGGAAGGAAGGTGGTCCGAGGTACCAGAAAATGATCTTCTGTGGGTATGAACCTGTGACAAATGGGTGGAAGTTTGCATATCCAGAAGGTGATCAGACCAAGCTTCTGATCAGTAAGCATGCTGAGTTCTATGAGCAGGACGGTTGGTCAAGACTTAATGAGGGTCCTGACGTTCTCTCAGAGTGTCTGTCTGATTCTGAGGAGGGAGAGCCAGAGGCTGAACCTGTTGCTGAGGACCAAGTCTCTGAACAGGGTCAAGAACAGGGTTGGGTGTCTCCGCAGGGGGTTAAGAGAGAGCCCAAGAGTGAGCCTTCGTCTCCTGTTAGCTAAGTCCAGAAGGCCCGAAGACGCAGCAAGTCAGAGGGGGAGTCTTCTGATGTAGAGGACATGCTTGCTGATCCCAGTGGGTCAGGTGGAGCACCTGAGTTTGTGCTCAGGCGGTCCGCACGCACAACGAAAGGGGTGCCACCTGAGAGGTTTGAGGTCACTAGCGCGTGGGTTGGTTTCGCTCAGTGCGAACCTGGGAGGTTTGAAGGGGTTCAACAGTTGCCTGGGACAGATGCCAGAAGGGAGCAAGAGGCAATGGGAAGTGTGTTGAACTTAAAGAGATCTGTAAATAGGTGTTCACAGTTTCCCTCAGGATGCGAGACGAGAGGGGGTGTGAAGGGTTTCAGAACTTACAGGGTTAAGAGTTCTGAGTGACGTCTCACATCATGAGGCGTGGCTGCGAAACACATACGGGAGTGGTTTTCTCTGTGTGTGTGTCAGTCTCTTACGCTGCGCGAGAGGCGAGATGTGTGCTTTGTCACCGGGTGTTTGAAGTTGAATTTACGATGTTATGCTACACGAATAAAGACTGTTGGAGATAAGAGGACAGCTTGCGTACGTTCTGATTTATTACCCCCACAGCGTGGCAGCTTCTACCGCTGTGTTTTACTCTGCTAAAACGGCCAGAGAGGCTGGAGGATTTTTCGACTGGCACGGACAGCAAAGCTGCGCAACGGAAGAGTGCCGGGCGGCCATCTTGGCCGCATAGACATTTGTCAGACAATGTGAGGAATATAATAGATATTTTGGAAAAACTAGAAATGAATATAAACACTAAAGCAGTATTGATATTTGTGGATGCGGAGAAAGCTTTTGACAACATTTCTTGGAGTTTTATGAAGAAGAATCTACATGGGATGGGGGTAGGCCAAGGATTTGAGAATGGTATGGGTGCAATATATTCTGAACAAAAGGCTAAGCTAATTGTAAATAATGTGGTTACGGAAGAATTTAAAATAGAAAAAGGGACACGACAGGGGTGCCCAATTTCCCCACTGCTTTTTATATCGGTCCTGGAGGTTCTGCTAAACATGATTAGAAGGGACCAGTTGGTTAAAGGGGTACAGGTCAGAGCTAAACAGTACAAACTGAGAGCATTTGCAGATGACTTGGTACTTACACTACAAGAGCCAGACTCTAGTACTAAAAGAGTCTTAGAACTAATCCAAGAGTTTGGTCAAGTCGCAGGATACAAACTGAATAAACTAAAAACTAAGGCATTAGAGAAAAATTTAACAGCTACTGAAAGGGAAAGGTTCCAGAATGAAACAGGTTTAACTGTGGTTAAGAAAGTGAAATACTTGGGGATTAACATGACAGCTAAAAATGTGAACTTATTTAAAGATAATTATGAGAAATGCTGGGCAGAAGTAAAAAAAGATCCAGAAATATGGTCAAATTTGAAGCTTTCACTGCTAGGTCGCAGTGCTGTGATTAAAATGAATGTATTGCCTAGAATGTTGTTTTTGTTTCAAACATTGCAAATTGTGGACAAGATGGATTGTTTCAAGAAGTGGCAGAAATATATCTCGAAATTTGTCTGGCAGGGCAAGAAACCCAGAATAAAATTTATTTATTTTTTTTTCATAAAATAATTATTAAAGATTTTAAAGAATCCAAACAGTACAACATATTTAAATCAAAAGAAAAAAGAAAACAGAAAAAAGAAGCATAAAAAACATACAAAAATACAGATAAGAAGTACATAAAAAAATAAAAGAGAAAATAATTCATTTTCTTAAGTATCATTTTCATAACCCTCTTTCATGACTCCCTCACATCTCCCTTTTCTGTTTCCCAAGTTACAAAATCATGTTCCGCAATACCTCACCTTCTTTTAAAAATTGTTTTAGATTATATACTTCAACAATTATGTCTCCAATTTTACCAGTTGTTATCAAATATTTAAATATTTATACTTGACATAATATTATTCAAATTTCATCTTTGTTCTTGTAATTCAATTATTTTCATATTCCCTTCCACTAGTTTACTAATGCCATATTGTTTTTATATCCTGCATCATTTTAACATTCATAAAGTTTACAATGCTTTTGCAAATAGTCCTTGAATTTTTTCCAATCCTCTTCCACTAAAATTTAAAATTTTAACTGATGCAAAAGAAAGGGGGGGGGGGAATTTGCCCTGCCAGACTTTAAACTTTACCATGAATCAGCAGCCTTCTGCTGGTTGAAAGACTGGCTGCTTCTTGAGAACACAGACATTTTGGACCTAGAAGGTTTTAATAACATTTTTGGGTGGCATGCATATTTATGGTACGATAAGGTGAAAGCTCATAAAGCTTTTAAAAATCACATTGTCAGGAAAGCATTATATAATGTTTGGATTAAATATAAAGATCTATTGGAAAATAAAACCCCAAGGTGGTTGTCGCCAATGGAGGCAAAGGCTGTGGAAAAACTCAATATGGAGGCCAAATGGCCGAAATATTGGGAAATTTTGGAACAGGAAGGGGATAAACTGAAATTGCAGAGTTTTGAGAAACTAAAAGTTAAAGTGCGAGATTGGCTTCATTATTATCAAATAATGGAGGTTTACAAGTTGGACAGGAAAATTGGCTTCCAGGTGGAAAAATCAAAATTAGAAACAGAACTGTTAGAACCCAATACTAAGAATTTGTCAAGAATGTATAACTTGCTGTTGAAATGGAATACTCAAGATGAAACAGTGAAATCGGTTATGATAAAGTGGGCACAAGATATTGGTCATAACATTATGTTTGCTGACTGGGAACAGTTGTGGACCACCGGTATGAAATTTACGGCATGTAATGCCTTAAAGGAAAATATTATGAAAATGATTTATAGGTGGTACATGACTCCAGTCAAGCTTGCAAAAATTTACCACTTGTCTGATAATAAATGTTGGAAATGTAAAGAAACTGAAGGTACTTTTTTTCACCTTTGGTGGACATGCCCAAAGATTAAGGCTTTCTGGGAAATGATATATAATGAAATGAAAAAGGTATTTAAACATACCTTCCTTAAGAAACCAGAGGCCTTTCTCTTGGGCATTGTCGGCCAATTGGTGCCAAAGAAAGACAGAACATTCTTTATGTATGCCACAACAGCAGCAAGAATACTCATCACAAAGTATTGGAAGACACAAGATCTACCCACCTTGGAAGAATGGCAGATGAAGGTGATAGACTATATGGGACTGGCAGAAATGACTGGCAGAATCCGAGACCAGGGGAAAGAGATGGCGGAAGAAGATTGGAAGAAATTTAAGAACTATCTTAAGAAACATTGTAAAATTAATGAGTGTTAAAATGATGTGGCTTTAGAAAGTAAGTGGATTACAGTTGTAAAGATTAAGTCAAAAGAAAAGAAAGGTTAACAATTAGATAAAATTATGGGTGAGGATTTGCTGAACTAGAAATTTGAAATTGGAATGCAGAAAGGGGAGGTATGAGGAGGTCGGTGAAGTAAGTTTTAAGAAAATAAGGATTTGAAATTATACTTGTTTTTCCTTGTTTGTGTTTGTTTGTATTGTTGTGTCTGATTATATAATTTGTGAAACTTTAATAAATATCTTTTTTAAAAAAGAAAAAAGGATATAATCAGTCAATATATCCTCTCCTGCATCCCTGAACATTCCCACAAAGGTTTATTGGGCCCAGTATTGCATATTTTTGTGTATTTCTGAAGGATTGCGTTGGATTGTGATTTTGAGTTGAGTAGTATTTTTCTGAGATAACTTCCTGGTAAGCACATGGTATTTTGTTCCATTGTGCAGTGGGGATTAAGCAACCCCCCCCCTTCCCTCAGAGTTGTGGAGTTTGGAGTTTACAGGGTTAAAACTCCTTGGTGTCCTGTATCTGGGAGGGGCCTGACGCAAGGCCGTACGTCACAGGCTTTGTCCGTCTTTGTCTGTGAGAGTTGTTTTCACTTTAGACTGAGAGACGCTGCAAAGAAGCTGCGTGTGCTCTAAGCACCGGAGAGATGCCGGAAAGTTCTGATGGATTTATTGCTGTGTAAATAAACACTTTTAGAGATAGCAACGGACTGTCTCTGGACTGATTTATCCCTCTATCTCACACGGACTGCAGGACCGCTGCAACTCTGTTTCTCTGCCCAGGTCAGCCCCAGCAGAGCTACGCAGGGGAGCGCTGACTGGACGGCAGGATTAATTGGCAAAGGTTTTGGATCTTCCATGTTTCCTGCCAAGTGTGAGGAGGGAAGAAGACTGCCAGCTTTGAGCTGCTTTGAGCTCCTGCCAGGAAAGGCAGTGGGAGACGCTGGTGAAGAGCAGAGCCAAGAGGAGGCTGCTGCTTCAGAGGACCGGCTAGCTGGCAACGCGTGAGTTGCCCCGGGGGGAGGAAGATGGCTGCTGCTCAGCCACAGCAAGGCCATGAGAGCTACAATATCCCCTTCGAAAGACTCAAACCACACAGATGGGGGCTTCATCCTCCTTGCAAAAGAGTTTCAGGGGCTCCTGGTGCTTCTCACAGACTCCTCCTTTTCCTCCTTTCCCTCTTGAAGACTGAGATTCTTGGCTACTTCTACAAATGTAGCCAATTGCTGATTGCGGATGAGGCTCCTTCTCTGGACTCCAACTCGGCATTGAGGACAGGAAGCCAGCCTCCTTTTTGCCCCGCTGCACTGGATCAGGCCGGACCGGCAGAAGTTGTACCCGCACTCTGGGATGATCACTGTGCCCTAAGAGAGTCAGGGTCAGAGAGGGGAATGAAGGAGACCCTACCAATATCAAATATATCGTATTCTGCCTTAACACCCTACAAGAAGGTCAACTGTGCCTTGGGGAATGGATCGTTTTTCGCTGTATCGAATTGTATCGTTTTTGCTGTATCTTTCTCATTGACTTTAAGAATAGATCTGAATGTATTTTTCGACTCAAATGTATTATTCCTCAAAATGCTGTACTTTTCTAAATGTATCCAAATGGGTTTTTGTATTTCCCCCCAATCTCATCGCCTAGAGAATGTTCCTTAAATATAACAATCACTTGTTCCAAATGTATTTGATTCAAATGTATTCAAGTGTATACTTTTATGGGAAAACATAGCTAGGAAAATGTGGAGATATATATATATTGCTTATAGTGCCTTTGAATGGTCAACGTTCCACCCTCTATCCTTTCGCTGCCAAAAACACTCTCCACACCACACTGCCATCTACTGGGTCTACAAATAGTACCATGAATACACACAAATACAAGCTCTAAAATAAATTAGTTTTATTTTCCAATAAGTATGCAAACATAAGACTATCACACCCGAACTGATAGCTGTGCAGAACAGGATTTCCCTCCCTCCCTCCATCGGATAGCTGCCTGCGCGGCTGTCTTTGAGGGGGGTGGAGGGAGGAACGGGCGGGATCGACATTGGATAGCTGCCTGCCTGCCTGCGTGCCTGAACATGCCATGCACCCGGGGGGCGCTGCGATTGGCGCCCATTAGGAAGTAACAAAACAGGAAAAGGAAGGAAATGGGAAAGGTATTTTTAAGGCCCCACTTTTCACATGGTGTCCTGTTGTGTGGTCGGAAAGTACTCTTTATTGTTTGATTTGGGTTAATGTCAGAATAAAAGTGAGTTCCTTCAAAATAACACATTCCTTTTTATCTTACCAATTTCTCATATTGTAAGAAGCGGAAGAAGAAACCATAGAGAGCACTAATATTTTCCTTCTGATCAATGAAGTCAAACGTTACAATTATCCATTTTAGAATGAGCACCTATAGGGGGAAGACAGATCTCAGTAAGCCAAAGCAAGACCAAGACAACAAACCCCTTCTGGAATATGGTCAGCGTGTACAACATCTAGCTGAATCATCACCAGGATAACTAAGTCAGACTGGGGGAAATATCATTCTTCAGAACGAAGACATCATTACCATGCTTTCCAAGTTACCTGAAAGTCACTAGAACACTTGCGAGCACAGAGCCAAGACACAGCTGAAATAAGAGAATCCTCTGTTGTTACGGAAATGGGAATCAGATTCTTCAGTAGCCTAGTGCTTATCACTGTGCCTGCAAGACATTGAAAGACACTGCTTAACATTCTTAACATCTTCACTATTTATAATTTCTCACAAGCAAGAAGCAGCCCAGGTTCTTGTTAAGGGAGAAGGCAGGGCAATGCAGCTACTTTGACATACTTTACTGCCAAGGGGAAAGAGAAGCCAAAACATGTTTTCTTTACCAAGCTTGGCACTGAGTGCGATGTTCAGCAAGTTATGAATTTCTTCTGGTGCCAAGCCTCTCTCTTTTCCACAGTCTCCAAAGGACTCTGCAAAGCTCCATGCTTTCGTGAGGCACTATCTTGAATTAGAAAAAAGTCAAAGTGTGATTCAAATCCATTTGAAAAACCATCCTCATGCATGATGGCCTGTCCAATGGCTTGCTTTACCATCAATTGGCAAGGGAGCCCCACTGAGATGCCATAGCATTTGGAAAACTCTGGAATTCTTAACTTGCCTTTTGCTTTCTTGCTCCTTCGTTCAGTGTGTAGGTAGGTGTAGGTAGGGGCAAGTCAAAAGCTTCCTTGAAATTCCTCAGCCCCAGCCAGCATTGCCAATGGGCAGGATGATGAGAAGTGTAGTTCAGCAACGTCTGGAGGGCCAGAGGTTACCCTCACCTGTTTTATCGGTTAGTGTGCTAAGATCTGGGCACAAGCCCAATTCAGCTGACGGTACTTAACAAGGGCTTGCTTTAAACAAAACATTAGAGCTAATACACTATTCTGCTCCAATATACAAAACAGCCCCTTCTCTAGAGAAAGCTAAAGAAAATACAAACTTCGGGGTTTAAAGATGGTTGTAAAGGTTGCTGAAAGGTTTCTAGTTCACTAGTTGGAAACAGCTTCCAGGCTAGGCAGGACCAAGGTTGATTTGTAACTGTTCCTGTCTGCCTGCTTGCCATTGTGCATATTTGTAAACCATTTCTGCCAAAATATATACAACTGCAATAGTAGTTTCTGGAAGCAGACCCTGCAAGAGTGCACACTCCATGAAGTCCTTATGAATAGTATTACAGAATGGAGGGGGGCATATGAACGAAGTCTTACTCCCGAGTAAGAGACGTAGAGCCCGAGGCGATGATCTCAAGGGAACCCTGCCACACTAGGACTCCCCTCGCCCCGTCACAACGTTGCACCTAGCACCACACAAAAGTCCAAAACCCAAAGAAGAAAGCGCCATTTCTGACCCCGTATCCCGATGCTATACACGACAATGTATTTGCATGAGGATGCACTCTAGCCAATCAGATGGCGTTGAATGTAGCCCTTCAACCAATCGCAGCAATACCATGGCTCTGCAGAGGCAGCTCAGCTCCAGCTGTTTTGCACGCTCCACTGAGCGCTGACAAGGTGATGACAGCTCCCGCTGCGAGAACAACGGACTGAGTCAATCAAAACCTCGTTACCCTGTTAATCCAATCAAAACTAGATGTTGTTTAGTTGTTTAGTCATGTCCGCCTCTTCGTGACCCCATGGACCAGAGCACACCAGGCACTCCTATCTTCCACTGCTTCCCACAGTTTGGTCAAACTCATGCTGCTAGCTTCGAGAACACTGTCCAACCATCTCGTCCTCTGTTGTCCCCTTCAGACCTAGCAGGGCAGCAGTTGAAGAAGGAGCAAAAAAGGTTTTCTTGTGTGTTTCTTTGTGGCTGATTAGCTGTTCTCCCTGTGCAAAGGTCAGAGGGGGCAGGGTTTCTGTTGAGGCAGGGGATTAGCTGTGGGAGGAGCTTATGAGACCTAGCAGGGCAGCAGTTGAAGAAGGAGCAAAAAAGGTTTTCTTGTGTGTGTGTGTGTTTCTTTGTGGCTGATTAGCTGTTCTCCCTGTGCAAAGGTCAGAGAGGGCAGGGTTTCTGTTGAGGCAGGGGATTAGCTGTGGGAGGAGCTTATCAGACCTAGCAGGGCAGCAGTTGAAGAAGGAGCAAAAAAGGTTTTCTTGTGTGTGTGTGTTTCTTTGTGGCTGATTAGCAGTTTGATCCATCTTTTAGATTTAGGGGAGCTAGTCTCAAACGTTTGTTGGGGGAGACCTAGGTTTTTTTCTTGTGGGGGGAGTTATTTGTCCTGTCTTCACGCTTTTTATGATGGAGGACCGCTGTAGCCACCCCCAACGACACGTTCTCAGGATGGAGGGGGAGGGAACAGCTGCAGTCGCCTGTGATTCCTTTTTTTTTTTTATAATAGTTTTTTTATTTGCTTTTTTCCAGGGTAAAAATACAGCATCAGAAACACAACAAAAGCGGTTTTACAGAAAAGAAAAGAGGTTATAAAGAGAAAGAAGAAAATCACTTTTTCAGATCAATTTTCATAATCAACCAGACTTCCCCACGTCCTCCATCCCCTGCTTTCTTTACAATAAAAAATAAACAGCAAATTAATACCTTATTTCAGTTGTTTTTGTGTTTTCATTTAGTTATATAATCCATAATTTATACGTTTCAAAATCTTAAAACTTAGTTTCAATCATTTACCAATTTCAATACTGAAGCGTGTTTTTCCAAAGCACTTAGCAAACTCTCAACATTCATATAACTTATAATGTTTTTGTAAATAGTCCTTAAATTTCTTCCAGTCCTCTTCCACTGCATCTTCTCCCAGGTCTCGGATTCTGCCTGTCATTTCGGCCAATTCCATATAGTCAATCAGCTGCGAATGCCATTCTTCCAGCGTGGGTATTTCCTGTGCTTTCCAGTATTTAGCTATAAGAATCCTTGCTGCTGTAGTTGCATATAAGAAGAAAGTTCTATCTTTTTTTAACACTCTCTGGCCCACAATGCCCAGGAGGAAGGCCTCTGGTTTCTTGCAAAAGGTGTATTTAAACACCTTTTTCAACTCATTATAAATCATTTCCCAAAAAGCCTTCACCCTCGGGCATGTCCACCAGAGGTGAAAAAAAGTTCCTTCAGTCTCCTTGCATTTCCAACATTTATTATCAGACAAATGATAAATCTTTGCAAGTTTGACTGGGGTCATGTACCACCTGTATACCATTTTCATAATGTTTTCCTTTAAGGCACTACATGCCGTAAATTTCATACCGGTGGTCCACAACCTTTCCCAGTCTTCAGACATAATGTTATACCCAATGTCTTGTGCCCATTTTATCATTGCTGATTTAACTATCTCGTCTTGGGTATTCCATTCAAGCAACAAGTTATACATTCTTGAAAGCACTTTCGTCTTAGGTTCAAGTAGTTCTGTCTCTAATTTTGATTTCTCCACCTGGAAACCAATTTTTTTATCCTTTTTAAAAATCTCTAAAATTTGGGCATAATGAAACCAATCTCGCACCTTTCCTTTCAATTTCTCAAAACTCTGCAACCTCCAGGTATCACCATCTCTCTCAATTATATCACAATATCTCAACCAGCCACTCCCCATATTACGTAGTTTTATGGCCTTGGCCTCCGTCGGTGATAACCACCTCGGGGTCTTGCTTTCAAGTAAGTCCTTGTATTTAGTCCAGACAATAAGTAAGGCTTTCCTAACAATATGGCTTTTAAACAATTTATGAGACTTTGCCTTGTCGTACCACAGATATGCGTGCCACCCATACACATTACTGTGCCCTTCTAGATCTAGGACATCAGTGTTTTCCAACAGAAACCAGTCTTTCATCCAGCAGAGAGATGCAGCTTCATAATACAATCTTAAGTCCGGCAGGGCAAACCCCCCTCTTTCCTTTGCGTCTGTTAATATCTTAAATTTTATTCGGGGCTTTTTGCCCTGCCAGACAAATTTCGCAATATCTCTCTGCCACTTTCCAAAACATTCCACTCTGTCCACGATCTGAAGGGTTTGAAACAAGAACAACATTCTTGGCAATACATTCATCTTTACCGCAGCAATTCTTCCCGACAAGGTAAGTTTCAATCTTGACCAAATTTCCAAGTCCTTTTTAATTTCTGACCAGCATTTTTCATAATTGTCCTTAAATAAATTCAAATTTCTCCCAGTCAAGTTGACCCCCAGGTATTTCACTTTTGTAACCACATTTAATTCTGTTTCCTTCTGAAACCCATCTATTTCTGCAGATGTCAAGTTTTTTTGCCAGAACCTTAGTTTTTTGTTTGTTCAACTTGAATCCCGCCACCTGACCAAACTCAGAAATTAGTTCAAGAGCTCTTTTTGTACTGGTTTCTGGCTCCTGTAGTGTCAAAACCAAATCGTCTGCAAAGGCCTTAAGTTTGTATTGCTTTTCTCCGACCTGTATTCCCTCCACCAGCTGATCCCTCCTAATCCAGTTCAGTAAAACCTCCAGGACAGAAATAAATAACAAGGGTGATAGGGGGCACCCCTGTCGTGTCCCTTTTTCAATTTTAAACTCCTCCGTCACCACACTGTTTACTATCAATTTTGCCTTTTGTTCTGAATAGATTGCTTCAATACTATTTTGAAACGCCCTTCCCACTCCCATCCCTTCCAAATTTTTCTTCATAAATTTCCAAGATATATTATCGAAGGCCTTCTCCGCATCTATAAAAATCAAGACTGCTTTTGTATTCATGTTTGTCTGAAGTAGCTCCAAAACATCAATAATATTCCTAGTATTATCAGACAAATGCCTACCAGGGAGAAAGCCTGCTTGGTCCTTATGAATTACTTCATTCAGAACTTTTTTCAGTCTGTTTGCTAAAATATCAGCAAAGATTTTGTAATCCACATTTAGGAGTGAGATGGGACGATAATTTCTGAGTTGAGTCTTTTCAGATTCCAATTTTGGTATCAGAGTGATGAATGCTTCTTTCCACGATTCTGGTGCCCCCTTCCCTTCCATGATCTGGTTGCATACCTCCATTAATGGTTGTATCAAATATTCCATCAGAGTCTTGTAGTATTTGGAGGTAAGCCCATCTGGACCCGGGGATTTGCCTATTTGCAAATTCTGAATGGCTCTTTCAATTTCCTGTTGTGTTATTCTACAGTTCAGGGTTGTTTGTTTGTCTTGAGTTAGCTTTTGCAGGCCATGACTTTTTAAGAAGTTATTTATTTCAATCTCTGCTTGTGGTCCTTGAGTGTACAGCTTTTTAAAGTATCTCTGGAAACACTTTCTAATTTCTTCTGGTTTCTGAATACATTCTCCTTCAACCTCCAGATTGGTAACAAAGTTCAATTTTTGTCTCTTCTTCAGCTGCCATGCCAGCAGCTTCCCACATTTATTCGCCGATTCAAATGATCTTTGTTTCATCTGTTTAATTTTCCATTCGATTTCTTGGTTTATCAATTTTGTATATTGTGCTTGATAAAATTTTATTTCTCTTAAGACCTCTTTTGATTTTGGATTTAATCTCAATTTTCTTTCTCCCTCTCTTATTCTTTCCAAAATCTTGTCCTTTTTACCATTCCAGAGCTTCTTTTTGATAGTGTTCTGTTGTATCAGGAACCCTCTCATAACAGCTTTACTCGCGTCCCAGATTGTCTTCTTTTCCACCGAAGTATTCAAGTTTATTTCAAAATAGTCTTTCAGCGTTTTTTGGGCCTTCTTCACAATCTCCTGGTCTCTAAACAAATAGTCATTCATTCTCCATCTGAAGGATCCAGCTGGTGTACGTCTCAAGTCCATTTTCAAAGCATTATGGTCGGAGCAGGTTTTAGGACAAGTCTCAATTTTTTTTGTCTTAGGTGCCAGTCCTCTTGATATCCAGATTTGGTCGATTCTTGACCATGATAGATGGGCCTCAGAGAAGAAAGTTCCCTCCATGCCTAGAGGGTTCTTTGTCCTCCAAATGTCAATCAGATCCATATTGTCTGTAAGCTCAAAAAAGGTCTTTGGAAGTCTGCCATCCTTGTTCAGGTTTTGGTTTTGTGACTTATCCATGTAGGTAGAGACTACCCCATTCATATCTCCCATCAAAATGATGTTGGTGTAGTCAATATGATCCAGCATTGTCTCGTGCAGTCTCTTGTAAAATTCCGATTTCCCATCATTTGGTGCATATATTCCAACTATCAAAAATTTTTCTCCTTGTGATTGTATTTCAATCGCCAAAATTCTTCCTTGTTCATCTTTAAATACCAATTTTGGTGCCAGGTTCTCCTTTACATAAATCACTACTCCTCTTTTTTTAACCTTGTCTGATGAAATAAACTCTTGGCCTAGTTTCTTGTTGATTAACACTCTCCTGTGGAGCCTGGTCACATGCGTTTCTTGAAGACAGATGACGTCCAATTGCTCTTTTCTTAAAATGTGAAAAATCTTCTTCCTTTTTTCGGGAGAATTTGCGCCATTTATGTTCCAACTGAGTAACTGCAGAGACATCCTGGATCAATTTATTTGTCAGTAGGGGTGTCTCCTTTGTCTTCTTCACCTGGAGGTGGGACCGGGTTGAAACCAAACGAAGGAGGTGGCCAGGCTCCTGCTACTCCTTTCCGAAGGTCCTCCCCGTGATCGTTTAAGAACTTTTCTTGCTCCTCCGCTGTTCTAATTCTTACCTTCCTCTCTTTCAAGGTAAAAGATAGTCCTTGAGGGAATTCCCACCTATAAGGGATTTTGTTGTTTCTCAATAGGCTTGCTAGGTCTTTATACGTGGTTCTTAAATCCAAAAGCTGTTTTGGTATATCTCTGAAGATTTCTGCCGTCTTTCCCTGTATCACCAAAGAATTTTTAAAATGTAGGCCGAGTATGTTGTCTTTTTCTTGCTTTGATCTCAAAATGATCAAGCAATCTCTTGGTTTGTCCTTCTTGACCACTCTTCCTAGTCTAAAAGCGGTGACTATTTTAAAGTCCT
Source organism: Podarcis bocagei (assembly GCF_964188305.1). NCBI lineage: Eukaryota > Metazoa > Chordata > Lepidosauria > Squamata > Lacertidae > Podarcis > Podarcis bocagei. Next base: position 5,086,868 of record NC_138131.1, on the reverse strand, counting down.
TCTCTTCTGTCAATCCCCAAAATTTGGAGATTTCTGTTGTCAAAAAGCCAATCAAGTCCTCTTTTTCTGATTCTGGAATATTTCTCAATCTGAGATTATTTTCCCTGTTTTTCAATTCTGCCAGGGACAGGTACGCTTGCTGTTCAGTTACCTGTCTACTCAGTGGCCTCACCTCCCCTCTTAATTCCTCTATCCTCTTTTTGTTTTCGTCTGTTTTTGTATTTACTTCTTCAACTAATTTTCGGTTTTCTGTTGTGGCCTTTTCAATATTACTTATTGCCTGTGTATTTTTAGTGACCTGGTCTGTCAATTTATTAATAGAGGCTGTCACCTGGTCAAATTTAGCAGATTGTTCATCAAATCTAGCTGCCTGTTCGTCAGCTTTCTTATTCAATGCTGCCAGTTGTTCCAATATTTCTTTAGAAACAGGATCTATCCCTCCAGCAGCCATCTCCCCTAAGGGTGGTTGTATAATTTGTCCTTCTTGCAGACCTGTCACAATTGGAACAGACGATCTGCGTAGCTGGCCAGGCAAAGTTGTTTGCACAAGTTCAGATTGTTTTGCCTTCTTTGCAGCCCTTGTTTTTGGTGCGCCACTCATTCCACAGCTGTCCCAGGATCAAGGTCAAATTGTAAATCCCATGGGAAACAATCCAGAGAGAGTAAACATCCAGAAAAAAAACCGGCAGTTCTCAGAGACTATTAATTCTATAATCCAGTAGGGGGAGCTCCCAAAAGCAAATTTAGGAGAGAAGGATAAAAAGTTTCCACCATTAAGTTCCCACAAAGAAGGAGAAAGAAAAAATAAAGGTTAAATAACATCCAAAACAGGGGGATCTTCCATTCAATTTTGACTGCAGAGAATAATAGTTCTTAACAAAGGTGCATGCAACAGTTCCCTTTTTTTTCCAAATACAAAGTAGCCCGATCTAATTTTGTGTTTTATATACAGTTACCGCAGTCCGATACAGCTTGTATCCAAGCAGATCGGGAGCCGGGTTTCGAAACTTTGTAATCCACCGGTGGGGAGGAAGAGAGACCACAGTTATAATCCACTTACGAAGCTGTTATAACTTTTTTTTGAGATTTAAGCAGTCTAGATCGAGTTTGCAAAGTAAATTCCAACTTCTTTTCAGCTCCTTTCAATGCTTCCGCTTTAGAAAAGTCTTTGCTTGGCACTTTAAGCAGAGCCGGAAGACTGACTTCCTTTTTAGCGTCTCCCGCTTTCAGCCGAATTTCGTCAAATTAATTCCAAATAAAACTTTAGATTTCTTACTCACGAGTAAGTTGTTTCAATTCAGTTGTTGAAGGAAGAAAGGTCAGCGCTAGTCAGCAGCAGCCGCGCGGCTTCACTTCCGCGGAAAGAGCGATGGATTCACAGCACCGCTACCCCCTCCACGTTCCGATACCCCTTACGGGGTCTCTTCTGCGTATCCGAGGTCGCTTCTGGTGCCCGCCGAACCCCACGGCCACGAGCTCACTCTACCCGTGGTTTGTCTGGATGGGTCGTCGCTGTGCCGCAGCGCACGACCCTTTTCCGCGGAGCCCCTCTTCAGCAACTGAAGAGGACCGCCATTGCTGAGCGCGCCGCCTCCGTTTGTTGGGGGAGAACTAGATTTTTTTGTGGGGGGGGGTTATTTGTCCTGTCTTCACGCTTTTTATGATGGAGGACCGCTGTAGCCACCCCCAACGACACGTTCTCAAGATGGAGGGGGAGGGAACAGCTGCAGTCACCTGCAGTTCCTGCGCAATGTTTGCCATCTTGCCAAAGGTTGCAGGCAGCTTTACCTGCAGCAATTGCATGTTGATTGCCCTCTTAAAAGACAAAGTCCAGCAACTGGAGGAACGTGTAGCTACGCTCCAAAGAATTAGAGAGCTGGAGCTCTTCTTGGAAGCAACAGAGCACACCGTCCCCACCAAGGAAGACACAGGGGACTCCCCTGAGAAGGAGGCTAGTTCACCAACACAGGAGCCAGATATATGGAGAAACGTGACTCAAAGAAGTAGGAGGCCCAGGGTTCGCTCTGATTGTTTAGAAATACACAATCGCTTTGAGGTCCTCTCCCCTAGCATGGAAGACGAAGAGCAGACTCCATTTGAGGATCTCTCCCTCATTACAGTCGATCAGGTATATGAAGACGAGCAGCAAAGTCAGTCCTCAGGGAACGTGCAGGCGACCTTGGAACGGACAGCTCACGGAAGAACCCCGACCAAACCTAAGAGGAGGCGTGTAGTGGTGATAGGGGATTCCCTACTGAGGGGAACAGAAGCAGTGATCTGTGGGCCTTACAAGATGTCAGGGCCACTTGGGAAGACTGGAGTAAGCGCATGTAATACTGGCTGCAAGGGAAGCAGCTATGGGAATGTACGCAAGCTGACCCAATTCTTGCCCAGCCTCGTGCTACAGCTGCAGAGGCTGAGAAGGCTGCAGGCGCAGCGGAAGCTTGTGAAGCAGACGTGGGTGGTGCTCTGGAAAGAGAGCAAAGGGTGCTAGCCATTTTAAGGGCCAGTGTTGATGCTTGGCTGTTGCCAAACCTTCAAGGGAAGAAGCCCTGGGTCGTGTGGCAGGCACTGAAGACGGCATGTCTTTTTTTTTTTTTTAAATGATATTTATTAAGAATTTTAGAATTACAAAAAAAGAAAAAGAAAAAGAAAGAGAAAAAAAACAAAGAAAAAACAAACCACAATCAAACAATACAAATTGATAAATGGCACTTGGCGAACGGCACTTAGTCAGCGTGAGTGTGAGCTCTCTGATTTATCCTTTAAGATTGTTTTTAATGAATATAGAACCCCATTATCTTTTAGCTTTTAACTTTAGTTTTTAGTTTTTTAGTTTTAGTTTTAAATTAGTAAGTAGGAGGACGTCTCCTTTTATCGGGGAGACAACCATTGACCTTGAAACTGGGGCGGCTGCATAAAGAGAGAAATGACTAAGCAATTATACGGCCCTGCTTGTGGGAGAGGAACTGGGAAACGTACCAGAGATTCTAGAGATATAGACGACACAGAGGAACTGAGATGCCTGCCTCTTGCTAAACAAACAAAAATTAGTGAATCTGAAAGTACAAAGGATATCTTTAATATCCCGGTTTCAAACTCTTTCACACTGCTAGCAGAGATGAATGACGAGGAAACCATTGTGAAAGAACCTTTTGATAACCTGCCTACTAAACCTTCAAGCAATAATAATACTGGCATCCACTTGAATGACTGCACTAGAGTCCGTGAAAGCTGCATTGATGAGATACTATTTGAACACTCGACTACTCTAGACCTAGTTGCTAAAACAGTGGACTATATCTTTAAATACATAAAAGACATCCGAGGTTCCTTGGAGAAGATTATCTCGCTTGTATCCCTAACAGGTAAAGACAGTTCCCCTGATGTACTACCGGATATGAAGCCCTTACAAATGCCTGGAGCACCCGTTTTACCTCATACCTCCTGTATAATTCCTCAAGCTGCTGGCAATCAGAAAAGTGAGCAAAGTGAGCAAAATAAGAAGGAACAACACTTTGCATTTCCTCACAAACTGCAGCTGCAAGCTACTAAAATCTGTCTTAACGGTTTGCCCCTTTAGAGGCAAGGTGATAAACTGGCATTATAAGAGTGATATAAGGAGACATCTAGCGGAGCTTCTGAGGGTAATCCCTAGCTCTATTGACCTGAAGCATACAGATCATATTAGCAGCAGACCTCAGAGGCAGAGAGTGCTGCTCTCCTTTAAAACCAAAAAGCTCCCTGCACTTATTATGTCCTCAAGAAGCCTTCTAATTAACTATGGAATCCTTGCTACAAGAGTCTTTACCAATACCAAGATCTGCCCCCTCTTACCAAACTGCTTGTTCAAAAATAAAGCAGATAAGTCTGAGGGTCCGCCAATTGCCACGACCCCAACTCCCCTGGCCGCAGATCTAATCAGCTGGATTGACGCCCCCCTGCCTCCACTGACAAAGGCTACACATCTGGAGAATTCTACGGAGCGTGAGCTACTTCTATCCTTCTCCCAATTGCCAAAACGGGAGCGAACAGAGATAATGGACAGATTGGACGAGTTGCTACTCTGTCTCCGTAACTCAGTAGATCATGCTCATGTAAATAAGATGAATTCCTCACCAATTGTAGATCAGTCTACACAAGCCCAAGTGGTACCTGCTTTAACGACCTGTGATTTGCAACCTGGCTGTACACGGCCTCGGGATGTTAAGCCCGGGCAGGATACAGTGGAACATTCGACAACCCTCCGGTCAAACTCGGAAGCTGTGGCAAGACTGAATGCTCTTTTGGAGGCAAACCGGAAAGGATGCCTTCCACCTGCCTTATACTGCATGTTTCCTACAGCAACCACAGATCCAAAAGGCCCACCCCCCTCAATCTTAGAGCATACTTTAAATGTAGAGTCTATGGACCTGTCGTTAAGTGATACTCCCGTGCACCAGAATCCACCCCTGCAGCTACCAATAATTAAGCCTCAATCCATGGCTGCTGCTGCGGTAAGTGGTGCTCGGAAATTGCCTGGTAAGCAAGCTACAATCACTTCCTTCTTCCAGCCTATTGCCCCCCCTCGCCGCATGCATTCCCAGGTGGATTCTGTCGTGCTGGTTCCGCAAGGCCCAGCATGACTCGAAGGGGTGACCAGGAGATTACTTACTTTCTTATCCTGGAATGTAGCTGGCATTAAATCTAAGATGATGGATCCATCCTTTGTTACCTACATAAAAGGCAGTTGTATTCTTTTGCTGCAAGAGACCTGGGCTTGTGTGGGCTTCTCCCTATCGGGGTATAAGGGCTTCTACCTGAATGCACAACAGAATTTACTATCACCTGGCAGACCACAAGGTGGGTTGGCTATCTTAGTTTCTTTGGCCTTAAATCTGCAGGTGGAACAAATTGACATTCAGTCGTCATCCATGCTGGGTGTAAAGCTACAAACAGCGGAGGAAGTGTTCATGGTGATTAATGTTTATTTGCACCCAATCTATAAGAAAAACCTGGTGGACCAAAGATGGAGGGGAATTCAACTGACTCTTGAAACTCTCTTAGAGAAATACCCTGAAGCCACCTTCCTAGTTGCAGGAGATTTCAACGGCCGATTGTCTCACTCTGATAAATCATTATTTGCTAAATATAATAAATATCCCACACTACCGATTTTAACCTCAGACCTTTTACCCAGGAACTTTAAAGACAGTGTTGCTACATACGCAGGTTTTAAATGTAGACAAACTTTGATGGCTCTTAACTTTCACCTTCTAAACGGAGCTCTCAGTTAATAATAATAATAAATAATAAATTTTATTTATATCCCACCCTCCCCAGCCGAAGCTGGGCTCAGGGCGGCTAACAACAATCAAAATAATCGAGCATTCTAAAACATTCATTATAAAATTAATTAAATCAAATTAAAATCAAATTAATGGCAACCAAATTAAAATCAAATTAATGGCAACCATCAAGCAAAATTTTGTGCAGATTGCCAGAGGAGGGGGTCAGGCTGCGCCCTGACAAAAGGCCTGGTGGAACAGCTCTGTCTTGCAGGCCCTGCGGAAGGATGTCAGGTCCTGCAGGGCCCTAGTCTCTTGTGACAGAGCGTTCCACCAGATTGGAGCCGCGGCCGAGAAAGCCCTGGCTCTAGTTGAGGCCAACCTAACCTCTCTGTGGCCTGGGATCTTTAGGGTGTTTTTATTTGCAGACCGTAAATTTCTCTGTGGGACATACCAGGAGAGGCGGTCCCGTAGGTACGAGGGTCCTAGGCCGTTCTGATTACCCTGCCAAATTTACTTTCTGGTCAGGCTCCCGAGCCTCTACCATAGATTTTATTTGGACATCAGTAGACCTAATTCCCAAAATTTCCAACTTTAGGGTGGTAACGAGGCTGGAAAGTGACCATTTTCCATTAGAACTCTCTCTGACCCTGGATGGAGAATTGGCTACCTATCCCTGTGTGCCTATTATAAATAACCAGCTTCAGATGAGGCCCACTGCCTTAAAATGGACCGACAATATGGCTCAACGGATAAATGAACTCCTTTGGTCTGACCAACTGCAAGAGACAAGAGACTCCCTTGTCCAGGCAGTTGAGCCACTGCCAATATATGACAATTTAGTAGAACTGCTAAAACCTTCGTTGGCTAAGATCCCGGTAATGAATAGTAACCATTTCTCTCATAAAAAGTGGTTTGATGAGGAATGTAGGCTCTTCAAGAACAACCTATATAATGAATTCTTGGCATATAGGGCATCAAATGACCCCGCACCTAGTAGTCACCTTATGAACCTCAAGAGAAGGTATAAAGTACTATTAAAGGAAAAGAAGCTTGCGGCAGAAAGAAATGATTGGAAGAACCTTCTAAAAGCTGCAGAAAATAGAAATCCCTCCTCCTTTTGGCACCAAATTTCTCAATACCTGGGTAGACCGTTGTCAAGGACAGAACCCCAAATTTCAGCTGACACCTGGGAAAGCAGCTTCTCCGATTTATATGCAGCTCATGCAGCCAGCGGAGGAAGGTTAGATTTGGCCCCCTTGCCAGAGTGGGATCCTGTCACCTGCTCTGAAGTGGAAACACTTATAGGCCAATTTGAGGCGGGCAAGGCACCCGGAGACGATCTTATTTCCATAGATGTTATTAAAGCCAATAAGGATTGGTGGTGTCCACCCCTAGCAGCTCTTTTTACTTATATAAACAAAACAGCACAATTTCCTCCAAGCTGGAACTCTGCACTGATTGTGTTAATTCACAAGAAAGGGCCGCGCACAGACCCGGTGAATTTTAGACCAATTAGCCTGCTAAATGTTATCGGGAAGATCTATTCAAGATTTCTACTTAACAAATTAACGACCTGGATGGAAAGCAACAATATCATCGCAGAGGAACAGGCAGGTTTCTGCCCCGGAAGATCAACAACAGACCAAATCTTAATCCTAAATCACTTGGCCACCAAGTACGCTGGCAATGGCCTAAAAGCCCTCCACGTCGCCTTTATAGACTTTAAGCAGGCCTTTGATCTAATTCCCAGGAACCAGCCATGGGCAAAATTGGCAGCGACATCTATTGACCGCCGCCTTCTCCTGCTGATTATTAATTTGCATACAAATACCCTCCTGAGGATTAGGATAGATAGTAAGGGGCTAGTCTCCAATCCGGTTGCCACCACTAGGGGGGTAAGACAGGGCTGTTTGCTTGCCCGTGCTCTGTTTAACTTCTATATTAATTCGCTAGTGGTGCATATGGCAAATGCTGATTTCCATCCACCAAAACTGGCAGGACGAGCCTTGAATGTCCTACTGTATGCGGACGATGCCGCCCTATTAGCTACCTCCCCCATCGGATTAAGGAGGATGCTTTGAGCTCTTCATGAATATGAGACCCAACATGAGCTCCAACTAAATTATGCCAAGACCAAAATAATGGTCTTTGCTGCTCGATTGAAACCTAATTTATGGTCTATTAATGGTATTCCTTTAGAGCAGGTCAGTTGCTTTAAATACCTGGGTCAGGTTGTTAGATCAAATAGGTCCTTCCTGGCGCACAGAGAATACATAGCCTCGAATGCATCCAAAGCAGCCCTGGTGATTAGAACCCTGTACTCCAAGAAACAGGCACAAACTGTCAAAGTTGCCTTACGACTCTTTAAAATGAAAGTCCTCCCTCTTCTGCTGGTGAGCATTGCTTTGGTCTCGCGTAGGGATTTTGAAAAATTGGAATCTATCCAAACCCAATTCCTCAGGGCCATACTCAGGATCCCCCCCTCCGTGGCAGGCGCGATCATGAGATTGGAAACCGGTTGCCAAGCCTTTAGGTATGTGGCCCTGAAAGCGAAGCTATGGCTATGGCTCAAGCTCTGTTTCAGACCGGTGGGTTTGGCCCCCTTGATTCTGAGGGATAACTTTAAATCTCCATGGGAAGGGGAGATAGTGGAGGAAGTGCAGAAGTGTGGGTTGTCCTCCCTTTATATAGACTCCATGACGTATAGCCACGCAAAGGCGGTGATTGCTCAAAGATTAAGAGATATTGCCAGACAGGAGGACATAGCCCGTGTGAAACCTGGGTTGTTTCTGGGGGAGCAGCTGTATTGGGCTGCTCCAGCTCGCTACCTGGCGGATATCCACTACGTGGAATACCGCAGACTATTTACTGCGGCTAGGCTGAATGTTCTTGACTCGGCGGTCCTGAAGGGAAGATATGGAGGAGTCCCATATGACCAGAGATTATGCCACTGTGCATTGGGTGAGGTAGAATCCACAGAGCACATTTTATTGAGCTGTCCCTTCTACAACGATTTAAGACAGTATCTTATAACTCCATACTTACCCCAGCTCAGTTCCCGACAAAGAGGAAAGCAGACAGCATATCTGCTAAATAAGTCTTCTGGGAAAACAACTTTGTCAGTGGCTAAATTTCTTTTCCTGGCACTCAAGTGTCGGAAACGTATAATTGAATGCCTTGATGTGGGTTATCTGTGAGAGGTCTAGTACTGTGGCCCTACCTTATTTATGTACCCCTATGATGTTATAGTTTATAATTATTGTGTTTTATTTCTGACTATCGGTCGAATAAAGGATATTGATTGATTGAAATTGATAAAAATCAAAATCAAAAAATAACACAGCACAATCAAAAGACAAAAATATACCACAAACATTTAAAAACAAATCCAATATTCTCAAATCCTTAACTGTCATTACCTTCTTTCTTTGACCTCCTCACTCCTCCCTTTTTTTTTGTATCCTAGTTGTTAATTTTCACAGCAAATCCTTTCCATATTTCATAATATTCTGTCATTACATTACCTTAATCTATTTTAATCTTATCTTACCATAAAAGACCTTAAAACTTAAAACTTAAATCTTATTTATACCAATTTCTCATAACCATAATATTCTTACATAATTCTTTAAACATTTTTGCTAAAGCCAAATAATTCCGTTCCAACATTTTTCTAACGTTAATCAATTTTATAAAACAATCCTAATAATAAAAAAAATCCCCCCTTCCAATCTTCATCCAGCGTCTCTTCCTCCTGGTCCCGGGCTTTGTCAGTCCTTTCTATCCCATCAATCTAGCGCATTAACCTGGCAATCTTGTATCCGAGGCCCTTAAGTCCCTTCCATGTCCCTTCCGCGGTTCTTCTTCATATTTATACCTGTACTTTACATTGTCTCCTGCTCCTTTCACTCGTGGGAACTCCAACTTAACAGTGTTTTTGACCCTTCTTGACAAATCAGCCCCTTTTCCATAGTCCACACTAAACTCCATCTCCAAACATCTCACGGCCCATTGCCAGACTTGAAAAGTCCAAACATCCCTGCATAGGGGGGTCTATCCAACCCCCCATTTCCAAACCAAACCAAACTTTATCTTTCCAAATCTGGCTTTTTCCAAGTTCATTTGTCAAATCCAAGAGCTCATGTTCCTGCTGGGCCACAGCTCCCTCCATCTCTGGCGCCCAAGGTTCAGCAACATCCTCTTCCCTCATCTGTTCTGTCAGAGCACACTCCTGATTTGATTCCTGGGTGGGCTCTATATAGTTTCCCACTACCTTTCCAAAATTTCTAATCGCAACAGTCATCAAGTCCGTCTTCTCATATAGCTGTTCCAGTAGGGCACTTGTTTTACAGAAAGCAAGCAGCAGAGCTTCTGAATACATTGTTCTGCAAGGTCAGAAGTCTATTCCCACGATCGTAATCTGCTGCAGCTGCAAGCTCCCCGATTCAGAATTGGTAACAGTTTCACAGGCTCCCTCTAGGGGAAGAGCTTCTATTTGTTCTTTTCTTTTAAAGGCAGATCTAGCAATAAAGTTTCCTTTTTCTGATATTTTGTCAATATTTGTTCCTTTAAAATGTGAAGGGGAACAATGGAATCACTATGTTTCTCTTCTTTTAACTATCTGTCAAAGACGTTTGTCTCTGGTCAATGAGCTTCCCAAAGAACGTCAGTCCTGACACCCCGCTCCAGGATCAAGACGGCCCTGGCCCTGCTCCCACGGTGGAGTCTACCTCCTTCTGAATCTGAGCGATTTTATCTGCAAAAAACTTTGCAAAAGCATTGCAGGAGATCTTGGGGTCCCTACCAGGCCCTGGTGGTACAGGTGGTTCCGATAGATTGCGAACCACCTGAAAAAGTCTCCTGCTGCTGTTTTCTGCAGATGCAATAGAGGCAGCGAAGAAGGCCCTCTTCGCCGTCGCCATTGCCACTTGGTAGGCTTGACGTTGAGCTCTAGCCCGTGTCCGGTCTGATTCAGAATGAGTTTTCCGCCACCGGCGCTCTAGCCGTCTCAACGATTGTTTCATCACCCTCAGCTCCAGGGAAAACCACAGGGCTCTCCGGGCTCCATGCAATCGGAGAGGGCGCTTCGGAGCCAGACAGTCAATAGCCCTGGTTAACTCCGCATTCCAGCGTGCCACCAGGGAATCAGCTGAAAGGCCATCAACTTGGGATAAAGCATCCCCTACCACTCTCTGGAAGCCAATTGGATCCATTAAGGTCTAAGCTGCTTATTAGCGGCAGTGCTGAGTTTTGCGAGCAGAGTGGGTGGAAACGTCTTCACGGGAACCCGGATGTTCTATTAGACTCAGATGAGGAAGAGGAGGAGGACAAAACTGAACCTGTTGCTGAGGTGCACAGTCCACAGCCACAGAGTCCAGAACTGGGATCTCCAAGGGAGAGGCTCCGAACCTCTCCAAAGGGAAGTCCCAAGACACCTCCACAGGTCTCTGTCAAGTCTGAGCCAAGGAGTGAGCCATCCTCGCCTGCAGAACCAGCTGTGAGGCCTAAAAGGCACAGCAGGTCAGAGGGGGAGGTTTCTGACACAGGGGATGGTGTGGCTGGCCCAAGTGAATCAGGCGCAGTTCCAGAGTTCATGCTGAGAAGGTCAGCAAGGTCAACCAAGGGGAAGCCACCAGAAAGGTACGAAGCCACTAGCGTCTGGGTAGGTGTGGCTAGATGTGAACCTGAATCCTTTGGGGATGTTCAGAAGTTGCCTCGGGAAGAAGCTAGCAAATGGCGTGAGGCGATGCAGAAAGAAATGAACTCAATGGAGTCTCTTGGTGTGTTCTCACTCACACAGCTGCCGGCTGGCAAGCAGGCTGTGAGTTGCAGATGGGTTTATCACCTTAAACCCACAGAAGCTGGAGAACCACAGTATAAAGCTAGGTTAGTAGCCCGAGGATTCACACAGAAGAAGGGAGTCCACTTCACGGAGGTCTATTCGCCGACCTCGAGAGCTGAGACTTTGAGGATGCTTTTAGCTGTTGCTGCACAGAGAGGTTGGAAGGTGAACCATTTTGATGTGGATGTTGCCTACCTGAACTCAGACCTCCAGGAGTACATGCTTCCTCCTCCAGGGTTTGAAATCAGTGGGCCAGGAATCGTGTGGCGGTTGCACAAATCCATCTATGGGTTACGTCAATCTGCCAGAAACTGGAATATGTGTCTGAATGAAGCCTTAGAAGAGCTAGGTTTCAGGAGAAGTGTTGCGGACAGCTGTCTTTACCTTAAAGGGTCAGGTGAGATGCAGCAAGCTGCTCAGATTTTTGTTGATGATATCTTGATCATGGCACAGACAGGTAAACAAGTGGAGAAGTTTGCTAAGGAGCTTGGAAAGCGGTTCAAGCTCAAGCAGCTTGGAGATGTCAAGTCATATCTAGCCGTAGGGATAACGAGAGCAAGAAATGGAAGCTTTTTGCTCAGCCAGAAAGGTAAGATTGAGCAGTTGCTTGAGAAGTTCAGGATGTCTGAGTATGCAGGTTACAGAACACCCATGGAGGCTGGTTATGTGAAAGAATGTCAGCAAGTAGAACCCGTTGTGTTCGAAAATACTGAACTCTTTCAGTCAGCTCTGGGTAGTCTGCTGTATCTGTCACAGTGGAGCAGACCAGACATAGCGTTTGCTGTCAATCTGCTCAGTAGAGAGGCTTCAAGTCCTAGTGTGCAGGCCTGGAATGGTATTAAACGGGTGCTATGTTACCTGCAAGATACCAAAGACTTTTGCCTCAAGATGTCAGCTGAGGGTGGTGTCAAGCTGACTGCCTGGGTGGATTCAGATTGGGCTAACCTTGAGGACCGCAAGTCAGTGTCAGGCCTAGTGGTGAAGTTTGGGAACTCAGTAGTTGGGTGGAGATCCCGAAAGCAAAGTCTCATAGCTCTTTCGTCTACTGAAGCTGAGTTCAGTGCTGTCAGGGGTTCAGGAGCAGAGGCAAGGGCAAGGGAGGAAACAGAGAGCGAGGGGGAGGAGGCAGAAGAAAAGATGAGTGATGACGACGACCCGAGATCTCCGAGTCTTTCCAGTGAATCGGAAGATTCACAGAAAGGAGCACCAGTGGCCAGGGCAAGGGGGGAGCCTAGGGGGACACCCCAGGAAGATAGAGCCAGAGGGGACTCAGAGGAGAGCAGTTGGAAATCGGGACCAGCGTCACCGCCAGAGAGCAGGGAAGAGGAAGGGAGCCAGGGATTAAGCGCTGGCAGCTCACAACAGGGGGGAGGGCATGAGTCAGGAGTGGCCACACCTCCATCGGGGAGCGAAGAAACGGTCAGACGGAAAGTGGAAGGTTGGGCGCGCGCGCCAAGTTCAAATGCACAGGAAAGTGACGCAGTGGGCAGCCCTGAAAGAGAGCCAGGTCCTAAAGCCCGGCGCAAGGAGACAGGAGGGTCCGGGGGGTCGGCGTCAGAAGAATCCAGGAAGGAAGAGACCCCGGGGGGCAGAGGGACCCAGAGGAGAACAGTCAGGCGGAAAAGGTGGAGCAGGGCTAGGATATTAAGTTGGTGCACAAAGGGCGGAGACTCAGACGGAGCTTCGCCGATCTAGCCACTAGACGTAGAGTTGCACGCAGTAGCTTGAGAATGGAAACTGTAACTCAATAAAGACTTTTACTTAATGATCGCTGGCTAGCGTGATCCTCTGTGAGCTAGGATCTGGAAGCAGCTCTGACAAGTGCGCTATCTGAGGTTTGTAGAGAGCTGGAGTTCTATGCGTGTTTGGTCCAGGAACTTTGTGGAGAGCATTGTCTTCCCGTCGTGGTGCACGAAGACAATCAACCGTGCCTCAAATTGGCCGAGACGGCGCAATTCAAGGCCAGGACCAAACATCTGGACATACGTTTTCAGAATGTGTGTCAGAGCGTTCGTGAGGGGCTAGTTGCTCTAAAATACTGTCCCTCAGCCAAGAACCTCGCTGATGGCTTCACGAAGCCATTATCCTTCCAGAGGCATGAGGAGTTCTGTGAAGGTCTGTGTTTGGAGTGAGCATTGTTGCTTATTTCCCCCAGATGCAGGACAAGAGGGGGTGTGGAATTTGGAGTTTACAGGGTTAAAACTCCTTGGTGTCCTGTATCTGGGAGGGGCCTGACACAGGGCTGTACGTCACAGGCTTTGTCCAGAAATATGGTCAAATTTGAAGCTTTCACTGCTAGGTCGCAGTGCTGTGATTAAAATGAATGTATTGCCTAGAATGTTGTTTTTGTTTCAAACATTGCAAATTGTGGACAAGATGGATTGTTTCAAGAAGTGGCAGAAATATATCTCGAAATTTGTCTGGCAGGGCAAGAAACCCAGAATAAAATTTATTTATTTTTTTTTCATAAAATAATTATTAAAGATTTTAAAGAATCCAAACAGTACAACATATTTAAATCAAAAGAAAAAAGAAAACAGAAAAAAGAAGCATAAAAAACATACAAAAATACAGATAAGAAGTACATAAAAAAATAAAAGAAAATAATTCATTTTCTTAAGTATCATTTTCATAACCCTCTTTCATGACTCCCTCACATCTCCCTTTTCTGTTTCCCAAGTTACAAAATCATGTTCCGCAATACCTCACCTTCTTTTAAAAATTGTTTTAGATTATATACTTCAACAATTATGTCTCCAATTTTACCAGTTGTTATCAAATATTTAAATATTTATACTTGACATAATATTATTCAAATTTCATCTTTGTTCTTGTAATTCAATTATTTTCATATTCCCTTCCACTAGTTTACTAATGCCATATTGTTTTTATATCCTGCATCATTTTAACATTCATAAAGTTTACAATGCTTTTGCAAATAGTCCTTGAATTTTTTCCAATCCTCTTCCACTAAAATTTAAAATTTTAACTGATGCAAAAGAAAGGGGGGGATTTGCCCTGCCAGACTTTAAACTTTACCATGAATCAGCAGCCTTCTGCTGGTTGAAAGACTGGCTGCTTCTTGAGAACACAGACATTTTGGACCTAGAAGGTTTTAATAACATTTTTGGGTGGCATGCATATTTATGGTACGATAAGGTGAAAGCTCATAAAGCTTTTAAAAATCACATTGTCAGGAAAGCATTATATAATGTTTGGATTAAATATAAAGATCTATTGGAAAATAAAACCCCAAGGTGGTTGTCGCCAATGGAGGCAAAGGCTGTGGAAAAACTCAATATGGAGGCCAAATGGCCGAAATATTGGGAAATTTTGGAACAGGAAGGGGATAAACTGAAATTGCAGAGTTTTGAGAAACTAAAAGTTAAAGTGCGAGATTGGCTTCATTATTATCAAATAATGGAGGTTTACAAGTTGGACAGGAAAATTGGCTTCCAGGTGGAAAAATCAAAATTAGAAACAGAACTGTTAGAACCCAATACTAAGAATTTGTCAAGAATGTATAACTTGCTGTTGAAATGGAATACTCAAGATGAAACAGTGAAATCGGTTATGATAAAGTGGGCACAAGATATTGGTCATAACATTATGTTTGCTGACTGGGAACAGTTGTGGACCACCGGTATGAAATTTACGGCATGTAATGCCTTAAAGGAAAATATTATGAAAATGATTTATAGGTGGTACATGACTCCAGTCAAGCTTGCAAAAATTTACCACTTGTCTGATAATAAATGTTGGAAATGTAAAGAAACTGAAGGTACTTTTTTTCACCTTTGGTGGACATGCCCAAAGATTAAGGCTTTCTGGGAAATGATATATAATGAAATGAAAAAGGTATTTAAACATACCTTCCTTAAGAAACCAGAGGCCTTTCTCTTGGGCATTGTCGGCCAATTGGTGCCAAAGAAAGACAGAACATTCTTTATGTATGCCACAACAGCAGCAAGAATACTCATCACAAAGTATTGGAAGACACAAGATCTACCCACCTTGGAAGAATGGCAGATGAAGGTGATAGACTATATGGGACTGGCAGAAATGACTGGCAGAATCCGAGACCAGGGGAAAGAGATGGCGGAAGAAGATTGGAAGAAATTTAAGAACTATCTTAAGAAACATTGTAAAATTAATGAGTGTTAAAATGATGTGGCTTTAGAAAGTAAGTGGATTACAGTTGTAAAGATTAAGTCAAAAGAAAAGAAAGGTTAACAATTAGATAAAATTATGGGTGAGGATTTGCTGAACTAGAAATTTGAAATTGGAATGCAGAAAGGGGAGGTATGAGGAGGTCGGTGAAGTAAGTTTTAAGAAAATAAGGATTTGAAATTATACTTGTTTTTCCTTGTTTGTGTTTGTTTGTATTGTTGTGTCTGATTATATAATTTGTGAAACTTTAATAAATATCTTTTTTAAAAAAGAAAAAAGGATATAATCAGTCAATATATCCTCTCCTGCATCCCTGAACATTCCCACAAAGGTTTATTGGGCCCAGTATTGCATATTTTTGTGTATTTCTGAAGGATTGCGTTGGATTGTGATTTTGAGTTGAGTAGTATTTTTCTGAGATAACTTCCTGGTAAGCACATGGTATTTTGTTCCATTGTGCAGTGGGGATTAAGCAACCCCCCCCCTTCCCTCAGAGTTGTGGAGTTTGGAGTTTACAGGGTTAAAACTCCTTGGTGTCCTGTATCTGGGAGGGGCCTGACGCAAGGCCGTACGTCACAGGCTTTGTCCGTCTTTGTCTGTGAGAGTTGTTTTCACTTTAGACTGAGAGACGCTGCAAAGAAGCTGCGTGTGCTCTAAGCACCGGAGAGATGCCGGAAAGTTCTGATGGATTTATTGCTGTGTAAATAAACACTTTTAGAGATAGCAACGGACTGTCTCTGGACTGATTTATCCCTCTATCTCACACGGACTGCAGGACCGCTGCAACTCTGTTTCTCTGCCCAGGTCAGCCCCAGCAGAGCTACGCAGGGGAGCGCTGACTGGACGGCAGGATTAATTGGCAAAGAGTTCACAGTGACCCAAAGCAGTGAAGATTTGTTTTGCATTTTGAGATTTTTGAGCATTTGATTTTAGAATTTTGAGAAATTTTAGAATTTTGAATATTTTTCAAATTTTTTGATTTTTAAGATGGCTAGAGCAACTTTTGATAGTGATGCAAAACTATGAATGCCTGTGCTAAATGAATATAATTTTGTAATTTTGTGCACTGGAAGCAGCGCTTAATAGCGTGTTTAGATTCAAAACACATTTTGGAAGCTTTAGAACAGCCTCAGCCTACAGGATCATCTGAGGAAGCTTTAGCCAAGAATAGCGAAGCCAGACACATAATTTTGAGTGGACTTCATGATGAGCATCTATCATTAATAAATAGTAGAGATGATGCATCTCAAATCTTAAAAGATATTGAGCGCATGTATGGAGAATCTACCATGAGCTCCTACAGAAGCTTGATGTATAAATTAACCAGATTGAGGATGAATTCAAAAGAGGAATTCACAGAGCACATTAACAAGTTTACTGAGATTATTCAGAGGGTTGATCTAAGTCCCAAAGCTTTTGATGATATTACAAAGATATCATTCTTGTTATCATCGCTTGGACCAAGATGTAACTCATTTGTAAGCCTCATGGACCACAGAGAAGGTCTAACCTTTAAAGACTTGATCAGTCATTTAAAACAGGAATGCAGAGAGAGAGCTGAATCTCCAGTGAGAAATGCTAGAAGCAAGGACAGTAATTATGCATCTAGGCAATTTACAAAGTCCAGAGAGATGCCCATGAAAGTGGTTTGCTTCAATTGCAACAAGGAAGGGCACAATGCAAAGAACTGCAGAGCTCCTAAGGCAAAGAAACCCCACCCCTTTCAGCCAAAAGGGGAAAAGAAGGGGAAATGTGAAGCACATGGCTACTGCAAGAAAGGAATTTTACTGTCCAGAATCGTGAAAATAAACGTAATAAGTGGATTATTGATTCAGGTGCCAGCTCTCATTTTTCATTTGAAAAGGACTATTTTAATGAGATAAATGATGAAGAAGGATCTGAAATTGAGATTGCAGATGGCAACATTGTTAAAGCAAAAGGTGCAGGTTCCATGAACCTGAAATGCAATATAAACAATGAATCCAAAATCTAGAGTTTTGTATGCACCAGAGCTGAGCTGCAATTTAATCAGCGTGTCCACTTTGGACAGGAAAGGTTTCCAGATCACATTTGGAAATGGAGAATGTAATGTGACTAAAAATAGTAAAGTGTTTGCTCAAGCCAAGCTAATAAATGGTGCATATGAGATTAATCTTTCAGAGAACCAGTCTGCAAAAGTGGCACATTCCAGCCAGAAGGATGAGGCAGATCTGGACCTATGGCAGAGAAGGCTTGGACACAGAGACACCAGCGTTATTCTGGATCTACAGAAAAGAGATATTGTAAGAGGTTTGCAGGTAAAACAGAGCAACAAAGCTCCAGTAAAGTGTATAAGCTGTATTACTGAAAAGGCTGTAAAACCTTCATTTACACGTTGTGCAGAACACAGAAGCACCAAAGTGCTTGACACTGTGCACACTGACTTATGTGGACCCATGAATGTTCCCTCACTGGGAAAGAATAGATATATATTAATATTTCTGGATGATTTTTCAAAATACTGTGTTGTATATTTCCTCAAAGAAAAGAGTGAGACAGTGGACAAGCTCCAGGACTACATTGCCATGCTCAAGAACAAGTTCCAAAGAGCTCCAGCTGTGTTAATGAGTGACAATGGAGGTGAGTACTGCTCAAATGAAATGCAGGCTCTCCTGGCCAAGGAAGGAATTGCACACGTAACCACAATTCCTTACACACCACAGCAGAATGCCATAGCAGAGAGAAAGTTTAGATCCATTATGGATATGACAAGGTGCATGCTAAAAGATGCATGTTTGCCACAGAAGCTGTGGGCAGAAGCGGTATACACAGCAGTTTATTTGCAGAACAGATTGCCAACTAAAGGAGCAGAGCGCACACCATTTGAGCTTTGGCATGGGAAAACTCCCGGTTTCTTGCATATACGCGTGTTTGGAAGTCCGTGTTACTACCACGTACCCAAAGAATACAGCCACAAACTTGACTCCAGGGCAAAAGCAGGTATCCTTGTGGGATACGCCTCTGGAGGCAAAGGATACAGAATCTTGGACTTACAAACTGGTAAGACAAATGCGCACCATGCAGTTTATTTTGATGAATATGGCAAAGCCGACACTAAGAATAGTGTTGTGGACTCTTCCAATGAGTCAGAAAGGACTCAAGAGTTTGTATATTTCCCTTCAGAAACCCCACAAAGTACTAATCTGCCTTTGAGTGTTATAGCCCCCTCCCCACAGGCGACGCACCAGAAGATGCAGAGGACCAGACCCCTGGCGGCACCAGAGACGAAGAGGAGGACTCAGATGGGGACATGTCAGTGTTGGAGGAGGATGAGGAAGCTGATGTGGTTGCAGACTCAGAGGTCAGATGCTCATCCAGAACCAACAGAGGTGTCCCACCATTACGGCTGTCCTACTTTGTGGGGTCGGTATTTCCACAGGAACCTTCCACTTGGGAAGAGATACAGGAGATGCCAGCTGCTGAAGCCAGTCTCTGGAAGAAGGCCTCGCAAGAGGAGATGGATGCACTGCATCAGAACAAGACCTGGACACTCACTGAGCTGCCTCCCGGTAAGAAGGCCATTGGCAGTAAATGGGTTTTCAAGGTTAAGAAGGGGTCAGAAGGAGAAGTGCAGCGCTACAAAGCTAGACTTGTAGCACAGGGATTTTCACAGCGTTTTGGTGAAGATTATGATGAAGTTTTTGCACCAACCGTGAGGTACAGCAGCGTAAGAATGTTTTTGAGCATTGCATCCTCCAAGCAAATGAGGGTGAAACACATTGACATTGCTACTGCTTTTCTTCATGGGCAGATTTCTGAGGAAATTTACATGAAACAGCCCAAAGGTTTTGTAAAACCACATGAGGCACATTTAGTTTGCAAACTCCAGAAAGGACTTTACGGACAGGCTGCTAGAGCCTGGAACCAGAAGTTGCATAAAATGCTGACGCAACTTGGGTACAAGCAAGGCAATGCTGACAAGTGCTTGTACAGTAAAGTCAAATAATATATCCTAGCATTTGTTGATGACCTGATTATTGCCACAGCAAGTGAAAAAGACTATACACAGATAGTAAAACACCTTAGCAAAGAGGTGGAGGTCAAAGAGCTGGGAGATGTCCAGTACTACCTCGGGATCCAAGTTGAGAGAGAAGAGGACAGCTCATTTCTTCTCAGCCAAAAGGAAAAGATCCACAAACTGATTGAATGCATGCAGATGCAAGACGCACACCCAGTTGCTACACCAATGGCTACTGACTTTTTGAAGAATCAGCAGGATTTGAAGCAGATGCCAGACAACAGTAAATACAGGTCGGCAATTGGTAAACTTTTGTATTTAGTTACCACATGTAGACCTGACTTAGCTAATGCTGTGGGGATTCTTAGCAGAAAGGTGAATTCTCCCACTGAGCCTGATTTGGCAGGTGTAAAGAGGGTGGTGCGGTATTTGAAGGGTGTTGGGTCTGGAACTTAACAGGTTAAGTTGTTCCCATGATGCCACACCATTCTGACGTCAGTTTTCGAAGCTGGGAGGAGATTGGGAGGAGTTTGCCATTCTCACTCTATGCTGTGAGGGGAAAGGAGCAGTCTTATAATGGCTGCAAGCAGTCCTGGTTTTTCCGGAGATTTGTTGGAATAAACTACTGTAAATAGACAAACCTGTACTCTGTGTGTTTGTCTGGAAGCTGAGCCAAGATACGAGACAGTTTTACACCGCTGTGTTAAACTCTGCTAAGGCGTGACTGAGAGCTGCGCAACGGAAGTGTGCCGGGCGGCCATAAATCGCTAATTGAGAGTCTCAAATCAATTAGCGGGGACCGCGGCTGACCAACAAAGTCCAAGAGGTTATGGGCAACCTTAATCACCGATCGTAAAACTGTCACGGGAGGCTGCCGGGAGCTTTGAAATCTGCGGTGTCGAGCAGAGAAGCACGGCAGGAGGCGGAGGCAAGCAAGCAAGCAAGCTGAAAGACGCAGAGGTTTGCCTGTGTTGCTGAGAGCTGAGAGCAGCAGGAAATCGTTTCTCCACGGAGCAGGAGCCGGAAGAGCTGGTGTTTTTGTAAGTACAGCTTGGGGCCCCTTGGGAGAATGGAAGGAGATGGCGGACGGCCATGATTCATTCTCCGTGCCTTTCGAAAAGTTAAATGGCCAGAATTGGGCGGAATGGAGCAGAAAGCTGAAGGCCTGGCTGGTAGCTAAGGGTCTTTGGGAGGCGGTCTTAAGGCCTCCACTGCCTCAACCAGCCGCCGGAGCTGCAGCTGCAGCAATTGCAGATGCACATGCTTCGCAGAGGAAAAATCAGAAAGCCCTGGGAGCTATAGTGCTCAGTTTGGAGGGTTCAGAGTTGCCCCATGTGGAGGGGTTGGACACTGCGCATGAAGCTTATGCTGCTCTTGAAAGAGTGCACCACAGGACCACGGCAGGTGCAAAAATCCACACCACCAGGCGTTTGTTTGAGATGAAGCTGCGTCCAGGTGGGGACATAAGACAGCATGTTACAGAGATGCTCTCTGTGTTTAATGAGCTGCGGCTGTTGCAGGTGAACTTTACAGATGAGCTGAAGGTTTATATTTTGCTAAGCTCTCTGGACAAAAGTTATGACAATTTATGTCTAACTTTGGAGTCTATGAGTCCGCAGGATCTGACTCTGGCGTACGTCACAGGACGCTTGGCTGACGAACAGGAGAGGCGCCTCAGGGAGAGCAAGTCTGGCGCAGGGAGCTCCACCGGGAAAAAGGGGGGGCAGGCCAGATGAGAGCTTTGTTCAGGCTTTTTCCACTCGTCGGTGCTACGTGTGTGCATCCAACAGTCATTTGAAAAGAGACTGCCCACAGAAAGCGAGGGCAGCTGCACAGGAAGGCTTCAAGGACACCTTCCATGGGAATCAGTCGGGTTTCCATGGCAACCGGTCTGGAAAAACAACCAGGCGTGGGACTGAGGCTGGTGGACGTGCCAGGTGCCAGGAAGAGACGTATCAGATCACGGCTAGTCTGGCGTTGGCTGAAGACAGCTGTGGGACAAGCTCAGAGCTTAGTTTTGTTATTGACTCTGCAGCTAACTGCAATTTGATTCCAGAGACACCTGCTGTCAAGATGTGGAATTGCAAGGCAATTCCTGCTGGGAAGACTGTTCTCTTTGCAAATGGACAGAAAAGAAATGTGACTAATGCTGTAAATGTGCATTTTCCTATTTTACAGGAGACGTTGCAGTGTTGTACTGTTCCTGGGATGCACCACTGTCTTTTATCTGTGCCTTATTTACTGAAAAAGGGATTTAAGGTTTGTTTTCAGGATGATGTCTGCACAATCTCCAAAGGAGGGAGGATGCTTGCCAAGGTTAAAAAGGGGCAGAATGATCTCTTCATTCTTAAAACGTCTCTGGAGGGTGATGGGAAGGTTGAGAAAGCACAAGCACTGCGTGCTACAATTCCCAATCATGATTCATGTGTCCATGCTTGGCATGCACGAACAGCTCATGGTTCTCTAGAAGAACTACAGGTGCTGCCGGAGGTTTCTAAAGGTTGTAATATCTCAGAATGTGGATATGCTGTGAATTGTGAAACTTGCAAACTGGCAAAGGTAAAAGGATGCAGTTATCCAAAAGTAGAGAGGGTAACAACAAAACCTTTTGAACTAGTCCACATAGATTTGTGGGGTCCTGTAAAGGAACCAAGTCTGGGAGGGGCCAGGTATCTGCTGACGATGCAGGATAATTTTACGCAGAATTCCTGGACCCACGGTCTCAAATCCAAGGATGATGCAGCACAGCTGATCAAACGTTGGATTGAGGGGGTGGAACAAAGGTTTTCCACCAGAGTGCAAGCTGTCACAAGTGACAGAGGAGCGCAGTCAACAGGTTCTGTTTTGCAGAAGTTCTTTCACAAG
The DNA here is from genome assembly GCF_964188305.1 of Podarcis bocagei. Lineage (NCBI taxonomy): Eukaryota > Metazoa > Chordata > Lepidosauria > Squamata > Lacertidae > Podarcis > Podarcis bocagei. The sequence continues at coordinate 5,064,724 of NC_138131.1, read as the reverse complement.
AAAGGGATACGTCACACAGTGACTTCACCCAATCAGAGAGGAGTGTCAGAGCTCCGATGTGAGGCTCTGGTCCAGGCTGCACAGGTGTTGCTGAAAGATTCTGGGTTACCTCCAAGGTTTTGGCTGGAGGCAATCAGGTATGTGAGCTTCACTTGGAATCGTACCTACAATTCAATGGTAGGTGACACACCGTTTAGGTTGTTGCATGGCAGGAAACCCCAGATTCATTTTTTGCGTATGTTTGGGTCACGTGCATCTGTGTCAGTACCTGCTGCTTTGCAGGGGCCAGATGGATCCAAGTTCCGGAAAATGATATTCTGCGGGTATGAGCCAGAAGCACGTGCATGGAGGTTCGCATTTCCATCAGGTGATCAGAGTAAGTTACTGATCAGTAAACACGCTGAGTTCTATGAGCAGGATAAAAAGTCACAAACTGCTGTCATGCGTGATGTGCTCTCAGAATGTCTTTCTGATTCAGAACAGGAAAATTCTGAGGGGGAGGAAGGAGAGGCTGAGTCTGATGATGACGATCAGGTCACTGACCAAAGTCAGGAACAGGAGGAGGTATCGGTAGTTTCTCCACAAGATGTTAAGAGAACACCCAAAAGCGAGCCCAGTTCTCCAGTGAGTGTAATGGAGAGGATTCGAAAACGCTTTAAATCAGAGGGGGAATCCCGTGATGCTGAGGACACACCTGCTGGTGATGGGGAAGCATCTGAGTTTGTGCCCAGAAGGTCTAGTCGCACAACAAAGGGCGTTCCACCTGAAAGATACCAGGCAACATGTGCGTGGGCAAAATTCGCACAGTGTGATTCTGGGAGTGTTGAAGGGGTTCAACAGGTGCCTGGGAAAGATGCCGGGAAGTGGCACAAGGAAAAGGGGAAGGTGTTGAACTCAAAAGGGTCTTGTCAGAATGTGCAGCAAAGGGGGGTGTTGGGTCTGGAACTTAACAGGTTAAGTTGTTCCCATGATGCCACACCATTCTGACGTCAGTTTTCGAAGCTGGGAGGAGATTGGGAGGAGTTTGCCATTCTCACTCTATGCTGTGAGGGGAAAGGAGCAATCTTATAATGGCCGCAAGCAGTCCTGGTTTTTCTGGAGATTTGTTGGAATAAACTACTGTAAATAGACAAACCTGTACTCTGTGTGTTTGTCTGGAAGCTGAGCCAAGATACGAGACAGTTTTACACCGCTGTGTTAAACTCTGCTAAGGCGTGACTGAGAGCTGCGCAACGGAAGTGTGCCGGGCGGCCATAAATCGCTAATTGAGAGTCGCAAATCAATTAGCGGGGACCGCGGCTGACCAACAAAGTCCAAGAAAGGGTACCATGAATTGTAAATTAAGGTTACCAGCCATCAGAGACCCTAAGTTGGTTGGGTATACTGATGCGGATTGGGCTGGGGATAATGCTGACTATAAATCAACAAGTGGTCATGCTTTTATGTTTGGGGATGGACCTGTTGCGTGGGGCAGTTATAAACAGAGCTGTGTAGGATTATCTTCCACAGAATCAGAATACGTTGCAGCAACAGAAGCGTGCAGAGAGCAGAGAGATCGCCTGGCTTAAACTCATCAAGGACTGTGGGTTGGTGAGAAAGGGAACTGTCAGCGTGCTAGTGGACAATCAGAGTTGTCTGAAGCTGACACAGAGTGAGAAGTTCCTAGCAAGAACAAAACACATTGGGGTGAAATACCATTATATACACCAGATGATCCAAGATGGACTAGTGGAACTGTCTTACTGCAGCACCGAAGAGATGACTGCTGACATCCTGACAAAGCCCCTACCAAGAGAGAGCTTCCAGAATCTACGTGTCAAGACTTCCGGGGCGGCGCCATGGGTAACGGCGGATTCCCTCTGACTAGGAGGGAACCGGCTCTGCGGAAATCGGGTCTTTACCGCTACGGCGCAGCGGGGACCCTTCAAGAATCACAGGCGGGTGAAGCCTGTGACCGTGGGACTCGGCGGGCACCGTTTGCGCCCCCCCCAATCGGCAAAGGAGCCCAGTAACGGGCTCTGGAGCGGAGCGGGGAAGTGGCGCGGTGCTGTAAGTCGTCTGCTTCTTCCGTGGAGCGAAGCCGCGTAGCTGTTACCGGAGAGCGCTGCCTTTTTCCTGGGACAATCTGGCTGTAAAACAACGATCCGTGAGTAGGCTAACTTTGGAATTAAAGGAACTTTACAAATTTATGATCAATTGGGCACCGAAGCGGAGAGGTATAAACAGGAAGTCTGCCTCCCGTTCTTGTAAATGGAGTAAAGCAATGAACTTGAAAGCGGAAGCTTTAAAAGACGTTGGAAAAGGATAACAATTTCGAGCATCAAGATAGTGTTTCCCCCCCTTTAAAAGCAGGGGACGAGGGGGGAAGAAGATTGGAACTTTATTTCCCTGCAAAATAGAGGAAGAGGAGCAAAAATCCACCGCTCAAAACCCTGGAACGGTTCCCAGTGACAGTAAGAAAGCCGTATTGAGAATCACACTGCTTTTGAAAGTTCTTTCTGATAGTTAACTCTGCATTTGAGATACAATTAAGATACAATATTGCTGACAGGCTTCTTCTAGTCATAAAGTAACTGGATATAACTGAGATGGAAACTGTTGTCTTTTTGGCCAACTGGGGGGCGAAAGGGAGAAGTTAATTATTCTAAAGACATTTCTGATTGTTACTGTGTCCCCCTAGAGGTAGTTTGAAACTGTTGCAATTGCAGCTGGGCTAAGGGGATTTTCCATTTCAAAACAACGTTGACTTCGAGCGTGAGATCGACCTTGGGCTATATCTAGAGGGTTATGGCAGATGGGAAAGAGAAGATAGATTTGTTACAAGCAACGAGGTCTGGCAAAGTACTTCGTACAGATGGCGGGCTGCAAAGAAGGGCTTCGACATCTGGCCCTTCTGGTTTACCAACAGTAACCTCATCGGCACAACCAAAACCCAAAGGTATGGCTGCTGCTGATGCCCTGGCTCAGGCACTAGGTAAAATAAATGAATCTTTGGAAAGAATAACTAAACAAGTAGCCGAGACATCGGGCAAAATAGATCAAAATACTATAAGTATTAACAATTTGGGACAGAAAGTAAATACTAACACAGAAAATATCCAGAAATTATTGCAGGAATCTACTTCGACACGGAAGACAGCCAAGGAGGCTAAAGAAATTGCAACTGCTACAGCCACTGTCTTAGAAGAGAAGGTAACACCATTGCATAAACAAATTGAAGATCACAAGTCAATACTGTCTATGATTGAGCTGAAGGAGAAACAGGTGAATTTAAGGGTCAGGGCCATACCTGGATTGGAAAAAGATAATTTGATTGAATTTCTCACACAGGAATTTGCAGACTTTTGGAACCCAGATTTGGGGAAGGATAATTTCAAGATAGTGAGAGCTTTTAGGCTTGGAAAAGGAGGGAGGAAGAACAGGGTGAGAGACTGTTTGATCACCCTCCGAACAAAAGAGGAGAGAGATAAAATCTTGAGTCTGCACTTCCAGAAGGCTTTGGAAATACATCAGTCGAGAGTGGAAATATTCAAGGATATTCCGAAACATCTTTTGGAACTTAGGTCCAATTACAGAGATTTGGTCGACCTGTTGAGAAGCAACGGAATCATTTTTAGGTGGGAATTTCCCCAAGGCCTATCTTTCAGTTATAAAGGGAAGAAGATAAAAATAAGATCAGAAGACGACAAAGATAAATTTTGGAGAGACCACGGAGAAGACCTGCAGAAGAAAGTTACAGGGGAGTTAAGAGCACTTGTAAGTGAAACTTTAGACATACCAGATTTACCTCCGGAACTAAAAGATCGCCTGAAGAAGGTGATAGCACCGACAGAACAGGAACAGGCACTGGGTGCAGTTGGAGGAGAAGTAAAGTAACTACATCATGGCTCTGCAACTATTAAGTTGGAATTGTAATGGTTTGAATTCCCCTCAGAAAAGGAGATCTGTGTTTCATTTATTAAAAAAGGAACAATTGGACTTGATTTGTTTACAAGAAACACATATAACAAGGTTACACAGGAAACTACTAATTAATAAAAGACTTGGTCAGGAGTTTATTTCATCAGACAAGGTTAAAAAAAGAGGGGTTGTGATTTATGCAAAGGACAGATTATTACCAAAATTTATATTTAAAGATGACCAAGGAAGATTTGTGGCAATCGAAATTCAAACACAAGGAGAAAAATTTTTGATAGTAGGAATTTATGCACCAAATGAGGGGAAATCTGATTTCTTTAAAAAGTTGCATGAGACCCTGATGGACTATCTGGATTACAACATGATTTTGATGGGAGACATGAATGGAGTGGTATCTACAAATATGGACAAGGCACAAAGACAGGTAGTCACCAAGGATGGTAGACTACCGAAAACTTTCTTTGAGATGACAGACAACTTGGACTTAGTTGATATTTAGAGAACAAAGAACCCCATGGCTAAAGAAGGAACCTTCTTTTCTGAAGCCAATATGACATGGACAAGAATTGACCAAATACGGGTAACTAGAGGAATGGCACCAAAGACAAGAAAAGTGGAAATCTGCCCAAAAACCTGCTCCGACCATAATGCTGTTAAGATGGAAATGAAACTAATACCAACTGGCTCCTTTAGATGGAGGATGAATGACACCTTATTCAGAGATGAAGATGTGCTTAAGAAGGGCCAAAAAACTTTGAGAGACTATTTTGAGATAAATATGGGCACTATTGTGGGAAAAAAAATAATCTGGGACGCAAGTAAAGCGGTTATGAGAGGATTCTTGATACAACAGAACGCATTAAAGAAGAGAATTCAAAATGAGAAGAAGGATAAAATTTTGGAGAAAATAAAGGAAGGTGAAAAAAATTTGAGAGCAAAACCAAAGTCTCAAGAGATTTTGAGAGAAATAAAGTTACATCAAGTGCAATATATGAAAATGATGAATCAAGAGATAGAATGGAAAATTAAACAAATGAGACAAAAGACATTCGAGTCGGCTAATAAATGTGGGAAATTGTTGGCTTGGCAAATGAAAAAAAGACAAAAATTAAATACAGTTACAAATTTAGAAGTGGAAGGAAGGACTATACAGAACCCTGTTGAGATTAGAAATTGTTTCCAGAGGTATTTTAAACAACTATATACACAAGGGACACAGAAAGAAACTGATGTAGATCGATTTTTGAAAACAAATGGATTACAAAAAATCTCTCAAGAAAATAAATTAATGTTGAACTACAAAATAACTGAACAAGAGATAGAAGGTGCCATTCAGAATATGCAATTGGGAAAATCTCCAGGACCGGATGGACTGACTTCTAGATATTACAGATCTTTAAAAGAATGGCTAGTGCAACCTTTGAAAGAGGTCTGTAATGAAATAATGGAGGGGAAAAGGGCACCAAAGTCGTGGAAAGAAGCATATATCACACTTGTACTGAAAACAGAGACTGAAAAGACGCAGCTCAAAAACTACCACCCCATATCACTGCTTAATGTGGATTACAAAATCTTTGCAGACATTTTGGCTAAAAGACTAAAAAGAGTGCTAGTGGAAGAGATACATAAGGAACAAGCAGGCTTTCTCCGAGGAAGACATCTATCTGACAATGTGAGGAACATAATTAATATTTTAGAAAAATTACAAGTGAACATAAACACTAAGGCAGTTTTGATATTTGTGGACGCGGAGAAAGCCTTTGACAACATTTCTTGGATTTTTATGAAAAAAAATCTACAGGGTATGTGTGTAGGCCAAGGCTTTGAAAATGGTATAAGTGCAATATATTCTGAACAAAAGGCAAAACTGATTGTAAATAATGTGGTGACGGAAGAATTTAAGATAGAAAAAGGGACACGACAAGGTTGCCCAATCTCCCCATTGCTTTTTATATCGGTCCTGGTGGTTTTGCTGAATATGATAAGAAGGGATCAGTTGGTTAAAGGTATACAGGTCGGAGCTAAACAGTACAAATTGAGAGCATTTCCAGATGACTTAGTATTGACGTTACAGGAGCCAGAATCTAGTACTAAAAGAGTTTTGGAACTGATTCAAGAATTTGGTCAGGTTGCAGGGTTTAAACTGAACAAGTCAAAAACCAAGGTTTTAGAGAAAAATTTAACACCAATTGAGAGAGAGAGGTTTCAGAATGAGACAGGCTTAACAGTGGTTAAGAAAGTCAAATACTTGGGGATTAACATGACAGTAAAAAATGGGAATTTATTTAAAGACAATTATGAAAAATGTTGGGTTGAAGTGAAAAAAGATTTAGAAATTTGGTCAAATTTGAAGCTTTCACTGTTAGGCCGTATTGCTGCGATAAAAATGAATGTATTGCCTAGAATGTTGTTTTTGTTTCAAACATTGCAAATTATGGACAAAATGGACTGTTTTAAGAAGTGGCAGAGAGATATTTCTAGATTTGTCTGGCAGGGCAAGAAGCCCAGAATAAAATTTAAAATACTAACAGATGCAAAGGAAAGAGGTGGATTTGCCCTGCCAGACTTGAAACTTTACTATGAATCAGCAGCTTTTTGCTGGTTGAAAGAATGGCTGCTTTTTGAAAACGCTGACATTTTGGATTTAGAAGGTTTTAACAATGTATTTGGATGGCATGCATATTTATGGTATGATAAGGTCAAAGCGCATAAAGCATTTAAAAATCATATTGTCAGGAAAGCAATGTTTAATGTTTGGATAAGGTACAAGGACTTATTGGAAAATAAAACTCCAAGGTGGCTGTCACCGATTGAAGCGAAAGCTTTGAAAAAGCTCAATATGGAGGCCAAGAGGCCAAAATATTGGGACATTTTGGAACAAGATGGAGATAGGTTGAAATTGCAGAGTTTTGAAAAACTAAAAAACAAAGTGCGTGATTGGCTTCATTATTATCAGATAATGGAGGCATACAATTTGGACAAAAAAATCGGCTTCCAGGTGGAAAAATCAAAATTGGAAACAGAATTGTTAGAACCCAAAACTAAGACTTTGTCAAAGATGTATAACTTGCTGTTGAAATGGAATACTCAGGATGAAACGGTGAAATCTGCAATGATTAAATGGGCACAAGACATTGGACATAACATAATGATGGCTGACTGGGAACAGTTATGGAACACAGGCATGAAGTTTACGGCATGTAATGCCTTAAGAGAGAATATTATGAAAATGATATACAGGTGGTACATAACCCCAGTCAAGCTTGCAAAAATCTATCATTTGCCCGATAATAAATGTTGGAAATGTAAAGAAACTGAAGGTACATTCTTTCACCTTTGGTGGACATGCCCAAGGATTAAGGCTTTCTGGGAAATGATATATAATGAACTGAAAAAGGTATTTAAATATACCTTCTTGAAGAAACCAGAGGCCTTTCTCCTGGGCCTAGTCGGCCAATCGGTGTTAAAGAAGGACAGAATTTTCTTTATGTATGCTACAACAGCAGCAAGAATACTCATCGCAAAGTATTGGAAGACACAAGATCTACCCACTTTGGAAGAATGGCAGATGAAAGTCATGGACTACATGGAATTGGCGGAAATGACTGGTAGAATCCAAGACCAGGGAGAAGAGTCGGTGGAAGAAGATTGGAAGAAATTTAAAGATTATTTACAGAAGTATTGCAAAATTAATGAATGTTAGAATGATGTTTGAATGAAGTTAAGCGGTTCCTAGCTGTAATGATATAAAAGAATATGGAAAATTGAATTTTTAAATAGGTAAAAATTTAATGTTATAATATATTAAGATCAGAGATCAGGATAATAAGGAGGGAAAGAAACTGCTGAATTAATTAATTGAATTGGAATACAAAAAAGGGAGGTATGAGGAGGTCAGGGAAACAAGGATATGAATGTAAGATATGGAAAGGTTGGTTTTTTATTTTATTTTTATCTTTTTCCTGTAAGTGTACTTATTCTGTATTTTTCTTGTATTTTTATTTTTGTCTTTTATTCTTGTATTTTCTGTTTTTATGCAATTCCTTTTTCTGAAACTTTAATATATATATATAACAGAATCTACGTGTCAAGCTGGGACTCTGGGTGGTTGAATAAAGTTGTTTATGTTTTGTGTATGTTGTATAGCCTGAGAAGGGTTATGTGGGATGTAAAACACAGGAGCAGTCAATTACAACATTCCTAGATTTTACATGTTCTTTTACATGATCTTTTAGATTTAGGGGAGCTAGTCTCAAACGTTTGTTGGGGGAGAACTAGATTTTTTTGTGGGGGGGGGTTATTTGTCCTGTCTTCACGCTTTTTATGATGGAGGACCGCTGTAGCCACCCCCAACGACACGTTCTCAAGATGGAGGGGGAGGGAACAGCTGCAGTCACCTGCAGTTCCTGCGCAATGTTTGCCATCTTGCCAAAGGTTGCAGGCAGCTTTACCTGCAGCAATTGCATGTTGATTGCCCTCTTAAAAGACAAAGTCCAGCAACTGGAGGAACGTGTAGCTACGCTCCAAAGAATTAGAGAGCTGGAGCTCTTCTTGGAAGCAACAGAGCACACCGTCTCCACCAAGGAGGAGACAGGGGACTCCCCTGAGAAGGAGACTAGTTCACCAACACAGGAGCCAGATATATGGGGAAACGTGACTCAAAGAAGTAGGAGGCCCAGGGTTCACTCTGATTGTTTAGAAATACACAATCACTTTGAGGTCCTCTCCCCTAGCATGGAAGACGAAGAGCAGACTCCATTTGAGGATCTCTCCCTCATTACAGTCGATCAGGTATATGAAGACGAGCAGCAAAGTCAGTCCTCAGGGAATGTGCAGGCGACCTTGGAACGGACAGCTCACGGAAGAACCCCGACCAAACCTAAGAGGAGGCGTGTAGTGGTGATAGGGGATTCCCTACTGAGGGGAACAGAAGCAGTGATCTGTGGGCCTGACAAGATGTCTCGGGAAGTGTGCTGTCTCCCCGGGGCTAAGATCCAAGATGTAACTGAACGACTGCAAGGAATCATAAAACCCACTGACAAATACCCCTTCCTCTTGGTTCATGTGGGAACCAATGACACTGCAAGCAATAGCCTCCAGAAGATCAAAAGAGACTACGAGGCTCTGGGCAGGAAATTGAAGCAATTAAATGCACAAATTGCCATCTCATCTGTCCTCCCAGTTGAACGACGTGGCCCAGGGAGAGAGGGGAAAATAGTGGAAGTGAACAGCTGATTTTGCAAATGGTGTAAACAGGAACGGTTTAGATTCTTAGATCACGGACTGCAGTTTCTTGAAGATGGACTTCTGGCAAGTGATGGGCTGCACCTCATAACAGTTGGGAGAAATATTTTTGCCAAAAATCTCAGAAACCTCATCAGGAGGGCTTTAAACTGACTAATGTGGGGGAGGGAGACAGTGCTCCTGAAGGTAGGAGTCTATCAATTGATGAAGATGATCATCCAAATGTCATAGACCAAATGGAGCAAACAGCACGCAGACCTAGTGGTGGGAGGAAAAAATCCTTAAATAAGAGACACGGGGGAATGATTAATGGACTTCAATGTCTGTACACTAATGTGCAAAGCATGGGAAATAAACAAGATGAGCTTGAGCTCTTGGTACAGCAAACTAAATATGACATAATAGGCATCACTGAAACCTGGTGGAATAAGTCCCACGATTGGAATGTAATAATGGGGGGATACAATCTATTTCAGAGAAGCAGACCAGACAAGAAAGGAGGAGGAGTGGCGTTATATGTCAGGGATGTGTATACCTGTGAAGAGATCCAAGATTTAGAACCTCAAAGCCAAAGTGAGAGCATTTGGGTCAAAATTAAGGGAGAGAAGAATAACAGTGACCTCATTGTGGGAGTTTACTATAGATCCCCAAGCCAAACGGAGGACATAGATGATGCCTTCCTGGAACAGATGGCCAAGCATGCAAAAGGAAGGGAGATAGTAGTAATGGGGGGCTTCAATTACCCGGATATTTGTTGGATGTCAAACTCAGCCAAGAGCATAAGGTCAAACAGATTCCTCACTGGCCTTGCAGACAACTTCATTGTCCAGAAAGTGGGAGAAGCAACAAGAGGAACAGCCATTTTAGATCTGGTCCTAACCAATGTTGATGACCTGGTTAGTGGGGTAGAAGTGGAAGGATCATTAGGCGCGAGTGATCATGCTCTTCTGAAGTTTACTATACAGCGGAAAGGAGCAGCCAAGCATACTAGGACTCAATTTCTTGACTTTAAGAAAGCCGACTTCATAAAACTTAGGGAAGTGCTGGGTGAGCTCCCATGGACAGTAATACTAAAAGGAAAGGGAGTTCATGATGGCTGGGAGTTTGTTAAGAGGGAGATAGTAAAAGCACAACGTCAGGCAATACCAATGAGACGGAAACATGGAAGGTGCCTAAAGAAGCCAGGGTGGCTATCTAAAGAACTTTTAACTGAGTTAAGATTTAAAAAGGATGTGTACAAAAAATGGAAAAGTGGGGAAACCACCAAAGAGGAATTCAAACAAATAGCCAGCACGTGTAGACACAAAGTCCGAAAAGCTAAAGCACAGAATGAACTCAGGCTTGCTAGAGAGGTTAAAAGCAACAAAAAAGGCTTTTATGGGTATGTTCGTAGCAAAAGGAAGAACAAAGAAACAGTGGGGTCACTCAGAGGAGAAGATGGTGAAATGCAAACAGGGGACACAGAAAGGGCTGAACTCCTCAATGCCTTCTTTGCCTCAGTCTTCTCCGATAAAGGAAACAATGCCCGACCTGAAGAATTTGGAGCAAATGATTCAGCAAAGGAAACACAGCCCAGAATAACTAAGGAGATAGTACAAGAATACTTGGCTAGTTTAGATGTATTCAAGTCTCCAGGGCCAGATGAACTGCATCCAAGAGTATTAAAAGAACTGGCAGATGTGATCTCAGAACCACTGGCAGTCATCTTTGAGAATTCCTGGAGAACAGGCGAAGTCCCGGCAGACTGGAGGAGGGCAAATGTTGTCCCTATTTTCAAAAAGGGGAAAAGAGAGGACCCAAATAATTACCGCCCAGTCAGTCTGACATCAATAGCAGGGAAGATTCTGGAGCAGATCATTAAGCAAACAGTCTGTGAGCACCTAGAAAGGAATGCTGTGATCACCAATAGTCAGCATGGATTTCTGAAAAATAAGTCATGTCAGACTAACCTGATCTTGTTTTTTGACAGAATTACAAGCCTGGTAGATGAAGGGAACGCAGTGGATGTAGCCTACCTTGATTTCAGCAAGGCATTTGACAAGGTGCCCCATGATATTCTTGTAAAGAAGCTGGTAAAATGAGGTCTTGACTATGCTACCACTCAGTGGATTTGTAACTGGCTGACTGACCGAACCCAAAGGGTGCTCATCAATGGTTCCTCTTCATCCTGGAGAAGAGTGACTAGTGGGGTGCCACAGGGTTCTGTCTTGGGCCCGGTCTTATTCAACATCTTTATCAACGACTTGGATGATGGACTCAAGGGCATCCTGATCAAATTTGCAGATGACACCAAACTGGGAGGGGTGGCTAACACCCCAGAGGACAGGATCACACTTCAAAACGACCTTGACAGATTAGAGAACTGGGCCAAAACAAACAAGATGAATTTTAACAGGGAGAAATGTAAAGTATTGCACTTGGGCAAAAAAAATGAGAGGCACAAATACAAGATGGGTGACACCTGGCTTGAGAGCAGTACATGTGGAAAGGATCTAGGAGTCTTGGTTGACCACAAACTTGACATGAGCCAACAGTGTGACGCGGCAGCTAAAAGAGCCAATGCAATTCTGGGCTGCATCAATAGGAGTATAGCATCTAGATCAAGGGAAGTAATAGTGCCACTGTATTCTGCTCTGGTCAGACCTCACCTGGAGTACTGTGTCCAGTTCTGGGCACCACAGTTCAAGAAGGACACTAACAAACTGGAATGTGTCCAGAGGAGGGCAACCAAAATGGTCAAAGGCCTGGAAATGATGCCTTATGAGGAATGGCTAAGGGAGCTGGGCATGTTTAGCCTGGATCTGTGAGGCAAGGTGAGGCAGCTGCTCTCACCATTTTATAGTTTTATGGTCCTTTTATTGTTTTACTTTATTGTTTTACTGCCCTATTTTATCATTTCATGGTTTTACCTCCTTGTTATCTCGGACGCCTTCCCACTGAGCTAGGAGGGCGACACGGCCAGAAAGGCGCCGCTGACACCGCCGCGGCCTCCAACACCACGGCAAAGGAGCTCAGCAAATTGGTCTCAATTACCTGCCTACCTTGGAAGCAGTCCAGCGGAGAACCCTCCTGCAACACCCGATGGAGCTAATGAACCGAGGTGAGATTTTTACCAACTTGACCTTCACAAGATAAATAATGGTGACGACCAGGAGTGGCTGTAGAACACCAGGCTTTTATCGGAGTGATCTAAGACCTCTCTCTAAAAGAGCTACCCTAAAGGGAGCTCAAACAAAAAGCACTCGGCCCTTTAAGAATAGGGGTAAAGTCAAGCCGAGTGAGATTCAGCAGGAAACTGAAACTTCTCCCTCCTGCACCGAAGGGCCGGCTGTGCAGAGAGAGGATTGTGTAGAAGAATGCCACAACAAAGGGCCAATAAAGCCCAAAGTAAATCCAAACACAATTGGTACAGTTACCAAAGTACTCCCCAAACAGAGACTTAAATCCCAAGCTTCTCCTGAACCATCCCGAGTCCGAGAAGTGGAAGAACTAATGTTAAAACAAATTGCAGAGATGTCTTTGGGAAACCCTAAAACATCAAGAGACTCCTGCTTCCAACTTGAGACAAATGAGGATGAGGATTTATCAGTTATCAAATGGCTTGTGCTTTTAACTGAGGATATCGAAAATATAAAATCTCATCTGGCCACCTGTACAAAAATCCTCACTATAATGATGGACACTTGCAAAACTCTCTGTAGGGAATCCAGCGGGGTGACTGTAGAATTGGAAAGTAATAACAACTTCCTTCCTACCACCTGCAAAAGCAGACCACCAAGGAAGGCCAAGAGATCTTGTAGGGCTACTGCCTTGAAAAGGAGGCCCATAAGGGTAAAAAAGAGCAGAAATGTTAAAAATTTTAAGGCAGTGCGTTACAAAAAATGGATTTTAAAAAGCTTTTTAACCTTCTCAAGAGTATCCCAATAACCGAGAACAGTGGGAACACTGAGAAACTTGTAACCAGGAAATCTTCTAAGCAAGAACATTCTATAAAACCTTGCCCTGATGCTGCGATGGATTGCTCGGAACTCTTAACACCTACCCCAACACCTAACTCCAAGCAAGACATTTTGATCCAAGATCCATGGTCTTTGTTAGGTAGATTGATTGCTTTATTGTTTGGCGTCCAGCACACTTCCCCCTGCGGGACTCTGCAGGTCGTAAAGCATTTAGCACGTGATATGATAGCCATGTTCAAATATATAAAAGGATGTCACATAGAGGAGGGAGAAAGGTTTTTTTCTGCTGCTCCAGAGAAGCGGACACAGAGCAATGGATCCAAACTACAAGAAAGAAGATTCCACCTAAACATTAGGAAGAACTTCCTGACAGTAAGAGCTGTTCGACAGTGGAATTTGCTGCCAAGGAGTGTGGCGGAGTCTCCTTCTTTGGAGGTCTTTAAGCAGAGGCTTGACAACCATATGTCAGGAGTGCTCTGATGGTGTTTCCTGCTTGGCAGGGGGTTGGACTCGATGGCCCTTGTGGTCTCTTCCTTTTTTTTTTTTTAAAAAAAAGATTTTTATTAAAGTTTCCAAGATTATATAAAAGCAAGACAAAACAACAATACAAACAGACAAAAAACCCAAAACAAATATAATTTTAATCCCTTATTTTCTTGTAACTTACTTCCCTGACTTCCCCATACCTCCCCTTTCTGTATTCCAATTTCCAATTATTAATTCAGCAAATCCTCTCCCTTATTGTCCATTTAAATTTTTAGCCTTTCGTTTCTTTTTACTTAATCATTACAGCTAGAAACCACATAATTTCTAAACCAACGTCATTCTAGCATTCCATAATTTTACAATGTTTCCTAAGATAGTCCTTAAATTTCTTCCAGTCTTCTTCCGCTGTCTCTCTTCCCTGGTCTCGGATTCTGCCAGTCATCTCTGCCAGTCCCATATAATCTATCACCTTCATCTGCCATTCTTCCAAGGTGGGTAGTTATTGTAACTTCCAATACTTTGCGATGAGTATTCTTGCTGCTGTTGTAGCATACATAAAGAATGTTCTGTCCTTCTTTGGCACCAATTGGCCGACAATGCCCAAGAGAAAGGCCTCTGGTTTCTTCAGGAAGGTATATTTAAATACCTTTTTCAGTTCATTATATATCATTTCCCAGAAAGCCTTAATCTTTGGGCATGTCCACCAAAGGTGAAAGAATGTACCTTCAGTCTCTTTACATTTCCAGCATTTATTATCAGACAAGTGGTAAATTTTTGCAAGCTTGACTGGGGTCATGTACCACCTATAAATCATTTTCATAATATTTTCCTTTAGGGCATTACATGCCGTAAATTTCATACGGGTGGTCCACAACTGTTCCCAGTCAGCGAACATAATGTTATGACCAATATCTTGTGCCCACTTAATCATGGCTGATTTCACCGTTTCATCCTGTGTATTCCATTTCAACAGCAAGTTATACATTTTTGATAAGTTCTTAGTATTAGGTTCTAACAATTCTGTTTCTAATTTTGATTTTTCCACCTGGAAGCCAATTTTCCTGTCCAACTTGTAAACCTCCAATATTTGATAGTAATGAAGCCAATCCCGCACTTTAACTTTTAGTTTCTCAAAACTCTGCAATTTCAGTTTATCCCCTTCCTGTTCCAAAATTTCCCAATATTTCGGCCATTTGGCCTCCATATTGAGTTTTTCCACAGCCTTTGCCTCCATTGGCGACAACCACCTTGGGGTTTTATTTTCCAACAAGTCTTTATATTTAATCCAGATGTTATATAATGCTTTCCTGACAATATTATTTTTAAAAGCTTTATGAGCTTTAACCTTGTCATACCACAAATATGCATGCCACCCAAAAATATTGTTAAAACCTTCTAGGTCCAAAATGTCTGTGTTCTCAAGAAGTAGCCAGTCTTTCAGCCAGCAGAAAGCTGCTGATTCATAATAAAGTTTAAAGTCTGGCAGGGCAAATCCCCCCCTTTCCTTTGCATTGGTTAAAATCTTAAATTTTATTCTGGGTTTCTTGCCCTGCCAGACAAATTTCGAAATATCTTTCTGCCACCTCTTGAAACAGTCCATCTTGTCCACAATTTGCAATGTTTGGAACAAAAACAACATTCTAGGCAAGTCTTTTTTCACTTCTGTCCAATATTTCTCATAGTTATCTTTAAATAAATTGATATTTTTAGCTGTCATATTAATCCCCAAATATTTCATTCTGAAACCTCTCTTTTTCAATAGCTGTTAAGTTTTTCTCTAAAACCTTAGTTTTTAACTTGTTCAATTTAAATCCTACTACTTGACCAAACTCTTGAATTAATTCTAAGACCCTTTTAGTACTAGATTCTGTCTCTTGTAATGTAAGTACCAAATCGTCTGCAAATGCTCTCAATTTGTACTGTTTGGCTCCGACCTGTACCCCTTTAACCAGCTGGTCCCTTCTAATCATATTCAGCAAAACCTCCAGGACTGATATAAAGAGTAATGGAGAGATTGGGCACCCCTGACGTGTCCCTTTTTCTATCTTGAATTCTTCCGTGACCACATTGTTTACTATCAACTTTGCTTTTTGTTCAGAATATATTAAACCTATACCATTTTCAAACTCTTGACCTACCCCCATCCCCCGGAGATTCTTCCTCATAAAACTCCAAGAAATATTGTCAAAGGCTTTCTCCGCATCCACAAATATCAAAACTGCTTTAGTATTTATATTGACTTCTAACTTTTCCAAAATGTCAATTATATTCACTTCCGGGGGCGGCGCGAACGGCAATGGCGGTCCCCTGCTACTTCTGTTGTGTGTTTTTTTATAAAATATTTATTAAAGGTTTTAAACAATACATCACCAAGCACATAAAACACCATCACCAACATAGAACAAACAAAAAACCCCCAAAGAATTAACACAAAACAAATAAAATACAGCATAATTAAATTTCAAAAAACAAAATTTCCATAACCTTCCTTTCGGACCTCCTCACATCTCCCTTTCCTGCCTTCCTGCCGTTTCATCCTGTGTATTCCATTTCAACAGCAAGTTATACATTTTTGATAAGTTCTTAGTATTAGGTTCTAACAATTCTGTTTCTAATTTTGATTTTTCCACCTGGAAGCCAATTTTCCTGTCCAACTTGTAAACCTCCAATATTTGATAGTAATGAAGCCAATCCCGCACTTTAACTTTTAGTTTCTCAAAACTCTGCAATTTCAGTTTATCCCCTTCCTGTTCCAAAATTTCCCAATATTTCGGCCATTTGGCCTCCATATTGAGTTTTTCCACAGCCTTTGCCTCCATTGGCGACAACCACCTTGGGGTTTTATTTTCCAACAAGTTTTGGAAAATACAAGTTTTGGGGTTTTATTTACCAACATTGTTTACTATCAACTTTGCTTTTTGTTCAGAATATATTAAACCTATACCATTTTCAAACTCTTGACCTACCCCCATCCCCCGGAGATTCTTCCTCATAAAACTCCAAGAAATATTGTCAAAGGCTTTCTCCGCATCCACAAATATCAAAACTGCTTTAGTATTTATATTGACTTCTAACTTTTCCAAAATGTCAATTATATTCACTTCCGGGGGCGGCGCGAACGGCAATGGCGGTCCCCTGCTACTTCTGTTGTGTGTTTTTTTATAAAATATTTATTAAAGGTTTTAAACAATACATCACCAAGCACATAAAACACCATCACCAACATAGAACAAACAAAAAACCCCCAAAGAATTAACACAAAACAAATAAAATACAGCATAATTAAATTTCAAAAAACAAAATTTCCATAACCTTCCTTTCGGACCTCCTCACATCTCCCTTTCCTGCCTTCCTGCCGTTTCATCCTGTGTATTCCATTTCAACAGCAAGTTATACATTTTTGATAAGTTCTTAGTATTAGGTTCTAACAATTCTGTTTCTAATTTTGATTTTTCCACCTGGAAGCCAATTTTCCTGTCCAACTTGTAAACCTCCAATATTTGATAGTAATGAAGCCAATCCCGCACTTTAACTTTTAGTTTCTCAAAACTCTGCAATTTCAGTTTATCCCCTTCCTGTTCCAAAATTTCCCAATATTTCGGCCATTTGGCCTCCATATTGAGTTTTTCCACAGCCTTTGCCTCCATTGGCGACACCTCACATCTCCCTTTCCTGCCTTCCTGCCTGTTATATTCAGCAGTGGTTCACCTTCTTTCAAATCTTATTTTGTAATTTTCAAATATTATGTCTCCAATTTTAAACTTTATTATCAAATATTTAGATATCTAAGCTTGACATAATATTAATCAAAATTTCACCCTTGTTCTTATAGTTCGCTTATTTTCATACTTCTTTCCACTAAGTTACTGATGCCAAATTATTTTCTATCCTGCATCATCTTAACATTCATACAGTTTACAATGTTTTTGCAAATAGTCCTTGAACTTTTTCCAGTCCTCTTCCACTGTCTCTTCTCCCAGGTCCCGGATTCTGCCAGTCATTTCTGCCAATTCCATATAGTCTATCAGTTGCGTCTGCCATTCTTCCAGAGTGGGCAAGTCTTCTGTCTTCCAATACTTTTCGATGAGTATTCTTGCAGCTGTTGTCGCGTACATAAAGAAAGTTCTGTCCTTTTTTAACACCATTTGGCCGACAGTGCCCAAAAGGAAAGCCTCTGGTTTCTTAAGGAAGGTATATTTAAATACCTTTTTTAGTTCATTATAGATCATTTCCCAGAAGGCCTTGACCTTTGGGCACGTCCACCAAAGGTGAAAGAATGTTCCTTCAGTTTCTTTACATTTCCAACACTTATTGTCTGGCAAGTGGTATACCACTATACCACGGTCCCCTGCTACTTCTGAAGGGGAGGCTCCGCAGAAACGGGTCGTCCGCTACGGCGAAGTGGAGACCCTTGTTGAAAAACCACAGGCAGCGACAGCCTGTGGCCATGGGACTCGGCGGGCACCATCAGCGCCCCTCGAAACGGCAAAGGGGTAAGGGGCTCCGGAGCGTGAAAGGGCTGGCGCGGTGCTGTGAGTCGATCGCTCTTTCTGTGGGGTGAAGCCGCAAAGCTGCTGTCGGTGAGCGCTGACACTCTTCCTGGGACTATTCGGCTAAAAAACAACTACCCGTGAGTAGGTGCAGTTCATTGAATTGGGGACTAAAAATACTTAAATTTGGCACTGAAGCAGGAGGCGCAACCAGGAAGTCCGTCTCCCGGCTCTGTTTAAAGATCTAAAGCAAGGACGTCTAACTTTCTAATGCTTCGGAAATTGCGATTTTAAAAGGAACTAATCTGAGCATCAATTGAATTGAGGAGTAGGAAGAAAACTTGAATTTTACCTTCTTACCTCTTCATTTGTGGATTTACAAAACATTTAGAAATCCCAGTGATCGGGCTGCCAGACTACTAGAACTGTTAGGCTGTTTGAACTGCTACATTGAACTGTTATATTGAACTGTTACATTGAAACTCGCACTTTTTAGAGACATTACAACTTCTTTAGGATTAACTCTGCAAAAGTTAAAGGACTCAGAAGGTTTTCGGGAATCTGATGCTGTTTGATATTGTCACTAATTTTTAAGGGACACTGAACAGTAACTATTCTTTTTTCAAGACATATTTAGTGTCCCTCTAGTGGAATTTTGAAGCTGCGCAACTACTGGTTTCCCCCCCCATCTTTGGACTTGGGGATTTCCATGGGAATTGTGAACCGTGAGACTAACGTTGATGCATAGACAGCGGTGGGATGAGTGGGAAGACAAGATCAGGCAAAGCCAAAACACAACAATCTACGATAATTTCACAGCTGTGCAGATCATCTGTTCCCATTGTTTCTGTGGCACAAGAGGAAGATCTAGAGCAAGCTAAGCCGGAAGGAATGGCCACAGGAGGGGACTTTACTTCAGTATTAGATAAAATTTTTGAAAAATTGGATGGCCTGAGTAAGCAAGTGACTGAACAATCATCTAAAATTGACCAAAACACAGCTAGTGTTAACAACTTGACTCAACAAGTTAGTTTAAACGCACAATCTATTGGGAAATTGTTGGAAGTCACTACAGAAAATCGTAAAACAGCTGAGGAGGCCAAACAGATAGCAGAGGCCGTGCAAGAGGAAATAAAACCTATGCGCAAACAGATTGGCGAACATCAGGTATATCTGTCTATGATAGAATTAAAAAACAAGGAAAATAATCTGAGATTGAGGTCAGTTCCAGAACTTGAAAAGGGAGATTTAACTGAATATTTGACAAAAGAATTTGCAGAATTTTGGTCTTTGGAAGAAGATAAAGATTTTAAAATTGTAAGTGCATTCAGACTCGGAAAAGGAGGGAGGAAGGTTAAGTCTAGAGACTGCCTGACCTCCCTCAGAACAAAGGTAGAAAGAGACAAGATACTGAGTGCGCACTTTCAAAAGACCCTTGAAATTCAGGACGTTAAAGTGGAAATCTACAAGGACATCCCGAAACATTTATTGGAACTTAGATCTAACTACGGAGATTTGGTGACTGTGCTGGTCCCGGGGGGGAAAGGTACTAATACCGTAGCCGAAGTTCAGTCCAGAGTCACTAGCAGGGTAGATGATCACTAGATGCGACGCGAGGTCCGAAACAGGGAGCCGGGCGGGGGAGCAGGAACGCTGGTAGGGCAGCAGCAGGAAGCCAGGCGGGTAACAGGAACACTGGTAGAGCAGAAGCAGGGAGCCAGGCGGGGAACAGGAACACTGGTGGGTCAGCAGCGGGCAGCCGGGCGAGGAACAGGAACACCGGAGAGTCAGGAGCAGGAAGCCGGGCGTGGAACAGGCACACCGGGAGTGCAGATCTAGGTCTGGGTAAAAGCAGGTACTCCACAACGACGTTGCTCCCGCAACCTGGGCCCGGGCTGCCTGACCTTTATCTTCTTCTAAGGCCGGGGGCGGTCCCGGCCCCCAGGAGCCCCGCCTCTCCTGGCCTTAAAGCGAGCACTCCTCCTGGGAGAGACCAGTTCCCTTCGCCTCTCTGCCCTAAGCCTCTGCAGTTCAGGAGAGGCCGAAGGGTTACTGGGCCCCGGGGGAGGCTCACCTGTAGCCACTGAGTCTTCCAGCACCTCTGGGGCCAGAATGGTCTCACCTGATGCCTGCCCCTGAGGATCTGGCCCAGGTGCAGGCTCCTCAGCATCTAGGCCTTGCCCCAGTTCAGCCGGCCCTGGAGGCAGGGACTCCTGTGCCGGCTGGGATTCCTCCGGTTCACTCTCAGACTCGGAATCCCAGGCCATCACACCATCCCCCCTCTCAGGCCCCCCCCTCAACTGAGGGTCCGGACCCGGTTTGTTGGGGTACGCCACATGAAACTCTCGGAGGCAGGCAGGCGCGTGGACGTTGGCCACTGGTTCCCAGGAACGGTCCTCCGGCCCATACCCCTTCCAGTCTATGAGATACTGCAGCTTTCCCCTGCGGTATCGGGAGTCCAGAATGCGTTCCACCTCGTACTCAGGCTCTCCCTGAACCAAAACTGGCTGCGGTCGGGGACGGTTCGGGTGGAACTCGTCGGGTGGGGCCACCGGACTCAGAAGGGACCTGTGGAATACCGGCTGAACCTTCAGGGTTGCTGGCAACCGGAGACGGAATGCCACCGGCGAGACCTGGTGCACGATGGGGAACGGGCCGGTGAAACGGGCGTCCAGCTTCCGCGAAGGTCAAGAAGGGTGGAGGTGGCGAGTGGAGAGCCATACCAGGTCACCGACGTGGAGTTCCGGCCCCACCTGGCGGTGGCGGTCGGCCTGGACCTTGTACGCCTCCTTGGCCTGGCGCAGCTGCTCCATCAACAGCCGTTGCTGGGACTGGAGCTCCTGAAGCCACTCTGTCACCGCGGGGACCGCAGATGCCGGCAGCACATCCGGAAACAACCGTGGATGAAAACTGTAGCTGGCCTGGAATGGGGTCTGCTGGGTGGACGCATTCCCCGCATTGTTATAAGCGAACTCCGCCAAGGCTAGGTGGTCGACCCAGTCATCCTGCTGGTAGCTGCAGGAACACCGGAGGTACTGCTCCAGTACCGCGTTCGCCCGTTCCGTCTGGCCATCAGTCTGTGGGTGGTAAGCAGATGAGAGACAGACCTCTGTTCTGAGGGCCTGGTGCAAAGCACGCCAAACCCGGGACGTGAACTGAACGCCACGGTCGGACACCACACGCTCAGGTAGGCCATGCAGGCGGAAGACATGCTGAAGGTACAGCTGGGCGGTTTCCTTAGCTGAGGGTACGGATGGGCACAGTGCACCATCTTCGTGAAATGGTCGGAGAAAACTAGGAGGCAGGTACAGCCCCGAGACGGGGGTAGCTCCACTACAAAGTCCAGAGAAACTGTGTGCCAAGGACGTGGTGGAACCGGCAACGGCTGAAGAAGGCCGGGGGGTCGCCCGGTAGGCCCCTTGGCCCGCCTGCAGACATCACAACCAGCGACGTAGCGAGCCACGTCAGCCTTCAGACGGGGCCACCAAAACTCACAGCTTACCAGATGGGTGGTCCGATACCGCCCAAAGTGCCCCGCTGCTGGAGCATCATGGGTCATCCGGAGAACCTCAGCCCGCAGCGGCCCTGGTGGGATGTACAGACGCCCGTGGTGCAGCAGAAGACCCTGATGCAAGACCAGCCCTGGATACTGAGGGCATGACCCTTCGGCCAGTTCCCGGAGTCGTTCCTGGGCCCACCTTCAATCTCCTGTTCTGTTATTTTATAATTCAATATTGTCTTATTTTCTTGAGATAGTTTTTGTAATCCATTAGTTCTTAAAAATTGGTCTATATCATTCTCTTTCTGCGGCCCCTGGGTGTAAAGTTGTTTAAAGTATCTCTGGAAGCATTTTCTAATCTCCACAGGATTCTGAATATTTCTCCCCTCAATCTCAAGATTAGTGATCGTGTTCAACTTCTGTCTTTTTTTCAACTGCCATGCTAGCAGTTTCCCACATTTATTAGCCGATTCAAAAGTCTTTTGTCTCATTTGTTTAATTTTCCATTCGACTTCCTGATTTATCAATTCCATATATTGTACTTGATATAATTTAATTTCTCTCAGAATCTCCTGTGACTTTGGTTTTGATCTTAATTTTTTCTCTCCTTATTTTATTTTCTCCAAAATTCTCTCTTTTTTCTCATTTTGAGTTCTCTTTTTTATTGCGTTCTGTTGTATCAGAAACCCCCTCATCACCGCCTTACTTGCATCCCAGATTACTCTTTTTTCCATTGTGGTTTTCAAGTTTACTTCAAAATAGTCACTCAGATTCTTTTGGGCCTTCTTGACAATCTCTTGATCTCTTAATAAGGTGTCATTCATCTTCCATCTGAAAGAACCAGTTGAAGTTAATTTCATTTCCATCTTTACTGCGTTGTGGTAGGAGCAGGTTTTTGGGCAGATTTCCACCTTTCTAGTCTTAGGTGCCAGTCCTCTAGTTATCCATATTTGGTCAATTCTAGTCCATGTCATTTTGGCTTCAGAGAAGAATGTCCCTTCTCTTCCTAAGGGGTTTTTTGTTCTCCAAATGTCAATCAGATCCATGTTGTCAGTTAGTTCAAAGAAAGTTTTTGGTAGCCTGCCCTCTTTTGTTATACTTTGTCTTTGCGCTTTGTCCATATTCGTAGATACCACCCCATTCATATCACCCATCATAATGATGTTATTATAATCCATATAGTCCAGCATTGTCTCATGCAACCTCTTATAAAATTCTGACTTCCCCTCATTTGGTGCATAAATTCCCAAAATCAAAAAATTTTCTCCTTGTATTTGGATTTCAATTGCCAAAATTCTCCCTTCTGTATCCTCTGGGGACACTCTTTGGCCATGTGCTGTGCACTGTCGCAGATGTAACACTTCCTGCTCCCTCT
The DNA here is from genome assembly GCF_964188305.1 of Podarcis bocagei. Taxonomy (NCBI): domain Eukaryota; kingdom Metazoa; phylum Chordata; class Lepidosauria; order Squamata; family Lacertidae; genus Podarcis; species Podarcis bocagei. Next base: position 5,041,753 of record NC_138131.1, on the reverse strand, counting down.
AGGAGCCTTCGTCTTGACTGCTCCTGGTGTTTGGGCTCTGGTCGCTGTCTGAGCCTTGGCACCACCTATCTCCATCGGCTCTTCCCCCTCCCCCAGCGGAGGCGTGGAGTGCGCGTGCCCTGTTTCTCTGGGCATGAAGGGAGGTGTCTTGGCCGGTGTGCGCGCCAGACGACCCTCATCCCTGCTCCAAGGGCGTTCTTCCAGGCGTACCCCTATCGTCAGCGCTCTCTGGATGACTTCTGTGGTAGTGTGAGGTCTCTCCCCCCTCGCCAGCTCATCTTTTACGGAGCCATTCAGCCCCTCCCAGAACAGATCCCTTACGGCAGCGGAGTCCTTCTCCCAGCCCAGCACATTTACCAACGCAAAAAAGCGGGAGTGATATTGTCTCACCGTGGCTTTGCCCTGCCGCAGCCCGTGCATTTCCCTCCTGGCCACATCCACATCTACCGTTGATTTAAAACAAGCGTCCATAGCCGCGATAAATGCTTTTGAATCTTGGAGGGCGGGATCATCTTCGCGCCATAAATTGCGCAGCCACGATTTAGCTTCCCCATGCAGATGAGTTATTATGAAGCCTACTTTCTCCTCCTCATCTCTAAAGTCTTTCTGAAGCAAATTGAGCGCGAAAACTATGTCTGCTCTGAAGTTGGGATACTGCTTCAGGTCCCCGTCGAAGTGGGCTACTATGCTGCCCCCCCTCTTCCCGAGGCCAACTCCCTCCGGCTTGGGTCCTGGAAGCCCCTCTTTGCCCAAACGTTCCCATCTGTTTCGCAGATCTCGGCAGCGCGCTTCTGCTTCCTCTTCCTTCTTTCTGGAGGTTGCTACTTCTGCGTAAAGCCTCGTGACTGCTTCTTGCAGTGCTGCCACCTTCTCCTCCGTAGTCATCTTTGCCTATCTTCGTGAGCTCGCAAAAAAAAAAAAATTAGAAACGGAGCTTACTGTCAGAGCTGCCCTAGGTCCCAGCTCACAAAGGACCAACGCCAGTCCGTTGTTATATACAAAAGTCTTTATTGAAGTTCAGTTTGTCTTTCACATCAGCAGCGCACAGTTCTACGTCTGAAACTCTAGACCGCCGAAGCTCCGTCTGAGTCTCCTCCCCCCAGACACCAGTTTAAGACCCTAGCCTTGCTCCACCTCTTCCTCCGCTCTTTCCTCCTCTGGGTCCGCCTGTCAGCTGGGGTCTCGCCCTTCCTAGACTCTTCTGACGCTGAGTCCCCTGAGTCTTCCCCCTGCCTCCGGCGGGCTTTAGGACCTGGTTCCCGATCCGGGCTTTCTGCTGTCCTGCGCGCCTGTACATTTGAACTTGGCGCGCGCGCCCAGCCGGCAACCTTCCTCCTGACCGTTTCACTGCTCCTGTCACTGCTTCCCCCTTCGGGGAGGCTAGCTGGACCTGACACCTGGGACTCTTCCCCCCCACTCTGCTCTGGTGGGGAAGCTGGTCCTGATCTCCAGCTGCTGCTTTGGGAGTCCCCGCTGGCCCCCTGTTTCTGGTGTGTCCCCCCTGGGACCCCCCTTGCCCTGACCATCGGCGCCTCCTTCTGGGAATCTTCTGATTCGCTGGGGAAGCTCATGGAATCTCTCGGGTCACTGTCATACTCCCCTATGCTGCCCTCAGATCCTTCCCCTTCGCTCTCCATCTCCTCTCTCCCCTGTGCCTCTGTCCCTGAGCCCCTGACAATTAATACAAGAGCAGTTTTAATTTTTATTGATGCGGAGAAGGCCTTTGATAATATTTCTTGGAATTTTATGAAGAAAAATCTTAAGGGAATGGGAGTGGGACGGGGATTTGAAAATGGTATAGATGCAATCTATTCAGAACAAAAAGCAAAACTGATAGTTAATAATGTGGTGTCAGAAGAGTTTAAAATTGAAAAAGGAACACGACAGGGTTGCCCTATCTCTCCATTGTTATTTATTTCGGTCCTGGAGGTGCTCTTGAATATGATCAGAAGGGACCAGTTGATTAAAGAAATTCAGGTCGGAGCTAAACAATATAAACTTAAGGCCTTCGCAGATGACTTGGTTTTGACACTACAGGAGCCAGAATCTAGTACGAAAAGGGTTTTAGAACTGATTCAAGAATTTGGTCAGGTGGCAGGATTTAAACTAAACAAGCAAAAAACTAAGGTTTTAGAGAAAAATTTGACAATAATGGAAAAAGAAAGGTTTCAGAAGGAGACAGATTTAAATGTGGTTAAGAAAGTGAAATACCTAGGGATTAATATGACGGCTAAAAATCTGAATTTATTTAAAGATAATTATGAAAAATGTTGGTCAGAAGTTAAAAAAGATTTAGAAATTTGGTCAAAATTGAAGCTTTCCTTGTTGGGTCGAATTGCTGCTATAAAGATGAATGTATTGCCAAAAATGTTGTTTTTGTTTCAAACCTTGCAGATTTTGGACAGGATGGATTGTTTCAAGGGGTGGCAGAGAGATATCTCTAAATTTGTCTGGCAGGGCAAAAAGCCCAGAATAAAATTTAAAATATTGACTGATGCTAAAGAAAGAGGGGGGTTTGCCCTGCCAGACATGAAGTTGTATTATGAATCAGCAGCATTCTGCTGGTTGAAAGACTGGCTACTTCTTGAGAACACTGACATTTTGGATTTGGAAGGGTTTAACAATGTGTTTGGGTGGCATGCATATCTGTGATACGACAAGGTTAAAGCTCATAAAGCATTCAAGAACCATATTGTCAGGAAAGCAGTGTTTAATGTCTGGACAAGATATAAAGATTTATTAGAAAACAAGACCTCAAGGTGGTTATCACCTATGGAAGCTAAGGCTCTGAAAAGACTCAATATGGAGGCCAAGTGGCCGAAATATTGGGAGATATTAGGACAAGATGGAGACACATTGAGATTGCAGAGTTTTGAGAAATTAAAAGATAAAGTGCGAGATTGGCTACATTATTATCAAATTAGAGAGGTCTTTAATATGGATAGAAAAATAGGCTTCCAGGTGGAAAAATCGAAATTAGAAACGGAATTGTTAGAACCTAAAACTAAGGTACTTTCAAGAATGTATAACTTGCTGTTAAAATGGAACACTCAGGATGAAACGGTCAAATCAGCTATGATTAAGTGGGCGCAAGACATTGGGTATAATATTATGTTCGCTGACTGGGAACGGTTATGGACCACTGATGTGAAATTTACGGCATGTAATGCCTTAAAAGAAAATATTATGAAAATGATATATAGGTGGTACATGACCCCAGCCAAGCTTGCAAAAGTATATCATTTGCCTGATAATAAATGTTGGAAATGTAAAGCAACTGAGGGAACATTCTTTCATCTTTGGTGGACGTGCCCAAAGGTTAAGGCTTTCTGGGAAATGATCTATAATGAACTGAAAAAGGTATTTAAATATACCTTCCCTAAGAAACCAGAGGCCTTTCTCTTGGGCATTGTCGGCCAATTGGTGTTAAAGAAGGACAGAACTTTCTTTATGTATGCAACAACAGCAGCAAGAATACTCATCGCAAAGTACTGGAAGACACAAGATTTGCCCACCCTGGAAGAATGGCAGACGCAAGTGATAGCCTACATGGAATTGGCAGAAATGACTGGCAGAATCCGAGACCTGGGAGAAGAGTTTGTGGAAGAGGATTGGAAGAAGTTTAAAGACTATTTGCAAAAACATTGTAAAATGTTTGAATGTTAAATTGATGCAAGAGATAAAGACAATATGGCATTAGTGACATAGTTAAAAGGAATATGTAAGAAATGTTTCAAAAGAATAAGGGTGGGGGGGAAAAACCAGAACAACATTATGTCAAATTTAAACAAAATGATATAAAAGGATTAAGTTATAAAGAACAGGTAAAATGGATTTAAAAGGAAAGGAAAATTGGAGACATAATAGGCTGAAATGTATAATATAGAATAAGATTTGAGAGAGGGTAAAGAACTGCTGAACATGAATGTGTAAAGGGGAACACAGAAAAGGGAGATGTGAGGAAGTCAGGAAGGAAGTTTATAAAAACAATAAGTGAAAAATTGGATTTTTCTGTGTGTGTTTTTTAAGATTCTCTTTTTCTATCTTTTTTATGTTTTTTAGTGTATTCTCTTGCTTTTGTTTGATTGTGATAATGTTTATTGTTTCTCTTCTTTTCTGTTTTTTTGTGAAGATTGTTTTATTATATAAAATTTCAGTAAATATCTTTAAAAAAACAAAAACAAAATGTCAATTATATTCCTTACGTTATCTGACAAATGTCTTCTTGGGAGGAAGCCCGCTTGGTCTCTATGAATCTCCTCCATCAAAACTTTTTTCAGTCTCTTAGCCAAAATGTCAGCAAAATTTTTGTAATCCACATTTAATGACGAGATAGGGCAGTAGTTCTTAAGTTGAGTCTTTTCAGTCTCTGTCTTCGGTATAAGAGTAATATAAGTGTCTTTCCACGATTCTGGTGCTCTTTTCCCCTCCAAGATTTCATTGCAGACTTCCTTCAAAGTTTGTACTAACCACTCCTTCAAAGCTTTATAATATCTGGAAGTCAGCCCATCTGGTCCCGGAGATTTGCCTAATTGCATGCTTTGAATGGCACCTTCTATTTCCTGTTCAGTTATTTTCTGATTCAAAACTATTTTACTTTGATGAGAATTTTTTTGTAATCCATTTTTCTTAAGAAATTTGTCTATGTCCATTTACTTCTGCGGCCCTTGTGAATACAATTGTTTAAAATATCTCTGGAAGCAATTCCTAATCTCGTTTAGATTATAGATGTTCTTTCCTTCCACTTCTAAATTTGTAACCATATTTAATTTCTGTCTTTTCTTCATTTGCCAAGCCAATAATTTACCACATTTATCTGCTGATTCAAATGTCTTTTGTCTCATTTGTTTAATTTTCCATTCTATTTCTTGGTTCATCAATTCCATATATTGTGTCTGATATAGCTTAATTTCTCTCAAAATCTCTTGAGACTTTGGTTTAGATCTCAATTTCCTTTCCCCTTCTTTTATCATCTCCAAAATCTTGTCTTTTTTCTCATTTTGGCTTCTCTTCTTTATTGCATTTTGTTGTATCAAGAATCCTCGCATAACAGCTTTACTTGCATCCCAGATTACTCTTTTTTCAACATTAGTCTTTATATTTATTTCAAAATAGTCTCTCAAAGTTTTTTGGGCCTTTTTATATACTTCTTCCTCTCTAAATAAAGTGTCATTCATCCTCTATCTGAAGGAGCCAGCTGTTGTTTGCTTCATCTCCATCCTTACAGCATTATGGTCGGAGCAAGTTTTTGGGCAGATTTCCACTTTCTTTATCTTTGGTGCCATCCCTCTAGTAACCCATATTTGGTCAATTCTAGTCCATGTCATTTTAGCTTCAGAGAAAAAAGTTCCCTCTCTCTCTAGAGGGTTCTTTGTTCTCCAAATATCAATCAAGTCCATATTATCAGTCATTTCAAAAAAGGTCTTTGGTAATCTTCCATCTTTAGTGACTACCTGTCTTTGTGCTTTATCCATATTTGTAGATACTACTCCATTCATATCTCCCATCAAAATTAAGTTGTAATCCAAGTAGTCCAATAGAATCTCATGCAACTTCTTAAAAAAATCAGATTTCCCCTCATTCGGTGCATAAATTCCTACGATCAAAAATTTTTCTCCTTGAACTTGAATTTCAATTGCCAAGAATCTTCCTTGTTCATCTTTAAAGATCAGTTTCGGTAGCAATTTTTCCTTTGCGTATATCACCACTCCTCTTTTTTTGACTTTATCAGATGAAATGAATTCTTGTCCTAATCTTTTGTTAATAAGTAATTTTCTATGTGACCTTATCACATGTGTTTCTTGTAGGCAGATCAAGTCCAATTGTTCTTTTTTCAATATGTGAAAAACACTTTTTCTCTTTCGGGGAAGGTTCAAACCGTTACAATTCCAGCTTAGAAGTTGCAGAGCCATGATGGGGTTATTTACTCCCCCCCCCCTACTGCTCCAAGTAGTTCTTCTTCTTCTGGAAATTGGAATGCAGAAAGGGGAGGTATGGGGAAGTCAGCGAAATAAGTTTTAAGAAAACTGGATATGAAATTATACATGTTTGTTTTTTGTGTTTGTATGTTTGTATTGTGTATTGTGTATTGTTTGTGTTAATATAAATTGTGAAAATCCAATAAAAATTTATTTAAAAAAAACAAGTAGTTCTTCTTCTTCTGTCGGTAGTTTCAGTCCAAATGATAAGTTTGCTATTTCTAGTATTCCCTTTCCTGATGAAATTGGTTCCTCTCCAGATTCCGCTTCTTTCTGGAGATCTTCTCCGTGGTCTCTCAGAAACTTGTCTTTGTCACTCACTGTCCTTATTCTTATTTTCCTTCCTTTATATTTAAAGGATAAGCCTTGGGGGAATTCCCACCTGAAGAGTATGTTGTTTCTTCTCAATAGAACGACCAAGTCTTTATAATAGGTTCTTACATCCAAAATATGCTTCGGTATATCCTTAAAGATCTCCACGTAGGAATCTTCAATTTCCAAAGTTCTTTGGTAGTGCAAGTTCAAAATTTCATCTCTTTCTTCTTTTGATCTTAAGGTTATCAAACAGTCTCTTGCCTTCTTCTTACTTTGTCTTGTGCAGAGTCTAAATGCACTCACTATCTTAAATTCTTCCTTCTCCAAACCCTGTTGCCAAAAATCCAAAAATTCTTTTGTGAGGAAGTCCGCCAGATTATCCTCCTCACTTTCAGGTACTGCTCTGATTCTTAAATTTCTCTCTTTTCTTTGCAATTCAATCATAGACAAAGTCAGATCATGGTCCTCTAGTTTTTTATGGACTGGTAGTATCTTCTCCTGAGTAGAGCAGTTGCAATATCCTTAGCCTCCTCTGCGATCTTTCGAGTTGTGGCCGATTCCTCTAGAAGTCTTTCAATGGACTGTGTATTAGAGTTCACCTTCTTTCCCAGTTCATTAATGCTTGTAGTATTCAAATCAATTTTTGCTGAGATCTCAGCCACTTGTTTATTAGTTTCTGCAACCTGTTTAATTGTCTCTGCTCCCTGTCTCGTTAAAAATTCCAAAGATTCATTAATTTTGCCAAGTGCTTGTGCCACTGCGTCTTCAGACATAATTTTTGATTTTGTTTGCAAGGCAGCAGCTGCTCCTGTGCCTCCGGATGTTGAGGCCCTTCTCTGGTGTTTAGTGTCAGTCTTGTATTGTCTGCCAGACCTGGTGGTTTTTTCATTTGCCATAACACTCTCATGCAAAGCCAAGGTCAGTCTCACACTTGCAGGTTTGTTTTGAAGAGGAAATTTCCAGTGGCTTGGCTGCTAGTGGTTCAGTTGTTATTGTTGCAACAAAGTCTCCTCTAGGGGGAGAAGCTCCCAACTTCACTTTACAATTTTTAAAACAAAATGTCTCCTTTAAAAGTCTCCAATATCCCTTAAAAGGCCAGTTTCAATTGCCTTCAAAAGTATTCTAAGTGCAGAACAGTCCAGCGACACTGTATCCTTTCACAGAGTTACTTCAAATGTCATTTCAAAAGTTTTAACCTTCGTGTGATGGCAGCCCCCTAGTCGGCTTCCCTGTCTAGGCAGTCCGTCCCCAGGGTTTAAGGCAGCGGAAATATTTTCATTCTCCCCTTTTCATGCAGGTATATAAAGTACAATTTCCTCCCCCTCTGCTCCTGCAGGTAAGAGGGGGATTACTTTTTTTGACGTTAGGTTTACTCGTTTTCAAAGCACAGCCCTTCCAAAGTTACAGCTTTACAGTCTCTTTGCTTTGATCTATCTGCAGATCGGGAAGGCAGACTTCCTTTTTATACCTTTCCCGTTTCAGTGCCAAATTTCTTCTAAATTTAATCCAAATCCAGTTGGGTCTTATAGACCTACTCACGGGTAGTTGCTTTGAGTCCAATTTTCAGGAAGGAATCAGCGCTCTCCGATAATGGCGACGCGGCTTCACTCCACGGACCGGGTGACGACTCTCAGCACTGCGCCGCTCACCCGCTGCCGTTCCGAAGCCTTTAAAAAGGCTCCTTCACGGTTTCGGGGGGGCGCAATGGTGCCCGCCGAGTCTCCTCGCTTACAGGCTTCACCGCCTGTGATTTTTTGGGGTCCCCTTGTGGTCTCTTCCAACTCTATGATTCTATGATTCTATTCTATGATTCTACTTCAACTTCCTAAGCTTCTAGGTATGCTTGCCTAAACAAGAATGCTTTTAGCAGGTGCCTGAAAAGAGTCTAGCAAAGGCACGTGCTTTGTTGCAAGAGACGGGGAGTTCCAAAGGGCAGGTGCTGCTACACTAAACAATGCAGTACAGGTATTATGCGGAACCTGTAGGAGTGCTTGAAACACTTAGAATTCCAGCTCCATGATTGCAGTCATGGGATTTTGTATATGTTTTGACTCCACAGAATGGGAAGTGACGGCAACAGGATGTTTGTGTTCCTGTGTTCCGTGAAGTGGGACTATTGTCCTTTGTTCTTTTTCTCTTTGCTGTCTGATGCTAGAGAGAAAGGGAGCCATGTTGCAGTGCTCCGTGTGTGTGTTTATATGTAAATAAAGTAGATTAGCCAAAATGCTGAGTTGCTGAGGTCTGTCACGCATGATGCACAAACTCTGCAGATCCCTAAGTGTGCCAGTGTCGGTTGGCATCGGTCGCTGTGATGTTCGGGCTGAAGAAAGCTTATGAAGCTCCCAAACGATTGACCAGGAGGGAGGGAACATGCCGGTCGGGCACGCGTCTCTGCCAGGGTGCTACTTGAGTGTAGGCTGAACTCCTGACAGAAACTACGGAAGGGGAGGTTTTAGTTATGGGGATTTCACCATGCTCTGAAAAGGGAAACATTTATTTAAACAGCAGGCCTGCACAGCAGCAATCTACTCGCCTGCGAGCGTCATCATGATCAGTGGGACTTCTTCCCGAGCTGGCGGTGCATAAAATGGGCTGCACCCCTTGCATCCAACTTGTACCTAAAAATCTGCACAAGCCTGCACCAGAGAATAGTGGAGTTGGAAGGGACCCCTGAGGGTCATCAAGCCAACCCCCTGGGGCAATGCAGGAATCTCAAGTAGACTATCCCTGACCGATGGCCACCCGTCTTCTGTTTTTCCTCTCAGCCAGGGCCCACAACAACGGAGACTGGAGGTGGGGGGAAAGATAAATTTTGACGAGGGAAAGGCAATGGGGCAGATTTGTCAGGCGCACACAGGCACAGCTTGAAGACTTTACGCAGAGAGGAACCCCACACGGGAGACACAGATACACAAGCACACAGAAGTCAATAACCCAAGAGTGGCTTCATATTGAGAAAAACAATCAACCATTATCAGGTAGTACTTGGCTTTGCCTCTAGAAAGTGGTAGAGGTCCAACCAAATCAGCATACACATGCTGGAAAACCCTTGTGACTTTGCCAGGCTTCTTTTTTTAAAAAATAAATAAATTTTTATTGGTTTTACAAGATTTTTTAAAGAACAAACAAACATATAAAAAGACAAACATACACGCATAATTTCATAACATATTTTCATAAACCTCTTTTCTTGGACTTCCCCATACCCCCTCTTTCTGCATCCCAATGTCCGTAATCTCATAGCAACTCCCAATTGTTACTTTCCAACCTCTGTCATCTTAGTCCTCTTTGTATTCTAACCTTATATCCCTGTACCCCTTTGTTTCTGGAAACCACAACATTTTAGCATTCATTAAGTTTATAGTAGTCCTTAAGGTAACTTTTAAATTTTCTCCATTCTTCTTCCACTGTCTCTTTTCGTTGGTCACGGATTCTGCCTGTCATCTCAGCCAATGTCATGTAGTCCATCACTTTCATCTGCCATTCTTCCAGAGTGGGTAGATCTTGTGTTTTCCAGTACTTCGCGATAAGTATTCTTGCTGCTGTGGTAGCATACATAAAGAAAGTTCTATCCCTCTTTGACACCAATTGGCCGACAATGCCCAGGAGAAAGGCCTCTGGTTTTTTGGGAAAAGTACATTTAAGTACCTTTTTCATTTCATTATAGATCATTTCCCAGAAAGCCTTAATCCTCGGGCATGTCCACCAAAGGTGGTAGAAGGTACCTTCAGTCTCTTTACATTTCCAACATTTGTTATCGGGCAAATGATAAATTTTTGCCAATTTGACTGGGGTCATGTACCACCTGTATACCATTTTCATAATGTTTTCCTTTAAGGCATTACATGCCGTAAATTTGATACCGGTGTTCCATAACCATTCCCAGTCATCTGACATGATGTTGTGACCGACATCCTGTGCCCACTTAATCATAGCTGATTTAACTGTTTCATCCTGTGTATTCCATTTCAGCAACAAGTTGTACATTCTAGATAAATTCTTAGTACTGGGTTCTAACAATTCAGTTTCTAGTTTTGATTTTTCCATCTGGAAGCCAATTTTCCTGTCCTGTTTAAAGAATTCCATTATTTGATAATATTGAAACCAGTTTTGTACCTTATGTTTCAATTTCTCATGACTTTGCAATTTAAACTTATCTCCATCTTGTTCCAAGATTTCCCAATACTTCGGCCATCCGACCTCCATATTGAGTTTCTTCACTGCTTTAGCCTCCACTGGTGACACCCATCTAGGGGTTTTGTTTTCCAAGAGATCTTTATATCTCATCCAAACATTGAATAGTGCTTTTCTAACAATGTGATTTTTGAAGGCACTATTAACTTTGTAATACCATAGATATGCATGCCAACCAAAAGCATTGTTAAAACCTTCCAGATCCAAAATATCCGTATTCTCAAGGAGCATCCATTCTTTCAGCCAGCAAAAAGCTGCTGCCTCATAGTACAATTTTAAGTCCGGCAGGGCAAAACCCCCTCTTTCTTTAGCGTCTGTCAATATTTTAAATTTAATTCTGGGCTTTTTGCCCTGCCAGACAAATTTCGAAATGTCTTTCTGCCACCTCTTGAAACATTCCATCTTGTCAAGAATCTGCAAGGTCTGAAATAGGAATAACATTCTAGGCAATACATTCATTTTAATCACAGCAATTCGGCCTAACATTGACAATTTCAAATTTGACCATATTTCTAGATCTTTTTTAATTTCTGACCAACATTTTTCATAATTGTCTTTATACAAATTCACATTTTTAGATGTCAAATAGACCCCTAGGTATTTCACCTTCTTGACCACTGTCAACCCTGTCTCCTCTTGAAATTTCTCCTTTTCTGTATCTGTTAAGTTTTTTCCTAAAACTTTGGTTTTTTGTTTATTCAACTTAAATCCAGCTACCTGGCCAAACTGTTGTATTATTTCTAAAACCTTTTTCGTACTAGTGTTTGGCTCTTGCAAAGTCAATACTAGGTCATCTGCAAACGCTCTTAACTTGTAATGTTTAGCTCCGACCTGCACTCCTTTAACCTGCTGGTCATTCCTTATCATATTCAGCAACACCTCCAGAAGTGAAATAAAAAGTAATGGGGAAATTGGGCACCCCTGTCGTGTTCCTTTTTCTATCTTAAGTTCCTCCGTCACTACATTATTTACAATCAATTTAGCTTTTTGTTCAGAATATATTGCAGCCATACCATTCTCAAAACCTTGACCTACCCCCATCCCATGAAGATTCTTTATCATAAAACTCCAAGAAATATTGTCAAAGGCTTTCTCCGCGTCCACAAAGATCAATACTGCTTTAGTGTTTATATTCACCTCTAGCTTTTCCAAAATGTCTATTACATTCCTTACATTGTCCGCTAGGTGTCTTTTAGGGAGAAAGCCTGCTTGATCCCTATGAATCTTCTCCATCAACACTCTTTTAAATCTTTTTGCCAAAATGTCTGCAAAGATTTTATAATCCACATTAAGTAATGATATTGGGCGGTAGTTCTTAAGTTGGGTCTTTTCAGTCTCTGACTTTGGTATGAGTGAAATATATGCTTCTTTCCACGATTCAGGTGCCTTTTTTCCCTCAAGAATCTCGTTGCAAACTTCTTTTAGTGGTTGAATCAACCATTCCTTCAGCGATTTGTAATATCTGGAAGTCAGTCCATCTGGTCCTGGAGATTTGCCCAATTGCATATTCTGAATGGCAGCCTCTATCTCTTGTTCTGAAATTCTCTGGTTCAGATCCATCTTACTTTGATGAGAGATTTTTTGTAGTCCATATTTATCGAGGAATTTGTCTATATCTTCTTCATTTTGCGGGCCTTGAGTGTAAAGTTTTTTAAAGTAACTCAAAAAACAGTTTCTAATTTCATTGGGTTTAGATATATTTTTTCCATCCACCTCTAGGCTTGTAACTGTATTTAATTTCTGCCTTTTCTTCAGTTGCCATGCCAGAAGTTTGCCGCATTTATTTGCTGATTCAAAGGTCTTTTGCTTCATTTGTTTTATCTTCCATTCAATCTCTTGGTTCATCAATTCCATATATTGTGTTTGATATAGCTTGATCTCTCTTAAAATCTCCTGGGACTTTGGTTTTGTTCTTAGTTTTCTCTCTCCTTCCTTTATCTTTTCCAAAATCTTTTCCTTTTTCTCATTTTGTTTTTTCCTCTTTATTGAATTTTGTTGAATCAAGAATCCTCTCATCACCGCTTTACTTGCGTCCCAGATCACTCTTTTCTCCACGTCGGCCCTCAGATTTATTTCAAAGTAGTCTTTTAAAGTCTTTTGGGCCTTCGTGAGGATTTCCTTATCTCGAAAGAGGGTGTCATTCATTCTCCATCTAAATTGACCAGTTATTGTAAGTTTCATCTCCATCCTCACGGCATTATGGTCGGAGCAAGTTTTTGGGCAGATTTCCACTTTCTTAATCTTTGGGGCCATACCACTAGTAATCCAAATTTGGTCAATTCTGGTCCAGGTCATCATTGCTTGAGAGAAAAAGGTTCCCTCTCTCTCCAGAGGGTTCCTTGTTCTCCAAATATCTATCAAGTCCATGTTTTCCGTCATTTCAAAAAAAGTCTTAGGAAGTCTCCCTTCCTTACTAACTGTTAGTCTTTGTGCCTTGTCCATATTAGTGGAGACCACGCCATTCATGTCTCCCATAATTATCATATTGTAATCCAGATAGTCCGTCAGGGTTTCATGAAGTCTCTTAAAGAAGTCAGATTTACCTTCATTTGGTGCGTAGATTCCAACAACTAAGAATTTTTCTCCTTGTACTTGTATCTCCACTGCCAAGTATCTCCCTTGTTCATCTTTAAATATCATTTTTGGGGCCCATTTCTCTTTCACATATATTACAACTCCTCTTTTCTTCACTTTATCTGATGAAACAAATTCTTGTCCTAGCCTTTTGTTTGTAAGTAGTCTCCTATGGGCTCTGGTTATATGAGTTTCTTGTAGGCATATCAAATCCAATTGTTCTCTATTCAATATATGAAATACTTGTCTTCTCTTCAAAGGCCCATTGAGCCCATTACAATTCCAACTAAGGAATTGCAGAGCCATCTTGTTATTTTCCTAGAGCTCCTCCAACAGCTCCAAGTTGTTGCTCTTCTTCTGATGGTGGTGGTTTTTGTCCAATCGAGAGATTCAGGATATCTAGTGCTCTCCTCTGTTCTGCAAGTACGTCCACGGTCCCCTTCTGCAGGTCCTCCTGATTTCTTGCCAAAAATTTGTCTTTATCTTGAATTGTCTTTATTTTCACCTTCTTTGCCTTGTAGTCAAATGACAGTCCTTGTGGAAATTCCCACCTAAAGCGGATGGAATTTTTCTTTAACAAAAGAGCCAAGTCCTTGTAAAAGTTTCTTAGATCCAGAATATATTTTGGGATATCTTTAAAGATCTGTACGGCTGAGTTTCCAATTTGCAAAGCCTTTTCAAAATGTAGTCCTAATATTTTGTCTCTTTCCTCCTTAGATCTAAATGTGATCAGACAGTCTCTCGGAGTCTTTCTGTCCTGCTTTTTACCCAGTCTAAAAGCTGTTGTAATTTTAAATTCGTCTTCCTCCAGATCCCAGCAGTCCACAAACTCCCGTGTCAGGTATTCCGCAAGGTTGTCTCTCTCATTCTCCGGAATCAATCTTAATTTCAAATTTCTCTCTTTTCTCTGTAACTCCCACAAGGCCAAAGTTGCGTCATGCTCATAAACCTTCTTAGCAATCGGCTCTAATTTCTCTTGCGTCTCTCCAGCAGTAACTTTAGCTTCCTCGGCAATTTGACGCGTGGTAGCGTTTTCCTCGACCAATTTATTTATAGATTCTGTGTTCTGGTTTAGTCTTACTGATATTTCTGTTAATTTTTGTGTATTTTCTGAAGTCTGTTTTGTCAAAGACTCCAGAGTTTGATTTATCTTGAGCAGAGCATCTGTCACAGCTTCCATAGAGGCAGCTGCTCCTTTCTCTTGTTCTGTTGTTCCTGCTGGTCCGGCAGTTGCAGCTGAAATTGAACCTCTTTTCTTTGTCTGTTGCTGTTGCAGCTGTTGTTGTTGTTGTTGCCTGATCTTGGCTCTTGTGACTATCTCTTCTTGTGAGCCGCTCATGTCAAGGTCGTTTCCCACGGGAGCTATTCCCCGTTGGAAATTTCCACTGTCCTATGCCGTGCCGAACTTTACTTTACCCTCTAGGGGGAGCAAATCAAAATGGCCATAAAATAAAGTATCCAAGTACGAAAACAAAGGAGAATGTCCAAAGATGTAAAAAAAAGAGATTAACACAGTCAAAGTCAATGTTGCTAGAAGCTTATAACTACAAATTGCCACAGTTTCCCAGTTTATACTGTTTCTTCTTGTAATATACTGTAGTCAGTCACTGTGTAAACTTTGTATCACAGTATCACTTTTGCAGGAAAAAGTCAGTTCAGTGTCCTATTGTTCTAAAAAGGCAGACCGTTTCATACTCTCAGTAGATGAGACAGCGGAGGATTTTTACTTCAGGTAAATCATGCAGTTATTAAAGTCTCATTCACCTCCCCTCTGCCCTGCTAGCTAGAGGGGAGATCTAAGGTCTAAATGTCCGGTTTAATTAATTAAAGAGCGGGTTTCAACGGATGCAAGTTTAAAGTTCCGTTGCTTTCACTTTCATGCAGTCGGGGGGAGGCAGACTTCCTTGATTTAATCTCCCCGCTTTTAGCTCAATTTTCCGAATTTAAAGGGTCCCGATTGTTGTTCAACTCCTACTCACGGGAATTCAGTCCAAATTTTCTTTTCAGGAAGGAATCGGCGCTCTCCGCTTATGGCGACGCGGCTTCACTTCGCAGGCTGGGTGACGACTCTCAGCACCGCGCTCACTCCCGATGTCGATCCGTAGCCTTTAAAAAGGCTCTTTCACGGTACCGGGGGGCGCAAAGGTACCCACCGAGTCTCCTTGTTCTCAGGCTTCAGCGCCTGAGATTTTAGGGGTCCCCCGCTCGCCGTAGCGGGTAAGACCCGAACTTGCGAAGCAGTCCTTCTCCGGAGCTCGGAGGTAGGACCGCCATTAAGCGCTGGCACCGACCGGAAGTCTTGCCAGGCTTCTTGCCTGTGGTACCTGTAACACAAGATACAGCAACACCACCACAATTTTCACAGTCAGTACTATCAAAGGAAAGGAAATAAAGTCCATCTTCTTTGTAGGCTTAAAGAAGTGGCGTCCCATCTCTAGAGATTTCACATCTCTTCTTGTTGCAGGATATCTCAAAACCCTGCTCAGTCAGCTGTGACACACTCAACAGGTTGTACTTTAAACCTGGAACAAAATTAACATTGTTAATGGTGATTTGGAGACTCTGAAGAAACACTGTTCCAAATCCAGTGGCTTCCAATTCATGACCATCCGCTTGCTTGACGGTGTAACGCCGATCCTCAAAAGTGGTAAAAACCCTTTGCGTCCAGTCAGATGGACTGTGGCTCCCGTGTTGACAACAAAAGCATTCCAAGTCGACGCAGACGTCTCTGGTGTAATCAAAGCTAGACCTTGTTTGGACTGGGGCTTAGCACGCTCTCTGCTACTGGCCCCTCCTTTCTCTGAGCCTCTCTTGGCTCCTTTGGAAATTCGGCCCTTTCGACAGTTTTTCTGCAGATGGCCAACAATTCCACAATTGTGACACCGAATGGCCTTAAGAGCAACTGCCTGCTTTCCTTGAGCAACTGTGGGGGTGGCTATCGAAGCTCCACTCTCCCCCTGAGACATAGCAATCACAGCCAATCAATCGTTCTCATTCAAGAAAGCGGCACATATCCTCGGCACCGTGAGATCTGCAGCAGGCAAAGTGCCAAGCTGTGATGCAACAGTCATAAATCTCTGATCCAGACTGTTGATCAACATGAAACAAAACACAGGCTCCGGCAGTGCAAAAATTCCTCTGCACTAACTGACTGTGCAGGAATTTCATCTGAGTGAGGTGCCTTTGGAGATCCGCTCCTTCCTTCAGCCTCAAATTTGTGAGCTGTTGGAAATGTAGCAAAGCTGTCCCAGCTGCTTCTCGCATATGAATACGACGTAATGCGTCCCACATATCATGTGCATGGTCCTGGTCCTGAATGTGGATCAGTTGCTCATCTGATACACACAGAATTATCACAGCTTTAACTTGTGTGTCACGATCATTCCAGAGCCTTCCAGGAGCTGCAGAAATGGCGTTCTGAATAACATCATATATTCTCTGACGCACAAGCATGGCCTCCATTTTTAGGACCCAGCTCGCATAATTGCCATCTGTGAGGGGAGGGCAAGACAACAACCCAACTCCCTGTTTGGAATCCATCTTGGCTCCAATTAACAGCTCTTCAGCTCCTTCTAGGTAGCAAGCTGTAAATCTTCAAGCAGGCTTTGGGCGAGGAAGACCTGCTTCTTGAGGTTTATCAGCCTCAATAAATCAAACTGGTTACTCACAGTTCCAAATGGCAAGCCGCCAAAAGCCTCCGTCCTTGTCCGGCAGGAATGCAGCTCTTCATAGCTGGTCCAAGACTCCCCCGAACCAAGGACATGTCGTGCTTAATCTCAAAGCAACACAGAGATCCGATGGAACACAACCAACCATCCTCTGCTACCATTTGTTGGAAAAACACCCGGGAAGGCCGCCACCTTCCCAAGACACCGGGGCGTCTCTCCGGCGGTCACTCTCTGGCTGTAAATCTTCCTCAGTCCAGAGAGACAGGTGATAAGCGACCCCTCCATCCTGAGAGGAAAACACTCGTCTTCTGGCATCTCATTGCAGAAGAAAGAGACAATCAGTAGCTATAAACTACTTTATTTTACAGTCTATATACAGAGACTCCATCAGCATGTCTGCTCTCTCTCAGCAGCAGTACAGAAAAACATCTCACACAGAAGTGAAAGTAACTTCTCACAGTACTCCGACTTCCTTTCTCACGCTCTCAGACACTCACATGATGTAAACAACCATAGTGCTACTTGCTGAGCAGCTGTTGAGATAAAAATCCTAACACAGACCAGTGATAGCTAATCCCATTTCAGGCTGAGGGCCACACTGATTCATGGTCAACATGTCAAAGCAAGTGCCACTGAAGTGTAAAGGTGGGTGGAGGCATATATATTTTTAATGACCACAATGTTTGGGGCTTGGTGGAGTCACGAAAAGCTTTGGACCTCACAGAATAACAGCAAGAGATCCTCAGGAGAGGTCAGTTATAACAGTATTATTTCCCCCATATGTGGGGTGGAGTGGGGGGGGGCAGGGCTTATAAAGTGAAATTGATCCTCCATTGTGGGTTACTTTTGTTCAAAGCAAGATTCCTCTGGAGGGATTGGGTGTTGCAAAGTAAGTCAGAGGCAAAGCAGCCCAAAGCCAGGTTCTGTGTTTGCACACATGATTTGCAGTGAGCCAAGGGCTGAATTGCTGCTGTTGTTTCATAGCCCAGAACAGCAGGTGTAGGCGAAAGGTCTAAAGTTAGACAACCAGGTCTTTGTCAAGGCATCCGCTGACCAGCAGGCCATAGAGAAGAGGAACGTCAGCATTTCAACTCTGAGCCAAAAGTTTGGCTTTTGCTATTTTTTGACACCCTTGGTCATGAGCCAAGTGTGATTCTCGAACTCTGAATGCTGACTTTGCCAAATCCATACAGGCCCTTTTCATCTCTCATGCTCAGGAAGTAGCAGCCACAGCTCAGGAGAGGATTTTTCATTTGCTCCTTTTCCATGGGGTGGGGAAAACTCAACACTTTTAATCTTGTCTTATTTTTATGCAAATTGGGTGGTCCAAATCAAGGAGAGTTATATCTGCACCCTCTCTTTAGCACAGATGGCCTGCAGGAGAATTTCCTGTCCTTAAAAGTAAAACTGAACTTTTTTGGCAGTGCAACTGCAGGGAAGGCATTGCAGTTGAAGGCAGAGCTTGGGGGGGGGGGGCAGGAATGTTCAGCAGAGGGCAACCAAAATTATCAAGGGGCTGGAGCAACTCCCAGATGAGAAGCTAAAACATTTGGGGCTTTCTAGTTTAGGGGGAATGGTTGCTGACCTTGAGCCAGACATCCTGGAGAGTGAAGTCAAATGGGCCTTAGAAAGCACTGCAAATAACAAGGCCAGTGGAAGTGATGGTATTCCAGCTGAACTACTTAAAATTTTAAAAGATGATGCTGTTAAGGTGCTACACTCAATATGCCAGCAAGTTTGGAAAACTCAGCAGTGGCCAGAGGACTGGAGAAGATCAGTCTACATCCCAATCCCAAAGAAGGGCAGTGCCAAAGAATGCTCCAACTACCGCACAATTGCACTCATTTCACACGCTAGCAAGGTTATGCTTAAAATTCTACAAGGAAGGCTCAAACAATATATGGACCGAGAACTCCCAGAAGTGCAAGCTGGATTTAGAAGAGGCAGAGGAACCAGAGACCAAATTGCAAACATGCGCTGGATTATGGAGAAAGCTAGAGAGTTCCAGAAAGACATCTACTTTTGCTTTATTGACTATGCAAAAGCCTTCGACTGTGTCGACCACAGCAAACTATGGCAAGTTCTTAAAGAAATGGGAGTGCCTGATCACCTCATCTGTCTCCTGAGAAATCTCTATGTGGGACAAGAAGCTACAGTTAGAACTGGATATGGAACAACTGATTGGTTCAAAATTAGGAAAGGGGTACGGCAAGGCTGTATATTGTCTCCCTGCTTATTTAACGTATATGCAGAATTCATCATGCGAAAGGCGGGGCTGGATGAATCCCAAGCCGGAATTAAGATTGCCGGAAGAAATATCAACAACCTCAGATATGCAGATGACACAACCTTGATGGCAGAAAGTGAGGAGGAATTAAAGAACCTTTTAATGAGGGTGAAAGAGGAGAGCGCAAAATATGGTCTGAAGCTCAACATCAAAAAAATGAAGATCATGGCCACTGGGCCCATCACCTCCTGGCAAATAGAAGGGGAAGAAATGGAGGCAGTGAGAGATTTTACTTTCTTGGGCTCCATGATAACTGCAGATGGTGACAGCAGTCACGAAATTAAAAGACGCCTGCTCCTTGGGAGAAAGGCGATGGCAAACCTAGACAGCATCTTAAAAAGCAGAGACATCATCTTGCCAACAAAGGTCCGTATAGTTAAAGCCATGGGTTTCCCAGTAGTGATGTATGGAAGTGAGAGCTGGACCATAAAGAAGGCTGATCGCCGAAGAATTGATGCTTTTGAATTATGGTGCTGGAGGAGACTCTTGAGAGTCCCATGGACTGCAAGAAAATCAAATGCACCCATTCTTAAGGAAATTAGCCCTGAGTGCTCACTGGAAGGACAGGTCGTGAAGCTGAGGCTCCAATACTTTGGCCACCTCATGAGAAGAGAAGACTCCCTGGAAAAGACCCTGATGTTGGGAAAGATTAAGGGCACAAGGAGAAGAGGACGACAGAGGACGAGATGGTTGGACAGTGTTCTCGAAGCTACAAACATGAGTCTGACCAAACTGCAGGAGACAGTGGAAGACAGAAGTGCCTGGCGTGCTCTGGTCCATGGGGTCACGAAGAGTCGGACATGACTAAACGACTAAACAACAACAACAAGTTTAGGGGAAAAATGAGTAAGGGAGGACACAGTCAGGGGTACATGCATAGTGTAGAGAAAGTGGAATGCGGTAAGTTTTTCATCCCTCCATAATTCCAGAACCCAGCGGGGCCATCCAATTGTGGGTTACTGGGTGGTTGTTATTTTTATTTTGATTACAGTCGTACCTTGGAAGTTGAATGGAATCAGTTCCGGGAGCCAAAACGTTCAAGAACTAAGCTGTTTGAAAACGAGGGTACAACTGTATTTATTTTTTGGTTTTATATTTTCATTTTACTTTGTGAAACACCCTGAGACTGTTGGCTTTTTGCAGTATGGTAGCGCTGCAGAGAGCTTGCTGGGGAGACCATGCATTAAAAAGAAAGGACTCAAAAGTACTTAAAGAAGGTTTTAATAAGAAAAACAAAAACTCCATTTACACTAAATACATCAACAAACCAGACCCAACCACCAACCCATCCCCCAGGGTAATGGGAGAGCTAGGTGCTGCTCCTTATATACTCTACCCAATTGCTGACATAGTTTAATCAAATACAACTCAGCAGCACCTGCTATGTTTCACAGCTGTAAAGCTGGGTCTCGTTAGTTTGCTCTGGCCCTTGCTCCGGCCCCTTAAAGACATACACATGGAGTGGAACAATGATGAACCTTTACATTTAAAGAAACCATTCAACATTTCCCCTGCGGTTCATCATTGTGGAACAAAAACATAAAGCATACTTTGTACATATTTTTCATGTGTAACCTTTGGAAGTGCTTTAGTAAAAATGTCCGCAATTTGATTGTTACCTGGAACATATTTAAATACAACCATTTCATCAGCAATTAGTTTCTTTACAAATTCTAAACGTAATCTTAAGACTCTGGTGCGCTGCGTATTGGTCTCTGAACACAGGATAGCAAGTCCGCTCTGGGAATCAAGGTAAACTCTTACTGGTAGTGTTACTTGCATCTGTAGGTCTGCAAATACTTGCATATACCATTCTACATCACGAGTGGCCTGAACGCATGCACATAATTCACTCTCTGTTGTGGAGAGACAAATAATGGTTTGTGTCTGGGACTTCCATTCAAATGGACAACCGTTGTAACAAAACACCATACCAGACACACCCCTGCAATTATTTTGTTCTACTGCATGAGATGCATCGCAGAAAATTTCAAAACCTTTGTCAATACTGGATGTAAACTGCAACCTATAATGTTTGGTATGTTTAAGGTACATTACCACTCTCTTAAGAGCAGAGAAACATTGTGTAGCGGGCTTTTCCACAAATTTTGCCAGAAAGTGAAAAGCATAAGTTATATCTGGTCTTGAGATTCTTTGAATGAAATTTAGCTTGCCTATAGCAGAACGATACAAAGTTTTGTTAGGAAATGGCTTATCTTCACCTGTAAAGGTGAAACCACACACCATAGGTGTTTCCTTTCCATTTGCATTTTCTAAACGTAGCATTTCAACTAGATCATCAATTTTTGCAGTTTGATGAACCAGAAAAGATCCATTTTTGCCTTTCTCAATTTGCATGGATAAGTAATTTTTAGCTATGCCTAATTCCACCACATCAAATTTCTTCTGTAACTGTGAAACTACCTGTTCATATTCCTGATTAGTTTTTGTAGAAATTAACACGTCATCTACATACACACATATTTTTGTTACAGAGTTTGCCTTTTCCTTTATAAACACACAATTGTCTGCCTTTCCTTGTGAAAAACCAATATCTAGCAATTCTTTTGCTAAAGTTTGGTGCCAATTCCTTCCACTTTGGTGCAGACCATAAAGGGATTTATTTAATTTTCATACCAATCCTTCAGCAGCGTCTATGCCTTCAGGGACACGCATAAAAAATTGTTCTTTTAAATCTGCAAACAAATATGCAGTTTTTATATCTAGGTGATAAACAGAATGTCCACGTTGTGATGCATCTTTTAACAAAAGCTTAACTGTTTCATATTTTACACTTGGTGAATAGCACAAATCATAATCTTCACCTGGAATTTGTTGAAAGCCCCTAGCAACTAGTCTTGCTTTGTACCTTACAACTTCATTTTTGTCATTCATTTTAACTCTATAAACCCATTTTGAATCAATAAGTCTCATATCTGGGGTTTGTGGTACAAGAGACCAAGTGTTATGCTCTTTTAAAGAAGCTATCTCAGAGTTCATAGCTTTATACCAATTTACAGCTTGGTGCTTAGGTAAATTCCGAACATCATTGTAGCTTTTTGGCTCAAAAACCGCCTTATTGGCACACACAGTATTAAAATGTTCATCTGCAAAACGTTGTGGCTTCTGCCTCTTTCTATCTGAACGTCTCAGTCCAGAAGGAGAGTCAGACTCCTCAGACTTAATGGGACTAAGTGAACTACTAGCTTCAGGTTGTAAATCATCACTGTCAGTTTGAAGAGATGCCTGTAGGCTAAGCTCACGGTCAGAAAACTCAAGAGAATCTAACCTCCCCTCGGGTGCCTGTGACTTTAAATCCTCAAACAAATTATCAGATCCAACAGGCTTTTTGTCTTCTTCCATTAATTCAGAAGCACCATTTCCTGCTGCTGCTGCTTCTTCTACCTCTTCTTCCTCAGTATCATCTATACCGTTAGCATCTTGGAAAACAGCAACCCCATTCCAATTTACAGTTTGTATCATGCTTCTGGTAA
Organism: Podarcis bocagei; assembly: GCF_964188305.1. Classification (NCBI taxonomy): domain Eukaryota; kingdom Metazoa; phylum Chordata; class Lepidosauria; order Squamata; family Lacertidae; genus Podarcis; species Podarcis bocagei. The sequence continues at coordinate 5,019,243 of NC_138131.1, read as the reverse complement.
TATGAAATTTGCCAGTTGCTGGGACGTAAATTCTGTACGCCCCCTGCTGGTAGCCCATTAATTTTCCCTGAACACTACGCTCACCCAATTTCTGCTTAGCAGGATAATGCATAATTACATCTGAACCCCAAATACGTAGGTATTTCAGATTAGGGCGTTTTTTAAACAGCTTCTCATAGGGGGTGACATCTAAACCAGAATGATAACTGCGATTTCTAACATGGCAAAAAGCATTGAGTGATTCAGCCCAAAACGCTTTGGGCAGATTAGCATCGTGCAGATAAGTTTTAACCCCTGCCTGCAAGTCACGCTGCACAACTTCAACAAGCCCTTTTTGCCAGGGACTTCGGGGGCAAGATAACTCATGAGTAGTCCCCTGCGCTTCCAGGAATTTCTCAAAATCCTCAGAGACAAATTCCCCGCCCCGGTCAGTAAACAGGTTCTTAATAGGTTTGTTAAAGTGCGTTTTTACCCAGTTGCAAAAAGCTTTGTACTTCTCAAATGCTTGGGACTTCTCAGCTATTGCATAAGTCCAACAATATCTACTATACTGGTCTATCAGGGTAAGCCAGTACTTCGAACCTCCTAATGATGGTGGGAGTGGCCCAACTAAATCACAATGTACACGCTCAAATGGCTCAGTTACTTTCCTATCTGAGCACCTACCCTTGCGTGCAACCTTAATCTTATTCTTGCAACAGGATAGACACTGCATAAAGAATTTGCATGGTTTTAAGTTAAGGCCATTAACAATATTCTTCGTCTTAATTACATCAGCAAAATTCAGGTGTCCCAGAATTCTGTGCGCCTCGTGGACACACCCAGAATGTGGCCTTACATTCCTCAACCCCTGGCTTGACTGTGCTACTGTGCAGTTTATAGGCGATTGGGAGTAGGTGTGAAAATACAGTCTATATAAACCACCAGATTCCCGGGCATACAGTAGACGTTTGTTCCCATCGAAAAACTCACACATTGACTTCAAGAAACGCACAGTTATGCCTTGACGAGCAAAACACCTTACTGATAATAAATTGTCCATTGACGGGCAGTAAATGCAGTTCGCTATTGTAATGTTTAAAGAGTCAAGTTTAACGGTACCCCTGCCAAGCGACTGCAAGACTTGTGAATTGGCTAAATGTACATTACCAATTTCCTCTTCGAAAGAAATAAACAAGCTTCGATTTTTGCAGATGTGCTGGGATGCGCCTGAGTCCACAATAAAAGAATTCCACTTGGCACCTTTAATTCTTTTACAATCTGTAGTCTGAGCGTGAAAAGCTCGCGACTCGTTTCTGTCTCTACTATACGATGCTGGCTGCTGGGCTGACGACCGTGATTGATGAACAGAAACAGGCTTGGGAGTACCTTGCTTTCTTTTGGATCTGCAGTCCCTTGCAAAATGTCCTTGCTTATTGCAGAACCAACAACGCTTTGCAGCTTTAAATGCAGTTGTATCACCACAGGTTTGCATATGGTGTTCCTCATTCTTTCTGGAAACAGGAGTGCTTATGGCACAAGCCTCCCTTCTATCCAACTCGCCCATTAATCTTGCCGTTACCCCTTCCACAGTTAATTGTGCTGGTGGAACGGCAGATATCTGGCTAGCTATACCATCAAAGTCCTCATTAAGGGAACATAGAATGATAAAAATATACTGAATATCAGGTATCTCCATGTCCCTTCGAATTAATTCACAGCGTATTGCCTCCAGACGTCTCAAGTGTGCTGCCAAATCACCACCAGGCTGCAACTTCGTCTGGTACAACTGCTTGAAAAACGTCAATGCAGACGCCGACTCTTTTCTAACATGCACTGCTGCAAGACTGTCCCACATTTCTTTGGCAGTTTTCTTATTTCTTATATAGACTACTTGCTGGTCGCTGACTGCCAAATTAATTATCGCCCTGGCTTTTGCATCTCCTTTCGACCAAGCATTAGTCACAGGGTCAGGAGGGTCATCAGTTACATAGGTCCATACTTCTCTAGAGGTCAAAAGCGCCTCCACCCGAAAAGACCATAAACTATAGTTCTCATCTGTTAGCTGTGGGAAGACCAGAGCCTTCTCAGCTTCAGGAACCCGGTCAGCCATTCTGGATATCTTCCAGACCCACAAAAACTACGCTAACAGGAGAAGGAGTTTTCAAACCTTTCTCAGAGTCCAAAAATATGCAGTCATCCACTCAGCAGCTGGGCCCATAACCAAAGATGTTGGCTTTTTGTAGTATGGTAGCGCTGCAGAGAGCTTGCTGGGGAGACCATGCATTAAAAAGAAAGGACTCAAAAGTACTTAAAGAAGGTTTTAATAAGAAAAACAAAAACTCCATTTACACTAAATACATCAACAAACCAGACCCAACCACCAACCCATCCCCCAGTGTAATGGGAGAGCTAGGTGCTGCTCCTTATATACTCTACCCAATTGCTGACATAGTTTAATCAGTACAACTCAGCAGCACCTGCTATATTTCACAGCTGTAAAGCTGGGTCTCGTTAGTTTGCTCAGGCCCTTGCTCCGGCCACTTAAAGACATACACATGGAGTGGAACAATGATGAACCTTTACATTTAAAGAAACCATTCAACAGAGACCTGCGGGTATAGGGTGGTATATAAATTCAATAAGTAATAAATAATTAAATAATATATTGAAGAGCATAAAAAAGAGGGCAGCCTGAGGCACTGCAAGCCCGAGCTGGGAAAAGAGGTGTGCGGGGTCACCACTGCCATGCCCCTTTCCCCAGCTTGGGCTGGCAGGGGCCATGATGAGCAGAGCAGCCCAGTCCTGAGCCACCTGAGCCCAAGACCCGAACAACTCCCCCTCAACCTGGACATTTCCTTTAAAATGTAAAAAATCGCCCAGATAGGCATGTTGGTCCCCAAAAAGAGGACATGTCCGGGTTTCCCCAGACATATGGCAACCCTAAATTGTGGTGGAAGATGACCCTGAAAATACTGGCAAAGCCTTGTATGGTACGGCATGGAAAGGGGAACTAGAATAAAGGACTGAAGGGGCTGCATTAGTGAGGTTGTTAGAGCAAGTTTCCTGGAATGAGGCTCAGCGGAGACTGTGGTGTCTTTATGATATATGGTTTATTCACACACATATACAACCTGAGCCTAAGATGGAGAGGCTCACAGCATTAACGCCCCAGAAGGTCTTGCTTCTTCCAGTTACAGCCTTCGAATCAAGAAGAAATCAGGCATGGCTCTCTCTCTGTGACTTCTGCCAACTTCCAGCCCAGCTCTCTCACACACCTCTGACCTTTTCCTTTCTCATTCCCAGCCAGGCGAGGGAGGAGGCCCACCCTCATTTGCCCTCTGGCACAGAGCAACCACAAGGTACATAGGTGGCAACTATGACCCTTGCTTGGTTAATTCAACAATGGAATCCTCCATTGGATTTTCACCCTTGCAGACTAACTCCCAAACTCACAAGGCTGGGGGACTAGGCAAGACCAAGGCTATTTCAAAACCAGTTTTTAGGTGCATTTAGTTTTGTGTTCTATAGCTTTTAGCCCAATATTGATTGATGGCGAATGGAGGCTTAATTTGGGATGGTTTGTGGTGCACAGCCCTGTCTTGTCTTGTCCTCGTGTGTGTGTGTGTGTGTGTGTGTGTGTGTGTGTGTGTTTCAAGGGCTTTTTGCTTGTTCATTGGGATCCTTCAGAAGGAAGAGACAAAAGAGTAGTGGCATTTTCCTGCAGGTACCATCTTATCTAGAACTGAGGATGGTAGCTTCTTGCTCAGTCAGAAAGGCAAGATTGAGCAGTTGCTTGAGAAGTTCAGAATGTCTGATTGTGCAGGGGTGAGGACACCCATAGAGATGAGCTACGTGAAAGATAGCCAGCAAGCAGAAAGTGCTGAGTTCGAGAATGCTGATCTCTTTCAGTCAGCTCTAGGTAGTCTGTTATATCTGTCCCAGTGGAGCAGACCAGACATTGCTTTTGCTACCAATCTACTCAGTAGGGAAGCGTCAAAGCCCAGTGTAAGTGCTTGGCACGGTATCAAGCGGGTACTGCACTACCTGCAGGATACTAAAGACTTCAGTCTCAAACTGCCAGCTGCAGGTGAGACGAAGCTCACGTGCTTTGCGAACAGCGATTGGGCGAATCTGCAGGAGCGGAAGTCCATATCTGGGTTGGTGATAAAGTTTGGGAAATCACTGGCTGGGTGGAAGTCCCGGAAGCAAAGTCTCATTGCGCTGTCCTCTACTGAGGCTGAGTTCAGTGCACTGTCAGATTTGTGCCGGGAACTAGAGTGCTATAGATGCTTGGTGCAAGAGATCTGTGGGGATTGTAGCTTGCCCATCACAGTTTAGGAAGACAATCAACCCTGTTTGAAGCTAGCTGAATCTGGGCAATTTAAGGCCAGAACCAAGCATCTAGACATAGGTTTCCAGAATGTGTGTCAAAGTGTTCGGTCAGGTTTGATATAGCTGAAGTATTGTGCCAGTCACGATAACTTGGCTGATGAGTTTTACCAAACCATTGAGCTTCCAGCGTCATGGGGAGTTCTGTGGTGGTTTGGAGTTGGGGTAAGTTCTGTTACTTACTTGCCCCACAGTAGCGCAGGGCGAGAGGGGGTGTGAGGAGAACCTGAGCTTTACAGGGTTAAACAGCTCAGAGTATACGTCCTGTCTACTGTGGGGTGGGGAGACTCTGCGTCACTTCCGAGAGTCTCAGTCCTTTGTTCTATTCTGCTTTCGCTTTTACGTGAAGCAGACGTGTCTCACGATGCTGCGTGCTGTGTTAGACAATGGATAGCTTTGCTGTAAATAAAAGCTGCTTTTAGTTATTAGTACCTCTGTGTGAGACTCTGGTTTATGCACACGGAAGCACAGAAGCACAGAAGACTGCTTTCTCTGAACGCTGCTAAACTCTGCTGTTAGCTCAGAGCATCGGAATGCGGACTGTGAAGCAGACACCTGGCGCAGCTTTGGAAGCGGGCCGGACGCCAGGCTTATCTGGGCAATAAATCAAATCTTCAGAGTCCCTTCTCTGCTATCTTTTCAATGCCTACTTCCTCTTCCTTTTTCAAGAAGCCTTCTAAGTAGAGATTTTTCTTAGTCTGCTTCTGTGTAGGAACTGGTTTTGGATGTTTTGGTTGTTTAACTGTTGTGTGTTTGCTGCCCTGGACTCCTTTGGGAGGAAGGGTGGGATATAATGATGCCGAGTAGTGCGTCCTGCCCATAACTGAAGGTTTTGTGGAGGCGCCATAGCCTCAGTGTGTCAGCACCTGCATTGCATACAGAAGGTCCCAGGTGCAGTCCCTAGCACCTGCAGTTAGAAGCTCAATGTAGGTAGGAGCCTTTCTCTGCCCAAGACCTTGGAGAGCTTCTGCCACTCAGGGTGGAAGTGGGCAATACTGGGCTAAATGGATCAATAAGGTTTAGGATCAGGGACTTCCTTCTCTTAAATGAGCTACCTGCCCAGGTGGATGAGCCCCACTGCTCTTCACTTCCCTCTACAGCACGGGCAGAAACCACCTTCTTGACTGTTGGACCCCCTAGTGGTCTCATCTGCTCAATTGTCCGGAGCCTGGCTGTCAGGGCTGATTCAGCTGCAGTTCAAAATCAAAACTCAGAGATGAGCAGTAAGGTGGACTCTTTATTCAGAGAGACAAAACCCGATAGAGAAACTCCACAGGCAGGACTAGCCCCAGTTGCCAGAACGGAGGATCTTAGCCTCCTCCTAAGGTAAGGCTATCATACATCAACAGCTTCTGGGTCTTCCTTTAAGAAGCTCAACAATTTGGGGGTCTTCCTAAAAATAGCTCCACAGCTTTCGGGGTGTCTTGGTTTCTACTTTTATAAATATGGCATCCCTAGCCTAAGGCTCCTCCCCAGTCGGCTGACTTCCCAACAGTCGTGGAGGGGCTCTCTGTGCCTTTTGTTCTGCTACATGTAATGCCTCCCTTGTTCCTGGGGACAGAGGAGGAGGGGAGAAGGGAACAGTGGACATGGCAGGTGCCTGGGATCTGTTGCAGACTCAGCCTCCACCTCCTCCTCCTCAGCTGCCTCAGTCTCCCTTAAACCTGCTGCTTGTTTAGCCTCCAAGCCATCTGCTCCCCCTTCTTCTTCTTCTGACCTGTCTCCTGCATCCCACCAGCAGTCTCCTGGCTTGGAGCCTTCCCACTTTGATGCTTCCCTGGGGGGTTCCCTGGCTGTAGCCTCCCGCCATTCCTCCTCCTCTAGCCAGTACCCGACACTAGCTTTGCATGCCCCTAACTCACTAAGGGTTTGAGACCCATCAACTCCCTTCACCTGGTTAGCCCGCCAGTTGAAGCCATTCCTGGGGTGTGGCTGCTGCTGCAGGCTGACAGTTTCTAAGAGCCGCAGGTGAGAGCTGTAGTGACCAAAGGTGGACAAACTACCCCAGAAGGAGCACAACATGCCCCCCACCAGAGGTACTACCCCTCCCCTCGCACCCTTGAGTCATGAAGGACAGAGAGTGGAGAGTTGAATGTGTGTAGAAACCAGCCTCCCTTAGGAAAACAAAGTTTACATTCTTCACTCCACCCACTTTCACCTGTGGCCCTTCCCACCACAGGCACACGGCCCCTGGAAGGCTTCCCAGAGGAGAATATGGCCCTTAAGACTGAAAAAGAGTCCCCAACTCCGAACTAGTGATGAACTGCCATTGATGGCTCCAGCTGGATGTTGAAATCTCCCTCTAAGCTCCTTCTCAGATCCATGTTCCCTTTCAACAACTGGCTTCCTCCTGCAGGTCAAACAGTCCCCTCAGTACAAGGACCCATTGTTTCTCCATGTGCATTTTCAGCAGCCTCCCATGTGACTGCCAGTGATATCATTTTTCCCATCCTCAGATTTTGCCCCACCCCAGGCAGCCTAAAATTCTCATCAGTTTATATCTAAAAAGGAAATAAGACATCTCCAGATGAGCAAGACCTGGTATTTTCCCCTCTTCAGATAGCTCTGGATCTTCAGCTGCGGAGGGAAAATGCCCATGGTCCTTTCAAATTTTCCAGTGTATTCGTAGGAACATCACCTGTCTTGGAAAAAAGGAAGGAACAAATGTCTCAGATGCAAGCCCTTTAATCTGGAATTGCTATTCTTAACTCCATGTGGCTGGGGCGTTCTGGGGCTTCTGTACCTTGAACTAATAATTTCTTGTTTGCATGTTCTACCTCAGCTGCTGCTCCCTGTTCAAGTTCAGCTGGGGGATTAATTATGCGTTGTCATTTGATTCGTCAGGGTCTGTTCCATACATGCCGGGTGGATAAAACTACTAATTCATGTCATGTCTAACTGGTTTGAGCGAAAGGCTTCTCAGAAGCTAGGGCATGTCATAAAATACAACAATGTACAAAAGCGGGTGGACGGTGGACATTAAAATCAGTCAAAAGAATTAAAATGCCTGGGTGCTCAAGAAATGTTTAAATGATAGCACAGACCTGTTGGCATAAAAAAGCTCTTCAAGAGATGCCTGAAAGTCAGCATTTCATTACAGAACAGCCTTCTCACTGATTCAGTCACTTTTGCAGACAGCTCAACTTCTGCAACCAATGACCTCCTGCAGAGTGTAGCCACAAAAGAGAGTTTTGGGAGGACTGTAGGACAGGCTTGCAGTTCATTCAGGGCAGAAGCAATGGGAGAAGGGCCATAGCTTAGTGGTAAAGCACCTGCTTACGTACAGAAGCTCTCAGGTTCAATCTGTTGTATCTCCAGGTAGAATGTCCTCTGTCTGAAACCCTGGCGAGTTTTTGCTAGAATGTCAAGTGGCATGATGGTGCTTTGAATGTATAAAGCAGATGCGGCCTGACTTGCACAGTTGCAGAATGAACTGAATTGAGCTGGAAGAAGCAGGACTACATGGGATGTAGAACGCTATACAGGAAATGGCTATGGGTGGCCCACTGGGAGAGCCACATTATGCAAAAAGCGGCAGTTTCAATCCATTCATGGGAAACAGAGGTCTGAAAACCTGCTCTCTGAAATCCTGGAGAGCAGCTGCTGGCTGTGGCAGACCATACAGAACTAGATGGCCCAGTGGTCTCACTGGATTTTCAACCCAGAACACAGCTTCAGCGCCCCCACAACAAACCAATTTTTAATTCCCCAAACTCTTACTAATCCAAGTTTCTTTTTTAAAGTGACAGTAGTTCAAAGCATTGACTAGGGGCTTTTCAATGTTCAAAGGCACTTCGGATGCCTTGACTTGCAATCCTTACAACAACCCTGCAGAGCAGTTCAGTGTTATCTTGAGTTGCAGAATAGCGAGGCGCGATACCGAGGTGGACGCAGGGTGGCCCACCTAAGGAGTTCATGGTAGGGGGACCTAATGAGGCCAAACTCCGTCTTTTGCAGCCCAGTTCTGCATATTGTAATAAACAAAAATCTGCCCTTATTCCCTTATGGGGAACACAAGAGCCCTTCTAGAGCCCTTTGTAGGTTCTCCATCGGTCAGAGAAAATAACAGAGGCCAAGCAGAGAATATTGAGAAGCAAAGCAGCTAGTAAGCCTGATCTTTATTCAACTGTTGCAACAGGGTGCTCCCCCGACAGGCAGGAGAAGGAGGAGGACTCCGAACAAAGATGTGCCTGCCCTTATATAGGCATTTTAAATTGCTCACCCTGGCGTCCAAGACCACCCCCCAGATACATTGTACCTACATCACAGAAAGGGTGGTCTACAACAGACATCTGAGTGCGTTGTTTACCTCCTGTCTGGCAGGTAACCTGTTACTGCTCACTTGATTGGGTACCCTGGGGAGCCTGGCCAGTCTTTTGTAATGACAAATACTTAGTTCCTGAGCCAGGTCGTAGGAGTGCAAATATTCAGAGATGTAGTGATCAGATGGGATTACTATGTGGAATTATAAAAGACCCTGATGCTGGGAAAGATGGAGGGCACTAGGAGAAGGGGATGAGAGAGGACGAGATGGTTGAACAGTGTTCTCGAAGCTACCAACATGAGTTTGACCAAATAGCGGGAGGCAGTGGAAGACAGGAGTGCCTGGCTTGCTCTGGTCCATGAGGTCACGAAGAGTCGGACATGACTAAACAACAACAACAACAACAAAGCTCTCCATTCCTTTTCTGCACCAAACTTGATTATTGGAGGACAGGAAAATACTAACAAAAGAAAACAAACAAACAAAAAAGCTGAAGCAAAAGAAAACAAACAAAAAAGCTGACCTTGTCTTGTGTTTCTTTCCTGGAATAAGAAAAAAAATGAAGGGACACGAGAATTCTAAGGTGCCAGAACAAGCTTTGCTGGCTACTGGTAGTAAACAAACCAGAAGAGACAGAAGATGACTGACTTTCCATTGAAGAAGCCTTGAACCATTTGAATAAAGGTAAGAACAAAGATGGGATGCGGGTGGCGCTGTGGGTTAAACCACAGAGCCTAGGACTTGTCGATCAGAAGGTCAGCAGTTCGATTCCTCACAATGGGCTGAGCTCCCGTTGCTCGGTCTGTGCTCCTGCCAACCTAGCAGTTCGAAAGCACGTCAATGTGCAAGTAGATAAATAGGAACCGCTCTGGCGGGAAGGTAAACGGTGTTTCTGTGCGCTGCTCTGGTTGGCCAGAAACGGCTTAGTCATGCTGGCCACATGACCCGGAAGCTGTACACCGGCTCCCTTGGCCAATAAAGTGAGATGAGCGCCACAACCCCAGAGTCGGTCACGACTGGACCTAATGGTCAGGGGTCCCTTTACCTTTATCTTTAAGAACAAAGATAGGGCTCAGTGCTTATGCCCCAATCCAGCAAAGAAGAAAAATACATGTAAATCAGCTCCAGTACGTTTGTCTCTTGCTGGATCACGAACTGGGAATAAAGCTGGTGCATATCTGGGACTTCCGGGTTGGCGCCATCGGTGAATGGCGGAGTTCCTCCGACTGGAGGAACGGGCTCCGTGGAAATCGGGGCTTCCCACCGCGGCGAAGGTGGGGGCCCACTAGAAATCCCAGGCGGAGGAAGCCTGGGAACGTGGGGTTCGGCAGAGCACCAAGAGCGCCTCCCCTACTCACGAGGAAACCCATTTTGGGGGGTCCGGAGTGAAGCGGGGTGAGCAGCGCGGTGCATCAAACCGATCACTATTTCCATGGAGGGAAGCCGTGTAGCCATCGCCGGAGAGCGCTGACTTTTTCCTGATGACATTTGGACTCTAAATCAAGTACCCATGAGTAAAACAGAGAATCAGACTAAGAACTAGCAAATTTTATGAATTAGGCACGAAGCAGGAAGGTATAAAAAGGAAGTCCGCCTCCCGTTTTTTGTATACAGATTGAAGCAAAGACCTTGCAACCTAATAGCTTAAAAAATCTTTTTAAAGTTGGAAATTTCCTGCACTCATAATCAACAAAACCCCCCTTGGAAGCAGGAGAAAAGGGGGGGGGGAATTTGACTGTTTAATCCTGCAGGAAGTGAGAGAAGGAATATAAATTTCTACCGTCCCAAACCTGGGGACGGGGTATCGGGACAGAATCTGCTTGAGACGTCCATCGATTGAAAGTGGAGTACTTTGACAGATAGAAAAAAGAAAAGAAAAGAGAAACAAACTAACTTCAATGCCACCTTCTGCATTTCTGCTCTTTAAAGAAACAAAGTATTTGAAATTGAAAGGACTTTGAAATCGAAAGTAACTTTCTTTGTCTGTTATTTTTCTGAAAAATGGATACAAATAGAAATTGTGTCCCCTAGAGGGAGCCTGTCAGTTTGCGGTTTCAGCGTACATATGTGAGGTCTGCACCGTGGGAACAGCCGTTTGACCTTGTTTTGGAACAGAAATGTTTGGGCAGGAAGGCTTTGTGTCTGCCCTTGATAGGATCAACGCTCTGTTGATGCAGCTGTCTGTGAAAATGAGCCTGATGAATGAAAAATTGGATTTTGTGAGTGTGGTGGCCAGTGAAGATGATCTACCAGGGAACAAGGATAAAGAAGTTACACTGCGATCAACTCAGGAATCCGGTTTGACAAGGCAAGTTCAAGGGCAGATGGAGAAGGAAGAGGTGGTAGCTATTCCCTACACAATACAAATGGTAAGACACAAAGTTCTACAGGAACAAAAGCTATTGCCTTGGAAGATTGAATTTGGAGAGTGCTGGAAAGTATTTGAAGTTAAGGAAGCTCTTTACTCTAGTGGGACTGTGAAACAGGAGAACAATTATTTGGACAAATACTTTTTGGACTACAAAGATGAAGACTGGGAGTGGAACCGGAGGGAAGGAGACAACCATACGAAGAAAAATGGAAATTATTATTGGATGGAACCCTCCGGAGATCCATTTCCTTATAATCCAACAATAGACAAGGAACTGCGTAAGTACAAACAAGAACAAAAAAATCTGCAGAAGGGGCCTAGAAGGGACTTAAGGGCCTCAGACATTAGAACTCCAGATTGATGGACTAAGTAAATGACAGAAAGGACTGATATGATCCAAAACCAGGAAGAAGGGACGTTGGATGAAAATTAGATTTATTTTTTTTATGTTAACTTTGGAATCAGTGTAAAATTATTGAAATTTGAGGGTTTTTGTCGGAAAGGAACTAAATTGGCTTTAGTAGAAATGTTTTCAAGGAGAAAAGTAGGAATGTGATGTGTTTTTGAAATTTTAAGACTTTCAATATAAGATAAGGATAAATGGAATAAGGTAAATTGAATAATAGATTATGCTAAAAGAGGGAAAGGCTATGTTGATTAATAAATAAGATAGAGCGTGAAGATTAACTATTTAAATTAAAATTGAGAAATATGGGAAGAATTTGCTGAAATAACGAACTAAACTAGAATACAAAAAGGGAGGTGTGAGGAGGTCCAAGAATTAAGCAAATGAAAAAGACTCTCCTCCCTGGAAGAGAGAGGAGTTGTTGTGGGCGGGAGCCCGAGCACCGCCCCTAGCAGGGGGCGTAGCCCCCTGCCTCCACCTCACCTGGCTGGCGCCCACGCCCCTCTGGAGGCTTCCAACCAGGTGCCTCGGAGGGGGCGTGTTCAGCAGCCTTTTGCTGCGGTGCCAGCCTCTCCCCTCATTCTTTCCCGTCGTCTCGTCACGAGTCAGGAGGATCCTCTCTCTTCCGTGTTCCTGCAGCGAGAAGCGGCCACGTGGAGCTAACTTGGAAGAGGACTTCTGAGAAAGGAAAGTCTTGCTCTTTTATTCCACCTTTGCTTTTACCTTTACCTTTACTTTACCCCCTTTACTTTTACATTTTAACTTTACTTTAATTCCCCCCTTACTCTCCACCTTTAATTCCCCCTTTACTTTTCACCAAATACCTCCTAATTGTTCCTAGTTTCATCTCCGATCCCGAAGCCTTTTCGCTGTGTGTGTGTGCTGCGCTTTTCCGACTTTAAATCAGTCACTCTGTGTGTGTGTGCTGCTCTTCAGACTTTAAAACAGACACTCTCCGTGTCTTTGTCGGCAGCATCTCAGCGTGCTTGAAAAGGGGGGAAAGCTGGGAGCTGCTGGTGTGGGTTCTATTAGTGCGTACTGCGCACGTGGTCAGTGTGAGTCTCCGGCAATTATTCCTTACCTGGTTTGGCTTTCTGGCCGGGTTTGGCTTTTTAAGCTGCTGCTTCTGTTTGAATTGCTGGTGCATTTAAAAACTGCCGTATTGCTGTGTATTCCTGTGAGGGCTTCTTCACCAGTGGATTGTTTCAACTCCCCCCCTCCCCCTTCATTACCCCCCCCTCACTACTCTTGGAATTTTCTCCCTCCTGAGCTGATTGCCTTTCTTCGGCCCACCCCCTCTCTCCCCCACGCCTCCGCCATTTCAGGGGGCGGCAGCTCCATTCAAAAAGTGCGATATTGAATCGGCCTTCCGCTTGTTGCCAGTGCACCCTAGTGATTTTCGGTTGCTAGGCTTCAAATTTCAAGGAAAATACTACGCTGACAGGGCCATGCCAATGGGCTGCGCAGTCGCCTGTTCGGCATTTGAAACTTTCAGCACATTCTTAGACTGGGCCCTGCGTTTCAGGACCAATTCCACTGGGGTCACCCACTATCTGGATGATTTTCTTTTCGTGGGGAGGTCCAACACGAGGGAATGCGCCTCCTTGCTTGAGGCCTTCTCAGCTCTGGCCCAGGACCTGGGTGTTCCCCTGGCAGCTGAAAAAACCGAGGGACCGGCCACGCGCCTCACGTACCTGGGCATCGAGTTGGATACAATGGCCCAGTCATCCCGCCTGCCTGAGGAAAAAATTGACGCCCTTAAGGAAATAACCCGTGACTTCCGGAGGCGGCGCGAAACAGCAATGGCGGTCCTCTTCGGTCTCTGAAGAGGGGCTCCGCAGAAAAGGGTCGTGCGCTGCGGCACAGCGACGACCCAACAAGAAAAACCACGGGCAGAGTGAGCCCGTGGCCGTGGGACTCGGCGGGCACCAGGAGCGACCCCAGAAACGGTGAAGGAACCCCGTAAGGGGCTCCGGAACGTGGAAGGGGGAGCGGTGCTGTGAGTTCATCGCTCTTTCTGCGGAAGCGAAGCCGCGCGGCTGCTGCTGATGAGCGCTGTCCTTTCTTCCTGGATCATCAGGCTCTAAAATTCCACACTCGTGAGTAAGGATTATAAGAATTATTTGGGACTAAAATTTTTAAATTTGGCTGAAAACGGGAGACGAAAACAGGAAGTCCGCCTTCCGATTCTGCTAAAGATCAAAGCAAAGACTTTAACAAGCGGGAAGCGCTTTGAAAAGGATTACAAAAGAAGCTACTATAATCGCGCAAGGTTTGAATCTGTTTATTTGGATGGGAAAAGGACTAGTTTTGTGTATTGAATTGATTTGAACTGGAACCTCTCCTCTATTTAGTGGATTATAAAGGGGGGAAAACCAAATCGCTGGGCTGCCAGGACAAAAGAACTGTCAAATTGCGGAAACTGTAACTAAAGGTGGAAGTGCTACTGTTGAGCGTTGTTGGATACAAATAAGAAATTGCTACTTGCACCATTATTGAAACTTTGTTTTATTTTGGGAAAGTTCTGCAAGTTTAAAGGGACATTGAAGGTGCCTCTTTAATTTTTTCTTTCTTGGACTGCTGTTTAATGGCGGAAAAAGTTTCTTCTTCCCTCTGAATTACAGGGAAGCTCCCTCTAGTGGATTTGGGATTAATAAGTCTCTGGGAACTGCATATTATTTGGACTATCTTCTGGGTGGTTGTTTTTGTTCTGGACTATTTTTCCCATGGGATTTACAATTTGACCTTGACGCATAGACAGCTGTGGAATGAGTGGCACAAGGAAAACTAGGGCGGCCAAAGTGAAAGCAGAACAATCTGTACAGCAACTGCAACAAACAACATTGACTGTACAGCCACGTAGATCATCTGTTCCTACTGTTTTAACATTGCAAGAAGGAGAAGTTGTTCAGCCAGCTCAAAAGTTAGCTCAAGAGCCAGCTCCAAAGGATATGGCTTCAGGAGGGACTGACCCAATTTCTAAACAAATTTTGGACCAGCTGGCAGCTTTAAATACAAAATTTGATCAAGTTACAACCACTATTAATAAACTGACCGAGCAAGTCTCTCAAAACACACAAGTAATTGGGAATCTCCAAACAGCAACTGCAGAAAATCGTAAACTGGCTGAAGAAGCAAATCAAAAAGCAGAACAAGCCAATAAGAAGGCCGAGGAAGTAAGAAGGGAAGTAAGACCATTGTGCAGGCAAATCAATGGACAGCAGGCCTATCTGTCTATGGTGGAATTGAAAAATCGGGAGAATAATCTTAGACTAAGAGCAATACCAGAACCTGAACAAGAAGATTTGATTGGCTTTTTGACATCAGAATTATCAAAGTTCTGGGGCATAGAAGAAGATAAGGACTTTAAAATTGTCACCGCTTTCAGACTGGGAAGAGTGGTGAGGAAGGATAGATCTAGAGACTGCCTGATCATTTTGAGATCTAGGCAAGAAAGAGACAAAATATTAGGCCTACATTTCAAACAAGCACTGGTGATTAAAGGCAAAAAAGCAGAAATCTACAGAGACATACCGAAACAACTTTTGGATTTAAGAACTACATATACAGATCTAGCAGGACTATTGAGAAACAACACAATTCCCTACAGGTGGGAGTTCCCCCAAGGATTATCCTTTAATTTCAAAGGAAAAAAAGTTAAAATTAGAACAGCAGAGGACCAACAAAAGTTCCTGAACGACCACGGGGAGGACCTTCGGAAGGGAGTAGCAGGAGCCTGGCCACCACCTTCGTCTGAAATAACACCTGTGCCATCTCTGGGCCAGGACAAAAAGGAAGACACATCTCTATAGGACTTATAGATCGTTCCAGGATGTCTCTGCAGCTACTTAGCTGGAACATTAATGGCGCAAATTCCCCGGAGAAAAGAAGAAGGATCTTTCATATATTGAAAAAAGAACAATTGGGCATTATTTGCTTGCAGGAAACACATGTGACTAGGCTCCATAGGAAGGTGTTAATTAACAAAAGACTAGGCCAAGAATTTATTTCATCAGACAAAGTTAAGAAAAGAGGCGTAGTGATTTATGCAAAGGAGAACCTGTCACCGAAATTTTTGTTTAAAGATGAGCAAGGGAGAATCTTGGCAATTGAGATACAAACACAAGGAGAAAAATTTATGATAGTAGGAATTTATGCACCAAATGAGGGGAAATCGGAATTTTACAAGAAGCTGCATGAGACAATGCTGGACTATCTAGACTATACCAACATCATTATGATGGAAGACATGAATGGGGTGGTCTCTACTTACATGGACAAGTCACAAAACCAAAGTTTAACTAAAGATGGCAGACTACCCAAAACTTTTTTCGAACTAACTGACAGTATGGATTTGATTGACATTTGGAGGACAAAGAACCCCCTAGGTAAAGAAGGAACATTCTTCTCTGAGGCCCACCTGTCATGGACAAGAATCGACCAAATATGGACAACTAGCGGGCCGGCACCTAAGACTAAAAAAATGGAAATCTGCCCAAAAACCTGCTCCGACCATAATGCTTTGAAAATGGAATTGAGACTTACTCCAACCAGTTCCTTCAGATGGAAAATGAATGACACCCTATTAAGAGATCAGGAGATTGTGAAGAAGGCCCAAAAAACTTTGAAAGACTACTTTGAAATAAATTTGAACACCTCGGTGGAAAAGAGAACAATCTGGGACGTAAGTAAAGCTGTTATGAGAGGGTTTCTGATACAACAGAATACGATCAAGAAAAAACTCTGGAATGGAAAAAAGGATAAGATATTAGAGAAGATAAGAGACGGAGAGAAAAAACTGAGACTAAAATCAAAATCAAAAGAAGTTTTAAGAGAAATCAAATTCCATCAAGCTCAATATGCGAAACTGATAAATCAAGAAGTTGAATGGAAAAATTAAACAAATGAAACAAAGATCATTCAAATCGGCGAACAAGTGTGGAAAACTGCTAGCATGGCAGTTGAAAAAGAGACAAAAACTGAACTTTGTTACTAATCTGGAGGTTGAAGGGAGAAACGTTCAGAAACCAGAAGAAATTAGAAAGTGTTTCCAGAGATATTTCAAAAAACTTTATACGCAAGGGCCACAGGAAGAGACTGAGATGGATCAATTTTAAAAAATTAATGGATTACCAAAATTATCTCAGGAAAAGAGAACAATCCTGAACCACAGAATAACACAACAAGAAATCGAGGGTGCCATTCAGAATATACAACTAGGTAAATCCCCAGGCCCAGATGGACTTACTTCCAAGTATTACAAGACACTGAAAGACTTTCTGATACAACCACTAATGGAGGTATGCAATCAGATCATGGAAGGGAAGAAGGCACCGGAAACGTGGAAAGAAGCCTTCATCACATTGATACCTAAACTGGAATCTGAAAAGACTCAACTTAAGAACTACCGTCCCATCTCACTCCTTAATGTGGATTACAAAATTTTTGCAGATATTTTGGCAAGTAGACTTAAAAAAGTATTAAATGAAGTAATTCATAAAGACCAGGCAGGCTTTCTCCCAGGTAGACATCTGTTTGATAATACTAGGAACATTATTGACATTTTGGAGCTTTTGCAAACCAATATCAACACGAAAGCAGTTTTAATTTTCATTGATGCGGAGAAGGCCTTTGATAACATTTCTTGGAAGTTCATGAAGAAAAATTTGGAAGGGATGGGAGTGGGACGGGGATTTGAAAATGGAATAGAGGCAATTTATTCAGAGCAAAAAGCTAAACTGATAGTGAACAATGTGGTGACAGAAGAGTTTAAAATTGAAAAAGGAACACGACAAGGGTGCCCTTTATCCCCTCTGTTATTCATTTCAGTCCTGGAGGTACTTTTGAACATGATTAGGGAGGACCGGTTGGTGCAAGGAATACAGGTCGGAGTGAAACAATATAAACTGAAAGCTTTTGCAGATGACTTGGTTTTAACATTACAGGAGCCAGAGTCTAGTACAAAAAGAGTTTTAGAATTGATTCATGAGTTTGGTCGGGTGGCGGGATTTAAGTTGAACAAACAAAAAACCAAGGTTTTGGGGGAAAAATTGACACCTTTAGAAACAGATGGGTTTCAGAAGGAGACAGAGTTAAATGTGGTTAAAAAAGTGAAGTACCTAGGGGTTAATTTGTCTGCTAAAAATTTGAATTTATTCAAAGATAATTATGAAAAATGTTGGTCAGAAATCAAAAAAGATTTAGAAACTTGGTCAAGATTGAAACTTTCCTTGTTAGGTCGAATTGCAGCTGTAAAAATGAATGTATTGCCAAAGATGTTGTTTTTGTTTCAAACCCTACAGACCGTGGACAGAGTGGAATGTTTTGGAAAGTGGCAGAGAGATATCTCTAAGTTTGTCTGGCAGGGCAAAAAGCCCAGGATAAAATTTAAAATACTGACTGATGCAAAAGAAAGAGGGGGATTTGCCCTGCCGGACTTAAGGTTATATTATGAAGCTGCAGCTTTCTGCTGGATGAAAGATTGGTTTCTCTTAGAAAACACTGATGTCCTAGATCTGGAAGGGTTCAACAATGCCTTCGGATGGCATGCATATCTGTGGTATGACAAGGTAAAGGTTCATAAAATGTTCAAAAACCATATTGTCAGAAAAGCAATATTTATTGTCTGGACCAAATACAAGGACTTATTAGAAAATAAGACCCCGAGGTGGTTATCACCAATGGAGGCTAAGGCCCGAAAAAGACTCAGTATGGAGGCCGGCTGGCCAAAATATTGGGAGATAATAGAAAAAATTGGAGATAATTGGAGGTTGCAGAGCCTGGACAAATTAAAGAACAAGGTGCGAGATTGGTTGCATTATGCTCAAATTCAAGAGGTTTTTAAAATGGACAAAAAAATAGGCTTTCAGGTGGAGAAATCGAAGTTAGAGACAGAATTAATACTGGAAGACACAAGATTTACCCACGCTGGAAGAGTGGCAGACGCAATTGATGGACTATATGGAACTGGCTGAAATGACTGGCAGAATCCGAGATTTGGGAGAAGAAACAATGGAGGAGGATTGGAAAAAATTTAAGGACTATCTACAAAAATATTATAAGTTATATGAATGTTAAGAACTTGCATGATTTGGACAACCCAGCTTCAGCAATAAGATTTGGGATATTGGAAACCAAGTTATAATGATGAAAGGACTAAAGTTTAAAATAACATTATATTTATTTTAGGGGGAAAAGTAAATTGACAATAAGTTTTTTAAACTCAAAATATAATCATTTGAAAGTACAATGAACACATGAAACAAGGTATCAATTTGCTGATATTTTTATTGTAAAGAATGCAGGGTGAGGGAGACGTGGGGAAGTCCGGTTGGTTATGAAAAAATGTTCTGGAAAGATGGATATCTTTATTTTTTTCTTCTTTTTTCTTTTTCTGTTACTTCTTTTTATATCTGACTTTACATTTGTACCTGGAAAGAAAAGTAATAAAAATATATATTTTTTTTTAAAAAGGAAATAATCCGTGACACACTTACGCTAAGGAAGATCACCCTTAGACAAATTCAATCCCTATTAGGTCACTTTAACTTCGCTTGCAGGGTAGTTTCCCCCGGACGCCCCTTCTGTGCCCGCTTAGCCAGGCTGTCAGTTGGTCTCAGACACCCTCACCATAGGGTCCGTCTCTCCAAGTCAGTTAAGGCCGACCTGGAGGTGTGGACGTCATTTTTAGAAAACTACAATGGGGTATCTCTATGGCAGGATGTTTTAAATTTGTCATCAGACTTCCAGGTCCAATCAGACGCGGCTGGGTCTCTAGGCTTTGGCTTGTACTTCAGGGGACGTTGGTGCGTGCAACGATGGCCAACAGCATGGCAGGGTCGGGCCATCACGCGGGATCTCACCTTTCTTGAGTTTTTTCCGATAGTGGTGGCCGTTCACATCTGGACGGAGGAGTTTCGAAATCGCCGCGTATGCTTCAGGACCGACAACCTGGCAGTGGTGAACATTCTAGCCAGGCAGTCATCGCGGTCTGAGAGGGTCTCCTCCCTTCTGCGGGCGTTCGTTCTCCGGTGCCTTGAGTACAACATAATTTTCTCAGCCAAATTCATACCAGGAGTCAATAATGATATAGCCGATACCTTGTCTCGCTTTCAGATATCGCGCTTCCGGTCGCTAGCACCTGGAGCACAACTGTTGCCCGAACCCTTTCCAGAGCACCTGTGGAACGTTGGAGACGCAAAGTGATACAGGGAGTATTAGCGTCCGTCGCACCCTCCACTCTCAGGTCTTACAAGAAGGCCTGGTGCGATTTCCTAGGTTTCAGGTCTGGGTTATCAGGGCTGTCGCATAACGTCCCACCCACCACTGATGATGTCCTGCAGTACCTCTCCCATCTTGATGACTTGGGAAATGCTCCCAAGACCTTAAAGATACATGTAGCCGCGATCAGCTTCTTTTCAAAAGCCACATTTTCCTATGACCCGTGTAGCGATTTCCTGATCCGTAGAGCTATTGAGGGTTGAGGCAGGTTACAACCTCCCAGGGCCGAGGGCCGTAAGCCAATTTCTTATGGGTTGCTATCTCAGATACGCATAAAACTCAGGTCAATTTGCTGGTCCAAGTTCGAGGCCCGTCTCTTTTCTGCGGCGTATGCGATCGCCTTCTTTGGGGCGCTGAGAGTTGGCGAAGTGGTGGTCGAAATTGGGGCACGTGCAGTTGTCCGAAACTTCTGTGACGGTGCGGATACGTCAGTCCAAAACTGATCAGACCGGTAGGGGTGTTCTAGTTAAGCTTGCAGCGTTGGCGCAGCGGGGCCCATGCCCGGTAAAGGACACTAGGCGGTACCTCTACCTCAGACCACCCGGCCCAGGTCCGCTTCTGGTTCACGAGGACGGGTCACCCTTATTGAGACACCAATTCACCAGGGTACTCCGCAAGGCTATCAAAGCTTGTGGTTTGTCCTCCCAGGAGTATGCTGCGCACTCATTTAGGATTGGCGCCGCAACAACAGCCGCCCACTTGGGGCTGCCTGCGGATAGGATTAAAGAAATGGGCCGGTGGAAATCCAACGCTTATAAGAGTTATATTCACTAGAACGTGCTCTGCTACTTTACCCTACTTACCTGCTCTTTCTGTCCTTTTATCCTCAGCTGTGCTCAGGAGAAGTGTGTGGATTTGCGGCCACAGCATAGTCCATTGGGCCCGTGTACGGGCGGCCAGCCGCGGCCTCACGCCTAATCTTGGTTTCCCACCCGGTGTTCAAGTTTCCTGGTTCTCGAGAAGAGGCATGCGTTGGGAAGAGCTTATGCCATTGCTGTGGGAGAGAGTAGCCACGTTTTGCCCTCCCGACATCCTTGTCATTCAATTGGGGGAGAATGACCTTGCTAACAGAAGGAGCGTGGACTTGTTGTCAAACATAAAAAGAGACTTGAATGCGTTTGCTGTCTTATGTCCCAGAACGACGATGTTCTGGTCCTCCCTCCTGAAGAGAATATTTTGGCGCGGTGCGCAGAGCTGTATGGCCATTGAAAAAACCAGAAAACGCGTAAATCGGGCAGTATCCCGTTGGGTGCGCTTCATGTATGGCCGTGTCATTTATCATGACCGTATCCGGATTTATTTTTCTATTTCTTTCTTTACTGTTTTCTTTTTTGGGTTAGGGTTGGGCTTTTTCATATGTATTGATGAAACTCTGAATAAATATTATTTGAAAAAATAAAAAATAAAGCTGGTGCATATCTGAGTGTTAGTACTGAACTGCATTGTTTCCAATATGATGTGCTTCTGAATGGGTACTCCTATTCATCTTTTAGCTCATCAAGCCATACTTTAAAATGGTGTTTACATCTGACTAGGGTTGGGTAAGGTCCTTACCATCAGGATGTTAATACTTGGATGCTCAGTTGAAGTTTATCCCATTCTCTTCAGCTGTTTAAGGACTGCCCCTCTTTCTGATTTACTGCTGCTGAAATTTGTGCCATCTGCAGATTTCAACATGCTTCTACTTTACCTGACCCAAACCATTGGTTGGCTTTCATTGAGTTCTGTGGACACAGTAAAAAAAAAAAGCTGCCATCTGGTTTTTCTCTGGATGCTAGGATTGTTGAAAACAGATTTGCTCTCCACCGTAACAATGTCTCTCAGCATACCGCTTTATTTTCCCCCAGATAGGTGGCTACTATTCACTTGTAGGAAGATGTGCTTATTTAGATTACAACATTGCAGTGGGAGCAAAAGCCACCTTTCTTCTCTCAAGAGGGTTAGTCTAGTTTCTGTTGTTACGGAAAAATCCAGGTGGGAGGCTGCTCGGAGCCCGTGGGTCCCTGCGGAACAAAGAAGGAGTCCAGCCACCAACCGGAGCAAATAGCGTAGACCAAAGTTTATTGCGCAACAGGTTCAAAGAGGAATTGAACCCCGAGAACGGGGTGACAATGATTTTTAAAAGTTCGTATCTTATCCCAGCAGACAGTTCGCTAAACATCACCACTCCATCAGAAAAGGGGAGGGTTATACATGATTATCATAGGAGGAATGTGTTGGGGTAACATGCAAATACAGGATATGTCTTGGGAAGTACATTCTAAGCACCTACTGCAAGAGGACAATAGAACTTTGGTTTGCATAGTCTGATGCCTGGGTAAGTCCGGAGGAGAGCTTTTGCCCAGCGATTGTCACCTACGGGTAAAGTACCTTCCT
This sequence comes from Podarcis bocagei, assembly GCF_964188305.1. Classification (NCBI taxonomy): domain Eukaryota; kingdom Metazoa; phylum Chordata; class Lepidosauria; order Squamata; family Lacertidae; genus Podarcis; species Podarcis bocagei. Next base: position 4,997,175 of record NC_138131.1, on the reverse strand, counting down.
GTGAGTAGGTGACCTCCCGCTTGGGGAATTCTGGCAGGGACCGAGGGGTTCCAAGGCCTTGGCCAACGAAGCAGACTGGCGGTGGAATGAAGAGAATTGGTGAAACCAGAGACATTCTATGAATTTCCAAGTGTTTTTAGGCTTTTTTTCATACAGACGGTTCTTTTCGGAAGTGGCCTGGCCTGACATTGCTACATTGTATCTAGCTGAACCATAAAGAAGGCTGATCGCCGAAGAATTGATGCTTTTGAATTCTGGTGCTGGAGGAGACTCTTGAGAGTCCCATAGACTACACGAAGATCTTATTTATTTATTTATTATTATTATTATTATTATTATTATTATTATTATTATTATTATTATTATTATTCAAAGTTATAACAAGACATATTATCCAAAAACATATCCTAACCACCCCCCCCCAATGATTCTTTAGTTGGGGTTTCTTCAGTCTTCCATCCTGCAAGAAGATCAAACCTATCCATTCTTAAGGAGTGCTCACTGGAAGGACAGATCCTGAAGCTGAGACTCCAATACTTTGGCCACCTCATGAGAAGAGAAGACTCCCTGGCAAAGACCCTGATGTTGGGAAAGTTGGAGGGCACTAGGAGAAGGGGATGACAGAGGACGAGATGGTTGGACCGTGTTCTCGAAGCTACCAGCATGAGTTTGACCAAACTGCGGGAGGCAGTGGAAGACAGGAGTGCCTGGCGTGCTCTGGTCCAGGGGGTCACGCAGAGCCGGACACAACTAAACGACTAAACAACATCTAGTTTTGATTGGATTAACAGGGTAACGAGGTTTCGATTGACTCAGTTTGTTGTTCTCGCAGCAGGAGCTGTCATCACCTTGTCAGCGCTCAGTGGAGCGTGCAAAACAGCTGGAGCTGAGCTGCCTCTGCAGAGCCATGGCATTGCTGCGATTGGCTGAAGGGCTACGTTCAACGCCATCTGATTGGCTAGAGCACATCCTCATGCAAATACATTGTTCATTCATAAAATACATCGATCGTGTATAGCATCGGGATACGGCGTCAGAAATGGCGCTTTCTTCTCGGGGTTTTGGACTTTTGTGCAGTGCTTGGTGCAACGTTGTGACGGGGTGAGGGGAGTCCTAGTGTGGCAGGGTTCCCTTGAGATCATCGCCTCGGGCTCTACGTCTCTTACTCGGGAATAAGACTTCGTTCATATGCCCCCCCTCCATTCTGTAACACTCTTCATATGGACTTCATGGAGTGTGCACTCTTGCAGGGTCTGCTTCCAGAAACTACTATTGCAGTTGTATATATTTTGGCAGAAATGGTTTACAAATATGCACGATGGCAAGCAGGCGGACAGTAACAGTTACAAATCAACCTTGGTCCTGCCTAGCCTGGAAGCTGTTTCCAACTAGTGAACTAGAAACCTTTCAGCAACCTTTACAACCATCTACAAACCCCGAAGTTTGTATTTTCTTTAGCTTTCTCTAGAGAAGGGGCTGTTTTGTATATTGGAGCAGAATAGTGTATAAGCTCTAATGTTTTGTTTAAAGCAAGCCCTTGTTAAGTACCGTCAGCTGAATTGGGCTTGTGCCCAGATCTTAGCACACTAACCGATAAAACAGGTGAGGGTAACCTCTGGCCCTCCAGACGTTGCTGAACTACACTTCTCATCATCCTGCCCATTGGCAATGCTGGCTGTGGCTGAGGAATTTCAATGAATCTTTCGACTTGCCCCTACCTACACCTACCTACACACTGAGCGAAGGAGCAAGAAAGCAAAAGGCAAGTTCAGAATTTCAGAGTTTTCCAAATGCCATGGCATCTCAATGGGGCTCCCTTGCCAATTGATGGTAAAGCAAGCCATTGGACAGGCCATCATGCATGAGGACGGTTTTTCAAATGGATTTGTGTTATGTACTGAGTTGAATAGGATCCAAAATGCAGCAGTCTGATTGGTCCTAGAACAATAGGATCCAAAATGCAGCAGTCTGATTGGTCCCAGAACAATAGGATTCAGAATGCAGCAGTCTGATTGGTCTTAGAACAATGCAGCAGTCTGATTGGTCTGCAGGAGCCACCCAATCCAGCTCCAGATGGAAGTAAATCCACAACCTGATTGGTCTACAGGAGAATTCCGGAATTAGCCAATCACGTGCAGCCCATTGTGTAAATAATGTATATAAAGCAGATACTTCGAGGGGACTTTCATTCCTCCTCACCACTATGAGCTGAATAAAGAGCATGAAATCCACTCTCGACTCTGAGTATATTTCACTGGCGACGAATATGGGATCCCGCTGAGCTGACCGCCACACACAGCACCGCAGCACCGACACCTGACGCACCGCTACCTCGCACCGTGTATCAAGGCTTCAGCTCCGGGACCCAAGGAACTCAGAATGGCAACCGACAGCAGCTTCTCGCCGTTCAACCCAGCATCCGGAGACTGGGAAGCGTACGCCTCCCGTTTCACCTTCCTCCTAGAAGCCAAAGGGGTCACCGACGAAGAAGATGCCAAGAAGAGGGCGATATTCTTCAGCGTCTGTGGAGAGGAGACGTTTGAAATCGCCCAGGCTCTCCTTGCGCCTGAAGATGTCGCTACTGTTCTATACAAAACAATAATGGAACAGCTGAAGGGGCACTTTTCGCCGCAGGCCTCAGTGGTGGCTCATCGAAATGCCTTCTATGCAAAGTGGCAAGCCCCTGGGGAAACCATAACTGGGTTTGTGACCTCTCTACACCAAATCACCCGGTTCTGAAACTTCTCTCTCTTTTTTTTATAATTTTTATTAACTGGCCAATCACATCAAATTAAATCATATCACATAAATTCCGAATTACAAAGCCAAATTTTAAATTTTGTTGGGGGGACCCATATTTCAAGATCCGAAGGGAAATACTGATCATCTTCTTGCTGCTGCATTAATGTCCCAATCAGTCCAAATCAGTTCAAACAGAGTTCATAATTCTATCCCATCTTATCTTGCTGTTTCCACATCACATCTTGTTCATATATTTTCTCTTTTTTCTTTATGATCTCTTCTGATAGTCTCCTTAAGCCGGTAAACACCAATAGTAATAATAGTCCTGTGTGAATTTTCCGTTCTTCCAATCCTCAAATCGAGATGGCTTCCATATATCATCTCCTTCATAGATAACATCGCTCTATCAATCATAGTCTCGTAAAACTGTCACTTGAGTCCCACTGAGGAGTTTAACCACAATATATAAACAACTCTATTTCTCTCTCTCTCCTCCCAGACTCAAGAACTCCGACAGAACTTCCCAATATGGCGACGGCATTTTTAACTGCATCATTTCAAAGCTCTTACACTTTCCATGCTCTTCTTAAAACGTGCTTTGGTTCGAAAGTTTATCTCCACACAGCCTTAAATCCACAGCTTAAGTCCTTAACACGACATTTCTGACTCGTGAGGGGAGGGGATTCTTGTTTAATCACATAAGAAAAGTAGGGAGAGTTTTTTTCCCCCTCCCCCCTCAGTCATTTGCCGTACCTTGTCTTGGCGTATCTTCTCATGTTTTATTCTTATCTTGTTTTACCAGAGATCTCTTCTGTTAGCAGTCTTTACTCCCCCTTCTCTCTTGAAATATGTGCATTCCTTTCATCCAAATTGTTTCTTTTGAAGTTCTTGCATCTAGTGGCGCGAATCAGGGACGGCGTCGAGGAGTGCCGAAATCCCACAGGAGGGCTTTGTGCCTAGTGCCCCCACCCCCACAAATTTGGGGGTGGTATAGTGCACAGCAGGCAAGGGCCATCCCCCCCCCACAATCCTGGGGGGGTTAAGGAGGCTAATTACCCCCATCATAGCCTCCAAATTACCTTGTGTGGGTCGGAGAGATGTTATTGTCAGCCATCTTCCGATGCGCCCCCTAGTGGCCCCCCCCCGGTTCTGCAACTTCTCAGAGTTGGAGAACATGCTTCGTGACCGCCTTGTCGGTGGCCTGAAGGATGAGAAGCTGCAACGACGTCTCTATGCTAAGAAGGACCTAACGTTCCAGGTCGCTCTGGAGGAAGCCCTGGCAACGGAAGCTGCCGAGAGGTCGACGCAAGAGGCACGGCTGAGCCTGCCATCCCAACTGAGGGTCCACCATGAAGACCTCACCGACGACTCAGGATCTGACAGGGAGGAGGTGCACAGAGTACAGCAGCGCACTCAAGGAGCGCACAGACCACAGCTGCCTTGACGAGAAGGAGGGAACTGCGCAAGCTGCAGGGAGAGTCACGAGAGGAGGACCTGCTGTTTCCGCAACGCAGAGTGCAGGCAGTGCAGAAAATTGGGACACATCGCCCGGGTGTGTCGGGCTCGGCCCACCAGATGCCAGGCATCAGAGGATCGATCCAAGAGCCCCAGGTCCCGGGACCCAACGCACCAAGGCAACTCGACGGAGCTCACAGACTTCCAGGTATACCAGTTGCCCCACCCCAACGTAGAGAAAATTTATGTAGAGGTACAGATAGAGGGCGCCCCGTGCCGCATGGAGCTTGACATGGGTTCAACTCTATCCATAATCTCGGCAAGGACCTTAAGGAAACTGTGTCCTAGTGGGGGTCCCAAACTCAGGCCGGCCCCATTCACCCTCCGGGACTTCCAGAAACGTAAGGTAACCACAATGGGAGTGGGGACCTTCAGGGTGCAATATTGAGGGCGGACGCGGCAATTGGACTTGCTTGTGGTCAAGGTCCCCTACATTAGCTTACTGGGATTGGCATGGTTTGGACCACTGGGGCTAGCCGTCACCAGGGTGAACCGCACTAGCTTACAAGTGGACGTGGACACCATATGCAAGGAATTTCCGGGGGGTTTCGATGAGAAATTGGGACAGTATACGGGGGCCCCCATTGCTCTATAGCTTTACCCCGCAATACGACCTGTCAGGCTCAAGACCCGCCGGGTCCCATTCGCCCTGAAACCCCGTATAGACGAGGAATTGGACCGGCTTGTGAAGCAAGGAGTCCTGGAACCTGTGCCTAATTCCCCCTGGGAAACCCCGATTGTCACACCCGTCCACATCTGCACAGACTATAAATGTACCATAAACAAGGCCCTCACGGCCCACACATACCCAGTGCCAGTGGTCAGCCATGTCCTTGCCACCCCAGCTGGGTCAAAAAAATTTGGCAAGCTGGACTTGGCCCAGGCATATCAACAGCTGCCGGTAGATGACACCACAACAGAGGCACAGACAATTGTGATGCACAGAGGAGCGTACAGGGTAAAGCGGCTGCAATTCGGTGTCAGCGTGGCACCAGGCATATTCCAGAATCTAATGGACTCTCTCCTTAAAGGGATTCCTGGCGTCACCCCCTTCTTCGATGATGTGTTGATTGCTGGGCCCATGCCAGAGGAGTTTGAGGACCGCCTCTGCACCGTTCTGCACCGTTTCCAGACAGCGGGTCTCAAGGTGAAGCGGGAAAAATGTCTACTAGGAGTGCCTCAGGTGGACTTTCTGGGATTTATGGTGGACGCAGAAGGGGTCCACCCGACTGGGGACAAGGTATGGGCCATTTGTGATGCCCCAGCACCCAAGAGCAAGACTGAACTTCAGGCCTTCTTGGGACTATTGAACTTTTACCATTCCTTCCTTCCCCACAGCAGCAGCAGCAGCGTAAAAAGAAATTCTTCAAACAAAAACAGTCGGCTCAGCTGGTGACCGCCGAGGTCAAGATTGCTGATGAGAAACAAGCTGTCTGGGTGGTCGATTCGGAAGCGTCTCGGCACATCGTAAATTCAGATGAATTTTTTGTTTCCAAGAACTCAGCACAGCGCAGCCAGGTGGCTCTAGCAGACGGAATTACTTCCGAAGTGATTTCGGGGGGTGCAGTTTTTGTTCCTTGTCTGCGTGAATGCCTGCAAAATGTACTTTGTGTGCCTTCATTAAGGCGCAATCTGATGTCTGTAGATTGTTTGCTAAAAGCTGGGTTTAAAGTGTATTTTGAAGGAGACAGTTCCATTATTAAGAAGGCTGGTGAGATTTTAGGCACTGCTAAGTCAGAGGGAGGCTTGTTTTGGCTTAAAGCAGGATCTCAAGTTGCAGCAGTAGTCAGTAAATCTCAGCCTGCAGTGAATAACAAAGCTATACATGACAACTGTGTGCACTTATTGCATAGGAAAATGGGGCATGCTTGCTGGAAAAGTGTACTAAAATGTCTGAATTGGCTGATGGGGGTGATTTAAAGAGTTGTAACAAGTACCTTGATTGTAATGTTTGTAAAAAGGTTAAAACCCACAGAGTCTCTTACCATAGAAGTGACAGAGTTAGTGAGTCACCGCTACAGCTGGTTCACATGGACGTAATTGGTCCATTTGCTGTAAGCAGGGGTGGAGTGCGTTTTTCATTAACAATTGTGGATGACGCCACGCGTTACTCTTGGGTTTTTCCCATGAAGAATAAGGGTGACGTGTTCACTAAGTTTAAAGGCTGGGTGGCATCTGTGGAAAGATTTCTGTCCATTAAACTCAGAAGGATTCAGACGGACAGAGGTGGCGAATTTATGTCAAATGCCTTTAGAGATTGGTTACAAAAGCGTGGCATTGGGCATAGGAAAACGAACGTTTTTTCCCCAGAGAATGGCGTTGCAGAGCGAAAAAACAGATCTTTACAAGATATGATGTTTGCCATGCTTGATGATGCGGGTTTGCCCATGTCTTATTGGGGGGAGAGCATGCTCACCGTGTGTTATCTCCAAAATAGGCTCTTTCATCAAACAATAGGTACAACTCCGTACTTTAAATTGTTTCAGAAAAAAACCTAAAATTGACCATTTGCATGTGTTTGGATCAAAAGCCTGGGTATTAATTCCGAAACAAATGAGAAAGAAGGGAGATCCTAAGACCAAACAGTTAGTGTTTGTGGGTTACCAGGAGCTGGTAAAAGGTTTCCACTTTGCTGAAGGGACAAATGGCATTGTGATCTCCAGGAATGCCAGTTTTTGTGAACATAGTGGCTGGGAGAGACTACATGCCAATACTGAGGTTTGGTTTGAACCTTCCCAGGAGCTTCATGACTCTGAAGGTAGACACAGAGAATCAGAGTCTGAGGGGGAGGAAAGTTCTGATAAGAGCTCTCAAGAAAGTGGAGTTAGCCAGAGACCAGTTGCTAAGCAACAAAAGAGAGGTCGTAGTTCTGAGGAGGAAAGTGGGTCAGAAGAAAAATTTTCTCCCAGAAGATCTAAAAGACAAAACAAAGGAGTGCCTCCGGTGCGTTTTTCTCCAGATACTGCAAATGTGTTTAGTGTAATTGCAGAACCCAAGAGTTTTCAGGAGGTGTTAAAGTTACCAAAAGAGGAGGCAGAGCTCTGGAAACAGGCAATGGAGGAAGAGATGTCCTCTCTGAATGAGCACAAGGTCTTTACACCAGTAGCAGCGCCTGAGGGGGCAAAGATTGTAGGCTGCAGGTGGGTGTACAAACTTAAACCTCTGGTGACAGGAAAGTACAAATACAAAGCTTGTTTAGTGGCTCAAGGATATTCTCAGAGGCCTGGAAAAGATTATGACGAAACTTCCCCCCCCTACTGCTAAGGGGGACAGTGTAAGGCTTATTTTAACGCTTGGAGCAAAGAGAAAACTCCTGTTAAACCATTTTGATATCCAGACTGCATATTTACATGCATCAATATCAGAAGACCTGTATCTAGCCGAACCGCCTGGTTATGAGACAGGTTCCAATAGAGTGTTGAAATTAAACAAAGCTCTATATGGTCTCAAACAGGCTGCAAGATCTTGGAACAAATGTTTCCATGAGGCCTTAGTGTCATTTGGTTTCAAGCAGAGTACAGCTGACAATTGTGTTTATGTACGTGGTACAGGCAGTGATCAAGAGTTTTGTCTGATTTATGTAGATGATGTATTGTATGCCTGTAAAACAGATAAACAAACTAAAAGGTTTGCCAAGCAATTGTCCAGTAAGCTCAAAATGAAAGACTTAGGCCCGGTTAGGACATATCTAGGGTTGGAAGTGTGCTGGGCCCAAGATGGCAGCTGCCTAATTAGTCAGCAGAACAAAGTTAAACAACTACTGACTACATACAGGATGCAGGATTGCAAAGGGGCAGCGGTGCCTATGGATCCAGGTTTCATAAAAACACTTCATATAGATGAGAGTCCTGAATTTGAACATCCTGATGTATATCACTCTGTAATTGGAAGTTTATTGTATCTAGCACAGTGGTCCAGACCTGATATCAGCTACACAGTAGGCATATTAAGTAGATTGGTCTCAAAACCCACACTAAATGCCTGGGGTAAAGGGGGTAAAACAAGTTCTGAGATACCTCAAACAGACAATTGGCTATATGTTACAATTAAATTCTTCCGAGGACGAAATGTTGAGTTGCTACTGTGATAGTGACTGGGGAAATTTGCCAGATAGAAAATCTGTCACAGGACTAGTCATAATGGTCGGTGGAGCTTTAATCAGCTGGCGGTCACGCAAGCAAGACGTTGTAAGTGTGTCATCAATGGAATCTGAGTACGCCGCATTGAGTGAATTGTGCAACGAGGTGATTTATTTCAAGCATTTGTTAGCAGATTTAAATGTAAATTGTGGAGAACCAGTACAAGTTTACATTGATAATCAGGCTTGTATAACCTTAAGTAAAACAGAGGGTTTCAAATCACGTTCCAAATATATCTCTGTAAAATACCAAAATGTACGTTGCTGTGTACAAGACAATATAATCTCATGTACTTATGTATCAAGTGAAGAAAATGTAGCAGATGTATTGTTGGTATTAAAGGGTTAAGAAGCTCTAATCAAGACGCTCTAGTCACTGAGCAGCTGGAGGTCGTTAAGCTTCCTGGAATGTGAGTTTGTATAAATAGTCAACTCACTCGTGTGTTTGCCGCCCCTCTTCCCCCCTTCCTTTCTTTTGGGGCGTGTTTGCTGAAATGTGTGATTCTTCACCAGGGTTTTTTGTTTTGTGTAAATAAACCTTTTATTTGAGTTCCAAACCGCTTGCTCCAAGATTCCTTTATTGAAAAGATGCTGACTCTCCAGCCCTTCTTGAGCCGCTGTGCGAAATGCTCTGCTGTAATGGGACATTGTGGCATCGGAAGTGCACTGGACATATTATTAGCATTAAACTAATTAAAGTTTAATGGGACAGGTTATGGTTGTTTGTACGCCAAGAAGGAGATAAGGAGTGCAGTTCAGAGTGTTTTTTGAAAGGACTGGAGCGAAGACAGAAGCGGTTGCCGACAACGAAAGCCTTCAAAGCAGCTTGAGTCCTGCAACGTGCCTAGGAAAAGTTTTAAAGAGGCACTGCGCAGTTTGTACTCGCTGGAAGACGTCTTATTCCTCGAGGAGCCACCTCAGCAGCTGGGAGACGGTCTACAGGTCTGTGAGTATCGTTCCTAAGCCCCAGGGAGGATGGCAGAGTCCCAGGAAAGTTTTACTGTCCCATTTACGTGACTCAATGGGAAAAATTGGCAAGATTGGAAGGCTAGAGTAAGGGTTTGGTTGCAAGCAAAAGAGTTGTGGAGTTGTACTGAAGCACCGCCTTTACAGGCAGCTGCAGACGCGTCTGCAGAAGACAAAGCAGCAGCGGCAGCTTCTCAGAAACGCGACAGGAAAGCCCAAGGTCTACTAGTTTTGGCAGTGGGACCAGAGCAAATGCCTTATGTTTCTGAGTTAAAGAACACGCATGAGGTCTGGACGGTTCTGCAGCGGCTAAATTCCAGAAACACTGCGGGGGCCAAGATCCATGCTACAAGATGTTTGTTTGATTTACGTCTCCAACCGGGAGCGTGTGTGAAAGAACATATTGCCAAAATGGTGTCTGCCTTTAATCAACTGAGACAGCTGGGCATTCCTTTCTCTATGGAGCAGCAGTCATACATATTGTTGTCTTCTCTTGATAAAAGCTATGAGACTCTAGCTTTAACTTTGGAAGCTATGCCTTCAACTGAATTAACCCTTGAATACATTTCTTCTCGACTTGCTGATGAACAGGATAAAAGACAAAGAGAAAGAGGTTTGTCTTCAAAGGGGAGTTATGCTGTGCCTAAGAGTGGGGATGCTGAGTTTGAGAACACAGCAAATGCTTTTACAGCTAGACACTGTTTTCGCTGTGGTTCCTCTTCCCATTTAATCAGGAGTTGTACACGTGAACCTGGTCAAGACAGCACCAAGGCCGTTACCCCTAGTTACCAGACAAGGAGTTCCAGGGGACGTCGAAGAAGAGGAGGAGGTCGTGGCTACTCCCACAGCACACAGCACATGGCTTCAGCAATGGCGTTGATGCAAGGGCGTGGCCAAGGCAGCAATCTACGCTGGTTGATCGACAGTGGTGCATCTCACCACCTGGTGGCGCCAGCTAGTGTCCGTTTGCAGAATTGCAGACATTTGCAAACCCTTAAAGTTGTGACAATGGCAGATTCAACTAAACGTTCCTTAGAGACTGTAGGCACAGTGTTTTTGAAGTGTTTGCAAACAGAAATTGATGCCTACGTGCTAAAGGGAATGAAGGGGTGTATTTTGTCTGTGTCAGAACTTGATAGAAATGGGTTTAAAACTGTGTTTGAAAATGGGGTTTGCACTATTTCAAAGAATAACGTATCTCTTTTGCAGGTGGAATGCAGAAATGGGTTATACTATTTTGAGACAAGTCCAGATGAAGTTGAACAGGTTCATGCTGGTTGTGTGAACTCGCCTACCCATAATTCTTGTGTTCATTTATGGCATCGCCGTTTGGGACATATTAATTTTCAGTATGTTAAAAGGCAACCTGAATTATCAGAAGGGTGCAAATTGAACAAATGTACTAAGTATTTGGATTGTACTGCATGCAAAAGGGCGAAGGTTCATAGATGCAGCTATCCCAGTTCAAATAGGAAATCTGACAAAGTATTCCAACTTGTGCATATGGACCTATGTGGCCCAATGCCTGTTGCTAGCATGGGAGGCTCGAGGTATGCACTGTGTCTTTCAGATGACAAAACAAAGGTTACATGGTTTTTTCCTCTCAAAACGAAAGCAGATGCTGCAGAAACAGTTAAAAATTGGGTTCATGCAGTAGAACTTGAATTCGGTACTAGAGTTCTTGCTTTTCAAACAGACAGAGGGTCAGAATTTACCGGGTCTGTGTTGCAGAATTTCTTTAAGAAAAAGGGAATTAAGCATCGTCTGTCTACACCTTATTCCCCCCAAGAGGGAGGCGTGGCCGAACGTAAAAACAGGGTTCTACAAGAGTTGGCAAACTCTATGTTGTTTGATGCTAAACTTCCTCAAAGTTACTGGGCGGAAGCCTGGAAGACGGCTACTCATGTTCTGAACCGAGTATATAATTCGGTAATTGATACTACGCCATATTTTGCTTTATATGGGAAGAAGCCCAAAGTTAATTACTTTCGGGTGTTTGGATCTCAAGCCTATGTACTTATCCCAAAAGCGTTAAGGAAAAAGGGAAGTCCAAGGGCTAGGAAACTCATCTTTTGTGGGTACGAACCACATGCCAAATCTTGGAGGTTCGTGAACCCAGATGGGGATACTACAAGAGTGGTCCTCAGTAGGAGCGCTGAATTTTGTGAGCAATCCGGATGGACTCACTTACATGCTAACCCTGACATTTTGAGAGATGATTTAGGCATTTATGCTGAGAAAGAAAGTCCAGAGGGTGATGAGCCAGAAGGGGATGGTGCACATGGTTCAGATGCAGATTCTGACCAGGCACAAGGTTCTTCTCCTAAGGTAGAAAAGCCAGACTCTAAGAGTGTTCCAACATCGCCAGTCAGTAGGCCTAGCAGACAGCAAAAGCGAAGCAGGTCGCCTGCAACACCAAGCCCAAGGGAGGTATCTATACGGAGGTCTTTATCCCTAGAGGCACGTCCAGACATAAAGTCTGAGACAGATTCTGACAGCCAACGGTCAGAGGGGGCACAAGAGGAGCAATTGCGCAGGTCAAAACGTGCCACAAAGGGCAAGCCGCCAGAGCGGTTTAAGGTGACAAGTGTATACGTAAATATGGCACAGTGTGAGCCAGATAGCTATGTAGAGGTACAACAGCTTCCAAGCTCAGAAGCCGCAAAGTGGCAGGAAGCAATGGAAAAAGAGATGGCTTCAATGAAGTCTCTCGGTGTGTTTACAAGTACAGAGCTTCCAAAAGGCCAACAAGCTGTAGGTTGTCGATGGGTATATCGTTTAAAGCCCACAACTACTGAGGAGTTGCAATATAAAGCCCGACTAGTTGCAAAAGGGTTTTCACAGCGCAAAGGAGTTCACTATTCTCAAATTTATGCCCCTACTTCAAGACCGGAGTCATTAAGAATGCTTTTAGCCTCTTCAGCTAAGAAGGGAAATAAGTTGTTTCATTTTGATGTCAATGTGGCTTATTTAAATGCAGACTTACAGGAGGAAGTCTATATGACGCCACCACCAGGTTTTGAAGGAGACAAGCCAAACCAGGTCTGGCGCCTACACAAATCCATTTATGGGTTGAAACAGTCCGCCCGTAATTGGAATTCCTGCTTAAACGATGCTCTAGAGAGCATGGGGTTCAGAAAGAGCGCAGCAGATGCGTGTCTTTATCTAAAAGGCTTGGGATGTGAACAAGAAGCAGTCTTGATATTTGTTGATGATTTATTATACAGTGGAAAGGACGATAAACTTGCACAACAATTTGCCACAAAGCTTGGAGAAAAGTTTCAGATAAAATCACTAGGCAATGTATCTGTTTATCTAGGAGTTAAAATTGAAAAAGATGAAGATGGGAACTATTGTCTCAGCCAAGAAGCTAAGATCCAGCAGTTGCTGGAAAGGTTTAAAATGGACAACTGTGCTGGTGTTAAAACCCCAATGGAGTTAAGTTACACAAAGGATGCTCAAACTGAGCAACAGGCAGAGTTCTGTAATCCCGGGGTTTACCAGTCAGCGATAGGCAGTCTACTCCACATTGCACAGTGGACTCGGCCCGATATAACATATGCTGTCAACATGCTGTGTAGACAAGCTGAAAAACCCTCAATGCATGCTTGGCAAGGAGTAAAAAGAGTTTTAAGGTATCTCCAAACTACCAAAAGGTTTCGCTTAAAACTATCAGCAGAGGGCAGCACACAACTTGAATGTTGGGCCGACAGCAGTTGGGCTGATGCTGGACCAGATAGAAAATCAGTGTCAGGAATGGCGATAAAATTTGGAAATGCACTAATTGGTTGGAGATCAAGAAAACAATCACTTATAGCTTTAAGTTCAACTGAATCTGAGTTCAATGCATTATCAGATGTATGTAGAGAACTGGAATTTTATAAGCAACTGGTACAAGAATTGTTTGGAGAATGTTCCCTACCTATCAGAGTGTGGGAAGACAATCAACCTTGTATTAAGCTAGCTAAATCAGGTCAATTCAAGGCACACACAAAACACTTGGATATCCGTTATCAAAATGTATGCCAAAGTGTAAAACAAGGTTTAATTGAACTAAAGTATTGTCCAAGCCAAGAAAATCTCGCAGACGGTTTTACAAAAGCTTTGAGTCCGCAATCTCATAAATGTTTCTGTTCAGGTTTAAATTTGAATTAAGGTTGGTACAGCTCAGTGTTACGAGCGAGAGGGGGTGTTGGTATTAAAGGGTTAAGAAGCTCTAATCAAGACGCTCTAGTCACTGAGCAGCTGGAGGTCGTTAAGCTTCCTGGAATGTGAGTTTGTATAAATAGTCAACTCACTCGTGTGTTTGCCGCCCCTCTTCCCCCCTTCCTTTCTTTTGGGGCGTGTTTGCTGAAATGTGTGATTCTTCACCAGGGTTTTTTGTTTTGTGTAAATAAACCTTTTATTTGAGTTCCAAACCGCTTGCTCCAAGATTCCTTTATTGAAAAGATGCTGACTCTCCAGCCCTTCTTGAGCCGCTGTGCGAAATGCTCTGCTGTAATGGGACATTGTGGCATCGGAAGTGCACTGGACATATTATTAGCATTAAACTAATTAAAGTTTAATGGGACATGTATTAACTAAACCATTGGCAAAGATAAAGAACAAGCAAATGTGCAAGGGTTTAGGTTTGCTGGAAAAATAATCTCCTACATAGGTGTTATTTGATGTTAATTGTCCAGCAGAATCTGTGAGGGGGTGTTCAGTTTCTGTTAATTGATTCTCATGGGAACTTACAGATTCTGGCTTCACACAATTAACTCAAGGCAGTGTCAATTTACTCTTGGCAGAAAGCCAAGGTCTGCTTGACCTAGAAACTACTTACTCTGATTGGTTAACGACCAGCACTCAACTCTGTTATCTAGGAATGCTAGCACAGTTTGGTGTTAGGTGTGTTAGGAGTAGAAGTGCTGTGTATGAGAGAGAGAGAGAGAGAGAGAACGGATTTATTTTGCTTTGTTTTGTATGCAGAAACTCTGCTGGTTTTATTTTTCCCTTTTAATAAATCCTGTAAATAGTTATTCTGAGTCTAGCTGACTAGTCATTTCCACCTCGACTAGCTTCTTCGCTGTGCAGGAAAACTCTGCTACGTTTGGGCTAAAGCCATTAGAGCTATGCCTGACACTTCAAAGTTCCATGAGAGACACACCCAGGGGTAGTGAGAATGAAGGCCCTTGCCAGGAGTTATGTGTGGTGGCCGGGGATCGATGGAGAGATAGAAGCCTGGGTCAAACACTGCCAGGCCTGCCAAGAATCCCACCCAGATCCCCCAAGGGCCCCATCCCGGTCCTGGGAGTCCGCCCGAGCACCATGGTCACACCTGCATGTGGACTTCGCTGGCCCCTTTCAGGGGAAACCATTCTTCATAGTGGTGGACTCCTACACCAAATGGCTGGAAGTCGCACTGGTACCGTCCACTTCCACGTCCACAGCCATCCGGGTACTACGCAGGCTGTTTGCAACCCACGGGCTCCCTGACACTCTCGTCTCAGACAACAGAACCGCATTTACATCAGGAGAATTCCAAACCTTCACGGCGCAGAACGCCATCTGCCACATCCGCTCGGCGCCATTCCACCCTGCCACCAATGGCCAAGCAGAACGCATGGTGTGGACCACCAAGGACACCCTCCGCCGCATGACGCAAGGGGATTGGGAGTACCTTGCCACATTCCTTCTAGCACAGCACAGCACCCCCAGCTCAACGACTGGCCAGAGCCCCGCTGAACTACTAATGGGCCGGCGCCTTGCAATCAGATTGGACCGCCTTCACAGTGATAGAGCTCAGGATGAGGTAGTGGTGGGGGAAGGCAGGAACCCCCGGACCTTTGTGACCCAGGACCCAGTGTACGCAAAGAATTTTGGGGCAGGGCCACCATGGGTACCCGCCACAGTCACCAGGGTCACTGGCCCCGTGTCGTACGAGGTGCTAACGGATGGGGGGCAATGCTGGCGCCGCCACTGCGACCAGATACGGCAACGATTCCTGGGGGGAAAACCAGGAGGAGGACAAGTCAGAGGAGTCTCCACATTTTCCTAGCTACGTTTTCCCATAAAAGTACCTATACACTCGAATACATTTGAATCAAATACATTTGGAACAAGTGATTGTTACATTTAAGGAACATTCTCTCTTTCTTTCTTTTTAATAAATTTTATTCAAAATTATAACAAAACATATTTTCCAAAAACATATCCTTATTTCCCCCACATTTCCCCCCCCCCCATAAAACCCATCCCCCCACCCCATCCCCCGACTTCCCTCAGTTCCAGTCTTTGGTTTCTCCAATAATGCTATTTTCTGCATGTTACAGAGTTGTATAGATCCTCCAACTGTTTAGCTTATTATTATCAGTAAAAAAAATTGTGAATGTTTATTCAAAACCTGCCAAGGAGTCCAGTTCGCTTTGTTGCATCTTCAAATACTTTGTGAAAGGTTCCCATTCATCCTTAAAGTCACAGTTATCCTTATTTCGTAGTTTATGTGTCAGTTTTGCCAGTTCTGCATAGTCCATCAATTTTTCTTGCCATGATTCTTTAGTCGGAGTTTCTTCAGTCTTCCATCCTTGTGCTGCCAGAACTCTCAGGGCCGTTGTCGCATACATGAAGATGTTTTCCAACTTTTTTGGCAGGTCTTTCCCTACAATCCCCAACAAAAATGCCTCGGGTTTTTTAACAAATGTTAAATGGAACATTTTCTTCAATTCATTGTATATCATTTCCCAAAAGTTTTTAATTACTTTACAATCCCACCACATATGATAAAATGTTCCCTCCTTTTCCTTACACTTCCAACATCTATTTGAACTAGTTTTGTACATTTTCCCTAAATGCACTGGTGTTGTGTACCATCTGTACATAATCTTCATGTAATTCTCCTTCAATAGGGAACAATCTGTAAATTTTAAGTCAGTTTTCCATAACTTAACCTAATCTTCCATCATAATGTTGTGACCTACATCTTGTGCCCATTTAATCGTAACTGATTTTACCTCTTCATCTTTCGTCTACCATTCTAATAATATGCTATATGCAGCCTTCAGTAGTTTCACTTTCCCTTCAATCACTTCCGTTTGAAACCTAGATCTAGTATAACTAAATCCTTTCTTACAGTCCTCTTTATATGTTTCATGTAGTTGTCGATAATGCAACCAACTCTGAAAGTGGTCTTTGATCTCATCATAATCTCTTAATTTCCATTTTCCATCATGGTCCTTTAATAAATCAACATATGTGAGCCATTTTCCTTTCTTTCCAAGTGGTTTGAGCAGTAATGCTTCATGTGGTGAAAGCCACCACGGAGACTTTTGTTTCAATAAGTCTTTATATCTCTCCCATACTCTCATTAATGATTTCCTGATTATATGGTTGTAAAAGCTTCTATGAATCTTCCCTTTCCCGTACCGTAAGTATGCATGCCAACCAAATCTGTTGTCATGTCCTTCTAGTTCTAATGCCTCTTGCTTGTCCAATCTCATCCAGTCCCTGATCCATACCAAACAAGCAGATTCGTAATACAATTTAAGGTCTGAAACATTCTCTAGGCAATGAGATTGGGGGGAAATACAAAAACCCATTTGGATACATTTGGATACATTTAGAAAAGTACAGCATTTTGAGGAAAAATACATTTGAGTCGAAAAATACATTCAGATCTATTCTTAAAGTCAATGAGAAAGATACAGCAAAAATGATACAATTCGATACAGCGAAAAACGATCCATTCCCCAAGGCACAGTTGACCTTCTTGTAGGGTGTTAAGGCAGAATACGATATATTTGATATTGGTAGGGTCCTTCTCCTTCATTCCCCTCTCTGACCCTGACTCTCTTATGACACAGTGACCATCCCAGAGTGTGGGCACAACTTCTGCCGGTCCGGCCTGATCCAGTGCAGTGTGGGAATGTTCAGGGATGCAGGAGAGGATATATTGACTGATTATATCCTTATCCAACTTGTGCTAACAAGTTCCCAAAATATCAGCAGAGTAAGACATTCCCCTTTGTTTAAGTTCGCAACGGTAACGTGTGCTCAGGTTCTCTAGAACCTCTATAATAATCACTCTGGTAATTCCCCCTTTATTCCCTCTTAAAATAGAAGACACGACACAGTCCTTTACAAAAGTATAAAAAAGAGTTTACTCACATTCTGTTCACAATCGGATCCCAGAAGGCAGACAGCTCAATAAAGTAATATACATTTAGATTCTATCTTATAAGAAGATAGTCCCTTTCTCCTCTCTTGGCTGGGAGCCAAGAGGGCATCTTTAGCAGATGTTGCTTCTTCGAAGGAAGAGAAGAGAGAGAGAGATGGCTGCCCCTGCCCTGTGCTTTTGTCATTACCTGCACAGGTGAGGCCACACCCACCTCTAGTCACATGCGGAGGAAGTCTGTCCCAGGAAGTTTACCTGCTGGCTGGACAAACATCCCTCCCCATGTAGAATCATAGAATCATAGAATCATAGAGTTGGAAGAGACCACAAGGGCCATCGAGTCCAACCCCCTGCCAAGCAGGAAACACCATCAGAGCACTCCTGACATATGGTTGTCAAGCCTCTGCTTAAAGACCTCCAAAGAAGGAGACTCCACCACACTCCTTGGCAGCAAATTCCACTGTCGAACAGCTCTTACTGTCAGGAAGTTCTTCCTAATGTTTAGGTGGAATCTTCTTTCTTGTAGTTTGGATCCATTGCTCCGTGTCCGCTTCTCTGGAGCAGCAGAAAACAACCTTTCTCCCTCCTCTATGTGACATAATAATAATAATAATAATAATAATAATAATAATAATAATAATAATAATAATAATAATAATAATATTTATTTATATCCTGCCCTCCCCAGCCGAAGCCGGGCTCAGGGCGGCTAACAACAATAAAACAGTATAAAAGTATAGCGTAAACAACACTCTAAAATCATTCATTATAAAATTACCATATTTTTTGCACCATAACACTCACTTTTTTCCTCCTGAAAAGTAAGGGGAAATGTCTGTGCGTGTTATGGAGGGAATGCCTACGGGTGGCATGCCTACGGATTTTCCTCCTCTAAAAACTACGTGTGTGTTATGGTCGGGTGCGTGTTATAGAGCGAAAAATACGGTAATTAATTCAGGCCACTGGCAACCATTGGGCCAGAGCTCCGCAAAGACATCCTTTTATATATTTAGATAGATAGTTTATTACGGCCATAGGCCCATATTCAATACATCATACAGCAACACAGGTATAACAAGATAAAATTAAACAATTAAATTACGTTTAAATCAAGTACATCTCAGACGGTAAGTTTCTAAATTCCATTAAAATGAGAACAATATAGCACTTAAAATATCAAATTATCAGTATAAATCAATATTATTTAGGCAAAATCAATAATCATAGAGTAATCCATTTTTCCTTTTATAGGCTAATACTGTTATCAGAAATCTGGCAACAGAAAGGGACCTACTCGGATCAGAATCTTGCAATAAATGAATTAGCTGTGTTTCCAAGGAGTCACCTGAGATTTCCAATAATAAAGGGGACAAAAATCTGATCCGAGAAACTGAATGTAGTGAACAACAGAATAGTATATGTTGTAAAGATTCTATAGTTCTATTATCGCATACACACACCGCTGAGATCCGACCATTGGAAAATCTATTATTCAAGACATTGGAATGAAAGGCATTAAATCTTGCCTTAATAAAGGCATATCTGTGGGCCGCTACAGACAAAGAGGTCAAATAAGATGGTATCTGCTGTGAGGGCACTATGCCAAGATTTAATGGTGAGCAAGTGCCACTACCCGAAATGGTGTTTTGTTATAGGTCAATCTCCTCAAGTTTTTGAGTGAGGATTTTTTTTTTTTGGCTAGGTCCAATTCCAATAATTCTGATGGAGACAATCCATAGGTCACTACTTTAGAATGGATCTCTTTTGCCCCTAGGACAGGAAAATTATCTTTCCAGAGGCATTGGATCAAATACAGATTCGGGAGCCTATGCCTTAAGGAAAACCAGTAACAAAGGCTGCGCCTCCAAAGAGTATTTTCTAAAGATGTAGTTTTTAATTCTAAGCAAATAGCTGCGTTACTAACGCACTGAGGAAGTTTTAGCAGTCGTCTTAGAAATTGATTTTGAATTACCTCCAAGGGCATCAAGTTTACTGCGGTCCCCCATAAAGGAACAGCATATGCCAATGTTGCAATTACTTTAGCTTTTAATACTTTCAGGGCAGATGGAACATGAAGAGCCCCGTCCGAAAAAAAAGCGCAAAAGCACAAAGGATAGGGCCTTGGCCTTGTTTAAAATATGTGCAATATGGGACTTCCAACCCAGATTATATTGGAGAAAGACTCCCAGGTATTGAAATTTATAGACCTGTTCAATAGGTTTTCCATCTAATTGCCACTTATAGGATTTCCGACTTTTTGAGAAGATTAGTACTTTTGATTTAGATTGATTTATAGTGAGGGAATTTGTTTTACAATATGAAACAAAGAATTTTAATGCTCTCCTGAGGCCAATTCTTGAGAAGGATAAAATCACAGCATCATCAGCATAGAGTAATAGTGGGCAACGATAGTTTGTGAGGCGGGGGGCATGGGTGATTTCCTGAGATTCAGCCAATGGTGTCCTCATGTCACTAATGAATAAATTGAAAAGAAAAGGAGCTAGGATACATCCTTGCCGGACTCCTCTGTTGATGGGCACAGAGTTTGTGAGATCGCCGGCTGGGGTTATTCTCACCCTAGCACCCAACCCCTCATGCAGCTGGATTATTAACCATAAAAGTCTTCTATCAATTCCCCATCAGGTCAACTTTTCCCAGAGCAACCTTCTGGGGATGCTGTCAAATGCAGCCTTAAGGTCGATAAAAACCACACAAAGTTGGCCCCGGTTTGAAGAGGAGTATTTCCGGGCTAGATGGTGCAAGACTAAAACATGGTCCGTAGTTGACTGGTTTGGTCTGAATCCTGCTTGCTCGGGGCCTATCAGTTTCTTTTCTTCAGCCCATTGGATAAGTCTATTCAGCAGAAAACATGCGTATATCTTTCCAACTATTGACAGTAAACTAATATTCCTATAATTCTCCGGATCGTCTGGGGAGCCTTTTTTATATATTGGAATTATAATAGCGTCCTTCCATATTTTTGGCACCCTTCCAGTTGTATTAATAGCACTGAAAGTAACAGCCAGGATTTTTGCCCACCAGTCGGAATGTAGTTGTATGGCTTCCGCCGGGACCAAATCTGGCCCAGGGGCTTTGCCGATTTTAAGTTTAGAGATTAAATTCAAGATTTCATCGGGGTTTGTAGGAGGCCAGATGGGGAGATGGTCAAATACATCATCAAGAGCGTTGGTATTGGAATCTGGTGACGCAAAATATTTCCTTAAAAAGGATTCCCAGACCGGGGCAGGAATTATTGTTAAGGGATATCTCCTTGATCTTCTATTAACCAGTTGCCAAAATTGCCGTGAGTTACATGAACTAGAGGCGACTATTAGCGCCTGCCAGCGATTATGTTGCAACTCTTGCTTAGCCATTCTCTGGGCTTGCTTATATGCTGTTTTTGCTTGCTGGTAATTCCTAGGTAATACTAAGGCACCAGAAGATTTATATTCATTGTAAATGGCACAGAGATGTCATCTAGCTTGTTTGCATTTTAAATTAAACCAGGGGGCACCGGTCTTAAAATGGGCCCGATTTACTTGGATGGCTGGTACTGCAAAAAAGGACATAAGATCTTCTGTAAGCAAAGAGAATGAATTAATAATTCGTTCATGCCCATACAGATCTAAATCTAAAACAACATGAGTTTGAATTTTCTCTTGTTGGAAGAATTCCATATATTTTTGGGTTTGAGTTACTGACCATTTTATTCCTCTCAATTGTTCTGCAGTATTTATTCCCATATTTATGTGTTGAATGGTTTCTTTAAATGTAAAGGTTCATCATTGTTCCACTCCATGTGTATGTCTTTAAGGGGCCGGAGCAAGGGCCAGAGCAAACTAATGAGACCCAGCTTTACAGCTGTGAAACATAGCAGGTGCTGCTGAGTTGTATTTGATTAAGGTGTGTCAGCATCTGGGTGTAGTATATAAGGAGCAGCACCTAGCTTTCCCATTACCCTGGGGGATGGGTTGGTGGTTGGGTCTGGTTTGGTTTGTTGATGTATTTAGTGTAAATGGAGTTTTTGTTTTTCTTATTAAAACCTTCTTTAAGTTATTTTTGAGTCCCTTTTTAATGCATGGTCTCCCCAGCAAGCTCTCTGCAGCGCTACCATACTGCAAAAAGCCAACATCTTTGGTTATGGGCCCAGCTGCTGAGTGGATGACTGCATATTTTTGGACTCTGAGAAAGGTTTGAAAACTCCTTCTCCTGTTAGCGTAGTTTTTGTGGGTCTGGAAGATATCCAGAATGGCTGACCGGGTTCCTGAAGCTGAGAAGGCTCTGGTCTTCCCACAGCTAACAGATGAGAACTATAGTTTATGGTCTTTTCGGGTGGAGGCGCTTTTGACCTCTAGAGAAGTATGGACCTATGTAACTGATGACCCTCCTGACCCTGTGACTAATGCTTGGTCGAAAGGAGATGCAAAAGCCAGGGCGATAATTAATTTGGCAGTCAGCGACCAGCAAGTAGTCTATATAAGAAATAAGAAAACTGCCAAAGAAATGTGGGACAGTCTTGCAGCAGTGCATGTTAGAAAAGAGTCGGCGTCTGCATTGACGTTTTTCAAGCAGTTGTACCAGACGAAGTTGCAGCCTGGTGGTGATTTGGCAGCACACTTGAGACGTCTGGAGGCAATACGCTGTGAATTAATTCGAAGGGACATGGAGATACCTGATATTCAGTATATTTTTATCATTCTATGTTCCCTTAATGAGGACTTTGATGGTATAGCTAGCCAGATATCTGCCGTTCCACCAGCACAATTAACTGTGGAAGGGGTAACGGCAAGATTAATGGGCGAGTTGGATAGAAGGGAGGCTTGTGCCATAAGCACTCCTGTTTCCAGAAAGAATGAGGAACACCATATGCAAACCTGTGGTGATACAACTGCATTTAAAGCTGCAAAGCGTTGTTGGTTCTGCAATAAGCAAGGACATTTTGCAAGGGACTGCAGATCCAAAAGAAAGCAAGGTACTCCCAAGCCTGTTTCTGTTCATCAATCACGGTCGTCAGCCCAGCAGCCAGCATCGTATAGTAGAGACAGAAACGAGTCGCGAGCTTTTCACGCTCAGACTACAGATTGTAAAAGAATTAAAGGTGCCAAGTGGAATTCTTTTATTGTGGACTCAGGCGCATCCCAGCACATCTGCAAAAATCGAAGCTTGTTTATTTCTTTCGAAGAGGAAATTGGTAATGTACATTTAGCCAATTCACAAGTCTTGCAGTCGCTTGGCAGGGGTACCGTTAAACTTGACTCTTTAAACATTACAATAGCGAACTGCATTTACTGCCCGTCAATGGACAATTTATTATCAGTAAGGTGTTTTGCTCGTCAAGGCATAACTGTGCGTTTCTTGAAGTCAATGTGTGAGTTTTTCGATGGGAACAAACGTCTACTGTATGCCCGGGAATCTGGTGGTTTATATAGACTGTATTTTCACACCTACTCCCAATCGCCTATAAACTGCACAGTAGCACAGTCAAGCCAGGGGTTGAGGAATGTAAGGCCACATTCTGGGTGTGTCCACGAGGCGCACAGAATTCTGGGACACCTGAATTTTGCTGATGTAATTAAGACGAAGAATATTGTTAATGGCCTTAACTTAAAACCATGCAAATTCTTTATGCAGTGTCTATCCTGTTGCAAGAATAAGATTAAGGTTGCACGCAAGGGTAGGTGCTCAGATAGGAAAGTAACTGAGCCATTTGAGCGTGTACATTGTGATTTAGTTGGGCCACTCCCACCATCATTAGGAGGTTCGAAGTACTGGCTTACCCTGATAGACCAGTATAGTAGATATTGTTGGACTTATGCAATAGCTGAGAAGTCCCAAGCATTTGAGAAGTACAAAGCTTTTTGCAACTGGGTAAAAACGCACTTTAACAAACCTATTAAGAACCTGTTTACTGACCGGGGCGGGGAATTTGTCTCTGAGGATTTTGAGAAATTCCTGGAAGCGCAGGGGACTACTCATGAGTTATCTTGCCCCCGAAGTCCCTGGCAAAAAGGGCTTGTTGAAGTTGTGCAGCGTGACTTGCAGGCAGGGGTTAAAACTTATCTGCACGATGCTAATCTGCCCAAAGCGTTTTGGGCTGAATCACTCAATGCTTTTTGCCATGTTAGAAATCGCAGTTATCATTCTGGTTTAGATGTCACCCCCTATGAGAAGCTGTTTAAAAAACGCCCTAATCTGAAATACCTACGTATTTGGGGTTCAGATGTAATTATGCATTATCCTGCTAAGCAGAAATTGGGTGAGCGTAGTGTTCAGGGAAAATTAATGGGCTACCAGCAGGGGGCGTACAGAATTTACGTCCCAGCAACTGGCAAATTTCATATTACCAGAAGCATGATACAAACTGTAAATTGGAATGGGGTTGCTGTTTTCCAAGATGCTAACGGTATAGATGATACTGAGGAAGAAGAGGTAGAAGAAGCAGCAGCAGCAGGAAATGGTGCTTCTGAATTAATGGAAGAAGACAAAAAGCCTGTTGGATCTGATAATTTGTTTGAGGATTTAAAGTCACAGGCACCCGAGGGGAGGTTAGATTCTCTTGAGTTTTCTGACCGTGAGCTTAGCCTACAGGCATCTCTTCAAACTGACAGTGATGATTTACAACCTGAAGCTAGTAGTTCACTTAGTCCCATTAAGTCTGAGGAGTCTGACTCTCCTTCTGGACTGAGACGTTCAGATAGAAAGAGGCAGAAGCCACAACGTTTTGCAGATGAACATTTTAATACTGTGTGTGCCAATAAGGCGGTTTTTGAGCCAAAAAGCTACAATGATGTTCGGAATTTACCTAAGCACCAAGCTGTAAATTGGTATAAAGCTATGAACTCTGAGATAGCTTCTTTAAAAGAGCATAACACTTGGTCTCTTGTACCACAAACCCCAGATATGAGACTTATTGATTCAAAATGGGTTTATAGAGTTAAAATGAATGACAAAAATGAAGTTGTAAGGTACAAAGCAAGACTAGTTGCTAGGGGCTTTCAACAAATTCCAGGCGAAGATTATGATTTGTGCTATTCACCAAGTGTAAAATATGAAACAGTTAAGCTTTTGTTAAAAGATGCATCACAACGTGGACATTCTGTTTATCACCTAGATATAAAAACTGCATATTTGTTTGCAGATTTAAAAGAACAATTTTTTATGCGTGTCCCTGAAGGCATAGACGCTGCTGAAGGATTGGTATGAAAATTAAATAAATCCCTTTATGGTCTGCACCAAAGTGGAAGGAATTGGCACCAAACTTTAGCAAAAGAATTGCTAGATATTGGTTTTTCACAAGGAAAGGCAGACAATTGTGTGTTTATAAAGGAAAAGGCAAACTCTGTAACAAAAATATGTGTGTATGTAGATGACGTGTTAATTTCTACAAAAACTAATCAGGAATATGAACAGGTAGTTTCACAGTTACAGAAGAAATTTGATGTGGTGGAATTAGGCATAGCTAAAAATTACTTATCCATGCAAATTGAGAAAGGCAAAAATGGATCTTTTCTGGTTCATCAAACTGCAAAAATTGATGATCTAGTTGAAATGCTACGTTTAGAAAATGCAAATGGAAAGGAAACACCTATGGTGTGTGGTTTCACCTTTACAGGTGAAGATAAGCCATTTCCTAACAAAACTTTGTATCGTTCTGCTATAGGCAAGCTAAATTTCATTCAAAGAATCTCAAGACCAGATATAACTTATGCTTTTCACTTTCTGGCAAAATTTGTGGAAAAGCCCGCTACACAATGTTTCTCTGCTCTTAAGAGAGTGGTAATGTACCTTAAACATACCAAACATTATAGGTTGCAGTTTACATCCAGTATTGACAAAGGTTTTGAAATTTTCTGCGATGCATCTCATGCAGTAGAACAAAATAATTGCAGGGGTGTGTCTGGTATGGTGTTTTGTTACAACGGTTGTCCATTTGAATGGAAGTCCCAGACACAAACCATTATTTGTCTCTCCACAACAGAGAGTGAATTATGTGCATGCGTTCAGGCCACTCGTGATGTAGAATGGTATCTGCAAGTATTTGCAGACCTACAGATGCAAGTAACACTACCAGTAAGAGTTTACCTTGATTCCCAGAGCGGACTTGCTATCCTGTGTTCAGAGACCAATACGCAGCGCACCAGAGTCTTAAGATTACTTTGAAACCTACTTTGGAGGTCTTTAAGCAGAGGCTTGACAACCATATGTCAGGAGTGCTCTGATGGTGTTTCCTGCTTGGCAGGGGGTTGGACTCGATGGCCCTTGTGGTCTCTTCCAACTCTATGATTCTATGATTCTATGATTACGTTTAGAATTTGTAAAGAAACTAATTGCTGATGAAATGGTTGTATTTAAATATGTTCCAGGTAACAATCAAATTGCGGACATTTTTACTAAAGCACTTCCAAAGGTTACACATGAAAAATATGTACAAAGTATGCTTTATGTTTTTGTTCCACAATGATGAACCGCAGGGGAAATGTTGAATGGTTTCTTTAAATGTAAAGGTTCATCATTGTTCCACTCCATGTGTATGTCTTTAAGGGGCCGGAGCAAGGGCCAGAGCAAACTAACGAGACCCAGCTTTGCAGCTGTGAAACATAGCAGGTGCTGCTGAGTTGTATTTGTTGTTGGTTTTTTTTAATAATTTTTTTTATTGCTTTTTTTCCAGGGTAAGATACATCTTCAATAGCACAACAAAAGCGGTTTTACAGAAAAAAGAAAAGTTATAAAAGAAAATTCACTTTTCCAAATTAATGTTCATAATCAACTGGACTTCCCCAGATCTTCCATCCCCTGCTTTCTTTTCAATAAAAATAAACAGCAATTTGATACCTTATTTTATGTGTTTTTGTGTTTTCATTTAGTTATATAGTCTATGATTTATACTTTTTAACTTCATAACTTAGTTTCCCTCCTTTACCAATCTCAATGCTGAAGCATGTTTTTCCCAAAAACTTAGCAAATTCTCAACATTCATATAACTTATAATGTTTTTGTAAATAGTCCTTAAATTTTTTCCAGTCCTCTTCCACTGTCTCTTCTCCCAGATCTCGGATTCTGCCGGTCATTTCGGCTAATTCCATGTAGTCCATCAGCTGCGAATGCCATTCTTCCAGCGTGGGTAACTCCTGTGCCTTCCAATATTTGGCTATCAGAATTCTTGCTGCTGTAGTTGCATATAAAAAGAAAGTTCTATCTTTTTTTGACACTCTCTGGCCCACAATGCCCAGGAGGAAGGCCTCTGGTTTCTTCTGAAAGGTGTACTTAAACACCTTTTTCAACTCATTGTAAATCATTTCCCAAAAAGCCTTCACCCTCGGGCATGTCCACCAGAGGTGAAAAAAAGTTCCTTCAGCCTCCTTACATTTCCAACATTTATTGTCAGACAGATGGTATATCTTTGCAAGTTTGACTGGGGTCATGTACCACCTGTATACCATTTTCATAATGTTTTCTTTTAATAATAATAATAATAATAATTTATTATTTGTACCCCGCCCATCTGGCTGGGCCTCCCCAGCCACTCTGGGCGGCTTCCACAGAAACCAAAAAACACTAAAATATCATACATTAAAAGCTTCCCTGAATAGGGCCGCCTTAAGATGTTTTCTGAATGTCAGGTAGTTGTCCATCACCTTGACATCCAATGGGAGGGCATTCCACAGGGCGGGCGCCACCACCGAAAAGGCCCTCTGCCTGGTTCCCTGTAGCTTCGCTTCTCGCAATGAGGGAACCGCCAGAAGGCCCTCGGCGCTGGACCTCAGTGTCCGGGCAGAACGATGGGGGTGGAGACGCTCCTTCAGGTATACTGGGCCGAAGCCGTTTAGGGCTTTAAAGGTCAACACCAACACTTTGAATTGTGCTCGGAAACGTACTGGGAGCCAATGTAGGTCTTTCAAGACCGGTGTTATGTGGTCTCGGCGGCCGCCCCCAGTCACCAGTCTAGCTGCCGCATTCTGGATTAGCTGTATTAACCGTGAATTTCATACCGGTGGTCCATAACCTTTCCCAGTCTTCAGACATAATGTTGTACCCAATGTCTTGTGCCCATTTTATCATAGCTGATTTAACTGTCTCGTCTTGAGTATTCCATTTCAGCAACAGGTTATACATTCTTGAAAGCACTTTCGTCTTAGGTTCAAGTAATTCTGTCTCTAATTTTGATTTTTCCACCTGGAAACCAATTTTTTTGTCCTTTTTAAAAACCTCTTGGATTTGGGCATAATGTAACCAGTCTCGCACCTTATTTTTTAATTTTTCTAAACTCAGCAGTCTCCAATTATCTCCGCATTTTTCTATTATTTCACAGTATTTTGCCCAGCCAACCTCCATGTTAAGTCTTTTTGGGGCCTTTGCCTCCATTGGTGAGAGCCACCTCGGAGTCTTGTTTTCAAATAAGTCCTTATATTTAGTCCAGACAATGAATAAAGCTTTCCTGACAATATGGTTTTTAAACAATCTGTGAGACTTTACCTTGTCGTACCACAAATATGCATGCCACCCAAAAGCATTGTTAAACCCTTCCAGATCTAGGACATCAGTGTTTTCTAACAAAAACCAATCCTTCATCCAGCAGAAGGATGCAGCTTCATAATACAGTCTTAAGTCCGGCAGGGCAAACCCCCCTCTTTCCTTTGCATCTGTTAGTATCTTAAATTTTATTCGGGGCTTTTTGCCCTGCCAGACAAACTTCGCAATGTCCTTCTGCCACTTTCCAAAACATTCCACTCTGTCCACGATCTGAAGGGTTTGAAACAGAAACAACATTCTTGGCAATACATTCATCTTAACTGCTGCAATTCTTCCCAACAAGGAAAGTTTCAATCTTGACCAAATTTCTAAATCCTTTTTAATTTCCGACCAACATTTTTCGTAGTTATCTTTAAACAAATTCAAATTTCTCCCAGTCAGATTAACCCCCAGGTATTTCACCTTTGTTACCACATTTAATTCTGTTTCCTTCTGGAACCCATCTATTTCTGAAGGTGTCAAGTTTTTTGCCAGAACCTTAGTTTTGTGTTTGTTCAACTTGAATCCCGCCACCCGACCAAATTCAGAAATTAATTCTAAAGCTCTTTTTGCGCTAGCTTCTGGCTCCTGTAATGTCAAAGCCAAGTCATCTGCAAAAGCCTTTAGTTTATATTGTTTTTCTCCGACCTGTATTCCTTCCACCTGCTGGTCCTTCCTAATCAAGTTCAGCAACACCTCCAGGACAGAAATAAATAACAAGGGTGATAGGGGGCATCCCTGTCGTGTCCCTTTTTCAATTTTGAACTCCTCTGTCACCACATTGTTTACTATCAATTTAGCTTTTTGCTCTGAATAGATTGCTTCAATACCATTTTGGAACGCCCTTCCCACTCCCATCCCTTCCAAATTTTTCTTCATAAATTTCCAAGATATATTGTCAAAGGCTTTCTCGGCGTCTATAAAAATCAAAACTGCTTTCGTGTTCAAATTTGTCTGTAGTAACTCCAAAACATCGACAATGTTCCTGGTGTTTTCAGACAAATGCCTGCCGGGAAGAAAGCCTGCTTGGTCTTTATGAATTATTTCATTTAAAACTTTTTTCAGTCTGTTTGCTAGAATATCAGCAAAAATTTTGTAATCCACATTTAGGAGTGAGATGGGACGGTAGTTCCTAAGTTGAGTCTTTTCACATTCCAGTTTTGGTATCAAAGTGATGAATGCCTCTTTCCACGATTCGGGTGCCCCCTTCCCTTCCATAATTTGGTTGCATACCTCCAATAATGGCTGGGCCAAATATTCCTTCAGTGTCTTATAATATTTGGAGGTAAGTCCATCTGGGCCTGGGGATTTGCCTAATTGCATATTCTGAATGGCACTTTCAATTTCCTGTTGTGTTATTTTGTAATTCAGGACTGTCTGTTTATCTTGTGTTAATTTTTGCAGGCCATAGCTTTTTAGAAATTTGTTTATCTCAGTCTCTACTTGGGGTCCTTGAGTAAACAGTTTTTTAAAATATCTCTGGAAACACTTTCTGATATCTTCTGGTTTCTGAATACATTCTCCTTCTACCTCCAGATTGGTAACAAAGTTCAATTTCTGTCTCTTTTTCAGCTGCCATGCCAGCAGCTTCCCACATTTATTTGCAGATTCAAATGATCTTTGTTTCATCTGTTTAATTTTCCATTCGACTTCTTGATTTATCAATTTCGCATATTGTGCTTGATGGAATTTTATTTCTCTTAAAACTTCTTTTGATTTTGGGTTTAGTCTCAACTTTTTCTCTCCGTCTCTTATCTTCTCCAAGATCTTATCCTTTTTACCATTCCAGAGTTTTTTCTTAATAGTATTCTGTTGTATCAGAAACCCTCTCATAACAGCTTTACTCGCGTCCCAGATTGTTTTCTTTTCCACCGAAGTATTCAAATTTATTTCAAAATAATCTTTCAATGTTTTTTGGGCCTTCTTCACAATCTCCTGATCTCTAAGCAGGTAGTCATTCATTCTCCATCTGAAGGATCCAGCTGGTGTAAGTCTCAGGTCTATTTTCAAGGCATTATGGTCGGAGCAGGTTTTAGGGCAGATCTCAACTTTTTTTGTCTTAGGTGCCAGTCCTCTAGATGTCCAAATTTGGTCGATTCTTGTCCACGATAGGTGGGCCTCAGAAAAGAATGTTCCTTCTTTACCCAGAGGGTTCTTTGTCCTCCAGATATCAATCAAATCCATATTGTCTGTAAGTTCAAAGAAAGTCTTTGGAAGCCTGCCATCTTTGGTCAAATTCTGATTTTGTGACTTATCCATGTATGTAGAGACAACTCCATTCATATCACCCATCAAAATGATGTTAGTATAGTCAATATAGTCCAACATTATCTCATGCAGCTTCTTGTAAAATTCCGATTTTCCATCGTTTGGTGCGTAGATTCCTACTATCAAAAATTTTTCTCCTTGTGATTGTATTTCTATCGCCAAAATTCTTCCTTGTTCATCTTTAAAGACCAACTTTGGTGCTAGGCTCTCCTTTGCGTAGATCACTACTCCTCTTTTTTTAACCTTGTCTGATGAGATAAATTCTTGGCCTAGTTTCTTGTTAATTAACACTCTCCTGTGGAGCCTAGTCACATGTGTTTCTTGAAGGCAAATAACATCTAATTGTTCTTTTCTCAATATATGAAAAATCTTTTTCCTTTTCTCGGGAGAATTTGCGCCATGAATGTTCCAACTAAGGAGCTGCAGAGACATCTCGGGCTAATTTATTGGCCTGTAGGGGTGTCTCTTTTGTCGTTTTTGTCTGGAGGTGGAACCGGATTGAAACCAAACGAAGGAGGTGGCCAGGCTCCTGCTACTCCCTTCCGAAGGTCCTCCCCGTGGTCGTTTAGGAACTTTTCTTGCTCCTCTGCTGTTCTGATTCTTACCTTCTTCTCTTTCAAGGTAAAAGATAGTCCTTGAGGGAATTCCCACCTGTACGGGATTGTGTTGTTTCTCAGTAAACTTGCCAAGTCTTTATATGTAGCTCTTAAATCCAGTAACTGTTTAGGTATGTCTCTGAAGATTTCTGCCGTCTTTCCCTGAATCACCAGTGAATTTTTAAAGTGCAGGCCGAGTATGTTATCTTTTTCTTGCTTAGATCTCAAAATGATCAAGCAATCTCTTGGTTTATCCTTCTTGGCCACTCTTCCCAATCTGAAGGCGGTAACTATTTTAAAGTCTTTCTCTTCAGCCAAACCCCAGAACTTGGATATTTCTGTTGTCAGAAGACTGATCAAGTCTTCTTTTTCTGTTTCTGGGATATTTCTAAGCCTGAGATTGCATTCCCTGTTTTTCAATTCCGCCATGGACAGGAACGCTTGCTGTTCAGTAACCTGTCTGCTCAGTGGCCTTACTTCTCCTCTTAATTCCTCTATCTTCTCTTTATTTTTTTCTGCTTTTGTATTTGCTTCCTGTGCTAATTTTCGGTTTTCTGTTGTGATCTTTTCAATATTGCCAACTGCCTGTGTATTTTGAGCGACTTGATCTGTCAGTTTATTAATTGTAGCTGTCACCTGGTCAAATTTAGCCGCTTGTTCCTCAAATTTAGCTGCTTGTTCATCAACTTTCTTATTTAACGCTGCCAGCTGGTCCAATATTTCTTTGGAGACAGGGTCTAGCCCTCCTGCAGCCATATCCCCAAAAGCTGGCTGCTTGGGTTGTCCTTCTTGCAGACCTGTCACAATAGGGACAGACGATCTTCATGGCTGCACAGGCAAAGTTAATTGTAAAAGTTCAGTTTGTTTTGCTTTCTTAGCAGCCCTTGTTTTTGGTGCGCCACTCATTCCACAGCTGTCCAAGCGTCAAGGTCAAATTGTAAATCCCATGGGAAAAGCAATCCAGGAAAGGTAAACATCCAGTCAAAAAAAATTCCAAGGCAGCCGGCAGTTCCCAGAGACTAATAATTCCACAATCCAGCAGGGGGAGCTCCCCAAAAATTAAGGAGAAGAAGGGAAAGTTTCCACCATAAAGTTTCCACAAAAAAGTTAAGTAAAATCCAAAACAGTGGGGGAGCCCTCTAAGTTCAGATTTAACTGCAGAGAGTAAAAGTTCTTTACAAAGGTGCATGCAGCAGTTTCTTTTTACAGTTTACAAAGTAGCCCTATGTGACATTTAACTTTTTGTATACAGTTACCGCAGTCTGGTGTTACCTTGTATCCGGTCAGCCCGAGAGCAGGGTGTCTTAACTTTGTAATCCACAAAAGATAGAAAGAGGATTCACAGTCTCTGTCCACTTATAACAGTTTTAGCCTTTCCTTGACTTTTAATCAAACAAATCCGAATTTGCAGGGTATATTCCAGCTTCTTTAAACTCCTTTCAACGCTTCCGCTTTAAAGAGTCTTTGCTAGGTACTTTAAACAGAGCCGGAAGACTGACTTCCTTTTTAGCGCCTCCCGCTTTCAGCCAAAATTCACCAAATTAGGTCCAAATAAAGCCTCGGATTTCTTACTCACGAGTATGTTGTTTCAATTCATTTGTTCAAAGAAGAAAGGTCAGCGCCGATCAGCAGCAGCCGCGCGGCTTCACTTCCGCGGAAAGAGCGATGGATTCACAGCACCGCTGCCTCCTCCACGTTCCGAAACCCCTTACGGGGTCTCTTCTGCGTTTCCGAGGTCGCTCCTGGTGCCCGCCGAATCCCACGGCCACGGGCTCACTCTACCCGTGGTTTTTCTGCGTGGGTCGTCACTGTGCCGCAGCGCACGACCCTTTCCCGCGGAGCCCCTCTTCAGCAGCTGAAGAGGACCGCCATTGCTGAACGCGCCGCCTCCGGAAGTCTCCTGAGTTGTATTTGATTAAGGTGTGTCAGCATCTGGGTGTAGTATATAAGGAGCAGCACCTAGCTTTCCCATTACCCTGGGGGATGGGTTGGTGGTTGGGTCTGGTTTGGTTTGTTGATGTATTTAGTGTAAATGGAGTTTTTGTTTTTCTTATTAAAACCTTCTTTAAGTTATTTTTGAGTCCCTTTTTAATGCATGGTCTTCCCAGCAAGCTCTCTGCAGCGTCTAGGGAAAGCTTGGCACTCAAGGGGAGATGGTCGCTCATTTGGACGTTTTCTATTTTAAAATAAGAAAAAATTGGGAATAAATCTCTCGAAACAATAAAATAATCGAGAACACTATTTGTAAGTGTGCTCAAGTGAGTAAACTCACCCGGAATATCCGGGGGGGAATTTCCGTTTAAAATTATCAAATTCAAACGTAAAATCAGCTGATAAAGAAGGGTTCCCGCTTCGTTAACCCTATTATCTTTCGATTTTCTCTGTATATGGGGAGAGAGATCCGAGTTCTGGTGATCAGGTATGACCCACCATTTGGCCTTGCCTAGCGCTTCCCAGTTTGCAGCTGTACGAGCATTAAAATCACCTCCCATGACTGCTGAGATATTTGGGAACTTAGTATAACAGAAAGTTAGGTGTTCTTCAAGTGTTTCCCATTTGGAATGGAGGTCCACTACCTGCCCCCCAGGGGGGAAATAAACATTTGTTACCAGTAATTCAAATTTCCCTCCTGAAATCAGTCCTGTAATCGCGTAAGGAGAGGAAGATTTAACAAGTGTAAGTTTTGCTTGCAATTTGAGGGAAATGGCTATTACCAAACCTCCCCTAGGGCATCCACCTTTAAGAGAGGGGCTAGCTGGAAGCAAAATGGTATCGTATCCATTTATGTCAATCGCCTCCTCTTCCCAAGTTTCATGTAGGAGAATTACTTGAAATAAATTTACAAATTTTAAGAAGTCTGGATCAAATTTCTTCCCCCTCCATCCCGCAATATTCCAGCATAAAAATGACACCGAGGAGTGGTTGGGTTGGTCGTTAGGTAGTCAGATCATGTGCGAATGGGATTCTAACTTTGGGGGAGCTTCAGCTTCAAAAAAATCAGTCATTTTCCTTTGAGAAGGTGGCAATCGTGCTATACATCCCAACTGTTTGAATTTATTGGGGTGGTTTGGCTGTAAAGTCGTGCCACTCGTCTCGCTAAAGGCAGATGTTTGGCCTAAGACTTTTCAGAGCCCAGATAGTAGAATTAGGGGGGTATTACTTAGAGAAAGCGAAATTAAGTCAGCAGGTATCATGCCACTAGTTGAGTGATCATTAGTTGTTTGAATAATTTTGTTAATACGACCTGTTGGGTCTTCAACCAGATCATTCTTTGGGGCTAAAAATAAAATTGAGTCGTCTCTCGTTTGTTGGTCTGGTTCAGCTGGTTCTGTTACCGGTTCGATGGTATCTATGGATTTATTCAACTTGCACACGTTAGAAGAGAGTGGGTTAATAAAATTACAAGTGGACCCATATGGGACACTTTACATGGAGAACCTAATTCAGATTCGTTAAGTTCCCTCATTTTGTCCCAGGCAGATGTTGTAGTCATATTTGCCTCAGAGATGGGGTGCATAATAGATGGGTCTGGTGACGGGGTTTCCGCCTCCAGAGTATGGAGGAGTGGATTCATCTCCGCAACAACCAGTTGGCTGGTAGGGGTGGGTGCCTTCCCAACCCACAGGTCCAGTTCTTGGTGATATAAGCGTGGGACAGAATCTGAACCACAGTCTCTATCAAGCATATTTTGTTTAGGTAATCTCAGCTGTTCCTCCGTCACTTTTGTCAGGCAGAAATAAAGGGAATCAATTTTATGAAGTATTTCTTTCTGGACTTCTTGCGGGAGAATGCTATAAGAGTGGAGTAAGTTATTATCAAAGCTATTGAGGTCGATTCCCTGATTCTCCGCATACCTGGGCCCAAGGAAGTCCAACCTTTGAGGGTCCTTGGTAACCAGACCAGTAGGATGTTTGGAGATGTCCTCCGCAGAGTTTATATCAATTAGAACATGTTGATCAATCTCATGTTGAGTTTTTGGCAAATTTACAATATGGGGGATAAGTGGAATTGAAGGTGCTTCATTCTTAAAGTACCTTGAGATTCTTATACCACTCGTCTCCAGGTGTTCTCTACATTTGTACACTAGTTTTGCCAGTCTCCCCTCGTAGAATGAGACCACCACTCTGGCAAGGAATCCGTTGAAGTATAGATATTCCACTTGGGCCAAATCAGTAGGGTTATTAAGTATACCCGGCATATAGATCTTTAAAAGGTTCAATAAATGGGCTTTACGCTCTTCTTGTGACAGGAGTCCTGGTGGTTTAGGATAATTTGATAAAACGAGTTTGTTTCGGTACAGCACCAGATTCCAGTTTTTATTTGTTAGATTTGTCTGATTTCTCTTCTAAGAAGGATTGGTTTCATCTACAGATAGAATGTAAGACTGTTGGGTGTAGTGAAGGGTTAACCTTCTGTGTCTCGAGGCTGAGAGGAGGCGCTTACAAGGGAAGTAAGCCAGGACATGACGAAAGCAGCTTGGAATGCTGTGAGCTGAGTGAAAAGTGAAAGCAGCTTTGTTACGCAGCTGCACACTGAGAGAGAAGGACGCAGAGAAAATGCAGCTACAATCAGATGGAAGTTCTTGTTTGTAAATATGCTAATTTTGAGCAAATAAAGTGATATTAGGACAGAAGAAACATGTGGGACTTGCTTTACTGCCCTTTCAACACGGACGCTGTGCAATTCTGCTAATTGCTTTACGACCTGCAGAGGCCCGCAGGGGGAAGTGTGCTGGACGCCGAACAATAAAGCAATCAATCTACCTAACAAAGGTTATGGGTCAACGTGAAGCGTGTGAGAAAGGGCTTTGAAGACTTTAAAAGGCTGAACGTCAGCTTGATCGACTGCCAAGGCTTCAAAGAGAGCAGGAGGCAGATCGGAGGAGGCTGACGGAGTGGGAGCTGAGGAGCCACGTCGTCCGGAGTGCCCAGTTTGGCTGTTGAGTGAGTACCTTTGGAAAAGCCAACAGAAGGGAGGCAATGGCTCAGCCCCGTGAACATGGCTTTGAGCTTAAACTGCCATGTCAGAAACTGACTAGCCAAAATTGGCTGCAGTGGAGATTTCAAGTAGAGCTTTTGCTAGTTGGGGAGCAGCTGTGGAACGTAATTCACCCCACACAGAATGCAGCTGGGAAAGCAGGGGCTAAGAGGGCTGCAGAGCAAAGTGAAGTTGAGAAGCGTGTGCTTGCTTTTTTGGCAGAAAGTGTGGATGCTCATCTGGTGCCTGTTGTCCTGGGTGCAAGAAAGCTAGAGGCCGCTTGGCTAGCACTCCAAGAAGCTTGTGGAGCTGGAGTGGGAAGCAAGGGCCGAGAAGTGGCTGCATCTGAAAGGGAGAGGCAAGATGGCGCCGGCCACATTCTTGAGAACCGATACACAGCTGGGAGGAGCTGGGACCCCCACAGGGGGGCGAAGGGACTGTTGCTGTTGCTGTTGTTGTTGCTAGCAATGCTGCTGATGCTTTTGCTGAGCCTGGGAGCTGTGTGGATGCTGCAACGTGTCTGTGTGAGGAACCTGGAGAGAGGCCAAGTGTTGGGAGCCCTTCACCCATCAGAGGGGGTGCAGGAAAACGTCCTGGAGACCCCGTGAGCAGTGGGGGGGCAGTGAGCAGTGAAAGCTCAGAGACGCCTCTTTCTCCAAAAGCTGCCAAGAGTTGTTTATGTCGTGAGTCGGAGCCTGGGAAGCTGAAAAGAGCTAGAGGCTTCAAGGCTGGCCACCTGCAGCAAGTAGAGATAAGAGCTTCACAGTTGTGTGGGAACGCTGAGACAAGTCCAGTCTCCATGGCAACTGAGAGAGTTGCATCTACGGAAGCTGTGAAGGTCGTGGGCAAGTCTCCCTGCCGGGGGGAGTCTGTTGCCGTTACAACCAGAGAGGACATCTGCAGAAGCCCCAAGGAGGGGGGTAGTGAGGAGATTGTTGCCCTGGCGACCCAGGAATGTCAACAACAAGACTTTCTCACTGTAATAATAGACTCTGGTGCGACAAATTCGCTAGTGCCATCTAGCAGTCTTTTGAGGAATTGCAGGACAGTAAAAACTGAGAAGTATGTGACAATTGCAGATGGAAGCAGAAAAAGGCTAACAGAGACAGGCCTTTTCTTCTGTCCTTTCCTTAATCATGAAGTCAAAGCTTATGCAGTGCCCGGTTTAACTAACTGTTTGTTAAGTGTGCATGATCTACTTATCAATGGTTTTCATATTTCTTTTGCAGGTGACAAATGTGAATTCTCCAAGGATGGGAAACACGTGTACACAGTGCTGTCTAAAGATAATTTGTTTGCTGTAAATGTGCCTTTTTCCACAGGAGAGGATGACACCGAAGAAGCGAAGGGCCAGTGTGTGAATGTAGCACCCCACCATGGTTGTTCACATATTTGGCACCGACGCTTCGCCCATTTGAATTGGAGATATCTCCAGAAAGCACCAGAGCTGACACAAGGCTGCAAATTTAATGTTTGTGACAAATTTTTAGATTGCAATGCATGTAAACATGCGAAAATTGTGAGATGCTCATATCCAAAGTCAGAGAGGCAGACCACACAACCCTTTGAATTAATTCATGCAGATTTGTGTGGACCCATGTCTGTTGAGTCACTGGGAGGTTCGAAGTATTCTTTGCTTTTGATTGATGATTTTTCGAGGTCTGCTTGGACCTTCTCTCTGAAAACGAAAGGGGAGGCGGCTAAAATGATCAGGGATTGGATCATCGCAGTTGAGGTAACTTTTTCCACCAAAGTTCGTGGTTTTCAAAGTGACAGAGGTTCTGAATTCACTGGTTCTGCTTTAGAGGATTTCTTTAGGGAGAAGGGGATTAGCCACAGACTGACCGCTCCTTACTCTCCGCAGCAGAATGGGCTGGCAGAGAGAAAGAACAGGACGGTGCAGGAAGCTGTGTCTGCGATCCTGTGGGACGCAAGGCTACCCCAGAAATATTGGTCTGAGGCCTGGCGCTATGTGGTCCATACGCAGAATAGAGTGTACAACTCTAGTATAGGAAATACACCGTATTTCTTACTGCATGGAAAGAAGCCTAAGCTACACTACCTTCGTGTGTTTGGTTGTGAGGCTTGGGTGCTTATTCCAAAGGCTCTACGCAAGAAAGGTGAGTCAAGATCTAAAAGAATGATCTTTGTAGGGTATGAGCCTGGCTCAAAGGCCTAGCGGTTTGCGTACCCAAGTGGAGACCAGTCTAGGTTGGTTATCAGCAATAGCGCTGAGTTCTGTGAGCAAGCCGGTTGGAAGCGTCTGCACGCTAATCCAGACGTGATTCCACAGCAGTTCTATGACTCAGACGTTGAGGAGGAAGAGGAACTTGGTGCTGGGGACCACGGTCCAGAGCGACAGAGTCCAAGGCAGGGACAGCTCAGGATCCCTCAGAGGGGGGAACCTAGAACACCTCCTCAGGCAAGTGTCAAGTTTGAGCCAAAGAGTGAGCCTTCTTCACCTGCTGGACCAGCTGTAAGGCCCAAGAGGCGCAGCAGGTCAGATGGGGAAGACACTGAGGATGATTTAGCTGGACCCAGTGAAGCAGCAGGGTCACCAAGATTCACACTGAGGAGATCAGCGAGGACAAGGAGGCCTCCTGAGCGGTACGACGCTTCTAGCATCTGGGTAGGTTCAGCCAGATGTGAACCTGAATCCTTCGAGGATATTCAGAATTTACCTGAGGAAGAAGCAGGCAAGTGGCACAGAGCAATGGACAAAGAGATGAAATCCATGAAAGATCTAGGTGTGTTCTCACTCAGAGTTGCCACCGGGCAAGCAGGCTGTGAGTTCCAGGTGGGTTTACCGCTTGAAACCCACGAACGCTGGAGAGCCGCAGTATAAAGCCAGGTTTGTAGGAATGAAAAATCACAGTAGACGAGAGGCAGGTGTAACATGAGGCGTCTGTCTGGGCGGACCCCTGAGAGCCTCTTTTATTGAATATTACAAGCATTGCTAACAGGTGGGCCTGTGGCTGATTGGTTTATACATACACACAGAAACTTGTGATTGGTTAACATAAGTACTAAGGCGGGAATTACATGTGAGAGGTGGGGATTACATGTGATCATTTATCATTGATGGAGTAAAGGCTGGGAATCGGAGCTAGAACTAGACAGGCATGAAGCCTCCTAATTGAATTGTAACTAGAGATTAATATGGCACAAACAATATAACAATCAGGTTCTGTAGTTGTGGTCAGCTAGGCATGAAGAGCAGGTTCGTACAGTGTGTGCAAAAGCAGGGAAAAGCCTACAAGCAAAACTTCTCAGAAAGCATGAGAAAAGAGGAGCAAGGCTTCCCCAAAGGGGATTTACGCAGAGGAAGGGAATACACTTCACGGAGGTGTATTCACCAACGTCACGAGCGGAGACTCTGAGAACGCTTTTAGCTTGTGCAGCACAGAGAGGCTGGAAAGTAAATCACTTTGATGTGGATGTTGCCTACCTTAACACAGATCTCCAGGAGGAGCTGTACATGATTCCTCCTCCGGGGTTTGAGAACTTAAGGCAGGATGTTGTGTGGAGATTGCACAAATCCATCTATGGATTACGTCAATCTGCTAGAAACTGGAACATGTGCCTGAATGAAGCCTTAGAAGAGCTAGGTTTCAGGAGAAGTGTTGCTGATAGTTGCTTTTATCTGAGAGGTTCAGGAGCAACACAAGAGTATTTGCTGATTTGGGTTGATGACGTGCTATTCTTCTCAGAAACAGATGAACAGGTGGAGAAGTTTTCCAAAGAGCTAGGTAAACGATTCAAGCTTAAACAGCTTGGTGCTGTCAAAACCTATCTAGGTGTCAATGTTGAGCGTGCGCAGGATGGAAGTTTTTTGCTTAGCCAGAGAGGTAAAATTGAGCAATTGCTTCAGAAAATGAGGATCAGTGATTGTGCAGGAGTGAGAAGTCCTATGGAGACTAGTTTTGTGAAGGACAGCCAGCAAGCAGAACGTGCTGCGTTCGAAAATACGGAAGTGTTTCAGTCAGCCCTAGGGAGTTTGTTGTACTTGTCCCAGTGGAGCAGACCTGATATAGTGTTTGCTGTCAATCTGCTCAGCAGGGAGGCATCAAACCCTAGTGTGCAAGCCTGGAATGGCATCAAGAGAGTTCTGAGGTATTTGCAGGAGACCAAAGATTTTTGTCTTAGGTTGCCAGCACAAGGAGAAGTCAAACTGACTTGCTTTGTGGACTCGGATTGGGCTAATCTTGAGGATCGCAAGTCTGTGTCTGGTCTAGTGGTGAAGTTTGGGAACTCAGTAGTTGGATGGAGGTCCAAGAAGCAAAGTCTTATAGCTCTCTCATCCACTGAGGCTGAGTTTAGTGCTCTTTCAGAGGTGTGCAGAGAAGTAGAGCTCTATGCTTGCTTGGTGCAGGAACTCTGCGAAGTGGATTGTCAGCCGATACGTGTTTTCGAGGACAATCAACCATGCCTGCGTTTGGCAGAGTCAGGTCAGTTCAAGGCCAGAACTAAACACCTAGACATTCGCTTTCGGAATGTGTGCCAGAGTGTTCAGGAGGGATTAGTTGCGCTGAAGTATTGTCCCTCTGCCAAGAA
Source organism: Podarcis bocagei (assembly GCF_964188305.1). Taxonomy (NCBI): domain Eukaryota; kingdom Metazoa; phylum Chordata; class Lepidosauria; order Squamata; family Lacertidae; genus Podarcis; species Podarcis bocagei. The sequence goes on along the minus strand of NC_138131.1, from coordinate 4,956,758 downwards.
CCTAGCTGATGGGTTCACGAAGCCACTCACCTTCCAAAGACATGGGGAGTTTTGCGAAGGTCTGGGTTTGGGACGACCAAGGGTCGATTCTCCCCTCAGGCGCGAGACAAGAGGGGGTGTTGGGTGTCTCGAGGCTGAGAGGAGGCGCTTACAAGGGAAGTAAGCCAGGACGTGACGAAAGCAGCTTGGAATGCTGTGAACTGAGTGAAAAGTGAAAGCAGCTTGGAATGGCAGATGCAACTGATAGACTACATGGAATTGGCAGAAATGACTGGCAGAATCCGAGACCTGGGAGAAGAGATAGTGGAAGAGGACTGGAAAAAATTTAAGGACTATTTGCAAAAATATTGTAAATTGTATGAATGCTAGAATGATGCAGGATATAAAGATAATATGGCATTAGTGACATAGCTGAAAGGAGTGTGAAGATAATTGGTTTATAAGAACAAAGGTGAAATCTGAATAACATTATGTCGAGCTTAAATATTTGATAACAAAGGGAAAAATTGGAGACATAACAGTTGACACGTATAATCTAAAATAAGTTTTGAGAGAAGGTGAAGTATTGCTGAATAAGATTTTGAAATGGGAACACAGAGAAGGGAGATGTGAGGAGGTCGATGAAACAAGTAAATGAAAGATAAAGATATGGAACATTGGATGTGTGTTTTAACCTTATGTGTTTTTTATGCTGTACTGTTATATAGTTTTTTATGTTTTTTGTTTAATGTATTGTAATTTCTTGTTGTTTTTCTTTGTTTTTCTTTCTGTAACTTTTAAACCTCTAATAAATATCATCTTTAAAAAAAGAAAAGAAAAGTGAAAGCAGCTTTGTTACGCAGCTGCACACTGAGAGAGAAGGACGCAGAGAAAATGCAGCTACAATCAGATGGAAGTTCTTGTTTGTAAATATGCTACTTTTGAGCAAATAAAGTGATATTAGAACAGAAGAAACGTGTGGGACTTGTTTTACTGCCCTTTCAACACGGACGCTGTGCAATTCTGCTAAATGCTTTACGACCTGCAGAGGGCTGCAGGGGGAAGTGTGCTGGACGCCAAACAATAAAGCAATCAATCTACCTAACAAAGACCATGGATCTTGGATCAAAATGTCTTGCTTGGAGTTAGGTGTTGGGGTAGGTGTTAAGAGTTCCGAGCAATCCATCGCAGCATCAGGGCAAGGTTTTATAGAATGTTCTTGCTTAGAAGATTTCCTGGTTACAAGTTTCTCAGTGTTCCCACTGTTCTCGGTTATTGGGATACTCTTGAGAAGGTTAAAAAGCTTTTTAAAATCCATTTTTTTGTAACGCACTGCCTTAAAATTTTTAACATTTCTGCTCTTTTTTACCCTTATGGGCCTCCTTTTCAAGGCAGTAGCCCTACAAGATCTCTTGGCCTTCCTTGGTGGTCTGCTTTTGCAGGTGGTAGGAAGGAAGTTGTTATTACTTTCCAATTCTACAGTCACCCCGCTGGATTCCCTACAGAGAGTTTTGCAAGTGTCCATCATTATAGTGAGGATTTTTGTACAGGTGGCCAAATGAGATTTTATATTTTCGATATCCTCAGTTAAAAGCACAAGCCATTTGATAACTGATAAATCCTCATCCTCATTTGTCTCAAGTTGGAAGCAGGAGTCTCTTGATGTTTTAGGGTTTCCCAAAGACATCTCTGCAATTTGTTTTAACATTAGTTCTTCCACTTCTCGGACTCGGGATGGTTCAGGAGAAGCTTGGGATTTAAGTCTCTGTTTGGGGAGTACTTTGGTAACTGTACCAATTGTGTTTGGATTTACTTTGGGCTTTATTGGCCCTTTGTTGTGGCATTCTTCTACACAATCCTCTCTCTGCACAGCCGGCCCTTCGGTGCAGGAGGGAGAAGTTTCAGTTTCCTGCTGAATCTCACTCGGCTTGACTTTACCCCTATTCTTAAAGGGCCGAGTGCTTTTTGTTTGAGCTCCCTTTAGGGTAGCTCTTTTAGAGAGAGGTCTTAGATCACTCCGATAAAAGCCTGGTGTTCTACAGCCACTCCTGGTCGTCACCATTATTTATCTTGTGAAGGTCAAGTTGGTAAAAATCTCACCTCGGTTCATTAGCTCCATCGGGTGTTGCAGGAGGGTTCTCCGCTGGACTGCTTCCAAGGTAGGCAGGTAATTGAGACCAATTTGCTGAGCTCCTTTGCCGTGGTGTTGGAGGCCGCGGCGGTGTCAGCGGCGCCTTTCTGGCCGTGTCGCCCTCCTAGCTCAGTGGGAAGGCGTCCGAGATAACAAGGAGGTAAAACCATGAAATGATAAAATAGGGCAGTAAAACAATAAAGTAAAACAATAAAAGGACCATAAAACTATAAAATGGTGAGAGCAGCTGCCTCACCCTGCCTCACAGATCCAGGCTAAACATGCCCAGCTCCCTTAGCCATTCCTCATAAGGCATCATTTCCAGGCCTTTGACCATTTTGGTTGCCCTCCTCTGGACACGTTCCAGTTTGTCAGTGTCCTTCTTGAACTGTGGTGCCCAGAACTGGACACAGTACTCCAGGTGAGGTCTGACCAGAGCAGAATACAGTGGCACTATTACTTCCCTTGATCTAGATGCTATACTCCTATTGATGCAGCCCAGAATTGCATTGGCTCTTTTAGCTGCCGCGTCACACTGTTGGCTCATGTCAAGTTTGTGGTCAACCAAGACTCCTAGATCCTTTCCACATGTACTGCTCTCAAGCCAGGTGTCACCCATCTTGTATTTGTGCCTCTCATTTTTTTTGCCCAAGTGCAATACTTTACATTTCTCCCTGTTAAAATTCATCTTGTTTGTTTTGGCCCAGTTCTCTAATCTGTCAAGGTCGTTTTGAAGTGTGATCCTGTCCTCTGGGGTGTTAGCCACCCCTCCCAGTTTGGTGTCATCTGCAAATTTGATCAGGATGCCCTTGAGTCCATCATCCAAGTCGTTGATAAAGATGTTGAATAAGACCGGGCCCAAGACAGAACCCTGTGGCACCCCACTAGTCACTCTTCTCCAGGATGAAGAGGAACCATTGATGAGCACCCTTTGGGTTCGGTCAGTCAGCCAGTTACAAATCCACTGAGTGGTAGCATAGTCAAGACCGCATTTTACCAGCTTCTTTACAAGAATATCATGGGGCACCTTGTCAAATGCCTTGCTGAAATCAAGGTAGGCTACATCCACTGCGTTCCCTTCATCTACCAGGCTTGTAATTCTGTCAAAAAACAAGATCAGGTTAGTCTGACATGACTTATTTTTCAGAAATCCATGCTGACTATTGGTGATCACAGCATTCCTTTCTAGGTGCTCACAGACTGTTTGCTTAATGATCTGCTCCAGAATCTTCCCTGCTATTGATGTCAGACTGACTGGGCGGTAATTATTTGGGTCCTCTCTTTTCCCCTTTTTGAAAATAGGGACAACATTTGCCCTCCTCCAGTCTGCCTGGACTTCGCCTGTTCTCCAGGAATTCTCAAAGATGACTGCCAGTGGTTCTGAGATCACATCTGCCAGTTCTTTTAATACTCTTGGATGCAGTTCATCTGGCCCTGGAGACTTGAATACATCTAAACTAGCCAAGTATTCTTGTACTATCTCCTTAGTTATTCTGGGCTGTGTTTCCTTTGCTGAATCATTTGCTCCAAATTCTTCAGGTCGGGCATTGTTTCCTTTATCGGAGATGACTGAGGCAAAGAAGGCATTGAGGAGTTCAGCCCTTTCTGTGTCCCCTGTTTGCATTTCACCATCTTCTCCTCTGAGTGACCCCACTGTTTCTTTGTTCTTCCTTTTGCTACGAACATACCCATAAAAGCCTTTTTTGTTGCTTTTAACCTCTCTAGCAAGCCTGAGTTCATTCTGTGCTTTAGCTTTTCGGACTTTGTGTCTACACGTGCTGGCTATTTGTTTGAATTCCTCTTTGGTGGTTTCCCCACTTTTCCATTTTTTGTACACATCCTTTTTTAATCTTAACTCAGTTAAAAGTTCTTTAGATAGCCACCCTGGCTTCTTTAGGCACCTTCCATGTTTCCGTCTCATTGGTATTGCCTGACGTTGTGCTTTTACTATCTCCCTCTTAACAAACTCCCAGCCATCATGAACTCCCTTTCCTTTTAGTATTACTGTCCATGGGAGCTCACCCAGCACTTCCCTAAGTTTTATGAAGTCGGCTTTCTTAAAGTCAAGAAATTGAGTCCTAGTATGCTTGGCTGCTCCTTTCCGCTGCATAGTAAACTTCAGAAGAGCATGATCACTCGCGCCTAATGATCCTTCCACTTCTACCCCACTAACCAGGTCATCAACATTGGTTAGGACCAGATCTAAAATGGCTGTTCCTCTTGTTGCTTCTCCCACTTTCTGGACAATGAAGTTGTCTGCAAGGCCAGTGAGGAATCTGTTTGACCTTATGCTCTTGGCTGAGTTTGACATCCAACAAATATCCGGGTAATTGAAGCCCCCCATTACTACTATCTCCCTTCCTTTTGCATGCTTGGCCATCTGTTCCAGGAAGGCATCATCTATGTCCTCCGTTTGGCTTGGGGATCTATAGTAAACTCCCACAATGAGATCTCTGCTATTCTTCTCTCCCTTAATTTTGACCCAAATGCTCTCACTTTGGCTTTGAGGTTCTAAATCTTGGATCTCTTCACAGGTACACACATCCCTGACATATAACGCCACTCCTCCTCCTTTCTTGTCTGGTCTGCTTCTCTGAAATAGATTGTATCCCCCCATTATTACATTCCAATCGTGGGACTTATTCCACCAGGTTTCAGTGATGCCTATTATGTCATATTTAGTTTGCTGTACCAAGAGCTCAAGCTCATCTTGTTTATTTCCCATGCTTTGCGCATTAGTGTGCAGACATTGAAGTTCATTAATCATTCCCCCGTGTCTCTTATTTAAGGATTTTTTCCTCCCACCACTAGGTCTGCGTGCTGTTTGCTCCATTTGGTCTATGACATTTGGATGATCATCTTCATCAGTTGATGAAGTAATTATCATCTTTTTAAATATTTTAGCTTTTGTATGTTTTAAAGTAAACATACAAAGTGTTTTGGTAAACCACTTTGCAGGCTTTTAAAAATAAATTTTATTAAATAAAGAAGCAATGCATAGAACTAATAATAGAAATATATAGGGAAATATATATTCCCCTCATTTTCTTTATTTTTCCTTCTCCTCCTCCTGCTGCTGCTCCTCCTCCTCCTCCTCGTCTTTCTCACCTGAAGGAAAATCCAAAGAACCACCATTAAAATTGGTGCCTGGTATGTGCAATCATATGCTGTATTTTTATTCTTTTTGGCAAGAAAATGGGCACACAAGGAGGCAGCAAACCTTTGTGCCCTTCAGAGGCACATGCACAGTCTGCTACTGGCCTCTGGTCTCCTGCGCATGGGGTGGGGGTGGGGGTGGTGGTATTGGGAATTCAGCTCCGTTCTTCCAAGCTGATAAGGCTTATATTCCTCCGAGCCCTCCCATCAGAGCATTAAAACAACACCACAGTGGAAGGATGAGATAGTATGGGCTACATTGCTATGCTTTATTACTAAGCTACACAGAAAGCAAAGAAAAATACATCTTCTCTCTATGAGAAGCAGAGAACAACAGAACAAAGGAAACAGGAAACCAGTAACGTCACAACCCATCTCCCTGTCCCTTGAGAATCCAACAGTATCTGGACTCTGTGTAATGTAAACAGAGTCCTGTGACTGCAAGCAGCTGCACAGTGAGGAAACAGAAACTAACATCCTCCCCCTTTCTGTGAACACCACTGGGCAGTGTGTTAGTACAATCTCAGTACAAACCCAATTTCTGTACATAGGTACAGTGTTGATCCCTCGGAACAACCTTGGACAATAAATCAGCAGGAATTTCATTACCTGGCATGTAGGACACCGTTACGAGTCCTTTCTGAACACATTCTCTAGCATGTTGCAGCTTCACTTGCAAGTGCTTTGTGTTTTGCTTACAACCTTCAGAAGTCAGCAAATCCAAACATGCTTTGTTGTCCTGATAAACCTGGATTGGACATTTGACAGGAATTCTCTGTTAGGATATTTCCGTTCCACCTTAAAAGGGAGCAGGCTTTGTGAGTCACAGAGTCTGCGCATGTCCTGTTCACAGGATGTTTGTTTGCTATTCCTTTCGATTTTGCAGTCGGTCGGAGACACTGACTCAGAACGGTCATGTTTTTCTTTGTTCTGTTCTACGCTAAATAAAGTCTGTAAATATGCTAAATATGCTCTTCTGCGGTGCAGCTTTCTGCCTGTGTTTCTGCTGATAAACAGTGTGCACAAGCCTGGAATGTGGCAATCTGTTTCTGAGGCTTCGTGTCGCTAACTGCTGGATCTGCCTGTCTACGGGAGATCGATGGACGTCTGGCAGCCGGCTTGGGGCCATGATGGACTATATCTCCCTGGCAGTTTCCCAACAACAAGGTTATGGGCCCAGATTCACAGCACCTACAGAAGAGTAAAACTGCAACAGACTGCGTATGAGAGGTACGTGGGAAAAGCGAAAGAAAGGGAGGCTTTTCTGTTTACCTCGGCAAAGAGCCTTTGTAACTCCGGCAGATTAATGGCTCTGGGAGCTGCGCCAGAGAGGCTTCGTGATTAATGGCTGCTAAGATAAGAAGTCTTTGAAGGCAAAAAGACTCACGGCTAAAGCAAAAAGCTGGAAATGGAGTTTTTCCAAGCTTCTGAGGCCACTGTGTGCCCGAAGTTACATGGGCAGAATTATAAAACCTGGGCAGAATGGTGTGAATGTTTGCTGCGTCAGTTTGGGGTGTGGCATACCGTGAGTGAGCCCCCTCCAGTTCCTCTGACAGATAGATGGAAAGGCCAGAATTCGAAGGCCATTGACGTAATAGTCTTATCCGTCTCTCTTGAGGAAATTAAGACGCTTGCTGGCAACACCACTGCACGTAAGATGTGGAAGGCTTTGAAAGCTGCTCATCTGCCAGTAATCCCAGCCCAGAGTTTGACTGCATCGGAGGTCCTAGCTGTTTCCCAGAATGCGAGTGAATGCAGGGATGCTGAGGGCACCGGTTGCAAGCTGCAGGGGGAGCTGACCATCACGTCATCCCAGGCAGCATTCCAACCTCCAGGGGGAGCCGAGGAGTCGGCAGCTGAGAGCTCTGTTTCTCGTGGGAACCAAGGTCATCGCCTTTGCAGAGGCCGGAAAGGCAAAGGTAAACAGAGGCAGACGCCTGCAGATGGCCAGAAGCGGAGGGAGGGTGAAGAGCCCGCGCCAGGGAAAAACAAGGCTATGTTTGCTGGCACAGCTTCGCTAAAGGCAAGTCTGCTGGCCAGGAGCAGGGGGGCAAGCTGCAAAAGCCCACACCGGTGGAAAACAAGGGTTTGCTTGCTGTAAAGACTGCTCCAACAGCCAAAGGCAGATTTGTTGTTGATTCAGGTGCGAGCCGCCACGTCACGAAGGATCGCCACCTGTTTATCTCCTTCACACCTCAAGAAGGTGAAATCCACCTGGCTGACGGAAGGACGCTGCAAATCGCAGGAGAAGGTACTGTGAAAATTGCAAGTCTGCACACAACCATCAGTGGTGTACTTTATGTTCCAGGAGCTGCGAGCAACTTGCTTAGCGTCCCACAGCTTACTGGGCGTGGTTTTCAGATTTCCTTCAAGAGGAGCGTCTGTGTCATCAGTAAAGGCAAAGAGGACTATTTGCATGCAAAGTTTATGGATGGTTTGTTCCATATAACTAATGACGACACTAGTGCTGTTGTATCAAATGCTGATTCTTGTTGTGTTGCACAAACTAACAAAGTTCTTCATGCAGGTTGCATTCAGGATGCGCATCGAAGGTTTTGTCACCTCTCTTGGAAGACACTGGCCAAGATGCCAGAGGTGGTTGAAGGTTTGAACATCAAACCCTGTAAGTTTCACATGAAATGTGTATCTTGTGCAGAGAACAAGGTGAAGGTTGCTCCAAAAGGCAAGGAGTCTAGCAGGCAGGCCTCCAAACCCTACCAGCTAGTCCACGCAGACCTGGTTGGTCCACTTGCGCCCTCTTTAGGGGGAGCAAGGTACTTCATGGTTCTAATTGATTCTTTTTCCAGGTACATTCATGTGTTTTTGCTCGAACAGAAATCGCAAGCGTTTCCGAAGTTTAAGGCATTCTGTGTTTGGTTGGAGAATGTTCATGGTAAACGTATTGGCTCTCTGTTTACTGATCGGGGCGGGGAGTTCACTTCTCAGCAGTTTGAAGCTTTCCTGACTGAGAAGGGAATCCAGCATGACATGTCAACGCCCAGATCGCCATGGATGAATGGGCTTGCAGAGCGAGCAAATCAAACGTTGCTGCAAGGAATGAAAACCTTGTTGCATGATGCCAATCTCCCTGATAAATTTTGGGGGGAGGCTTTGGGGAATTTTGTTTACACTTTTAATCGCAGATTGTCATCACCTATTGGTTGTACCCCCTATGAGAAGATGTTTGGCAAAAAGCCCAACATCAAGCACATGAGAATCTTTGGTTCTGACATGTGGGTACATTCCCCACAAACCAACAAGCTTGGGAAGCGTGGGGCACATGGTTTGTTCATGGGGTACGAAAAAGGTGCATACAGGGTATGGATGACTAACTCTAAGTCCATTAAGTTCACAAGGAGTGTTGAGTACAATCCTAAGTGGAGGGAAAATGTGGGAATTTTCCAGAGTTACCCAGAGGAGGATGAAGGTGATGTCAAGCAAGCAGCTAAAGCTGAGAAAGCTGCTGAGGATGATGATGAGGAGGAGGATGAGGATGATGATGATCAGAGTTCGGATTCCAGTTCAGTGCGCGGCGCTGCTGCTGGTGTCAGTGACAGTGATGACACAGCAGAATACAAGAGCACAAAGGCCTCAGTCAGACCATCTGATGCGTCTGACAATGAACTGGAAGAACCACTGTTCACCATTGGTCATTTTTCTCCTAAGAAAGAGGAGATGAGTCAAGAAGACTTGCATCTAGTACGCAGATCTGAGAGAGCCACGAAGGGCAAACCTCCAAAGAGGTATGCTGATGAGTTTGCTAAGACAGCAACTGCTGTTCTTAGTAGCTCAGAGAAGGTATGGGAACCTTCAAGCTTCAAAGAGGTTCAGGAGTTAACCTCTAAAGATGCTGAGCCTTGGCTTAATGCCATGAAGGCTGAAGTTGATTCCTTGAACAGGAACCAAACTTGGGAACTGGTACCGGTAGTCCCAGGAATGAGACTGGTTGGCAGCAAATGGGTCTTCAAGGCCAAGACAGACCAGAATGGCAAGGTAGTCAGACACAAAGCCAGATTGGTTGCCAGAGGTTTTTCACAGGTACCAGGACAGGATTACCACGAGACCTACTCACCCACAGTCAAATATGAGAGCATTCGGCTGATGCTCAAGATCGCTGCGGAGGAGAAACTGCATGTTTCCCATGATGACATTAATACAGCTGTTTTGTACGGGAATTTTGAATGAAGAGCTGTTCATGCCTCCACCTGATGGGATGGAGATACAGAAGGGAATGGTCTGTAAACTGCGGAAATCCTTATATGGTCTTAAGCAGATTGCCAGGTGTTGGAACACAAAACTCACTGAGACATTGCTTTCTCTAGGTTTTCACCAGGGCAAAGCTGATCCATGTGTGTTTGTCAAGGAGGAGGGGCAAAACAAACTGTATTGTTTATGTTTTGTTGATGATCTTCTGATGTTTTGGAAGAATCAGGCTTTCTACCAAAGCACCCTAGCTCAGCTGAAGGAGCACTTTGACATGAAGGATCTTGGTGAGGTATCCAACTATCTTTCTCTGCAGGTGGAGAGGGACCAAGCAGGTAATTTTCTGGTACACCAAACACAGAAAATTGCTGATGTATTAACCAGGTTGAATTTGGTTGATGCAAACCCAGCAGACACACCGATGGTGACAGGTTACCAGGTAGACAGTACTGCTGAAGCGTTTTCTGACACAACGCTATATAGATGCATTCTAGGCAAGCTAAATTTCATTGCCAGATGTTCAAGACCTGACATAGCTGTAAGCTGTAACCTGCTTAGCAGACATGCCAACAATCCTACGGTTCAGGATTGGAAAGCTCTGAAGCGCATAGCCCGCTATTTGAAAGGGACTATGCACTACAGGCTGAGGTTCACCAGTCAGAAGACTGGAGGTCTTGAAATCTTTGCTGATGCAAGTTTTGGAAGTGACACCACGGATGGTACAAGCACTTCTGGAGTATGCTACATGTACAACCACTGCCTGTTTGACTGGTTGTGCAAGAAGCAAACAACAGTGAGCCTAAGTTCCTGTGAAGCAGAACTCAATGCTCTGTCGTTTTCACTCATGGATTGTGAATGGTTGATGCAACTGTTTAAGGACATCAGAGTGTCTGTGAAATGTCCTGTACAAGTGTATCAAGACAATAGATCGTGTTTGGCTTTGCTGAACTCAGAGAGTTGCAAGCAAAGAACCAAGTACTTGCAGATTAAGCTACATTGTGCAAGAGAGTGTATTCAGAAAGGACTTATTCAGGTGTCCTACATGCCAGGAAATGAAATTCCTGCTGATCTGTTGTCGAAGGTTGTTAACAGAGAACAACTTAAGGTTTATGTACAAAGGTTGCAAATGGGTTGAACCACAGGTACTACAGGTTACACGGAAAGGGGGAGGATGTTAGGATATTTCCGTTCCACCTTAAAAGGGAGCAGGCTTTGTGAGTCACAGAGTCTGCGCATGTCCTGTTCACAGGATGTTTATGTTTGCTATTCCTTTCGATTTTGCAGTCGGTCGGAGACACTGACTCAGAACGGTCATGTTTTTCTTTGTTCTGTTCTACGCTAAATAAAGTCTGTAAATATGCTAAATATGCTCTTCTGCGGTGCAGCTTTCTGCCTGTGTTTCTGCTGATAAACAGTGTGCACAAGCCTGGAATGTCGCAATCTATTTCTGAGGCTTCGTGTCGCTAACTGCTGGATCTGCCTGTCTACGGGAGATCGATGGATGTCCGGCAGCCGGCTTGGGGCCATGATGGACTATATCTCCCTGGCAGTTTCCCAACATTCTCATGTCTTTACACAACTGTAACAACCATTCACAATCCACAAGTGAATGGTTCAGCCTCACAAGTTCAGTTCAGCTTCACAAGTATTCAAGCTAACTGTTGTTTGCTTGCACGACCAAATAGACCCTGATTGTACATGTAGCAAACTCCAGACGTACTTTTCCTGTCTGTAGTGTCACTTCCCAAACTTGCATCTGCAAATATCTCAAGACCTCCAGACTTCTGATTGTTAAATCTCAGTCTGTATTGCATAGTGCCTTTCAAATAGTGTGCTATGCATTTCAGAGCTTTCCAATCCTTAACAGTAGGATTGTTGACTTGTCTGCTTAGCAATGTTACGATATTGAAGCAATGCAGCCGCGAGCTGCTGGTAGCTTGAAAGCAAAACATAATGGGAATGTTGGGACTGTCCGTGGGAAACAGAGGGACAGTCTATTCACAGTGCGAAGCACCGGAATTAGCTCAGAGTGTAATATGAGCTGTACAGGAAGTACAGCATGTGTTTGTTCTCTTTCGACTGCTGGAGTTTGAAGAGAGCAGTCATGTTTTTTGTAACGCTGCAAAGACAGAAATAAAAGCATGTAAATATGTTTCTGTCTATCTCTTTCCCCTGCCAGGGGGGGCAGGAAAGAGGGGGTGTATTCTTCTCACGCTGAGAAGGATCGCCTATCGCGACTTCTGCCTGGATCTTGCCGGGAATGCAGACAGGGAGGTCAACAGGAGATCAAGCCGGGTGCCTGGAGAGTTGCCAGTTTCTCCTGATAAAGGCTTGATTCCCGACAGTTACAGCTAACTGTAATGTCAGGTCTTGAACATCTGGCAATGAAGTTTAGTTTGCCTGGCACACTTCTGTACAGTGTAGTGTCAGAAAATGCTCCTTCAGTGTCATCTACCTGCTAACCTGTTGTCATCGGTGTGTCTACAGGGTTAGCATTCATCAGGTTTAGTTTGCTTAACACATCAGCAATTTTTTGTGACTGGTGTACTAGAATATTACCATCTTGGTCTCTCTCTATTTCCAGAGATAGGTAGTTGGATACCTCACCAAGATCTTTCATGTCAAAGTGCTCTTTTAGTTGACCTAGGGCGCTATTGTACATTTTGACATCCTTCCAAAAGGAAAGAATATCATCAACAAAAAACAAGCAATACAGCTTCTTTTGCCCTTCCTCTTTGTCAAATACACATGGATCAGCTTTACCTTGCTGAAAACCTAGAGAAAATAATACTTCAGTGAGTTTAGAATGCCAGCACCATGCACTTTGCTTGAGACCATATAGGGACTTCTGCAGAGAACAAACAAATCCCTGTTTTACCTGTACGCCATCAGGTGGAAGCATATAAAGTGATTCACCTAAGGTTCTGTACAAAAATGCTGTATTCACATCGTGATGAGAAACGTGTAGATTCTCTTCTGCAGCAAGTTTGAGCATAAGCCTAATGCTCTCATATCCCACGGTGGGTGAGTAGGTCTCGTGATAGTCTTCTTCTGGTACCTGTGAAAAACCTCTGGCTACCAATCTGGCTTTGTGTCTGACTATCTTGCCATTTTGATCTGTCTTTGCTTTGAAGACCCATTTGCTGTCAAGCAGTTTCACCCCTGGAACTGTTGGAACTGGCTCCCATGTTTTGTTCCTCTCTAAGGAATCAAGCTCAGCGTTCATGGCTCAGCATCCTTCGAATCCAAAGTCTGGATCTCTTGGAAACTTGTAGGTTCAAATACCTTCTTGGAGCTATTAACAGCAGTCACAGCTTTTGCTGCTTTAGCAAATTCATCAGCAAATCTATTTGGAGGTCTACCTTTTGTGGCCCTTTCAGACCTGCGAATTAGACGTAGGTCTTCAACACTCTCCTCTTCTTTCTTAGGAGAAAAGTGGCCTATAGTGAACAGTGATTCCTCCAATTCTCGATCAGAGTCTTCAGAGGGTTGCATAGAGGCCGTAGCACTCTTGAAATCCTCTGAATCATCCAATTCAGTATCAGAATCAGAATCAGAACTTTCATCAGTGGGTGTGGGCCTTTGCTGCTGCCTATCCTCAGTCTCTTCACTGTCATCAGGATAACATTGGAAAATGCCTACATTCTCCCCCCACTTGGCATTGTACTCAACACTTCTAGTGAGCCTAATTGTCTTAGAGTCAGTCATCATTACTCTGTAAGAACCTTTCTGATACCCTAGAAAGATACCATGCAAACCACATTTGCCTAATGTGGAGCTTTGTGGTGTGTGAACCCACATGTCAGAACCAAAAATTCTCATGTGCTTGATGTATGGTTTCTTGCCAAACATCTTTTCATAGGGGGTGCAACCAATCGGAGATGATAATCTCCGATTATAAATGTAAACAAAACAGCTGAGCGATTCTGCCCAATAACTCTCTGGAAGATTGGCATCATGCAGCAAGGTTTTCAAGCCTTGAAGCAATGTTTGGTTTGCCCTTTCACAAAGTCCATTCATCCAAGGAGACTGTGGACTTGACAAATCAGAAAAAGCTTCAAACTGCTGAGAAGTGAATTCTCCCCCTCGATCTGTAAACAAACACTTCACCTGTTTACCATGCACATTTTCCAACCAAGCACAGAATTCCTTCAACCTAGGAAACGCTTCTGATTTCTGCTTGAGATTGAACACATGAATATACCTGGAAAATGAATCAATGAGGACCATGAAGTACCTGGCTCCACCCAAAGAGGGTGATAGTGGACCAACGAGATCAGCATGCACTACCTGGTATGGTTTTGTAGCTTGTCTACTAGACACCTTACCTTTTGCAGCCATTTTGACCTTGTTCGCTGCGCATGCCTTACATTTCATGTGGTACCTGCAGGGTTTAATAGTCATACCTTCTACTAAGGCAGGCATTTCGGAAACTGCCTCAAAATTTAAATGACCAAATTTCCGGTGATAATCATGAATACATCCTGCATGCAAAACCTTGTTAGCATCTGCAATACAAGTTTCATCCTGCACAACATCAACAGAATCATCATAATGCAATACAAACAAACAAACAATATAATCAGCATGCAATACAAAGTCATCTTTCTTGGTGATGGTGCACTTCCTCTTCTTGAAGGAAACGTCTATGTCCTGTTCAGTCAGCTGCGAGACACTCAGCAGGTTGTGTGCCGCATCTGGAACAAAAAGAACGTTGCGTATTGATACAGCCAAGCTGTGAAGAACAACCGTTCCATAGCCTTGACTGGAGATCGTGCGGTCATCCGCCTGGTGAGTCGCACCTTCCTGCGGAGTAAAGGACACGAACAGATGCTTGTCTCGACAAACATGCCTGGTCGCTCCCGAGTCGATGATGAAGAAAGATGTAGACGTCTTCTGGACCTTTGGAGTGAAGCGTGAGACCATTGCCTTGTTTTGCATTGTCCTGGTCTTCGGACCTTTGCCTTTGCCTTTTCCACGCGTTGAGCTTTCGCTGCGCTGCTCTGTTGCCTTGGCCTTGGGATATTTGCATTCCGTCTTCACGTAGCCTAGACGTCCACACGAGTAGCATTTCACTGCGTTCAAAGCTTTGGCGCTATCTAGTGGTTGCACTGCATTCTAGGATGACGTCTGTGAGGACTCCCCCTTAGTGATGCAGCTAGCACTGCGCTGATCCGCTTCATTTAACACCACAGCAGTGACATGCGCTACCGTTAGCTGAGCAGTAGGCAAAACAGCAAGCTGGCTGGCAATCGCTTCCCAACTTGAACCCAAAGAATGTAGAATCATGAAGGAATGCACAGCCTCTGGAAAGGTGATTCCACGCTGTTGCAACTCATGCCTGAGATTCTGCATTTCCATTAAGTGAGCACGTACATCTGTTCCTTCAACAAGTGCCATATCATGCAACTTGGCATAAAAGAACAAAGAAGCGCCAGCTTCTGTTCTCAAATGTGACTCTCGCAAACTGTGCCACATTTCTCTGGCTGAGGCCTTGTCACGCAAAAGACATAGCTCTTCAGGGGACACAATAAGCGTCAGAGTTCCCCTTGCTTTCAAATCCTTGGCCTTCCATTCATCAGTTACAGGAGTTGGGGGGGGGCATCTGTTATCACATTAAACAGACCCTCATTTCTTAGCAGAGCCTCTGTATATTGCACCCAGTTCTGATAATTATTTTTCCCAAGCTTTGGAATTCCAAAAGCGTTCTCAAGAGCCTCTGATACTCTTGGACTGGCTATCTTGTGTCTTTAAAGCAAGCTGCTTCTCTCTACCACCAACTGCATTCCAAAAGCACACTTCTTAAGGCCTTCAATTTCTTTTGAGCCTCCACCGCAGCCGATTAGTGCTTTGGCTTGAAGTTCAAAGTCCACCCCTAATTGCCATTAATTAGGGACTGGCAGCCTTCCCGGGGCAAGAGCACATACCTCTCATCAATCTTCTTGACACGCAGAGAAGATAAGCTGCATTCCGTTCCTCTGCTGTTCGTCATCTTGAATCCATTCTTCTGGCGTCCATAACCAAAAATACTGGGATTTCAGCTCCGTTCGTCGGAGAGCAACTGAACAAAGGAAACAACAGAACAAAGGAAACAGGAAACCAGTAACGTCACATCCCGTCTCCCTTTCCCGTGAGAATCCAACAGTATCTGGACTCTGTGTAATGTAAACAGAGTCCTGTGACTGCAAGCAGCTGCACAGTGAGGAAACAGAAACTAACAGGGGGTGGGGGGAGGCCACCCCTTCCACGCAGCAATGGCGACCCTGGCATGGCTACCAGCTCCCCACAAAGGCGCACTGAACTGGGCTCCAGACTGTGGTGGGACTCCCCTAAGCCCCAGCCAACATGGCCAGCGCTCATAATGGATGATGGGACTTGAAACCCAACAACATTGGGAGGGAGGGCCATGTGAAGACAGGATTCTCAAAAATACCTCTTGCTTGCGGCTCCTGGAGTGTTTCTGGCAACTGCTGGAGTTTTTCTTCAAGCTCCTGGACCTTCATAGGCAATGCTTGATCATCCTTAAGTACTGTTTCCGCCCCCATCTTAGGGCTATTGGGCGCCTTCTTCAGTATTTCAACATCCTGGAGAGGACAGACACTTCCTGCTAGACATTTACTCCAGACATTCACAGAAGGCACAGAGGCACTGGCTGAAGAAGTTGGGAATGAGCAGACAGTGCTATTGCTGAGAAGGAGCTCCACCCCAGGGTGCTAAAGAGCTCTTTCCCTAGCCTACAGGCCAAGCGCTGGTGTGGCAGTGGTGGTACTTCAGAGGAGTATGAGAAAAGGCTGCTCTGGATTCTGTGTATATAAATGGCCTTGCCTGAAGCTTTGGATTGTGCTCTGCATTAGCAGAGAGGCTCTACTTAGTTGCAAATGAAGCACATTTCAGTTGTTATAGAAACCAGTGTTTCCATGCATGCTTGTTCAGGAACTATGTGAACTAGAAAGCCGCTGTTTTAAATTGGCCCTTTTTCTGGCAGGTTAAACGATTGAAGTTGACTTGATTAAATTCATCCGCCAACGACCCTTCTAAGCAACCAGAGTAATTACAAATAAAAGGATCTCCAACCGTGCGCTATCCCTATCTGCAAGCAAGCTCTCCCACAAAGTGGGGGGGCAGGGGATCCCCGCTGCTGTGCTTTGGGAGGGGTGTACGCCACAGGAACGGCCAAGAACACTGTATTTTGCTCAGCAATGAGGCGTTAAAGCAGATATACCTTCCTCTGGGTCTGCTCTCTCGGGTCGGGCTCTCCCTCTCCTCAGCGGCGGCGGCTACAGCAAGGTCAGGGCACCCCCCAAGCCAGTGGATTGGCTGGCTGGAACTGGCTGGAATGTCCCCAGATTTAATTAATGTCCCCAGATGTAGTCGGGACCTCCGATGCTGCTTGCTGCCATGGCGTCAGCCATGTTGCAGCGCAGGAAGTCCCCAGGCGTAAATCGGGGGACATTAATTAAATCCGGGGACATTCCAGGGACAAATTTCTGCCGGGCACAGATTGCTGAATCTGGGGACTGTCCCTGGCAACCGGGGACGCCTGGTAAGCCTCCTTCTGGCCTTACCTGAGCAGCAAGTGCAGCTTGCCCTGGATCACCGTGGATCCCTTCAGCTGCCATCAAGCTCCCAGGTGTGGATCTGTTGTCCTGACCTGAATACAAAAGAAGTGATTTTACATCTCCATTCCAACACGAAACGAAAGCCCAGAGCCTGGCTTCATGCTCCCCCTCATCTGGAATATGGTCACTTCCAGCCCCCTCCCAGCCCAAGGATCTCCTTGTAGAGGACTGCTTGTATGGCAGAGAGGTTTTCTGTGGAGTTCTGCCTCCCTCTGCTGGTGCAAACTGTTTCTCCAGCAGAAAAATGCTTCCTGGTAGATTGGAAGTGGCCACCCCTCTTTCCCCAACCCATTCCATATGCATCCCGACCCCAACTATCAGGATTTGCCATCTGGCCTAACTCTACAGTGCTCCTGATACACAAGATAGGCAATAGCCTGCCACTCACTAACCTAACTGCAGCCTTGCAGGAAAAGAATATAAGAGCAGCCAGAGATTTTGTAGTCTAGCCTATTCACATAAGCAGACCAGTCCCCTGCAGTTCACACCCTCCTACTCAAAACCAAGTCAGCTCACTGCCATAAACTGGGCATCTTTCTCCTGCTTCACTTCTGAGCTATTTCAGGGCAAGCTGGATTAAAGTCGGCTCACATTCCTGGCAAGGCTGTTTTCGTCCATGGAGTTTGTTCTATGAGACACATGAGCCAAATAGCCGAGGGGACTGTTTTTTAGCTGCCTGTCATTCATACACTTTATACTGAAAGGATTTCAGGGGCAGATGCTCTTTTTCTGCATGGAGGGTGGGGGTTTCCAAAGGAGCACTATTCAGACCTGCATTCATGGTTTATGTAGCCGTGTGACAACTGCACATCATGCTGATGTGTTTAAGGGCTGATGTTGCACTTCCAGGTAGAAGAGCTCGTTGGCATTATTTTAGGCTCTGTGTCAATTGACTTTGTGACATGATGGGGGGGGTTATTATTTTTAGAGTATTTACCTGCAACCTATTATGTGGGAATCTCAAGGTACTTTACAACTAGGTCAGTAAAAAAAATATCCTTCAAAGCCCATATTGGCTGGCAGCAGCATCCCCCCAAATCCATGATGGATAAACACTTTCCCCACATGGACCAGAATTGCACCCATGTTGGCAAAGGCCTCCTTTGTAGAAGGGGGAGCAGAGGCTGCCCCCACCCACTGCTCTCTTCTCCCAGGCATCTGAAGAGACAAACTGCTCACCTTTTCTACCTGTGTGCCACAAGCCTGAATTGCAAGACAGTTCCCACTTTGGTGCAACAGGGAACAAACATGCAGAGGATGAGTTCTGAGGCTCCCCCAACAAAGCCATTTCCCTGGGCCCACATGCCAGCCTGCTGCTGGCTGGCTGCCCACCCACAGGAAAACGGCACGATTCTCCCCACCAACAGGACATAACAATAAGATGGGGACTCCCAACAGAAGATGTTGCAAAAATGGTACAAAATGCATTCAGACTAAAGACTAGATCCACCAAAGCAAAGCAATTTCCAGGAGACTGTTTAATAATTTTTAAAGACAGAGAAATGAGAAATATGATTTTGCAGAAGAATAGAGAAAAGAGATTGAGCATTGGCGGAAATTATATAATTATATTTAAAGACATCCCACTTCGCTTGTTGAAACGAAGAGACCCATATAAACAAATGGTACAAATATTGAGGAAAAATCAGATTGAATTTAAATGGGAATTCCCGGAGGGGATTTCCTTCTTTTATAAAGGAAAGAAACACAAACATACAAGTCCGGAGGAAACCTTGAAATTTATGAGAAGATACAAGGCGTTGGAGAGAGGGAAGGAGGAGATGAGGGGAGCAGACGCGGGGGCAGGGGCTGGAGCAGCCGCTTGATTAGGGGAACCAGAAGGAGAAGAAGGGGAGGCTGGGAAAAGTGAAGAAGAGGAAGAGGAGGAAAAAGAAGAAAGGTTATAGACTTTAATTAAGATAAAAAAAATTTAAAAGAGGACAAAATGGAGTTGAAATTATGGACATGGAATATTAATGGGATTAACGAGAAAAATAAACGCAATAAAATTGGACAATATTTAAAGAAGAAAAATCTGGATATAATTTGTTTGCAAGAAACACATGTGGCAAGGAAACATAGAAAAATTTTAATCTACAAAAGATTAGGAAATGAATTTATTTCATCAGACAAAAGCAAGAAGAGAGGGGTAGTAATGTATGCAAAAAATAAAATTGAAGCCCAGCAAATATTTAAAGATGAAGAGGGAAGAATTATAGCAGTTCAGATCAAATGGCAAGGAGAAAAATTAATAATAGTCGGGATCTATGCACCAAATGGAAACAAGGCTGATTTTTATAAGAGCTTGGAGGAAAAATTGTTTGAGTATATGGACCAAAAGATTATAATAATGGGAGACATGAATGGAGTGGTTTCAATGGAAATGGATAGGCTGAGAGCAAAAGGGATGACTAGGGAAGGGAAATTACCAAAAACATTTTTTTCTTTGACGGAGAACTGTAACTTAATAGACATTTGGAGACTAAGACACCTGTTAGAA
This sequence comes from Podarcis bocagei, assembly GCF_964188305.1. NCBI lineage: Eukaryota > Metazoa > Chordata > Lepidosauria > Squamata > Lacertidae > Podarcis > Podarcis bocagei. The sequence continues at coordinate 4,937,170 of NC_138131.1, read as the reverse complement.
AAACAATTTACATTTCAATCGGAACCAAATTAATCAATGTCAAGAATCGATCAGGTTTGGAACTTCTGGGGAGGTGCCTCTGGTAATGGCGGAATTCCTCTGATCGGGAGGAATTTGCTCTGTGGGAATCTGGGTCTGGCCGCCAGGCGGGAGAAGCCTGTGAGCGTGGGATTCGGTGGGCACCTTTTGCGCCTCCCCTACTCGCGGGGAAACCCAGTTCCGGGGGTCAGGAGTGACGTGGGGTGAGCGGCGTGGTGCTTCAAATCATCTGCTTCTTCCACGGAGCGAAGCCGCATAGCTGTTGTCGGAGAGCGCTGACCTTTTCCTGTGGACAATTTGACTTTAAAGTAATTACCCATGAGTAGAGCTGAAGCGGAAGAATTGGATTTTTAAACGTTTAATTTGGTATCGTAACGGGGAGGTTCAGTACAGGAAGTCCGCCTTCCCCTTTTGTAAATAGACTGAGGCAATGAGGCTGCAAGCTGGAGTCTTGGAAAGCCTTTTGTAAAAGACTAAATTTCCATCGGCAAAGAACATTAAAACCCCCCTTGGAGGCAGGAGAAGAGGGGGGGGGGAGTTGCGGACTGAGTATGCCTGTGGGAGAGAGCGAAGAGAGCTAAAATACCGCCGCTCTGACCCTGGAAACGGGCTGCTAGCAGGACTGATGTCTTTGGAATGTTCATTGACAGCGTTTAGAACGTTCATTGACAGCTAGCTAAATAAGAGAAATACATTGTTTCTACTGTCTCCGGCTGCTTTTAAAAAGGAGTAAAAGTAACTGGAAATTGAAACTAACTTTGGATTGTTTGAATTGTGTTTAAAAGAGGATTTTATTGACTATTATAAATAGAAACTGTTTCCCCCTAGTGGAAGCCTTTGAAACTGGTTGCTTTACAAGAGCTGGGCTAGGGGAATTTCCAGCTGCAAGATAAAAAACTGTGAGACTCTGGGACTGACCTTGAATTTTTCAAGTGCTATGGCAAATGGAAAGGGAAAAACAGACCAGTCAACTGCTGACAAAACATTAAGGTCTGGGAGGACTTGGCAACAACCCAGGATATGTTCAACATCAGCCCCCCCCCCCCTGCTTCTTCTTCTGCTGCCTTTGCACCAGTACACTCAAAACCAAGAGGAATGTCGACAGAAGAGGCCTTAGTGGCTGCATTATATAAGATACATGATTCACTGGAACAGCTTAACAAGAAAATAGATGCGATAAATGCGAAAGTGGATGTTCCAACTACTAAAATTGACTTAAATACAGAAAGTATAAATAATAGCAATACAGAAACCACCCATAAATTGATACAGGAATCTACTTTGATACGGCAAACTGCGGAGGAAGCCAGGGAGGAAGCCATTGCTGCTGAATGTAAAGTAACACAACTGGAGAGAGGCAATACAGACAGCCCTACAGAGGCAATTTGATGAACATAGGTTGACGCTTGCTATGATTGAACTGAAAGAAAAACAGACGAATCTGAGGATTAGAGTTCACCTTTGGTGGACATGCCCAAGGATTAAGACACTCTGGGAGATGATATATAACGAAATGAGAAAGGTATTTAAATATACCCTTTTGAAGAAACCAGAGGCCTTTCTCCTGGGCATGGTCGGCCAATTGGTGTTAAAGAAGGATAGATTTTTTTTTACGTATGCAACAACAGCAGCAAGAATACTCATCGCGAAGTATTGGAAGACACAAGATTTACCCACCCGGGAAGAATGGCAGATGAAGTTGATGGACTATATGGAACTGGCGGAAGTGACTGGCAGAAATCCGAGACCAGGGAGAAGAGTCGGTGGAAGAAGACTGGAAAAAGTTTAAAGACTATTTATAGAAATACTGTAAAATTAATGAAAGTTAGAAGAATGTTGGAATGAAGTTATATGGCTTTAGTAGAAATGTTATAAGGATTTAAGTATAAATAGATTAATAGAATATTAAAGGAAAAAATAAGGTTAGAATGTGTTAAGATAATTATAGGATAGAAAACAGAGGAAGATGGAAAGGAATTGCTGAAACAATTAACAGAAGTGGAATACAAAAAGGGAGGTGTGAGGAGGTCGTTGAAATAAGTGAAGAAAGATAAGATACTGAAATTGTTTGATGTGTTTTAAATTGTTTTTGTTTTGTTTTATCAGTTTAATGTGTTAGTGTTATGTAGTGTATTGTATTGTATTGTTCTTTTTTTATTTCCCCCCTTTTTATTGTTCTTTTTTTGTGTAGTGTTTAAATTGTTGAAAAAGTAATAAATATTATTTTTTTTAAAAAAGAATCGATCAGGTTTGGATAGCTAATGATTTAACATCAAGAACTTTGGAGATTGAAATTCAATCAATGGTGCTTTCGGATCACAATGCAATAAAGTTTGTAATGAAAGGTTATGAGGAAAAGTCGTTTCGGTGGAGATTAAATGAATATCTTCTGGATGACCAAAAAATGTGGAGAAAGCACAAAAAAATGTAACAGATTATTTTGTAAATAATTGCAACAAAAGTACAAAAATGAGTACTGTATGGGATGCCAGCATGTATGATGAGGGGCTTTTTTATTCAACAGAATTCGATTAAAAATAAGTTCAGAGAGAAAGGAAAGAAAGAGATCTTAAAACAGATAATGGAAAATGAGAAAAAAATTAATTAGTAGGCCAAATAACTTGAAAATAAAACAAAATATAAAGATTTTACAATCACAATTTGCAATGATAATTAACAAAGAAGTAGAATGGAATATAAAGAGAATGAAACAGAAAAAAATTGAATTTGCAAACAAATCAGGGAAATGGCTGTCTTGGCAGATTAAGAAAAGGAAAGAACAGAAAACAGTCAATAGAATTATTGTAGACAGAAAGGAAATAGACAATCCCAAAGAAATCAGAAGAGGATTTGTAGACTTTTATAGGAAACTGTACAAAAAAAAAGGAGAAGAGCAATATTAAAAAATTTGAAGAGTTTTTAAAGAAAAAAGAGGTGCAGAAGATCCCGACTGACAGAAAAGACAATAATAACCCAATTGACGTTGAGGAGATTAATGATGCAATAAAGGAGTTGAAAATAGGGAAAACACCAGGACCAGATGGACTTACAGCAAGATATTACAAGGAGATGAGACATATCCTACTTGTGCCATTAAGAGAAGTAATTAATAACATTTTGAAAGAAAGAGAAATCCCTGACACTTGGAAAGAAGCATTTATTACATTTATTCCTAAACAAGATTCAGATTTGACACAAGTTAAAAATTACAGGCCAATTTCATTATTAAATATTGATTACAAAATATTTGCAAGCATTTTAGCAAAAAGACTGATGAAGTTATTGCAAGAATTCATTCATAAGGACCAAGCGGGTTTTCTTCCTGACAATTTCTTCAATCCTTCCTATTTATGGTATGATAAGAAAAAAGTGCATAAAGGTTTTGAAAACCACATCATTCGAAGATCTCTTTTGGAAGTTTGGGATAGGTATAAAATAGCTGGAGTCCGTTTCCTCAATGGAATATATTCAGGAGTCAGGAGCAGGGACACATGATCAGATTGACCTAGATGTGCCAGTGGTTCGGCCTTATAGGCCTGTTTGACATTTGTATACAGCCTGTCCAGAGTCCTTTCTCCCCTGGTTGCACACTTTATGTGTTGATAGAATTTAAGTAGGACCATTTTCAAATCTGCCTGGTTGAAATCCCCGCATACAAGAAATGCAGCCTCGGGGTACTTGCCTTGTTGCCTGCTAATGGCATCATGCAGAAGACCCATTGCCTCATTGATGTTCGCATCAGGTGCAATGTATACTATAGTTATCAGTACTGCTGTAAATTCTCGGGGGAGATATATAGGTCTGCATTTAAGCATCATAAATTCCACAGTTGGGGAGCAATAGCTAGCTATCATAGCGTGGTTTGTGCACCAGCTGTTATTCACGTATGCACACAAACCTCCCCCCCCCCCCTTCTTTTACCAGAGTCCTCTGTTCTATCTTGGCGGAACACTGTATAGCCTATTAGTTCTATGGCTGAGTCAGGAATAATTGGTGTCAGCCAAGTTTCTGTAAGCAGCAGAAGACAGCATTCACTCACAGTTTTCTCCGTTGCTATCCACAATTTCCACTCCTCCAGCTTATTCACCAAGATCTCACATTCGCATAGAAAATGCTGGGAAGCGGTAAGTTATAATGTTGTGTCTTCAACCTTAATTGCCTTAATTGCCTTCCTCCTCTACAGCCTCTCTTCTGTTTACGGTCTCTCCTGTGTCTCTTTACTCCCCAGTTCTTTGAAGTGAAAAAATCTTCCTTGCAGACGCGGAGACACTCACAATTTGTGCAGCATTCACTCCGTAGCCGAATGGATAACATGTCCTGCCGACTATAAAGAAGTCTATTTTGGCAGGACAAAAAAGCCAGATTCTGAGTTGAGGAGCAACCAGCCGCAGCATCTACACGCGCCGCCAACAGTTTTGGCTGTTACTATTGTTTTATTTCTTTCCCAGACTTCGAATAGGGCCTTTCTCACCAAATGATTAGTGAATCCTCTATGTGCTTTTATTTTATCGTGACCCAGATAGCCATGCCACGCAAAAACTTGGTCCCAGCCCTCCAGGTCTAAGATTTCGGTGTCTGTCAGTAACATCCAATCTTTCAGCCATGTCATGCATGCAGCCTCAAAATACAGCTTGAGGTTTGGGACAGCAAACCCGCCCCTTTCTCTAGGCTCCATCAGTACTTTGAACCTTACTCTTGGCTTCTTACCTTGCCAGATAAAATTAGAAAGATCCCTTTGCCAACCTTTAAAACATTTTGTCCCGATAATTATTGGGATCGTCTGGAAAAGGAAGAGCATTTTTGGTAGAATTGACATTTTTATCAAGGATATCCTTCCCCATAAGGACAAGTTCAATTTATTCCATTTATTTAATAATAATAATAATAATAAATTTTATTTGTATCCCGCCCTCCCCAGCTAAGCCGGGCTCAGGGCGGCTAACAACAATCAAATAAACAATCAAATAATAACACATTCTTAAAATATTTCATTAAAAAAATTAGTTAAAATCAAGTTGATGGCAACCGATTAAACAAAATTCTGTGCAGGTTGCCAGAGGAGGGGGTCAGGCTGCGCCCTGACCAAAGGCCTGGCGGAACAACTCTGTCTTGCAGGCCCTGCGGAAAGATGTCAGGTCCCGCAGGGCCCTAGTCTCTTGTGACAGAGCGTTCCACCAGGTTGGAGCTGCAGCCGAGAAGGCCCTGGCTCTAGTTGAGGCCAGCCTAACCTCTCTGAGGCCTGGGACCTTGAGGGTGTTCTTATTTGCAGACCGTAGGTTTCTCTGTGGGGCATACCAGGAGAGGCGGTCCCGTAGGTACGAGGGTCCTAGGCCGTATAGGGCTTTAAAGGTTAAAACCAGCACCTTAAACCTGATCCTGTACTCCACCGGGAGCCAGTGCAGCTGGTATAGTACTGGATGAATGTGATCTCGCAGCGAAGACCCCGTAAGGAGTCTCGCCGCGGCATTCTGCACCCGCTGGAGTTTCTGGGTCAGTCTCAAGGGCAGCCCCACGTAGACCGAGTTACAATAATCCAGTCTGGAGGTGACCGTCGCATGGATCACAGTGGCTAGGTCAGGGCGAGAGAGATAAGGGGCCAACTGCTTAGCTTGGCGGAGATGGAAAAATGCCGCCTTTGTTATAGCTGTAATCTGCGCCTCCATAGAGAGGGAGGTATCGAAGATTACACCCAAACTCTTAACGGACGGTGCTGGCACTAATTGCACCCTCGCAAGAGATGGGGGTTGCCCCCTCGATCCCATATCGTCCCGCCCCAGCCAGAGGACCTCTGTCTTCGAAGGGTTTAACTTCAACCGGCTCCCACGTAACCATCCAGCCACAGCTTCCAGACATCTGGTCAGTGTGTCTGGGGCCGAGTTAGGATGGCCATCCATCAACAGATAGAGTTGGGTGTCATCAGCATACTGATGGCAACCCAGCCCAAAACTCCGGACAAGCTGGGCGAGGGGGCGCATAAAGATGTTAAAAAGCATCGGGGAGAGAATCGCACCCTGAGGCACTCCACACACCAAGGAGTGACGCGATGACAATTCCCCCCCAAGCGCCACCCTCTGTCCCCGATCAGAGAGAAACGAGCGCAGCCATTGAAGGACTGTGCCCTGGATCCCCACGTCGGCAAGGCGGTGGTCCAGGAGTTCGTGATCGACCATGTCAAAGGCTGCTGACAGATCTAGAAGAATCAGCAGCCCCGACCCGCCTCGATCCAGCTGTCTGCGGAGATCATCTGTTAGGGCGACCAGAGCCGTCTCGGTCCCATGGCCAGCACGGAAGCCGGACTGGAATGGATCCAAAGCAGATGTTTCATCCAGGAACCTACCAAGCTGTTCAGCAACCGCTCTCTCAATCACCTTACCCAGGAATGGAAGATTCGAGACCGGGCGGTAATTGGATAGATCTAAGGGATCTAATGATGTTTTCTTTAAGAGCGGACGCACCACCGCCTCCTTCAGTTCCCCTGGGAATATCCCGGTGCCAAGGGACAAATTGATGATATCCCCCAGGGGGGCCCGCACCTCGTCTGGACACGCTCTAATCAGCCATGACGGGCACGGGTCAAGAGGACAGGTGGTGGGCTTTCCAGCTTGGAGGAATCTGTCCATGTCGGCTGGAGATATCCGGTCAAAGTGGTCCAATACTGGACCCGAGGACAGTCGAGGGGCCTCCAGTTCCTTTATTGTATCCAAATTGGCAGGGAGGTCATGGCGGAGCAACAGGACCTTCTCCGCAAAAAAGCTCGCAAATGCCTCACAGCTGTGTGTCAGATTATTATTTAAATTTGGCTGTCCTTCAAGGGACGTTAAAGACCGAATTATACTAAATAATTGCGCCGGGCGAGAGCTAGCGGATGCAATGGAGGCCGAGAAGTAAGACTTCTTAGCGGCCTTCACTGCCATCTCATAGGTTTTCATAAAAACCCTATAAGATGTTCTTGAGGCTCCGTCACGGGCACCCCGCCATACTCGCTCTAGCCGTCTGAGGTCCCGCTTCATTTTCCGAAGCTCCTCGGTAAACCAGGGGGCCCGGTTTCTGCGGGGTCGCAGAGGGCGCTTAGGTGCGATCTCATCGATGGCTGCCAGGAGCTGGGTATTCCAGCCCTCAACAAGCTCAGTCAATGAGTCGCCAGGGGGAGCAAGGTCCCGCAAGGCCTGACGGAATCTATTAGGGTCCATCAGCCTCCGCGGGCGAGCCCAAATTGTCTCGCCACCTAAGCGGGGTGGGGGTGGAAAATCAATCCTGGCTTTCAGTGCGTAGTGATCAGACCATGGCACCTTCATCGAGGGAGACATGATCACATCTATACCGGCGCCAAAGATCAAATCCAGCGTGTGGCCTGCTTGATGTGTGGGGCCCGAAACAAACTGGGAGAGCCCTAGTGTCGCCATGGAAGACACCAGGTCCAGAGCCTGTGAGGAGGGAGTGGCATCAGCATGGATGTTGAAGTCCCCCAGTACCAATAGGTTGGGGAACTCCAAGGCCCAGCCGGCCACCGCCTCCAACAGGCCTGACAGGGTGGCTGCTGGTGCGCTAGGTGGCCGGTACACCAGCCAGACAGCCAAGCTCACCTCGGAGCCCCACACTAGGCCAACACATTCAATGCCGGGGATCGATGGCGATGGTAGAGCCCTGAAAGAACAGTCTTCTCGGATTAATAATGCCACCCCTCCCCCCCGGCCCACAGTCCGCGACTGGTGGAGGACGGAGAAACCTGGGGGCGCCATCTCTCGTAAGGTAACAGTTTCCCCTTCGCGCACCCAGGTCTCCGTCACACAAGCCAGGTCAATTTAGATGTCCTTTTTATTTCCTTCCACTTCTTCACATAGTTATCCTTGTACAAATTGGTATTTTTATTTGTGATCCAGATCCCCAAATACTTAACTTTCGTGGTAATTTTAAGGCCTGTTACTCTTTCCAATTCTTCCTGATCCTTTACCCCCATATTTTTCGTTAATAATTTAGATTTTTCTTTATTTAACTTAAAGCCTGATACTCCTCCATATTCAAACAATTTCTTTAGTGCTTCTGGTATACTTTCTTTTGGGTTTTCTGTAGTAATGATTACATCGTCCGCAAACGCTTTAACTTTATATTGTCTATTACCTAGGCTAATCCCCTTTGATTTTTGGGTCCTTTCTTAACGCTGTTAGGAGTGTTTCCAGCGTCATAATAAACAAAAGTGGGGATAGAGGGTATCCTTGTCTGGTGCCTCTTTCAATTTGGAATTCTTCAGTTATTTCATTGTTAATTATTAGCTTAGCTTTCTGGTTTTCATATATTGCTTTAATACCATTTGAAATTTTGTTCCCAAGTTTCAAACTTTCCACAGTGTGGACCAGAAAATTCCAGGCCACACTGTCGAAGGCTTTCTCCGCATCTACCAGTAACATTGCCACCTTCTTGCTAGGTTTCATATCAATATATTCTAGAAGATCAATCACTATTCTTGTATTATTTTTTATCTGTCTCCCCGGTAAGAAGCCATTCTCGTCCCTGCCTATTACTCTGTTCAAGCATTTTTTCAATCTATTTGCGGAAATTTTGTAATCAATATTCAGTAGTGAAATTGGCCTGTAGTTCTTTATAATATTTGGGTCCATTCCTTGTTTTGGTAATAAGGTTATCCACGCTTCGTGCTAAGAGTCAGGAAATTTCCCTTCTTCCATTATCTCATTCAGGATCTTTTTAAATCTAGGGATTACTTCTTCTTCTAGTTTCTTGTAATATGTAATTGGTATTCCGTCTGAGCCTGGTGATTTTCCATTTTCCTTATCACCTCTCTTATTTCTTCTGCACTTATGCACGAGTTTAAATTACTAAATTCCTTGCCATCTATTTCAGGGATTTTGTTTTCTCTTACACACTCTTTAATTTTATTCTCATCTTTGTCTTCCAACTCATATAATTTTTTATAAAAATTCCTAAACATCATTTTTATTTGATCTGTAATTTGGTCTGTAATTTCTTTTCCTTGTTCAATAATCTTATTTATAACCCTATCCGCTTGTTTCTCTTTTGTTAGCCATGACAACATTCTACCGGGTTTATTTGCCGATTCAAAATACCTTTGTTTTGTCCACTTAATCTTAATTTCTACCTCTTTGTTTATTAAATTATTTAATTGGGATTGTAAAATTTTAATATTCTGGATTATGCTCTCTTGTTTCGGATTTTTCAACAGTTCTTTTTCCTTCTCCCTTATCTGTTTATTTATTTCCATAGTATCCTTTGCTTTATCCTTCCTTATTCTTGCCATTTGTTGTATTCCAATTCCTCTCATATAGGCTTTACTGGTATCCCAAATGATTTTCCTGTCTGTCCCATGTCTCTCATTAATTTCAAAAAATTCCTTCAACAATTCCCTCATTTTAATCACCTTTTGCTCATCTCTCCAAACCTCATCATTCATCCTCCACCTCCCTCTCGTATGTTTTTTAAATCTCATGTGTATAGTAACTGGATTATGGTCTGAGAGAGATTTATTCAGAATCTCTGCTTTTACCAAGCTCAATGTCGATTTTTTCGAGGCCCAAATTGCGTCTATTCTCCCTCCCGATTTTTTATCTTCAGAAAAATAGGTAATATCCTTTTCAGTGGGGTGTTTCAATCTCCAGGTATCGAATAAATTTAGATTATCAGTCAACTGGAAGAACGATAATGGTAGTCTGCCTGAGTTTGATTTCCCCCCTCTCTCGGTTCTATCCATTTCAATAGATATAACTCCATTCATATCTCCCATCATAATTATCTTTCCATTATCGAATTCCCAGAGCTTCTCTTCCAGTTTTCTGTAAAATTCGGATTTATTATTATTTGGAGCATACACTCCTACCACTATTATCTTTTCTTGATTTATTTGTATTTCTACTCCTACTATTCTACCTTCCTCATCTTGAAATATTAGTTGTGGACTTAACGCTGGTTTTACATAAATTACCACCCCTCTTTTCTTTTCCGCTCCTGCAGCTATAAACTCCAGACCCAAGTTCTTGTTTTTTAGTACCCGTATATGATCTTTAGATACATGGGTCTCTTGTAGACATATTATATCCCATTTTCCTTTCTTTAAGATACATTCTACTTTGTTCCTTTTCAGTTTACTGTTCAAACCATTAATATTCCAGGAAATACACTTAAAGGCCATACAGCTATTAAATTTATATGAACTACTTTAAAATCAGTGGTAGTTGGTAAAGAAAAGGAAAAAGAAATAATAATATAAGGGCACAAAAGATAGAAGTCGTTATAATAATTCTAGCTTTATCTTGTTTCTTCTCGCTCTTGGAGCCTTTCTCCTCCCAGCTCCTCCCAGTACTTCCTCCAAAAAATTCTGGTCTCCTCCACCGATCTAAGGGTTCTTCTTCTCTCTTTATAGGTAAAGGTAAGTCCTTCGGGAAATTCCCACCTAAACAGAATTTTATTCTTCTTCAGTGCTGCTGTTAAGAATCTGTAATTGTCTCTCCTCTTCAACAACCTGGTCGGGATCTCCTTCATAATCTCAATTACTTTGCCCTCTATACACAAGGGATCAGTTCTATTCTTTAATAGGATTTTCCCCCTGAGTAGCCTCGAGTTCAGAAATACTAAACAATCTCCCGGTCCCTTTTTGTTTCTTGACTTGTTCGCCTTAATCCTAAATATTTTTTCAATGTCCAAAAGTAATTCATCTTCCTCGACCCCCTAGCCAATCCGCCAGTACTTTCAATAGTTTTGTTGAAATTTCTTCCTCCTCGTTCTCTTTAATTCCTCGGAAGCGAAGCAACATCTCCTTTTGCTTCATCTCAAGAACAGCAATTACATCCAGGGTCTCTTCCTGAACCTTCCTCAGTTCCTCAGTTTCCTCTTTGTTTTTCACTTGGCGTTTCCTTGAGTCTCTTTGATCCGCCTGAATTTTGTTATGGCTTCCTCTTGTTTTAATGACTTATTCTTTATCTCCTGCACCATCTTGTCTAGCTCTTTTTTCTTTGTTGTCAGTTGGTTCACTTGATTAGAAAGGTCCATTATTAATGTGGAATTTTTCTCAATTTTTGTGCCCATACTCTCCACTTTTCCATCTAAGATTTTAATATTTCCATCTAGGGTGCTTATCTTATCTCCTAGGTTCTTCTCCATTCTTTCCATTGCCAATAATATCTCTTTAACGTCCATGTTGCTCTCATTCTCCACCACTGATGTTCTCCTTGCTTGGTTAGAGGCTGAGGCTAGGCCAATTGTTGTCTGAATCTTCTTCGATCCCATTGAGAAGCCTACCTAGCAAGAGACTTCCGGGTTAGCGCGATCGACTAATGGCGGACTCCCTCCGAGCTCCGGAGGGAATCGGCTTGACAGGGGGCTGGGTCTTGCCGTGCCGGCGACACGGGGACCCTTAAAAACCACGGGCACGGAGCCCGTGGACATGGTGACTCGGCGGGCACCGCTAGCGCCCTCCCGACTCGCGAAGGAGCCTTTTAAAAAAAAATAATCATATTTATTGAAGTTTCCAAAACTTAAAAAAGAAAAAAACAAAAGGAAAAAAAATAAACCTTTACAATTTAAGCCTTATTTTCATTAACATCTTTCCAGGACTCCCCCATCTCCCTCCCTATTGTATTCCCCTTTCATTAATTTAGTTCCACAAGTTCTTACTCCCAATTTAAAACTTATTTTGTTTAACCCACTATTCAATTTAGTTATATGACCTCTTTCCCTTTACATTCCACCATCCCTCATCATTAAAAGAAAAAAAAATTTCCCCAAGGTCCACCCCAATTTCCTGTTAGGATATTTCCGTTCCACCTTAAAAGGGAGCATGCTTTTGTAAGTAACAGAGTCTGCGCATGTCCTAGTCACAGGATGTTTATGTCTGCTGTTGTTTTCCTTTCGTTTTTGTCAGTCGGCTCAAAGACGCTGACAGAATGGACGTGTTTTCTTTTGTTCTGTTAAACGCTAAATAAAGTCTGAAAATTATGCTCTTCTGTGATGCAAGCTTTTGGCTGTGTTTCTGCTGATAAAGAGGGTGCACCAGCCTAGGAATGCAGCTAGGAATTTCTAAGGCTTTGTGCCCCTAACTGTTGGATCTGCGTGACTACGGGAGGCCGATGGACGTCCAGAACTCCGGCTTGGGGGCCATGATGGACGTTATCTCCCTGGCAGTTTCCCAACAACAAGGTTTCGGGCCCAGATTCACGGCACCTACAGGAGAGTAAAGCTGCAACAGACTGCGTTTGAGAGGTATGAAGGGGGGGAAAGCGAAAGCAAAGGGACGCTTTTCTGTTCTACCTCGGCAAAGAGTCTTTGATCTCCGGCAGATTAATTGGCCTGGGAGCCGAGCCAGAAAGGCTTCGTGATTAATGAGCTGCCAAGATAAGGAGTCTTTGAAGGCATAGTGCTCACGGCTTAAGTAAAAAGCTGAGATGGATCTCTTACAGACCTCAGAAACTGCTCCGTGTCCACTAAAGCTGAATGGCCACAACTATCAGACCTGGGCAAGGTACTGTGAGGGCCAGATGAGAAGGCTTGGAGTATGGAATACCGTTTCTGAGAACCCCCCAGCCCCTGTGACAGATGAGTGGAAAGCACAGGATTCGAAAGCCATGGGGATAATTTTGCTCTCAGTAGCTCCTGAAGAGTTAATCACCTTGGCTGGCAAGGCAACTGCCCGTGAGATGTGGGACGGGCTTAGAGCCTGTCATCTCCGACGAGAGGCTGGGTCTGTGTTGCTTTACTTCAGAAAGCTGCACAGGAAGCGTTTGGAGCCAGGGGAAGATCTTAGAGCCCACGTTTTACAGTTGCAGCATCTCAGACAGGAATTGGCTCAGAGAGGTTTCAATATGCCTGAGTCACTGTTTGCTATTCTCATCCTGGACTCCCTGGATGAAAGCTATCATGCCGTGGCAAGTCAGCTGGCGACCCTCCCTGCGCAAGACCTCACTGCTACAAAGGTCTTGGCAACTTTGCAGAATGAATACGATAGAAGGAATGCAGCTGAGTCGGCTTGTGCGCTTCAGGGGGAGCAAAGTGGGACAGCATTCCAGCCTCCAGGGGGAGCCAAAGCGTTGGCAGCTGTGAAGTGCTGGAACTGTGGGAACCAAGGTCATACTCAGAGGTTTTGTCCAAAGACTGGAAATAAACAGAAGAAAAAGCCTGCAGGTGGCCCGAAGCAGAAGGGGGGTGGAAAGCCCGCGCCAGGGAAAAACAAAGCGATGTTTGCTGGCACTGCTTCACCAAAGGCTAAAGGCACGTCTGCTGACCAGGAGCAGCAGGGGGGCAAGCTGCAAAACAAGGGTTTGCTTGCTGTAAGGACTGCTCCAACAGCCAAAGGCAGATTTATTGTGGATTCAGGTGCCACCCGCCACGTTTCCAAGGACAGGCATCTCTTTATCTCCTTCAAGCCTCAGGAAGGTGAGATCCACCTGGCTGATGGAAGGACGTTGAAAATTGCAGGAGAAGGGACTGTGAAACTTGCAAGTTTGCACACAACCATCAGCGGTGTACTGTATGTTCCAGGAGCGGCGAGCAACTTGTTGAGCGTCCCACAGCTTACTGGGCGTGGTTTTCAGATTTCCTTCAAGAGGAGCGTCTGTGTCATCAGTAAAGGCAAAGAGGACTATTTGCATGCTAAGTTTATGGATGGTTTGTTCCATATAACTTATGATGACACTGCTGTTGTATCTAATGCTGATTCATGTTGTGTTGCACAAACTAACAAAGTTCTTCATGCAGGTTGCATTCACGATGCGCATCGACGGTTTGGTCACCTCTCTTGGAAGGCACTGGCCAAGATGCCAGAGGTGGTTGAAGGTTTGAACATCAAACCCTGTAAATTTCACATGAAATGTGTATCTTGTGCAGAGAACAAGGTGAAGGTTGCTCCAAAAGGCAAGGAGTCTAGCAGGCAGGCTTCCAAACCCTACCAGCTAGTGCATGCGGACCTGATTGGTCCACTTGCGCCCTCTATAGGAGGAGCAAGGTACTTCATGATTCTGATTGATTCTTTTTCTAGGTACATTCATGTGTATTTGCTCGAACAGAAATCGCAAGCGTTTCCAAAGTTTAAGGCATTCTGTGCTTGGCTGGAGAATGTGCATGGTAAACGAATTTCTTGTTTGTTTACTGATCGGGGCGGGGAGTTCACTTCTCAGCAGTTTGAAGCTTTCCTGACTGAGAAGGGAATCCAGCATGACATGTCAACGCCCAGATCGCCATGGATGAATGGGCTTGCGGAGAGAGCAAATCAAACATTGCTGCAAGGAATCAAAACCCTGTTGCATGATGCCAATCTCCCTGATAAGTTTTGGGGGGAGGCTCTGGGGAATTTGGTTTACACCTTTAATCGCAGATTGTCATCACCTATTGGTTGTACCCCCTATGAGAAGATGTTTGGCAAGAAACCCAACACCAAACACATGAAAATATTTGGTTCGGACATGTGGGTACACTCCCCACAAACCAGCAAGCTTGGCAAGCGTGGGGCACATGGTTTGTTCATGGGGTACGAAAAAGGTGCATACAGGGTATGGATGACTAACTCTAAGTCCATTAAGTTCACAAGGAGTGTTGAGTACAATCCTAAGTGGGGGGAAAATGTGGGAATTTTCCAGAGTTACCCTGAGGAGGATGAAGGTGATGTCAAGCAAGCAGCTAAAGATGAGAAAGCTGCTGCTGATGATGATGAGGAGGAGGATGAGGATGATGATGATGATGATCAGAGTTCGGATTCCAGTTCAGTGGGCGGCGCTGCTGCTGATGTCAGTGAAAGTGATGACACAGCAGACTACCAGAGCGCAAAGGCCTCAGTCAGACCATCTGATGCGTCTGACAATGAACTGGAAGAACCACTGTTCACCATTGGTCACTTTTCTCCTAAGAAAGAGGAGATGAGTCCAGAAGACTTGCGTCTAGTACGCAGATCTGAAAGGGCGACCAAGGGCAGACCTCCAAAGAGGTATGCTGATGAGTTTGCTAAGACAGCAACTGCTGTTCTTAGTAGCTCAGAGAAGGTGTGGGAACCTTCAAGCTTCAAAGAGGTTCAGGAGTTAACCTCTAAGGATGCTGAGCCTTGGCTTAATGGCATGAAGGCTGAAGTTGATTCCTTGAACAGGAACCAAACTTGGGAACTGGTACCGGTAGTCCCAGGAATGAGACTGGTTGGCAGCAAATGGGTCTTCAAGGCCAAGACAGACCAGAATGGCAAGGTAGTCAGACACAAAGCCAGACTGGTTGCCAGAGGTTTTTCACAGGTACCAGGACAGGATTACCACGAGACCTACTCTCCCACAGTCAAATATGAGAGCATTCGGCTGATGCTCAAGGTCGCTGCGGAGGAGAAACTGCATGTTTCCCACCACGACATTAATACAGCTTTTTTGTACGGGATTTTGGGGGAGGAGCTGTACATGCTTCCACCTGATGGGATGGAGATACAGAAGGGAATGGTCTGTAAACTGCGGAAATCCTTATATGGTCTCAAGCAGAGTGCCAGGTGTTGGAACACAAAACTCACTGAGACATTGCTTTCTCTAGGTTTTCACCAGGGCAAAGCTGATCCATGTGTGTTTGTCAAGGAGGAGGGGCAAAACAAACTGTATTGTTTATGTTTTGTTGATGATCTTCTGATGTTTTGGAAGAATCAGGCTTTTTACCAAAGCACCCTAGCTCAGCTGAAGGAGCACTTTGACATGAAGGATCTTGGTGAGGTATCCAACTATCTTTCTCTGCAGGTGGAGAGGGACCAAGCAGGTAATTTTCTGGTACACCAAACACAGAAAATTGCTGATGTGTTAACCAGGTTGAATTTGGTTGATGCAAACCCAGCAGACACACCGATGGTGACAGGTTACCAGGTAGACAGTACTGCTGAAGCGTTTTCTGACACAACGCTGTACAGATGCATTCTAGGCAAGCTGAATTTCATTGCCAGATGCTCAAGACCTGACATAGCTGTAAGCTGTAATTTGCTTAGCAGACATGCCAACAATCCTACGGTTCAGGATTGGAAAGCTCTGAAGCGCATAGCCCGCTATTTGAAAGGGACTATGCACTACAGGCTGAGGTTCACCAGTCAGAAGACTGGAGGTCTTGAAATCTTTGCAGATGCAAGTTTTGGAAGTGACACCACGGATGGTACAAGCACTTCTGGAGTATGCTACATGTACAACCACTGCCTGTTTGACTGGTTGTGCAAGAAGCAAACAACAGTGAGCCTAAGTTCCTGTGAAGCAGAACTCAATGCTCTGTCATTTTCACTCATGGATTGTGAATGGTTGATGCAACTGTTTAAGGACATCAGGGTGTCTGTGAAATGTCCTATACAAGTGTATCAAGACAATAGATCATGTTTGGCTTTGCTGAACTCCGAGAGTTGCAAGCAGAGAACCAAGTACTTGCAGATTAAGCTACATCGTGCAAGAGAGTGTATTCAGAAAGGACTGATTCGGGTGTCCTACATGGCAGGAAATGAAATTCCTGCTGATCTGTTGTCTAAGGTTGTTAACAAAGAACAACTTAAGGTTTATGTACAAAGGTTGCAATTGGGTGAACCACAGGTACAACAGGTTACACGGAAAGGGGGAGGATGTTAGGATATTTCCGTTCCACCTTAAAAGGGAGCATGCTTTTGTAAGTAACAGAGTCTGCGCATGTCCTAGTCACAGGATGTTTATGTCTGCTGTTGTTTTCCTTTCGTTTTTGTCAGTCGGCTCAAAGACGCTGACAGAATGGACGTGTTTTCTTTTGTTCTGTTAAACGCTAAATAAAGTCTGAAAATTATGCTCTTCTGTGATGCAAGCTTTTGGCTGTGTTTCTGCTGATAAAGAGGGTGCACCAGCCTAGGAATGCAGCTAGGAATTTCTAAGGCTTTGTGCCCCTAACTGTTGGATCTGCGTGACTACGGGAGGCCGATGGACGTCCAGAACTCCGGCTTGGGGGCCATGATGGACGTTATCTCCCTGGCAGTTTCCCAACATTTCCTTCCACGAATTCCCTTTTTTGATAAGCACGTCCAATCAAAGTAAAAAATATAGAAAAGTTCAAAAAATAGTTGTACACCCTTTGAATTCCAAATCTCCCCCCACCCTTCCCCGGTTTCGATTCCCCATGTCCGTCAGTCTGTCTACTGTCAGCCTGGAGATCTCACGTCCATAGCCGGTTTTTTTTCCTTCCAGTTCCACCTTGCCGGTTTTTTTTTGTTTGTTTTTTTAAATAAAATTTAACTTCAGACGCCCAGTCTTAAAGAGGCCCCTGACAGGCCTTTAGTTTTCCTTGGTCTTTCACAATAATATGACTCCTCCCTTGTTCTTTCCAAGTCGTAATCAGTCCTTTGTTCTTTTTCCCCCTCACTTTCTCAGGTTTCTTTTCCTGTTCCGCTGCAGAAACGTTCTAATTCAAAAATTTGATACCTCTACAGAATACAAGAATACAAAAGAATACAAAGTAACTAGAATCCCTCTAGAGGGGATTCTTGGACATTACAAGAATGGAACTAGGTCGGGAAATACGAGCTGATTTGCAAGAACTTATTTTTCTCGTGGGAAAGCTGCGAGAGACGAGAAAGAAAGGCCTTGTTTTGTCTACAAGCCCCACAAAACCGAAGTTAACAGAAAATACACCCATTGAGTTGGAAAGGGACTTGATGTTCAAAACACAGGCAGCTGAACAAGAAAAGAAACCAAAGATTGAAGAGGAGGGAAAGACACCTGCTGAACAAGAGGAGCAGAAAGAAGGGGTGGCTGAAAGGCCACAGAAGATAAAAGAGAGCCGGAGATCTGCTAAGATGAACTCTAATTCGACCAAAGCGAAAGCAGGACCATTTGGGACATATAGACTTAAGAAGCAGAGCTGGAGCTCCATCCTCAAACAAGCAGGCATAGCTGGAAGAAGCATGACCAACATTGAGAAGGTACCTTTTCGACCCTGGATGTTCAGCACGAGAGACTTCCAAAGAAGCCGGTTGGAAGGGACTGAGAGAGACTTGAGAGCCTCGGACATAAGATTGCCAGGCTAAAAAGATGGACTAACTGGACTTTGGTTTGGGACTGAAACCGGGGAGAGAAGGGTGGGGGTTTAGAAGTCCAAAAGCGGCCTGATTTTCACAGTGCAGTGTAAAAACTATATGTTTTTTATTATTATAAAAATGGGGAATCCGTGGATGGGAATTAAGGACAACTTTAGGAAAGGTGTCTCTTTTTTGTCTTTATACTTTTTATTTCCTCCTTCATATATGATTAAGGTATATATTTTAAAATTTGTTGAATAAATTAAATTAAGGATAAGGATAATGATGATAAGACCTAAATTTACTATAGAATCATATTAACAAATTATGGCTAAGCAAATTAACACTTTATGGTTAAGATATTAAGGATAACAACTTGTTTGAACAAACAACTGGAGTTGGAATACAATAAGGGGAGGTGTGGGGAAGTCTTGAAAAGAAGTTACTGAAAATGAGATTTAAAAGGTGGAATCTTTTTTGTTGTTCTTTGTGTTTTTCTTTGTTTGTCTTGTTTTGTTATATGTAACCTTTTGAAACTTTAATAAAGATGATTTAAAAAAAAAGAAAAGAGAAGGCTACCTAGCAATACCTCTTTTAAAATAACAGTTTCAGGTGGTCTCTGCGCTTCTTTTATTTCTGGGAGTTTCCCTTGCTTCACTTTTTATACTTCCATTTCCGTTTTAAAATAATAATAATAATAATAATAATAATAA
The DNA here is from genome assembly GCF_964188305.1 of Podarcis bocagei. Lineage (NCBI taxonomy): Eukaryota > Metazoa > Chordata > Lepidosauria > Squamata > Lacertidae > Podarcis > Podarcis bocagei. The sequence continues at coordinate 4,918,432 of NC_138131.1, read as the reverse complement.
TAATAATAATAATAATAATAATAATAATAATAATAATTCTTATTTTAATTGCTCTTATATTGAGTAAGACCAGGAATCTCTTTGTTTGGGTTATTTAGGTTTTTTAGGTTGCACATACTTTCAAATTTAGCTAATATATGCAAACAGTGTTCATTTCTTTATTATATCAGTTTATTCTTGTTATTTCCAGTTTGCCCAGTAGGTGGAGCTACCACTATACTTAATTGCCTTCTGTTGATTTTACTCACTTCTTTCACTTCTTTTGCCACTAGGTGTCCCTCTAGTTTTTTCTACACTGTGTTTTCTCTCATCTGTTTTTCCCTTTCATGTGTGCAGGCTGACTCCTTAGCTGCTTGCCTTTGCTCCTGTTATGGCGGGGCTCCTCCACGCTGACTCGTTTCCCCCGCTTCACCTTGAGACCCGCCGTCTGGAAACGGTGCAGAACGGTGCGGAGGCGGTCCTCAAACTCCTCTGGTGTGGGCCCAGCAATCAACACATCATCGAAGAAGGGGGTGACGCCAGGAATCCCTTTAAGGAGAGAGTCCATTAGATTCTGGAATATGCCTGGTGCCACGCTGACACCGAATTGCAGCCGCTTTACCCTGAACGCTCCTCTGTGTGTCACAATCGTCTGTGCCTCTGCTGTGGCCTCATCTACTGGCAGCTGTTGATATGCTTGGGCCAAGTCCAGCTTGCCAAATTTTTTTGACCCATCCAGGGTGGCAAGGACATGGCTGACCACTGGCACTGGGTATGCGTGGGCCGTGAGGGCCTTGTTTATGGTACATTTGTAGTCTGCGCAGATGCGGACCGAACCATTAGGCTTGATGGGTGTGACGATTGGGGTTTCCCAGGGGGCATTAGGCACCGGCTCCAGCACTCCTGGCTCCACGAGCCGGTCCAATTCCTTGTCTATACGGGGTTTCAGGGCGAATGGGACCCGGCGGGCCTTGAGCCTGATAGGTTGTACTGCGGGGTCAAGCTGTAGGGCAATGGGGGGCCCGTATACTGTCCCAATTTCCCATTGAAAACCCCCAGAAATTCCTTGCATATGACGTCCACGTCCACTTGTAAGCTAGTGTGGTTCACCCCGGTGACGGCTAGCCCCAGTGGTCCAAACCATGCCAATCCCAGTAAGCTAATGTAGGGGCCCCTTGACCACAAGCAAGTCCAGTTGCTGCATCCACCCTCGATATTGCACCCTGAAGGTCCCCATCCCCATTGTGGGGACCTTACGTTTCTGGAAGTCCCGGAGGGTGAATGGGGCCGGCCTGAGTTTGGGACCCCCACTAAGACACAGTTTCCTTAAGGTCCTTGCCAAGATTATGGATAGAGATGAACCCGTGTCAAGCTCCATGCGGCACGGTGCCCCCTTTATCTGTACCTCTATATAATTTTTCTCTACGTTGGGGTGGGGCAACTGGTATACCTGGAAGTCTGTGAGCTCCATCGAGTTGCCTCGGTGTATTGGGCCCTGGGGCTCTTGGATCGGTCATCTGATGCCTGGCATCGGGTGGGCCGAGCCCGACACACCCGGGCGATGTGTCCCAATTTTCCGCACTGCCTGCACTCTGCGTTGCGGAAACGGCAGGTCCTCCTCTCATGACTCTCCCCGCAGCTTGCGCAGTTTCCTCCTTTTCGTCGAGGCAGCTGTGGTCTGTGCGCTGCTTGACTGCACTGCTGTACTCGGTGCACCTCCTCCCTGTCAGATCCTGAGTCGTCCTTTGTGGTGGACCCTCGGTTGGGACAGCAGGCTCGGCTGTGCCTCTTGCGTCGAACTCTCGGCAGCTTCTGTTGCCAGGGCCTCCTCCAGAGCGACCTGGAACGTTAGGTCCTTCTTAGCGTAGAGGTGTTGTTGCAGCTTCTCATCCTTCAGACCACCGACGAGGCAGTCACGAAGCATGTTCTCCAATTCTGAGAAGTTGCAGAACCGGGCGGCTTGGTGGAGAGAGGTCACAAACCCAGTTATGGTTTCCCCAGGGGCTTGCCGCTTTGCGTAGAAGGCATTTTGACAAGCCACCACTGAGGGCTGCGGCAAAAAGTGCCCCTTCAGCCGTTCCATTATTGTTTTGTATGGAACAATAGTGACGTCTTCAGGCGCAATGAGAGCCCGGGCGATTTCAAACGTCTCCTCTCCGCAGACGCTGAAGAATATCGCCCTCTTCTTGGCATCCTCTTCGTCGGTGACCCCTTTGGCTTCTAGGAGGAAGGTGAAACAGGAGGCATACGCTTCCCAGTCTCCGGATGCTGGGTTGAACGGCGAGAAGCTGCTGTTGGTTGCCATTCTGAGTTCCTTGGGTCCCGGAGCTGAAGCCTGGATACACGGTGCGAGGCAGCGGTGCGGCAGGTGGCGGTGCTGAGGTGCTGTGTGTGGTGGTCAGCTCAGCGGGATCCCATCCTCGTCGCCAGTGAAATATACTCAGAGTCGAGAGTGGATTTTATGCTCTTTATTCAGCTCATAGTGGTGAGGAGGGAAATGAAAGTCCCCTCAAAGTATCTGCTTTATATACATTATTTACACATTGGGCTGCACGTGACTGGCTAATTCCGGAATTCTCCTGTAGGCCAATCAGGTTGTGGATTCACTTCTATCTGGAGCTGGATTGGGTGGCTCCTGCCGACCAATCATACTGCTGCATTGTTCTAGGACCAATCAGACTGCTGCATTCTGAATCCTATTGTTCTAGGACCAATCAGACCGCTGCAATTTGGATCCTATTGTTCTAGGACCAATCAGACTGCTGCAGTATGGATCCTATTCAACTCAGTACATAACACTTACACAAACCAGTCTGGCTGGCTGAGGGAAGAGCAGAGCTGTTAGCATTGAGGGTCATCAACAACTCCTTGTCCCAGGTGTGACCAGAGACTAGAGATTTGGAAGGTTGCCAGGGTAACTGCTCTGGGACCAGGCAAGGGACTTATGGGAAGAAGAAAGAAGAAGAAAGGGGGAGATCCATCTTGGCAGGGGTGAAGGAAGGACTGCCTGCACTACTGTGGACCATGCTGTAAGATCTGGACCCTCTCCATTCTAATGGAAGGTGTAAATAGGTGAATAAACCCTATTTCTTAAAGCACAACAGCCTCTGCTGTGTATTCTGTTCTCCAAAGGGACACAGACCCTGTGTGGGCGCCTGAGATCCCATGCACTCTTGCCGCAGCTTGGCAGAGAGAGTGACAGGTGCTGGGCTTTTGTAACAATATTCTTGTGATGAAGCTGGTAAAATGTGGGTTGAATGGGGGAACTGTTAGGTGGAGCTGTAGCTGGTTGACTGACCGAACCCAAAGAGTAATGGTTCCTCAACATTCTGCTTTTGTTTTGTTTTTTAAAGTTTTATTAAGCATAACAACATAATATCAATAAAACATATCATCCAAAAGTCCCCCCTAGTTTTTTTTCTCCCCCTCCCCCAAAAGAAACCTCCTCCCCCTCCCCTCCCCCAGACTTCCCTCAGCTCCTCTCTCTGGTTTTTCCATACTTATAATTCTCTGCATATTGTAAAATTGTAAAGATCCTTAACTTATCTGTCTCTGTGTTATTAATAATAAATTTGTGAGTGTTTATTCAAAACCTGCCAAGGAGTCCAATTCATTTTGCTGTTTCTTTAAATACTTTGTAAAAAGTCCCCATTCTTCTTTAAAATCACAGTTGTCCTTGACCCGCAATTTGTATGTCAATTTCGCCAACTCCACGTAGTCCATCAATTTTTCTTGCCAAAGTACTTTAGTCGGGGTTTCTTCATTCTCCCATCCTTGTGCTATTAAGACTCTTGCCGCAGTTGTTGCATACATAAAAATATTCTTAAATTTCTTTGGCAGGTCTTTCCCAACAATCCCTAACAAAAATGCTTCAGGTTTTTTGACAAATGTTAATTGGAAGATTTTTTTCAACTCATTATATATCATTTCCCAAAAATTGCTAATCTTACTGCAGTCCCACCACATGTGATAAAAAGTCCCTTCTTTTTCCTTACATCTCCAACACATGTTTGAACCGGTTTTGTACATTCTTCCTATCTGAACTGGTGTTACATACCATCTATACATCATTTTCATATAATTTTCTTTCAGCAAGGAGCAATCTGTAAATTGTAAGTCAGTTTTCCACAACCTTTCCCAGTCTTCAAACATTATGTTATGACGCCTATCTTGTGCCCATTTAATCATAACTGATTTCACCTCTTCGTCTTTTGTATCCCATTCTAGCAGAATACTATACGCACCTTTCAGCAGCTTCACCTTCCCTTCTACGACTTCCTTTTGAAATCTGGAAGTCGTATAACTGAATCCTTTCTTATTGTCATCTTTGTATATTTCATGTAGTTGCCAATAATGTAACCAGCTCTGAAAATGGTCTTCTATTTCCTCATAATCTCTTAATTTCCATTTTCCTTCTTGATCCTTTAGCAAATCAGCGTACGTAAGTGTCAGGGAACTGCCATCGGAGCCAGAGGGAGAGGGAGGGCTCCAGAGGGATTCCGGAGAGTGTCCCGGGAGGGAGAGAAGCAGCACATCTTCTGGGGAAGGAAATCAGCGTAGCACCAGTGGAGAAGGGGGGCAGATGGGGGAATCGGCGAGGTGGCTCCAAGACTCCTTGCCGGGGACCAGCGGGGAGAGCACGGGTCCTCTGATGCCCACACCCTCCCTGCGCAGAAGGCTTCCGCGCAGGGAAAATAAGCGGAGACTAGGCGTCAAAGAGCTTCTTTGCTGGAAGAAGTTCAAGAAACGCCCACTGACGGATTCTGCCAGTGACTGAGACAGCCACGGGTGAGTGGCTGTCCAGACAGAAAGGGTTCACTCAGGCAACCCAGCCAGGTGTGGCATCGATTTACGCACGAGTAACCCCTAGAACCAATACAGCAATCCGTCAGTCCCTGACGTTGCTTGTGCGCAGCCCCGGAGAGGCAGCACGATGAGCCAAACAGGAACAGCCGGAGAGACGGAGCAACCAGCTGCGGTGCGGAGTCTGGTCGAGAGGAACCAAGACTTGGAGACGCATGTAGCTATCCTGACGGCGCGGCTGGAGGAAAGACGGGCTCAGGATGCGCAGGTCAGAGCCACCCCCATCGCAAGGAAGGTACCGGGGCTGGTACACAAATTTGGTGGAAAGCCCCAAGACTACAATGCTTTCCGAACGGAAGTGCAGTACGCTTTGGAGCTGCAGAAAAATGACTTTGCTGATGACGGGGAGAGGGCGGATTACATTGTGGGGCATCTGCAGGATGGGGCGCGCAAATGGATCAGGCCCCTAATGGCGACGCAAAATGAAGCCTTGAAGGACCTTAAGAAATTCCTTCAGGGAATGGACGCGATGTTCTCCAGCGAGGTGGAGGAAAGCGTGACACGGCGGGAACTGATGGGGTGCAAGCAGGGGAGCCAGTCCGTCAGAAGCAACTGGTCGCGTTTTGCGATGTTGGTACACCGGCTCGGGTGGGATCTGGACTCTGAACCGATACAAATGTTGTTCGAGGCGGGTCTGTCCCCCGAAGTGAAAGACGAGTTGTCCTGAGCGCCCTGGCCACGGTCGATGGACGAGCTCACAAAGGCTGTGCTCGCGATAGGCGTACGCCAAGAAGCGCGGGCTCAGGAGAAGCGGGAAATGAGAGGGGAACGTTTCCATGACTACCGCATTCCTGAGATACCGAGGGAGCCTTCCCAGGTGGCAGAGCCAATGGAAATTGATGGCGCGTGTGTGTGTGCGAGGTTTCAAACTCCGGTGAAGGTCGTAAAAGGGAGGGAAAGGAGTGGAAAACTACCAAGAAGTGTTTCATCTGTCAACGACCAGGACATCTTGCTAAGGTCTGCCCTCAACGAAAAGCCTGGCAAGGGATGGTGGGGGCTGCAGGCCACAACGAGGGGGCGGAGGAAGGGCAGGTGCAGGGAAACGACAACGCCTGGCTGCCAACCAGCAGGGGCAGCAGCCAGGCCAGCAACTAATAGAAGTGCCCCAGCCTGACCCCCCCAAGTCAGCTATAGCCATAGAAGTGGTGCTAGAACTCCCAAATGGGCACCCTGTCAAAGTTAAGGGACTGCTGGATTCGGGCACCTCGTGTAATTTCTTCAGCAGGGACTTCGCTCTGGAGCACCAACTCCACCTGTTGCCTCTGGATTTTCCCTTGCAGGTGACAACCATCGATAGCAGGGAACTTCTGGGAGGGGAAGTGACACACCAGACCCCACCAATGCGAATGAGGGTTTCCAGGCACACAGAGACCATTGCTTTTCATGTGGCCACACTGGCAGGACCCCGAATAATACTGGGAATGAGCTGGCTGGCACTGCATGATCCAGTAGTGTCATGGCATCAGCGGTCAGTCACCTTTGGGTCAGCTTACTGCTTAGGACACTGTCTGGGAGGGGAGAACCCAAGAATGACGGTGGCCAGGGTGGCTGGCCTGGCTGTGGAACAAAAAGGGGAGGTGCCACCACAATATGCTGACCTGAAGGAGGTCTTCAGTGAGAGGGAGGCAGATAGACTACCTCCCCACAGGCCCTTTGACTGCCAAATCAACCTGCTCCCAGGGGCTCAGTTGCCGGTGGGCAAGCTGTATGCCATGTCCAACCGGGAGATGCAGGAGTTGCGGCAGTTTATTGACAAGAACCTGAAGAGGGGGTTCATAAGGGAATCAAAGGCGGTGGGGGGCAGTCCGGTGTTCTTTGTGGACAAAAAGGAGACTAATCAGCCCAGGTTGGTCGTAGATTATAGGGCCTTGAACCTGGTGTCAGAACCCGTGACCTTCCCAATGCCAAGGATTGACGACATTTTAACCCGGGTGAGGCAGGGGAAGATTTTTACCAAGCTGGACCTCAGGGGGGCATACAATTTGATTAGGATAAGGGAGGGGGACGAATGGAAAACGACCATGTTCACCCCCCTGGGGGCCTTCGAGTACTTAGTCATGCCATTTGGATTACAATCGGGCTCCGCCTGCTTTCAAGCATTCATGCACCACGTGTTGGGGCCCCTGCTGTACAAGAATTGCGTAGCCTTTTTGGATGACGTCTTAATCTATTCGGACAATGAGAAGCAACACGTCAGAGACGTCAGGGAAGTGCTACAGAGACTGCAGAAGCATCGGTTGTGGGTCAAGCTGGAAAAATGCCAATTTCACGCCAGGGAGGTCGAGTTTCTGGGGTCCAAGTTGTCAGACAAGGGCCTAGCTATGGACCCAGGCAAGGTGAAGGCAGTGCTGGAATGGAAAGCCCCCAAAACCCGGAAAGATGTGCAGAGGTTCTTAGGGTTCAGCAACTTCTACAGGAAGTTCATAAAGAACTTCGCTCACTTGACAGCGCCCATAACAGATTGTCTCAGTAGCAAAAAGAAGTTTGTGTGGACAGAAAGTGCCCAGCAATCCTTTGAAAGGCTGAAGAAGGTGTTCGCTTCGGAAGAGCAGCTCCTGCACGTTGATCTGGAGAAGCCCATGAGACTGGAGACGGATGCGTCCGACCGAGCTGTGGGAGCGGTCCTTTTGCAGCCTGGGGCCAAGCAGGACTGGAGGCCGTGTGCCTTTTTCTCAAGGAAGCTGAGCAAGTCAGAGCAAAACTACACAGTGTATGACCGCGAACTGCTTGTGATCTACGCGGCGTTTTGGCAATGGAGACATCTGTTGATAGGGGCGCCGCACAAGATCCAGGTTTGTACTGATCACAAGAACTTGGAATGCTGGCGGACCGCGCGAGTGCTCAACCAGAGACAGATTCGATGGGCCCAGGATTTCTCCAAGTTTTCCTTCGAGATCAGATACGTGCCGGGAGAGGAAAACGTAAGAGCAGATGCTCTCTCCCAGAAACCGGAATACCTGGAGAGAGAGGGACCACCAGAGACCCGACACGTGTTTCCCGAGGACCGGTGGGTGTGGGGAGGAACGTTGGTTGGGAAACGAGAACTGGCAGGGCTTACTAGAGACGACGTGTTCGCTCAAGCAAAAATCAGGGAACTCCGGGACGGAAGGGAAGACCATGGAGGGTTTGAGGAAAAGGAAGGGCTACTGTACTATAAGGGGGCACTGTACGTACCGGGGGAGACCTTGAGGGGGAAGGTACTTAAACAGCTCCATGACAACCCAACAGTGGGGCACTTTGGACAGCACAAGACCATGCTGCTCGTCACCAGGCAGTTCTGGTGGCCAAAGGTGAGGAAAGACGTACGGGAATATGTATGGGGGTGCGACCGGTGCCAGAGGGCAAAGGGAGAGAGGGCTGCCCCCGCAGGGTTACTGGAACCCTTACCTACACCGGGAAGGCCCTGGGAGGTGGCGTCCATTGATTTTATGACAGATTTGCCCAAGTCAAGGGGGAAGACAGCAGTCATGGTAGTAGTCGATCTACTGACAAAAATGTGCCATTTCATAGCTTGCTCACATGCGGTGACGGCAGAGGAGACAGCCAGGTTGTTTGTGGATCACATTCTTAGACTGCATGCGGCTCCCTCGAGGGTAATCTTGGATCACGGGAAACAATTTACTTCCAGGTTCTGGAGGAAGCTCATGAGCTTGCTACAGGTCGAGGTGAGCTTCTCGACGGTGAGACACCCAGAAACCAACGGACAAGCAGAGAGAGCGAACAGTATACTCCAGCAATACCTACACTGCTACGTCAGCGAGAGACAGAACGATTGGGTAGAGAAATTAGCTTTGGCTGAATTTGCGTACAATAACGCTGAACACGTGTCCACGGGAATGAGCCCGTCCATGGCCAATTATGGGTGTCACCCCAGGGCCTTCCCGGGGAGGGGGGAGGAAGCATGGAGTGTACCCGCGGCCGAGCAGTTTATAGAAGAAATGGAGGCCTTACACCAACAACTCAAGATGAACTTGGAGCGGGCCAAGAAAGTTTACAAGAGGCAGGCGGAGAAGCACCGTCGGGCGGGGGAGGCCATACGGGTAGGAGACCGGGTGTGGTTTTCAACCCAAGGGTTGCCCCTAAAGGGAGGGTGCAAGAAGTTGCAACCAAGGCGGCTGGGGCCTTTTGAGGTAACACAGCAGGTGAACCCAGTGGCGTTCAAACTCAAGTTGCCTGACAGCATGAAGATACACCCGGTGTTCCATAGGTCCCTACTCACACCGTACAGGGAGTGGCGATATTTTCCGGGGCGGGAGGGAGGAGTCAGCACCCACCCGCGGGTAGAGGAGAGGGAACACCACAACCAAGCCACGGAAATCCTCGATTCAAGGTGGTGAGGTCGCCAGGTGGAGTACTTGGTAGCTTGGGAGGGAGAACCCAGGTCAGAAAACACATGGGTCCCCGCTGAGTCAATCAATGACGGGTATCTGGTGGAAGAATTCCACAGTTTGTTCCCGGATAAGCCAAAACCACTAGCGAGATTCTGGGAGGAAGAATTTGGAACCACAGACGATGAAGGGGACTTTGTGGGTTTTCCTGCCTCCGAAGAGGAGGGAGGAGAGGTGTCACAGGGAGAAGAATCAGACTGGGAGGTCCACCCTGCGGGGAGAGATCTGAGCGGGTGGGAGGCTGGTTTTGAATCCTCAGAGGATGGTGACAGCTCCTTCAGGGGATTTCCCGCATCGTCGGCCGAGGAAAGAGACGAGGTTGTATCAGAAAATCGCGCCGGGGTGGAGGTGGATGTCATGGAACTGCCATCGGAGCCAGAGGGAGAGGGAGGGCTCCAGAGGGATTCCGGAGAGCGTCCCGGGAGGGAGAGAAGCAGCACATCTTCTGGGGAAGGAAATCAGCGTAGCACCAGTGGAGAAGGGGGGCAGATGGGGGAATCGGCAAGGTGCCTCCAAGACTCCTCGCCAGGGACCAGCAGGGAGAGCACGGGTCATCCGATGCCCACACCCTCCCTGCGCAGAAGGCTTCCGCGCAGGGAAAATAGGCGGAGACTAGGCATCAAAGAGCTTCTTTGCTGGAAGAAGTTCAAGAAACGCCCACTGACGGATTCTGCCAGCAATTGAGACAGCCACGGGCGAGTGGCTGTCCAGACAGAAAGGGTTCACTCAGGCAACCTAGCCAGGTGTGGCGCCGATTTACGCACAAGCAACCCCTAGAACCATTACAGTAAGCCACTTTCCTTTCTTTCCGAGTGGTTTGAGCAGTAAAGCTTCATGTGGTTAAAGCCACCAAGGAGTCTTCTGTTCTAACAAATCTTTATACCTTTCCCATGTTCTTATTAATGACTTCCTGATTATGTGATTATAAAAACTTTTGTGTACCTTCCCTTTTCCATACCATAGGTATGCTTGCCAGCCAAATCTATTATCATGTCCTTCAATTCTAATGCTTCTTGCTTTTCCAACTTCATCCAGTCCCTGATCCATACCAGGCAAGCCGCTTCATAATATAATTTAAGAACTGGGAGAGCAAAACCGCCTCTGTCTTTTGTATCAGTAAGTATCTTATGTTTTATCTTTGGCCGCTGTGAGGGAAGTGCTGACAAGCTAGCTGAGATAAAACTCTGGGCAAACAGCCGTCTCTGTACACTGATTTATTGCAAAGCTTCAAAGTATTTACAAGAGTTCAAAAGATACACTCCATCTTTATGAGTCAGTTGGATCGTCTGATCTTTTCTTTCGCCGCGCCCAGCAGACCCATTTCCAGAGTCCGAGTCCCGCCCTCCTCTTTCCTCTGCTCCGTGAGTGGCTGGTCCCCGGCACTGGCTCACCCCTCCCAGTTTCATTGTCTCCTGACGTTTCTGGCTCATCTTCCTCTGACGTGGAGGAATAGCTGCTGATTAAAGACGTAGGCTCTCTATAAGTGCCTCTCTGCTCCCCCCTCAACTCTTTCTCAGCCTCCAATTCCCTGACAGCCTTTTACCCCCCCCCCCCCGATAAACTTAGACATTTCTCTCTGCCAATTTTCACAATTACTGGGACTGATTGAAAAAGAAATAGCATTTTTGGTAGCACATTCATTTTAACCGCTGCTATTTTTCCTAACAATGAGAGATTCATTCTGCTCCATATTTCTAAATTTCTTTTTATCTCAAGCCAGATTTTTTCATAATTATCTTTGTATATGTTTATATTTCTCGATGTTAACCATATCCCTAAATATTTAACCTTTTGCTCTAATTCCTTTTTTTCTTCATCCTTCCAATTTTTAACTAATAATTTTGTTTTATTCCTGTTGAGCTCAAATCCTGCCACTTCCCCAAATTTCTGAATCTTTTCTATTACTTTGGGGAGTGAAGTTTTGGGCTCTTCCACTGTTATCACTAAATCATCTGCATATGCTTTTAACTTAAACTCACTTTCCCCAGTTTTTACACCTGTGATCTCTTTATCTGCTCTTATATTTCTGGCAAGTACTTCCAGCACCAGGATGAACAATAATGGTGATAATGGACTGTTGGGAAACTGCCAGGGAGATATTGTCCATCATGGCCCCAAGCCGGCTGCCGGACGTCCATCGATCTCCCGTAGACAGCAGATCCAGCAGTTAGCGATACGAAGCCTCGAAATAGATTGCCACATTCCAGGCTTGTGCACAATGTTTATCAGCAGAAACACAGGCAGAAAGCTGCACCGCAGAAGAGCATATTTAGCATATTTACAGACTTTATTTAGCGTAGAACAGAACAAAGAAAAACATGACCGTTCTTTGTCAGCGTCTCTGACCGGCTGAAATCGAAAGGAATAGCAAACACAAAACATCCTGTGAACAGGACATGCGCAGACTTTGTGACTCACAAAGCCTGCTCCCTTTTAAGGTGGAACGGAAATATCCTAACATCCTCCCCCTTTCCGTGTAACCTGTTGTACCTGTGGTTCACCCAATTGCAACCTTTGTACATAAACCTTAAGTTGTTCTCTGTTAACAACCTTCGACAACAGATCAGCAGGAATTTCATTTCCTGCCATGTAGGACACCCGAATCAGTCCTTTCTGAATACACTCTCTTGCACGATGTAGCTTAATCTGCAAGTACTTGGTTCTTTGCTTGCAACTCTCGGAGTTCAGCAAAGCCAAACACGATCTATTGTCTTGATACACTTGTACAGGACATTTCACAGACACTCTGATGTCCTTAAACAGTTGCATCAACCATTCACAATCCATGAGTGAAAATGACAGAGCATTGAGTTCTGCTTCACAGGAACTTAGGCTCACTGTTGTCTGCTTTTTGCACAACCAGTCAAACAGGCAGTGGTTGTACATGTAGCATACTCCAGAAGTGCTTGTACCATCCGTGGTGTCACTTCCAAAACTTGCATCTGCAAAGATTTCAAGACCTCCACTCTTCTGACTGGTGAACCTCAGCCTGTAGTGCATAGTCCCTTTCAAATAGCGGGCTATGCGCTTCAGAGCTTTCCAATCCTGAATCGTAGGATTGTTGGCATGTCTGCTAAGCAGATTACAGCTTACAGCTATGTCAGGTCTTGAACATCTGGCAATGAAATTCAGCTTGCCTAGAATGCATCTATATAGCGTTGTGTCAGAAAACGCTTCAGCAGTACTGTCTACCTGGTAACCTGTCACCATCGGTGTGTCTGCTGGGTTTGCATCAACCAAATTCAACCTGGTTAACACATCAGCAATTTTCTGTGTTTGGTGTACCAGAAAATTACCTGCTTGGTCCTTCTCCACCTGCAGAGAAAGATAGTTGGATACCTCACGTCAAAGTGCTCCTTCAGCTGAGCTAGGGTGCTTTGATAGAAAGCCTGATTCTTCCAAAACATCAGAAGATCATCAACAAAACATAAACAATACAGTTTTTTTTGTCCCTCCTCCTTGACAAACACACATGGATCAGCTTTGCCCTGGTGAAAACCTAGAGAAAGCAATGTCTCAGTGAGTTTTGTGTTCCAACACCTGGCACTCTGCTTGAGACCATTTAATGATTTCTGCAGTTTACAGACCATTCCCTTCTGTATCTCCATCCCATCAGGTGGAAGCATGAACAGCTCCTCGTTCAAAATCCCGTACAAAAAAGCTGTATTAATGTCATGATGGGAAACATGCAGTTTCTCCTCCGCAGCGATCTTGAGCATCAGCCGAATGCTCTCATATTTGACTGTGGGTGAGTAGGTCTCGTGGTAATCCTGTCCTGGTACCTGTGAAAAACCTCTGGCAACCAATCTGGCTTTGTGTCTGACTACCTTGCCATTCTGGTCTGTCTTGGCCTTGAAGACCCATTTGCTGCCAACCAGTCTCATTCCTGGGACTACCGGTACCAGTTCCCAAGTTTGGTTCCTGTTCAAGGAATCAACTTCAGCCTTCATGGCATTAAGCCAAGGCTCAGCATCTTTAGAGGTTAACTCCTGAACCTCTTTGAAGCTTGAAGGTTCCCATACCTTCTCTGAGCTACTAAGAACAGCAGTTGCTGTCTCAGCAAACTCATCAGCATACCTCTTTGGAGGTCTGCCCTTGGTCGCCCTTTCAGACCTATGTACTAGACTCAAGTCTTCTGGACTCATCTCCTCTTTCTTAGGAGAAAAATGACCAATGGTGAACAGTGGTTCTTCCAGTTCATTGTCAGACGCATCAGATGGTCTGACTGAGGCCTTTGCGCTCTTGTAGTCTGCTGTGTCATCACTGTCACTGACACCAGCAGCAGCGCCGCCCACTGAACTGGAATCCGAACTCTGATCATCATCATCATCATCATCCTCATCCTCATCATCTTCAGCAGCTTCCTCAGCTTTAGCTGCTTGCTTGACATCACCTTCATCCTCCTCTGGGTAACTCTGGAAAATTCCCACATTTTCCCCCCACTTAGGATTGTACTCAACACTCCTTGTGAACTTAATGGACTTAGAGTTAGTCATCCATACCCTGTATGCACCTTTTCCGTACCCCATGAACAAACCATGTGCCCCACGCTTCCCAAGCTTGTTGGTTTGTGGGGAGTGTACCCACATGTCAGAACCAAAGATTTTCATGTGCTTGATGTTGGGCTTCTTGCCAGTGTGGTGTAGTGGTTAAGAGCGGTAGTCACGTAATCTGGGAAACCGGGTTCGTGTCTCCGCTCCTCCACATGCAGCTGCTGGGTGACCTTGGGCCAGTCACACTTCTGTGAAGTCTCTCAGCCCCACTCACCTCACAGAGTGTTTGTTGTGGGGGAGGAAGGGAAAGGAGAATGTTAGCCGCTTTGAGACTCCTGTAGGGGAGTGAAAGGCGGGATATCAAATCCAAACTCTTCTTCTTCTTCTTCTTCTTCTTCTCATAGGGGGTACAACCAATAGGTGATGACAATCTGCGATTAAAAGAATAAACAAAATTTCCCAGAGCTTCCCCCCAAAACTTATCAGGGAGATTGGCATCATGCAACAAGGTTTTGATTCCTTGCAGCAATGTCTGATTTGCTCTCTCCGCAAGCCCATTCATCCATGGCGATCTGGGCACAGACGCTCCTCTTGAAGGAAATCTGAAAACCACGCCCAGTAAGCTGCGGGACACTCAGCAAATTGCTTGCAGCGCCTGGAACATAAAGTACACCGCTGATGGTTGTGTGCAAACTTGCAAGTTTCACAGTCCCTTCTCCTGCGATTTGCAACGTCCTTCCATCAGCCAGGTGGATCTCACCTTCTTGAGGTGTGAAGGAGATAAACAGGTGGCGATCCTTCGAAACGTGCCAGCTCGCACCTGAATCAACAATAAATCTGCCTTTGGCTGTTGGAGCAGTCTTTACAGCAAGCAAACCCTTGTTTTCCACTGGTGTGGGCTTTTGCAGCTTGCCCCCCTGCTCCTGGCCAGCAGACGTGCCTTTAGCCTTTGATGAAGCTGTGCCAGCAAACAACGGTTTGTTTTTCCCTGGCGCGGGCTCTTCACCCTCCCTCTGCTCCTGGCCATCTGCAGGCGTCTGCGTATGTTTACCTTTGCCTTTCCGGCCTCTGCAAAGGCGATGACCTTGGTTCTCACGAGAACCAGAGCTCTCAGCTGCCGACTCCTTGGCACCCCCTGGAGGCTGGTATGCTGCCTGGGATGACGTGACGGTCAGCTCCCCCTGCAGCTTGCAACCGGTGCCCTCAGCATCCCTGCATTCACTCGCATTCTGGGAAACAGCTAGGACCTCCGATGCAGTCAAACTCTGGGCTGGGATGACTGGCAAGTGAGCAGCTTTCAAAGCATTCCACATTCCACGTGCAGTGGTGTTGCCAGCCAGCATCTTAATTTCCTCAAGAGATACGGATAAGACTATTATGTCTATCGCCTTCGAATCATCGGCTTTCCATCTCTCTGTCAGAGGAACCGGGGGGGGGCTCAAATACGGTATGCCACACCCTAAACTGACGCAGCAAGCTCTCACACCATTTTGCCCAGGTTTCATAATTCTGCCCATGCAACTTAGGACACTGAGCATCTCCAGAAGCTTGGAAAAACTCCATTTCCAGCCTTTTGCTTTAGCCTTGAGTCTTATGCCTTCAAAGACTCCTTATCTTGGCAGCTCATTAATCACGAACTCTTTGGCTTGGCTCCCAGAGCCATTAATCTGCCGGAGTTCAAAGGCTCCTTGCCGAGGTAAACAGAAAAGCCAAAAGCCTCCCTCTTTTTTCTTTCGCTTTTCCCACGTACCTCAAACGCAGTCTGTTGTAGCTTTACTCTCCTGTAGGTGCTGTGAATCTGGGCCCGAAACCTTGTTGTTGGGAAACTGCCAGGGAGATATTGTCCATCATGGCCCCAAGCCGGCTGCCGGACGTCCATCGATCTCCCGTAGACAGGCAGATCCAGCAGTTAGCGACACGAAGCCTCGAAATAGATTGCCACATTCCAGGCTTGTGCACAATGTTTATCAGCAGAAACACAGGCAGAAAGCTGCACCGCAGAAGAGCATATTTAGCATATTTACAGACTTTATTTAGCGTAGAACAGAACAAAGAAAAACATGACCGTTCTTTGTCAGCGTCTCTGACCGGCTGAAATCGAAAGGAATAGCAAACACAAAACATCCTGTGAACAGGACATGCACAGACTTTGTGACTCACAAAGCCTGCTCCCTTTTAAGGTGGAACGGAAATATCCTAACATGGACAACCTTGTCTGGTTCCTTTTTGTATCTTACATTCAACCGTTATCACCTGATGCATAATTAATTTGGTTTTTTGCTCTGAATAAATTGCTGATATTCCTTTTTAAAATTTAGGGCCGCATTTAATTTCTTCAAGTAACTTTGTCATGAATTTCCAAGAGACGTTGTCAAATGCTTTTTCAGCATCTATAAACATCATTGCTGCTTTCTTTTCGTTTTTAACCTCCAGGTATTCTATTATATTCAAGATATTCCTTATATTCGCCTTCATTTGTCTACCTGGAAGAACCCCTGCCTGATCTTGAGGTATATACACATTTAATATTTTTTTCAATCTATTAGCTAATATGTTTGCAAACAATTTGTAATCGTTGTTTAACAAAGAAATAGGCGTATAACTTATAATTTGCAGCAAGTCTGCATCTTGTTTTGGAATTATTGTAATATAGGCCCCTTTCCATTTTTCTGGAATTTCACCTGTAATCAATATCTCATTCATGACATCTTTCAAAGGGTTCACTAATTGTTCACTTATTTTTTTGTAACATTTTGCCGTAAGTCCATCCGGGCCTGGTGACTTGCCATTTTTTGACCCTTTTATTACCTCTAGCAGTACTTGCGCTGTGATCTGGGAATTAAGAATGTTCCTTTGCTCCTCTTTTATATGTGGCATATTACTGCTTCTGATGTACTCTTTTATCCTTTTTTTTCTTTCCCTTGTCTGTACAGTTCTGAAAAATATTTAACAAATCCTTCTCTTATTTCCTTCAGCTTGTCTGTGGTCTTTCTATTTATATTAATTTTATTTATGGAGTTCCTATGTTCAATTTTTTTTAACTGCCAAGCTAACAATTTTCCTGGTTTATTTGCGTGCTCAAAATATTTTTGTTTCACTCTTTTTATTTTCCACCTAATTTCCTCATTAACTATCATTGAGTATTGAATTTGTAGAGTTCTTATTGCTTGTTTGACTGCCTCTTTATTTGCTTTGTTTGACAGTTGTTTCTCCTTTTCTGTAATTTCGTCTAAGATCTCCTTTTTCTTTTAGAAGACATCTGAAGGCAGCCCTATTTAGTGAAGCTTTTAATGTTTGATGTATTACGGTATTACGGTATTTTAATGTTTTGTTGGAAGCCGCCCAGAGTGGCTGGGGAAGCCCAGCCCGATGGGTGGGGTATAAATAATAAATTATTGTTATTATGATATTATTATTATTATTATTCTCTTTCAATTTCCTTTTATATGAATTTTGTTGTATAAAGAGTCCTCTCATTACCGCTTTACTTGCACCCCAGACTCTCTGTAATTTTGTCTGTCCTTGAGTGTTTATTTCAAAATAATCAGTCAGAGCCTTTTTCGATTTTTCCAAAAGTTTTTGATCATTTAATAAATCATCATTTAATCTCCATCTAAATGAAATTTGACTTTCTTTTTGCAATTCCATTATCAAGGAATTATGATCTGAGAAGGTTCTGGGATTAATTTCAATTTTTTTGACTCTTGTTTCCAATTCTTTAGAGATCCACACAGAGTCTATTTCTAACTACGGTCATGTACATGTCTATAATAAGTGAACTTTTATCAAACATGTGTTTAGTTCTCCATATATCTATCCAATTTAAATTTTGAGCCGTATCAATAAAAGTCTTTGGTAGTTTACCTTCTTTTGTCTCTTTTCCCCCTGTCTGATCTATCTTTATCTAGAGATGGGATTCCATTTAGCTCCCCCATTAAGATCATATTTTGATCTGCAAATTCAAGTAGTTGTGTTTCTAATTTTTTTAAGAAGATTGCTTTTTTGTTATTGGGTACATAAATGCCAACCAATATCACTTTCTCTCCCTGAATTTTAATTTGTATTACTAAAATTCTGCCTTTTTCATCCTTATGAATCAATTTGGGTTCAAGTGCAGGATTAATGTAAAAAACTACTCCTCTCTTTTTTGTTTTATCTAATGAGATGAAGTCCATACCTACTTTTTTATTCATTAGGACTCTTTAATTTTTTTTGCAATGTGTGTTTCTTGGAGACAGATTATATCTAATTTCTGCTTTGCTATTACATGCTCAATCTGTATGGCGTTTGGCTTTACAGTTTAATCCATTAACGTTCCAACTCAGTATTTTAAGATTGGCCACTGTCAGAGTCAGTTACAATATCTGTTTTTTTGGACATTGCCCCTTCCAGTGCTAGCTGCTCTAAAGCAGCTCTTTGTTCTGCTACTGGGTCCCCCCTGTCTTGTTTTGGGTCTAAGTCTCTCTTGTGTTTTTCAAAGAACTCTCTTGCTTGGAATTCTGATGTTAGCCTGTATCTCTTTTTCATAAATGTGAAGGATATGCCTTCTGGGAATTCCCATTTATATCTGATGTCAGCTCTCCTGAGTGCCATTGTTAAAAACCTATATCTAATCCTTCTAAGTCTCAATTTCAGTGGAATTTCCCAAAAAATGTCCACTTTCTGTCCAGCAACAACGAGATTGTCTTTAAAACTCTTTTGAAGGTTTGCATCCTTCATTTTTTTTATACTAATGTTAATAGGACATCTGCTGGCTGCCTTCGCTCTCTGCTTTCGCATGTCCTAATTCTAAAACAGCTCTCTGAAAGTCCATCCAGCCAATCCCTCCCTTCTCCCATCCACTCCGAGATTGTCTGTGTGACATATGTTTCCAGGTTTGAATCTGTTTCAGATTCTGGAAATCGCCTTAATCTTAATGTCCTATCTCTTTCCCTTAACTGCAAAAGGAGAATCTGATCCTCCAGTTCATTCTGCTTCCCTTGAACCCCTTCCAAAGTCCCCTTCATCCCTTTTTGTTCCTCTCTCAATTCTCCTATCTCCACTTTGGTCTTTTACAAGTTATCTACTGTCAGCTTTGTTCTGAAGCTGACAGGCTGGGAATAAGAACAGACAAAGAGAGATAAGGACACTGGAATGTGAGAGGGAGGAGGGGCAGCCTAGCGGCATGGCTTCAGAGAACAGAGAGCAGGCAGCAGATAGCAATAGTAATCTGATCCTGGAGCATAGTGACCAAGGAAGGGGGAGCCAGAGCAGGGATACACAAAATACCAATCTTAGCTCAGAAACAGATGGAGAGAGGCCAGGAATAGCCAGCCCAAAAACTTGAAGGCGCGAAAAGGTCAGTGAGAGGAGGGGAAAAGTGTTACAGAAAAGCAGCAATGCGAGAGCGAGCTGCAGGTGGCTGGAAAGCAAAACAGGATTTGAATGTTTGGGACTGTACCGGGGAAACAAAGGGGCAGTCTATTCACTGTACTGAGCACCGGATGTTAGCTCAGAGTGTCATCTGACCTGTACTGGAAGTACAGGGGTAGAGTTTATTCTCTCTGCTGTTGGAGTCTGATGAGTGCAGACGCGTTTCTCTGTACTGCTGCAAGGACAGAAATAAAGACATGTAAATACATTTCTGTCTGTCTCTCTCCCCTCCCTGGGGGAGGCAGGGAGGAGGGAAGAATGGTGTGTTCTTCTCACGCTTGAGGAGGATCGCCGATAGTGACCTAGCCTGTATCCTGCCGGGAGACGCAGACGGGGAGGTCAACAAGGAGCTCAAGCCGAGTGCTTGGAGAGTGGCCAGTTTCCTCTGATAAGGCTTGAGAATCCGACATCTGGTAGCAGAGGATGGTTACGATCCATCGACCTTTGCATGAGAGGTTGATGGATCGTTCTTCATCCTCTGCACCAAGGGAAGGAAGATAAGTCTGCGTGCAGCTGGAAGCTACACAGACGGCTGGGCATCGAGACAAAGTGAATGCCAAGCAACGGAGCCCCAAAGGTATGGAGAATTTATGGCTGTGAAGTGAACGCGTTAAGAAGCAATCTTCGGTTCACTAAAGTGTCTGCGTTTGGCTGAAACCAGCACTGGCAGAGAAACAGCCGAATAGTTTGCATACCTAGATAACGCTGGTATGCACAGTTGCTAAGCAACGGGAAGTCAGTGGAGTGGAAACTTACTGTCTGGGGCTGGAACACGGAGAGTGTTTTGACTACTTCGCTGTTCTGTGCAAGGACTTTTATCTGCCAAGTGGAGAAAGGCAGTAAACAACCAAGAGTGACTCTTGGAATTATACAGGCTCGAGAGTGAGAGCTGAGGCTTGGATTCAAAATGGATGCCAAGAAGGGGGGAGGCTTACCTTACCCACCTCCCCTGACTAATGACAATTATTCATCTTGGCCTATAAAGATGAAAGCCCTGCTACAGAATCAGAGGATTTTTGGGGTGATTGAGAACCCCATTCCAGCAGCACCAACGCCAGGTTGGAATTCACAGAATGTGAAAGCCAGGACGGCTATAATTCTGTGTGTCTCGGTTGACCAACTCGTGCATATCCGGAATTTAGATAACGCACGAGAGATTTGGGAGACGCTGTGTAGAACACATCAGAGAGATGCTGGTTCTTCAGCGTTGCTGCATTTTGAAAAGCTGACCAATCTGAGGCTTGCGCCTGATGGAGATGTACAAGCGCATTTGACGGAGATGAAGTTCCTGCGCCAGCAGATGGCGGAACGCAATTTCCCTCTACAAGAGGAGGTCTTCTGCTTCATGATTATAAACAGCCTTAATCAGACTTATAAAACGGTTGCCAGTCAGCTTGGTTCCCTACCGGCCGCGGACCTCACCGCGGAGAGAGTGTGCGCGGTTGTTCTGAATGAACACGACAGACTTGCTGCACTGGATGTAAAAGACAGGGGGAGAGAAGCACGGGGTTTTGACTCCCCCCACTGCTGTTGCTACAGAAGAGCATGCTTTAGCTTTGAACGTTGTCCGATGTTTCAATTGTGGACAGGCTGGGCATCTTCAGCGGAACTGTAAGAAGCCACGTCAGCAGAAAGGAGCTAAGGGGAGCTCTGCAAAGCCTGAGGCGTCAGGCAAAAGTCGTACCAAGTCCCAGGTGAAACCTGCAAAAGTTTTGATGTCGAAAGGAACCACACCAGAAGTGGAGAACGTGTTTATTTTAGACACTGGAGCAACGCACCACGTCACGTCGCAAAAGGGACTGTTTTCGACGTTTGAGAAGCAAAGCTTCACTGTGAAGCAAGCCAACTGTCAGGAGCTGGAAGCGACCGGAGTTGGCACTGTGTATCTTGAGAGTCTGAACTTGACTATTGACAATGTGTATTTGGTTCCTGAGTTGAAGTTCAATCTGCTGAGTGTTTCGCAGATTGCGAAGAAAGGACTGACTTTGTCCTATGATAGTGAAAGCTGCAAGATCTTCAAAGATGGAGAGTTGTATCTTTCTGCCAGAGAGAAAGATGGACTGTATTTGTTGACTTTTGATCAAAGTGATTACATGAAATGTAATGCATTTGATTCTAATGTAATTTCTCTTGCAGGTGTGACCAAGGACGCCCGGAAGGTGACCAGGGTCGACAGGGCATTTCAGCGGGTGTATGCTGATGTGATTGAACCTCTAGCACCATCTAGAGGCAATGCAAGATATTATCTTGTGTGTGTGGATTGTTTCTCTCATTATGTGTGGGTATATACGTTGGAGAAACCAAAAGAAGCCCTAGAAAGGTTTAAAGAGTTTTGTGACAAGGTTAAGAATGTACACGATGCTAACATTGATTGTCTTTTCACAGATGAAAAGCCAGTGTTTCTTTTACAGTATTTTCAGGATTTCCTGGATGAGAAAGGGATAAACCACAAGGTTGCTGTTTCAGCGGAAGCGTGGAACAGGGGGGTCTGTGTACGGGTGAACAAAGAATTGCAAAAAGGGATGAAGGCGCAATTGCTAAGTTCACATTTGCCACATGAGTTCTGGGCGGAGTCGTTAATGTCTTATTGTCACACGTGGTTGAGAAAGGTTTCAAAAGATTTGGGAAGTTCTCCTTTTGAGAAGCTGTTCCATAGAAAACCTTCTGTTGCCCTTTTTAAGGTTTTTGGGTCTCATGTGAGGACAGAAGCTCCAGGTGGAGTAAAGAATGCCAGAGGCATTTTTGTGGGATATGAAAAGGGTCTCTACAGAGTAATTTTGTCTGAATCTGGTCAGGTGATTCTCACAAAATATCTAAAGAGTGCTCCTGAACAGGAGAGAGTAATTGTTCACACATTTCCCACAGAGGGCAATTCAGGTGATGATGATGATGATTTTACTGATTACAGTGGTGATGAAAATGACAGTGATAGCTCACAGAGCTCAGTTGACACAGTCATTGAGAGGAAGTCTTACACAATGGATAGACCTTCACAGATGAAAGAAGAACCACTGTTTACTATTGGAACTGGTTCTGCAAAGAGTCCAGAGGCTGAACCAGTGAGCAGAGAAGATCAGCACCTCATACGCAGGTCTGAGAGAGGTACAAAGGGTGTACCACCCAAGAGGTATTCAAAAGAGTTTGCTAACTTAGCTGTTGCATGTGTTGCTATTGTTAACAACTCAAGACAGGTTGAAGCTGTGTCTAAGTCAGAGACAAAGACACAACAGAGAGTTGCTAGCCAAGGTAATGCAGATGCACTCATTCCTTGGAAGCCAGACAACCAGAGAGGTACACTGGGGAAACCAGTGGCGGGGAGTTCCAAGGGTGGAACTGAAACAACAGGGGAGTGTTATATGTATAACAACTGTTTGTTTTCTTCTCTGGATCACGCTTTGCTCGCAACGCACATTGATACTTTTGGGGGAGTATGTTACAGAAAAGCAGCAGTGCGAGAGCGAGCTGCAGGTGGCTGGAAAGCAAAACAGGATGTGAATGTTTGGGACTGTACCGGGGAAACAAAGGGGCAGTCTATTCACTGTACTGAGCACCGGATGTTAGTTCAGAGTGTCATCTGACCTGTACTGGAAGTACAGGGGTGGAGTTTATTCTCTCTGCTGTTGGAGTCTGATGAGTGCAGACGCGTTTCTCTGTACTGCTGCAAGGACAGAAATAAAGACATGTAAATACATTTCTGTCTGTCTCTCTCCCCTCCCTGGGGGAGGCAGGGAGGAGGGAAGAATGGTGTGTTCTTCTCACGCTTGAGGAGGATCGCCGATAGTGACCTAGCCTGTATCCTGCCGGGAGACGCAGACGGGGAGGTCAACAAGGAGCTCAAGCCGAGTGCCTGGAGAGTGGCCAGTTTCCTCTGATAAGGCTTGAGAATCCAACAAAAAGAATGGAAGCAAAAGGGTTTTTTCCCCTGTCGGAAGAAGAGGAAGGGGCGGAATCAGACACGGAGTGAAGGAGCTCCGGAGTGATTTATGTGTTTGAGCAATAAACCTGAGATAATTACTACCGGTGTCTCGCTTCTGTGGGAGAGCCAAGCCATTACATCTACTTTGGTTTCCAACTTGTTGACTTTATCTCCCAGTATCCCAAATTGTTCTTTCAGAACTCTGTTTGAATTTTCAGTATCTCTATGGACTTGTTCAATCAGTGTTTGATTGGCTTTTTCCATATCACTATGGAACTGTTGCGTAAGATTTTGCATCGATTGAACCATTTCTTTCCTAAATTCCAAAATTTGCTGTGCAAGCAAATCTGTCTGTTCTCTTCCCCCCTTATCAGGCAATTCTTCCTGAACACTAGCCCGTCTAGCCGCGGCCGCAGCTGCAGCTTTTCAAGTTGTTGCTCCTTCCTTCCCCACCATATCAGTTAGTTCCCAGTGTTATTTGAGTTATTCAAGGTCACACCTACAAGTTCCAACTCTGTCTGACCGTGAGATTGTTTTCCCCCCTCCAAGCTTGTTTCCCCCCTCCAAGCTTGTTTCTCTTTCCCTTTTGTCTACCATCTCCCTCCCTACTGCATCGAATATTACTATCATACAATATCACAAAGAAATAGCAAAGAGGAAAAAAGACATCCAATAAAATTGAGAAACATAAAATGTACAATTATAAGGGAGAGTGTCAGGGGCTCAGGAGCAGAGGTACAGGGGAGAGAGGAAATGGAGAGCGAAGGGGAAGAATCTGAGGGCAGCGTAGGGGAGTTCGACAGTGACCCGAGAGATTCCATGAGCTTCTCCAGCGAATCAGAAGATTCCCAGAAGGAGGCGCCGATGGTCAGGGCAAGGGGGGTCCCAGGGGAGACGCACCAGAAACAAGGGGCCAGCGGGGACTCCCAAAGCAGCAGCGGGAGGTCAGGACCAGCTTCCCCACCAGAGCGTAGTGGGGGGGAAGAGTCCCATGTGTCAGGGCCAGCGTCTCCTCCAGCAGGAAGAGAAGATGAGTCTGGGCTGACCACACCTCCATCGGAGAGTGGGGGAACGGAGGGGAGGTCAGGTCCAACCAGCCCCCCCGAAGGGGGAAGCAGTGACAGGAGCAGTGTAACGGTCAGGAGGAAGGTTGCCGGCTGGGCGCGTGCGCCAAGTTCAAATGTAGAGGCGTGTGGGACAGCAGAAAACCCGGATTGGGAACCAGGTCCTAAAGCCCGCCGGAAGCAGGGGGAAGACTCAGGGGACTCAGCGTCAGATGAGTCTAGGAAGAGCGAGACCCCAGCTGACAGGCGGAGCCAGAGGAGGAAAGAGCAAAGGAAGAGGTGGAGCAAGGCTAGGGTCTTAAACTGGTGTCTGGGGGGAGGAGACTCAGACGGAGCTTCGGCGGTCTAGAGTTTCAGACGTAGAGCTGTGCGCCGCGGCTGTGAAAGAGAAACTGAACTTCAATAAAGACTTTTGTACATAACAACGAACTGGTGTTGGTCCTTTGTGAGCTGGGACCTCGGGCAGCTCTGACAGAGAGAGAAATGAGAAACAAAATTTAAAAGTCCAATGACAGAAAGTCAGAACAGTACTATGCCAGTTTCATGTCTTTAAGGGCAAAATTGTACTTAGTTTGTACTTAACTGCTTATATTGTCTCAAAAAAACTGTGATAGATCCAAAAACTGCATCTCCACTTTGATCCTTACTGTAATCCCATGGCATGTTTAATTTGGTGTTTAAATCACAAGCATGCTGGAGTTCCAGTTGGTACGTCTTTCTTTGCAGGCACTTACTGTGGGGCAATAAGGTTGCTTTGAGAGCTATTCCAGGCTCTTTCCACTTCCTGAGGTTTCCCCTCAATAGCACCAAGAGTTCCCAGCTAGCTCCCTCTTATATCTCCAAGCCCCAAAGTCTGGGGTTTTTCCTTTCCCCTTTTCTTCTGCGCCCCCAATTTCCAAAAGACTGTTCAAACTGTTCAAATTCCTCCAGCTTACATATCCTTTTAGTTCCAAAGGACAACTTGATACAATAATTTCTAACTTGTATCCCAAAGAAGGAAACAGTTCCCAAAGTCAGAGCCAATTTGTAACTAACTCTCCATGACTGTCAGCAGTTCACTGTCTCCCATTCACAAAAACGTCTCTTGCAGAGCCAGTCCACAGAAACCTGACTTCCTGTTTGGCTTCCGTTTCACCAAATTAATTAATTTAGACCTAATTCCTTTCTTTAAGAACTTTATTTGGCTTTTACCTCTAAGTGGAAGATCCGCTGCTTCTGGTGACGGAATGTGGCTTCGGCAATAGAGTGTGTTGGAGCCGTGAGCGAACTCAAGCCTCTTCCCTTTCCCCTGTGTGCAAAGCGGCAAGCGGGGGATTCAGGAGGTGAGTTTCTTCACTTCTGATGGACCCCTGGGATTCCCCACTCTTCCGTGGGGGTTTTTTTGGGGGTGCGCTGACCCCTGGCGATCACCCTCAGGCTCTATTTACCTTAAACCGTGCCGTCTCTTATGCGGACGACACGGAGTTCACCGCCATTTCCTCCGCAGCGGACCGGAAGTCCGGTTCCTCAACATTCTGGATAAAAGTTGCAAGTGGGGTGCTGCAGGGTTCTGTCCTGGGCCTATTGTTGTTTAATGTCTTTATAAACAACTTGGGTGAAGGAATTGAAGGGATGCTCATCAGATTTGCAGATAACACCAAACTGGGAGGGGTAGCTTTACCTTCTTCATCAAAATAAATCACGTGTCTTGTTATGACCTCTCTTGTTTTTAAGTTCATTATGTGATATCTTTTCCCTCCAAAATTATGTATCCAGTGGTCTGTGTTTGCCTGAGCTTGAGTCTGGACTAAGGATTCTGAGCTCCTGTGTTCTGATTTGATACATGATGTCCAATCACAGAACATTTCAGGATTTGGGCCTCTGCCATTGGCCCTTGAACTCTGATTCATGATTTGCAGCTTGGGAGTTTAGATAGCCAATCACGTTGGGAGCGGGAGTGGCCAGGCTTTCAGGAATGTATATAAGCAGTTGCTTTGCCCCTGTTTCCCAGTCATGTAGTTCTTGCTGTTATCACCATGTCTTGTCTCGTGGGAACCCACCTACACTTCACTGGTGACAAAGTTGGGATGCTAGGCTAGGTATACAGCCCTGACTAGCTTCCACAAGCTGAAATCACTGCTGGGGAACTGTCACCTCAGCTGAGCTGAAATCACTGACTGCAGCCTGTCATGTTTTCCCGTTTTGATAACACAGCAAGCGTTGTTAATTAAAAAGAGGTTTTATTGCAAAAGAAACAGATAGTTCCGGACGGCTGTAACCTAGTCGCCGGCATCAGCAATCAAGATGACCCTTCTGAAGAGTGCTTCCTGCAAGACCAGAAGCAACTGAACTTTCTCTTCTGACACCTCTTGTTTTGCTTCCTGTCTTGCAGCCCTCCCATTTGCCGAGACCTTGGACTGAGAGGGTCAGCTCCCACCTCTTCCTCATTCTCTGAGAGGCTGTCTCTTAGCTCTTTCCCACCTGCTAAACTGCTTCCTTCTCTGTTCACGGCATTTTACACGTCTCAGCTGGCATTCCTAGGGGTGGGGGAGTTGGCACTAGATGATGCTCATCCTACCTGGCAGTTAACTCTCTCTGTTCCTGGCTGCTTCCTTCAGCTGGCAGCAAACCTTCCCTGGGGGGTGGTTCATTCATGACACCCCCCAAGGTCCTCCTCCACCTCTCCCTGCTCCCCCTCCTCGTGAGGAGCACTGCCATAACCTCCCCACCATTCATCCTCACTCTCTTCCCAGTAACCTCCCCCTTGCGGGTTTTCCTCTACTTCCAATCCCCAATCTGCCACACTCTCTTCGTCTTCTTCCCACGCCTCACACTCCTCCTTCCACCCTCTTGGTTTGGGTTTGTTGGGGTACCTGCGGTGAAACTCCACCTCCAACCTAGGGGCATCGACATTCCCCGAGTACTCCCATGAACTTTCCTCATCCCCGTACCCCTTCCAAGACACTAGATACTGCAATCTCCTCCCCCTCCAGCGAGAGTCCAGCAACTGCGACACCTCATATTCAGGTTTCCCCTCTACCATGATAGGAGGGGGTGGGGACTCTTTTGGCAGTTGATAAAGGTGTGCGGGTGTCAGGGGAGAAAACAAGGACCTATGAAATACCAGGTGTATCTTCATGGATGCAGGCAGTCGAAGCTTGAACAACACAGGGTGAATTTGCTTTACCACTTCAAATGGCCCCACCCTCTGATGGTCCAGCTTACGACACCGCCCCTTACTCGGCAAATCTTTGGTAGACAACCACACCTGGTCTCCCACCCTTATCTCCCTGCCTTACTGTCTGTGATTATCCGCCTCCCTCTTGTATTGTTCCTTCGCTCTTTCTAGATGATCTTGCAGTAAGCTGTGCATAGCTTCCAGTTCCTCTGCAAACCACCAGAGATGGGAAGGCCTGGAAAAAACCTGGATTTTTTTTTTTGGGGGGGGGGGACAAGTTTCCCCCATTTTTTTCCAAAGCTGTTTTTTCCTGGAATTTTTTTTTTTTTTAAAGTGTGTGGAATATGTTCTTTTCCAATGATAAATAATATATCTATTATATGGTATTCAAACTATATAACATGAAGACCTTAATGAAAGATTTCTGAGGCTTTTTGTAAAGTCTTAAATTATTGCAAGTTCTCTCAGCTGAAGGCAAGCAAATCCTGGAATAGAATTCAAGTAACACTGTACTATTCAATGCAGTTCTCAAACAGGATAAATATTCATTTGTGCCACTAGGGGGCACTGCAGGGGAAAGCCTCCAGTTTAGTTTACTTGTGTACCTCAGACTTCCTACAGTTGAGTAATTGTTGGTATACAGGAGGTGATAGTTTTTGTCCTCCTCTTAGGCCTTAACTGACAGGTAAGAGGGTAAATTTGTCTGACAAATTAGTTTCTCTTTTGTAACCCTTAAATGATTCCTATTAATGTTCTCCACCACCACAGCATAATGTTTACCTATAGTCTGGTCAGTAAATTGGTTTTTCTTTTCCTCCTCTCAGTAAAATGGTGAGACCAACATCTAGAGTTTGGAAACATTTCCAGAGTGCAATTTCTGCTGAGAGCAAAGCTGCTATTTGCAAATATTGTGAGAAGAAATATTCTTTCCCAAATGCTACAAGGATGACAAAACACATTCTTGCATGCCAGAGAGGTGCCCTAAAGACATTTAAAAAAAACTTTATGGAATTAAATGATGAGGACCAGAATGAAAGTGCAAGTAGCTTTTCCTTCCAGAGTTCTAATTCCAGAAACACTATTTCTGCTGCTTCTGGGTCATTACAAAGTGTTTCTTCACCAGTGTTGCAAACCACTGTCTCACAAAAATGCACCATACCTTCATTTATAGATAAAATGACACCTGAAAATCAGGAGAAAATTGATCGTGCCCTTGCAAGAGCAATATATGCTTCTGGATCAGCGTTGTCAATAACTGAAAATGCATATTGGCAGGAAACTTTTAAATTATTATGACCATCATATCTGTCAGGGTTGCTTCCAGATCCTAGCTCACAGAGGATCACGCTAGCCAGCGATCATTAATTAAAAGTCTTTATTGAGTTACAGTTTCCATTCTCAAGCTGCTGCGTGCAACTCTACGTCTTATGCTTAGATCGGCGAAGCTTCGTCTGAATCTCCGCCCCTTGTGCACCAATTTAATATCCTATCCCTGCTCCACCTTTTCCGCCTGACTGTTCTTCTCTGGGTCCCTCTGCCCCCCGGGGTCTCTTCCTTCCGGGATTCCTCTGACGCGGACCCCCCGGACCCTCCTATCTCCTTGCGCCGGGCTTTAGGACCTGGCTCCCTCTCCGGGCTGCCTACTGCGCCACCTTCCTGTGCATTTGAACTTGGCGCGCGCGCCCAACCTTCCACCTTCCGTCTAACCGTCTCTTCGCTCCCCGATGGAGGTGTGGCCACTCCTGACTCATGCCCTCCCCCCTGTTGTGAGCTGCCAGCGTTTGATCCCTGGCTCCCTTCCTCTTCCCTGCTCTCTGGCGGTGACGCTGGTCCCGATTTCCAACTGCTCTCCTCTGAGTCCCCTCTGGCTCTATCTCCCTGGGGTGTCCCCCTAGTCTCCCCCCTTGCCCTGGCCACTGGTGCTCCTTTCTGTGAATCTTCTGATTCACTGGAAAGACTCGGAGATCTCGGGTCGTCGTCATCACTCATCTTTTCTTCTGCCTCCTCCCCCTCGCTCTCTGTTTCCTCCCTTGCCCTTGCCTCTGCTCCTGAACCCCTGACATCCATCCCCCCCTCGAAGCCCCCCGTTCCCCCCTCCCCTCCTTCCGGTGCGGGAGCTGGGTGCTGCTGCGGCAGAGGGACGAACGTCGGATACCGTTCGCTTCCCGTGGTGGGCCTCCATTTGAAGTCTCCCGGTTCTTCCTCCCTGCTCTCGTCGACGACGGTCACCTCCGCGTCCATCTCTGTGCCGCCGTGCTCGAAACCAAGGTCGTCCCCGAAAACGTCCATGTCCGTCTCTCCCTCACTGCCTCCTGGCGGCGTCGCTCGTCCGGGACCTTCCAGCCACCTCTTGCGCCACTGCTCCTCTGGTCTATCGTCCCACCAATACGAGGGTTCCGAGGCAGATCCCGAGGGTGACCCCTCCGGGGAACGGGCATCTCGTATCGGGTCCTCGTCCGAGTCGAACCCCCGGAACGTGCTTGCAGAAAGTGTGGGAGTGAAAAGCCAGTCGTCGAAAAGGTCTGCTGGCATTGGTCTATGTGGGAAGAGGGCATGAAACTCGTCCTTGAGCAGAGGTTCGTCCAAGGCGTAGCCCGGCACCCAGCTGTTGGCACTGGCCGGGGTGCCCTCCTTGGCGAGAAGGTATTCTACTCCCTCTTCCCCCCACCTGGAGTCCAAAATCTCCGTGACTTCGTTGATGCGCTCCTCCTGTGCCACTCCCGCGTGCCCGGTTCTTTCTCTGAGCGGACTCGGCGCCGTTCCGGGTTCCTGAAACCTGTGCGGTGCCTTGTAGGGAGTGAGCACCGATCTGTGGAACACCGGATGCATTCTGGAACCCTCCGGAAGCGCCAGCCTGAAAGCCACCGGGTTGACCTGCTCTTCGACTTGGTAGGGCCCCAGTTGCTTATGCCCTAGTTTCTTCTTGGCCAACGACCTGGTCGGCACTGCGTGGGCTGCTAACCAGACCCAGTCCCCGACATGGATCTCTTCGCCAACCCTTCTGTGTTTGTCCGCCTGCACCTTGTATGCGTGTTTGGCCAGCTCCAGGTGCCGCCGCAGCTGATCGTGGACCTCCTGCAACTCCGACGCGAACGCATCTGCTGTCTGCGGCTCCCCCTCCACCATTCTTTCTAGTCCCGGGAAGGTTCTGGGGTGCCTCCCGTTGTTGGCGAAGAATGGCGTGACCCCGTGGACACGTGCTTCGTGTTGTTGTAGGCGAACTCGGCGAGAGGCAGGTAATCCACCCATGTCGCAGGCTGTTGATTCGCATAACATCTCAGGTACTGCTGCATGACGGCATTGGCCCGCTCCGCTTGCCCGTTGGTCTGCGGGTGTCTCGCCGACGCCAGGTTGATCTTGACGTTCAGGAAGCCCATCAGCTTTTGCCAGAAGTTCGAGATGAACTGTCGCCCTCGGTCGGACAGAATAGACCGCGGCAGACCGTGAACCTTGAACACGTGGTCTATGAACAGTTTGGCGGTTTGTTCCGCCGTGGCCACCTTCGCACACGGAATGAAATGTGCCATCTTGGAGAACAAGTCGACCACCACCAGCACAGCCGTCTTGCCCCTCGAGCTGGGCAGATCCGTGACAAAGTCCAGGGCCACTCTCTCCCATGGTTCGCACGGAGTTTGCAGCGGTTCCAGCAGTCCGGCCGGCGGTCCGTGCACTGGTTTGGCCCTCTGGCAGGTGTCACACCTCGCCACGTAGTCCGCGACTTCCCCTCTCATTCCGGGCCACCAGAAGTCTCTGGCGACTAATTCCACCGTCTTCTCCTTGCCAAAGTGCCCGGCAGTGGGCGCGTCGTGCAGCTGCTGCAGTACCTTGGCGCGAAGTTCGTCTCCCGGCACGTAGATGGCCCCTTTATGGAGGAGCAATCCATCTCGCAGTTGGAACTCGTCGGTCGCCGCCGTGCCCCTGTGCACCTCTGCCATTTTTGCTTGCGCGAAGGAGTCATCCTGCAACGCTCGTCGCACCGCCTCCAGGTCAACTGTCGCCGCAGCGCACGCCCACACTGTCGGTGCGAAGATGTGCATGGCGGCCGCTGGCATTGCCTCCTCCAGATACTGTGGCTTACGGGAGAGAGCATCCGCCATGATGTTGGTGTCCCCCGGGACATACTCTATTCGGAAGTCGAAGTTCGCAAAGAACTCAGCCCAACGTATTTGCCTCTGGTTCAGGAACTGTGCCGTGCGCCAGTGCTCCAGATTCTTGTGGTCTGTGCAGACCTGCACCGTGTGCTTGGCTCCGATCAGGAAGTGCCTCCATGCTTTGAATGCTGCATGAATGGCCAGCAACTCCCTGTCCCAGATGGTGTAGTTCTGTTCGGACTTGCTGAGCTTCCTGGAGTAAAACGCTCCCGGCCTCCAAACCCCCTGCGGGTCCTTCTGCAGCAGGACTGCTCCGACGGCTCTGTCTGAGGCGTCTGTTTCAACCCTCATTGGCCTGCTGGGGTTGACATGAAGCAGCTGTTCTTCCAACGCGAAGAGACGCTTGAGTGCCTGAAATGACTGCTCTGCCTGCGCTGTCCAGCTGAACTTCTTTTTCTTGGAGCTGAGCGTGTCCGTGATGGCCGCTGTCTGCATAGCAAAGCCTTTGATAAACTTGCGATAGAAGTTCGCGAAGCCGACAAACCGTTGGACCTCCTTCCGGTTGCGTGGGCTTTTCCAATCCAACACCGCTCGAACCTTGGCGCTGTCCATGGCGAGTCCCTTGTCAGACAACTTGTAGCCCAGGAAATCCACCTCCGTTACGTCGAATTGGCACTTCTCTAGCTTGGCATAAAGCCTATGTTGCTGTAGCCTGCTCAGCACTTCCCTGACGTGTCCGTCATGCTCCTGCTGCGATTCCGAAAAGATCAGGATATCATCCAAGAAACAGACGCACGTCTTGTAGAGGAGCCCCGCCAACACGTGATGCATGAAAGCTTGAAAAACGTGGGAGCCATTTTGCAATCCAAAAGGCATAACTCTATATTCGTAGGTGCCCAGGGGCGTGAACATGGCTGTCTTCCACTCATCTCCTTCCCGCATGCGAATGAGGTTGTACGCCCCTCGCAGGTCCAACTTGGTGAACACGCTGCCCTTGCGTACCTTTGCGAGGAGGTCGTCGATTCGGGGCATGGGGAAGTCCGATGGCTTGGTCACACTGTTCAAAATGCGGTAGTCCACTACGAGTCTTTTTTGGGGCGTGTCTCGCTTCTTAACAAAGAATACCGGACTGCCCCCCGCTGCCTTGGACTCTCGGATGAAACCGCGCTCCAAATTATGATCTATGAACTCCTTGAGGTCCTGCAGTTCGTCCTCAGACATGGAATACAGCTTCCCTTTGGGCAGCGCCGCCCCCAGCAGCAGGTCAATTTTGCAGTCATATGGTCTGTGGGGGGGTAGCCTGTCTGCCTCCTTCTCGCAGAACACCTCCAAAAATTCTGCGTACTTGTGGGGAACCGCTTGCAGCGTGCCGAGCTGCAGCTGTGACTCCTCCTCCTCCCCGTCCTGCCGGGGCACGATGCAGTGTTCAGCGCAAAAGGAAGAGCCGAAGGTCAGCTGCCTCTGGTACCAAGCCAGCGTCGGGCTGTGCTTGTCCAGCCAACTCATGCCCAATACAATGGGCGTGTCCGACAGTTGAGTGACGTTGAAGCTGATGACTTCCCTGTGATTCCCAAGTCGCATCACCATTGGTGGCGTTTGCTTCACCACTTGCCCCCCCAGCAGCTCCCTGCCATCCACCGTGACAACCTGCAGGGGCAGCGTGGCAGGCAGTAACTGTATAGCGTGCCTGTCGACAAAGTCCTGCCCTATAAAGTCTGCATTGCTTCCCGAGTCGATGGTGATTGGCACGTCTAGGGTGATCCCATTGGGCAGCTGGAGAGATGCGGTGAGTCTTACTACTGGTTTGGGCGGGAGGGGGTCCATGGGCTGTAAAATCTCTGGGGACTGCTTCACTGAGACGTCTGGCTGGGCCCCAGTGCTTCTTCCTCCAGCCAGACTGCGTCGTTTCCCTGCTGTGGTTCTCCTTGCTGCGTTGCTGCAGTTACCATTGCTGAGGCTGCAGTGTGCTTGTGGAGCCTCCGGGGACACTCTTTCGCCATATGCCCTGGCTCCTCACAGATGTAACACTTCCTGTTCCCTCTAGGAGGCTTCGCTTTCACTGCTGCCGGTGCTAGGGCTCTGGCTGCTGACTGAGCCCTTGCACCTCCCACCTCCATAGGTTCCGCCCCTCCTCCGGGCGGAGGCGTGGATTGCACACGCGCTGCTTCTCTGGGAAGGAAGGAGGAGCCCCTGGCTGGTTCGCGCCCTCCACGCCCTTCGTCCCTGCTCCACGGACGTTCTTCCAGCCGCACCCCCACTGCCAGCGCCCTCTGAACGATCTCCTGCGTGGTCCGGGGTCTCTCCCCCCTCGCAATTTCATCTTTAACCGAACTGTGCAATCCCTCCCAAAACAGGTCTCTTACAGGGGCCGAATCTCTGTCCCATTCCAGGGCACTGACCAAAGCGAAAAAGCGGGCATGGTACTGCCTTACGCTGGCTCTCCCTTGCCTTAGTCCATGCACCTCCTTCCGGGCAAGATCCACGTCAATGCTTGATAAAAAACACCCATCCATCGCTTTAATAAAGGCATCCGCATTTTGGAGCGCAGGATCCTTATCTCTCCACAAATTGCGCAGCCATGCTTTAGCATCTCCATGCAAATGTGACATGATGAACCCCACCTTCTCTTCTTCATCTCTAAAGTCTTTGTGCAGCAGTTGCAGTGCACACATTACATCTGCTCTAAAGTTGGGGTACTGTTGCAAATTCCCATCAAAGTGAGAGACCAGACCGCCTGTGCGTCTCCCCAACCCAATCCCCTCCGGTTTGGGTGTCTGTTGCCCTTGCTTCGTAAGCACTTCCAACCTGACCTGGAGATCCCTGTAGGCGGCAGCTGCGTCCTCCTCTCTCTTCCTGGATGCCAGAGCCTCGGCATTCAGTCGTGATACTGCTTCTCTGAGTTCTGCTATTTGCTGTTCGGCCGTCATATTGTCTGCTGTTCGTGAGCTCGTTAGTAGGCACCCGCTTTCTCTCCTCTCCGCGAGGCCGTGGATGCCCACAATTTAAAGAGACGAAGCTTACTGTCAGGGTTGCTTCCAGATCCTAGCTCACAGAGGATCACGCTAGCCAGCGATCATTAATTAAAAGTCTTTATTGAGTTACAGTTTCCATTCTCAAGCTGCTGCGTGCAACTCTACGTCTTATGCTTAGATCGGCGAAGCTTCGTCTGAATCTCCGCCCCTTGTGCACCAATTTAATATCCTATCCCTGCTCCACCTTTTCCGCCTGACTGTTCTTCTCTGGGTCCCTCTGCCCCCCGGGGTCTCTTCCTTCCGGGATTCCTCTGACGCGGACCCCCCGGACCCTCCTATCTCCTTGCGCCGGGCTTTAGGACCTGGCTCCCTCTCCGGGCTGCCTACTGCGCCACCTTCCTGTGCATTTGAACTTGGCGCGCGCGCCCAACCTTCCACCTTCCGTCTAACCGTCTCTTCGCTCCCCGATGGAGGTGTGGCCACTCCTGACTCATGCCCTCCCCCCTGTTGTGAGCTGCCAGCGTTTGATCCCTGGCTCCCTTCCTCTTCCCTGCTCTCTGGCGGTGACGCTGGTCCCGATTTCCAACTGCTCTCCTCTGAGTCCCCTCTGGCTCTATCTCCCTGGGGTGTCCCCCTAGTCTCCCCCCTTGCCCTGGCCACTGGTGCTCCTTTCTGTGAATCTTCTGATTCACTGGAAAGACTCGGAGATCTCGGGTCGTCGTCATCACTCATCTTTTCTTCTGCCTCCTCCCCCTCGCTCTCTGTTTCCTCCCTTGCCCTTGCCTCTGCTCCTGAACCCCTGACAATATCATTTGCCAAGCAGACATTGCTTGAGCAAGCCTCTTTTGGAGTCAGAATATGAGCGTGTGATGGCATCTGTACAAGGAAAAATCAGTGAAGGACTATGTCTTGCAATACTTACAGATGGGTGGACAAATGCTCAGGGAGAAGGAATTATCAACTTTGTGATAACAACACCTTAACCAGTCTTTTATAGAAGCATTGAAACTGGAAAGAACAGACATACTGCAGAGTATATCAGCAGTGAAATATGTGCAGTTTTAGAGAAAATTGAGAGTGGTAAAGTATTTGCTTTGCTGACTGACAATGCAAGTAATATGAAAGATGCATGGGAAATCATAATGGACAAGTATCCACATATTACTGCAATAGGATGTGCATCTCATGGACTAAACTTACTTCTTAGTGACTTCATGAAACTGGACACCCTTCAAAGGATTTATAGAAGAGCTAAAGAAGTTATCAAATATGTAAAAGCTACTCATGTTGTCACCGCAGTCTTCAAGAAGAAGCAAGCAGAAAAAAATGCACAGAAAAAAATAGTGACACTGAAGCTCTGTAGTAAAACACGTTGGGGTGGAGTGCTGATCTCCTTTGAAATTTTACTAAAAAACAAAGAAGCTCTTCAAGCAACAGTAATAATTGAGGATCTTAAAATTCCCAGAAATATAAGGAACACTGTGCTTAATGAGGATGTGTTTTGGGTTCAGATGCAGAACTCCCTACAGATTTTAACACCAAATTTTTCAGCAATCCATTCATCTGAATAAGACGCTGCACTTTTATGAGAAATTCCTAACCACATGGCTATGATAAAAACATCTGTTTTTGAAAACCTAAGTGCATCTCCACTTGCAACTGCTGAAAAAAGTAAAGTGAAAGATTTTATTAAGGAACAGGAATAATTCTGTTGCCATCCAATACAGGCTGCTGCAAATCTACTGGATCCAAGATACAAAGGCAGTGGTGTGAGTGATGAGAATACAGCTGCTGCATTTGACTGGATTACGATACAAGCTGCACATTTAGGACTTGATGTTGGAAAAGTACTTTCAAATGTTGCAGAATACAGAACATCTTCAGGGATTTGGGCCAGGAATGTGTCAGTGTTTGAAAAAGAAAAGGTTCTGACCTCCTTTGCCGGGTCCTTGGACCCTAGTTGGTGTTCCACCATAAAAAGGAACAGGCTGTTGTGTGTCACAAGCCTGCGTACTTCCTGCTCACAGGGAGTTTCTGTTTTGTATATAGCTTTTGTTCTTGCTGTTTTCTTGGCATTGAAGCAAGCAGTCATGTTTTTCTTTTGTTCTGACCACCATTGAATAAAGCTGTAAATATATGCTCTTCTGGGTGCATCTTCTGTTGCGGAGTCTGCTGAAAAGGGTCTTGGAATGCGTCTGAGGCTCGTGTCGCTAATTGATTGATGCTGTTCCCACAGGAGACTGATGATCGTCCGGAGACGACGTGGGGGCATGATGGCCTTTGTCTCCCTGGCAATATCCCAACAACAGGTTTCAGGTCCAGATTCACGGCACTTACAGGAGTGTAAGACTGCTAGAGACTGCAAGAGGTATGTGGGGAAAAGCAAGACTTTTCTGTGCCGCGACAGAGTCTTTGAACTCCGGCAGGCTAATTAGGCTGGTGGAGAAGAGCCAGCAGGCCTCATGATTTATGACCTGCCAGATAAGGAGTCTTTGAAGGGAAAAAGGCTCACGGCTCAAGTAAAAAGCTGAAATGGAGCTTTTACAAGCCTCAGGTGACACTCCGGTTCCAAAGCTTAATTGCCACAATTATCAGACCTGGGCAAGGTACTGTGAGGGCCTACTGAGACAGTTTGGAGTGTGGCACACTGTGGCTGAAGCCCCTCCAGTTCCTCTGACAGATAGATGGAGGGCCGAGGATTCAAGGACCATAGACGTGATCATCTTGTCCGTCTCTCTGGAGGAAATTGTAACAGTGGCTGGCAATACGACAGCAAGTCAGATGTGGAATGCTTTGAAAGTAGCCCATCTGGCAGCCTTCCCAGCACAGACTTTGACTGCATTGGAGGTCCTGACTGTTTCCCAAATTGAGAGTGATTGCAGGGATGCCGAGGGCACCGGTTGCAAGCTGCAGGGGGAGCTGACTGTGATGTCATCTCAGACAGCATTCCAGCCTCCAGGGGGAGCCAAGGAGTCGGCAGCTGAGAGCTCTGTTTCCTGTGAGAACCAAGGTCATCCTCCCAGATACCAGAAGGCGAGAAATAAACAGAGGCAAAAGCCTGCAGATGGTCAGGAGTAGGGGGGGCAAGCAGCAGCCCAAGCCAGTGAAAAACAAGGGTTTGTTTGCTGGCACCGCTGCTCCAAAGGCCAAAGCCAGATTTATTGTTGATTCTGGATCCACAAGGCATTTAACGAAGGATCGGCACCTGTTTATTTTCTTCACGCCTCAAGATGGAGTGATTCAACAGGTTGATGGAAAGACGTTGAGAATTGCAGGAGTCGGGACAGCGAGACTGGCAAGACAGAAAAACACAAGACAGAAAAAAATTATAAAGAAAACCTTGAATAAACTGCAGCTTTACGCTGAAGGGGAAGTTATTGTTACAGCAGACTTTAATTGGAATATAAAGGACGACAGTACTTTCAGATTATCTAAATGGGGATTAAAGGATGTTTTTGAGAGGGGAAACCCCAACACCAAATCTACCTTCTTCTCCAACAGATATAAGACTTTCTCTTATATTGATTACGTGCTAATTAAAGAAGGGAATGAAATCAGTGTTAGAACGGCAAGGACTATGGGAATATGGATTTCAGACCATGCTCCACTATTTGTGGAGCTGGGCCTGGAAGAGGATGGGAAAAGCAGGAGATGGCAGTACAATAACCTAATAATGGCAAAAGAAGTGTCTGCGGACAGCGCTGGCTCCCGGCCTATAGAGTGAGATGAGCGCACAACCCTAGAGTCTGTCAAGACTGGCCCGTACGGGCAGGGGTACCTTTACCTTTTTATCAATCTTTATATAAAGAAGAAAATAAAAATACTAGTAGGGAAAGTTTGGGGTTTAAAATCGAAGAAAGTGATAGATTAAGACTGAATGAAGAAATTTCTTTGGAAGAAATAGAGAATGTAGTTAAATCATTTAAAGGTAAGAAATCCCCAGGATTAGATGGAATTACGGCAGACTTTTATAAAGAAACAATTGATATCCTGGGCTCAGAACTCAAAAAGTATTTAATAATATCTTAGAAGGGGGGAAAGCCCCAGACACTTGGAAACTAGCGGAAATTGTAGTGATTGAAAAACTGCAAAAGGATCCTACAGAGGTGGGGTCATACAGACCAATTAGTCTATTAAATCAAGACTATAAGATATTTACAAAGATCCTGGCAAGGCGACTGGAAAAGGTACTACCTAAAATAATTAAGGAAGATCAATATGGATTTGTTAAGGGAAGATACATAGGCCATCCTATAAGAAATGTGTTAAACGTATTAACAAGCAGGGTAAAAGGAAAATTGGTGGTCTTAAAATTGGATGTGTAGAAGGCCTTTGACACGATTAGACATAAGTTCTTATGGAATATTATGCGGGACATAGGATTAGGAGAGAACTTTGTGGAAGCAATCCAGGAATTGTATAGAGAAGGGAAGGCTGTGGTGAGAGTGAATGAGGGGGTTTCAGATCAATTCAATATACAAAGAGGAGTTAAACAAGGATGTTCACTCTCACCACTACTATTTGTATTGGGTATGGAGTACTTGGCAGATAGAATACGAAACTCAGTAAGGATAAAAGGATATAAGAAAGGAAAGGAAGAAATTAAGTAAAACATGTATGCAGATGATATCCTATTATTATTTACAAACCCCTTAAAGGGTGTCAGAGAACTTATGATAATCTTGAAGGACTTTAAAGAGAAGTCGGGATTGGGAGTAAATCTGGAGAAGTCTGAAATTTTATTTTGGGATGTAAATAAAGAGGAGAAAAAGGAAATTGCAAAAATGACAAAGATGGATATCAATAGGAAAAA
This sequence comes from Podarcis bocagei, assembly GCF_964188305.1. NCBI lineage: Eukaryota > Metazoa > Chordata > Lepidosauria > Squamata > Lacertidae > Podarcis > Podarcis bocagei. The sequence continues at coordinate 4,879,284 of NC_138131.1, read as the reverse complement.
GATTAAATACTTGGGGGTAAATATTATTAAAAATATTGCTAAGATTCCAGATGTACGGTAAATTACAAAGAAGCGTGGAGGAAGATCAAGAAGGACATAAAATCATGGAAAAATAAGAATTTATCTATTCTAGGTACGATTAGAGCAGTTTAAATGTTTCTGGTACCAAAATTATTATATTTATTTCAAGTAATTACATTACCCATTAGGAAAATATGGTTCAAAACATGGAATAAGGTATTTAAAAATTGGATTTTTGGAAGTAAAATAGTTAGAACCCCAGACATAGTAAATTATTCCTCTCAAGAAGAGATGGGATGGGGAATACCAAACTTAGAATTTTATTATGAAACATTCCAATTGAAAAATCTAATAGCTATTGGGGACTTCCGGGTTGGCGCCATCGCCGAATGGCGGACTTCCTCCGAGCTCCGGAGGGAGTCTGTTCGACAGGGGTTGGGTTCTGCCGTGCCGGTGACACGGGGACCCTCAAAAACCACGGGCGCGGATACCCGTGGACATGGTGACTCGGCTGGCACCGTTAGCGCCCTCCCAACCCGCGAAGGATCCTTTTTAAAGGCTACGGAACGGGGGACGGGGAGCGGCGCGGTGCTGTGAGTCTACTGCTTCCCCTGACGAGCGAAGCCACATGCCATTCGTCGGAGAGCACTGACCTCTTCCTTTAAAAATTTGGACTTAAAATCAAGAACAACAACCCATGAGTAATTTGGAAATTGGACTAAAATTACCCTATTTTTTGTGGATTCGGCACGAGCGGGGGAGGTGCAAAGAGGAAGTCCGTCTCCCCCCCCCATTGTAAACATCTTAAAGCAAGGATCTGCCAACTAAGGTTGAGAGAAGAATTCCTTTTTTTTCTTATTAATTCCATGGATTTAAAAGTTTAAGTTACGGTGCTGGAGGATAAGAGAGTATTTCTTTTTGATTAAGTGCCACCCTTCCCGAGACCGGGAGTAACCCGTGAAAGGAGCCTGCTGAGGAGTTACAGAAGATTTTGACAGCTGTCAAATTAGCTGTCAAAGTCGGGAAAAACTGAAAGTTTTGGTTTTAGCCGGTTATATTGTTACAAGGTATCGAAAATAAAGAAAGATTGATACAAATTAATTTGACTCTTGGACTGGAAGTGAAAGGAATACTAAGTAACCAGAATCCCTCTAGAGGGGATTCACGGACATTACAAGAATGGAAATAGGTCGGAAAATACTGGCGGATCTGGATGAGGTTGTGTTTCTCATGGGAAAGCTGTGAAAGATGTACAAGCAAGGCCATGTTTTGTCTACAAGTCCTACAAAACTGAAGTCATCAGAAAATATATCTACTCAGCTGGAAAAGGACTTGATGTTCAAGACACAGGCAGCTGGACAAGAAAAGAAACCAGAGGCTGAACAGGAAGAGCAGAAAGGAGGGGCGGCCGAAATGTTACAGAAGGCAAATGGGAGCCGGAGGCCTGCCAAGATGGTTATAAATATGATCAAGGTGGAAGCTGGAGCCTTTGGGGTATTTGGACTTAAGAAACAGAACTTGAGCTCCACCTTTAAACAAGGAGGCCTGGCTGGAAGGAACATGGACATTACAGAGAGAATGCCCCTTCGAGATTGGATGTCAAATGTAAGAGATTCTCAAAGAAGCCGGCAGAAAGGGACTGAGAAAGATTCAAGAGCCTCGGACGTGAGGTCACCAGGCTAAACAGATGGACTAATGGACTATGGTTTGGGATTGAAACTGGGGAGAGAAGGGTGGGGTTTGGAAATCCAAAGGGGGCCTGATCTTTACTCTGTGTTAAATTTTATGTCGTTATCACTATAAGAATGGGGAATCCGGGGAAGGGAAATAGGGTCAACCTTAGAAAAAGTTGTTTTATAAATGACTAAGGTATATAAATTAAAAGTTGATATATAAATTGAACTAAATATAATAATGAATTAAAGGTTAAAATTTAATATAAATAAATATAATAATAAATTAAGGTTAAGAAATTAGAGATAAAAATTTGTTGGATAAATATTTGGATTTGGAATACAAGAAGGGGAGGTGAGGGGAAGTCGTGGAAAGAAGTTATTGAAAATGAGACTCTAAAGGTTGAATTTTTTGTTTTCTTTTTGCTTTTTTGTATCTTTTGAAACTTTAATAAATATTACTTTTTTAAAAAAGAAAAATCTAATAGATATTGGTGTTAGGATATTTCCGTTCCACCTTAAAAGGGAGCAGGCTTTGTAAGTAACAGAGTCTGCGCATGTCCTGTTCACAGGATGTTTATGTTTGCTATTCCTTTCGTTTTCAGTCGGGTCGAAGACACTGACTCAGAACGGTCATGTTTTTCCTTTGTTCTGTTCTACGCTAAATAAAGTCTGTAAATATGCCAAATATGCTCTTCTGCGGTGCAGCTTTCTGCCTGTGTTTCTGCTGATAAACATTGTGCACAAGCCTGGAATGTGGCAATCTATTTCGAGGCTTCGTGTCGCTAACTGCTGGATCTGCCTGTCTACGGGAGATCGATGGACGTCCGGCAGCCGGCTTGGGGCCATGATGGACAATATCTCCCTGGCAGTTTCCCAACAACAGGTTTCGGGCCCAGATTCACAGCACCTACAGGAGAGTAAATGCTGCAACAGACTGCGTTTGAGGTACGTGGGAAAAGCGAAAGAAAAGAGGGAGGCTTTTGGCTTTTCTGTTTACCTCAACAAGGAGCCATTGGAGCTCCGGCAGCTTAATTGGCCTGGGAGCCGAGCCAGAGAGTTCGTGATAAATGAGCTGCCAAGATAAGGAGTCTTTGAAGGCATAAAGGCTCATGGCTAAAGCAAAAAGCTGGAAATGGAGTTTTTCCAAGCTTCTGGAGATGCTCAGTGCCCTAAGTTACATGGGCAGAATTATGAAACCTGGGCAAAATGGTGTGAATGTTTGCTGTGTCAGTTTCGGGTGTGGCATACCGTATTTGAGCCCCCCCCCCCAAGTTCCTCTGACAGAGAGATGGAAAGCCGATGATTCGAAGGCGATAGACGTAATAGTCTTATCCGTATCTCTTGAGGAAATTAAGACGCTGGCTGGCAACACCACTGCACGTGGAATGTGGAATGCTTTGAAAGCTGCTCATTTGCCAGTAATCCCAGCCCAGAGTTTGACTGCATCAGAGGTCCTAGTTGTTTCCCAGAATGCGAGTGAATGCAGGGATGCTGAGGGCACCGGTTGCAAGCTGCAGGGGGAGCTGACCGTCACGTCATCCCAGGCAGCATTCCAGCCTCCAGGGGAAGCCAAGGAGTCGGCAGCTGAGAGCTCTGTTTCTCATGGGAACCAAGGTCATCGCCTTTGCAGAGGCCGGAAAGGCAAAGGTAAACAGAGGCAGGCATCTGCAGATGGCCAGGAGCAGAGGGAGGGTGAAGAGCCCGCGCCAGGGAAAAACAAAGCGTTGTTTGCTGGCACAGCTTCACCAAAGGCTAAAGGCACGTCTGGTGGCCAGGAGCAGCAGGGGGGCAAGCTGCAAAAGCCCACACCGGTGCAAAACAAGGGTTTGCTTGCTGTAAAGACTGCTCCAACAGCCAAAGGCAGATTTATTGTTGATTCAGGTGCGAGCCGGCACGTCTCGAAGGATCGGCACCTGTTTATCTCCTTCACACCTCAAGAAGGTGAGATCCACCTGGCTGATGGAAGGACGCTGCAAATTGCAGGAGAAGGGACTGTGAAACTTGCAAGTCTGCACACTACCATCAGTAATGTACTTTTTGTTCCAGGAGCTACAAGCAACTTGCTTAGCGTCCCACAGCTTACTGGGCGTGGTTTTCAGATTTCCTTCAAGAGGAGCGTCTGTGTCATCAGTAAAGGCAAAGAGGACTATTTGCATGCAAAGTTTATGGATGGTTTGTTCCATATAACTTATGATGACACTGCTGTTGTATCTAATGCTGATTCTTGTTGTGTTGCACAAACTAACAAAGTTCTTCATGCAGGTTGCATTCACGATGCACATCGAAGGTTTTGTCACCTCTCTTGGAAGGCACTGGCCAAGATGCCAGAGGTGGTTGAGGGTTTGAACATCAAACCCTGTAAATTTCACATGAAATGTGTATCTTGTGCAGAGAACAAGGTGAAGGTTGCTCCAAAAGGCAAGGAGTCTAGCAGGCAGGCTTCCAAACCCTACCAGCTAGTGCATGCGGACCTGGTTGGGCCACTTGCGCCCTCTTTAGGAGGAGCAAGGTACTTCATGATTCTGATTGACTCTTTTTCTAGGTACATTCATGTGTTTTTGCTCGAACAGAAATCGCAAGCGTTTCCGAAGTTTAAGGCATTCTGTGCTTGGTTGGAAAATGTGCACGGTAAACGTATTGCCTGTTTGTTTACCGATTGGGGCGGGGAGTTTACTTCTCAGCAGTTTGAAGCTTTCCTGACTGAGAAGGGAATCCAGCATGACATGTCAACGCCCAGATCGCCATGGATGAATGGGCTTGCGGAGAGAGCAAATCAGACATTGCTACAAGGAATAAAAACCTTGTTGCATGATGCCAATCTCCCTGATAAGTTTTGGGGGGAAGCTTTGGGGAATTTGGTTTATTCTTTTAATCGCAGATTGTCATCACCCATTGGCTGTACTCCCTATGAGAAGATGTTTGGCAAAAAGCCCAACATCAAGCACATGAAAATCTTTGGTTCTGACATGTGGGTACACTCCCCACAAACCAGCAAGCTTGGCAAGCGTGGGGCACATGGTTTGTTCATGGGGTACGAAAAAGGTGCATACAGGGTATGGATGACTAACTCTAAGTCCATTAAGTTCACAAGGAGTGTTGAGTACAATCCCAAGTGGGGGGAAAATGTGGGAATTTTCCAGAGTTACACAGAGGAGGATGAAGGTGATGTCAAGCAAGCAGCTAAAGCTGAGGAAGCTGCTGAAGATGATGAGGATGAGGATGAGGATGAGGATGATGATCAGAGTTCAGATTCCAGTTCAGTGGGCGGCGCTGCTGCTGGTGTCAGTGACAGTGATGACACAGCAGACTACAAGAGCGCAAAGGCCTCAGTCAGACCATCTGATGCGTCTGACAATGAACTGGAAGAACCACTGTTCACCATTGGTCACTTTTCTCCTAAGAAAGGGGAGATGAGTCCAGAAGACTTGCGTCTAGTACGTAGGTCTGAAAGAGCGACCAAAGGCAGACCTCCAAAGAGGTATGCTGATGAGTTTGCTAAGACAGCAACTGCTGTTCTTAGTAGCTCAGAGAAGGTATGGGAACCTTCAAGCTTCAAAGAGGTTCAGGAGTTAACCTCTAAAGATGCTGAGCCTTGGCTTAATGCCATGAAGGCTGAAGTTGATTCCTTGAACAGGAACCAAACTTGGAAACTGGTACCGGTAGTCCCAGGAATGAGACTGGTTGGCAGCAAATGGGTCTTCAAGGCCAAGACAGACCAAAATGGCAAGGTAGTCAGACACAAAGCCAGATTGGTTGCCAGAGGTTTTTCACAGGTACCAGGACAGGATTACCACGAGACCTACTCACCCACAGTCAAATATGAGAGCATTCGGCTGATGCTCAAGATTGCTGCGGAGGAGAAACTGCATGTTTCCCACCATGACATTAATACAGCTTTTTTGTACGGGATTTTGAGTGAAGAGCTGTTCATGCTTCCACCTGATGGGATGGAGATACAGAAGGGAATGGTCTGTAAACTGCAGAAATCCTTATATGGTCTTAAGCAGAGTGCCAGGTGTTGGAACGCAAAACTCACTGAGACATTGCTTTCTCTAGGTTTTCACCAGGGCAAAGCTGATCCATGTGTGTTTGTCAAGGAGGAGGGGCAAAACAAACTGTATTGTTTATGTTTTGTTGATGATCTTCTGATGTTTTGGAAGAATCAGGCTTTTTACCAAAGCGCCCTAGCTCAGCTGAAGGAGCACTTTGACATGAAGGATCTTGGTGAGGTATCCAACTATCTCTCTCTGCAGGTGGAGAAGGACCAAGCAGGTAATTTTCTGGTACACCAAACACAGAAAATTGCTGATGTGTTAACCAGGTTGAATTTGGTTGATGCAAACCCAGCAGACACACCGATGGTGACAGGTTACCAGGTAGACAGTACTGCTGAAGCGTTTTCTGACACAACGCTATACAGATGCATTCTAGGCAAGCTGAATTTCATTGCCAGATGTTCAAGACCTGACATAGCTGTAAGCTGTAATCTGCTTAGCAGACATGCCAACAATCCTACGGTTCAGGATTGGAAAGCTCTGAAGCGCATAGCCCGCTATTTGAAAGGGACTATGCACTACAGGCTGAGGTTCACCAGTCAGAAGACTGGAGGTCTTGAAATCTTTGCAGATGCTAGTTTTGGAAGTGACACCACGGATGGTACGGGCACTTCTGGTGTGTGCTACATGTACAACCACTGCCTGTTTGACTGGTTGTGCAAAAAGCAAACAACAGTGAGCCTAAGTTCCTGTGAAGCAGAACTCAATGCTCTGTTATTTTCACTCATGGATTGTGAATGGTTGATGCAACTGTTTAAGGACATCGGGGTTTCTGTGAAATGTCCTGTACAAGTGTATCAAGACAATAGATCTTGTTTGGCTTTGCTGAACTCCGAGAGTTGCAAGCAGAGAACCAAGTACTTGCAGATCAAGCTACATCGTGCAAGGGAGTGTATTCAGAAAGGACTGATTCGGGTGTCCTACATGCCAGTAAATGAAATTCCTGCTGATCTGTTGTCTAAGGTTGTTAACAGAGAACAACATAAGGTTTATGTACAAAAGTTGCAATTGGGTTGAACCACAGGTACTACAGGTTACACGGAAAGGGGGAGGATGTTAGGATATTTCTGTTCCACCTTAAAAGGGAGCAGGCTTTGTAAGTAACAGAGTCTGCGCATGTCCTGTTCACAGGATGTTTATGTTTGCTATTCCTTTCGTTTTCAGTCGGGTCGAAGACACTGACTCAGAACGGTCATGTTTTTCCTTTGTTCTGTTCTACACTAAATAAAGTCTGTAAATATGCTAAATATGCTCTTCTGCGGTGCAGCTTTCTGCCTGTGTTTCTGCTGATAAACATTGTGCACAAGCCGGGAATGTGGCAATCTATTTCGAGGCTTCGTGTCGCTAACTGCTGGATCTGCCTGTCTACGGGAGATCGATGGACGTCCGGCAGCCGGCTTGGGGCCATGATGGACAATATCTCCCTGGCAATTTCCCAACAACTGGATTATAAGGATGGGATTAAATGGATAAGGCTGGAGAATGAAATAAATGAAGGAATAGGGAGAGAAGGGATATTTAATACAGATATTAATACGGCTTTTAAGAAGACAATAGGACCAAGGAAAACTGCGTTAGGAATTTGGAAGAATTGGAATAAAAAATGGATGCCAACATACTCAAGGTGGACGCCATTAAAATATATGCAGGAGGGTCAAAGGGAACCGGATTGGTGGAAGAAATTAGAAGATCAGGGATTTTATAAATTAAAAGATATGTTTGATGATGTTAGGTAGATTTATTGCTTTGGAGTTTGGCGTCCAACACACTTCCCCCTGCGAGCCTCTGCAGGTCGTAAAGCAATTAGCAGATAGCAAAGTTGCACAGCGTCCGTGTTGAAAGGGCAGTAAAACAAGTCCCACACGTTTCTTCTGTCCTAATATCTCTTTATTTGCTCAAAAGTAGCATATTTACAAACAAGCACTTCCATCTGATTCAAGCTGCATGTTCTCCCTCTGTTTGCAGCTGCGTAACAAAGCTGCTTTCACTTTTCACTCAGCTCACAGCATTCCAAGCTGCTTTTGTCACGTCCTGGCTTACTTCCCTTGTAAGCGCCTCCTCTCAGCCTCGAGACACAGAAGGTTAACCCTTCACTACACCCAACAGATGAAGAAATAAAGTTTTTTAAAGAAAAAATAGGAAAACAATATTGGCTGAAAGTGCAAGGACTTTATGATTTAATAAAAATGGAAAGAGCAGAGGAAACGATGAGGACAGAAATGAAAATAGATATGGTGCTGAACAAAAGACAAATAACGGAGAAAGGGATAGCAGGGATGTTATATAAACTGATGATAAGCGACAAAGAAAGAATGATAAGGATAATCCAGATTAAATGGGAGCAGGAAGGTATGATCCATCCAAACACGGCTCAAGAATTGATGAAGAATATAAACAATATTAAAATAGAAAAGTATAAAGAATTAAGTAGAATTTTTTTATTAAAATGGTATAGAACTCTGGCACAAATGGCGTAAATAGTGAAAGGGATTAGCCCCAAATGCTGGCATTGTGGTCAGGAAAAAGGACTATATTCACACATGTGGTGGGAATGTAATCTGGTTAAGGAATATTGGCAAAAGATTATAAAGGTAATTTCTGGACTATTTCAAATAAACATAGAATAGGGATTTGTTATTTTCGGGAATACTGGGAAATAACAAAGTAAAGAGTAATAAGAAAGAGTTGTACAAGATTATGATTCTAGCTGGAATGGAAAGAAAAGGCCAAATGGAATATGGAAAAATGGAATGATTATGTTTTTGAAAACGTACTGTCAGGGCTGCCCTTGGTCCCAGCTCACAAAGGACCAACGCCACTCCGTTGTTATGTACAAAAGTCTTTATTGAAGTTCATTTCCGTTTCCACAGCCGCAGCGTGCAGCCCTACGTCTGAAACTCTAGACCGCTGAAGCTCCGTCTGAGTCCGTTCCTCCCAGACACCAGTTTAAGACCCTTGCCTTGCTCCACCTCTTCCTTTGCTCTCTCTTACGCTGGGTCCTCCTGCCCACTGGGGTTTCGCCCTTCCTAGATTCTTCTGACGCTGATTCCCCTGATTGTTCCCCCACCCTCCGGCGGGCTTTAGGACCTGGTTCCCAATCGGGGCTTTCTGCTGTCCCGCGCGCCTGTACATTTGAACTTGGCGCGCGCGCCCAGCCCCCAACCTTCCTTCTGACCGTTACACTGCTCCTGTCGCTGCTTTCCTCCTCTTCGGGGAGGTTAGCTGGCTCTGACCTCCCCTCCATTCCCCCTCTCTCCGATGGAGGCGTGGTCAGCCCTGACTCATCTCCTCTCCCTGCTGGAGGAGACGCTGGCCCTGACACACGGGAACCTCCCCCCCCCGCTATGCTCTGGTGGGGAAGCTGGTCCTGATCTCCAGCTGCTGCTTTGGGAGTCCCTGCTGGCCCCTTGTTTCTGGTGCGTCCCCCCTGGGACCCCCCTTGCCCTGACCACCGACGCCCCCTTCTGGGAATCCTCTGATTCGCTGGATAGGCTCATGGAATCCCTCGGGTCACTGTCATTCTCCCCCCCGCTGTCCTCAGATTCTTCCCATTCGCTCTCCATCTCCTGTCTCCCCTGTGCCTCTGTCCCTGAGCCCCTGACACGTACAATCAGAAATATTCACACAGATAGTGGTAGAGGATAGATGGGAAAATAAATGCCAAAGAATCACAAATAAATGGGCATTTTACAGGAACTGGATAGAAAGAGGGGAAGCCAACCCTAACATACAAGCTTGAATGAACAGACTGTGTACATGGATAAAGATATTGTCAGGGGTTCAGGAGCAGAGGCGAGGGCAAGGGAGGAAACAGAGAGCGAGGGGGAGGAGGCCGAAGAAAAGATGAGTGATGACGACGACCCGAGATCTCCGAGTCTTTCCAGTGAATCAGAAGATTCACAGAAAGGAGCGCCAGTGGCCAGAGCAAGGGGGGAGCCTAGGGGGACACCCCAGGAAGAAGGGTCCAGAGAGGGCTCAGAGGGCAGCAGTTGGAAATCGGGGCCAGCGTCACCAACAGAGCGCAGTGGAGAGGAAGGGCGCCAGGTATCGAGCTCTGGCAGCTCGCAGCAGGGGGGAGGGCATGAGTCAGGAGTGGCCACACCTCCATCGGGGAGCGAAGAAACGGTCAGGCGGAAAGTGGAAGGTTGGGCGCGCGCGCCAAGTTCAAATGCACAGGAAGGTGGCGCAGTAAGCAGCCCGGAAAGGGAGCCAGGTCCTAAAGCCCGACGCAAGGAGACAGAAGGGTCCGGGGGGTCAGCGTCAGAAGAGTCCAGGAAGGAAGAGACCACAGGGGGCAGAGGGACCCAGAGAAGAATGGTCAGGCGGAAAAGGTGGAGTAAGGCTAGGGTATTAAGCTGGTGTACAGGGGGCGGAGACTCAGACGGAGCTTCGCCGGTCTAACTCATAAGACGTAGAGCTGCACGCAGCAGCTTGAGAATGGAAACTGTAACTCAATAAAGACTTTTATAAAGTGACCGCTGGCTAGCGTGATCCTCTGTGAGCTAGGATCTGGAAGCAGCTCTGACAGATATGAAGAAGGAAGGCCTGACTGGGGGCGGGGAGGGCTGGAGTGGGGAGGGAGGGAAAGAAAGAAAAAGTAAACCGGATGGTATTTTGAATTGATTTTGTTATGTAAGCCTTTTTTCAAGAAACCATATATATTAATGTTATGTAATAATAATAATAATAATAAATTTTATTTATATCCCGCCATCCCCAGCCGAAGCCGGGCTCAGGGCGGCTAACAACACTAAAATAGTGCAACATTATAAAACATCATAAGAATTAATTAAAATCAAAATTGATGGCAACCATAAACTAAAGTATTGTAAAGATTGCCAAAGGAGGGAGTCAGGCTGTGCCCTCACCAAAGGCCTGGTGGAACAACTCTGTCTTGCAGGCCCTGCGGAAAGATGTCAAGTCCTGCAGGGCCCTTGTCTCTTGTGACAGAGCATTCCACCAGGTTGGAGCCGCAGCCGAAAAAGCCCTGGCTCTAGTTGAGGCCAGCCTAACCTCTCTGTGGCCTGGGACCTTCAAGATGTTTTTATTTGAGGACCGTAAGTTCCTCTGTGGGGCATACCAGGAGAGGCGGTCCCGTAGATACGAGGGTCCTAGGCCGTGTAGGGCTTTGAAGGTTAAAACCAGCACCTTAAACCTGATCCTGTACTCCACCGGGAGCCAGTGCAGCTGGTATAGCACCGGATGAATGTGATCCCGCAGCGAAGACCCCGTAAGGAGTCTCGCTTCGGCATTCTGCACCCGCTGGAGTTTCTGGGTCAGTCTCAAGGGCAGCCCCACGTAGAGCGAGTTATAATAATCCAGTCTGGAGGTGACCGTCGCGTGGATCACAGTGGCTAGGTCAGGGCGAGAGAGGTAAGGAGCCAACTGCTTAGCTTGGCGGAGATGAAAAAATGCCGCCTTTGTTATAGCTGCAATCTGCGCCTCCATGGAGAGGGAGGTATCGAAGATTACACCCAAACTCTTAACGGACGGTGCTGGCACTAATTGCACCCCCGCAAGAGATGGGAGTTGCCCCCTCAATCCCATATCGTCCCGTCCCAGCCAGAGGACCTCTGTCTTCGAAGGATTTAACTTCAACCGGCTCCCACGTAACCATCCAGCCACAGCTTCCAAGCATCTGATCAGTGTGTCTGGGGCCGAGTCAGAATGGCCATCCATCAACAGATAGAGTTGGGTGTCATCAGCATACTGATGGCAGCCCAGCCCAAAACTCCGGACAAGCTGGGCGAGGGGGCGCATAAAGATGTTAAAAAGCATCGGGGAGAGAATCGCACCCTGAGGCACTCCACACACCAAGGAGTGGCGGGATGACAGTTCCCCCCCAAGCGCCACCCTCTGTCCCCGACCAGAGAGAAACGAGCGCAGCCATTGAAGGACTGTGCCCTGGATCCCCACGTCGGCGAGGCAGTGGCCCAGAAGTTCGTGATCAACCATGTCGAAAGCTGCTGACAGATCTAGAAGAATCAGCAGCCCCGACCCGCCTCGATCCAGCTGTCTACGAAGATCATCTGTTAGGGCGACCAGAGCCGTCTCGGTCCCATGACCAGCGCGGAAGCCGGACTGGAATGGATCCAGAGCCGTAGTTAGGCATTGTAGTATGAATGAATTTTGTTCTGTATTTTTTGTTTTATAGAATATATATAATAATGTTATGTTACTTAGCAAATTTAATAAAACAAGGGGGGGGAGATACAGAAGGGAATGGTCTGTAAACTACGGATGTCCTTATAGGGTCTCAAGCAGAGTACCAGGTGTTGGAACACAAAATTCACTGAGACATTCCTTTCTCTAGGTTTTTACCAAGGCAAAGCTGATCCATGTGTGTTTGTCAAGGAGGAGGGGCAAAACAAACTGTATTGTTTGTGTTTTGTTGACGATCTTCTTCTGTTTTGGAAGAATCAAGCTTTGTACCAAAGCAGCCTAGCTCAGCTGAAGGAGCACTTTGACATGAAGGATCTTGGTGAGGTATCCAACTATCTTTCTCTGCAGGTGGAGAGGGACCAAGCAGGTAATTTTCTGGTACACCAAACACAGAAAATTGCTGATGTATTAACTGTTGGGATACTGCCAGGGAGATAAAGTCCATCATGGCCCCCAAGCCGGCTGCCGGACGATCCATCGATCTCCCGTAGTCACGCAGTATGAGCGATTAGCGACACGAGTTTCCTGAAAATACCATGCCACATTCCAGGGCTCATGCACACTCTTATCAGCAGATAATGCACAGCCAGAAGTCGCACTCAGGAGAGCATTATTTACAAGCTTTTATTCAGCGTTGATCAGAACAAAGAAAGACATGACTGACTGCGACAGTGTCTTTGACAGAGAGAGAAACGAAAGCCATAGCAAACATAAACACCCTGTGAACAGGAAATACGCAGGCTGTGACACAAACATCCTGCTCCCATTTAAGGTGGAACGGAAATATCCTAACACCCTCCCCCTTTCTGTGTAACCTGTAGTACCTGTGGTTCAACCCAATTGCAACTTCTGTACATAAACCTTAAGTTGTTCTCTGTTAACAACCTTAGACAACAGATCAGCAGGAATTTCATTTCCTGGCATGTAGGACACCTGAATGAGTCCTTTCTGAATACACTCTCTTGCACGATGTAGCTTAATCTGCAAGTACTTGGTTCTTTGCTTGCAACTCTCGGAGTTCAGCAAAGCCAAACACGATCTATTGTCTTGATACACTTGTACAGGACATTTCACAGACACTCTGATGTCCTTAAACAGTTGCATCAACCATTCACAATCCATGAGTGAAAATGACAGAGCATTGAGTTCTGCTTCACAGGAACTTAGGCTCACTGTTGTTTGCTTCTTGCACAACCAGTCAAACAGGCAGTGGTTGTACATGTAGCATACTCCAGAAGTGCTTGTACCATCCGTGGTGTCACTTCCAAAACTTGCATCTGCAAAGATTTCAAGACCTCCCGTCTTCTGACTGGTGAACCTCAGCCTGTAGTGCATAGTCCCTTTCAAATAGCGGGCTATGCGCTTCAGAGCTTTCCAATCCTGAACCGTTGGATTGTTGGCATGTCTGCTAAGCAGGTTACAGCTTACAGCTATGTCAGGTCTTGAGCATCTAGCAATGAAATTCAACTTGCCTAGAATGCATCTGTACAGCGTTGTGTCAGAAAACGCTTCAGCAGTACTGTCTACCAGGTAACCTGTCACCATCGGTGTGTCTGCTGGGTTTGCATCAACCAAATTCAACCTGGTTAATACATCAGCAATTTTCTGTGTTTGGTGTACCAGAAAATTACCTGCTTGGTCCCTCTCCACCTGTAGAGAAAGATAGTTGGATACCTCACCAAGATCCTTCATGTCAAAGTGCTCCTTCAGCTGAGCTAGGGTGCTTTGGTACAAAGCCTGATTCTTCTAAAACATCAGAAGATCATCAACAAAACATAAACAATACAGTTTGTTTTGCCCCTCCTCCTTGACAAACACACATGGATCAGCTTTGCCCTGGTGTAAACCTAGAGAAAGCAATGTCTCAGTGAGTTTTGTGTTCCAACACCTGGCACTCTGCTTGAGACCATATAAGGATTTCCGCAGTTTACAGACCATTCCCTTCTGTATCTGCATCCCGTCAGGTGGAAGCATAAACAGCTCCTCCCCCAAAATCCCGCACAAAAAAGCTGTATTAATGTCATGATGGGAAACATGCAGTTTCTCCTCCGCAGCAATCTTGAGCATCAGCCGAATGCTCTCATATTTGACTGTGGGTGAGTAGGTCTCATGGTAATCCTGTCCTGGTACCTGTGAAAAACCTCTGGCAACCAATCTGGCTTTGTGTCTGACTACCTTGCCATTCTGGTCTGTCTTGGCCTTGAAGACCCATTTGCTGCCAACCAGTCTCATTCCTGGGACTACCGGTACCAGTTCCCAAGTTTGGTTCCTGTTCAAGGAATCAACTTCAGCCTTCATGGCATTAAGCCAAGGCTCAGCATATTTAGAGGTCAACTCCTGAACCTCTTTGAAGCTTGAAGGTTCCCACACCTTTTCTGAGCTACTAAGAACAGCAGTTGCTGTCTTAGCAAACTCATCAGCAAATCTCTTTGGAGGTCTGCCCTTCGTGGCTCTTTCAGATCTGCGTACTAGACGCAAGTCTTCTGGACTCATCTCCTCTTTCTTAGGAGAAAAATGACCAATGGTGAACAGTGGTTCTGTTCAGTTTCTGTTAATTGATTCTCATGGGAACTTACAGATTCTGGCTTCACACAATTAACTCAAGGCAGTGTCAATTTACTCTTGGCAGAAAGCCAAGGTCTGCTTGACCTAGAAACTACTTACTCTGATTGGTTAACTACCAGCACTCAACTCTGTTATCTAGAAATGCTAGCACAGTTTGGTGTTGAAGGAGTAGAAGTGCTGTGTATGGTTAAGAGAGAGAGAGAAAGAAAGGATTTATTTTGCTTTGTTTTGTATGCAGAAACCCTGCTGGTTTTATTTTTTCCTTTTAATAAATCCTGTAAATAGTTATTCTGAGTCTAGCTGACTAGTCATTTCCACCTCGACTAGCTTCTTCGCTGTGCAGGAAAACTCTGCTACGTTTGGGCTAAAGCCATTAGAGCTATGCCTGACACTTCAAAGTTCCATGAGGTTATGGGCATTGTGCTGCCAGCCTGAGTTGTGGTGGTGTCAGCATCAACGGTGTTGGTTCCAGTAGTTCCAGAAGTTGTTGTTCCTGTTGGTGCAGCAGATGGACACTGGCTGGTTCCTGACTGTTGTGAGCTGGTGACGCAGTGGACACAAGGACAACAGCTGCAGCGTGTGAGTGCTGGGTGCTGTGGTTCCTGTTTTCTCTCTCGGTGGTCGTGAGTTGCTGGTTCCGGGTTCCAGGGACATCGCTCTCAAGATGGCCTCACAACCAGTTCAGATGGCTTTTGAGCGTCTGAATGACTCCAATTACTTGCTGTGGTCGGAACGCATGCAGGCAGTGCTGCAGAGGGATCGTCTCTGGCAAGTGGTGAGTAAGTTTCCTACGAAGCCTGATGATGAAGACCTCGATAAAGACCAAAGAGCAAGGGCCACCATTGTCTTGGGGCTGGAAGATTCCCAGTTGCCGTATGTGAGGGGAATCAAGACAGCTAGAGGTGTGTGGCAAGCACTTAAAGAACTCCATGTGCATGAGACAGCGGTTTCCAAGCTGTTCATTCGCAAGGCATTGTACTAGGCAATGTTACAGCCTGGGGTTACAATGCAGGAACACCTACACAGTTTACAGTTAAAGTTTGCTGTGCTACAGGAAAGAGACTATGCGTTAGACCAGCAGGAGAAGGTGGCTATTATTTTGAGTTCTCTCCTGGAAAGCTGGGATAATTTAGTTTTGTCTCTAGAAGGCATACAGGAGCATGATTTATCAGTCAGTTACGTTACTGGGCGTTTGATTGAAGAATGGCAGAAGAGGCAAGAAAGGTCGTTGGCTGCAGAGACTTCTACTGGCGGGCGGTTTGGAAGGAGTTCTCATGCCGTGCCAGAGGTGAAGCAAAAGCAGCGTACTGGTGAGGAGTCAGCGTTTGCTGTTAGGCGTTGTTTCCGATGTGGGTCTTCAGCGCATCTAAAACGGCAATGTCCGGAGTTGGTCAAGTCTCAGTTGCCGGTGCAGGAGCAGAGACGAGATCAGCAGCAGCAGCAGCGTAAAAAGAAATTCTTCAAACAAAAACAGTTGGCTCTGCTGGTGACCACCGAGGTCAAGATTGCTGATGAGAAACAAGCTGTCTGGGTGGTCGATTCGGGAGCGTCTTGGCACATCATAAATTCAGATGAATTGTTTGTTTCCAAGAACTCAGCACAGCGCAGCCAGGTGGCTCTAGCAGACAGAATTACTTCCGAAGTGATTTCGGGGGGTGCAGTTTTTGTTCCTTGTCTTCGTGAATGCCTGCAAAATGTACTTTGTGTGCCTTCATTAAGGAGCAATCTGATGTCTGTAGATTGTTTGCTAAAAGCTGGGTTTAAAGTGTATTTTGAAGGAGACAGTTGCATTATTAAGAAGGCTGGTGAGATTTTAGGCACTGCTAAGTCAGAGGGAGGCTTGTTTTGGCTTAAAGCAGGATCTCAAGTTGCAGCAGTAGTCAGTAAATCTCAGCCTGCAGTGAATAACAAAGCTATACATGACAACTGTGTGCACTTATTGCATAGGAAAATGGGGCATGCTTGCTGGAAAAGTGTACTAAAATGTCTGAATTGGCTGATGGGGGTGATTTAAAGAGTTGTAACAAGTACCTTGATTGTAATGTTTGTAAAAAGGTTAAAACCCACAGAGTCTCTTACCCCAGAAGTGACAGAGTCAGTGAGTCACCGCTACAGCTGGTTCACATGGACGTAATTGGTCCATTTGCTGTAAGCAGGGGTGGAGCGCGCTTTTCACTAACAATTGTGGATGACGCCACGCGTTACTCTTGGTTTTTTCCCCATGAAGAATAAGGGTGACGTGTTCACTAAGTTTAAAGGCTGGGTGGCATCTGTGGAAAGATTTCTGTCCATTAAACTCAGAAGGATTCAGACGGACAGAGGTGGCGAATTTATGTCAAATGCCTTTAGAGATTGGTTACAAAAGCGTGGCATTGGGCATAGAAAAACGAACGTTTTTCCCCCAGAGGAGAATGGCGTTGCAGAGCGAAAAAACAGATCTTTACAAGATATGATGTTTGCCATGCTTGCGGATTTGCCCATGTCTTATTGGAGGGAGAGCATGCTCACCGCGTGTTATCTCCCAAATAGGCTCTTTCATCAAACAATAGGTACAACCCCATACTTTAAATTGTTTCAGAAAAAAACTAAAATTGACCGTTTGCATGTGTTTGGATCAAAAGCCTGGGTATTAATTCCAAAACAAATGAGAAAGAAGGGAGATCCTAAGACCAAACAGTTAGTGTTTGTGGGTTACCAGGAGCTGGGAAAAGGTTTCCACTTTGCT
The DNA here is from genome assembly GCF_964188305.1 of Podarcis bocagei. Taxonomy (NCBI): domain Eukaryota; kingdom Metazoa; phylum Chordata; class Lepidosauria; order Squamata; family Lacertidae; genus Podarcis; species Podarcis bocagei. Next base: position 4,862,080 of record NC_138131.1, on the reverse strand, counting down.
GAAGGGACAAATGGCATTGTGATCTCCAGGAATGCCAGTTTTTGTGAACATAGTGGCTGGGAGAGACTACATGCCAATACTGAGGTTTGGTTTGAACCTTCCCAGGAGCTTCATGACTCTGAAGGTAAACATAGAGAATCAGAGTCTGAGGGGGAGGAAAGTTCAGATAAGAGCTCTCAAGAAAGTGGAATTAGCCAGAGACCAGTTGCTAAGCAACAAAAGAGAGGTTGTAGTTCTGAGGAGGAAAGTGGGTCAGAAGAAAAATTTTCTCCAAGAAGATCTAAAAGACAAAACAAAGGAGTGCCTCCGGTGCGTTTTTCTCCAGATACTGCAAATGTGTTTAGTGTAATCGCAGAACCTAAGAGTTTTCAGGAGGTGTTAAAGTTACCAAAAGAGGAGGCAGAGCTCTGGAAACAGGCAATGGAGGAAGAGACCTAGCAGGGCAGCAGTTGAAGAAGGAGCAAAAAAGGTTTTCTTGTGTGTGTGTGTTTCTTTGTGGCTGATTAGCTGTTCTCCCTGTGCAAAGGTCAGAGGGGGCAGGGTTTCTGTTGAGGCAGGGGATTAGCTGTGGGAGGAGCTTATCAGACCTAGCAGGGCAGCAGTTGAAGAAGGAGCAAAAAAGGTTTTCTTGTGTGTGTGTGTTTCTTTGTGGCTGATTAGCTGTTCTCCCTGTGCAAAGGTCAGAGGGGGCAGGGTTTCTGTTGAGGCAGGTGATTAGCTAGCAGCGCGCGCAGTTTGATCCATCTTTTAGATTTAGGGGAGCTAGTCTCAAACGTTTGTTGGGGGAGACCTAGGTTTTTTTTCTTGTGGGGGGAGTTATTTGTCCTGTCTTCACGTTTTTGATGATGGAGGACCACTGTAGCCACCCCCAACGACACGTTCTCAGGATGGAGGGGGAGGGAACAGCTGCAGTCGCCTGCAGTTCCTGCGCAATGTTTGCCATCTTGCCAAAGGTTGCAGGCAGCTTTACCTGCAGCAATTGCATGTTGATTGCCCTCTTAAAAGACAAAGTCCAGCAACTGGAGGAACGTGTAGCTACGCTCCAAAGAATTAGAGAGCTGGAGCTCTTCTTGGAAGCAACAGAGCACACCGTCTCCACCAAGGAGGAGACAGGGGACCCCCCTGAGAAGGAGGCTAGTTCACCAACACAGGAGCCAGATATATGGAGAAACGTGACTCAAAGATGTAGGAGGCCCAGGGTTCGCTCTGATTGTTTAGAAATACACAATCGCTTTGAGGTCCTCTCCCCTAGCATGGAAGACGAAGAGCAGACTCCATTTGAGGATCTCTCCCTCATTACAGTCGATCAGGTATATGAAGACGAGCAGCAAAGTCAGTCCTCAGGGAATGTGCAGGCGATCTTGGAACGGACAGCTCACGGAAGAACCCCGACCAAACCTAAGGGGAGGCGTGTAGTGGTGATAGGGGATTCCCTACTGAGGGGAACAGAAGCAGTGATCTGTGGGCCTGACAAGATGTCTCGGGAAGTGTGCTGTCTCCCCGGGGCTAAGATCCAAGAGGTAACTGAACGACTGCAAGGAATCATAAAACCCACTGACGAATACCCCTTCCTCTTGGTTCATGTGGGAACCAATGACACTGCAAGCAATAGCCTCCAGAAGATCAAAAGAGACTACGAGGCTCACAGCAGGAAATTGAAGCAACTAAATGCACAAATTGTCATCTCATCTGTCCTCCCAGTTGAACGACGTGACCCAGGGAGAGAGGGAAAAATAGTGGAAGTGAACAGCTGGCTTCGCAAATGGTGTAAACAGGAACGGTTTGGATTCTTAGATCACGGACTGCAGTTTCTTGAAGATGGACTTCTGGCAAGCGATGGGCTGCACCTCACAACGGTTGGGAGAAATGTTTTTGCAAAAAATCTCAGAAACCTCATCAGGAGGGCTTTAAACTGATTAATGTGGGGGAGGGAGACAGTGCTCCTGAAGGTAGGAGTCTATCAATTGATGAAGATGATCATCCAAATGTCATAGACCAAATGGAGCAAACAGCACGCAGACCTAGTGGTGGGAGGAAAAAATCCTTAAATAAGAGACACGGGGGAATGATTAATGGACTTCAATGTCTGTACACTAATGCACAAAGCATGGGAAATAAACAAGATGAGCTTGAGCTCTTGGTACAGCAAACTAAATATGACATAATAGGCATCACTGAAACCTGGTGGGATAAGTCCCACGATTGGAATGTAATAATGGGGGGATACAATCTATTTCAGAGAAACAGACCAGACAAGAAAGGAGGAGGAGTGGCGTTATATGTCAGGGATGTGTATACCTGTGAAGAGATCCAAGATTTAGAACCTCAAAGCCAAAGTGAGAGCATTTGGGTCAAAATTAAGGGAGAGAAGAATAACAGAGATCTCATTGTGGGAGTTTACTATAGATCCCCAAGCCAAACGGAGGACATAGATGATGCCTTCCTGGAACAGATGGCCAAGCATGCAAAAGGAAGGGAGATAGTAGTAATGGGGGGCTTCAATTACCCGGATATTTGTTGGATGTCAAACTCAGCCAAGAGCATAAGGTCAAACAGATTCCTCACTGGCCTTGCAGACAACTTCATTGTCCAGAAAGTGGGAGAAGCAACAAGAGGAACAGCCATTTTAGATCTGGTCCTAACCAATGTTGATGACCTGGTTAGTGGGGTAGAAGTGGAAGGATCATTAGGCGCGAGTGATCATGCTCTTCTAAAGTTTACTATACAGTGGAAAGGAGCAGCCAAGCATACTAGGACTCAATTTCTTGACTTTAAGAAAGCCGACTTCATAAAACTTAGGGAAGTGCTGGGTGAGATCCCATGGACAGTAATACTAAAAGGAAAGGGAGTTCATGATGGCTGGGAGTTTGTTAAGAGGGAGATAGTAAAAGCACAACGTCAGGCAATACCAATGAGATGGAAAGATGGAAAGTGCCTAAAGAAGCCAGGGTGGCTATCTAAAGAACTTTTAACTGAGTTAAGATTAAAAAAGGATGTGTACAAAAAATGGAAAAGGGGGGAAACCACCAAAGAGGAATTCAAACAAATAGCCAGCACGTGTAGACACAAAGTCTGAAAAGCTAAAGCACAGAATGAACTCAGGCTTGCTAGAGAGGTTAAAAGCAACAAAAAAGGCTTTTATGGGTATGTTCGTAGCAAAAGGAAGAACAAAGAAACAGTGGGGTCACTCAGAGGAGAAGATGGTGAAATGCAAACAGGGGACACAGAAAGGGCTGAACTCCTCAATGCCTTCTTTGCTTCAGTCTTCTCCGATAAAGAAAACAATGCCCGACCTGAAGAATTTGGAGCAAATGATTCAGCAAAGGAAACACAGCCCAGAATAACTAAGGAGATAGTACAAGAATACTTGGCTAGTTTAGATGTCTTCAAGTCTCCAGGGCCAGATGAACTGCATCCAAGAGTATTAAAAGAACTGGCAGATGTGATCTCAGAACCACTGGCAGTCATCTTTGAGAATTTCTGGAGAACAGGCGAAGTCCCAGCAGACTGGAGGAGGGCAAATGTTGTCCCTATTTTCAAAAAGGGGGAAAGAGAGGACCCAAATAATTATCGCCCAGTCAGTCTGACATCAATACCAGGGAAGATTCTGGAGCAGATCATGAAGCAAACAGTCTGTGAGCACCTAGAAAGGAATGCTGTGATCATCAATAGTCAGCATGGATTTCTGAAAAATAAGTCATGTCAGACTAACCTGATCTCATTTTTTGACAGAATTACAAGCCTGGTAGATGAAGGGAACGCAGTGGATGTAGCCTACCTTGATTTCAGCAAGGCATTTGACAAGGTGCCCCACGATATTCTTGTAAAGAAGCTGGTAAAATGCGGTCTTGACTATGCTACCAATCAGTGGATTTGTAACTGGCTGACTGACCGAACCCAAAGGGTTCTCATAAATGGTTCCTCTTCATCCTGGAGAAGAGTGACTAGTGGGGTGCCACAGGGTTCTGTCTTGGGCCCGGTCTTATTCAACATCTTTATCAACGACTTGGATGATGGACTCAAGGGCATCCTGATCAAATTTGCAGATGACACCAAACTGGGAGGAGTGGCTAACACCCCAGAGGACAGGATCACACTTCAAAACGACCTTGACAGATTAGAGAACTGGGCCAAAACAAACAAGATGAATTTTAACAGGGAGAAATGTAAAGTATTGCACTTGGGCAAAAAAAAATGAGAGGCACAAATACAGCATGGGGGACACCTGGCTTGAGAGCAGTACATGTGAAAATGATCTAGGAGTCTTGGTTGACCATAAACTTGACATGAGCCAACAGTGTGACGCGGCAGCTAAAAAAGCCAATGCAATTCTGAGCTGCATCAATAGGAGTATAGCATCTAGATCAAGGGAAGTAATAGTGCCACTGTATTCTGCTCTGGTCAGACCTCACCTGGAGTACTGTGTCCAGTTCTGGGCACCACAATTCAAGAAGGACACAGACAAACTGGAACGTGTCCAGAGGAGGGCAACCAAAATGGTCAAAGGCCTGGAAACGATGCCTTATGAGGAACGGCTAAGGGAGCTGGGCATGTTTAGCCTGGAGAAGAGGAGGTTAAGGGGTGATATGATAGCCATGTTCAAATATATAAAAGGATGTCACATAGAGGAGGGAGCAAGGTTGTTTTCTGCTGCTCCAGAGAAGCGGACACGGAGCAATGGATCCAAACTACAAGAAAGAAGATTCCACCTAAACATTAGGAAGAACTTCCTGACAGTAAGAGCTGTTCGACAGTGGAATTTGCTGCCAAGGAGTGTGGTGGAGTCTCCTTCTTTGGAGGTCTTTAAGCAGAGGCTTGACAACCATATGTCAGGAGTGCTTTGATGGTGTTTCCTGATTGGAAGGGGGTTGGACTCGATGGCCCTTGTGGTCTCTTCCAACTCTATGATTCTATGATTCTATGTCCTCTCTGAATGAGCACAAGGTCTTTACACCAGTAGCAGTGCCTGAGGGGGCAAAGATTGTAGGCTGCAGGTGGGTGTACAAACTTAAACCTCTGGTGACAGGAAAGTACAAATACAAAGCTTGTTTAGTGGCTCAAGGATATTCTCAGAGGCCTGGAAAAGATTATGACGAAACTTTTCCCCCTACTGCTAAGGGGGGCAGTGTAAGGCTGATTTTAACGCTTGGAGCAAAGAGAAAACTCCTGTTAAACCATTTTGATATCCAGACTGCATATTTACATGCATCAATATCAGAAGACCTGTATCTAGCCGAACCGCCTGGTTATGAGACAGGTTCCAATAGAGTGTTAAAATTAAACAAAGCTCTATATGGTCTCAAACAGGCTGCAAGATCTTGGAACAAATGTTTCCATGAGGCCTTAGTGTCATTTGGTTTCAAGCAGAGTACAGCTGATAATTGTGTTTATGTACGTGGTACAGGCAGTGATCAAGAGTTTTGTCTGGTTTATGTAGATGATGTATTGTATGCCTGCAAAACAGATAAACAAACTAAAAGGTTTGCCAAGCAATTGTCCAGTAAGCTCAAAATGAAAGACTTAGGCCCGGTTAGGACATATCTAGGGTTGGAAGTGTGCTGGGCCCAAGATGGCAGCTGCCTAATTAGTCAGCAGAACAAAGTTAAACAACTACTGACTACATACAGGATGCAGGATTGCAAAGGGGCAGCGGTGCCTATGGATCCAGGTTTCATAAAAACACTTCATATAGATGAGAGTACTGAATTTGAACATCCTGATGTATATCACTCTCTAATTGGAAGTTTATTATATCTAGCACAGTGGTCCAGACCTGATATTAGCTACGCAGTAGGCATATTAAGCAGATTGGTCTCAAAACCCACACTAAATGCCTGGAAAGGGGTAAAACAAGTTCTGAGATACCTCAAACAGACAATTGGCTATATGTTACAATTAAATTCTTCTGAGAACGAAATGTTGAGTTGCTACTGTGATAGTGACTGGGGAAATTTGCCAGATAGAAAATCTGTCACAGGACTAGTCATAATGGTCGGTGGAGCTTTAATCAGCTGGCGGTCACGCAAGCAAGATGTTGTAAGTGTGTCATCAACGGAATCTGAGTACACCGCATTGAGTGAATTGTGCAACGAGGTGATTTATTTCAAGCATTTGTTAGCAGATTTAAATGTAAATTGTGGAGAACCAGTACGAGTTTACATTGATAATCAGGCTTGTATAACCTTGAGTAAAACAGAGGGTTTCAAATCACGTTCCAAACATATCTCTGTAAAATACCAAAATGTACGTTGCTGTGTACAAGACAATATAATCACATGTACTTATGTATCAAGTGAAGAAAATGTAGCAGATGTATTAACTAAACCTTTGGCAAAGATAAAGAACAAGCACATGTGCAAGGGTTTAGGTTTGCTGGAAAAATAATCTCCTACATAGGTGTTATTTGATGTTAATTGCCCAGCAGAATCTGTGAGGGGGTGTTCAGTTTCTGTTAATTGATTCTCATGGGAACTTACAGATTCTGGCTTCACACAATTAACTCAAGGCAGTGTCAATTTACTCTTGGCAGAAAGCCAAGGTCTGCTTGACCTAGAAACTACTTACTCTGATTGGTTAACGACCAGCACTCAACTCTGTTATCTGGAAATGCTAGCACAGTTTGGTGTTAGGTGTGTTGAAGGAGTAGAAGTGCTGTGTATGGTTAAGAGAGAGAGAGAGAGAGAAAGGATTTATTTTGCTTTGTTTTGTATTCAGAAACTCTGCTGGTTCTCTTTTTTCTTTTTAATAAATCCTGTAAATAGTTATTCTGAGTCTAGCTGACTAGTCATTTCCACCTCGACTAGCTTCTTCGCTGTGCAGGAAAACTCTGCTACGTTTGGGCTAAAGCCATTAGAGCTATGCCTGACACTTCAAAGTTCCATGAGGTTCTTCCAGTTCATTGTCAGACGCATCAGATGGTCTGACTGAGGCCTTTGCGCTCTTGTAGTCTGCTGTGTCATCACTGTCACTGACACCAGCAGCAGCGCCGCCCACTAAACTGGAATCCGAACTCTGATCATCATCATCATCATCCTCAGCAGCTTCCTCAGCTTTAGCTGCTTCCTTGACATCACCTTCGTCCTCCTCTGGGTAACTCTGGAAAATTCCCACATTTCCCCCCCACTTAGGATTGTACTCAACACTCTTTGTGAACTTAATGGACTTAGAGTCAGTCATCCATACCCTGTATGCACCTTTTTCGTACCCCATGAACAAACCATGTGCCCCACGCTTCCCAAGCTTGTTGCTTTGTGGGGTGTGTACCCACATGTCAGAACCAAAGATTCTCATGTGCTTGATGTTGGGTTTCTTACCAAACATCTTCTCATAGGGGGTACAACCAATAGGTGATGACAATCTGCGATTAAAAGTGTAAACAAAATTCGCCAGAGCCTCCCCCCAATACTTATCAAGGAGATTGGCATCATGCAACAAGGTTTTCATTCCTTGCAGCAACGTTTGATTTGCTCGCTCCGCAAGCCCATTCATCCATGGCGATCTAGGCGTTGACATGTCATGCTGGATTCCCTTCTCAGTCAGGAAAGCTTCAAACTGCTGAGAAGTGAACTCCCCGCCCCGATCAGTAAAGAGACAGCCAATACGTTTACCGTGAACATTCTCCAACCAAGCACAGAATGCCTTGAACTTAGGAAACGCTTGCGATTTTTGCTCGAGCATAAACACATGAATGTACCTGGAAAAAGAATCAATTAGAACCATGAACTACCTTGCTCCTCCCAAAGAGGGCGCAAGTGGACCTATCAGGTCTGCATGCACTAGCTGGTAGGGTTTGGAAGCCTGCCTGCTAGACTCCTTGCCTTTTGGAGCAACCTTCACCTTGTTCTCTGCACAAGATACACATTTCATGTGACACTTACAGGGTTTGATGTTCAAACCCTCAACCATCTCTGGCATCTTGGCCAGTGCCTTCGAAGAGAGGTGACAAAACCTTCTGTGTGCATCGTGAATGCATCCTGCATGAAGAACTTTGTTAGTTTGTGCAACACAACAAGAATCAACATTAGACACAACAGCACCAGTGTCGTCATAAGTTATACAGAACAAATCATCCATAAACTTTGCATGCAAAATGTCCTCTTTGCCTTTTCTGATGACACAGACGCTCCTCTTGAAGGAAATCCCAAAACCACGCCCAGTAAGCTGTGGGACACTGAGCAAGTTGCTTGCAGCTCCTGGAACATAAAGTACACCTTTGATGGTAGTGTGCAGACTTGCCAGTCTCACAGTCCCTTCTCCTGCGATTTGCAATGTCCTTCCATCAGCCAGGTGGACCTCACCTTCTTGACATTTGAAGGAGATAAAGAGATGGCGGTCCTTTGAAATATGGCGGGTACTCCCTGAATCAACAACAAACCTGGCTTTGGCTTTTGGAGCAGTCTTTACAGCAAGCAAACCCTTGTTTTCCACTGGCGTGGGCTTTTGCAGCTTGCCCCCCTGCTCCTGGCCATCAGACTTGCCTTTAGCCTTTGGCTGAGCTGTGCCAGCAAACAAAACCTTGTTTTCCACTGGCGTGGGCTCTTCACCCTCCCTCTGTTCTGGCCATCTGCAGGCGTCTGCCTCTGTTTACCTTTGCCCTTCCGGCCTCTGCAAAGGCGATGACCTTGGTTCCCATGAGAAACAGAGCTCTCAGCTGCCGACTCCTTGGCTCCCCCTGGAGGCTGGAATGCTGCCTGGGATGACGTGACAGCCAGCTCCCCCTGCAGCTTGCAACCGGTGCCCTCAGCATCCCTGCATTCACTCGCATTCTGGGAAACAGCCAGGACCTCCGATGCAGTCAAACTCTGGGCTGGGATGACTGGCTGGTGGGCTAACTTCAAAGCATCCCACATCTCACGTACAGTGACGTGGCCAGCCAACGTTGCAATTTCCTCCAGAGAGACGGACAAGACTATTACGTCAATGTCCTTCGAATTCCTGGCTTTCCATCTTTCTGTCAGAGGAACTGGAGGGGCTACAGACACAGTATGCCACACCCGAAACTGATGCAGCAAACTCTCACACCATTTTGCCCAGGTTTTATAATTGTGCAAATTTAACTTTGGGCACTCAGTAGCCTCAGAAGCTTGGAAAAACTCCATTCCAGCTATTCCTTTTAGCCGTGAGTCTCATTCAGTTCAGAGACGTCTTATCTCAGCAGCTCATTAATCACGAAGCCTTTGGCGCGGCTCCCAGATCCATTAATCTGCTGGAGTTCAAAGGCTCTTGCCACAGCAAGCAGAAAAGCCGTACTTTCGCTTTTCCTCCACATACCTTTCAACGCAGTCTGTTGCAGTCTTACTATCCTGTAAGTGCCGTGAATCTGGGCCCATAACCTGTTGTTGGGATACTGCCAGGGAGATAAAGTCCATCATGGCCCCCAAGCCGGCTGCCGGACGATCCATCGATCTCCCGTAGTCACGCAGTATGAGCGATTAGCGACACGAGTTTCCTGAAAATACCATGCCACATTCCAGGGCTCATGCACACTCTTATCAGCAGATAATGCACAGCCAGAAGTCGCACTCAGGAGAGCATTATTTACAAGCTTTTATTCAGCGTTGATCAGAACAAAGAAAGACATGACTGCCTGCGACAGTGTCTTCGACAGAGAGAGAAACAAAAGCAATAATAAACATAAACATCCTGTGAACAGGAAATACGCAGGCTGTGACACAAACATCCTGCTCCCTTTTAAGGTGGAAGGGAAATATCCTAACATTAACCAGGCTGAATTTGGTTGATGCAAACCCAGCAGACACACCGATGGTGACAGGTTACCAGATAGATAGTACTGCTGAAGCATTTTCTGACACCACACTGTACAGATGCATTCTAGGCAAGTTGAATTTCATTGCTAGGTGTTCAAGACCTGACATAGCTGTAAGCACTAACCTGCTTAGCAGACATGCCAACAATCATACTGTTCAGGATTGGAAAGCTCTGAAGCGCATAGCCCGCTATTTGAAAGGGACTATGCACTACAGGCTGAGGTTCACCAGTCAGAAGACTGGAGGTCTTGAAATCTTTGCAGATGCTAGTTTTGGAAGTGACACCACGGATGGTACAAGCTGTGATGGCCTGGGATTCCGAGTCTGAGAGTGAACCGGAGGAATCCCAGCCGGCACAGGAGTCCCCGCCTCCAGGGCCGGCTGAACTGGGGCAAGGCCTAGATGCTGAGGAGCCTGCACCTGTGCCAGATCCTATGGGGCAGGCACCAGGTGAAACCATTCTGGCCCCAGAGGTGCTGGAGGACTCAGTGGCTACAGGTGAGCCTCCCCCGGGGCCCAGTAACCCTTCGGCCTCTCCTGAACTGCAGAGGCTTAGGGCAGAGAGGCGAAGGGAACTGGTCTCTCCCAGGAGGAGTGCTCGCCTTAAGGCCAGGAGAGGCGGGGCTCCTGGGGGCCGGGACCGCCCCCGGCCTTAGAAGAAGATAAAGGTCAGGCAGCCCGGTCCCAGGTTGCGGGAGCAATGTCATTGTGGAGTACCTGCTTTTACCCAGACCTAGATCTGCACTCCCGGTGTGCCTGTTCCACGCCCGGCTTCCTGCTTCTACTCTCCGGTGTTCCTGTTCCTCGCCCGGCTGCCCGCTGCTGACCTACCCGTGTTCCTGTTCCCCGCCTGGCTTCCTGCTGCTGCCCTACCAGCGTTCCTGTTCCCCTGCCTGGCTCCCTGTTTCGGACCTCGCGTCTCATCTAGTGATCGTCTACCCTGCTAGTGACTCTGGACTGAACTTCGGCTACGGTATCAGTACCTCCCCCCCCCCCCGGGACCAGCACACAAGCACTTCTGGAGTATGCTACATGTACAACCACTGCCTGTTTGACTGGCTGTGCAAGAAGCAGACGACAGTAAGCCTAAGTTCCTGTGAAGCAGAACTCAATGCTCTGTCATTTTCACTCATGGATTGTGAATGGTTGATGCAACTGTTTCAGGACATCAAAGTTTCTATGAAATGTCCTATACAAGTGTATCAAGACAATAGATCCTGTTTGGCTTTGCTGAACTCAGAGAGTTGCAAGCAAAGAACCAAGTACTTGCAGATTAAGCTACATCGTACAAGAGAGTGTATTCAGAAAGGACTCATTCAGGTGTCCTACATGCCAGGAAATGAAATTCCTGCTGATATGTTGTCTAAGGTTGTTGACAGAGAACAACTTAAGGTTTATGTACAGAGGTTGCAATTGGGTTGAACCACAGGTACTACAGATTACATGGAAAGGGGGAGGATGTTAGGATATTTCCGTTCCTCCTTAAAAAGGGAACAGGCTGTTGTGTGTCACAAGCCTGCGTACTTCTTGCTCACTGGGAGTTTCCGTTTTGTACATAGCTTTTGTTTCTGGTTTTTTTCCCCCTCGACATGGAAGCAAGCAGTCATGTTTTTCCTTTGTTCTGACCAACGTTGAATAAAGCTGTAAATATGCTCTTCTGGGTGAATCTTCCGTTGCGGAGACTGCTGGAAAGGGTGTGCATGAGTCTTGGAATGTGTCTGAGGCTCGTGTCGCTAATTGACTGATGCTGTTTCCATGGGAGACCGGGAGATGGTCCGGAGATGATGATTGGGGCCTGCCTGATGCCTCTGTCTCCCTGGCAGTATCCCTACAGGTACTTCTTCTGATTTCCAATTTTTGGCAACCAATAACCTTGCGGCGGCTGTTGCATATAGAAAAATTCTCTTCATGTCTTTGGGGATGTCATTTGTTACAATTCCTAAAAGGAATGCTTCCGGCTTTTTACCAATTGTTATTCTAAATATTTTTTTTCAATTTCTCATGTATATATTCCCCCCAAAAATTAATTTTATCACATCCCCACCAGACATGATACCAAGATCCCTCTGATACCTTACATCTCCAACAAAGATTAAATGTTATGTAGTAATCAGGTGGGATTGCTATGAGGAATTATAACAAATATAGAGTAAGCCATCTGTGTGAGCAATGAAAGCATTGCGTTGACTGGGTTTAAACTATTTTGATATGATTTTTGATCAATCTACACCTCTGCATCCCTGTTCCATTTCTCTTGCTGGACAAGTCACGTACGCAGCCCACCTGCCAGTTGCTTCGCCAGGCATGCATCCTGGGCTATGAAAGATAGTGGGCAGTTTCTTTGATGTAGGTTTTCTGATATGTTAATCTTAGGATGTTAATCTTAGGGCCAGGAAACAGATCTCACCTGAAGGTGATAATGATCGCTGTCTTCCTGGCCATCCTTATCATGTATATTGCTTGTTTATCACCTCCGGGGTTGCCAGACGCACTCCTTTGTAGTTCTGTTTTGTTTACCCCCAAAGTATGCATGCTTAATTAGTGTTTATAGTTTAACTTTGTCCCCACGTGGGGTTTGTTGAAATGCTCAGAAGAAATCTGATTGGCTCTTACAAACACTCTGTAAAAAGTTCTTTTGTGAATAAAATGACCTGGGCCAGGGGGTGGAGGACAGATTATTATACGCACCCTTCCCAGAGTCTTGCTGGTTCAAGCCTCTGTGTGTATTCTTATTAATCAGAGTTCAATCCTTCCTTTACTTTGGGAACGCCTCAGTGTTAGTTTATAAATTTTGGCTAGTTTTACAGGGGTTAAATACCACCTGTAAAACGTCTTCGTTTTGGATTATTCAAAAGTTCTAACTGGAATTTTGATTCTTCTTTTTGGAAACCAATTTTATTATCAGAGTTAAATTTATCATATAATTGATAATATTGTAGCCAGGTGGTACAAAACTGTTTAAGTTCTTCATATGCTTTCAGTTTCAATTGTCCTTGCTCTTCCTTTAAAAGTTGCTTATACATTACCCCTAAATTTCCCATATTTTTTCTTTTTTATTGATATCATTTCAAGTGCTTCTAGTACCCTGTGATATTTCCTCCATACTTTGATAAGAGAGTTTCTTATTATATGGTTCACAAATCCTTGATGAACCTTTGTCTTATTATCTAGAAGATATGCATGCCAACCATGTCTGTTGTTATGTCCCTCTAAATCCAACAAATCCGTATTTTCTAGTAATATCCATTCTTTAATCCAGCAGAGACAACAGGCCTCAGAATATAATTTTAAATCCGGGAGACTAAATCCCCCCCTTTCTCTTTTATTACTAAGTATCATATTTAATACGAGGCCTCTTACCCTGCCATATAAATTTAAATAACTCTCTTCTCCATTTGTCAAAGCATTCCATTTTTCCAATTATAGGAATCGTTTGAAGCTGAAGTTTGTCCACAGTATTTCCGGGTCATGTGGCCAGCATGACTAAGCCACTTCTGGTGAAACCAGAGCAGTAAACGGAAATGCCATTTACCTTCCCACTGGAAGGTACTTTGCACTTGCACTTTGACATGCTTTCGAACTGCTAGGCCGATCATTGTTTGTGTTCTCTTAGAGCCCATTTGGTTGTCTGACTGTCCTTGGATTTGAGCTCTAATGTGAATTATATCTTTGATTTAGGTTAGTTGTTCTTCTCCTCAAAGGTTAATTTACAAGTTTAGGTTTGTCTTCCGAGTCCGTTTCTTGATTTTATTATTATCGTGAAATAATATTGTATATTTCTGGGAATTCCCCTTAGGGATGGTAGTTTTAATTTACATAGATTTTACACTTATTTTACTCCTCACAGTCCAGTCCTTTAATATTTGGGTAGGCTGAGTACTTTAACTGTTAGCTGAAGTTTTCCTTTCTTGTTGTTTCCTTCTTAGACTACCTTAGTTTTGTTTTCTTTGTGATAATAGCAGGTTTAATGGGGGCATTGTGACTAAGGGTAATTGTCCTCTGTTTATTCTTTGGGTGTTATGTCGTTTCTGTCCTCTAGTTGTCACTGTGTAATACCGACCTTCCCTTTTGTCTGCCCCTCTTCCTTGATCCACTGGTCTATCTTCTTGATGTCTCTTCCTAAAGGGTTAGTGCCTCACTTCCTTAATGGCCGCTGTCTAATCTGCTGACTCACTCCCCTCTTTCCCCGCTTTCCAGATGACCCTCCGAACAATTCCCCAGATCTCCGAGACACCCACTCTGTCTTTGCACTGCCTCCTCCCTCCGAGTCGTCCCCCGCAGCCCTTCCGAATAGTAACTCTTCTTATCTAAACCGCCTCCTCACAAGTTTAATTGTCGTTTACTTCAAGTCCCCGTCCCCCCCCCCCCGGTAAGGCTTTTCAGTTCTTTAGCCCCTCCTTCTTCGCATTTTCGCCCTTGCTTACCGTTCTGGTTTGAGGAGGATTTGTGGGGTATTGGCATTTTCTTACAGAGTTTCTGCAGTTTTCTTGCTTTTAATAAGAGCCTTCTTGCTTTTTGTTACAGCTGAGGTCCTTTTCAGGATGCTGTTTAAAAGACGTTGTTTCCTTTTTAACTGTTGAGTTTTGTTGGATTATTAATCAGTATTAGTCGGTCTGGCGTGTTGAATGTTTTCCTTAAAAATCCACCGCAAGATAGGATAACAGTCTCTGCCTCTGTTGTGGGGGATAGCCCCCTTTCCATAACCCTCTATTTACTTGATACTGTAGCAATTTAGTCACTCCCCCCCTTTTCTTTTCTGTTTTTAAAAGCACTTGTTCTGTATTTCATTTATTTATTTCAATTTTGGGGTTTCTCCGGGGGGAGCGTCCCTTTAACTTATGATTTTCGCAAAGGAAATTTCAGCGCTGTCTCGCCAGGCTTTGAGGCGCTAGTACCAGGGAGTGGTTTCGTTCGATGCACCAAGGTTTTCCCCACATCTGTTGGTTTTCTATTTTTCCTTCAGTCAACTGACATATATTTTGGGGGAACCCCTTATTGTGCCACCTTGAGCTTCTGCTCTCAGGAAATCCACCTAAGTTGGGGCAACCTACGCCTCCCGTTGCTCCCATAAAATCTCCCTAAGTGCTGAGTCTGTCTCGAGCTAGCAGGAGCACAAACTCCAACCCGTTGTTGAGCGTGCTGCTCCGGAAGTCTCCAATTCAAAAATCCTTTGTCTTCAAACATAATGTTGTGCCCAATGTCTTGAGCCCACTTTATCATGGCTGATTTAACTGTCTCATCCTGAGTGTTCCATTTAAGCAGCAAGTTATACATTCTCGATAATACCTTGGTCTTTGGTTCTAACAGCTCTGTCTCAAGTTTCGATTTTTCCACCTGGAATCCTGTTTTTTTATCCAACTTAAAAACCTCATTAATTTGGGCATAATGAAACCAATCTTGCACCTTATCCTTTAATTTTTCATAGCTCTGCAATCTCCAATTATCTCCTATATTTTCTATTATTTCCCAATATTTCGGCCAGCCGGCCTCCATATTGGGTTTTTTCCGGGCCTTGGCCTCAACTGGTGATAACCACCTCGGAGTCTTACTTTCAAGTAAGTCTTTGTATTTTGTCCAGACCATAAATATTGCTTTCCTGACAATATGGTTTTTAAACATTTTGTGTGTTTTTACCTTGTCATACCACAAAAACGCATGCCATCCTAACGAATTATTAAAACCTTCCAGATCTAGGACATCAGTGTTCTCTAGCAAAATCCAATCTTTCATCCAGCAGAAGGCTGCAGCTTCGTAATATAACCTTAAGTCTGGCAGGGCAAACCCCCCTCTTTCTTTTGCATCAGTTAGTATTTTAAACTTTATTCGGGGCTTTTTGCCCTGCCAGACAAACTTTGAAATATCCTTCTGCCACTTTCCAAAACATTCCACTCTGTCCACGATCTGCAAGGTTTGAAACAAAAACAACATTTTTGGCAAAACGTTCATCTTTATAGCTGCAATTCGGCCTAACAAGGAAAGTTTCAGTCTTGACCAAATTTCTAGGTCTTTTTTAACTTCTGACCAACATTTTTCATAGTTGTCTTTAAATAAATTCAAATTTTTGGAAGACAAGTTGACCCCCAGGTATTTCACTTTTTTAACCACATTTAATTCTGTTTCCCTCTGAAACCCATCTGTTTCTGAAGATGTTAAATTCTTTCCCAGTACCTTAGTTTTTGTTTATTCAACTTAAATCCCGCCACCCGACCAAATTCTTGAATCAGTTCTAAAACTCTTTTTGTACTAGATTCTGGCTCCTGTAGTGTTAAAACCAGGTCATCTGCAAAAGCTTTCAGTTTATATTGTTTCGCTCCGACCCGTATTCCTTGTACCTGCTGGTCCTTCCTAATCATGTTCAGCAACACCTCCAGGACTGAGATAAATAATAAAGGGGAAAGGGGGCACCCCTGCCATGTCCCTTTTTCAATATGAAGCTCTTCTGTCACCACATTGT
This sequence comes from Podarcis bocagei, assembly GCF_964188305.1. Taxonomy (NCBI): domain Eukaryota; kingdom Metazoa; phylum Chordata; class Lepidosauria; order Squamata; family Lacertidae; genus Podarcis; species Podarcis bocagei. Next base: position 4,845,859 of record NC_138131.1, on the reverse strand, counting down.
TCACTATCAACTTAGCTTTTTGTTCTGAATAAATTGCTTCTATTCCATTTTCAAACCCCCGTCCCACTCCCATCCCTTCCAAGTTTTTCTTCATAAACTTCCAAGAAATGTTGTCAAAGGCCTTCTCTGCATCAATAAAGATTAACACTGCTTTAGTGTTGATATTTGTTTGTAAAAGTTCCAGAATATCGATAATATTCCTAGTGTTGTCAAACAAATGCCTGCCTGGGAGAAAGCCTGCTTGGTCCTTGTGAATTACTTCATTTAGTACCTTTTTAAGTCTACTTGCCAAAATGTCTGCAAATATTTTATAATCCACATTTAGGAGTGAGATGGGACGGTAGTTCTTAAGTTGAGCCTTTTCAGTTTCCACTTTAGGTATCAATGTGATGAATGCTTCTTTCCACGTTTCTGGTGCCCTCCCTCCCCCCATAATCTGGTTGCAAACCTCCATTAATGGTTGTATCAAATAATCTTTTAGCGTCTTATAATACTTGGAGGTAAGTCCATCGGGGCCTGGAGATTTGCCTAACTGCATGTTCTGAATGGCATCCTCGATTTCCTGTTGTATTATTTTGTAATTCAAGATTGATCTCTTCTCCTGAGACAGTTCTGGTAGGCCATTGTCTTTCAAAAACTGATCCATCTCAGACGCTTCCTCGGGTCCTTGGGTATACAATTTTTTGAAATACTTCTGGAAACACTTTCTGATTTCTCTCGGTTTCTGAATATTTTTCCCTTCAACCTCTAGATTGGTAACATAATTTAATTTTTGTCTTTTTTTCAACTGCCATGCTAGCAGTTTTCCACATTTGTTCGCAGATTCAAAGGATCTTTGTTTCATTTGTTTAATTTTCCATTCCACTTCTTGGTTTATCAATTTCGTATATTGTGACTGGTGGAATTTAATTTCTCTTAAAATCTCTTTTGATTTTGGTTTAGATCTTAACTTTTTCTCTCCATCTCTTATCTTCTCTAATATCTTATCCTTTTTTCCATTCCAGAGTTTTTTCTTAATCGTGTTCTGTTGTATCAGAAACCCTCTCATTACAGCTTTACCTGCGTCCCAGATTGTTCTTTTTTCCACCGAAGTATTCAAGTTAATTTCAAAATAATCCTTTAAAGCTTTTTGGGCCTTCTTTACAATCTCTTGATCTCTTAACAGGTTGTCATTCATTTTCCATCTGAAGGAACCGGCTGGAACAAATCTCAATTCCATTTTCAAAGCGTTATGGTCGGAGCAGGTCTTTGGGCAGATTTCCACTCTTATAGTCTTAGGTGCCAGCCCTCTAGTTGTCCAAATTTGGCCGATTCTTGTCCATGACAGGTGGGCCTCAGAGAAGAAGGTTCCTTCTTTACCTAAGGGGTTTCTTGTCCTCCATATATCAATCATGTCCATATTGTCAGTTAGTTCAAAAAAAGTTTTTGGTAGTCTGCCTTCATTGGTTAGATTTTGATTCTGTGACTTATCCATGTAAGTAGAGACCACCCCATTCATATCTCCCATCATAATGATGTTGGGATAGTCCAGATAGTCCAGTAATGTCTCATGCAGCTTCTTGTAAAATTCCGATTTCCCCTCATTTGGTGCGTAAATTCCTAATATCAAAACTTTTTCTCCTTGAGTTTGTATTTCAATTGCCAGGATTCTTCCTTGTTCATCTTTAAACAAAAATTTCGGTGACAGGTTCTCCCTTGCATAGATCACCACGCCTCTCTTTTTAACTCTATCTGATGAGATAAATTCTTGGCCTAGTCTTTTGTTAATTAACACTTTCCTGTGGAGCCTAGTCACATGTGTTTCTTGCAAACAGATTATATCCAAATGTTCTTTTTTCAAAATATGAAAAATCCTTTTTCGTTTTTCCGGGGAATTTGCGCCATTAATATTCCAACTATACAGCTGCAGAGACATCCTGTATCAATCTGTTGTTGCTCTTTATGGGGTGTCCTCTTTTTTGTCCAAATCCAAGGAAGAAGGTGTTGGATCTATTCCAGGCTGTGGCTGAGGCCAAGGAACTGCTATTCCCTTCTGCAGATCCTCTCCGTGGTCGTGTAGGAACTTTTGGTTGTCCTCTTTTGTTTTGATTCTAACCTTCTTTCCTTTGTAGTTAAATGATAAGCCTTGTGGGAACTCCCACCTGTAGGGTATCCTGTTGCTTCTCAAAAGTCTTGCTAGGTCAGTATATATAGATCTGAGATCCAAAAGTTGTTTTGGTATATCCTTGTAAATTTCCGCTTTTCTGTCCTGAATCTCAAGTGATTTGTTAAAATGAAGGTCAAGTATTTTGTCTCTCTCCTGTTTAGTCCTCAAAATAATCAGACAGTCTCTGGGCCTGTCCTTCCTTGCTACTTTTCCCAGTCTAAACGCAGTTGTTATTTTAAAGTCTTTATCTTCTTCTATACCCCAGAACTTAGAAAATTCTGCTGTCAAATAGCCAATCAAATCTTCTTTCTCAAGCTCTGGGATAGATCGTAATCTTAAATTATGTTCCCGATTTCTCAGTTCCACCATAGACAGGTAGGCCTGCTGGTCACTAATATGCTTATGTAGTGGCCTTACCTCTCCTTTTAATTCGTCCACTTTCTGATTTGCTTGGTCTGCTTTTGAATTTGCAGCCTCAGCCAATTTCCGATTCTCAGAAGTGGCGTCTTTTAAGTTCCCAATTGCTTGTGAATGTTGTGCCACTTGTTCAGATAGTTTTGTAATAGAGGATGTGGCTAAGTCAATTTTTGCTGTTTGATCATCTACCTTCTTATTTAAAATTGCAAATTGTTGTAGCATTTCATTTAGAAGAGTATCAGATCCCCCTGCAGCCATATCCTCTGTTGTTGTCTGTTCAGCTTCCTTTAATACAGCTGTTGTTGGCAGTTCAGCTCCCTTTAATACAGCTGGCACTGATGATCTACATGCTTGTGTAGTCAAAGTTGTTTGCACAAGTTGGCCTTTCCCTGCTTTCGCTTTTGCAGATCTTGTTTTCGGAGGGCCACTCATTCCACACCTGTCTATGAGTCAAGGTCAAATAGTCTATTGTCCCATGGGAAAGACAGTTCCTCAGTGTAAATAACAGAACAGCAGAGAGTCAAAACAAAGTTAGTTCCCAGGAGTTTGTAAATCCCAAGCTCCACTAGAGGGAGTATTATTACAGTTCAGGAAAGAAAGAGAAAAGTTTAGCCGCCATTAAAGTCCCTGCAGCTAAATAACTTAACAATAGTCCTTAAAACTTTTTCCACTTGCAGAGCCTTTCCCAAGTTGCCATTAAGTTTCTTCTAGGGGGTGCAAGTTACAGTTGCTTAGTTGTATCTTCCAATAGCGCCCCAATGTAACAATGTAACAATTTCAGGTATATATTGTATCCGCAAAGACAGCTCTTTTCACTGTCAGCCCGAGATTTGGTTTCTTAAATTTTTAAAGTCCACAGAAGGAGGAAAGTTCTCAATTTAAGTCGCCCCAATAGTAAAAGAGAAAAAAAGACTTGCCTTTCCTTTCCATTACCAATTCCACCAACGCACGATACTTCCAAGTTTTATAATCCCTTTCAACTGCTTCCAGCTTGTCAATTCTTTGCCTTTGATCTTTAAGCCTTTTCGTCTCCCGCTTTCAGCCAAATTCAAAAATTTGTAATCCAAAGTAGAGTAATTCTTACTCACGAGTAGATGGTTTAGAATCCAATATTTAAGGAAGAAAGGTCAGCGCTCATCAGCAACAGCCGCGCGGCTTCGCTCCCGCAGAAAGAGCGATGAACTCACAGCACCGCTTCCCCTCCGCGCTTCCGGAGCCCCTTACGGGGTCCCTTCTTCGTTTTGGGGGTCGCTCCAGGTGCCCGCCGAGTCCCACGGCCACGGGCTCACTCTGCCCGTGGTTTTTCTTGATGGGTCGTCGCTGTGCCGCAGCGAACGACCCTTTTCTGCAGAGCCCCTCTTCACAGCGCGAAGAGGACCGCCATTGCTTGTTTTGCGCCGCCTCCGGAAGTTGCCTTGGCCCTTGGTCTTAAAGACATACACAACTTGTGAAATAATAATGAACCTTCACATTTTAAAGTGACCATTCAACACCGCAAACCCTCTCCAGCGCCTGCCAAATCGCCTGGGCGTTCTCGAACCCTTGCCCATCAACATGGGGCAACTGGGAAGAATCCAAACTGAACACCAGAAGACTCATTGTTCTCTGGTCTCTTCTTGATGCAGCAGCGGCTGTTACTCTTGCAGCTGCATCTGCACCAGCCGGTGCAGGGACTGGGGCATTCTGCGTACAGTCCCAGAGCCCCTTGCCTGTAAGCCAGGCCTTGACTCTTCGGGACCAGTCCTCCCAGTTGTGCCCATTGAGCCTCTCAAATGGGACATTGAAAGTCTCCTGAGGCTCTGCCATCTTCTCCCCCAGGGCTTAGCCTAACTCACTCCTGCCAGACGGTCCTTGAAGAGGCGATCTCCAGCAAGGTCCTTCTTCCCCAGTGAGTTCCATTGCCTTGCCCTAAGCACACAGCATGGCAGGATCTCTAGCTGGGCTCTGCTGCTCTTCACACACAGACGCAGAACAGGCGTGGCTGAAAACCTCCATAACCTGTGAGATAAGGAATGAGTCTGGTGCACTTCTGCTGCCACTCAGCTTGCCGGACTTGTAGCAGAGTAGACACAGCGTGTGCTCTTGTGTGCAAGCATAAGAAGCTTTATTTATGTACAGCAGCAATAATAAATTAACACCTTCAGGAGATGGCATGATGCCTCCCTTCTCAGTCAAAACCGAAAGCAGATTGAAGGAACCACCCCCCAGTGGGCAGGACGCTTACTTGTAGCAGAGTAAACACAGCGTGTGCTCTTGTGTGCAAGCATACAGGGAAAAAGAGTATGTACACGGCTTCTCCTCTAATCTAAGAAGCTTTATTTATGTACAGCAGCAATAATAAATTAACACCTTCAGGAGACGGCATGATGCCTCCCTTCTCAGTCAAAACCGAAAGCAGACTGAACACAAAGAACAGATTCCCGGATGAAGGAACCACCCCCCAGTGGGCAGGACACTTACTCTGAGCTGTTTAACCCTGTAAGCTCTGATTCTCCTCACAGTTCAGAGTGCGTGTCCGACTACATGTCAGAGAACTGGACTCTCCGATAGGCAGAGATGAGACAGATACAGTGGAAGAGGGGGGGGGAGAAGCAGTCAGCCACAGGAATTTGACCTTTGTACACACAGAGACACAGAGAGCAGAAACACAGCTGCAAAGCTCAGATAGTGAAACAGACAAATAGTTGGTGTACAGTCTCCCTGGTCTGGTAGACTCACGAGATTAAATGAGAAGCATGAACTAACAGGAAGAGAAGGTGAGGTTTTTCCTGTTGAGGGAAAAGGAGGTGAATCTTAGTTCCGGCAACTGTGAGATCTGAGGATGACGAAGATTAGCTGAGCTCCGACCCGGAGCTTGTTATTTGGCTAAGAACTCTGAAATAATTAACTGCCAGAGTCGTTTTGCGTGTGTGGGAGAGACCCAAGCCATTACACTATGCTCAGGTTTCCCTTACCTTTGTATCCTTAAACCCAGGAGTACACAATCACATCCTCTCAAGATTCCGAGTACTTCCACTTTGTTGATCAGTTCCTCCCTACTGATGAGAACTAGGTTCAAGATAGATGAACCCCTAGTTGATTCTTCCACCTTCTCGGAAATGAAATTGTCAGCGTGGCAATGGAGGAATTTGTCAAAACTTACATTCTTGGCAGAGTTTGAGTCCCAACAGATATCGGATGTAATGGCTTGGCTCTCCCACAGAAGCGAGACACCGGCAGTAATTATCTCAGGTTTATTGCTCAAACACATAAATCACTCCGGAGCTCCTTCACTCCGTGTCTGACTCCAAGTTTACAGTTGCCGAGTCTAAACTCCGCCCCTTCCTCTTCTTCCAACAGGGGAAAAAAAACCTTTCACTTCTGCTCTTTTTCCCTCCTCTCACTGACCTTTTTGCGCCTTCGAGTTTTTGGGCTAGCTATTCCTGGCCTCTCCCCTTCTGTCTCTGAGCTAAGATTGGTATCTGCTGCCTGCTCTCTGTTCTCTGAAGCTATGCCACTCGGCTGCCCCTCCTCCCTCTCACATTCCAGCTCACATTCCAGTGTCCTTATCTCTCTCTGCCTGCTTTGATTCTCAGCCTCTGTCAGCTCCGGAATGAAGCTGACACCCGGGAAGTTGAAGCACTGGAGGAGGAAGAGGAGTGTGGGGGGAGCGCACCGCCCCCAGCAGCGCGGTCCTGGTGGCGTGCCATCACGGCTGTCACCCCACCCGCGCTGGTCGCCATGCCCCTGCAAGCAGCGTGCCATGCCCCAGGACGCATGCCAGCCCCACTCCCGCCTGCTCTCTGCCACTGAGTTGAATTCCCCCATGATTACTATATCTCTTCGTTTTGAATGTTTGGTAATCTGCTCTAGTAAGGCATAATCCAAGTCTTCAGTCTGGCTTGGCTGTCTATAGCAGACACCCACAGTAAGATCACTGCTGTTTTTCTCTCCTACAGTTTTTACCCATATATTCTCAATCTGCTTTCCATGCTCCAGGTCATGGACTTTTTCACAAGTGTACACATCCTTTACATACACTACTGCTACTCTTCCCTTCTTGTTTGGTCTATTCCTTTTGAACAGGTTATACCCCTCAATTCCTACATTCCAGTCATGAGTCTTATCCTACCAGGTTTCAGCAATGCCTATCAGGTCATATTTGCCATACTGTACTAAAAGCTTCAATTTGTCTTGCTTGTTTCCCATACACTGTGCATTTGTGTAGACACATATGAAACCATGAGTCGTTCCCTCCAGCTTCTTCCTTCTTGTAGTTTCTTACACTTTAGCAGGTTTCTAGAGCACCACCTGTACAACAATGAAGCTATTATCCCCAGTGCCAGGTGCTCTTCTGTCATTTGTAATATTGTCTCCCTCCCCCTCAAGATCTAGTTTAAAGCTCTCCAGATCAGGTTTGCGAGACTCTTAGGAAACACATTCTTACCAACCGCTGTGAGGCACAGCCCATCTCTTGCCAGAAGTCCTTCTTCAAGGAAGCGGAGATCATGATCCAAGAAGCCAAATCCTTCCTGATGACACCACCTGCACAGCCACTGGTTTACCTCAAGTATTTTCCTATCTCTTCCTGGACCACGACCTACAATAGGAAGGAGTGATTAAAAGACTACCTGTGTCCGAAGTCTCTTCAGCTCCCTGCCCAGGGTCTCATAGGGACGTCGGTGGCGCTGTGGTCTAAACCACTGAGCTTCTTGGGCTTGCTGATCGGAAGATCAGCAGTTCAAATCCCCGTGACGGGGTTAGCTCCATTTGCTCTGTCCCAGCTCCTGCCAACCTAGCAGTTTGAAAGCATGCCAGCGGAAGTAAATAAATAGGTACTGCTGCAGCAGGAAGGTAAACAGCATTTCCATGCGCTCTGGCACTTGTTATGGTTCTCTGTGCGCCAGTAGCAGTTTAGTCATGCTGGCCACATGACCTGGAAAACTGTCTGTGGACAAACGCCAGCTCCCTTGGCCTGAAAACAAGATGAGTGCTGCAACCCCATAGTCGCCTTTGACTGGACTTAACCACCCAGGGGTCCTTTACCTTTACCAGGGTCTCATAGTCCCTTGCTATGTGTTGTACACAGTGTGTGGCAGTATTATTAGTACCCACATGAATCAGAAGGAAAGGGAAGCAGTCAGTGGGCTTTATAAAACTCAGCAAATTCTTTGTCACATCGTGAATCTTTGGACCTGGAAGACAGCACACCTCTTGTGACACCCTGTTTCCTCCACACCCAACTGCTTATGAACTGTTTTGCTTTGTATTGTTTTTGGAATTAAATCTCTTTCTTTTTGAGTAAACTTTTCCATTGTCCAGATGTTTTTTGTATCAAAATTCCAGAAAGGCTTTCACTATATCCCAGATTACTGACCAAGTGTCCTCTGGAGTGATGTTCTGGCTACAAAAATAATTCAGAATATTGTGCTAACTCATCTCTGACTCTTTCATTTTGCAATATGAAGTTATTCAACCTCTGCAGTTACCATATTTTTCGCTCTATAGGACGCACTTTTCCCCCTCCAAAAATGAAGGGGAAATGTGTGTGCGTCCTATGGAGCGAATGCAGGCTTTCGCTGAAGCCTGGAGAGCGAGAGGGGTCGGTGCGCACCGACCCCTCTCGCTCTCCAGGCTTCAGGCAGATATCCGCAAGCCTTGGGAGCCGGGTGGAAGTTCCCGCCACGCTCCGAAGACTTACGGATAGCAGCCTGCATCCTGAAGCCCGGGGAACCCTGAGCAGTGTGCCCTGGGCTTCGGGCAGATATTCACAAGCCTTGAGAGCCGGGCGGGAGTTCCCGCCGCGCTCCGAAGGCTTACGGATAGCAGCCTGCATCCTGAAGCCCGGGGAACCCTGCACAGTGCGCCCTGGGCTTCGGGCAGATATCCGCAAGCCTTGGGAGCCGGGCGGGAGTTCCCGCCCAGCTCCCAAGGCTTGCGGATAGCAGCCTCCAAACCCGACCTGGTTTGGAGGCTGGTGGTGGGGGAAAGCAGCGCTTCTCCCCACCGCCAGCCCCACAAGCTTGGGGAACAGTGGGGAGGCAGAGCGCCGCCTTCCCGCTGTTCCCTGACCTGATATTTGGGGCTGGCGGTGGGGGAAAGCAGCGCCCCCCCGCCAGCCCCAAATAGCAGGTCGAAAGGAACCCAAAGCCTCCAGAGAACTTCCGCTGGGCTCCGGAGGCTTCGGGTGAACGCACCTTGAACACACAGAACGCACCTTGTTTTAGAGGGGGAGAACAGGGGAAAATTTTTTTTCTTGTTCTCCCCCTCCTATAGTTGGGGCGTCCTATGGTCCAGTGCGTCCAATAGAGCGAAAAATACGGTAATCAAATCAAGCTTCTGCAAGTTGTATTTTTATCAATATTGGGGCATGATCAGCATAAGACATTACTGTCAGTGTTTGTAAAAAAGCAAAAAAAGAAGGAAAGGGTTCTGACCTCCCTTTGTCTCCTCAGTCTCCTTGTCGGCACAAAAAGAGTCCACGAGACTATCCTTGCAGAGTTTTATTCTTAAAAGTCCTTGTGCAAAACATGACTGAATAACTATACACACCAGCACCAACCAACCAAAACACCAGCCACAGCCCAAACTAACATTTCTCACTTATATATACAACTTGGTGCAGACCGCTGAGTCATGCTGACCCAGCTTTATTCGCATTAAAGAAACAGCGGCCATTTTAGCCGTGACACCCCTTCTGTTTCTTAAATGCGAAAAACCCCAACAGAAACAATACATACATACATTATATACATAAACCCAGTTTTGTCATCAATTCATTATGGCATGTTGCTGGCAAAGGCTTGGTAAACAAATCAGCAATATTATCTTGTGACTGACAATACTCCAGTTTGATTACCCCATTCTGTACACAATCTCTCACATTCGCATGACGGATAGCAATATGTTTTGATGCGGATTTCATTATTTCTGAGCCTGCTAATGCAATGCACGATTGACTATCTTCATACACTTGGATAGGCAAATCAACTTTACAATCTAGATCTTTTAGTATCTGTATAAACCACATGATTTCATTGCATGCTAGCGACAGGCTCCCATATTCTGCCTCACAGGATGAGGTCGCAACAAATCCTTGTTTCTTTGACCTCCATCCAATTATGGAATTGGCAAACATCATGACCATTCCACTTGTAGATTTTCTGGTAGCTACACAGCTTCCCCAGTCCGCATCAACAAATACTTCTAGTTTTTCATCTTGTGTACTAGATATCTTTAAACATACATTTACTGTCCCCTTTAGATATCTGATAAGCCTTTTGAAAGCACACCAATCAGCAGTACTGGGTTTAGATACACGTTGACTCAGAACATTTGTAGCACATGCAATGTCTGGCCTTGACCACTGGCTTAAATACAATAGTGATCCTATTTTTGAGTGATACAACTCAGGCTGATCAAATTCATCATCACACACTGTCTTTGGGAAATCCGGTGTCATGGGATTCTGAACTGGCTTGCAGTTTTCCATGCCAAACTGCTCTATCAAATGAAGAATTTTCTCTTTCTGACTCAATAGGAAGCTTCCATCAGCTTCCTGCCTTACTTCTACTCCCAAGTAATTGCTTACAGGCCCCAAGGCTTTAAGCTTAAACCTCTTTTCTAGTTGACTTGTGAGCTTCTGGATCTCATCTGTGGAACTCCCTGCTACAAGCAAATCATCAACAAAGACTAAGAGCATTAGATATTTGTTGCCTGTCCCCTTGGTGTACAAGCATGGATCAGCCACAATCCTTTTAAAACCAAGTTTTACAAGGGCTTCATTTAAACACTGGTTCCAACACCTTCCACTTTGTTTGAGACCATAAACAGCCTTTCTCAAATGCCAGACTGCACCATTCCACTCTTCAAGCCCAGGGGGCTGTCTCATTAACACTTCATGGTCTAAATTTGCATGCAGATATGCAGCATCAACATCAAAATGGTGCACTGCTAGTTGTCTTACAGCAGCAATGGAAAGCATTAAACGAAAAGTTTCACTCTTTACCGTGGGAGAAAACACTTCATCATAACTCTCCCCTTTAATCTGAGTGAACCCTCTGGCTACTAATCTGGCTCGAAAACGTGGTTCCCCAGATGCAAGGGTTTTCCTTTTATAAACCCACTTGCATGACACCACTCTGCCACCAGGTGGCGGCATTATGACCTCAAACACTTTGTTACGTTTAAAAGAGTCCATTTCTTCTTTCATAGCTTGTTCCCACAAAGCACGTTCTCCAGGGGGTAAGTCTAAGACTTCATTATAACTTTGTGGTTCCACACAACTCACATTGCATACTCTCACTCCTAGGGTCAAACGCTGAGGAGGTACACCCTTGTTTGAACGCTGGGAGCGCCTAGGCACAACTACTTCTTCTTCCCCCCTTATCTCTGGCTCTTCTTCCTCTTCCTCTAGAGAAGTATTATCTATTGCCACATCTTTTGGGGAAATCTGTGCCTCCTCCTCATTCTGCTCCTGTGTTGCAGGGGCAGTAGGCAATCAGGGTTGGCATGGATTGCAGTCCACCTGTCCTGGTCAGCGAAGTCTGCACTCCGTGACAGAACCACGCGTCCTGGGCGTAAATTGAAACGCCACCCTTTGCCATAGGACTGGTATCCCACAAACCGCAGTTTCTGCGCTCTAGCGCCCCCTTTCTGTCGCTGAGCTTTGGGAATGTTTACATGTGCCCAAGAACCCCAATTATGGAGCATTGTCCCCTCTGGTTCTTTCCCAAACAACACACGATATGGAATATCTTTTATAGAGCTAGACCAGGTTCTATTAATCAAAAAGTTCGCGGTCAGAAAAGCCTCGCCCCACAGCCTATGGTTGTGGCCCAGTCCTGCATCCACTAGCAGGCAGTCCTTTACTGACTGTATTACAGCCCCACGTCTTTCACACAGACCATTTTCAGCAGGGCTATAAGGTTTTGTCAAACGGTGAATGATCCCCTTACGTCGCAACCATGCCCCAAATTGTTTGTTCAGAAATTCTCCGCCCCTATCTGTTTGCAGCTGCACAACAGGCTGAGCGAAGAGCTTTTCAGCTTGGGCAACCCATTCTCTGAATGTGGGGAAACACTCAGATTTCTGCTTTAACAAAAACAGCCAACTAAAACGTGATTTGTCATCTATTACCAGAAAAGCATATCTGGCGCCCCCTTCAGTCTTCTGTGGAAAAGGGCCTATCACGTCACAATGGACAAGTTCTAAAACCTCTTTAGATACTCTGTCGCTTTTAGAAGCCACAGGCTTCCTCTTAGATTTGGCCATTTTACATACATTGCAATCTAGGAAACAGTTACAGCTATTTACTTTTAGGTTCTTGCACACCTTTTGCATTTCTGAAAGCACACGGAAATTGGTGTGACCCAGTTTTCTGTGCAGTTGATGTACACACCCCTTATGAACTGGCAAATTATCCTGAACCACTTGGGCTGCCTTAACAGGCTTGTCCTGCATTACATATAACCCATTTTCCAACTTTGCATAGCCACATACCTGAGTTCCATTCTTTATCAGACAGCCATCCTGCATGAACTTAACACTATACCCTGCATTAATCAAACAGCTTACAGACAGTAAACAAAAGTCCAAACTGCTGACAAACAGAGTCTCTGGTAGAGTAGTGTTCAAGCACTGCAGGAAACATGTTCCCTGGCCATCAATCTTGCTTCTATGACCATCAGCAAGATAGATTGAGTCTTTTCCATCAGCTGGCTTCTCCAGGGTCTTAAAGTCCTCCCGACTGTTGCAGATAATCCTGCTGCTGCCAGAGTCCAGCAACCATGTTCCTCGAGGTATCTTTCTCTCCTCTCGAGAAAATGCAGACACAAACTGAGCAGAACGCGTGTTCTTCTTCCCTGAAGAGAACCCCTTCTGCTTACGTTTCTGTGTCGATTGCTGTCTCTGCTCCATGTCGTCTCCTGGAAGTCTTGCCCTGCATTGACGTTGGAGATGCCCGGGTTGGTTGCATCTATAGCACCTCCTCACCGCCATGGCCAAGTCCAAACCTTGGCGTTGCTCCATTGGCAGATTCTGCTGCTGACCCCCTTTGCTGTAACTCCTCCGCTCTTGGAGTTCAGCCTGTCTATCTGACCTTCTTTCTGCTTCTTCGGTCAATCTTCCAACCACATACTCAAGGGTCAGATCTCGGGGACGCATACTCTCCATGCTGTTAATCACAGGCAACCAGCTTTCAGGAAAACTTGAAAGGATAATGTAGGTTTGGTCAGTCTCATCATAACGCTTACCTCTCTGCTGTAGTTGAAGAAACAGAGATTTCAGCGTTTGAAGATGAGTTGCCAAACTCTCACCTTCTTTCATAACAGTCCTGAACAGCCTTCTGGTCAGAGAAATTATAGTTCCAGCAGTTTCTCTGACATGCATTGCCCTTAATAAATTCCAGCACTCAAACGCTGTGCTGGCATTTGCTACATGCAATAACTGAGAGTTGCTCAAACACAGCATAATTTGGGCACGGGCCCTTTCATCTAGCCGTTTTTTCTCAGCAGAGTCAGTTCTCAAAACCTCAGTTTCAACACAGTCCCATAGTCCATCTCTCCTTAACAACTGCTGCATTTTAATTGACCAACTCAGCCAGTTGCTCTCTGAGAGAAGTTCAAAAGGGATGCCTCCCTCAATATTTACAACTTGGGAAGACTGGAAATCTGCCATCTCTGCTGGTGCTTGCTGAGCCCCTTTTGTGGGGTCTCCAGCAATCTCTCCTGACTCTCTCTTTAGAGTCCCACTGGATGGTCCTGGCTGGCACTCACCGGCTTCTAGCTGCTGCCTCTGTTGACCCTCAGGTCCCGCCTGGCTCTGCAACTGGTGTAGCCGCTCTGTGAGTCGCCTACTGTGGTCCTCTAGCAGTTCAAACTGTTCCAGTAGCCGACGCTGAGTGCTTTTCTGATCCTCAGATCCTAGCCGCTCCAGCGTCGTTGCAGACAGTTACAGCTTGCCACCAACTGCTCCAACGCACAGCCACTGTCTCTGTACACCACCAGGACTCACCAGCTCCTTGCTGAAATGCTGTCAGTCGTTTTGCACTCTGCACATGCTCAGAAACACTAGGCCCATAACCTGTCAGTGTTTGTAAAAAAGCAAAAAAAGAAGGAAAGGGTTCTGACCTCCCTTTGTCTCCTCAGTCTCCTTGTCGGCACAAAAAGAGTCCACGAGACTATCCTTGCAGAGTTTTATTCTTAAAAGTCCTTGTGCAAAACATGACTGAATAACTATACACACCAGCACCAACCAACCAAAACACCAGCCACAGCCCAAACTAACATTTCTCACTTATATATACAACTTGGTGCAGACCGCTGAGTCATGCTGACCCAGCTTTATTCGCATTAAAGAAACAGCGGCCATTTTAGCCGTGACAATTACATGGGCTTTCACTTCCTGTCTGCATTAATGGAGGCACCTCCCACAAAAACGTGAGGTTGTTGGTGAAGAAAAAACAAAGGTGATTGGGGGTAATTATCCTTGCTAATTCCCCCCAGGGCCAGGGGCGAACAGGCTCCACTCGCAGTTCGTCTCGGTATCTGGCTCTCACTCCAGCATGGAATATGAGAGCAGAGGTTCTTCTGTTAATTAGAGATTCATTTGGACTAATGTACAGATGCATGCTGGAAGAGATGAGATCATAAACTGCGCAGTTGAAGCAGCTGCAAGGTTGTTAAGGTTGGAACTTTAAAAAAAGACTTCATTAGGTTTAAAAGATGGTGTGGGGGGAAGGGGAGCCTGTGGTTTCTTTATACAAAGTGGATTCTTTACTTCTATGAATTGGCAACCCTCTCTTGAAAGACTAGATTAAGTTATGGATGTACATGTGAAGACTGTGACAAATGGATTGCAGAGATGGAATATAACATCAAATGGAATTGTGTGTGTAAAGTAAAAATAAAAAAGGGGGAAAGGGGGAGAAGCTGTGTTCTACAAAAGCTTTATGAAAGGAACTCAGAGCGGACTCTTCACTGGCCTTTATCATCCTCAGACTGAACTGAATTTAATTTAATTGGAAATGTAACCCTTTATCCTCGGTTGAACAGAGAGATAAGAGGAAGCTGCAAGCTTGCCAAAGAAGGTTAATTATTGAGTTCTTTGAAGTCTGACAGCTTGCTCTACTCCCCAGACTGAGAGAAAAATGACAAAAACAGGATATTCTTTGGGACAATATGATTTTTGCAGCTGCTACTAATGTTGCAAAACAATGAAGCTCGGGACAGAGCAATGGAGAACTTTTGAAACAACAATGGAACACTAGCTCCGCCAAAGGCGTTATGGAGAACAGCAACAACTGACAAAAGACAGACATATTATATTACAAGGACAGAAAGAAACATCATGGACAGAATAATTGCCACACACAAGAAGAACAAAGAGAGAGTTTAAATTCTTCACCTGTAGGACTATTGTAGCCTTTTAGACCTTTCCCATTGGTTGGGTCTGCGTTGCTCCCAGGAGGGAGGGAGGGAGTCAAGAGACACCGAGGTTGGTTCAGAGAAAGAGCTTATTTCTGCTCTCCGGAGCAGCAGAAAGGCATTGCGTGATTAGTTCACAGCAAGCACACTGAAAGGGCAGTTTCATACAGCTTATATCCCTTTTCAGAGCCCCTTTCCCCCTCCCCAGGAATCCAGGAGCCATGAGTTTGTACACGTAAGTTTGCATCCTTGAGCATAAACAGATATCCCTGTTCCTGTACTCTTATCTTAGGGTAAGAAGGTCACTTAACTATAGGAGTCTCCTGGCGCCATCCCCGGGCGTGGGGGGTTGACAGCCTGTCTTGCAAGGTCTGTGCATCAGAGTGGTCAGGATATTTACAACCTACAAGATAGATAAGCCCCCGATCTGCCATTCCGTCTCCACTCGGAACTGACAAGGCCATCCATCATTAAGCCTTCATGGACTGATAAAGGAGACGGCTTTGTTTGTACAGCTGGGTCCTGTTTTATACAGCTCAAGTTAATGGATTTTAGCTAATGGATCCTTGAAGAAGGAATTTGAGAGTTTTGGGGGCCTGGTTAGGGTAGCTGCACAATCAGGTTTGGGTAACCTGTCCCTTCATTACCTTCTCTTCTTTTGGACAGCCTTCCGGCTCGTCCCAAGGTACTGGCCAGTATTCTCGTGCCAGTGCTACAATCTGGGGTCGAATCATTCGTGACATCATTTTATGCATCATCTTTTGAAAACATTGCAATAAACAGGGGATACAGGAGCAGAGAAGAAGCAAGATTATCAAGCGGCCCATTAACATCATTAAAAATCCTCTAAACCACCCTAGGTTCGGAAACCGATCAGTCAGCCAGGATATGTCCCATCCATTCCACGTTGGGATAGGAACATGGGCCACTTTCTCTATTTCTGCAGCCAAATTTCGGATAGCTTCACCATGGTCAGAGATGTTAAAGCAACAGGCTCCTCCCGTCAAATTTAACGCAGCACAAAACCCGCCCTGTTTAGCGAGGAGAAAGTTCATCCCTAAGTGGAGTTGGAGGACCGCTGTGTGGGTCTCATCTAATTGGGTGGCGATTAACCGGAGGGCTGTGGCTGTGGCATTGGCGACAATCTCTACTACCGCTTGGAGTCTAATAATGCAGTTCAAATTACAAATTGGCTCCCTTGCCCCCGTTATTAATTCTCATGGATTCCAAGAAGCCGGATCGTAATGGGCGACTATCCTTTCTGGAGGCCACTGATCCTTTCCCCAAGTTTGGGAGCTGCCTCTTGCAATTGCTGCTATGTCAGCCGAGCGTGCTTTCCGACGGAGTGCAGTGGTGAACGGCTCATAAATCCACATGGGAGGAATTAAGGAGGCTGGGAAGCACACTCCATACCACCCCTTTGGGAGGATATGATAAGCCTGCTTACCACATACCCAATACACATCATGTCCTTGAGCGGAGACACTTCTTCCCCCTTCTGAGGCCCACACCAAGTGTGTTAGGCAGTTAGTTAGATTACAATCAGAAGGAGTTCCTGGTGCATCAGACTCAGTTATGATGGTCTGGGCTGGGAAAGTGCGATTACAACGGGAGGTTCCCACATATGTCAGATTGTTACTGCCGCTCTTGGACTGGTTCACACAGAGCCACCCGGTAACTCAGTGAACCCGGAAGGGGATAGAATGGTTCCATAAAGAAGATTTATATCCTAGAGAGTGGAACCCAAAAATTGGGGCCGTAACTGCGGACTCATTCCAAGGCACAGGGAGGAGGGGCATCCCTCCCAAAGCATCTGTAGGTCCCAGAGTGCAGACCGTACAATTGGTTCGGTTTGCAGAATAGGCTACCATTCCCGCCATTTGCAGCCATTTATTATACGTGTTGCGGGCACCCCGCTCTTTCATTAGCTGCTTGGTCTCTCTCATTAGCTGCTTGGTCACCTTAAGCGGTTCAGGCACGCCGATGGCCAGAAAGAAGAATACCATCCTGGCGAAAACCATGGTCACCCGCAGCCCCATCTATCATCTATTACCTATAATCTATTACCTATAATCTACTCAGGGCACCTCCCAGAAAGCCGTAAATTCAAAGGGAAAGAAAAGAAAAGAAATGAAAGAAATTGTCCTCTTTTAGTCCACGCTGGATTCTTCTGCCGTGTGTAAAGGTGCCAGCTGTCCGGGGGTGGCACCAGCAGGGCGGTCGTCTGGTGGAAATGGTGAGTTGAAGGGGCTGGTGTTGATCAGTAGTAACAGTCTAATCTGAAACTGCCCTCTTTACACACACAAGTATGGTGGACCCAAGGGGTGATGCCGGTGACTTTAACAGCTGTAGGAGTGGATAGCAAAATGGTATAGGGTCCCTTCCAACAAGGCTTCAATGGGGTCTGGGCCCAATCTTTTATCCACACCTCATCATCTGGTTCATAGGGATGCAAGGGCTCGACCAAGACACAAGGGGTTCGAGCATGGGTCCACCTGTTAAGAGAAGAGAAAACTCGGGAGAGTGACTGCACATAATTTTCAACATCCATATCATAACTTGTGATTGGAGATATCATGCGTACGTAAGGCACAGGCCTACCAAACATTAACTCAAATGGGGACAGACGGGTATGTTTGGCAGGAAGACTTCGTACGCGGAGTAGGGCAAGAGGCAACATGGCAACCCAATCTGACCCAGTTTCTTGGGTTAATTTTGCCAGCTGGTTTTTCAAAGTCCTGTTCATGCACTCTACTTTTCCAGAGCTTTGTGGCCTATAAGCCGTGTGTAATTTCCAGTTTATCTGCAAAGTTACTGCTAGTTAGCAGGAACGGGGCAGGCCGTAACGGGGAATAATTTCCTGTAACAGACACCTGGTGACTTCGGACGCTTTTTCTGATCTGGTGGGCCACGCCTCTGTCCACCCTGTGTATGTGCACACAGCCACCAAGAGGTAGTGGTATAACCCACATCTAGGCAATTCAGTGAAATCTATAACTAAGTCTTCCATGGGAACCGTCCCTTGATGCTGAATCCCGGAAGGAGGTAAGGGTCCAGTCCTGGGATTATTTTTCTGGCAGAGGATACATCGTCTCGAGATTTGATTTGCCAACTGGTACACCTTGGATATATAGTAACAGCTCCCAAGTTGTTTGGCTAGAGCATCTGGCCCTACTTGACAGGAGTCATGATACCGCCGCACGACATGTGGGCCCAGAGACTCCGGCACCCATAATCGGTTGTCAGGAGTAAGATACCATCCTTCTTCAGTAACAGCCAACTTATCAGACTCTGCCATCAGTCGCTCTTGTATTGCGTACAGTGGTTTGAGGCTAGTGTCCACAATCTTTTCTGGTATCAGAGATCCTATGAAGAAAACAGATGCCAGTTGTCTCGCTGCCTGTTTAGCTGTTTTATCTGCTAGGCGATTTCCTCTAGCCGTATCACTCAGTCCAGTCCGATGTCCATAGCAATGTATCACGGCCACTTGATTGAGTGCCCATACTGCAGTTAAAAGATCCATGAGGGCTTGGGGATGTTGTACTTGGCTTCCTTTTGATGTGAGCATGCCACGCTCCTTCCAGAGTACCCTGTGGGCATGCAGGGTGAGGAAAGCATACTTTGAATCAGTGTATATGTTGATGTCTGTGCCTTCAGCCAGTTGTAGAGCATGGGTTAGAGCCACAATCTCAGCTAGTTGGGCTGATGTCCCAGGCGAGAGTGGGAGAGCTGCTATGATTTCTTCCTCTAGGGCCACCACTGCGTATCCCGCTTTCCGTTGTCCATCCTCTATAAAGCTACTACCATCCACGAACCAGGAGGGCCATCTGGGATTTGCTTCATCCTTCAAATCAGGCCTACTTGAATATACTTCATCCATTACTTGTATGCAGTCATGTGTTGGGGGCCTATATTTCCCCATAGGTAGTAGCGTAGCTGGGTTAAGAGCCTCAGTGACTCGGAACTGCAATCGTGGGTGCATTAGCAATGCTTGGCATTTCATCATCTTTGCTTGGGATAGAAAATAAGTCCCCTTCATGTCCAACAAAGCTGGTACAGCATGAGGAGTGACACATGTAGTTTCCTGTCCAAAGGTGAACTTGTCAGCTTTTGTAATCAAATCACTACTGCTCGCATGCAGAGAGGCAAACCTTGTTCCATAGTGGTTAGTTTTTCAGACAAATAGGCTATGGGTTGCTATCCATTTCTGAATCCCAGAAAAATGATGAAAACAGTATATTCTTTGGGACAATATGATTTTTGCAGCTGCTACTAATGTTGCAAAACAATGAAGCTTGGGACAGAGCAATGGAGAACTTTTGAAACAACAATGGAACACTAGCTCCGCCAAAGGCGTTATGGAGAACAGCAACAACTGACAAAAGACAGACATATTATATTACAAGGACAGAAAGAAACATCATGGACAGAATAATTGCCACACACAAGAAGAACAAAGAGAGAGTTTAAATTCTTCACCTGTAGGACTATTGTAGCCTTTTAGACCTTTCCCATTGGTTGGGTCTGCGTTGCTCCCGGGAGGGAGGGAGGGAGTCAAGAGACACCGAGGTTGGTTCAGAGAAAGAGCTTATTTCTGCATGAGAAAAAGGCACAATTTGAGCTGTGAACTATTATATATTAGACCTGCAGAAATATGTATCCTTTCCTAACACTTTCTATTCATTTACTTTCACAAACACTTATACGAAGGAAAAACATAAGGATGACTATTGCCTTCAAGCTGGGACTGTTAGGATATTTCTGTTCCACCTTAAAAGGGAGCAGGCTTTGTGAGTCACAGAGTCTGCGTATTTCCTGTTCACAGGAAGTATATGTTTTGTCTATGCTTTCGTTTCTCTCTGTCTGTGCCTGAGACATCGAAGCAGGCAGTCATGTTTTTTTCTTTGTTCTGACCAACGCTGAATAAACTTGTAAATATGCTCTCCTGAGTGCATCTTTCGTTGTGCGAACTCTGCTGATAGAGCGTGCACAAGCTCTGGAATGTGGAAAGCTATTTCTGAAGCTTCGTGTCGCTAATTGACTGATACGCTAATTGACTGATACTGATACGTCCGGAGGCGACGTGGAACCATGATGGCCTTTGTCTCCCTGGCAGTATCCCAACAACAGGTTTCGGGCCCAGATTCATGGCACTTACAGGAGAGTAAGACTGAGGCAGACTGCTGAGGTATGTGTGGAAAAGTCAAGGCTTTTCGTTGCCGCGGCAAAGTCTCTTTGAACTCCGGCAGACTAATTGGCCTGGGAGCCACGCCAGAGGCTTCGTGATTAATGAGCTGCCGAGATAAGGAGTTTTTGAAGGCATAAAAGGCTCACGGCTCAAGTAAAACCCTGGAATGGAGTTTTTCCAAGCCTCTGATGGCACTGAGTGCCCAAAGTTAAATCGGCACAATTATGAGACCTGGGCTGTATGGTGTGAAAGTCTAATACGACAGTTTGGAGTGTGGCATACTGTGTGTGAGGCCCCTCCAGTTCCTCTGACAGATAGATGGAGGGCCCAAGATTCAAGGGCCATAGACGTAATAGTCTTATCCGTCTCTCTGGAGGAAATTGCTACGCTAGCTGGCAATGCGACAGCATGTCAGATGTGGAATGCTTTGAAGGTAGCCCATCTGCCGGTCATCCCAGCCCAGAGTTTGACTGCATCGGAGGTCCTGGCTGTTTCCCAGAATGCGAGTGAATGCAGGGATGCCGAGGGCACCGGTTGCAAGCTGCAGGGGGAGCTGACTGTGATGTCATCCCAGGCAGCATTCCAGCCTCCAGGGGGAGCCAAGGAGTCGGCAGCTGAGAGCTCTGATTCCCATGAGAGCCAAGGTCATCTTTGCAGAGGCCAGAAGGCCAGAAGTAAACAGAGACAGAAGCCTGCAGATGGCCCAAAGCAGAAGGGGAGTGGAAAGCCCACGCCAGTGAAAAACAAGGTTTTGTTTGCTGGCAATGCTTCACCAAAGGCCGAAGGAAAGTTTGATGGCCAGGAGCAGGGGGGCAAGCAGCAAAAGCCCAAGCCGGTGGAAAACAAGGGTTTGCTTGCTGGAAAAGGTGCTCCAAAGGCCAAGGCCAGGTTTGTTATAGATTCGGGAGCGACCCGCCATTTGGCAAAAGATCTGCACTTTTTTATCTCCTTCACACTTCAAGATGGAGAGATCCACCAGGCTGATGGAAAGACGTTGCGAATTGCAGGAGTCGGGACTGTGAAACTGGCAAGTCTGCACACTACCATCAAAGATGTACTTTATGTTCCAGGTTCTGCAGACAATTTGCTCAGTGTCCCACAGCTGACTGGGCGTGGTTTTGAGATTTCCTTCAAGAGGAGCGTCTGTGTCATCAGGAAAGGCAAAGAGGACATTTTGCATGCAAAGTTTATGGATGGCTTATTCTGTATAACTTATGATGACAATGCTGTTGCTGTGTCTAATGTTGATTCTTGTTGTGTTGCACAAACTAACAAAGTTCTTCATGCAGGTTGCATTCACGAGGCACACAGAAGATTTGCTCACATGTCTTGGCAGGTGCTGGCCAAGATGCCTAAGTTGGTTCAGGGTTTGAACATCAAGCCCTGTAGGTTTCACATGAAATGTGTATCTTGTGCAGAGAACAAGGTGAAGGTTGCTCCAAAAGGCAAGGAGTCTAGCAGGCAGGCCTCCAAACCCTACCAGCTAGTCCACGCAGATCTGGTTGGTCCACTTGCGCCCTCTTTGGGTGGAGCAAGGTACTTCATGGTTCTAATTGATTCTTTTTCCAGGTACATTCATGCGTTTATGCTTGAGCAGAAATTGCAAGAGTTTCCTAGGTTCAAGGCATTCTGTGCTTGGTTGGAGAATGCTCACAGTAAACGTATCGGCTGTTTGTTTACTGATCGAGGCGGGGAGTTCACTTCTTAGCAGTTTGAAGCTTTCCTGACTGAGAAGGGAATCCAGCATGACCTCTCAACGCCTAGATCGCCATGGCAGAATAGACTTGCTGAGCGAGCAAACTAGACTTTGCTTCCCTGAGAAGTATTGGGGGGAGGCTTTGTCCACGTTCGTTTATTCCTATAACAGGAGACTGTCATCACCTATTGGTTGTACTCCCTATGTGAAGATGTTTGGTAAGAAACCTTACATCAAGCACATGAGAATCTTTGGGGTGAACATGTGGGTACACACCCCACAGAGCAACAAGCTTGGGAAGCATGGGGCACATGGTTTGTTCATGGGGTACGAAAAAGGTTCATACAGGGTATGGATGACTGACTCTAAGTCCATTAAGGTCACAAAGAGTGTTGAGTACAATCCTAAGTGGGGGGGGGGAATGTGGGAATTTTCCAGAGTTACCCAGAGGAAGATGAAGGTGATGTGAAAAAAGCAGATGATGTTGAGGTAGAAGAGGAAGCTGAGGAAGCTGAGGAGGAGGATGATGATGATGATCAGAGTTCGGATTCCAGCTCAGTGGGCGGCGCTGCTGCTGATGTCAGCGACAGTGATGACACCGCAGACTACAAGAGCGCAAAGGCCTCAGTCAGACAATCTGATGCGTCTGTCAATGAACTGGAAGAACCACTGTTCACCATTGGTCACTTTTCTCCTAAGAAGGAGGAGATGAGTCCAGAAGACTTGCGTCTAGTTCGCAGGTCTGGAAGGGCCACGAAAGGCAAACCTCCAAAGAGATTTGCTGATGAGTTTGCTAAGACAGCAATGTCAGCATCGCCCTGGAGAGCCAGTGCACCAACTGGACTCATGCACCTCAACCCCGACTGGGCCAGGGGAGCTGGGAAGCACCGCCAGAGACCTCCTTCTCACAGGCACAGGTCACAGTGCTGTGGACTCACAGCTTAGAGCTGAGAGCACCGGATTCACTGTCTCAATAATACAGTCGTTGCACAGCAGAGTTTTGCAGAGTCTTGCAGAGTATAAACCACTCGGAGAGCAGCTCTGTAGAATATCTTCCTTTTATTCTGTAACTACAACTATGATACAAAACTATATACAGAGCTGAATATTCTAAGCATAAATCAATGCTACACTGAGCGTCTGCAGCTGCACTTAGCAGCAATCTTATCTCTAGAATCTCTAACACTCTCACTTTCTCCGATACACTGACTGACTGACTCTCTCTCACACACAGAGATATGTTGCTGGGCAGAATAAGTAGATAAGCAGGACACGCCTCCTCCTCTCTGGAGAGTCAGCAGAGACCATCAGGAGATCATCAGGAGATTCTTGGGTATGGGAGGGGTGAAATCTCCTCAAGCAACTGCTGTTCTTAGTAGCTCAGAGAAGGTGTGGGAACCTTCAAGCTTTAAAGAGGTTCAGGAGTTAACCTCTAAAGATGCTGAGCCTTGGCTTAATGCCATGAAGGCTGAAGTTGATTCCTTGAATAGGAACCAAACTTGGGAGCTGGTACCGGTAGTCCCAGGAATGAGACTGGTTGGCAGCAAATGGGTCTTCAAGGCCAAGACAGACCAGAATGGCAAGGTTGTCAGACACAAAGCCAGATTGGTTGCCAGAGGTTTTTCACAGGTACCAGGACAGGATTACCACGAGACCTACTCACCCACCGTCAAGTATGAGAGCATTCGGCTGATGCTCAAGATTGCTGCAGAAGAGAAACTGCATGTTTCCCATCATGACATTAATACAGTTTTTTTGTACAGGGTTTTGGGGAGGAGCTGTTTATGCTTCCACCTGATGGAATGCGGATACAGAAGGGAATGGTCTGTAAACTTCGGAAATCCTTATATGGTCTCAAGCAGAGTGCCAGGTGTTGGAACACAAAACTCACCGAGACATTGCTTTCTCTAGGTTTTCACCAGGGCAAGGCTGATCCGTGTGTCTTTGTCAAGGAGGAGGGGCAAAACAAACTGTATTGTTTATGTTTTGTTGATGAGCTTCTGATGTTTTGGAAGAATCAGGCTTTGTACCAAAGCACCCTAGCTCAGCTGAAGGAGCACTTTGACATGAAGGATCTTGGTGAGGTATCCAACTATCTTTCTCTGCAGGTGGAGAGGGACCAAGCAGGTAATTTTCTGGTACACCAAACACAGAAAATTGCTGATGTATTAACCAGGTTGAATTTGGTTGATGCAAACCCAGCAGACACACCGATGGTGACAGGTTACCAGGTAATGGCATTAGCCCCTTCATGCATTACTTAGACTCAAGAATGCTGGTTATATGAGTCTGGTTACCCTACAATTTTAAGAACAGTGCATACTTTTTGCAAATTAAAAATTGACAGATACATTACACAAGTTAAATTGCTGATGTCATCACTGAAGTTTGTGCTGAGCTTGGGCGGGGTGCTAGTCTTTGTAAAGAAGAGATGAGGTAAATTTCTTTTAAAAGCAAATAGTAAATGGCATATTTGGAAACATATGCAGATGCTGTTGATGTGAGCACAAGGTAAAGCACTAGGAAAGGTGACTTCCAATATCATGTAATCTTTTGGGATTATGCCCACCCCCGGTTATGTGTTTGGATCTCCTTGTGTGTCATTAAATGACTTCCTAATTATTTATTTTTATATAGTTTTTTTAAAGCTCAGATTAACACTTTTGCATTGTCATATAATTTTCAGGCATCTTAGTGCTTTTTCAGCATTGTTTTAATTAAATCCAAAAGACACACACACACATACACACACACAAACACACACAAAGGGAAACCAGTAGAGAGAGGTGCATTGAAACAAAACAAATAGTAGTAATAACCAAGATAGGGCACATAAGATAGAGGGCACCACAGAAAAAAAGAGAGGAAAAGAGAAGGCAGGGGGAGAAGAAAAAAAAGGAAAGTTGGGAAAAGGTTAAGAGGGAGAAGGATGATGTTTGCAACCTTTTCATTCCAATAATTTATGAAAAGGATCCTTCTTTCTAAGAACTGCTCTCTTTTTGCTTTCTGACTTCTCTACTTGAGTATGTCACTTTATTGCATGTTACCACTTGCCATACTTTTTCTCTTAGTGGGGCCTGGGTGTGTGTGTCATTTCTGTCTTCTAGTATTTAGCAATGCAAATTCTGGCTCGCACTAGAAGAGTTGCAATCACTTCTAAGTCTGTTGGTCTCACCTCTGTTAACG
The DNA here is from genome assembly GCF_964188305.1 of Podarcis bocagei. Classification (NCBI taxonomy): domain Eukaryota; kingdom Metazoa; phylum Chordata; class Lepidosauria; order Squamata; family Lacertidae; genus Podarcis; species Podarcis bocagei. The sequence goes on along the minus strand of NC_138131.1, from coordinate 4,820,822 downwards.
GAAATTCAAGGGTCCTCTTGGGCAAATGAAGACACCGACCAGAGCAAGTCAGAGCAAATCAGCAGCCAGTAGGCTCGGTCTTTATTTAGAAAAGACTGTCGCGACAGGACTCCCACCGCCCACAAGGTGAAGCAAAATGGAAGCCCCGAACAAAGGGAGACCCTAGCTTTTATTAGTTACTAATCCCCTTAGCTACACCCTCAGAATTACATCATATTTACATCATGATTATATTAAAAATAGGAGGAGTTGGGGAGGAGCTGCACAGGTAACTTGAGTGTCCTGACACCTGGCCGGAGCCTCCTTCCCCCTCCCTACATGAGCCATATTCAAGAACAAAAGAAAAGGGCAAAGTTCCTGCCCCCCTGAGGGGAATCCGGTCACAGTCCTTTGTGAGAGTCCGCGCGGAATACACTATGATATGCAGTTCATTATGTCCCTGATAGCCTTCTGTCTGAGCCCATCACCGATGGCTATCAAGGTTGTCACGTATACCAGGAAGGAACACAGAGTACGTGACTGCTCGGTGAAGGGATTATGGCCGTTTGATATCAGGCCACCCCTTTGATAGTCCTTGCAATATACAGTAGAATAAAAGTGGTCCGGTGAAAATCCGAAATACGGCTGATTTTTAGTGAATTTATAAAGGATATTGTCTTTGAAGTTCAAAACACTTTCGCCTTCAGGAAGCGGCTTGCTACATTTTGATTAGATCAGTCACGGTCAATTGAACTCGGAAACTTTGTATTGAGAGCTGTCAAGGGTCAGGAAAAGAGCGGCAGTAGCCTGCAGTACCTGCGTGGCCGCCGCAAGGGGCGCTGTTCGGTAATGCTGATTGGCTGAGGCGGGCGCCGATTGACAGCGGAACTCGGTCGGCCGGTCTACCTATAATAAGAATAGGACTGCGCGGAGTGCCATAGCGGGAAGCTGTCAAGCTAGCGCTTCCTTATTTACGGAAGGCTTTAAGGGATGCCCCTCTAAAGGGACGTCCCCAGGGTCAGGAAGGGGAAGATGTGTGCATGTGTGAGTGTGGTGCTTGTGTAACACGTGTCAGTGTGTGTGTGGGGGGGGGTTTCCGGCGACAGTTCCCCCCTTCGGAGATAAGATTGCGTGGGTAGGGAAACCGCGCAATCCTTTTCTCCGCATAATTAATAGAGGCTTGACATATCATACCTAGAGTCCAGAGTCCGGAGGTGGTGCAAGGCTCCCATCTCGACGGGAGTTGATTGGATTTCTGATGCCGGTGGTCTGTAGATGGTGGTCGATCGCGGACGAAGGATAGGAAGACAAGAGCCACAAGTTTGACAGCACATCGGGAAGCAGTGGATCATGCAGCAGAAGAAAGCAATGCAGATGGCAACAGTGATCAATATTAAGAGGCCGTTCCCCAGAAGTTGTTTTATCCAAGTCGACCCAGGTAGCCAGTTCCAGAGCTGAGTGTCCGACAGGCCTTCGTGTTGGATATCCCTGAGTTTATCGGTCAGTTTGTGGATGTTATTGAGGTGTCCTGTGATGTTCAAGGTCTGATCTGTGACGTGAGTGCAGCATTCGGTTCCTATGAGGGCACAAACCCCTCCAGTCGAGGCGAGTACGTAGTCCAAAGCAAGGCGGTTCTGGATCGAATTCTGCCTGACCTCTGTTAATTCAGTTAAAATGGATTGGGTAGCTGCATTGGATTCTTCCATAAAGTTCAGCAGTATGTCGGTCAGTTTAAGGATATCGACGTGGTTGGAGCCAGCCCCATAAGCGGGAAAGAGGGCCCGGCCGTAAGTTTCCCCGTTGGCCACTACATCGGAGAGTTCTGACAAATCTTTCGCTCTCTTGTTGCGCCTCTTTCCGGAGGGAAGTTTTTGGGTAACACGGACCCCAGGTAAAATTAGTCCAAGGTAGCAGGTGCCACGGGAGTGGGGGCTGGCCCATGTATAGCCGCGGTGGCCGCAAATCCAGAACAGCCCCTGCAAGCACGAGTCTATGCGCCCAGTGTGGAAGGTGCGGAAAAAGCACTGGGAGATCGGGGAAGGGTCCCAGGGGTCAGGCAAGTCCATTACACGTTTCCATGCGGACAATAGGGTAGGGTGGGTGGAAAGTTTGCCTTGGTGCCATAGGGTAATCTTGCCGCTTAAGGTAATATCAAGGGTGTACTTACAGGTGCTCTCGCCGATAACTTTGTCGTTGCCACTGAATTTCCGGCAGAGGTCACCTGTTGTGGGTCCCGTCAGGTAGATGTACTGGTGGGTTAAGTTCACGGCGGTCAGGTTCCAGGAGCGTACATCAGCGGAAAGGTGTTGTTCTAAAGTGAGGGGTACTCCAAGGAATGGTATGCCACTGTGGAGGTGTGAAGGAGCGTTGGCGCAGATCCAGCATTCGTTGGCAGTTGTTTGTTTTGCAATTTGGGAGATCAGTTTCAGATAGGAGTTGGAATGCCAGGTGGACAAGAGGTCGTTGTTGTTGGGGTCTTGGGACGTTGACAGTTCCCCCCTTTGTCGAGGTGCAGTGCCCGCCGGATGAAGGGGGTCTTGGCGCAACAAGTAGGTTAAGTTTGTGGCAAGGCCTCCACATCTCTGGGGGCCGGTGGTATCCCATTCTGCTGTTGGAGGTACGGGGTAGTGCCATCCTTCTAGGTACATTTTGCCGTCCCAATTGGAGGCTAATCCAATATCCCAGACGCAGCAGTACCTTCGGAGGCAGATGCCTTGTAAAATGGTTTGGCGGGGGGTGGAATCTACCCTTTGGCAGTAAAATCCGTGGATCAAACGATCTGTGGGGTGGTTCTGGTCAGTATAGACTGACTCTCCGCCACCGTTGTCGAGGACAGTCCAGTTGAGCGATTGTTGTGGTGTACCATCGGAGAAAAGTACGTAAGAGCCATTGAGGCATTGGGCACGGTTCCAAGGCCCGTCTCTGGTGAGTATGAATTTGCCCAGAGGTCGGAAGGATGGTGAGCGAACAAAGAGTTCCCAGGTTTGGTGTGCGGAGAGGATCGGTGAAACGGAGTGCCGAAGGAGAACGCGGGTCTCTGGCAAGCAGAATTCGAAATCCCCAAGGCGGTCTAATGTTCCACTTTTTACCATATCAACGATGCCAAAGTCCAGGTATTTGTATTCAGTTTGTAATCCAGGGCAAGAAGTATGTGTGTTCGTGGAGTTCTGGGAAAAGGTGGTGGTGAAATGGAGGAGGAGTAGGATGGGTATGGTGGTTGTCATAGTAGAGCTGTCAAATGAGGAGCGGCGGGCGGTGAAGATGTCAAACTGCAGAGCTGTCAAATGGGGAGCGGCGAGCGGTGGAGCTGTCAAACTGCAGAGCTGTCAAATGGGGAGCGGCGGGTGGTGAAGCTGTCAAACTGCAGAGCTGTCAAATGGGGAGCGGCGAGCGGTGAAGTTGTCAAACTGCAGAGCTGTCAAATGGGGAGCGGCGAGCGGTGGAGCTGTCAAACTGCAGAGCTGTCAAATGGGGAGCGGCGGGTGGTGAAGCTGTCAAACTGCAGAGCTGTCAAATGGGGAGCGGCGAGCGGTGAAGCTGTCAAACTGCAGAGCTGTCAAATGGGGAGCGGCGAGCGGTGGAGCTGTCAAACTGTAGAGCTGTCAAATGGGGAGCGGTGATACCTTGCGGAGTTTCAGGCGGATGGGGGGTTTATCTTTCTGGCTAGGTGTAGTGATGAGTTCGGAAGACCAAAGTGTTGATGTGAGAGGTGAGTCAGGTCCGGTCTGTTGGGCCCGATTCGTACCCCGATCTGGTCCGGTCTGTTGGGCTCGATTCGTGCCCCGATCTGGTCCGGTCTGTTGGGCTCGATTCGTGCCCCGATCTGGTCCGGTCTGTTGGGCTCGATTCGTGCCCCGATCTGGTCCGGTCTGTTGGTCCTGCTCGTTGCAGTTGTCGTCGTCTGCTGGTTGGCGTGGGACGTGGTAGGGCGACTCGTCCGGTGTTGGTTCAGGTGGCAAAGCCGGCTTGCAGCGGGTGTGATGCAACCAGGCTGTCTTTTCCGCTACCTTAACAGAAGTTGGAGTGGTTAACAGTACTTGGTAGGGGCCCTCCCAGGTGGGCTGTAGGGGTACCTTGTGATATGTTTTTGCTAATACCCAGTCCCCTGGTAGGTACGAGTGGATGTTTTCATCTAGAGGGATGTTTTGGCTTGAGGCAGCATATCTGTGGAGACGAATGAGTTGCCTCTGTAGGTGCATCACATATTGTGTTAGTTCTGACTCGCCTACCTCTAACTCGGATGTTGGAAATTGAGTATTATATACAGGGGAGGGCCTACCAAAAAGTATTTCATAGGGGGATAAGTTTAAATTTCCCCGGGGACAAGCTCTGAGATTATGTAAAACTAAGGGGAGAGCGTTGATCCACTTGATTCCGGAGTCCTTACAAAGCTTTCCGAGTTGTGACTTCAGCTGTTGATTCATTCTTTCAACCTGCCCTGAGGATGGGGGATGGTATGGGGTGTGCAGTTTCCATTTGATCCCTAGGGCTTTGGCGACTTGCTGAACTATCTCTGAGGTGAAGTGGGAGCCCCTGTCGCTGTCTATATGTCTCGGCACCCCGAAGCGTGGTATTATTTCGTGCCGTAGGGTTTTTGCAACCGTTTGGGCATTAGCTCGGCGGGCTGGGAGACATTCTACCCATCCAGTCAATTGGTCGATAATGACAAGGGCATGTTTATAACCTTGACAAGGGGGCAAATCTATGAAATCGACTTGAAGACTTTCAAAGGGGACGAAAGCCCATGGTCTGGCTCCGGGTGGACTTCTGGCAGTATGCTTAGGGTTAAAGGTTTGACAAGTGTGACAGTTCTTTACTGCCGTCTTCGCGGCGAGGGCCAGCCCGGGGGCATACCAGCAGCGTTGTACTGAGTCTATAAGCTTGTCTCTTCCCCAGTGAGTACACTGATGAAGAATTCTGACATGTTTGGGTACCCATAGTCTAGGCATTATAAGTCTCTTGTCGGGAAGGTACCAGATGCCATTTTCAAGGATGGCTCCGTGTTCTTCCCATCCTCGCCTTTCTTCAGGGGTGGCGGTGTTATACATTAGGTCAAAGTCTATGTCCGATGGAATTTGGGGTCCTTGGAATTCATTGTCCGAGGATAGTGGTTGAAGGGCTGCCTCTTGTGCCATGTGATCTGCGCAGCGGTTCCCAGTGGATACTGGGTCTTTCCCTTTGGTGTGAGCTTTGCAGTGGACTACCGCTATTTCCTCGGGAAGGTGTATGGAGTCCATAAGGCGCTGCACTAGGGGCGCATGGGCGATCTTAGTGCCTGCGGCCGTTAGGAAGCCCCTCTGCAGCCAGATTTGTCCGGTAGTGTGAACTAAACCGAAGCAATATTTGGAGTCTGTGTAGATTGTTACCCTCTTTCCTGCTGCTAACTCGCATGCCCGGATTAGAGCGATGAGTTCGGCCGCCTGTGCACTATACTTGGCATGGACAGGGCGCGCTTCCAGGATATCAGTGTCACTAACGACCGCATACCCGCTTTTCCGCTCTCCTCCCACTACTTTCGAGCTCCCGTCAGTGTACAGTACTAGGTGGGGGTTATCTAAAGGGAGATAGTCAAGGTCTCCCCGTGGTTTCTCGGCATGTCGTACCACTTGGCTACAGTCGTGGTGTGGGGTTCCGTCGTCTGGAAGGGGTAGGAGGGTTGCGGGATTGAGGGAATTTACTCTTTTAATGGTTACGTTTGATGGACTTAGGAGGATAGCCTCGTATCTATTCAGTCTCTGTATCGTGAAGCGTTGGCAGCCTTGTAGGCTAAGAAGGGTGGCCACCGCATGGGGAACGTTTACAGTCAATTCATGTCCCAAAACCGTTTCTTGGGCTTTTTCTAGAAGCAAGGCTGCAGCGGCTACGGCTCTAAGACATCCTACATTTCCGAGTACCGTAGTGTCGAGCTGTAGGCTGTAATAAGCCACAGGTCTGTTCCTCCCCTGGAACGGTTGTGTAAGGACGCCTGAGGCTACCCCTTTGTTTTCGTGGACAAATAGAGAGAAGGGCAGTCTATAATCTGGGAGTCCAAGAGCGGGCGATGACCTTAATTCCCGTTTGATGCATTCGAAGGCTTCGAGTGCCTCTGCAGTCCATTGCAATTGGTCTGGGGCGCTATCATGCGTCATTGCAGTGAGGGGCCGAGTGAACTCACCATAACGGGGGATCCATGCTCGGCAAAATCCACTCATTCCAATGAAGCCCCTGAGTTGTCTCTTGGTTTTTGGAAGGGGTAGTCTGGTTATGGCCTCGATTCTATCGGTGGTGAGGGCACGGGTACCTTGTCCGAGGATGTGGCCAAGATATTTTACTTCCTTTTGGCAGTATTGTATCTTCTTTGGGGATACTTTGTGGCCTTTATGTGCTAATATTGTCAGGAGAGTTATAGTATCTGATTTACAGGATTCCAAATCTCGTCCACAGAGTAAGATGTCATCTACATAAAGTCTGATGGCTGAGCCACCCGGAAGGTTCACATCAAGGAGATCTTGGTGTAATATGGAGGAGAAAATTGCTGGGGACTCTACATATCCCTGGGGTAACCGGGTCCACGTTAATTGGCCTGTTTGCCAGGTAAAAGCAAAGAGAAACTGGCTTTCTGGATCCACGGGGATACTGAAGAAAGCGGAACAGAGGTCTATTACGGAATAAACTACAGTTCCCTCCGGGATGGTGCTTAAAAGGTGGTGTGGGTTTGCCACCACGGCGTGTCTGGGAATAACGAAGGAATTAATCAATCGAAGGTCTTGCACCAAGCGCCATTTTACGGGGTTGGTATTCGGCTTTTTGACTGGAAGCAGGGGGGTATTACATGGTGAGGCACAGGGAACTAGAACTCCCATTTTGAGAAACTCATCAATCATCGGAGTGAGGCCGTCGATTGCTTCAGGAGGTAGGGGATATTGTTTAGTACAGGGAAAGGGTAGATCTTTCCTATAGTTGACTTTAACTGGGGTCGCAGACTTTAGGAGTCCGACAGAGGTCGATTCAGTTCCCCATAGCCAGGAAGGGACACTATTTAGAAGTTCAGGAGGAAGATCAATGGGTTTGTTGTTAGCTTCTTGCAGGACTCCTTGGAAGTTGAATATGGAGTCGTTTGGCATATGTAAGTAAATTCCTTCCTGGCCACATTGAATAGTAGCATTTAGTTTACATAGCAGATCCCTACCGAGGAGGTTGACTGGGCTGGAGGTTAATAGGAAGGTATGTTTTACGGATAGGGGTCCAACGGAAACGTTTGCAGGTTTAGAAAGAGGGCAATTCCGAGGAATTCCATCGAGTCCCATTACAGTTCTGGTCTCTTCTCCAGGGGTTAGGTGGCTGTTTGTGAGGGTGGAGTAGGTGGCCCCGGTATCCAAAAGGCAGTTATAGGATTGGCCATCAATTTGCATGGTGCAGATGGGGTCGGAAGAGGACAGTTGTAATATTGGGCAGAGGAAAGAAAAGGAGGCGGGATCTGCTTCTAATTGTCAATGTGGCTGATATTCTTCCATTACCATTTCATGAGTTGGGTCTGTAGTGCGGTTTCCCTGTTTGTAGGGGTTGATTGTGCCATGGGGTTGACTGCGTGGGCGAGGTTGTGGTAGTGATGGGTCAGCGCAGGGTTGTATTTGGTTTTGGAGTTGGCTGGGACTGTGTGAAGGGGTAGGCTCTCTGTATCTGAGATGTGCTGTCTCCCTATAATCTGGGTTGTAGGGTCGGGCGTCCTTATATTCATTTCGCTTGGTTCCTACCCGGACGGAGCAATTTCTCCGGATGTGTCCTATTTCCCCACAGTTGTAACAGACGCGGTCATCTAATAGTTCAGATCCCTTTGAGTTAAACCTTTCTTTGGAGGTTGGCACCCCGGCTGCATAAGCTAGGACACGCGGGGAATCGGGTTTTTGGTCTTTCCTTTTCCGTTCGTCTCTCGAGTTGAAGACGGATTTTGCGATGGAAAGAATTTCGCTTATGGTTTTTCCATCGTAACCTAAATGGGAATTTAAAGCCTTCCGAATGTCGGCAGTGGCTTGGTCCTTAAAGAATCCTTTGACTATCACTTCGTGTTGCGGGCTTTCCGGATCTATCCCACCCCAGGTTTTAATGGCAGAAACTAGGCGGGAGTAGTAGTCGGATGGGTGTTCCTCAGGTCCCTGAAGGACAGCTTGGACTTTTGTCCAGTTTACAGTTCGCTGACCAGCAGCCTTGATTCCATCTAGGATGGCTTTCTTGAAAATCTTTAAGCCCCATAGCCCGTCCGTTGTATTATAATCCCAGTCCGGGTCGTTAAGGATCGACTGAGTAGTTAGAGGGGCCATAGATGCCGGTCGATTTGGTTGGTAGCCCTCTCGAGTCAGGGCTTCCCCTGCCTTGGCTAAGATTTCTCTTTTCTCCGCTTCATTAAAGAGAGCCCCCAGGAGCATGTGTACATCTGCCCACGTGGGGTTGTGGGTTGAGAAAATGGTGGCCACCTGGCGGTGGCATTTGTCGGGGTCATCCCCCAAGGACGGCATTTTGTCGGACCAATTCATTAAATCCGATGTAAGGAAGGGTTGGTGTGTGAAGACCATACGGGGTGGACCCCCTGCCCTTTCCGGAGGTATGGGTAACGCTCGCAAGGGGAAAGCACCCTCTACTTCTCCATTTGGCAGATTATCTTTGTTACGTGTTCTGCTGGCGACGGGGCCCTCCCTTTCCCCGTTTAGAAGTTGCCCATTAAGTAGAGGTTCCACGTCTAGATTTGTCTGGTCTTCGGTTAAGTTGGGCATACTTGGAATGGGCTTAGCCGGCTGGGTAACTATCGGCGGTATATTCGATGCACTCGAAGAAGGGGCCGGGGTGACGTTCGCGGTGTCTTCCCTGGGTCCCGCACCCCCCCTTCCAGCCCCTGCCCCAGGTCCCGGTGAAGGGGGGACTCGTGGTTCTGGGTAGTAGAAAGGGACGAGGGTCCTATCCAGTTGTTCCTCTTGAGCCCTGATCTCATCATATGGAGGGGGTCTCGTAGGTTTTAAGACGGCCATCTGCCGGGCTATCCTAGCTTGTTGTTGTTGGAATAATTCACGGGCTTCGGCAAAGGCATTCAGATAGTAAAGTTGGCGGGGCTTCTCGTCGGCTAGATAAGACTTAAGTGCTTGCATCCTTGTGACGTTAAAAGAGCCGTGAGGTGGCCATCTCTGGGCCGGATCTAGATGGTGAGTAAAGGTGACCCACGCAATGTTGCAGAGGTCTCTCAATTTGGATTTTGAGAGTCCTTTCCTCCCTCTCAGCTCCTTCCAGTTTAAGAGAACAAATTGGAGAGGGGTATCGGAATCCTCTTTCTGGCGGGAAGGCTTCATGAAAGCCTTATCGCCTGGAGGAGCCCAGTCAGAATGTTTGGAAGCCTGGGTTCCCATTCTTCCTACGTTAAAGATAGAGGGGGTAGAGACACACACGAGGGGAAGAGAGGGGGGACGGGAGGAAGAAGAGAAGGGGGGAAATTTCCTTTCAGTATTTTTTTTGAATGTTCCTATCTTTAGAATACAATTTTTTTGTTTCTAGAAAACCTCAAGAATTGAGCTTAAGAAAACGTCTGCCACGGGACACCTTGGCCCGAGAAAGTTTCAGTTACGGGACACCCTGGCCCGTCTGCCACGGGACACCTTGGCCCGAGAAAGTTTCAGTTACGGGACACCTTGGCCCGTCTGCCACGGGACACCTTGGCCCGAGAAAGTTTCAGTTACGGGACACCTTGGCCCGTCTGCCACGGGACACCTTGGCCCGAGAAAATTTCAGTACATCTATTTTCTTTTCTCACTACCTCAGCGCTGTTCACAAGACTAATCCTAGTGTGGGGCCCCAATTCGTGAACCACCCCTTCTACCCTCCACGACAGCCTCCTGCCTATCCTTTGAGACTAGGTTCGGAATTCCCTACTGAACGCTTGCGCAGTGCAATGCCAGATCGGGGTCCGAGAAGAACCAAAGTTTGAAAGGAAGCAAACGACCTTGCGTTCTCACGTACCCGGGTCATCCCTAACAAAGGTCACCAGGCAGGAGGGGCGGCTTCGTTTGCATGGTTAGGGTAGGGAAGAGTAAGAGAATATTTGAAAGGCGCCTCCGGACGACTCCGAGGGAGGGACGTCAGGGAAAATAGTAAAAGAGCCACGCTTTCCCGGACTCAGTTCCAAGACGGAAAACGGGGGAGAAAAGGAGAGAGGAAGAGATTAAGGCGTTCCTGGACGACTCCGAGAGGTAACGCCAGAAAACCAGTAAAAGTACCACGATTTCCTTGGCCACTTTCCGAAGGGGAAATCGGGGGAGAGAAGGGAAAGTTTAGGGTAACGTCAGAAATGAAAGAAGAAAGTCTGGCTGTCGTGGAGGTATTCCCTTTCCAACCCCCCTCCCTCTGTATTTACTTCAAACCATACTCACGTTCGTTGATGTCCCTCGCAGATCCCGGGATCTTCCTTAGCCGGCTTTACCTCGCCTTTGCTCTCTCTGGTTGGGCTTCTGGTGACGGTTGATTACCGCCCGCAAAGGGGAGGCAGGGAGAGGAAGAAAAGGATCCCCGGGCTAAGGTTGCCCGGTGGCGCCCGATCCCCTCTATCTCCCCTCTCACCTTTACAGGAGAACCAAGTGTCCCTGAGTCGCGGTCGCCAACTGTTAACGGAAATTCAAGGGTCCTCTTGGGCAAATGAAGACACCGACCAGAGCAAGTCAGAGCAAATCAGCAGCCAGTAGGCTCGGTCTTTATTTAGAAAAGACTGTCGCGACAGGACTCCCACCGCCCACAAGGTGAAGCAAAATGGAAGCCCCGAACAAAGGGAGACCCTAGCTTTTATTAGTTACTAATCCCCTTAGCTACACCCTCAGAATTACATCATATTTACATCATGATTATATTAAAAATAGGAGGAGTTGGGGAGGAGCTGCACAGGTAACTTGAGTGTCCTGACACCTGGCCGGAGCCTCCTTCCCCCTCCCTACATGAGCCATATTCAAGAACAAAAGAAAAGGGCAAAGTTCCTGCCCCCCTGAGGGGAATCCAGTCACAGTCCTTTGTGAGAGTCCGTGCGGAATACACTATGATATGCAGTTCATTATGTCCCTGATAGCCTTCTGTCTGAGCCCATCACCGATGGCTATCAAGGTTGTCACGTATACCAGGAAGGAACACAGAGTACGTGACTGCTCGGTGAAGGGATTATGGCCGTTTGATATCAGGCCACCCCTTTGATAGTCCTTGCAATATACAGTAGAATAAAAGTGGTCCGGTGAAAATCCGAAATACGGCTGATTTTTAGTGAATTTATAAAGGATATTGTCTTTGAAGTTCAAAACACTTTCGCCTTCAGGAAGCGGCTTGCTACATTTTGATTAGATCAGTCACGGTCAATTGAACTCGGAAACTTTGTATTGAGAGCTGTCAAGGGTCAGGAAAAGAGCGGCAGTAGCCTGCAGTACCTGCGTGGCCGCCGCAAGGGGCGCTGTTCGGTAATGCTGATTGGCTGAGGCGGGCGCCGATTGACAGCGGAACTCGGTCGGCCGGTCTACCTATAATAAGAATAGGACTGCGCGGAGTGCCATAGCGGGAAGCTGTCAAGCTAGCGCTTCCTTATTTACGGAAGGCTTTAAGGGATGCCCCTCTAAAGGGACGTCCCCAGGGTCAGGAAGGGGAAGATGTGTGCATGTGTGAGTGTGGTGCTTGTGTAACACGTGTCAGTGTGTGTGTGGGGGGGTTTTCCGGCGACACCTCCAATCTCAGATAGCAAAGAAGAACTGTTTTCAGAATGTGTGGCAAGCTGTAGCCAGTGCTTTCTTGTATCATGTCAAACACACAATTCCAGAATTTCTTTAATTTTTTTACACTACCAAAATATATGACTTCCTATTTTGGGTGATGTAAAGAAAGAGTGTGTTCAACTTACTTTCAAGGTTCAGTTCACTTATTGCAGTGATTCTGTGTCACCATTAAGATTATTCCCAGTAAGATGCAAACTTTAATCTCTGCTGAAAGCTGCCAGAAAATGTGTCCAGAATTTTTAAAATGCTGTTCAGTAGTCTGGGGAATATTAATAATTATTAATTGCCTTCCATATATGTCCCAATGTGATGTACAAAATACAATAAAAACAGAAGAAAAAATAACAAGATGCTCACTTGGTTAGTGTGTGGTGCTGATAATGCCAGGGTCACAGGTTCAATCCCCATATGGGACAGCTGTATATTCCTGCATTGCAAGAGGTTGGACTAGATGATCCTCAGGGTCCCTTTCAACTCTACAGTTCTATGATTCTATGACTGCAAAGTGAACATCCCTAGCAAAGACTTGTACATTCATCTGGAAATGCTTATTAGAATAATAAAAAAAATCAGTTATTTCCAGAAATAACTCAAGAGGAGTACTGAGCAGTTTATTAAGAGGTTATCAGCAGCCACAGTGCATTTATCATAAAGCTTCTTCTATCCCTTTAAGATAGTGTGTCCACTTCTGACTGTAAAATCACACTTCTGCCAAATCTTGAGCTGTAGAACATAGTAGCCTGTATTCTTAGTTTGTATCTGCATCACAGTTTGATGTGCTAAATTAAGCTTGTGTTAAAAACTATGTGTCAGACTGTCCAGGGGTTAGAATCTAAGGAAGAGTAGTGTGTATTCTAAGCATGGCTGTTGTCTCAGTTGGTAGAGCACGAGACTCTTAATTTCAGGGTTGCGGGTTTGAGTTCCATGTTAGGCAAAAGATTCCTGCACTGAAGGGAGGTGGACTAGATGACCCTTGTGGTTTCCTCCAACTCTAGAATTCTATGACTCTATGATTTCACAGTGCTAAAGAAAATAGTAACTGTGGCACAAAACCTTAGAAAATGGAGTCTTTATCAAGGCTGCTGCATTTAAAAGAGACAGACAGTATGGATTCCTGATTGTTTAGGATAATATAATTGTCAACAAACTTTATGGTGCTGTTAATAATGAACAGAAATTAACACACACACAACATCATTAGCTGATTAAACAGCCCTGGTTGGCTTCCTTAACTTCAGGCCCAGGCTTTGGGGTTGTGTATTTAATAGATGGCCAGCTCCAGGTTGCAGCTATTGTTGCTTCTGAGCTCTGAAGAGAGCGAGAGATTCATTACCCTCTAAAACACAATGGACATTTATCACACTGTGGGTTATTCAAATCCAGCACCAATTGCAGGCCACCCCCATTCTTTGCTAGCCCTCCTCTGCAACACACTTATTGTTTTGGGGCTCCAGTAAAGACCTTGGCCCAACCAGCCGCTGCCTTCAGTCCACTGTCTCCTGCGTGACTTCCTGCATCAGAGCTCTGGAGCTGGCTCTGGAGCCAGTTTTGGACCATACCAGAGCTCGTCTGCTGCATCCCTGGCAGCAGATGCTGCCAGCTCAAATGGATTTGCAGGAGCTGAGCAGGGAAGAAAGAGAAAGAGAGAGAGATGGTGGGGTTTTTTTAAAAAATTAAAAAGCTACCCAGAGGCAAACAATCAGTGAAGAAGTTTTGGGGAGGGGCCCAAGGGGGACATTTGGAAGGAAAACATCCAGCCTCTGGATACTCCACTTCTCCCCCCCCCCCAAAAAAAAAGTCAGTTGGGGATGCCTGTGAGCAGATAGGTCTTGGCCAACATCCGTGTGCATGCTGCCTGATTTGGAAGGAAGAAAACAAGTAGCAGGTATAAAGGAGCAAAGGAACTCAGCTGGTAATTAGGAAACTCCACATTGTATGGGTGGCAATGCGGGTGGGGTGGGCAACCATGCTTAGATATTACTTTAGGAGGTACTTTTGTAGACCAATGCTAAGAAATATACTATTGTTATTTTCTATTATCCTTCTCTCATTTTTGTTTGTGTTTTTAAATTTCTGGTTGCTTTTCTTTCCAATCGTCTAGCAGGGAATTTATAGTATCACTAGTATCTGGATGGAAAAATCTAGGAAATTGCAAGGAGAGGGAATATCTCTGGGTATATATACAGCAGGGGAGTAAATGTACATATCTAACTAACAGGTCAACAGCTGTATCTGTTGGGATTTAGTCGCTCCTGCTCCAAACTGCTGTGGCTGTGCTTTGCTTTATTTTAAAGTTATAATCATTATTAAGATCATCATCAATTGTGTGGGTTTCTAAAACATTAATGTTCCATCTCTCTCTCTCTCTCTCTCTCTCTCTCTCTCCCCCCCCCCCTTCCAGGATTGCCTATAATTAGCTAGTAAGACTTTAAACTTCCTTTCTGCTAGCGATTCTGCTTTAGGTTTAGACCAGTTCCGTGTGGGCCAGATACTTCAAATCAGCTGAAATGAAATTTAAATCTCCACTTGGACCCTTTCTGCAATTTTCCACAGGGGAAGCTGTGTCTCATATGAGATAAGACTAACTATTTGAAGGGGAAAGAAAGGCAAATCAGCACTTAACCACTTCTTTACGAAAAAGTGAAAGTCTTTCTAATTTGCATCCCCATAGATTCATGCCAATTCTAGAATATTTATTACAGCAATAAAAACAAAACTCTGAACCACTGCAAATATGAGCCTTCAGGTTTGGAAGAGGGGCGGAGAAGGAGACAGACAATAGAATGGACCATTTGATGCTGACCTTTTGAATCCTGTTTTTGATCATGCAAATAAAACAGAAATGAAATAAGATAGGTAGGATTTGATTGTTTTGTTTTTGTTTTGTTTGAGTGGGGAATTTCATCCTGTAAACTGGATGTTTGATCTTTGTTGGTAAAAGCAGGAAAATTGCATCTAATTTTACAGGGAAAAACTAAATTTGGAAAAAGGGTGATGATTGTGAAATATAGTTCTAAATTCCATTTCCTTTTTGCTGCTCCTGTAAGACCAAGTTGGGAACGAAATGGTCCAAAATACAGAACCACAGTGTATATTTTTAAAAATAAAGTAAAATATTTTTCTTTTTAAAACCATTATTTTGAATGTTTGTGACGAGGTGGTGGTGGGCAATGAAAACAGTGTTCTTTGCAGGATACTCGGGGGTGGCGTTTCAGAGGCTGATGACCTGTTCCAAGATCCCATTTAAAAAAGCAGAAGGAAAATAGGTTTTTTACCTCTTAGATGATATTTCTCACTGCACCCACAGGGAAGGGGATCAACAATTATTTATTCAAAACTTATCTGGGGTTTATGTGTGTAAGAGGGTGTGAGCCACCTCCACCCCACTCAATCAATTTTACTTTATCATATAAACAAATTGGACATTCTTATTTTGAAAGCCTAGTCAGATTCACAGGCATAGGCAACAGCAGGTGCTTAGAAGGGATAGATTCCCTAAAACACATTTTCACTCCCCTCCCCCACTCATGCCCTGCCAAAACGATCTGATTAGATTAATAGTGAGAAATGAAGGAGGGGGAAGAGAGAGGCAGGAGGCAGGATGAGAGAAATGGGAGAGGGAGAGGAAGGGGAGAGGGAGAGGGAGAAGAAGGAGTGCAAAAGTGATCAAGGGGACAGTTTGGGCATGCTGTGGTTTTTCCTAGGAAAATGTCTATTTTTGTTTGTTGTTGTTGCTGCTGTTTAATTTTATTTCTCTCCCTGTAAGAGAGATGTCAACACAAAACACGGAGAGATCCTGGAACCTTTGCTTCTGATTGTCCAAACGCAATTCTTGTCCAGGAAACATAGAAACCAAGAATTGTGTCTGGACATCTGGGGCTGAGTCTTCAACTCCCTCACATCAACCTTTCAGGAGATGGAGCTGGGGTGGGGATCAAAGGACTTATTCCAATCTATGATCCACAAGGCAATCCATCCCCTTGCCTGTTACTCAAGATGGAATTTCTCAAAAGTTGGGACCTGCGATTTCTCAATAAAATAGGTGTAGAGTTATTTTATGATTTTCATTATTTAGTCTACTGCTGGATGCCATTGAAAAACCCACAATTTAAGTGGTTAAAATATCTGTTAATATGTTAAAGCAGATTTTATGTTGTGTGTGTGTATTCATATATTTTCTTTCTTTGTTTAATTCTTGTCTACTTGTTCTGAACCTGAATAAAGAATTTAGACTGATTTTCCATTGATTTCCCCCCCTCATTTTCTCTTAAAAGAATTAAGCTATGAATTTCTTGAAAATCATTTAAAATAAAAAAATGAAGCCACTGGCATTAAATTAAACTGGATTTTTTTTAAGCGGGGTAGGAAGAGAAATAAAGAAATGGGCGTAAAGAACATTCAGATAGGAATCTTTTTGCCAGAACATGGTTGAAGACAGCAGAGCAAGGCAGAGTCTGGTGTACCTTGAAATTTCCCTCCTTGGATGAATTTGAATAACTCTTGGATTGAGTTTGTGTGTAAAATCATACAAATTAAGGCTGGGAGCAGCGCATGGCATCTATCTATCTATCTATCTATCTATCTAGATTAGTTTAAGCTGCTTACAAATGAAATATAAACATGAACATGGCAGGCATGGCATGGCATTTTTATATTAAAAGCAGCAAAATGGGAGAGTTACTGGCTGGCAATACCTGAAGGGGGTCAGGGAGAAGAAGGTGGAACCACATGGTTTCAAAAGGCTCACACTCTGGGAACAATTAAATCAGGGGTCCTCAAACTTTTTAAACAGGGGGCCAGTTCACTGTCCCTCAGACAGTGTTGGGGGCCGGACTATAGTTTGAAAAAAATATGAACGAATTCCTATGCACACTGCACATATTTTATTTGTGGTGCACAAAAAACAGGAAAAACAATACAATATTTAAAATGAATAACGATTTTAATCAACATAAACTTATAAGTATTTCAATGGGAAGTATTGGCCTGCTTTTGGCTAATGAGATGGTCAATATCTGATTCCATATTTGTCACTGCTAGTTGTAGCAAGTGATGCAAGTGTTCATCCTGCAATCTGAGGCTCTTCTTCGCGTGTCTCCCCCACAAGAGGTCTGGAGGCCTGCAACACAAGAATGGGCCAGCAGCCTCCTTACATTGTTCTGAATTCAATAAGGCGTTAGAATGTAATCTAACTCCTAAATGGTTGGATCTGGCAAAGGTTGGAAATAACACAGGGCAGTTTCCTCATGAGGTAGTCATGTGATAATGGCTTAGTCAGATGGGCCATTGGGGGAGGGAAGTGGGGGGATCGGGTTGCTTTTCCGGATTGGGTGGGGGGGAGTTGTGACTAAGAAACAATAGGAGGGGCAGGAATCGCGCTCTGCAGTCGCCTGGAGCTTTGCAAAAAAGGGGGGTAATGGGGAAGGTTGTTGCTTGATCCCTCCCCCCCCCCATGGTCTTCTCAGCCTGCACTGCGATCTCTTTGAGGCCATTGCACAGAAATGCACCCCAGGACTTTTTTTTTACGTTTCCCACGCACTCCCTTCTTTTCCAGCCCCCCACCTCACCCCATCCCAGTGATTAATGCATGCAGCTCTGTGGGGCTGGAAAGAGGGGCGGGCAGAGTTGTATGGTCTTGCCCCCCCTTCTCAAACTGGGGAGGCAGCCGCTTTAGGAAGGCGAGGGGAGGGCAGGAGTCGTTGCACTGCATCTCTGGGGGCTGATCCCCCTCCTGTTCGTGGCTTTCCTTGATCCCGTCTCTGGCGATCTGTGGCTTCCCCTCTCCCTCTGTAAGGGTGGGCATGCACTGTAAGTAGTGGTTTCATATTTTGCTCACCCATCAAGCTGGTTTGTTTGTATCCCCCCCCCACCGTCTGATCTGCCTTTTCCTCTCACAGTGACTCATTCTCTTTTAACTGCCGTCGCTGGTGGAAGCCACAATTGCTGGGCGGGGCAGGTTCAGGACCCTGGCTGGCCGGATCTGGCCCGTGAGCCATAGTTTGAGGATCCCTGCATTAAAGGGTTGATCATACAGGAAAGGGGAAGGCTTGGCAATGGTCCTTGGCCTTTTCAAAAGCAACTCATCTGGCTCTCCCCACCCCTTTCACTGTTTCCTCCATTTCCTAGATTGTCTGGCTCTAAGGAGTGCTTCTCTCTCCCTCAGACACTGAAATGTTTGTATTTTAACTGTATAAATTTTGTAGAAGTCAGACTTTCACTCCACTCCACAGTATTAATAGACATGGGGCTGCTGATCATGAGGGTGGGTGTCATTTCTTGTTGAAAACCAGTTTGGAGGTGGATGGTGGTGCTGGTGGGGAAGCCTAGGCCACACAGAGCCATCCCTTTTTACAAGTGGGAGTTAAAAAGTAGGCACATTCTAGGACTTTTTCTAAAACAGGTGAGACTTTTACTGCTGATCACCCTTGAAGTTTGATGAGCTGTTAAACCCATGAAATAGACAAAGCTTCAGTGCCAGAAGAAGAAAAACATCCACCAATGCAGCCTCTAACAAAGAAAACTTGTCCATGTTACCAGAAAATAGGGGGATGCCTTTAACAGCCTAACTCCTGTGATAGGAATTTTGAGGTCTTAGATATATGGTAATGTTCGTAAGTGTACCAACCAAGCACGTACATAGATCAACACAGGAAGACCAACCTGGAACCATTTTGATTCCTAAACTGAGCAAATGTTTTCCCTGCAAGGTCAAAGTGGGAAACCTCCCCATTGTCTCTTTCCTCACAAATCCTGTCTTAAGGGCACATTTAAGATATGAATAGGGTGTGAGCCTGTGACCTGGCCCAGGAACTAAGTATTTATCATTACAAAAGACTGGCTAGGCTCCCCAGTCAATCCAATCAAGTAACCTGCCAGACAGGAGATAAACAATGACAGGAGAAAAACAACATTCGTGATGTAGGTGTGATGTATCTGGGGGGTGGTCTTAGGTTACTCCCCTTCTGTGATGTATGTATGATGTTTCTGGGGGTGGTCTTGATGTACAGGGTGGCAATTTCAAAAGTCTTTATAAGGCCTTGCGCACCATTGTTCTGGGTTCCTCCTCCTTTCCTGCGGGTGAGGGGAGCAGCCTGTTGCAACAGATCAATAAAGATCAAGCTTACTAGCTGCTTTGCTTCTCAATATTCTCTGGTTGGCCTCTGTTATTTTCTCCTACCAATAGGGAACCTACATAAGGACTCTATATGGGCTCTTGGATACCCCATAAGGGAAAAGGGCAATTTTTGTATACAACACTCCCATTTTAAGGGACTCAGGCTCCCCCAGATTTGTCATTGGTCAGAGAAGAATGAACTGAGGCAGGATCCAGTGAAAGCAAGGCAGTTCTTTATTATTTTGTTGCCACAGGGTCCCCTTCCCTGCCCACTTTATAGGAGGTGATGTTATGTATTGAGTTGAATAGGATCCAAACTGCAACAGTCTGATTGGTCCTATAACAATAGGATCCAAAATGCAGCAGTCTGATTGGTCCTACCTAGAACAATAGGATTCAGAATGCAGCAGTCTGATTGGTCCTAGAACAATGCAGCAGTATGATTGGTTGGCAGGAACCACCCAATCCTGCTCCAGATAGAAGTGAATCCACAACCTGATTGGCTTACAGTAGAATTCCGGAATTAGCCAATCATGTGCAGCCCATTGTGTAAATAATGTATATAAAGCAGATACTGTGAGGGGACTTCCATTCATTCCTCCTCACCACTATGAGCTGAATAAAGAGCATGAAATCACTTTGCGACTCTGAGTATATTTCACTGGCGAAGAAGGTGGGATCCTGCTGAGCTGACTGCCACACACAGCACCGCAGCATTGCCACCTACCGCACTGCTGCCTCACACCGTGTATCCAGGCTTCAGCTCCGGGACACAAGGAACTCAGAATGGCAGCCAACAGCAGCTTCTCGCCATTCAACCCAGCATCTGGAGACTGGGAAGCGTACGCCTCCCGTTTCACCTTCCTCCTAGAAGCCAAAGGTGTCACCGACGAAGAAGACGCCAAGAAGAGGGCGATATTCTTCAGCGTCTGCGGAGAGGAGACGTTTGAAATCGCCCGGGCTCTCCTTGCGCCTGAAGACGTCGCTACTGTTCCATACAAAACAATAATGGAACAGCTGAAGGGGCACTTTTCGCCACAGCCCTCAGTGGTGGCTCGTCGAAATGCCTTCTACGCAAAGCAGCAAGCCCCTGGGGAAACCATAACTGGGTTCGTGACCTCTCTCTGCCAAGCCGCCCGGTTCTGCAACTTCTCAGAGCTGGAGAACATGCTCCGTGACCGCCTCGTCGGTGGCCTGAAGGATGAGAAGCTGCAACGACGCCTCTACGCTAAGAAGGACCTAACGTTCCAGGTCGCTCTGGAGGAGGCCCTGGCAACGGAAGCTGCCGAGAGGTCGATGCAAGAGGCACGGCCGAGCCTGCCATCCCAACCGAGGGTCCACCACGAAGACCTCACCGACGACTCAGGATCCGACAGGGAGGAGGTGCACTGAGTACAGCAGCGCACTCAAGCAGCGCACAGACTACAGCTGCCTCGACGAGAAGGAGGAAACTTCGTAAGCTGTGGGGAGAGTCACGAGAGGAGGACCTGCCG
Source organism: Podarcis bocagei (assembly GCF_964188305.1). Taxonomy (NCBI): domain Eukaryota; kingdom Metazoa; phylum Chordata; class Lepidosauria; order Squamata; family Lacertidae; genus Podarcis; species Podarcis bocagei. The sequence goes on along the minus strand of NC_138131.1, from coordinate 4,800,477 downwards.
TTTCCGCAATGCAGAGTGCAGGCAGTGCAGAAAATCGGGACACATCGCCCGGGTGTGTCGGGCTCGGCCCACCCGACACCAGGCATCAGATCACCAATCCAAGAGCCCCAGGTCCCGGGGCCCAACGCTCCAAGGCAACTCGACGGAGCTCACGGACTGCCAGGTATACCAGTTGCCCCACCCCAACATAGAGAAAATTTATGTAGAGGTACAGATAGAGGGGGCCCCATGCCGCATGGAGCTTGACACGGGTTCAACTCTATCCATAATCTCGGCAAGGACCTTAAGGAAACTGTGTCCTACTGGGGGTCCCAAACTCAGGCCGGCCCCATTCACCCTACGGGACTTCCAGAAACATAAGGTCCCCACAAAGGGGGTGGGGACCTTCAGGGTGCAATACCGAGGGCGGACGCGGCAACTGGACTTGCTTGTGGTCAAGGGCCCCTACATTAGCTTACTGGGATTGGCATGGTTTGGACCACTGGGGCTAGCTGTCACCGGGGTGAACCACACTAGCTTACAAGTGGACGTGGACGCCATATGCAAGGAATTTCCAGGGGTTTTCGATGGGAAATTGGGACAGTATACGGGCCCCCCCATTGCGCTACAGCTTGACCCCGCAGTACGACCAGTCAGGCTCAAGGCCCGCTGGGTCCCGTTCGCCTTGAAACCCCGTATAGACGAGGAATTGGACCGACACATGGAGCCAGGAGTGCTGGAGCCGGTGCCTAATGCCCCCTGGGAAACCCCAATCGTCACACCCGTCAAGCCTAATGGTTTGGTCCGCATCTGCGCAGACTACAAATGTACCATAAACAAGGCCCTCACGGCCCACGCATACCCAGTGCCAGTGGTCAGCCATGTCCTTGGTTCTGGCTCGTGTTCCAAGGATGCTGGCTGTGATGGGGCTGTTTGGTCTGGTGCAACCAGCTCGGTCAGTCATGGTTCTGGTTCCGGTGTCCTTTCGGCCTCACGGGTCCTCTCTGTATTTACTGATTCTGCCTCTCCTGCTGGCCCCTCCTGCTCTATGGGCCTCACTGCCCCGCTGTTCCCTTGGGACTCCTCTGACCTGTCCTCCTCCTGGGTTTCTCCTGGGAATCGTCGCCGTATCTGGTTGCAGTGGCGGCGCCAGCATTGCCCCCCATCCGTTCGTGTCAGACACCAGCAGTCTGGAAGACCCATGCATGCATCCTGCATGAAAATAATGGTTATCAGGCATCACACGTCTCTCCAACCTTCCCCCCCATGTTGGCAAGAACAAGCCATTTATACAATCAGCATGTAAAATGTTGCTTCCGTTCTTCTGGATGGTCGCTTTCTGTTTGCTGAAAGAAACAGAACAAGCAAGAACAAGCCATTTATACAATCAGCATGTAAAATGCCGCTTCCGTTCTTCTGGATGGTCGCTTTCTGTTTTCTGAAGATACAGTACAGCCATGCTGCATCAGCTGGGATTCTCTCAGCCTGCTGCGTTTTTGACTTGGAATGAAAAACACGTTAGACAACATAACGTTACAGCATTTCAGTTCCACAGTCCTGGTGCTTTGCACCTCCAAGGAGTCTCCACCCGACTGGTGGATCGGACCCTTCTGTGGTGTAAGACTTGCTGAAGTCTTGCATCTCTGGCCTTGCTTCATGCTGCCTTTGGAAAATGCTGCAGATCTTCCTGGCCTTTGGACTCTGTCCAAACTTCCCACAGGAAAACAGTTAACACGAAGAAAAAAGAAAAGAAAAAAAGAAAAATCAATAATTTCATATCTTATACTTCATTTACTAGTTTCCTGACCTCCTCACACCTCCCTTTTTGTATTCCAGTTCAGATATTTAATTCAGCAAGTCCTTACCCTCTATCATTTGTCCTTACTCAGCATCTTAACCTATTATAAATATATATTTCCCACCATTATCAATCCATATATGCATATTCTTGTTAATCTTTTTACCAACACCGCTTATTTTCAATCCAACATCCCTTTAACATTCATTAATTTTACAGTATTTCTGCAAGTAGTCTTTAAATTTTTTCCATTCTTCTTCCACCGCCTCTTCTCCCTGATCTCGGATTCTGCCAGTCATTTCTGCCAATTCCATGTACTCTATCACCTTCATCTGCCATTCTTCCAGTGTGGGTAAATCTTGTGTCTTCCAATACTTTGCGATGAGTATTCTTGCTGCTGTTGTAGCGTACATAAAAAAGGTTCAATCCTTCTTTGGCACCAATTGGCTGATCATGCCCAGGAGAAAGGCCTCTGCAATTTCAATTTATCTCCTTCTTGCTCCAGGACTTCTGTGTTTTTAATTAATATCCAGTCCTTAATCCATGTCCAGCTTGCTGCCTCAAAGTACAGTTTAAGGTCAGAGACCGCAAAGCCTCCTCTTTCCTTCAGCTCTGTTAGTAGCTTAAATTTTATGCGCGGCTTTTTCCCTTGCCAAATAAATTTGGCAAGGTCTTTCTGCCATTCCTTAAAACACTTTACACCTCTAATTATAGGTATTGTTTGGAACATAAAAATCTTTGGCAATGCCATCATTTAAACTGTGGATATTCTTCCCCACAGTGACAAATTCAATTTCCCCCAGATCTCTAATTCTTTTTTTATTTCCTTCCACTTCTTCTCGTAATTATCCTTATATAAATTTATATTTTTATTGGTGATCCAAACCCTCAAATAATTTACTTTATTAGTTACCTTTAAACCTGTTGTATTTTCCAATTCCTCTTGTTCTGACTTACGTAAATTTTTCGTTAATAATTTGGATTTTCTTTTATTCAATTTGTTGTTGTTGTTTAGAAGATATTTATTAAGATTTTTTAAAGATATTACAATACAAAATGGGAAAAAACACACAAAATAAAACTGATTAAAAAACCACTCCATTTTTCTATTACTTATTTTCCTTAGCTTGTTTCCCGGACCTCCTCATACCTCCCTTTTTTGTATTCCAGTTCAATTTGTTGGCTCAGCAAATCCTTACCCTCTTTGTTTATCCTAATCTTTGATCTTAAAATAGTAACATTAGATTTTTCCCTATTAACAACCCATTTTTCATATTCCCTTAAAGCATTACAGCTGGAAACCACTTAGTTTCTATCCAACATCCTTCTAACATTCATTAATTTTACAATATTTCTGTAGATAGTCTTTAAATTTCTTCCAATCTTCTTCCACCGACTCTTCTCCCTGGTCTCGGATTCTGCCAGTCATTTCTGCCAGTTCCATATAGTCCATCAACTTCATCTGCCATTCTTCCAGAGTGGGTAAATCTTGTGTCTTCCAATACTTTGCAATGAGTATTCTTGCTGCTGTTGTAGCGTACATAAAAAAAAGTTTTAACTTTCTATGGCACCAATTGGCCAACTATGCCCAGGAGGAAGGCCTCTGGTTTCTTCAAGAAGGTATATTTAAATACCTTTTTTAGTTCATTATATATCATTTCCCAGAAAGCCTTAATCCTTGGGCACGTCCACCAAAGGTGAAAGAATGTACCTTCTTTTATTCAATTTGAACTCAGAGACCGTCCCATATTCTTCCAGTTCTGCAAGCATTTTGGATACTTTCCACTGGGTTTTCAGTGGTTACGATTACATCGTAGGAGAGAGGGCACCCCTGTCTTGTCCCCTTTTCAATGCTGAACTCTTCGGTGATCTCGTTATTTATTAGCAATTTTGCTTTTGGGTTATCATATACCGCCCTAATTCCATTAATTATCCCCCCCCCCCATGTCCAGACCTTTAAAAGTTTCCAATGGGAAATTCCATGATACTCTATCAAAGGCTTTTTCTGCATCGACCAATAACATGGCAATCTTTTTACTTGGTTTCATTTCCACATACTCCAAAAGGTCAATTATTATTCTTGTATTATCTTTTATGTGTCTATCCGGTAGGAAACCCGGCTGGCCTCTGCTGATTATTTTGTTTAGAATCTTTTTTAATCTATTAGCCATCACTCCAGTATAGATTTTATAATCTGTATTCAACAGGGAGATTGGTCTATAATTTTTCATTTCTGTCAGCTCCATTCCCTGTTTCGGGATTAGAGTGATCAGTGCTTCTTTCCATGATTGTGGTATATCCTTTCCCCCCAATATTCATTATTCTATGTAATATAGGGTGGATTACTTCTTCCAGGTTCCTATAGTATATTAATGTGATTATGTCTAGGCCTGGCGATTTGCCACTCTTCATTTTCTTTATCACTTGTGCTATTTCATCTATTTCTATACTAGAATTTAGGGCCTCAACTTCTTTTTCAATTCTTGGTAATTTATTTTGTTGTAAATACTCTTCCATTTTATTAACATCTAATTGTTCTTGTTTATACAATTCTTTATAAAAATTTAAAATGTTAGTTTTATTTTTACTGGGTCAGTTACCGTATTTTTCGCTCTATAAGATGCACATTTTCCCCTCCAAAAATTAAGGGGAAATGTGTGTGCGTCTTATGGAGCGAATGCAGGCTCCTTGGCTTCAGCGATAGCAATGCGAAGCCTCCGAAGCGCAGTAAGAGTGTTCCCGCCGTGCTCCGGAGGCTTCGCGTTGCTTTCGCTGAAGGGTAGGTGCCCCTTCAGCTAAGGGGGAGGAGAAATGGAAGGGGCTCCGTTTCTCCTGCTGCTTCGCTGAAGGGGCGCTGCACAGAGAGGGGGAGATTTTTCCCCCCATGTTCTCCCCCTCTAAAACAAGGTGCATCCTATGGTCGGGTGCGTCCTATAAAGCGAAAAATATGGTATTTCCTCCCCTTGGTCCAGTATTTTATTTATTATTATTATTGTTTGCTTTTCCTTTATCATCCAAGCTAACATCTTACTGGGCTTATTGGCAGACTCAAAATACCTTTGTTTTGCCCATTTAAATTTATTTTCTACTTCCTTATTTAATATATTAAAAATATGGGATTGCAATATCTTTATTTTTTGTAATATTTCAAAAAAAGAAAAAAAGAAAGCCAGAGACAGATTTAATTGTCTTTGACGGAGACCCCCCGATGGTCCCAGCAATTCAGATAACACCGTCGATGCCGGGAAATCGGGAAAATGCTACAAATCAACCCCGAGAACAACAACACCGTGTATATCCTAAGAACGGTTGCATCATTACCCAACCAGTGGTAGAGCTGATAACAATTTCCCCACCACAATGAAGCCAAGCCAGTTATGGAACGTGCAGCCTTAACATTATCTCATGGAACATAGCGGGTTGGGCCAACAAACTAGGGGACGAGCCATTTCGTGAATATATAACGGGTTTTGACATAATAATGCTGCAGGAAACTTGGGCAACTGACAACATAGTTCTCGACGGTTACCACGCCTATGAAATCAAGGCCTCTAAACCGCTCGGAAGGGGACAACCGAGGGGGGGCCTAGTAACTCTGGTTTCCACTCAATGGGTGTCACAAGTTACTGATTGCTCAGTTTTTGAGCAGCTGGCACTGGGGATCACTTTGCATCTGGAATCCAAGAGCATCATTCTCGTTTCAGCTTATATCCCACCATATACAGTGCAAACACAGATAGAGAGCACGTGGCGTAAACTCCATAGTTTCCTTTATTCCCTACAAATTAGGTACCCTGGATCGCCATTTTACCTAATGGGAGATATGAATGCCAGAATAGGCTCAAATGATGATAGCCTGGAAATAAAATTCCCAATATTAAGAGATCTAAAGGAAAATAGCACCCTCTTTCTAAACCCACCCCCTCGTAGACATTTGAAAGATTGCCAAATCAACTATGCTGGATTCTGCCTGGCTTTTTAACAAATAAGTCTTGACCTCATCATTGCTAATGGGGCATTCCCCGGGGACAGAGAAGGCGAGTACACATTCATAAATACAAATGGAGCCAGCACAGTAGGCTACTGTCTCACTAACAGAGAGGCCTTCGAATCAATTAAAAAATTCACCATAGATAATAGGACTGAAAGCGACCACCTACCTCTAATCATCTCCACTACTGGCTAAAACTCAATTCAGCACTCTTACATAGAACATGGGGATATAGATAAAGCAAATGATCCAGCATTGCGTAGAAAAAAATGGACACCTGAGATAGCAATTGCAGTTGAGAATAGATTGAATTCACAAACTGCAGTTAAGTTAAGATCAATTATAAGAAACAATTTATCAATAGACTCCTCACTGACGGCTTACGAAAATCTCATTGAGTCCTTGCAGGATGTGGTCTCGGTCAACATAAACTCAACCGGCAAGCCACACACTGCTAAAGGGCGCTGCTGGTTTGACCAAGAGTGCCACACAAAGAAGGAAGCCTTAAGGAACGCTTATTTGGCTTATAGAAACGCTGGACTAAATTACTTACCTCCATCTTATTTCAAAATCAAAAAAGGCAGTCCGAACAAAATTCCTGGTCCCTGCTATTGAATGCCTCACTAAACAATTAAACTAAACTCTTTTGGCAACTGGTCTCCGACTCAATGAAAAATAGTTCTTCAGCCCCCAGCTGTGCCATTCCAGCTCAGGTTTGGGAGAACCACTTCAGAAATATATTTATGGAAAATCCAAACCTCCCTTCCAGCTTCCAGGATGATGACAGGGCAGAATTGTCACTGCTCCCTAATTGGAGGCCGGTTACTGTGGAGGAAGTCCATACATTAATTGGGAATCTGAAGAGTGGAAAGGCTCCGGGGAAAGACTTTATCCCAGCGGAGTTGATTACATTAAACGAGCACTGGTGGGCTCCGCTTCTGGCAGCACTTTTTACAGTAGTAAATAACTCGGGTAAGGTACCATATAGCTGGAAACATGCTATAGTGGTCTCAATCTTTAAGAGAGGCCACCCAAATGTACCTTCCAATTATAGGCCAATTAGCCTGCTCTCAATAATTGGGAAGCTGTATGCCCGTTTCCTCAGTAGCAAACTGACAACTTTTCTAAATGAACACAATATACTATCTGAAGCCCAGGCAGCTTTTCGTGAGAACCATTCAACAACAGACCACTGTCTAATGCTGTCCTTCCTAGCCGAGAAGTATACCAGGCCTCTACAGGGTTAACTCTTCGTGGCCTTCATGGATCTGAAATCAGCATTTGACTCCATCCCCAGATCCCAGCTATGGTCCAAATTAAGTCTGATTTTGCAGGACAAACGACTTCTCTTTCTCATAAAAGCCCTGTATAATGGAACCAAACTGCAGTTCCGATGCGGTCGACAGGGACAGCTATTGAACAGCATCGAGATGACTAGGGGGGTGAGACAGGGTTGTATTTTGGCCCCCACATTGTTTTGTCTATTCTTAAACGACTTAGAAGAGAACTTAATGGACCCAGATGGACACATTCCAAAAATAGGAATGAGAAGGACCCCTTGTTGTTATATGCTGATGACGCGGCCATCATCTCACGTTCCAGACCGGGTTTGAATTATCTGCTGAGGAAATTTTCTGATTACTGTTCTGGAAATTGTTTATCCATTAATTATGAAAAATCTAAAATTTTAGCCTTCGAAAGAAGATTCTCCCGGTCTAAATGGGTGCTGGATGGCCATAACCTTGAACAGATAAAATACTTCAGTTATCTAGGGCTCACATTCCATCATACAAGAAGCTTGGAAGCACCATTGGCAAACCTCCCTTCAAAAGGTGGAGATTACAAAGCTAGCCATACTCAGATTCTTCTTCACAAAGGGCGGAAAAAATGTTCCAGCAGCCTTAAGTGTTTTCAACGCAAAACCCGTTTCCCAACTCCTTTATGCAGCAAATGTCTGGCATAATGGGGACCTGCCAAAGCTAGATGGCTTTCAGGCAAAATTTCTATGATCTCTGCTGCAGGTACCCAACTGCGTCCCCAACTCCGTACTTCTGTTAGAAGCTGGTGAATGCCCAATTTCAACTAAAGCGTGGTGGGCTGCCCTAAAACATTGGCTCAGGATTTCAATGTTTAATCTAGGGAAGGGTTTGTACCAACACCTGACCAGCGAGGAATTTGTCAGCAAATGGCAGAAAACCATGGCTAAAAAAGCCACCTCTATTGGTCTGTCTCTCCCCCCCAACTGTATTACCTGGGTTATGAAGGCGCCCAAAAGATTTTAAAGCAAAGATTATGGGATAATGCACACAGTGACTTGCGATCTCGATCACACGCAGTCTGTAGTCCGCTGGCAGTAGGAGTTCAATATGGGTATGTCTTTAAGTTAACATCTTACATTAAAAACCTGACAGTACCAAACTATCGAAGGCTTTTCACCAAAGCCAGACTAAATGTCTCTCCCTCTGTAGTGTTGGATGGCAGGTTGAGAGGAGTTCCCTACCAGGACAGACTTTGCTCGTGTGCACAAGACATCAATTCCATAAAACATATTTTGTTGCATTGTGCAAAATATGAGCAGGCCAGGGCTGAACTGATACTACCCTTGCTGGTACCTTTCCCGGGAAAATCAGAGGCTCACTATGTCAGGTTCCTACTGGAAGACCGGACAAATGCTAGAACGTTAGCAGTGGCAAAGTTTTTATCGCTGGTTTCAAGAACAAATGAGCCCTATATTCTGAACAAAATGCTTGTCTAACCTGGAGGTAGGCTGTATGAATTGTGTATTGATTTGTAATGATTTGTTGGGTCTCTGGACCGTAATAAAGATTGATTGATTGATTGTAATATTTTATGACTTTTTGGATTTTTGATCAATTCTTTTTCATTAATTCTTATCTGTTTAGTTAACTCTTGGATATGTTTGTCTTTTTTCTTCTTCAGCCTAGCCATTTGCTGTATTCCAAGACCCCTCATGTACGCTTTACTTGCGTCCCAAACTACATTTATTGTCAGCATCGCCCTAGAGCCAGTGCACCAACTGGACTCTTGCACCTCAACCCCGACTGGGCTGGGCGAGCTGGGTAGCACCGCCAGAGACCTCCTTCCCGCAGGAAACGGTCACAGTGCTGTGGACTCACAGCTTAGAGCTGAGAGCACCGGATTCACTGTCTCAATACTTCAGTCGTTGCGCAGCAGAGTTTTGCAGAGTCTTGCAGAGTATAAACCACTCGGAGAGCAGCTCTGTAAAATATCTTCCTTTTATTCTATAACTACAACTATGGTACAAAACTATATACAGAGCTAAATATTCTGAGCATAAATCAATGCTACACTGAGAGTCTGCAGCTGCTCTTAGCAGCAATCTAATCTCTAGGATCTCTAACACTCTCACTCTCTCCGATACACTGACTGACTGACTCTCTCACACACACACAGATATGTTGCTGGGCAGAATAAGTTAATAGGCAGGACACGCCTCCTCTTCTCTGTGGAGAGTCAGCAGAGATCATCAGGAGATGGTCAGGAGATTCTTGGGTATGGGAGGGGTGAAATCTCCTCATCCTCCCCCATTTCATCCGACCATTTCAAGAATCTTTAACATAACTGCAATTTACACATACACTCCAAAAGTTGTTCTCTGCTTACAACCTTGGTTAACATATCTGCAGGTATCTCTCTTCCCAGCATATAACACATTGTGACAATACCATTGAATAAGCAGCTTCTAGAAAAATCTTCACACACATTTCTCTTTCTCTCAAATACAAATTGACATTTCTAATTAGGCAGATTTGAACAAACCATTTTCAGAACTCAAATACACGCTTTCCTTCAAATATCAAGTAAGGAAATAAATAAAGCGTTTTGTGCTACTACTCTCAGCACACTTCATGCTAGGTTTGAAAAACCCACCAGAGTTGCTTGTGACCGCAGTCTTTGCAAACTCTTCAGAAAACCTTTTCGGTGGTACACCCTTGGTTGTTCTCTCGGATCTGCGCAAAACTCTCTGATCCTCTTGTTCTGGTGCTTCCTCCTCTTTGGGAGAATGGGGAGCTAAAGTATATGAAGCTGCTAAGTCTGAGTCAGCGACAGACTCACCTGAGGCTTTTGTGCTCTGATAATCTGTGCCATCACCTGGAACTACATTGGCATCAGGATTATCACCACCAACAACACTTGCCTCCCTCTTAACTTTCTTTGCCCCTTTTGCACCATCATCACAAATGGGATGATACTGAAAAACACCAACTCTGTCCCATTGTGGATTGTCATCAATACTCCTGGTCAGCCTTATGGCTTTCGTGTCTGTGATCAGAACACGATAAGACCCTTTCTCATATCCTAGGAAAGCACCATGTTCTCCACGCTTGCTCAGTTTGTCACCTTGTGAGGTGTGCACCCAAACCTCCGAACCAAAAATTTTAAAATGCTTTACACATGGCTTTCTTCCGTGAAGCATCTCATATGGGGTGCAATTTACACTAGACTGGTACCTCCTGTTGTACACATGACAGAAAAACGAAAGAGCTTCGGCCCAAAAAGGATTGGGCAGTCCTGAATCATGTAACAGTGTTCTGATTCCTTGCTGCAGGGTTTGGTTTACTCTCTCACATAAACCATTCTGCCAGGGTGATCTGGGCGTGGCGGTCCTATGCTCAATGCCCTGTTCAGAAAGAAAACTCTCAAACTCTTCTGAACAAAACTCTCCACCCCTGTCTGTGAAAAGAAAATGTACATTCTCATTATGTACATTTCTGAGCCATTTACAAAACTGACGAAACTTGGTAAAGGCTTCAGACTTTTTCTGCAGCACATAGACCCAAACATATTTTGAATAGGAGTCTATCAGTGTTGGCTTTTTGCAGTATAGTAACGCTGCAGAGAGCTTGCTGGGGAGACCATGCATTAAAAAGAAAGGACTCAAAAATAACTTAAAGGTTTTAATAAGAAAAACAAAAACTCCATTTACACTAAATATATTAACAAACAAACATGACCCAACCACCAACCCATCCCCCAGGGTAATGGGAGAGCTAGGTGCTGCTCCTTATATACTCTACCCAAATGCTGACACGCCTTAATCAAATACAACTCAGCAGCACCTGCTACGTTTCACAGCTGTAAAGCTGGGTCTCGTTATCTTGCTCTGGCCCTTGCTCTGGCCCCTTAAAGACATACACATGGAGTGGAACAATGATGAACCTTTACATTTAAAGAAACCATTCAACATTTCCCCTGCGGTTCATCATTGTGGAACAAAAACATAAAGCATACTTTGTACATGTCTTTCATGTGTAACCTTTGGAAGTGCTTCTTGTAAACTGCAACCTATAATGTTTGGTATGTTTAAGGTACATTACCACTCTCTTAAGAGCAGAGAAACATTGCATAGTGGGCTTTTCCACATTGTGATGCATCTTTTAACAAAAGCTTAACTGTTTCATATTTTACACTTGGTGAATAACACAAATCATAATTGTCAGGGGTTCAGAAGCAGAGACGCAGAGAAGGGAGGAGACAGAGAGCGAGGGGGAGGAATACGAAGGAAAGATGAGTGGGGATGACGAACCGAGATCGCCGAGCTTATCCAGTGAGTCCGAGGATTCCCAGAAGGGAGCGCCAGCGGTCAGAGCAAGGGGGGAAAGCAGGGGGACACCCCAGGAAGAAGGGTCCAGAGAGGAATCAGAGAGCAGCAGTTGGAGATCGGGACCCACGTACCCAGCCGGGAGCAGCGGGGAGAAAGGGGACAAGATATCGGGTTCCGGAGGCTTTCAGAAGGAGGGAGGGCATGAGTCAGGAGTAGTCACGCCCACCTCGGGGAGCGACGAAACGATCAAGAGGAAGGTTGAGAGTTGGGCGCGCGCGCCAAGTTCAAATGTAGCGGAAGCTGGCGCAGTAAGCAGCCCAGAGAGTGAACCAGGTCCCAAAGCCCGCCACAAGGAGGCGGAAGGGTCAGGGGGGTCCGCGTCAGAAGAGAGTAGGAAAAAGGAGACCCCGGGGGGCAGAAGGACCCAGAGACGGAGGGAAAGGCGCAGGAGGTGGAGCAAGGCTAGGGTATTAAGCTGGTGTGCTAGAGGCGGAGACTCAGACGGGTCTTCGCCGGTCTGACCTAGAAGAAGTAGGGCTGCATATTGCAGTTTGGAAATGGAAGCTGTAATCCAATAAAGACTCTTTTAACCTGAACGCTGGCTAACGTGGTCCTATGTGAGCTGGGACTGAGTGGCAGCCCTGACAATAATCTTCGCCTGGAATTTGTTGAAAGCCCCTAGCAACTAGTCTTACCTTGTACCTTACAACTTCATTTTTGTCATTCATTTTAACTCTATAAACCCATTTTGAATCAATAAGTCTCATATCTGGGGTTTCTGGTACAAGAGACCAAGTGTTATGCTCTTTTAAAGAAGCTATCTCAGAGTTCATAGCTTTATACCAATTTACAGCTTGGTGCATAGGTAAATTCTGAACATCACTGTAGCTTTTTGGCTCAAAAACCACCTTACACAGTATTAAAATGTTCATCTGCAAAAAGTTGTGGCTTCTGCCTCTTTCTATCTGAACGTCTCAGTCCGGAAGGAGAGTCAGACTCCTCAGACTTAATGGGACTGAGTGAACCACTAGTTTCAGGTTGTAAATCATCATTGTCAGACTGAAGAGGTGCCTGTAGGCTAAGCTCACGGTCAGAAAACTCAAGAGAATCTAACCTCCCCTCGGGTGCCTGTGACTTTAAATCCTCAAACAAATTATCAGATTCAACAGGCTTTTTGTCTTTTCCCATTAATATAATTACATCTGAACCCCAAATGCGTAGGTATTTCAGATTAGGGCGTTCTTTAAACAGCTTCTCATAGGGGGTGACATCTAAACCAGAATGATAACTGCGATTTCTAACATAACAAAAAGCATGGAGTGCTTCAGCCCAAAACGCTTTGGGCAGATTAGCATCGTGCAGATAAGTTTTAACCCCTGCCTGCAGGTCACGCTGCACAACTTCAACAAGCCCATTTTGCCAGGGACTTCGGGGGCAAGATAACTCATGAGTAGTCCCCTGCGCTTCCAGGAATTTCTCAAAATCCTCAGAAACAAATTCCCCGCCCCGGTCAGAAAACAGGTTCTTAATAGGTTTGTTAAAGTGCGTTTTTACCCAGTTGCAAAAAACCTTGTACTTCTCAAATGCTTGAGACTTCTCAGCTATTGCATAAGTCCAACAATATCTACTATACTGGTCTATCAGAGAAAGCCAGTACTTTGAACCTCCTAATGAGGGTGGGAGTGGCCCAACTAAATCACAATGTACACACTCAAATGGCTCAGTTACTTTCCTATCTGAGCACCTACCCTTGCGTGCAACCTTAATCTTATTCTTGCAACAGGATAGACACTGCATAAAGAATTTGCATGGTTTTAAGTTGAGGCCATTGACAATATTCTTTGTCTTAATTACATCAGCAAAATTCAGGTGTCCCAGAATTCTGTGCGCCATGTGGACACACCCAGAATGTGGCCTTACATTCCTCAACCCCTGGCTTGACTGTGCTACTGTGCAGTTTATAGGCGATTGGGAGTAGGTGCGAAAATACAGTCTATATAAACCATCAGATTCCCGGGCATACAATAGACGTTTGTTCCCCTCGAAAAACTCACACATTGACTTTAAGAAACGCACAGTTATGCCTTGACGGGCAAAGCACCCTACTGACAATAAATTGTCCACTGACGGGCAGTAAATGCAGTTCGCTATTGTAATGTTTAAAGAGTCAAGTTTAACAGTACCCCTGCCAAGCGACTGCAGGACTTGTGAATTGGCTAAATGTACATTACCAATTTCCTCTTCGAAAGAAATAAACAAGCTTCGATCATTGCAAACGTGCTGCGATGCTCCTGAGTCGATAACAAAAGACTTCCACTTGGCACCTTTAGGTCTTTTACGATCTTTAGTCCGAGCGTGAAAAGCTCGCGGCTCATTTCTGTCTTTACGGTACGATGTCGGCTGCTGGGCTGACGACCGTGATTGACGAACAGAAACAGACTTGGGAGTACTTTGCTTTCTTTTGGCTCTGCAGTCCTTTGCAAAATGTCCTTGCTTATTGCAGAACCAACAATGCTTTGCAGCTTTAAATGCAGTTGTATCACCACAGGTTTGCATATGGCGTTCTTCATTCTTTCTGGAAACAGGAGTGCTTATGGCACAAGCCTCCCTTCTATCCAACTCGCCCATTAATCTTGCCGTTACCCCTTCCACAGTTAATTGTGCTGGTGGAACGGCAGATATCTGGCTAGCTATACCATCAAAGTCCTCGTTAAGGGAACAAAGGATGATAAAAACATACTGAATATCAGGTATCTCCATGTCCCTTCGAATTAACTCGCCGCGTATTGCCTCCAGACGTCTCAAGTGTGCTGCCAAATCACCACCAGGCTGCAACTTCGTCTGGTACAACTGCTTGAAAAACGTCAATGCAGACGCTGACTCTTTTCTAACATGCACTGCTGCAAGACTGTCCCACATTTCTTTGGCAGTTTTCTTATTTCTTATATAGACTACTTGCTGGTCGCTGACTGCCAAATTAATTATTGCCCTGGCTTTTGCATCTCCTTTCGACCAAGCATTAGTTACAGGGTCAGGAGGGTCATCAGTTACATAGGTCCATACTTCTCTAGAGGTCAAAAGCGCCTCCACCCGAAAAGACCATAAACTATAGTTCTCATCTGTTAGCTGTGGGAAGACCAGAGCCTTCTCAGCTTCAGGAACCCGGTCAACCATTCTGGAACTCTTCCAGACCCACAAAAACTACGCTAACAGGAGAAGGAGTTTTCAAACCTTTCTCAGAGTCCAAAAATATGCAGTCATCCACTCAGCAGCTGGGCCCATAACCAAAGATGTTGGCTTTTTGCAGTATAGTAACGCTGCAGAGAGCTTGCTGGGGAGACCATGCATTAAAAAGAAAGGACTCAAAAATAACTTAAAGAAGGTTTTAATAAGAAAAACAAAAACTCCATTTACACTAAATATATTAACAAACAAACATGACCCAACCACCAACCCATCCCCCAGGGTAATGGGAGAGCTAGGTGCTGCTCCTTATATACTCTACCCAAATGCTGACACGCCTTAATCAAATACAACTCAGCAGCACCTGCTACGTTTCACAGCTGTAAAGCTGGGTCTCGTTATCTTGCTCTGGCCCTTGCTCTGGCCCCTTAAAGACATACACATGGAGTGGAACAATGATGAACCTTTACATTTAAAGAAACCATTCAACAATCAGAACCATAAAAAACCTTGAATTGCCTCTAGAGAGCGCTAGAGGCCCCACTAAGTCTGCATGAATGACTTCATATGGTTTCTTGGCCTCTCTCCCAGACTCTGTACCTTTGGGAGCTTGCCTTGCCTTACTTTCTGCACAAGAAACACATTTCATGTGGTAGGGACATTCTTTCAACCTCATACCCTGAACCATATCAGGCATTTTTGCCACAGCCTGGAAATTAAGATGACCATAAATGCGATGATAATAATGAATACATTGGTCATGCAACTTCTCATTCTTATCTACAGACAAATTGCAACACTCTTTCTCAGTTGCTTCTGCAGTGCCTGTACCTGAAACAAAAGGCAATTGGTACAATCCATTTACACATTTTGCATACAGAATGAGCTTGCCATCTCTAAGAATTTCACAGCGAGATTTAGCAAACACCACCTTAAACCCTTGACGATCAAGCTGGGAAACACTTAACAAATTGTCCTGAATATCAGGCGCATACAGGACATTCTTAATAGTTGCATTCAGGCTCTTTATGAACACAGTTCCCTGAGCCACACTCGTGAGAACTGTCCCATCTGCTTGATGAATTTCTTTCTCTTGCTTCTGAAGCTGAACAAAGAGATTCTTATCTTTGGCCACGTGGTTTGAACAGCCAGAGTCGACCACGAAGAAACTCCGCCCACGTTGACTGGAACAGCGAGAGAGCAAGGCCTTTGAAGTAGCAGGTGCTTGGGGATTTCGTCCTCCTCCCCCTCTGCCTCTGAAGTTTCCCTTCTTCTTTGAAGACTTCTTGCACTGGAAACTCAAATGGCCTTGTGCTCCACACGAAAAGCACCGCTTCAATTTCAAAGCTTTAACAGCAGCAGTTTCACTTTCACTTTCCCCTGCTGAAGACTCAGGCACATTTTCAAGCAGATTTTTAACAGCACAGTTTTCCCGGCTTTCTCTAACAGCCTGTCTGCGATCCCACTCATTCAGAAGCACGCTAGAGACATAATCTTCTGTTAGCCGGTCAGAAGGCATCGTGGAAATCTGGGCAGCTACTCCATCATAAGACTCATCTAGGCTATTGATCATTAGCATTGCAAATACAGCCTCTGAAATAACCAGGTCTCGCTGAACAAGGTCCTGTCTGAGACGCTTTAATTGAGATAGATGGCTAGGCAAATCACCACCTTTCTCCAACTGCAGCCTGCACAGCTTCTTAAAGAAAATCACACTGGAACCAGCATTTTGTCTCAGATGCATATCTCTCAACTTATGCCAAACAGCTTGTGCAGTCTCTTGACCCTCTAAGTTCACCAGCAAGTGGTCTGAAACACTCAAAACAATTGTCCCTCGGGCTTTCATGTCTACAGCATGCCACTCAGCCCAATCATCATCATCCTTATCGGGAGGGTCATCTTCTATCGTGTGAAATAGCTTTTCCCTCTGTAAAAGCGCTTTCATCTTTACTTGCCAAACTCCATAGTTTTCAGGCGTGAGGAGGGGAAAGGACAGAGCCATCTGGCCAGAATGTGCACAGGCCATGTCTGCTATTACTTAGAGCAAGACACTTCCCTCGTGCAACACAGATAAAGCCTTGACTCCTTCAGCCACTCTCTCTCCCACTCAGAGCGCAATTAACAGGCAAACAGGGATGCTATCTTCTTCCTTTGGCAGTCAGCAACAGCAACAGCGGCAGCTTGAACACTCTGCTCCAAAACAGCTCTGCTTCTGGGCACCGCAAATCAGTCCAGTATGCAGCGTCCGTTCCACCGTCCAGCAAACAGCAACAGAAACCTCTGGCGACTGGGACGACTGGGACGCCTTAGACAACGTCAGGTCAGACGACTGGAACAATGACTGGGCCCATAACCGATGTCAGCATCGCCCTAGAGCCAGTGCACCAACTGGACTCTTGCACCTCAACCCCGACTGGGCTGGGCGAGCTGGGTAGCACCGCCAGAGACCTCCTTCCCGCAGGAAACGGTCACAGTGCTGTGGACTCACAGCTTAGAGCTGAGAGCACCGGATTCACTGTCTCAATACTTCAGTCGTTGCGCAGCAGAGTTTTGCAGAGTCTTGCAGAGTATAAACCACTCGGAGAGCAGCTCTGTAAAATATCTTCCTTTTATTCTATAACTACAACTATGGTACAAAACTATATACAGAGCTAAATATTCTGAGCATAAATCAATGCTACACTGAGAGTCTGCAGCTGCTCTTAGCAGCAATCTAATCTCTAGGATCTCTAACACTCTCACTCTCTCCGATACACTGACTGACTGACTGACTCTCTCTCACACACACAGATATGTTGCTGGGCAGAATAAGTTAATAGGCAGGACACGCCTCCTCTTCTCTGTGGAGAGTCAGCAGAGATCATCAGGAGATGGTCAGGAGATTCTTGGGTATGGGAGGGGTGAAATCTCCTCATTTATATCTGTATTTTGTTTCCCATTTATCTCAAAAAATTCCGCTAACTTGTTTTTTGCTTGCATCACCCATTGTTCATCTCTCCATATCGTTCTTTGATAGGAGACACTGATAGGAGTATCACACCCATCACTCAGCCTTGGACACTCTATCGGAGCTTCCGTACCTTACAATTCAGTTGACCCTTCTGAGTTCTTCGTGCTTCTGCAGAATATCCTGAACCTATGACCCTCACGTTTCTGGTTTTGTTTCCTGTCCAACACCTTTCCCATCCTTGGGCTCATAGTGAAGGAATGGGTTTCCCAAACCCAAAACTGACTGTACAGGCATTTTTAATGCCTGGAGGATATATAAATGCCTGGAGGATATATAAACTGCATGAAACCTGTCATTTCTTTGGACTTGCTGTGGACTAATCACGCAAGTGCCTTCTGCTATCTGGAGAGCAGAATAAACTCTTTCTTTGAACCAACTCGGTGTCATTTTGACTTCCTTCCTCCTGTTCCGGAGCAACGCAGACCCAATCAGTGAACTCCAATAAGGCTACATTTCTTGGTGCATTGGCCGGGAATCCGCGTTCTCCGAGGACAGGACAAAGGACCGAGGCGTCACTACGAAGCAAACAGCTCGGTCGGCGTCGGTGGCTCCAAGCGCGCACCCTACCATTTTTAGGGGGAGCCCCCCACCCCGTACCTGAGTGGAGATGCAGCAGAGACGGAAGAAAGACAGCAGCTGCACGGGGAAAAGGGTGCCCAAGGGAAGGGAAAGGTAGGCTCCACAGCTTGTTTGTGGGAGTCAGGGGTTTGATCAGCCCCGCCCAGTAGGAGCAGTAAAGTGCCGCTGGGTTTAGCCAGTAGAGAGCAGTAGTGTGCCGCTGGTTTGCCGGTAGAAGAGCAGTAAAAGTGCCACCGGCTTTGGGAAGTTTATGGGTAAAGGGGATTGGGGATCTTCTTATTTCTGGCCATCACTGCGCCCACACCACTTAAGGTAACCCAGCGGCTAATGAGAGAATGGGGTGCCCGCAACACGCAGAAATGAAAGCCTATTCTGCAAAACCGAACCAATTGCACGGTCTGCACCCGGAACCTCTCGCACTCTGTGACCTACAGATGCTTTGGGAGGAGTACCCCTCCTCCCTGTGCCTTGGAATGAGTCCTCAATTACGGCCCCGATTTTGGGTTCCATTAAATTTGACAGAAGGAGCCTGTGGCTTTAACATTTCTGACCATGGTGTAGCTATTCGACACCTGGCAACAGAAAGAGAGAAAGTAGCCCATGCTCCTGTCCCAACCAGGAAGGGATGGGACATGTCTTGGTTGACTGAGTGGCTTCCAAACCTTGGGTGGCTTAGAGGACTTGTAATGATGTTAATGGACTAATCTTGCTTCTTTTCTGCTCCTGTATACACTGCTTAATGCAATGCTTGCAAAATATGATGCGTAAAATGATGTCACGAATGATTCGGCCCCAGATTATAGCAGTGACATGAGAATACCAGCCAGTACCTTGGGACGAGCCGAAAGGCTGTCCAAAAGAAGAGGAGGGAATGAAGGAATGGGTTTCCCAAACCCAAAACTGACTGTACAGGCATTTTTAAACTGCACCAAAATCCCCATTTCTCCTTAGCTAAAATGCATAAACTTTAGCCGTTGAGCAAATCCAAAACAAGAACACAGCTCTCTCCCTTTTCAGTTTGACGGCAAGACTGGCCTTGACTTTACCAGTAGAACAGACACAGACATATCTTATGTTCTGACCACAAATGACGGGGAGACCCAAGTCTGGGACTAACGCCAGAGCATGTTCTCGGAAGTAGTGACCTCTTGCTCCAAGATAGGAGTAGGAACAGGAATATCCTTTTATGGTCAGAAGTACAGGAAGGAAGATCCTTTTATGGTTGAGAGTACCAGAGCAGGAACATATGTGATGTCAACCTGTGTACGTACGCCAACGTGGTTGGGCTCCTAGGGGAGGAGTGAGAGGGTGCCTGGAGGATATATAAACTGCATGAAACCTGTCATTTCTTTGGACTTGCTGTGGACTAATCATGCAAGTGCCTTCTGCTATCCGGAGAGCAGAATAAACTCTTTCTTTGAACCAACTCGGTGTCATTTTGACTTCCTTCCTCCTGTCCCGGAGCAACGCAGACCCAATCAGTGAACTCCAATAAGGCTACAATAGGATTAATTGCCTCCTCTTCTGGCGAGGAAATGCTCCCCCTCCTGCTTTCCAAGACTTCCTGTGCTTCTTGAGTGAGTTGGCTTCTCTCCATCCCACCCTCTGCTAGCGTCTTATCTGCATTCCTTTCAGTGTCAAGGGGAGGGGGTGTAGACAGCAGACTGCTCCCAGCTATCTGAGAGAAATGCAAGCTTTCCTGCTGCTGGCTGCTTCCTAACTCATGCTGTGCCTCTCTACTTGGGGCAGATGTGTTCATGACATGGACTGAGGAGGAGGAGTAATATGAAATATAACCCAAGAGGAGAACAGGGAGCAGTCCTAGGCCCAAGAACAAGACAGAAGCACTGTGTGTGAGTACATCCCATGTCCGAGAAATCAGTCAGTTCCCTACCCTGGATGAGGTCGCACTCATCCTGAAGGAGCAGATTCATGGTTTGGGGGATGATTCTGTCACTGGAGGCTTAAGTAGCCTCAGTGGCTAGAAGTGCCTTTTACGAACTGTGACTGGTTTGACAGCTATAGCCATTCCTGGACCAGGAACACCTTGCCACTGTAGTTCATGAGTTGGTTGCTTCAAGGTCTACTTATTAGCATATTACCGTATTTTTCGCACCATAGGGCGCACCGGACCATAGGGCACACCTAGTTTTGGGAGGCAGAAAACAAGAAAAAATTATTCTGAACCCCAGAAGCCAGAACAGCAAGAGGGATCTGGCTTCTGGGATACCGTGTGGCTGTTCTGGCTTCTGGGGTAATCCCGCCAAGCCTCTTCAGGGCAGCGAGATGAAGGCTCCCCCTGCCCAAAGAGGCTGCGCAGGGTTAAAGCAGAAGCCAGGACAGACGCGTCGCTGAAGGGGCACTGTGACTTCTCTCTCTCTGTGCAGCGCCCCTCCTTCACAGGAAAGGTGCTGCGCAGAGAGGGAGAAGGCACAGCACCCTTCAGCGAAGCTGGAGAAGGAACAGAAGGAGACCCTTCTGTTCCTCCTCCGGCTTCGCATGGCAGGCGCGTCGTTCAAGGGGCGCTGCGCCTTCTCTCTCTCTCTGCGCAGCGCCTCTCCTTCACAGGAGAGGCGCTGTGCAGAGAGGGAGAGGGCGCAGCGCCCCTTCAGCGACGCTGGAGAAGGAACAGAAGGAGACCCTTCTGTTCCTCCTCCGGCTTCGCATGGCAGGCGCGCCGCTCAAGGGGTGCTGCGCCTTCTCTCTCTCTGTGCAGCGCCCCTCCTTCACAGGAAAGGTGCTGCGCAGAGAGGGAGAAGGCACAGCACCCTTCAGCGAAGCTGGAGAAGGAACAGAAGGAGACCCTTCTGTTCCTCCTTGGGCTTCGCTGGACAGGCGTGTCGTTCAAGGGGCGCTGCGCCTTCTCTCTCTCTCTGCGCAGCGCCTCTCCTTCACAGGAGAGGCGCTGTGCAGAGAGGGAGAGGGCGCAGCGCCCCTTCAGCGAAGCTGGAGAAGGAACAGAAGGAGACCCTTCTGTTCCTCCTTCGGCTTCCAGGACAGGCGCGTCGCTGCGATGCGGGAGGAGGAACAGAAGGAGTCCCTTCTGTTCCTCCTCCGGCTTCGCGTGACAGGCGCGTCGGTCAAGGGGCGCTGCGCCTTCTCTCTCTCTCTCTCTGCGCAGCGCCTCTCCTTCACAGGAGAGGCGCTAGGCAGAGAGGGAGAAGGCGCAGCGCCCTTCAGCGAAGCTGGAGAAGGAACAGAAGGAGACCCTTCTGTTCCTCCTTGGGCTTCGCTTGATAGGCGCGTTGCTCAAGGGGCGCTGCGCCTTCTCTCTCTCTTTCTGCGCAGCGCCTCTCCTTCACAGGAGAGGCGCTGCGCAGAGAGGGAAAAGGCGCAGCACCCTTCAGCGAAGCTGAACAGAAGGAATAGAATCATAGAATCATAGAATCATAGAATCATAGAATCATAGAATCATAGAGTTGGAAGAGACCACAAGGGCCATCAAGTCCAACCCCCTGCCAAGCAGGAAACACCATCAGAGCACTCCTGACATATGGTTGTCAAGCCTCTGCTTAAAGACCTCCAAAGTAGAAGGAGACCCTTTTGTTCCTCCTCCAGCTTCCAGGACAGGCGCGTCACCGCGAAGCCAAGGAACCTGCATTCGCTCCATAGGACGCACACACATTTCCCCTTCATTTTTGGAGGGGAAAAAGTGCGTCCTATAGAGCGAAAAATACGGTAGTTAACAACTTGGGGCCAGTTTACCTATCGCATGTGCCCACATGACACTACTATCGCATGTGCCCACGTGACACTACCCCTCCTCCTGCTCATGGCCAGGTTCCTGAAACTCCACAGAAGTTTCTGGTAAGAGACTGCTTTCTCTTTGTACTGCTTATCTACGGCCAAGGCGGGATGAAGTTGAGCCCCTGAAGCCTGACAGTTTCATGGTTTATTCAAAAGGTGGTTGTTCCTCACATGGGTAACGAACAAGGTGGTGTAGAGGTGAATTCTTACCACAACAACAACCCAGGTTGTGTGGGTGGGAAAGGGGGGAGTTGCAGTGATTTTTTAATAAGTCCTTAGTTTTCACCAAGGACATAAAGTTCTCTGAGACCATGTTCTGGAAGTTGGACAATAGGGGCAGTACAGGATTCCTATTGGTATACTGACCTCCCCCCTGCACCAAGGATTCCCTGCCTGAGCTGCTTCAGATCATGTCGGATGTTCACCTAGAGACACCTATTTTGGTGGCAGGGGTGCCAACTTGAATAAAATATTGAGAGGTCCCAGGTAAGCCCCACCCTGCATAATTGATCACATGATGCAGCGCACGTACACCATTTGAATGGCAATGCCCATCAACCTGGGGGGGGGGCTCCCTCAAATATTTTACTGGGGGAGACAAGCCCCCTTGGTCCCTAGGAGTTGGCTCCTATGCTTGGTGGTCCTGGTTGATTTCAACATCCATCCAGATGCGACCTTACAAGGGGCCGCTCAGGACTTCATGGAAAGCATGGCCTCCATGAGGCTGTCCCTGAATAAATCTGGCTCTACTCATAGCTGTGGACATGCCTTAGATCTGGTGTTTACCTCTGTGGATGTGGGTGATCTGACACTAAGTAAAAGTGAAACAAAAAAAGTGCCATGGTCAGATCACTTCCTGGTGCAACTGGACTTTGCTGTGACCCTTCCCCTCTGCAGGGAGGTGGGATCCACTGACGTAGCATGGGTTGCCAGTGTCTGGGGAAGGGCAAGTGTTGCACCCCCTAGTGGACTGGGCAGCTGGGGTGGAGGCATGCATCAGGGGGACATGCACCAGAGGGGTGTCATGAATTCTGTTCATATTGATCCAGAGCAGATTCCAACATATAGTTAGCAGAGTAAAAAACTTAAACACATTGTAGGATCCCCCAAAATAGACCAGAGGCAATTGTATTTTATCCAGCACAGCTTTACTGCTACTGAAGGCAAATGAGCATAATGGTCACAAATCCAATACATTCAGGATTGGCACAGTCCATAAGAAAACCAGTTGCAGCAGACTTAACCTAAACCTACAATAACTTACAATAAGACTAAAACTTAGCACTTAAGCATACTATGTACAGAACACCACACCAGAAGAAGTGAAACCCAGGCTCCTTCTGGCCTATTATTATAGTCAGCATGACCTTGAGTGAAAGAGATAACAGAACCAGTTTAAATCAGCTGTTCAGCTTCTCTGAAGGAGTAACCCAAACATCAGGAACCTTTTTCTGGTTTCTAGGCAGAATAGATTCTTGTGTGTCAGCTAGAAACTTCCAGCTTGCACCAGCTTGTATCACACAGAGAAGCTTCCAGAACCCTCTTAAATCAATTAGAATAGGAAATATATCTACAATTTAAACCAATACTTTCTGTACCAAGAAATGAAAATGGACAGAGGACGCGTAGAGGGTGAATGGAGCGTGCCTCACCTCCATCCACCTGCTCACTAGAGAAACCTGCCTGCTACTGTACCTCAGCTGCCAGGTTGCACCCCCTCAAAAATGTGTGCCCAGGGAAAGGGCACCTCTGGCACTCCTCACACTATGCCTCTGGTGGGACCAATTTGAATTGTCTGCCTCTACCACTTAATGAAGATAAATGGTTTCCAGAGGGTGGTAAGGGATGCATTATTCCATCCATTATTCCATCGGCTCTGGATCCATTCCAGTCCGGCTTCCGCGCTGGTCATGGGACCGAGACGGCTCTGGTTGCCCTAACAGATGATCTTCGTAGACAGCTGGATCGAGGCGGGTCGGGGCTGCTGATTCTTCTAGATCTGTCAGCAGCTTTCGACATGGTCGATCATGAACTTCTGGACCACCGCCTTGCCGACGTGGGGATCCAGGGCACAGTCCTTCAATGGCTGCGCTCGTTTCTCTCTGGTCGGGGACAGAGGGTGGCGCTTGGGGGGGGAATTGTCATCGCGCCACTCCTTGGTGTGTGGAGTACCTCAGGGTGCGATACTCTCCCCGATGCTTTTCAACATCTTTATGCGCCCCCTCGCCCAGCTTGTTCGGAGTTTGGGGCTGGGTTGCCATCAGTATGCTGATGACACCCAACTCTATCTGTTGATGGATGGCCATCCTGACTCGGCCCCAGACACACTGACCAGATGTTTGGAAGCTGTGGCTGGATGGTTACGTGGGAGCCGGTTGAAGCTAAATCCTTCGAAGACAGAGGTCCTGTGGCTGTGCGGGGGCGCAATTAGTGCCAGCACCGTCCGTTAAGAGTTTGGGTGTAATCTTCGGCACCTCCCTTTCCATGGAGGCGCAGATTGCAGCTATAACAAAGGCGGCATTTTTCCATCTCCGCCAAGCTAAGCAGTTGGCTCCTTACCTCTCTCGCCCTGACCTAGCCACTGTGATCCACGCGACGGTCACCTCCAGACTGGTTTATTGTAACTCACTCTACGTGGGGCTGCCCTTGAGACTGACCCAGAAACTCCAGCGGGTGCAGAATGCTGCAGCGAGACTCCTTACGAGGTCTTTGCTGCGAGATCACATTCACCTGGTGCTATACCAGCTGTACTGGCTCCCGGTGGAGTACAGGATCAGGTTTAAGGTGCTGGTTTTAACCTTTAAAGCCCTATACGGCCTAGGACCCTCGTACCTACGGGACCGCCTCTCCTGGTATGCCCCACAGAGAAACTTACGGTCTTCAAATAAAAACATCTTGAAGGTCCCAGGCCACAGAGAAGTTAGGCTGGCCTCAACTAGAGCCAGGGCTTTTTCGGCTGTGGCTCCGATCTGGTGAAACACTCTGTCACAAGAGACCATTGCCCTGCGGGACTTGACATCTTTCCGCAGGGCCTGCAAGACAGAGCTGTTCCACCAGGCCTTTGGCCAGGGCACAGCCTGACTCCCTCCCTCGGCAATCTTCGCGGAGCTCTGGCCCAATGGTTGCCAGTGGCTTGAATTAATTAATTTTATAATGAATGATTTTAGAGTGTTGTTTATGCTGTACTTTTGTACTGTTTTATTGTTGTTAGCCACCCTGAGCCCGGCTTCGACTGGGGAGGGCGGGATATAAATAATTATTATTATTTATTATTATTATTATTATTATTATTATTATTATTATTATTATTATTATTATTGTCAGGGACTGGGCAGAGGAGGAATGGTGGAGACCATCTCCCCATCCTGACCCCTCTTTGGAGAAAGGAGAGGAAGACAGTATAGATTTACAACAGGGGTTTGAGGGAGGTCGCAGCTCAGAGGCAGTTGAGAGGGAAAGTTGGGAAATAATGGGGGAGCCAGAGCAACACCTGGCTGACACTTCACTATTAGAAAGCATTCCAGACCCTCCATCTCTCAGAACACAGCGAGACTTAAATGTAGGAAAGCAAAGAGCTGAAAGACAGAGAACATGTAGCAGCACCTGTAAAGAGATGATGAGAATGACAAATGAGGAAGTTACAGAAGAAGTGTGCATGCACACGAAAGCTTATACCAAGAACTAACTTAGTTGGTCTTTAAGGTGCTACAGGCAGGAATTTTTTTATTTTAAATGAGGAAGTGGGAGAGTCGGGGTGAAATATACTCAGAGTCGCAAAGTGATTTCATGCTCTTTATTCAGCTCATAGTGGTGAGGAGGAATGAATGAAAGTCCCCTCACAGTATCTGCTTTATATACATTATTTACACAATGGGCTGCACATGATTGGCTAATTCCGGAATTCTACTGTAAGCCAATCAGGTTGTGGATTCACTTCTATCTGGAGCAGGATTGGGTGGTTCCTGCCAACCAATCATACTGCTGCATTGTTCTAGGACCAATCAGACTGCTGCATTCTGAATCCTATTGTTCTAGGACTAATCAGACTGCTGCAATTTGGATCCTATTGTTCTAGGACCAATCAGACTGCTTCAGTTTGGATCCTATTCAACTTAGTACATAACACGGGGGATGGAGATTCACTCGGGACAATGCCATTATCCAAGAGGCTGGGCTCCATAGCCTCTCTCTGTAATGATTGAAATAAAAAAGGATGGTAAGAAACTTTTCCTTGTTTTTATAATTTCCTGGGCAACCAGCCGGGAGCCGCTGACAGCATCCTGACATGGCCTCTCAGTTTATTCCCTGGTGGCCCTCTGGAATGCAGGGTTGCATTCTTTTAAAGACTTGCAGCATAGTTTCTTTCTACAGAGAATTTTTTATTATTTACAAAATTTTACACTGTTCAAATAAAACAGCATAATTCCTTCTCCTCTAGCCATCTGGCTCTAATACTCAATTGCTGACTCATTTACACTTCTTTTCATTTACACACTGACACTGACCTTCATTGACCACATGCCATCAATAAAGGCATCTGTTGCTGGGGAGATTTTTCTGTTGCCTAGCAACCTGTTCAAGACCAATTCTCAAGTTCTTTCTAGAATATTGCAACAGCCCTCCTAACTTGAAATTCTGTCTTGAACACATATTATTATTTTTCTTTTACTCAGTAAGACCAAATTCCATAGTGAGCATTTTAAATTTTACAGCAGTCAAAGGCTTTATAAAAATGTCTGCAATCATTGTTAGTTTAAAGCAGAGTCCCGTGCCCAGCGGAAGGATGAGGAGTACGTGCTGCATACTCTATATTGCTTTATTTACAGTTCAAAGCTGGTATATTACAGAAAGACATCTTGCCTCTGCCGGAGCAGAAAATGCATCCTCTCTCCTTGACAGCTCGGAGAGAATCACCCAGTGAAACTGCAAAGAACAGTGAAAAACAGGAAACTAGTGTACGTCACATCCAGCCTCCCTTTCCCGTGAGAAACTCCAACAGTACAGACTGTGGAATGTAAACACCTGTCTCGTGACAAGCCCTTTCGCTGCACAGTGAAGGAAAGCAGAAACCAACATCCTCCCCCTTTCTGTGAACATCACTGGGCAGCGTGTTCGTACAATATCAGTACAAACCCAACTTCTGCACATAGGTACAGTGTTGATCCCTTGATACAATCTTGGACAATACATCAGCAGGAATTTCATTACCTGGCATATAGGACACCGTTACGAGTCCCTTCTGAATTCCCTTCTGAATACATTCCCTAGCATGCTGCAACTTTAATTGCAAGTGCTTCGTGCTTTGCTTACAACCTTCAGACTTCAGCAAAGCCAAACATGCTTTGTTGTCCTGGTAAACCTGGATTGGACATTTGACAGGAATTTTCATATCTTTGCACAATTGTACTAACCATTCACAATCCTTAAGTGAATAAGACAGTGCATTCAGTTCAGCTTCACAAGTACTTAAGCTAACTGTTGTTTGCTTCTTGCATGACCAATCAAACAGACCCTGATTGTACATGTAGCAAACTCCAGACGTACTTTTCCTGTCTGTAGTGTCACTTCCAAAACTTGCATCTGCAAATATCTCAAGACCACCAGACTTCTGATTGTTAAGTCTCAGTCTGTAATGCATAGTGCCTTTCAAATCTGTCCTCCCAGTTGAACGACGTGGCCCAGGGAGAGAGGGGAAAATAGTGGAAGTGAACAGCTGGCTTCGCAAATGGTGTAAACAGGAACAGTTTGGATTCTGAGATCACGGACTGCAGTTTCTTGAAGATGGACTTCTGGCAAGTGATGGGCTGCACCTCACAACGGTTGGGAGAAATGTTTTTGCCAAAAATCTCAGAAACCTCATCAGGAGGGCTTTAAACTGACTAATGTGGGGGAGGGAGACAGTGCTCCTGAAGGTAGGAGTCTATCAATTAATGAAGATGATCATCCAAATGTCATAGACCAAATGGAGCAAACAGCACGCGGACCTAGTGGTGGGAGGAAAAAATCCTTAAATAGGAGACACGGGGGAATGATTAATGGACTTCAATGTCTGTACACTAATGCGCAAAGCATGGGAAATAAACAAGATGAACTTGAGCTCTTGGTACAGCAAACTAAATATGACATAATAGGCATCACTGAAACCTGGTGGGATAAGTCCCACGATTGGAATGTAATAATGGGGGGATACAATCTATTTCAAAGAAACAGACCAGACAAGAAAGGAGGAGGAGTGGCGTTATATGTCAGGGATGTGTATACCTGTGAAGAGATCCAAGATTTAGATCCTCAAAGCCAAAGTGAGAGCATTTGGGTCAAAATTAAGGGAGAGAAGAATAACAGAGACCTCATTGTGGGAGTTTACTATAGATCCCCAAGCCAAACGGAGGACATAGATGATGCCTTCCTAGAACAGATGGCCAAGCATGCAAAAGGAAGGGAGATAGTAGTAATGGGGGACTTCAATTACCCGGATATTTGTTGGACGTCAAACTCAGCCAAGAGCATACGGTCAAACAGATTCCTCACTGGCCTTGCAGACAACTTCATTGTCCAGAAAGTGGGAGAAGCAACAAGAGGAACAGCCATTTTAGATCTGGTCCTAACCAATGTTGATGACCTGGTTAGTGGGGTAGAAGTGGAAGGATCATTAGGCGCAAGTGATCATGCTCTTCTGAAGTTTACTATACAGCGGAAAGGAGCAGCCAAGCATACTAGGACTCAATTTCTTGACTTTAAGAAAGCCGACTTCATAAAACTTAGGGAAGTGCTGGGTGAGATCCCATGGACAACAATACTAAAAGGAAAGGGAGTTCATGATGGCTGGGAGTTTGTTAAGAGGGAGATACTAAAAGCACAACGTCAGGCAATACCAATGAGACGGAAACATGGAAGGTGCCTAAAGAAGCCAGGGTGGCTATCTAAAGAACTTTTAACTGAATTAAGATTAAAAAAGGATGTGTACAAAAAATGGAAAAGGGGGGAAACCACCAAAGAGGAATTCAAACAAATAGCCAGCACGTGTAGACACAAAGTCAGAAAAGCTAAAGCACAGAATGAACTCAGGCTTGCTAGAGAGGTTAAAAGCAACAAAAAAGGCTTTTATGGGTATGTTCGTAGCAAAAGGAAGAACAAAGAAACAATGGGGTCACTCAGAGGAGAAGATGGTGAAATGCAAACAGGGGACACAGAAAGGGCTGAACTCCTCAATGCCTTCTTTGCCTCAGTCTTCTCCGATAAAGAAAACAATGCCCGACCTGAAGAATTTGGAGCAAATGATTCAGCAAAGGAAACACAGCCCAGAATAACTAAGGAGATAGTACAAGAATATTTGGCTAGTTTAGATGTATTCAAGTCTCCAGGGCCAGATGAACTGCATCCAAGAGTATTAAAAGAACTGGCAGATGTGATCTCAGAACCACTGGCAGTCATCTTTGAGAATTCCTGGAGAACAGGCGAAGTCCCGGCAGACTGGAGGAGGGCAAATGTTGTCCCTATTTTCAAAAAGGGGAAAAGAGAGGACCCAAATAATTACCGCCCAGTCAGTCTGACATCAATACCAGGGAAGATTCTGGAGCAGATCATTAAGCAAACAGTCTGTGAGCACCTAGAAAGGAATGCTGTGATCACCAATAGTCAGCATGGATTTCTGAAAAATAAGTCATGTCAGACTAACCTGATCTCGTTTTTTGACAGAATTACAAGCCTGGTAGATGAAGGGAACGCAGTGGATGTAGCCTACCTTGATTTCAGCAAGGCATTTGACAAGGTGCCCCATGATATTCTTGTAAAGAAGCTGGTAAAATGCGGTCTTGACTATGCTACCACTCAGTGGATTTGTAACTGGCTGACTGACCGAACCCAAAGGGTGCTCATCAATGGTTCCTCTTCATCCTGGAGAAGAGTGACTAGTGGGGTGCCACAGGGTTCTGTCTTGGGCCCGGTGTTATTCAACATCTTTATCAACGACTTGGATGATGGACTCAAGGGCATCCTGATCAAATTTGCAGATGACACCAAACTGGGAGGGGTGGCTAACACCCCAGAGGACAGGATCACACTTCAAAACGACCTTGACAGATTAGAGAACTGGGCAAAAATAAACAAGATGAATTTTAACAGGGAGAAATGTAAAGTATTGCACTTGGGCAAAAAAAATGAGAGGCACAAATACAAGATGGGTGACACCTGGCTTGAGAGCAGTACATGTGAAAAGGATCTAGGAGTCTTGGTTGACCACAAACTTGACATGAGCCAACAGTGTGACGCGGCAGCTAAAAAAGCCAATGCAATTCTGGGCTGCATCAATAGGAGTATAGCATCTAGATCAAGGGAAGTAATAGTGCCACTGTATTCTGCTCTGGTCAGACCTCACCTGGAGTACTGTGTCCAGTTCTGGGCACCACAGTTCAAGAAGGACACTGACAAACTGGAACGTGTCCAGAGGAGGGCAACCAAAATGGTCAAAGGCCTGGAAACGATGCCTTATGAGGAACGGCTAAGGGAGCTGGGCATGTTTAGCCTGGAGAAGAGGAGGTTAAGGGGTGATATGATAGCCATGTTCAAATATATAAAAGGATGTCACATAGAGGAGGGAGAAAGGTTGTTTTCTGCTGCTCCGGAGAAGCGGACACGGAGCAATGGATCCAAACTACAAGAAAGAAGATTCCACCTAAACATTAGGAAGAACTTCCTGACAGTAAGAGCTGTTCGACAGTGGAATTTGCTGCCAAGGAGTGTGGTGGAGTCTCCTTCTTTGGAGGTCTTTAAGCAGAGGCTTGACAACCATATGTCCGGAGTGCTCTGATGGTGTTTCCTGCTTGGCAGGGGGTTGGACTCGATGGCCCTTGTGGTCTCTTCCAACTCTATGATTCTATGATTCTATGATTCTATGAAATACCGCGCTATGCGTTTCAGAGCTTTCCAATCCTTGACACTAGGATTGTTGACCTGTCTGCTTAGCAAATTACAGCTAACAGCAATGTCTGGTCTTGAACATCTGGCAATGAAGTTTAGCTTGCCTAGCACACTTCTGTACAGTGTAGTGTCAGAAAATGCTTCTTCAGTGTCATCTACCTGATAACCTGTTGTCATCGGTGTGTCTACAGGGTTAGCATCCATCAGGTTTAGTTTGCTTAACACATCAGCAATTTTCCGTGATTGGTGTACTAGAATGTTACCATCTTGATCTTTCTCTATTTCCAGAGATAGGTAGTTGTTTACCTCACCAAGATCTTTCATGTCAAAGTGCTCTTTCAGTTGAGCTAGGGCGTTATTGTACATTGCGACATCTTTCCAAAAGAATAATAAATCATCAACATAAAACAAACAGTACAGTTTCTTTTGCCCCTCCTCTTTGACAAATACACATGGATCAGCTTTTCCTTGCTGAAAACCTAGAGAAAACAATACTTCAGTGAGTTTTGTGTGCCAACACCGTGCACTTTGTTTGAGACCATAAAGGGATTTCTTCAGAGCACAAACAAATCCCTGTTTTACCTGTACGCCATCAGGTGGAAGCATATAAAGTGATTCATCTAGAGATCCGTACAGAAAAGCTGTATTAATATCATGGTGACTAATGTGTAGATTTTCTTCTGCAGCTAGCTTGAGCATAAGCCTAATGCTCTCATACCTCACTGTGGGTGAGTAGGTCTCGTGATAGTCTTCACCTGGTACCTGTGCAAAACCTCTGGCTACCAATCTGGCTTTGTGTCTGACTATCTTGCCATTTTGATCTGTCTTCGCTTTGAAGACCCATTTGCTTCCAAGCAGTTTCATTCCTGGAACTACTGGAACTAGTTCCCATGTTTTGTTCCTTTCTAAGGAATCAAGCTCAGCCTTCATGGCATTTAACCATGGCTCAGCTTCCTTTGAATCCAAACCCTGGATTTCTTGGAAACTTGAAGGTTCAAATACCTTCTTGGAGCTTTTAACAGCTGTTACTGCTATCGTAGCAAACTCATCAGCAAATCTCTTTGGAGGTTTGCCTTTTGTAGCTCTTTGTGACCTACGAATTAGCCTTAAGTCTTCAACACTCTCCTCTTCCTTCTTAGGAGAAAAACGACCTATTGTGAACAATGGTTCCTCCAATTCTTGATCAGAGCTTTCAGAGGGTCGCATAGAGGCTTTCGCACTCTTGAAATCCTCTGAATCACCCGATTCAGTTTCAGATTCAGACTCAGAACCTTCATCAGTGGGTTGTTGTGGTTGCTTTTGACTATCCTCAGTCTCATCACTGTCATCAGGATAACATTGGAAAATTCCCACATTCTCCCCCCACTTTGCATTGTACTCAACACTTCTCGTGAGCTTAATTGTCTTAGAGTCAGTCATCATTATTCTGTAAGACCCTTTCTGATAACCTAGAAAGATACCATGCAATCCACGCTTGTCTAACTTGGAGTTTTGTGGTGAGTGAACCCACATGTCAGAACCAAAAATTTTCATGTGTTTGATGTATGGCTTCTTGCCAAACATCTTCTCATAGGGGGTACAACCAATCGCTGAAGATAACCTGTGATTGTAACTGTAAACAAAACACGAGAGAGATTCGGCCCAATAACTCTCTGGAAGATTGGCATCATGCAGCAAGGTTTTTAACCCTTGAAGCAATGTCTGATTTGCCCGTTCTGCAAGTCCATTCTGCCATGGCGAGCGAGGACTAGACAAATCGTGTTGAATTCCTTTCTCAGTCAGAAAAGCTTCAAACTGCTGAGAAGTGAATTCTCCCCCGCGATCACTGAAAAGAGTCTTTATCTTCTTACCATGCACATTTTCCAACCAAGCACAGAATTCCTTGAACCTAGGAAAAGCCTCTGATTTCTGCTTGAGATTGTACACAAAAATATATCTAGAAAATGCATCAATGAGAACCATGAAGTACCTATTTCCACCCAAAGAGGGCGCTAGTGGTCCAACCAAATCAGCATGAACAATCTGGTATGGTTCCGTAGCTTGCCTACTAGACACCTTACCTTTCGCAGCCATTTTCACCTTGTTTGCTGCGCATGCTTTGCACTTCATGTGGTACCTGCAGGGTTTAATAGTCATACCTTCTACCACGGCAGGCATTTTAGATACTGCCTCAAAATGCAAATGACCAAATTTTCTATGAAAATCATGAATACATTCTGCATGCAAACTTTTGTTAGAACCTGCAATGCAACAAGTGTCATCCTGCACAACATCATCATAATACAAAACAAACAAACGATCAACATATTAAGCATGCAATACATAATCATTTTTCTTTGTGATGATGCACTTCTTGTTCTTGAAGGACACGTCAATGTTCCGCTCATTCAGCTGTCCAACGCTGAGCAGATTATGTTTGGCGTCTGGCACGTAAAGCACATTCTGTATCGATAAGTCCAAACTGTGAAGAACAACAGTTCCGTAGCCTTTACTGGGAATAGTGTGGTCATCCGCCTGGTGAATCGCACCTTCCTGCGGTGTAAAAGACACAAACAGTCTCTTATCGTTGCACATGTGGTGGGTTGCCGCTGAATCAACAACGAAGAAAGATCTTGACGTCTTCTGGACCTCTGCAACCTTTGGAGTGAAGCGTGAAACCATAGCCTTGTTCTGCGTTGTCCTAGACACCGGACCTTTGCCTTTGCCTCGGCCTTTTCCACGCGATGAGCTTTCTCTGCGCTGCTCTGTCTTGGCCCTGGGATATCTGCATTCCCTCTTCATATGGCCTAGACGTCCACACGAGTAGCATTTCACTGCCTTCAAAGCTTTGGCGCCATCTGGTGGTTCCACTGCACTAAGGGACGACGTCTGTGAAGACTCCCCCTTGCTCATGCAGCTAGCACCCCGGCGATCTGCTTCATTTAAAATCACGGCAGTTACAAAGTCCACTGTCAGCTGAGCAGTTGGCTGCACAGCAATCTGGGTTGCAACAGACTCCCAACCTGAACCCAAAGATTGTAGTATCATGAAAGAATACACAGCCTCTGGAAAGTTGAGTCCTCTCTGTTGCAGCTCATGTCTCAGATTTTGCATCTCCATCAGATGTAAACGCACATCTCCACCTTCAGCAAGAGCCATATTATGCAGCTTGTTAAAGTAAAACATTGTGGATCCAGCTTCTGTCCTTAAGTGAGCCTCTCTCAAAGCGTCCCAAATTTCTCTGGCTGAGGTCTTATCACGCAATAGACAGAGCTCTTCTGGGGATACTATCAATGTAAGAGTTCCCCTTGCTTTGGAATCCTTAGCTTCCCATGCATCTGTAACTGGAACTGGGGGGGTTTCTGTAATCACCTCAAACAAACCCTCTTTCCGCAGAATTGCCTCTGCATACAGAACCCAGTCTGCATAATTTTTCTTGTTGAGCTTAGGAATCCCACAAGCATCCTGAAGGGCCATCATGACTCTGGCATTAGCCTTCAGCGTCATATATGCTGCTTTAAATCTTGCTGCGTCACTGCTGCAGCTGCTTTATTCCAAAAGCGCTTTTAAAAGTTACTTTCGATTTCCCCAGCATAGTAACTTGTGCCTGGGAGCCTTTTGCCTATTCCCGGCAAAACGGCTTTAAAAGTTCAAAGTCCAGCCATAAAGCCATTAACTAGAAGCTGGCAGGCTGCCCGGAGCAATAGCACATACCTCATCAATCACTTTTACGCGCAGAGCAGATTCCGATCTGATCTGTCCCTCTGCATTCCGATCCTTTGCCGGCACTCCGATGCGACTTCTGGAGCCGATAACCACGTGTTAGTTTAAAGCAGAGTCCCGTGCCCAGCGGAAGGATGAGGAGTACGTGCTGCATACTCTATATTGCTTTATTTACAGTTCAAAGCTGGTATATTACAGAAAGACATCTTGCCTCTGCCGGAGCAGAAAATGCATCCTCTCTCCTTGACAGCTCGGAGAGAATCACCCAGTGAAACTGCAAAGAACAGTGAAAAACAGGAAACCAGTGTACGTCACATCCAGTCTCCCTTTCCCGTGAGAAACTCCAACAGTACAGACTGTGGAATGTAAACACCTGTCTCATGACAAGCCCTTTCGCTGCACAGTGAAGGAAAGCAGAAACCAACAATCATAAGCTCTGTAGAACAATACCTGAGCTTGATCCACCCTTTTAAAATGCAATCTTTCACATGTGCATAGCATATATCTAAGTGTTTTGTTTTAGGTCTACAATTTTCTGATTCAGTCATACATGATTGATTATCTTCAAATATCGTTACAGTTTCTGGAAAATTTATATGTAGATCATTGTAAAGTTGTTTGAACCATTCAACCTCATTACAAGCTAATATAGGCTAATATATTCTGCCTCCGCACTTGATACTGCTACCAAACTTTGTTTTCTAGAGTACCGTTCAATGGGAGTTTGTTTATACATAAATACAGTTCCAGATGGGACTTTCTTTCTGTAGAAGTCCCCCGATCTGTGTCAGCATAAACACAGAAATCACCATCACTTTGTTCAGATAGTTTAAGCTTATAATGAATGGTTCCTTTAAGGTATCTTAAAACTCGCTTCATTGCATTCCAATCTTGCTGTGTTGGCTTGGACATTTTTCTGCTAAGTATGTTAGTTTCATTTGATATGTCAGACCTGGATATGTTTTCTAAATAAAGCAAACTACCAATTACACTTCTGTATTTGTCAATATCCTCAAATACTTTTTCATCATCTTGCTTTTGATATTCTAGAGTCATTGGAGTAGCAACTGGGTTACAATTATCCATGCCATAGCAGAGCCTGAATTTTCCTACTTTGGCTAATCAAAAAAGAGCCTGATTCATCTCTGTCTATTTGCATGCCTAGGTAATTCTTTACTGTTCCTAAATTGTTAATTACAAAATGTGCTTTCACACCTTTTTCAAACTTGTTTTTCCGCTTATCTGAATCATAAATCAATAAAAGATCATCAACATAAATCACCAAATAAGTAATTCCATCATTATATTTACAAATGTACAGACATTGATCACCTTTGCTTTGCTCAAATCCAAGATTTTTCAACACATTGTCTAATTTCTTGTTCCAACATCTAGCTGCCTGTTTTAAACCATAAATGGACTTTTTTAGTTTGCATACCAGATTTGGATCTTTCACAAAACCTTGTGATTGAATCATGTATATTTCTTCTCCAAATTCACCATATTAAAAAAAACAAAACAGTTTTGATATCAAAATGTGAGACCTTCATTTTCTTTTCTGCTGCTATTTTTAACAATAGCCTAACACTGGAATATTTTGTTACAGGAGCAAAAATAGATTCATAGTCTTCCTTGTATTTTTGTGCAAAACCCCTTGCAACTAATTTAGCTCTAAATCTCTCTACTTGAACTTGTTGTCAGGAGTCCCAGTTTCCGACTTGATAACACAGAAAGTGTGGTTAATTTTAAAAAGAAGATTTATTGCAGTAACAAACAGTCCTCCAAATGGCTCTACAATGCCACCATTCCCAGTAATCATGATGACCCTTCTGACTCCTTCCTTTTCCAACAGGAGATATTGAACTTACAAACCCTAATTCTCTTGTTTTTCTTCCTATCTAACAACCCGCCCCTTTGCCTATTCTTGGCACTTATTGGCTTAGCTCCAGTCTCTTCCTTTTCTGACAAACTACCCATGTCTCTGTTCGCTCCTGTTTGAAACTCCTGAGAGCTTTGGCTGGGTTCCCGCCTGTGCGCAACGTTATCAGTTGGCATTCCAATGGGCAGGGGAGATGGCCCTGGCCAAGGCTCCTCTTGTCTGTCATTTAACCCTCTCTCTTCCTGACTGCTTCCTTCACTGGGAGCTGGCTCATTCATGACACCCCCCTTCTAAGGTCCTCCACTCCTCCCTGCCCCCCCTCCTCGTGAGGGACACTTCTGAAACCTCCCGACCATTCATCCTCTCTTTCTTCCCAGTAACCTCCCCTTGTGGGTTTTCCTCTACTTCCAATCCCCAATCTGCCTAACTCTCTTTGTCTTCTTCCCACGCCTCACACTCCTCCTTCCACCGTCTTGGCTTGGGTTTGTTGGGGTACCTGCGGTGGAACTCCACCTGCAACCTAGGGGCATTTACATTCCCCGAGTACTCCTATGAATCTTCCTCATCCCCGTACCCCTTCCAAGACACTAGATACTGCAATCTCCTCCCCCTCCAGCGAGACTCCAGCAGTTGCGACACCTCATATTCAGGTTTCCCCTCTACCATGATAGGAGGGGGTGGTGACGCCTTTGGTGGTTGATACTCGTGTTCAGGCGTCACAGGAGACAACTAGGACCTATGAAAGATAGGGTGTATTTTCATGGATGCAGGTAGTCGAAGCTTGAACGACACAGGGTTAATTTGCTCTACCACTTCAAATGCTCCCCCCCCCCCACTGATGGTCCAGCTTATGACACCGGCCCTTACTCAGCAAGTGTCATGGTCCGGTTTACGGGCAGTCAAAGTCCCAGCTGAGGGCATTGGGACCGGGGGCAAGATGGCAGGGTGGGAGCAGGAATGGGAGTCCGGAAGCCAGGAATCAGGAAGCCAAGGGTCCAGAGGGCAGGATGAAGAGAAGCCAAGTCACTCAAGATGCACAGGCAGCCTTGGAAAGCAGGAGGGGGACCATTTCATCACTGGAAGAGGAGGCAATTAATCCTATGAGCCCAAGGAGTAGACATATGGGAAAGGTATTAGACAGGAAACAAAACCAGAAATGTAAGGGTTCAGGATATTCCACAGAAGCATGAAGAACTCCTCAGAAGGGTCAACTGAATTGTAAGGTACGGAAGCTCCGATAGTCTCAGTCAGTCTCAGTCAGTTTTATTGCACATAGCCAAAGGCTGCCGCAATGTACACAGAATTATTTGACAATTAAAAGAAAATATACTGAATTGGTAAAAAAAGACTTAAAACATTTATATTATTAAAACATTACATACTCTAAACAAAGCTATAAAAGTACCCCAATGTACAAATAAAAACTTTAAACGATAAAATTCATAAGCTAAAATCATCACATGGTGACTAATGTTAAAAACAATATCAATTAATACAGTGTGCAATTTATACTCAGAGTTTGGTGACAAAGATAGAGCATAGCCTGAGGTAGATAGATAGGATCAAATAAATTCATCTCCTTTACAGTTAATGGCTACCTTGGCTATATAATTTGCTCTAATTTTCCTAGCAGCAGTTGCAAAAATTGCTACCCGCCAGGTCACATACTTATCTGTGTCTGCAAGGAGATATAACATCATATCAAGGGGGTTCTGGCCAGGGGACCCTGTCATTATAGGTACCAAAAATCTTTTTCTTGCATCATTATATAACGGACAGTGCAAGATATAATGCACAAGGTCCTCTACTTCAGAACATCCCTTAATGCAAACACGTTCTTTTTTGGTATGCCTCTATGTCTCCCATCTCTATAAGCAGAGCTTATTGTATTTAGTTGTAGCTCTGTAAAAGCTTTTCGAAGCTGTGCAAAAGTCAATTCATTAAAATGTGTTCATTGACCTCTCTAAGTTTAAAATACAATGGGGCGCATGTAGATGTGCACATAGAGTTTAGATCGTTTTTAGTTGCCACTGCCCTTATGGTTCGTTTAGAAATATTTTTCTGTGAATATAAGGGGAGTTCTTTAATCTCAGTCACTGAGAGGTCATATTTGCCCATCAGTTGGGCAGCATGATGTACCCAGTTTTTAAAGGGTAATCCATTTGAGAGCTCAATCAGGCATTTCTTTGGTAGCCTAGTGTTGTCCATCTGTTGAACTCTAAACCAGTAACAGAGAATTCTTTTATCTATTTGGCTCTCTATGCTCAACATGTGAGTTTCCAACCTGACCATGGCAGATTGCACGTCTTTGGGTAAACCTAAAAGAACTCTTAAAAAATAATTCTGTGGGGGTTCCAGACCGGAGACCTTTGAGGTACCCCAGACCTCTGCACCATATAAAATCTGGGCCATTGTTTTTGCTTTATACACAGATAGAGCTGGGTTGACCAGATTTCCACCTTTACATGCAACGAATTTCAGAATGGCTTTTGCTGATTTAAAGGCTTGCAATTTAATATTGGATAGCTGTGTATTCCAAGATGCCGTTTCTGAATAAATCAATCCCAGATATTTAAACGTATTTACTTGGTTTATGATGTGT
Organism: Podarcis bocagei; assembly: GCF_964188305.1. Lineage (NCBI taxonomy): Eukaryota > Metazoa > Chordata > Lepidosauria > Squamata > Lacertidae > Podarcis > Podarcis bocagei. The sequence continues at coordinate 4,761,504 of NC_138131.1, read as the reverse complement.
TCATCCAGGTGCCAAACATGCTTTTTAGAACGCTTCCCAAATACAATGACCTGCGTCTTATCATAGTTTATAGATAAAGCATTCCTCATGCAATATGAACTTAATTTTGCAAGCAGCCGTCTCAGGCCCACCTGGGTTCTAGATACAAGTACTAGGTCATCAGCATACATTAAAACTGAGAGTTTTTGGTCGAGAATTGTGACAGGGGAAAACTGTAGGCCCTCCAGTTCTTTATTTGGGAAAATTAATCCTGTGTCCAGTCAGGCTTCCCCTGTGCGGCTCTGATCGGGAGCTGACCTGGCAGGAAGAGCAGAGTAGCAGCGGTCCTGCGTCCGTGTGAGATGAGGGATAAATCACGTCAGGAGACAGTTCGGTTCTTATCTCTAGAAGCGTTTATTTACAAGCCATAAATCAGTCACATTCAATCGGAGCTTTCCGGCATCTTTCTCATGCTAAAAGCACACACGCAGCCTCTGAGCTGAGCTGCACCTTAGGCAGAAGCGAAAGCGAGTCTGAACAGCGACACAGACTCTGACGCACTTCTCTGCGACAAGCTCCTCCCAGATACAGGACACCACGGAGCCTGTCAGTTTCAAACTCCACACCCCCTCTTGTCCTGCATCTGGGGACAATAGCCAACAATGCTTTTCCCATACACAGACCCTCACAGAACTCCTCGTGCTTCTGGAAGGTTAATGGTTTTGTGAAACCATCAGCGAGGTTCTTGGTTGAGGGACAGTATTTCAGAGCAATTAGCCCCTCATGAACGCTCTGACATACATTCCGGAAACGTATGTCCAAATGTTTGGTCCTCGCCTTGAATTGCCCCGTCTCGGCCAATTTGAGGCACGGTTGATTGTCTTCATGCACCACAACGGGTAGACAATTCTCTCCACAGATTTCCTCGACCAAACACACATAGAACTCCAGCTCTCTGCAAACCTCTGATAGCGCACTGAACTCAGCTTCAGTAGACGAAAGCGCTATGAGACTTTGCTTCCGGGACCTCCACCCAACTACTGAGTCCCCAAACTTCACCACTAGGCCTGACACTGATTTGCGATCCTCAAGGTTAGCCCAATCCGAATCTACCCACGCGGTCAGCTTGACACCACCCTTAGCTGACATCTTGAGGCAAAAATCTTTGGTATCTTGTAGGTAACGAAGCAACCGTTTAATACCATTCCAGGCCTGCACACTAGGACTTGACGCCTCTCTACTGAGCAGATTGACAGCAAACGCTATGTCTGGTCTGCTCCACTGTGACAGATACAACAGACTACCCAGAGCTGACTGAAAAAGTTCAGTATTTTCGAACACAACGCGTTCTACTTGCTGACACTCCTTCACGTATCCAGCCTCCATGGGTGACTTGGCACCAGCACAATCAGACATCCTGAACTTCTCAAGCAACTGTTCAATCTTACCTTTCTGGTGAAGCAAAAAGCTTCCATCACTTACTCTTGTGATCTCTAAGCCTAAATACGACTTGACGTCTCCAAGCTGCTTGAGCTTGAACCGCTTTCGAAGCTCCTTAGCAAACTTCTCCACCTGTTTACCTGTTTGTGCCATGATCAAGATATCATCAACAAACACCTGAACCACTTGCTGTTTCAAGCCTGAATCTCTAATGTAAAGACAACTGTCTGCAAGAGATTTCTTAAAACCTAGTTCTTCTAAGGCTTCATGTAGGCACATATTCCAATTCCTGGCAGATTGGCGTAATCCATAGATGGATTTGTGCAACCGCCACACGACGCCTGGCTCACTGACTTCAAACCCTGGAGGAGGAAGCATGTACAACTCCTCCTGGAGATCTGAGTTCAGGTAGGCGACATCTACATCAAAATGGTTCACCTTCCAACCTCTCTGTGCTGCTATCGCCAAAAGCGTTCTCAGAGTCTCGGCCCTCGAGGTCGGCGAATAGACCTCCCTCCGTGAAGTGAACACCCTTCCTCTGTGTGAATCCTCGAGCTACTAACCTCGCTTTATACTGTGGTTCTCCAGCTTCTGTGGGTTTAAGACGGTAAACCCATCTGCAACTCACAGCCTGCTTTCCAGCCGGCAGCTGTGTGAGTGAGAACACACCAAGAGACTCCATTGAGTTCATCTCCTTCTGCATCGCCTCACGCCATTTGCTAGCTTCTTCCTGAGGCAACTTCTGAACATCCTCAAAGGATTCAGATTCACATCTAGCCACACCAACCCAAACACTAGTGGCTTCATACCTTTCCGGTGGCTTTCCCTTGGTTGACCTTGCTGACCTCCTCAGCGTGAACTCTGGAACTGTGCCTGATTCACTTGGGTCAACCAGACCACCCCCTGTTTCAGAAACTTCCCCCTCTGACCTGCTGCGCCTTTTTGGCCGCACAGCTGGGTCTGCTGGCGAGGATGGCTCACTCCTTGGCTCAGACTTGACAGAGACCTGTGGAGGGGTCTTGGGACTCCCCTTTGGAGAGGTTCGGAGCCTCTGCCTTGGAGATCCCGGCTCTGGACTCTGTGGCTGTGGACTGTCCACCTCAGCAACAGGTTCAGCTTCGTCCTCCTCCTCTTCCTCATCTGAGTCTAACAGAACATCCGGGTTCCCGTGAAGACGTTTCCACCCACTCTGCTCGCAAAACTCAGCACTGCCACTAATAAGCAGCTTAGACTGGTTACCAGTAGGGTATGCGAAACACCACGCCTTTGAACCCGGCTCATAGCCTACAAAGATCATCTTCCTAGATCTTGGCTCACCCTTTCTACGCATGGCCTTTGGAATGAGGACCCAAGCCTCACAGCCAAACACTCGCAGAAAATCCACTTTCGGTTTCTTCTGATGCAACAAGAAATATGGTGTGTTGCCTACACTGGAATTGTACACCCTATTCTGGAGAAAACATGCTGCCTTATAACTCTCAGCCCAAAAGCGCTGTGGCAAACCCGAGTCTGCCAACATAGCATTCGCTGCTTCCTGTAGTGTGCGAAACTTTCTCTCTGCAACTCCGTTCTGTTGCGGAGAGTAGGGGGCAGTCAATCGATGACTGATACCTTTCTGCCTGAAAAACGATTGCAGCGCAGAACCCGTGAACTCCCCCCCCCCCCGCGCGATCAGATTGAAAGGAAATCACCCTGGTAGAGAACCGCAGCTCTACCGCAGTGATCCAATCCCTGATGAGTGCAGTTGCTTCTGACTTTTGTTTAAGCGAGAAAACGCAAGAATGCCTTGAAAAATCATCAATCAGAACCAGAACCCATTTAGACCCAGCTAAAGAAGGTGTTGGCATGGGCCCTGATAAATCTGCATGCACAAGTTCAAAGGGCTTGCTGGTCCTCCTCTCTGACCTGGGATATGTGCATGTCGTGACCTTTGATTGCTTACAGGCTTGACAATCTAAGTATCTATCACATGCTTTGAACCTGCATCCAATTGTGTTCTCTGCGGCCCTTTTAACATACGACCACCCTGCTTGTCCGAAGCGTCTGTGCCAGAGGTGTAAACAATCATGGTGTGGTGGGACATTTGCACACTGCACTTGAGCGTCTTCACTGGACCTTCCACTAGCCCCATTTTCCACCAGCCCCATTTCCCACCAGCCCCATTTTCAATAGGCATCTGCACCAGAAAGAGCCTGTCTTTTCTCTCAACACTGTAGATCATCTTCCCATCCCTGTAGAAGGAACACAGATCGTTAGAGAACAGAACATCAAAACCATCAGCCATAAGAGCTGATACACTTAAAAGAGAATGAGCAAGCTCGGGGACCACATAAGCTTGCACCTCATGATCTATAAAGGGACAATATAAAAAACCAGTTTCAGTTACCTGTCTCTGAGACCCATCTGCTAATGTGACGTAGCATCCAGTTTTAACTGTCTTGCAGTTCCTCAGGAGCCCTCGGGATGTCACGAGGCAATGAGAGGCTCCCGAGTCGACAACAAGAGATAAAGTGTCTCTCTGGCTGTTTTCCACAGTTGCCAAGGCTTTGCTCGCACTCCCACCGGTTGCCATGGCCACAGCCTCCCCCCGACCAAGGCTTTTGCCTTTTCTCAGAGACACCATCGCAGCTGTGAGGTGATAAGACGCCTTGTCTTTGTTTTTCTCCTGGCCTGCTGCTTTCCCACGTCTCTGCTGGGAACCAGCCCTGGAACCGCCGCTTATCTGCTTTGTTGACATTCCTCTCCAGCCGGTGTCCTTGCCTTCCTGGGCCTCTGCAGAACAATGCCCTTCGCTGTTGGACTTCGCCTCAGAGCACAAACAACTCTTGGAGACTTTGGCTTTCCCAGAGCTCTTGGAACGGCCTGCACCCCCACTCCTGGGTGCCCAGCTGCCTGAGGAACAGACTGCAACTGCCTTCCTCTTCCCAGCTCTCAGCCTCTCTCCCGGACCATCACACAGACGTGTTGAAGCATAGAAACTGCTTACCAAAGCAGTCCCAGCCCCCTCTGGGCTTAGTGCTCTCTCTGGGCATCTCTCAGCCCCCTCTGGTCTGGCTCCCACTGCGGTCTGACATGCCGTTATCAGTGCCTGCCACGCGACCCAGGGCTTCTTCCCTTGGAGCTTTGGCAACAGCCAAGCATCAACACTGGCCCTTAAAATGGCTAGCACCCTTTGCTCTCTCTCCAGAACAGCAGCCACGTCTGCTTCACAAGCTTCCACTGCTCCTGCAGACCTCTCACTGGGCTGGGCTTGGACTGGACCGGCTTGCGTGCATTCCCACAGCTTCCTTTCTGCCAGCCAGTAGTACATGCGCTTACTCCAGGCTTCCCAATTGGCCCCATTCAGTCTTTCGAAGGGGATATTAAAGCTCTCATGGCCATGCTGTGCCTGGGCAGCAGCCATCTTCCACCCACCGGGGCTTCAAGCGTACTCACGTGTTTGCCAGCAATCTGGACCTCCGAAGCAGCCGTCTTCCTTGGCGTTTGGCTCCGCTCTCCAGCATTCCCCACTGCCCTTCCTGGCAGGAGCTCTCAGCAACGCAACGCTGGCAGTCTTCCTCCCTTCTCACACTTGTCAGGAGACGCGTAACTTCCATAAGCTTAGAATCATAGAATCATAGAATCATAGAGTTGGAAGAGACCACAAGGGCCATCGAGTCCAACCCCCTGCCAAGCAGGAAACACCGTCAGAGCACTCCTGACATATGGTTGTCAAGCCTTTGCTTAAAGACCTCCAAAGAAGGAGACTCCACCACACTCCTTGGCAGCAAATTCCACTGTCGAACAGCTCTTACTGTCAGGAAGTTCTTCCTAATGTTTAGGTGGAATCTTCTTTCTTGTAGTTTGGATCCATTGCTCCGTGTCCGCTTCTCTGGAGCAGCAGAAAACAACCTTGCTCCCTCCTCTATGTGACATCCTTTTATATATTTGAACATGGCTATCATATCACCCCTTAACCTCCTCTTCTCCAGGCTAAACATGCCCAGCTCCCTTAGCCGTTCCTCATAAGGCATCGTTTCCAGGCCTTTGACCATTTTGGTTGCCCTCCTCTGGACACGTTCCAGTTTGTCAGTGTCCTTCTTGAATTGTGGTGCCCAGAACTGGACACAGTACTCCAGGTGAGGTCTGACCAGAGCAGAATACAGTGGCACTATTACTTCCCTTGATCTAGATGCTATATTCCTATTGATGCAGCCCAGAATTGCATTGGCTTTTTTAGCTGCCGCGTCACACTGTTGGCTCATGTCAAGTTTGTGGTCAACCAAGACTCCTAGATCCTTTTCACATGTACTGCTCTCAAGCCAGGTGTCACCAATCTTGTATTTGTGCCTCTCATTTTTTTTGCCAAGCGCAATACTTTACATTTCTCCCTGTTAAAATTCATCTTGTTTGTTTTGGCCCAGTTCTCTAATCTGTCAAGGTCGTTTTGAAGTGTGATCCTGTCCTCTGGGGTGTTAGCCACCCCTCCCAGTTTGGTGTCATCTGCAAATTTGATCAGGATGCCCTTGAGTCCATCATCCAAGTCGTTGATAAAGATGTTGAATAAGACCGGGCCCAAGACAGAACCCTGTGGCACCCCACTAGTCACTCTTCTCCAGGATGAAGAGGAACCATTGATGAGCACCCTTTGGGTTCGGTCAGTCAGCCAGTTACAAATCCACTGAGTGGTAGCATAGTCAAGACCGCATTTTACCAGCTTCTTTACAAGAATATCATGGGGCACCTTGTCAAATGCCTTGCTGAAATCAAGGTAGGCTACATCCACTGTGTTCCCTTCATCTACCAGGCTTGTAATTCTGTCAAAAAACGAGATCAGGTTAGTCTGACATGACTTATTTTTCAGAAATCCATGCTGACTATTGGTGATCACAGCATTCCTTTCTAGGTGCTCACAGACTGTTTGCTTAATGATCTGCTCCAGAATCTTCCCTGGTATTGATGTCAGACTGACTGGGCGGTAATTATTTGGGTCCTCTCTTTTCCCCTTTTTGAAAATAGGGACAACATTTGCCCTCCTCCAGTCTGCTGGGACTTCGCCTGTTCTCCAGGAATTCTCAAAGATGACTGCCAGTGGTTCTGAGATCACATCTGCCAGTTCTTTTAATACTCTTGGATGCAGTTCATCTGGCCCTGGAGACTTGAATACATCTAAACTAGCCAAGTATTCTTGTACTATCTCCTTAGTTATTCTGGGCTGTGTTTCCTTTGCTGAATCATTTGCTCCAAATTCTTCAGGTTGGGCATTGTTTTCTTTATCGGAGAAGACTGAGGCAAAGAAGGCATTGAGGAGTTCAGCCCTTTCTGTGTCCCCTGTTTGCTTTTCACCATCTTCTCCTCTGAGTGACCCCACTGTTTCTTTGTTCTTCCTTTTGCTACGAACATACCCATAAAAGCCTTTTTTGTTGCTTTTAACCTCTCTAGCAAGCCTGAGTTCATTCTGTGCTTTAGCTTTTCTGACTTTGTGTCTACACGTGCTGGCTATTTGCTTGAATTCCTCTTTGGTGGTTTCCCCCCTTTTCCATTTTTTGTACACCTCTTTTTTAATTTTAACTCAGTTAAAAGTTCTTTAGATAGCCACCCTGGCTTCTTTAGGCACCTTCCATGTTTCCGTCTCATTGGTATTGCCTGACGTTGTGCTTTTACTATCTCCCTCTTAACAAACTCCCAGCCATCATGAACTCCCTTTCCTTTTAGTATTACTGTCCATGGGATCTCACCCAGCACTTCCCTAAGTTTTATGAAGTCGGCTTTCTTAAAGTCAAGAAATTGAGTCCTAGTATGCTTGGCTGCTCCTTTCCGCTGTATAGTAAACTTTAGAAGAGCATGATCACTCGCGCCTAATGATCCTTCCACTTCTACCCCACTAACCAAGTCATCAACATTGGTTAGGACCAGATCTAAAATGGCTGTGCTGTTCCTCTTGTTGCTTCTCCCACTTTCTGGACAATGAAGTTGTCTGCAAGGCCAGTGAGGAATCTGTTTGACCTTATGCTCTTGGCTGAGTTTGACATCCAACAAATATCCGGGCAATTGAAGTCCCCCATTACTACTATCTCCCTTCCTTTTGCATGCTTGGCCATCTGTTCCAGGAAGGCATCATCTATGTCCTCCGTTTGGCTTGGGGATCTATAGTAAACTCCCACAATGAGGTCTCTGTTATTCTTCTCTCCCTTAATTTTGACCCAAATGCTCTCACTTTGGCTTTGAGGTTCTAAATCTTGGATCTCTTCACAGGTATACACATCCCTGAAATATAACGCCACTCCTCCTCCTTTCTTGTCTGGTCTGTTTCTCTGAAATAGATTGTATCCCCCCATTTTTACATTCCAATCGTGGGACTTATCCCACCAGGTTTCAGTGATGCCTATTATGTCATATTTAGTTTGCTGTACCAAGAGCTCAAGCTCATCTTGTTTATTTCCCATGCTTTGCGCATTAGTGTACAGACATTGAAGTCCATTAATCATTCCCCCGTGTCTCTTATTTAAGGATTTTTTCCTCCCACCACTAGGTCTGCGTGCTGTTTGCTCCATTTGGTCTATGACATTTGGATGATCATCTTCATCAATTGATAGACTCCTACCTTCAGGAGCACTGTCTCCCTCCCCCACATTAGTCAGTTTAAAGCCCTCCTGATGAGGTTTCTGAGATTTTTGGCAAAAACATTCCTCCCAACCGTTGTGAGGTGCAGCCCATCGCTTGCCAGAAGTCCATCTTCAAGAAACTGCAGTCTGTGATCTAAGAATCCAAACCGTTCCTGTTTACACCATTTGCGAAGCCAGCTGTTCACTTCCACTATTTTTCCCTCTCTCCCTCGGCCACATCGTTCAACTGGGAGGACAGATGAGATGACAATTTGTGCATTTAGTTGCTTCAATTTCCTGCCGAGACCCTCGTAGTCTCTTTTGATATTCTGGAGGCTATTGCTTGCAGTGTCATTGGTTCCCACATGAACCAAGAGGAAGGGGTATTTGTCCGTGGGTTTTATGATTCTTTGCAGTCGTTCAGTTACATCTTGGATCTTAGCCCCGGGGAGACAGCACACTTCCCAAGACATCTTGTCAGGCCCACAGATCACTGCTTCTGTTCCCCTCAGTAGGGAATCCCCTATCACCACTACACGCCTTCTCTTAGGTTTGGTCGGGGTTCTTCCGTGAGCTGTCCGTTCCAAGGTCGCCTGCACATTCCCTGAGGACTGACTTTGCTGCTCGTCTTCATATACCTGATCGACTGTAATGAGGGAGAGATCCTCAAATGGAGTCTGCTCTTCGTCTTCCATGCTAGGGGAGAGGACCTCAAAGCGATTGTGTATTTCTAAACAATCAGAGCGAACCCTGGCCTCCTACTTCTTTGAGTCACGTTTCTCCATATATCTGGCTCCTGTGTTGGTGAACTAGCCTCCTTCTCAGGGGAGTCCCCTGTCTCCTCCTTGGTGGAGACGGTGTGCTCTGTTGCTTCCAAGAAGAGCTCCAGCTCTCTAATTCTTTGGAGCGTAGCTACACGTTCCTCCAGTTGCTGGACTTTGTCTTTTAAGAGGGCAATCAACATGCAATTGCTGCAGGTAAAGCTGCCTGCAACCTTTGGCAAGATGGTAAACATTGCGCAGGAACCACAGGCGACTGCAGCTGTTCCCTCCCCCTCCATCCTGAGAACGTGTCGTTGGGGGTGGCTACAGCGGTCCTCCATCATAAAAAGCGCGAAGACAGGACAAATAACTCCCCCCACAAGAAAAAAAAACCTAGGCCTCCCCCAACAAACGTTTGAGACTAGCTCCCCTAAATCTAAAAGATGGATCAAACTGTGTGCGCCGCTAGGTCTGATAAGCTCCTCCCACAGCTAATCCCCTGCCTCAACAGAAACCCTGCCCCCTCTGACCTTTGCACAGGGAGAACAGCTAATCAGCCACAAAGAAACACACACACACAAGAAAACCTTTTTTGCTCCTTCTTCAACTGCTGCCCTGCTAGGTCTGATAAGCTCCTCCCACAGCTAATCCCCTGCCTCAACAGAAACCCTGCCCCCTCTGACCTTTTCACAGGGAGAACAGCTAATCAGCCACAAAGAAACACACACACAAGAAAACCTTTTTTGCTCCTTCTTCAACTGCTGCCCTGCTAGGTCTGATAAGCTCCTCCTTTGGGAAAATTAATCCTGTGTCCAGTCAGGCTTCCCCTGTGCGGCTCTGATCGGGAGCTGACCTGGCAGGAAGAGCAGAGTAGCAGCGGTCCTGCGTCCGTGTGAGATGAGGGATAAATCACGTCAGGAGACAGTTCGGTTCTTATCTCTAGAAGCGTTTATTTACAAGCCATAAATTAGTCACATTCCATCGGAGCTTTCCGGCATCTTTCTCGTGCTAAAAGCACACACGCAGCCTCTGAGCTGAGCTGCGTCTTAGGCAGAAGCGAAAGCGAGTCTGAACAGCGACACAGACTCTGACGCACTTCTCTGCGACAAGCTCCTCCCAGATACAGGACACCACGGAGTTTTAACCCTGTCAGTTTCAAACTCCACACTTTAACCATGTCATTAATATAAAAATTGAACAGGAAAGGTGCCAAAATGCATCCCTGTTTGACTCCAGTAGTGGTCTTAATTCTAGTGGTGAGATGGCCAGCCAGATCCACCTTTACTTGTATTGATGTGTCAGTATATAATGTTTTGATGAGAAATAATAGACGGAGGTCTATATTTGTCTTTTCCAATTTTTGCCACAATGCGTGTCTTGGGACCGTTTCAAAAGCTGACTTTAGATCGATAAAAGCAACATATAATTTTTGCTTCAAATTATGGATATATTTACATAGCAGAAAGTTCAGCACAAAGCACTGGTCCAATGTGGATTTCCCTCTTTGGAAACCTGCCTGGACTTCAGATATCACCTTATTTGTATCTGCCCATTCTTCTAGTCTCCCAAGAAGGAGCCTGGCATATAGTTTGGAGGCTACATCTAAAAAACTAATGGGTCTATAATTGGCAGGGTTTTTCTTATCACCCTTTTTATATATTGAGGCAATTATACTCAACTTCCACCCTTCAGGTATATGACCTGAGCTGTTAATGTATGAAAACAATTTTGCAAAAATGGGTGACCAGAAATCAGGTCTTATCTTATAGATCTCCATTGGGATCATGTCTTCTTGAATTGTGGTGCCCAGAACTGGACACAGTACTCCAGGTGTGGTCTGACCAGACCACTGTATTCTGCTCTGGTCAGACCTCACCTGGAGTACTGTGTTCAGTTCTGGGCACCACAGTTCAAGAAGGACACTGACAAACTGGAACGTTTCCAGAGGAGGGCAACCAAAATGGTCAAAGGCCTGGAAACGATGCCTTATGAGGAACGGCTAAGGGAGCTGGGCATGTTTAGCCTGGAGAAGAGGAGGTTAAGGGGTGATATGATAGCCATGTTCAAATATATAAAAGGATGTCACATAGAGGAGGGAGAAAGGTTGTTTTCTGCTGCTCCAGAGAAGCGGACACGGAGCAATGGATCCAAACTACAAGAAAGAAGATTCCACCTAAACATTAGGAAGAACTTCCTGACAGTAAGAGCTGTTCGACAGTGGAATTTGCTGCCAAGGAGTGTGGTGGAGTCTCCTACTTTGGAGGTCTTTAAGCAGAGGCTTGACAACCATATGTCAGGAGTGCTCTGATGGTGTTTCCTGCTTGGCAGGGGGTTGGACTCGATGGCCCTTGTGGTCTCTTCCAACTCTATGATTCTATGATTCTATGATTCTCCTGGAGCTTTATTAGCTAGTTGGCTTGCGATTAGCCTCTTAATCTGATTGGGCGTGACGTCTGGCAATTCTGGCAGTTCTGATAACTGAGTATAGTAAACTTGTGGGGGTAGGTCAGGACAGGGGCGATATATTTCTGTAAAATATGTTACCCAATCCTTTCCTTGGACAGATGCTTCTAATGAGTAGACCAGCCCATTGGTGCCTTGGGCAACCAGATGCCAAAATTTCCGTGAGTCCTTCTGAAGTGCTGCATCTCCCAATTCTTTCCACTGTTGTTCATAATATATTTGTTTCTTGCTTTTAAGTAATAATTTATAGTTGTTTCGTAACTGGGCTACCTCAGTTTGTAGGGCAAGATTTTGCTTATCCTGTTTTAACTTCAATTTTCTAAGTACCCCTAGCTAGGAATTTTTTGCTATTCTGACATTCCTTATCAAACCAAGTCTGTCTCTTAAACTTTTTGTTTTTTATCACACTAGCTGTGGTCATCAGTGGGCGCATTCGGTTGATTATGTTCTCATAAAGTCCAATTACGTTTCCTGTTTCTAACAACATTTCCCCCTTTAATAGAGCAAATTCATGGGAATCCAGCATCTGAATCATTTTTTCTTGGACCTGTGCATTCCATTTTAACCTTCTATTACCAAGTATCAGATATTCTGTTTCATCCAATAATTTAGTAAAGGCAGGAGAAAAGAATAATGTCAGAGATAACTCAAGTGGAAAGTGGTCACTTTCAGCTCTGGGAATTATCCTGAAGGTATCTCGGTTAACTGGCACATTATTAGATGTTAGGATATAATCTATGGTGCTAGTAAATCCTCTGGGGGAGATAAAAGTAAAATAACCCTCTTGATCCCCTTGACCGTGCCCATTGCATAACAAAAGGTTATGCTTTATTGTAAGTTCACAAAGATGTTTCCCAGCGCGATTAGGGATGGTGTCCATTGCTGCCCTCTGGCAGATTTCAGGTTCGTCCTCCAAGTTTAGACCAGATAATATTGTATTTTGTGGGGAAACAAGGCCGATCCGGGCATTGAAGTCACCTCCCAAGATAAACTGAGGGTTAGGTGACAGAGAGTCTATACTTTCATTTATTTATTTTTAAATTTTTAAATTTTTATTTGTTTTGCTATATCAAACTTTAAAACAAACAAAAAAAACATACATCACACATACAGACAAAAAAGAAATACATAAAAAAGAAAAATAATAATAAAGAAAACAAAAGAAAAAACATCTCCTAACATAAGATACCAACAAATTAGGTTACATTTACTAAATAACACACAACACTAATTGACTTCCCTTCATCTCGGTTTCAGAATATATTATATGATTTTTTATCTGCAGTTTCTTTTCCTTAAAAAACTCTTTACATCACAAGTGTTACGTCATACCTACTGTAATTTTTAGATTTTTTACCTCTGTTTCCATGTATGTCATAAATGTATTCCATTCTTTGTTAAATTTTATGTCTTTTTGATTTCTTATTTTATGTGTCATTTTTGCCAATTCTAAATAATCAATTAGTTTGGATTGCCACTCGTTTATAGTTGGGATTTTTGATGTCTTCCAATTCTGCGCTATTAGGGTTCTAGCAGCCACTGTCGCGTACTGAAAGAGTGTTTGATCTTCCTTTTTGATTTCCTCTCCAATTATCCCCAGCAAAAAGGCTTCAGGTTTTTTTTATAAAGGTATTGTCAGGGAACTGCCATCGGAAGGAAGGGAGGTGAAAGGGCTCACACAGGTTGGGAGAGACTCAGCAGCTGAAGAGGGAACCAGTAGGGGGAGAGGAGGTGAGCTGAGGGAAAGTCAGCTGGAGGGATGGCTCAGAGACACTTCCAGCGAAAACAGTGGGGAGGTTTCAGGACCTCCTGTAGGGACACCCACTCCTCACTGGAAACTGTCACGCAGAGAGTCCAGAAGACGTGTTTCCGTTAAGGAGCTTTTATGTTGGAAGCGATTCCGAAAGCAACCACTGTCGGAATCTGCTAGCGACTGACGCAGCCATGTTTAAGGGGCTCCGTTACAGACAGAGGTTTGCAAACTTGAACAAACTCTGAGGGACTTGGATTTTACGCACAAGCAGCTCATCGTCCCATCACAGCATTCCGACAGTCTCCGTGAGCAGCTTGTGCAGGAGAAGGCATCATGAGCAACCCAGCCGGAACTGGAGAAGCAGGAGCTGGAGCGGGTCCAAGCCTGGAAGAAAGGTACAGGGCGTTGGAGGTCCAGCTAGCGCTGCAGACGGCGAGGCTCGAGGAGAGGAGGGCTCAAGATGCAGAGAAGGGGGAAACCACCCCGCTCGCCAGAAAGTTGCCAGGATTGGTGCAGAAGTTTGGGGGGGAGCCCAAGGACTATCATGCCTTTAGGACAGAGATGCAATATGCCCTTAATCTGCAGTTTGATGACTTTCCCGACGAGGAATCGCGGGTGGCTTTTGTGATTGGGCATCTCGAAAAGGGGGCGAAAGCCTGGGTGAGGCCCCTGATGGCAACGAATAATGACATCCTGAAGGACACGAGGAAGTTTTTTCGTGCCATGGATCTTATGTTTTCCAGCGATATTGAGCAGGGAGTGGTACACAGACAGTTAATGGCGTGCAAACAGGGGAGCCGATCTGTTCGTGAGTACTGGACTGAGTTTACCATGTTGATCCATAAATTGGGGTGGGATTTATCGGCGGAACCCATTCAAATGCTCTTTGAAGAAGGGCTTTCTTCGGCGGTAAAGGATGAACTTTCCCGGGCGCCCAGGGCGGAGTCTATGGACCAGCTGACCAAATCAGCGCTGACCATAGGAGCGCGCCAAGAGGCGAGAGCCTTGGAGAGGCGGGAAGGGAAAGGGGAACGTTAGAGGGAGCTTTGCATTCCAGAGATTCCAGAGCCACCGTTCCCGCTGGGAGAGCCGATGGAAATTGGAACAGCGCGCGCGCGCGCAGTTTCAAAGCCCAGTGAAGAGCGGAAGAAGGAGGGGAAGGGCGCCAAGAAATGTTATCTCTGCCAACAGCCAGGTCACTTTGCCAGAGTCTGCCCCCAAAGAAAGGAATGGCAAGGGATGGCGGGAGCTGTTGGGGAGAGGGAGGAAAAGGTACCGGAGCAAGTAAAAGCCAACGCCTGGCTGCCACCGTCGGGGCACAGCAGCCAGGCCAAAGAGCAGTGAAAGTGCCCACGCCGGAACCTCCTAAACCCGCCCTAGTGATAGAGGTGTTACTAGAGCTGCCTAACGGACACCCACTAAAGATAAAGGCGCTATTGGACTCAGGCAGCTCCTGCAATTTCATGAGTAAGGAGTTTGCTGCTGAGCACCAGATACAGACTATCCCTTTAAGTAACCCTTTGCAGGTGACCATGATCGATGGAAGGGAGCTGCTGGGAGGAGAAGTCAGCCAGCAGACCGTCCCAATGATAATGAGGGTAGCAAGACACACTGAGCTAATAGCATTTAATGTGGCTACCTTGGGAGGAGCTCCCATTATTCTGGGGATGAGCTGGCTAGCATTACATGATCCGCTAGTGGGCTGGCATCAGAGAGTGGTCTCCTTTGGGTCAGCACATTGTATAGAACACTGCAAAGAGTGGGAGGCTCAAGGAGGGGCCAGAGCCACTCTAGCAGGGACGGAAGTAACGGAGAAGGGGAAGGTTCCCCAACAATACGCCGGCCTGAGCAACGTCTTCAGCGAGAGGGAGGCAGACAAACTACCCCCACATAGACCCTTTGACTGTCAAATCAATTTACTCCCTGGGGCACAGCTCCCTGTAGGCAAGCTGTACGCCATGTCAGACAGAGAGATGCAGGAGCTAAGGGAGTTCATTGACAAGAACCTGAAGAGAGGGTTCATCAGAGAGTCCAGGGTGGTGGGGGGCAGCCCAGTGTTTTTTGTGGACAAAAAAAACACGGACAAACCTAGACTTGTAGTGGACTTCCGGGCCTTAAATGCAGTGTCAGAACCAGTGACTTTCCCAATGCCCAGAATTGATGACATTTTGACAAGGGTCAGGAAGGGAAAGATTTTTACTAAACTGGACCTGAGGGGGGCGTACAACCTGATACGAATAAGGAAGGGGGATGAATGGAAAACCACCATGTTCACCCCTTTGGGGGCATTTGAATATTTAGTTATGCCCTTCGGCCTACAGGCAGGCTCCGCGTGCTTTCAATCGTTTATGAACCATGTCCTGGGGCCTTTGCTTTACAAGAATTGTGTGGCCTTCTTAGATGACGTGTTAGTATATTCAGAGAATGAGGAGCAGCATGTAAAAGACGTCAGGGAAGTGTTGGGCAGACTGCAAGCCAATCAGCTGTGGGTGAAGCTCGAGAAGTGTCAGTTTCATGCCAAGGAGGTGGAATTCCTGGGGTACCGTTTGTCGGACAAGGGATTGGCCATGGATCCTGGCAAGGTCCAAGCGGTACTGGAATGGAAAACACCGAAAACAAGGAAGGATGTGCAAAGATTCCTTGGATTTGGAAACTTCTATCGGAAGTTCATCAGAAATTTTGCCCACTTGACGGCTCCCATTACGGACTGTCTCAGCAGTAAGAGGAAATTCGTTTGGACGGCAAAGGCGGAGCGAGCTTTTGAGGAACTGAAAAGGGCGTTCGCTTCGGAAGAACAGCTCCTGCATGTGGATTTACAAAAACCGATGCGAGTGGAAACGGACGCATCAGACCGGGCTGTGGGGGCGGTGCTTCTGCAGCCTGGGAAGGAGAAGTCGGAGTGGAGACCGTGTGCCTTTTTTTCGCGAAAGCTGAACAAATCTGAGAGGAACTACACGGTGTATGACCGAGAACTACTAGCCATTCATGAAGCATTCAGGAGATGGAGGCATTTATTAATTGGTGCACAACATAAGGTGCAAGTGTGCACTGACCACAAGAACTTAGAGTATTGGAGAACGGCACGAGTGCTCAACCAACGGCAAGTGAGATGGGCCCAGGAGTTCTCCAAATTCCACTTTGAAATTTGTTATGTGCCAGGTCCAGAAAATGTTAGGGCGGACGCTCTCTCACGCAAACCTGAATATTTGGAAGGGGAGGGGGCACCCGAAGAGAGACATGTCATCCCAGAGGACCGCTGGGTGTGTGGGGTGGCATTGGTGGGGCAAAGAGAACTGGTAGAGGAAACAGAGAATGATGAATACGCCCAGAATAAGCTCAGAGGTCTTAGGGGTGAGGGAGAGGAACCAGGGGGTTTTGAGGAAAGAAATGGAGCTTTGTATTACAAAGGGGCACTGTATATCCCCGAAGGAGACTTAAGGGGGAGGGTACTCAAGCAGTTGCACGACAGCCCCACGGCCGGGCATTTTGGACAACACAAAACCATGTGGTTGGTCACCAGGGAATTTGGGTGGCCTAAGGTGAGGGAAGATGTACGGGAGTATGTAAGAGGGTGTGAGCAATGCCAGCGAGCCAAAGGGGAGAGGCGGGCGCCGGTGGGGCTATTAGAACCCTTACCAACCCCAGAACGACCTTGGGAGGCAGTGTCGATAGATTTTATGACTGATCTGCCGAAGTCCAAGGGGGAAACAACCATCATGGTGGTGGTAGACCTACTAACAAAGATGTGCCACTTTGTAGCCTGCTCGCATGCAGTCACGGCGGAAGACACAGCGAAGTTATTTGTAGAACACATTTTTAGGTTGCACGGGGTGCCATTGAGGGTGGTCTCAGACAGAGGAAAACAATTTACTTCCAGGTTCTGGAGGAAGCTCATGAGCTTACTGCAGGTGGAGGTCAACTTTTCGACTGCCCGGCACCCTGAAACCAACGGGCAGGCGGAAAGAGCAAACGGTGTCCTCCAGCAATACCTGAGGTGTTATGTCAATGACAGAGAGAATGACTGGGTAGAAAAGTTGGCGCTGGCGGAATTTGCCTACAACAATGCAGAGAATGTGTCCACAGGGATGAGCCCCTTCTTGGCTAATTATGGGTGTCATCCCAGGGCATTCCCAGGGGGAGGAGGGGAGAGATGGAGCATCCCGGCAGCCGAGCATTTTGTAGAAGAAATGGAAGCAATCCATCGTCAGCTCCAACTCAACTTAGAAAGGGCGAAGGAAGAATACAAGAGGCAGGCAGACAAGAACCGAAGGGAAGGTGAAACCATAAGGGTGGGAGATCGGGTGTGGCTGTCAACCCAAGGGTTGCCGTTCAAAGGGGGTTGTAAGAAATTAAGACCCAGGAGATTGGGTCCCTTTGAGGTCATTCAACAAGTCAACCCAGTGGCTTTCAGGCTCCGGTTACCCAACCACATGAAAATGCACCCAGTATTTCACAGGTCGTTACTGTCACCGTATGAGGGGGGACGAGAAGGGATGTCCACTCGGGGACCGGTCATAGAAGAAAGGGAATGCAGCAGCCATGTGGCAGAAATCCTCGACGCCAGGTGGAAGGGGGATCAGGTGGAGTATTTGGTAGCGTGGGAAGGAGAACCGGAGTCAGAAAACACTTGGGTAATGGCAGAAGATATCAATGACGAGGTATTGATAGAAACGTTCCATCAAAGGTTCCCAAGGAAACCTCAGCCTGTGGAGAGGTTCCGGAGGGAATACTTTGGGACCACCGATGAGGAGGAGGAGTTGGAAGGATTCCCGGACTCGGAAGGGGAAGGGGAGAGGGACTCTGAGGAGGAGGAGTACTTCGAGACCCGGAACCGCAACAGGTGGAGAGAAGTGTTCGAGACATCGGAAGATGAAGGAAGTTCCTTCCGGGGTTTTGCCTCCTCACCGCCCATAGAGGAGGTGGCGGGAGGGGGTGAAGGGGGCCCTGGAGGGGAGGTGGATGTCAGGGAACTGCCATCGGAAGGAAGGGAGGTGAAAGGGCTCACACAGGTTGGGAGAGACTCAGCAGCTGAAGAGGGAACCAGTAGGGGGAGAGGAGGTGAGCTGAGGGAAAGTCAGCTGGAGGGATGGCTCAGAGACACTTCCAGCGAAAACAGTGGGGAGGTTTCAGGACTTCCTGTAGGGACACCCACTCCTCGCCGGAAACTGTCACGCTGAGAGTCCAGAAGACGTGTTTCCGTTAAGGAGCTTTTATGTTGGAAGCGATTCCGAAAGCAACCACTGTCGGAATCTGCTAGCGACTGACGCAGCCATGTTTAAGGGGCTCCGTTACAGGCAGAGGTTTGCAAACTTGAACAAACTCTGAGGGACTTGGATTTTACGCACAAGCAGCTCATCGTCCCATCACAGGTATATTTAAAGATTTTTTTTAGTTCATTATAAATAGATTCCCAGAATTTTTTGATAGGCTCACACAACCACCATATATGATAAAAATCACCCTCCTTGATCTTACACTTCCAACATAATTTATCACCAGTTTTATACATTTTTTCCAATTTTACGGGCGTTACGTACCACCTGTACATCATTTTATACATATTTTCCCTGAGTGTTGTGCATGCCGAGAATCTCATACCTTTGTTCCATAATGCCTTCCATTTGTCAAACTCTATATTATGTCCGAAGTCCATTGCCCATCTCACCATTACCTCCTTTACTTCTTCATCCTTGGTGTCCCATTCAAGTAACAGGCTGTACATTTTCGATAGGAGTTTTGTTTTATTTTCTAGTATTTCAATCTGGAATCTAGATTTTTTCTCACTTATCCCATTCTTTTTATCTTCAGTCCATATAGAATTAATTTGGTGAAATTGGATCCATCCTGTCAATTTGTTCTTTATTTCTTCATAAGGCCTAATCCTCCAACCAGTTTCTGTTTTTACTAGCAAGTCTTCGTAGGTCCATCTTTCTCCTTCAATGTTTTTTTTTTATTGTCAGGATATCAATTGGCGATAGCCACCAAGGGGTATTCTGTTCCAGTAATTTTTTGTTTCTTTCCCACACTTCCAGCAGTGGTCCTCTAAAAATGTGGTTAGAAAAACCTTTATGAACCTTTCCCTTGTTACGCCATAGGTAAGCGTGCCAACCAAATCTTATGTTGAATCCTTCTAGATCTAACAGGTCTTTATATTTAATAATAATCCAATCTTTGACCCAACAAAGACACGAGGCTTCGTAATACAACTTTAAATTTGGAACTGCGAATCCTCCCCTATCTCTTTGATCTGTAAGTAATTTGAATCTAATTCTGGGCCTTTTCCCTTGCCAGATAAATTTAGATAGTATTTTCTGCCAATCTTTGAATACTGAGGTTCCCCTGATTATTGGTATATTTTGGAATAGGAATAACAGTTTCAGTAGTAAACTCATTTTAATTGCCACCTGTCAGGGGTTTAGGAGCAGAGGCACGGGCAAGGGAGGAGACAGAGAGCGAAGGGGAGGAGGCAGAAGAAAAGATGAGTGATGACGACGACCCGAGATCTCCCAGTCTTTCCAGTGAATCAGAGGATTCACAGAAAGGAGCACCAGTGGCCAGGGCAAGGGGGGAGTCTAGGGGAGCACCCCAGGAAGATAGAGCCAGAGGGGACTCAGGGGGGAGCAGCTGGAAATCGGGACCAGCGTCACCGCCAGGAAGCAGGGAAGAGAAAGGGAGCCAGGGGGGAAGCGCTGGCAGCTCACCACAGGAGGGAGGGCATGAGTCAGGAGTGGCCACGCCTCCATCGGGGAGCGAAGAAACGGTTAAGAGGAAAGTGGAAGGTTGGGCGCGCGCGCCAAGTTCAAATGCAGAGGAAGGCGGCGCAGTAAGCAGCCCCGAAAGGGAACCAGGTCCTAAAGCCCGGCGCAAGGAGGCAGGAGGGTCCGGGTCAGCGTCAGAAGAATCCCGGAAGGAAGAAGCCCCGGGGGGTAGAGGGACCCAGAGGAGGACAGTCAGGCGGAAAAGGTGGAGCAAGGCTAGGATATTAAGTTGGTGCACACGGGGCGGAGACTCAGACGGAGCTTCGCCGATCTAGCTACTAGACGTAGAGTTTGCGCGCAGCAGCGTGAGAATGGAAACTGTAATTCAATAAAGACTTTTACTTAATGATCGCTGGCTAGCGTGATCCTCTGTGAGCTAGGATCTTCAAGCAGCTCTGACAGTAAGCTCCGTCTCATCATTGTGGGCATCTACAGCCTCGAGGAGGGGAGAGAAACAGGTGCCTACTAGCGAGCTCACGAACGGCAGACGACATGACGGATGAGCAGCAGATAGAGGACCTCAGAAAAGCAGTGGCACAACTGAACGCCGAGGTTCTCGCATCCAGGAAGAGAGAGGAGGAGGCAGCTGCCGCCTGCAGGGATCTCCAGGTCAGGTTAGACGTGCTGACAAAGCAGACACCCCGGCAGGAGGGAATTGGGTTGGCGAGACGGACAGGCGGGCTAGTCTCTCACTTCGATGGGAACCTGCAACAGTATCCCAACTTTAGAGCCGACGTACTGTGCGCACTGCAACTGCTGCATAAAGACTTTAGAGATGAACAAGAGAGAGTAGGGTTCATCATGTCCCATCTGCATGGGGATGCGAAAGCATGGCTACGCAATTTATGGAGAGATAAGGATCCGGCGCTCCAGAATGCGGATGCCTTTATTAAAGCGATGGATGGGTGCTTTTTATCAAGTATTGACGTGGATCTTGCACGGAAGGAGGTGCATGGGCTGAGACAAGGGAGGGCCAGCGTCAGGCAGTATCATGCCCGCTTTTTCGCCTTGGTCAGTGCCCTGGAATGGGACAGAGATTCGGCTCCGGTAAGAGACCTCTTTTGGGAGGGGCTGCACAACTCGATTAAAGATGAGATCGCGAGGGGGGAGAGACCCCGAACCACCCAGGAGGTCGTTCAGAGGGCACTGGCAGTGGGGGTGAGGCTGGAAGGACGTCCGTGGAGCAGGGAAGAAGGGCGTGGAGGGCGCGAACCAGCCGGGGGCCCCTCCTTCCTTCCCAGAGAAGCAGCGCGGGCGCAATCCACGCCTCCGCCAGGAGGAGGAGCCGAACCTATGGAGGTTGGAGGTGCAAGGGCTCAGTCAGCAACCAGAGCCCTAGCACCGGCAGCAGTGAAAGCGAAGCCTCCTAGAGGGAACAGGAAGTGTTACGTCTGTGAGGAACCAGGGCATATGGCAAAAGAGTGTCCCCAGAGGCCCCACAAGCTCACTGCAGCCTCGGCAATGGTGACTGCAGCAACGCAGCAAGCAGGACCACAGCAGGGAAACGACGCAGTCTGGCTGGAGGAAGAGGCACTGGGGCCCAGCCAGACGTGTTAGTGACGCAGTCCCCAGAGATTTTACAGCCCGTGAACCCCCTCCCGCCCAAACCAGTAGTGAGGCTCACAGCATCTCTCCAGCTGCCCAATGGAATCACCATAGACGTGCCAATCACCATCGACTCAGGCAGCAATGCGGACTTTATAGGACAGGACTTTGTCGACAGGCACGCTGTGCAGTTGCTGCCGGCCACACTGCCCCTGCAGGTTGTCACGGTGGATGGCAGGGAGCTGCTCGGGGGGCAAGTGGTGAAGCAGACGCCACCAATGGTGATGCGACTTGGGAATCACAGAGAAATCATCAGCTTCAACGTCACTCAACTATCTGACACGCCCGTTGTATTGGGCATGAGTTGGCTGGACAAGCACAGCCCAACGATGGCTTGGTACCAGAGGCAGCTGACCTTCGGCTCTTCCTTTTGTGCTGAACACTGCATAGTGCCCAGGCAGGAAGGAGAGGAAGAGGAGTCACAGCTGCTGCTAGGCACGCTGCAAGCGATTCCCCACAAGTACGCTGAATTTTTGGAAGTTTTCTGCGAGAAGGAGGCAGACAGGCTACCCCCTCACAGACCATATGACTGCAAAATTGACCTGCTGCCGGGGGCGGCGCTGCCTAAAGGGAAACTGTATTCCATGTCAGAGGACGAACTGCAAGAACTCAAGGAGTTCATTGATCATAATTTGCAGCGCGGCTTCATCCGGGAGTCCAAGGCAGTGGGGGGCAGTCCCGTATTCTTTGTTAAGAAGCGGGACACGCCCCAAAAGAGACTCGTAGTGGATTACAGGATTTTGAACAGTGTGACTAGGCCATCGGACTTCCCCATGCCCCGAATTGACGACCTCCTCGCGAAGGTACGGAAGGGCAGAGTGTTCACCAAGTTGGACCTGCGGGGGGCGTACAACCTCATTCGCATGCGGGAGGGTGATGAGTGGAAGACAGCCATGTTCACGCCCCTGGGGACCTACGAATATAGAGTTATGCCTTTTGGATTGCAAAATGGCTCCCACGTTTTTCAAGCATTTATGCATCACGTGTTGGCGGGACTGCTCTACAAGACGTGCGTCTGTTTCTTAGATGACATCCTGATCTTTTCGGAGTCGCAGCAGGAGCATGACAAGCACGTCAAGGAAGTGCTGAGCAGGCTAAAGCAACATAGGCTCTACGCCAAGCTGGAGAAGTGCCAATTTGACGTGACGGAGGTGGATTTTCTGGGCTACAAGCTGTCTGACAAGGGGCTCGCCATGGACAGCGCCAAGGTTCGAGCGGTGTTGGATTGGAAGAGCCCGCGCAACCGGAAGGAGGTCCAACGGTTTGTCGGCTTTGTGAACTTCTATCGCAAGTTTATCAAGGGCTTCGCGATGCAGACGGCGGCCATCACTGACACGCTTAGCTCCAAGAAAAAGAAGTTCATTTGGACAGAGCAGGCGGAGCAGTCCTTTCAGGCACTCAAGCGTCTCTTCGCGTCGGAAGAGCAGCTGCTTCATGTCAACCCCAGCAAGCCGATGAGGGTGGAGACAGACGCTTCGGACAGAGCCGTGGGGGCGGTCCTGCTGCAGAAAGACCCGCAGGGAGTGTGGCGACCGGGAGCGTTTTACTCCAGGAAGCTCAGCAAGTCCGAGCAGAACTACACCATATGGGACAGGGAGTTGCTGGCAATTCATGCAGCGTTCAAGGCGTGGAGGCACTTTCTGATCGGCGCCAAGCACACGGTGCAGGTTTGCACGGACCACAAGAATCTAGAGCACTGGCGCACGGCACAGTTCCTGAACCAGAGGCAGATACGTTGGGCTGAGTTCTTTGCGAACTTCGACTTCCGAATAGAGTATGTCCCGGGGGACACCAACATCATGGCAGACGCTCTCTCCCGTAAGCCACAGTATCTGGAGGACGCAACACCAGCGGCCGCCATGCACATCTTCGCACCGACAGTGTGGGCGTGCGCCGCGGCGACCGTGGACCTAGAGGCGGTACGGCGAGCGTTGCAGGGGGACTCCTTCGCACAAGCAAAGATGGCAGAGGTGCAAAGGGGCAAGGCAGCGGCCGACGGTTTCCAGCTAAGAGATGGATTGCTCATCCGTAAAGGGGCCATCTACGTGCCGGGAGACGAACTTCGAGCCAAGGTGCTGCAGCAGCTGCACGACGCGCCCACGGCCGGGCACTTTGGCAAGGAGAAGACGGTGGAATTAGTAGCCAGGGATTTCTGGTGGCCTGGAATGAGAGGGGAGGTCGCAGACTACGTGGCGAGGTGTGACACCTGCCAGAGGGCCAAACCAGTGCACAAACCGCCGGCCGGACTGTTGGAGCCGCTGCAAACTCCGGTAGAACCTTGGGAAAGGGTGGCCCTGGACTTTGTCACGGATCTGCCCAGCTCAAGGGGCAAGACGGCAGTGCTGGTGGTGGTGGACCTGTTTTCCAAGATGGCGCATTTCATTCCGTGTGCTAAGGTGGCCACGGCGGAGCAAACCGCCAAACTGTTCATAGACCACGTGTTCAAGGTTCACGGTCTGCCACGGTCTATTCTGTCCGACCGCGGGCGGCAGTTCATCTCGAACTTCTGGCAGAAGCTGATGGGCTTCCTGAACGTCAAGATCAACCTGGCGTCGGCGAGACACCCGCAGACCAACGGGCAAGCGGAGCGGGTCAATGCCATCATGCAGCAGTACCTGAGATGTTATGCAAATCAACAGCCTGCGACGTGGGTGGATTACCTGCCGCTTGCAGAGTTCGCCTACAACAACACGAAGCACGTATCCACGGGGGTCACGCCGTTCTTCGCCAACAACGGGAGGCACCCCAGAACCTTCCCGGGACTGGAAAGAATGGGGGAGGGGGAGCCGCAGACAGCAGATGCGTTCGCGTCGGAGCTGCAGGAAGTCCACGATCAGCTGAGGCGCCACCTGGAGCTGGCCAAGCACGCATACAAGGTACAAGCAGACAAGCACAGAAGGGTTGGAGAAGAGCTCCACGTGGGAGACTGGGTTTGGTTAGCGGCCCACGCAGTGCCGGCCAGGTCGTTGGCCAAGAAGAAACTAGGGCATAAACAACTGGGGCCCTACCAAGTCGAAGAGCAGGTCAACCCGGTAGCTTTCAGACTGGCACTTCCGGAGGGTTCCAGAATGCATCCGGTATTCCACAGATCGGTGCTCACTCCCTACAAGGCACCGCACAGGTTCCAGGAACCCGGAACGGCGCCGAGTCCGGTCAGAGACAGAACAGGACACGCGGGAGCGGCACAGAAGGAACGCATCAACGAAGTCACGGAGATTTTGGACTCCAGATGGGGGGAAGAGGGGGTAGAATACTTTCTCGCCAAGGAGGGCACCCCGGCCAGTGCGAACAGCTGGGTGCCGGGATACGCCTTAGACGAACCTCTGCTCAAAGACGAGTTTCATGCCCTCTTCCCACATAGACCTATGCCAGCAGACTTTTTCGACGACTGGCTTTTCACACCCACGCTTTCGGCCAGCACGTTCCGGGGGTTCGACTCGGACGAGGAACCAACGCGAGACGTCCGTTCCCCGGAGGGGTCACCCTCGGGATCTGTCTCAGAACCCTCGTATTGGTGGGACGATAGGCCAGAGGAGCAGTTCCGCAGAAAGTGGCTGGACTGCTCAGGACGAGCAACGCCGCCAGGAGGAAGTGAGGGAGAGACGGACATGGACATTTTCGGGGACGACCCTGGTTTCGAGCACGGCGGCACAGAGATGGAAGCGGAGGTGACCGTCGTCGACGAGAGCAGGGAGGAAGTCCCGGAAGAGTTCAGATGGAGGCCCGCCACGGGAAGCGACCGATATCCGACGTTCGTCCCTTTGCAACAGCAGCCCCCAGCTCCAGCACCGGAAGGAGGGGAGGGGGGACTGGGGGGCTTCGAGGGGGGGATGGATGTCAGGGGTTTAGGAGCAGAGGCACGGGCAAGGGAGGAGACAGAGAGCGAAGGGGAGGAGGCAGAAGAAAAGATGAGTGATGACGACGACCCGAGATCTCCCAGTCTTTCCAGTGAATCAGAGGATTCACAGAAAGGAGCACCAGTGGCCAGGGCAAGGGGGGAGTCTAGGGGAGCACCCCAGGAAGATAGAGCCAGAGGGGACTCAGGGGGGAGCAGCTGGAAATCGGGACCAGCGTCACCGCCAGGAAGCAGGGAAGAGAAAGGGAGCCAGGGGGGAAGCGCTGGCAGCTCACCACAGGAGGGAGGGCATGAGTCAGGAGTGGCCACGCCTCCATCGGGGAGCGAAGAAACGGTTAAGAGGAAAGTGGAAGGTTGGGCGCGCGCGCCAAGTTCAAATGCAGAGGAAGGCGGCGCAGTAAGCAGCCCCGAAAGGGAACCAGGTCCTAAAGCCCGGCGCAAGGAGGCAGGAGGGTCCGGGTCAGCGTCAGAAGAATCCCGGAAGGAAGAAGCCCCGGGGGGTAGAGGGACCCAGAGGAGGACAGTCAGGCGGAAAAGGTGGAGCAAGGCTAGGATATTAAGTTGGTGCACACGGGGCGGAGACTCAGACGGAGCTTCGCCGATCTAGCTACTAGACGTAGAGTTTGCGCGCAGCAGCGTGAGAATGGAAACTGTAATTCAATAAAGACTTTTACTTAATGATCGCTGGCTAGCGTGATCCTCTGTGAGCTAGGATCTTCAAGCAGCTCTGACACCACCATTCTGCCCGACCAAGAAAGTTTTATTCTATTCCAAGTATCTAAGTCCTTCCTTATTTCTTTCCATGTGTTTATGTAATTATCTTCCATCAAATTTATATTCTTCATCTTTAACCAGATTCCAAGGTATTTTACTTTCTTAGTTACTTTAATGCCAGTTTGAGATTCAAGATGGTTTTTTACCTCCTCTTTCACATTTTTAGTCATCATTTTAGTTTTTGTTCTATTTAATTTAAAACCAGATAATTTTCCAAATTCTTCTAACAAATCTAACACCTTACTAACACTCTCTTTTGGATCCTCCAAAGACAACATAAGATCGTCAGCATATGCTTTCAATTTGTATTCTTTCACTCCAATTTTTATGCCGTGTATCTCTGGGGTTTTCCTTATCTTATTTGTAATTGTCTCTAACATCATGATAAACAGAAGAGGTGACAGAGGGCACCCCTGCCTTGTACCTTTTGAAATTTCAAAGGGTTCTGTTAAGTTATTATTAATAATTAATTTAGCACTTTGTTGTGAGTAAATTGCTTTTATTCCTTCAAGGAATGTGCCCTCTATCCCTGTCTTTTCCAAACATTTTATAAGAAAACGCCAGGATACATTGTCAAAAGCCTTTTCGGCGTCAATGAACATTAAAGCTGCGGGGATTTCATTTTTGCATTCTAAGTATTCAATAATGTTTATTGTATGTCTTATGTTGTCTTTTATTTGCCTATTAGGTAAAAAACCAGCCTGATCGGTATGGATGAGGTTAACTAAACACTTTTTAAGTCGGGTCGCCATTACGTCTGCGAAGATCTTATAATCATTATTCAATAATGAAATCGGTCTATAATTCTTAATAATCAGTCTATCCGAATCAGGTTTCGGTATCAACGTAATGTATGCTTCTTTCCAGGACGCTGGTGTTCTTCCTCCTTCTAGAATCTCATTCATTACTTCACATAGCACCGGTGTTATAAGTTCTTCTAGGACTTTATAGTACTTGGCCGATAAACCATCTGGGCCTGGGGCTTTCCCTAGTTTCATCCTCCTTATCGCCTCTTGAATTTCCTCTGCTTTTATGGGTTTATTTAATAAACTTCTTTCCTCTTCCGATATGCTGTTTATTCTGTTTTCTTCTAGATATTTTTCTATTTCTATGGCATCTTCTTCTTCTCTTTTATATAGGTTTTCATAGAATTTGAGGAAGCTCTTTTTTATTTCATTAGGGTCCTCCAAGATTTGTTCTTCTACTTTTATTTTATTAATAACATTTTGTTTTTTCCTTTTTCTCAGTTGCCACGCCAGAAACTTTCCAGTTTTGTTTGCTGATTCAAAAAACTTTTGTTTCATTAACTTAATTCCCCATTCCACCTCTTGATTTATTAATGTTGAATATTGTGTTTGTAATATCTTGTACAGTTGCTTGTTCCCTTCATCACTCGGTTTTTCTATCAAGTTCCTTTCACATTCTCTCAATTGGGTAATTAAATCTTCTTTTTTCTGTTCTCTCACCTTTCTTTTTTGACTATTTTGTTGTATCAGAAAACCTCTTAGCACTGCTGTCAGGGAACTGCCATCGGAGGAACAGGTGGGGAGAGGGCTCACGGAGGCTGGGAGGGACTCAGCAGCGGAAGCAGGGACCAGCAGGGGGAGAGATGGGTCTCTGGAGGAAAGTCTCACGAAGGCTGAGAGAGACGCAGCAGCTAAAGCAGGAACTAGCAGGGAAAGGGGAGGATCTCTGAGGGAAAGCGAGCAAGAGGGAGGGCTCAGGGACACGTCCAGCGAGAACAGTGGGGAGGTGTCAGAAGCTCCCATAGGGAGACCCATTCCTCGCCGGAAGCTGTCACGTCGTGCGTCCAGAAGACGTGTTTCCGTTAAGGAGCTTCTATGCTGGAAGCGCTTCCGAAAACAACCACTGTCGGAATCTGCAAGTGACTAGGGCAGACATGTCTGAGGAGCTCTGTCACACACAGAGGTTTGTGGAGTTGCACAAACTCTGAGGGACCACGATTTTACGCACAAGCAGCTAATCATCCCATCACAGCATTCCGACAGTCTTTGTAAGCTGCCTGTGCAGGAGAAGGCATCATGAGCGACCCAGCCGGAACCAGAGAGGCAGGAGTTGGAGCGGGTCCAAGCTTGGAAGAAAGGTACCGAGCGTTGGAAATCCAACTGGCGCTGCAGACGGCGAGGCTTGAGGAGAGAAGGGCTCAGGATGCAGACAAGAAGGGGAGAGCCACCCAGTTCACCAGAAAGGTACCAGGATTGGTGCAGAAGTTTGGGGGGGACCCCAAGGACTACCATGCCTTTAGAACAGAGATGCAATATGCCCTCAATGTGCAGTTTGATGAATTCCCTGACGAGGAATCGCGAGTGGCTTTTGTGATTGGGCATCTTGAAAAAGGGGCGAGGGACTGGGTTAGACCCCTGATGGCAACGCACAATGACGTCCTAAAGGACACCATGAAGTTCTTTCGTGCAATGGATCTCATGTTTTCCAGCGATATTGAGGAGGGAGTGGTGCGCAGACAGCTAATGGCTTGCAAGCAGGGAAGCCGATCTGTCCGTGAGTACTGGACTGAGTTCACCATGCTGGTTCACAGATTGGGGTGGGACTTATCGGCGGCGCCCATTCAAATGCTATTTGAAGAAGGCCTTGCTTCGGCTGTGAAAGACGAACTTTCCCGGGGTCCTAGGGCGGATTCTATGGATCAGCTGACTAAATCTGCGCTGACCATAGGAGCGCGCCAGGAGGCGAGAGCTTTGGAGAGGCGGGAAGGGAAGGGGGAACGCTGGAAGGAGTTCCGCATTCCTGACATTCCAGAGACAACTTTCCCGCCGGCAGAGCCGATGGAAATCGGAACAGCGCGCATGCGCGCAGTTTCAAAGCCCAGTGAGGGGGGAAAGAAGGAGGGAAAAGGCACCCGGAAATGCTATCTCTGCCAACAGCCAGGTCACTTTGCCAGAGTCTGCCCCCAGAGGAAGGAATGGCAAGGGATGGTGGGAGCTGTTGAGGGAAGAGAGGAGGGAAAACCGGAGCAGGTAAAAGCCAACGCCTGGTTGCCACAGTCGGGGCACAGCAGCCAGGCCAAAGAGCAGTGAAAGTGCCCATGCCAGAAGCTCCTCAACCTGCCCTAGTGATTGAAGTGTCGCTAGAGCTGCAAAATGGACACCCCCTAAAGATAAAGGCGCTGTTGGACTCAGGCAGCTCCTGCAATTTCATGAGCAAAGAGTTTGCAGCTGAACACCAGATACAGACTATCCCTTTAAGCAACCCCCTGCAGGTGACCACGATTGATGGCAGGGAGTTGTTGGGAGGAGAAGTCAGCTTGCAGACCGTCCCAATGATAATGAAGGTGGCAAGGCACACAGAACTGATAGCGTTTAATGTGGCCACCTTGGGAGGAGCTCCTATTATTTTGGGGATGAGCTGGCTAGCGTTACATGATCCGCTGGTGGGCTGGCATCAGAGAGTGGTTTCCTTTGGTTCAGCACATTGCTTAGAACACTGCAAAGGGGGAAAGGGTTCAGCAGGGGCCCAAGCCACCCTAGCAGGGACGGAAGTAATGGAGAAGGTGAAGGTACCACCACAATACGCAGATCTCAGCGACGTGTTCAGCGAGAAGGAAGCTGACCAACTACCCCCGCATAGGCCCTTTGACTGTCAAATCAATTTACTCCCTGGGGCACAGCTTCCTGTAGGCAAGTTGTATGCCATGTCAGACAGAGAAATGCAGGAGCTAAGAGAGTTCATTGACAAGAACCTGAAGAGAGGCTTCATCAGAGAGTCCAAAGCAGTGGGAGGTAGCCCAGTTTTTTTTGTGGATAAAAAAAACACGGACAAGCCGAGACTTGTGTGTGGCTTCAGGGCGTTAAACGCAGTGTCAGAACCCTTGGCTTTCCCTATTCCCAGGATTGACGACATTTTGACCAGGGTGCGGAAGGGAAAGATTTTTACAAAGCTGGACCTAAGGGGGGCGTAAAACCTGATACGTATAAGGAAAGGGGATGAATGGAAAACCACCATGTTCACCCCTTTGGGGGCATTTGAATATCTCGTGATGCCATTTGGCTTACAAGCAGGCTCGGCGTGCTTCCAATCGTTTATGAACCACGTACTGGGGCCTTTGCTTTACAAGAATTGTGTGGCCTTCCTAGATGACGTGTTGGTGTATTCTGAGAATGAGGAGCAGCATGTGAGAGACGTCAGAGAAGTGTTGAGCAGGCTGCAAGCCAACAGGCTGTGGGTGAAACTGGAGAAGTGTCAGTTTCATACCAAGGAGGTGGAATTCCTGGGGTACCGCCTGTCAGACAAGGGATTGGCCATGGATCCCGGCAAGGTCCAGGCAGTGCTGGAATGGAAAACACCCAAAACCAAAAAGGATGTGCAGAGGTTCCTAGGGTTTGGGAACTTTTATCGTAAGTTCATCCGAAACTTTGCACACCTGACGGC
The DNA here is from genome assembly GCF_964188305.1 of Podarcis bocagei. Taxonomy (NCBI): domain Eukaryota; kingdom Metazoa; phylum Chordata; class Lepidosauria; order Squamata; family Lacertidae; genus Podarcis; species Podarcis bocagei. The sequence goes on along the minus strand of NC_138131.1, from coordinate 4,731,124 downwards.
GCCCATTACGGACTGTCTCAGCAGTAAGAAGAAATTTGTTTGGACTGAGGAGGCGGAGCGAGCTTTTGAGGAACTGAAAAGGGCCTTCGCCTCTGAAGGACAACTTCTGCATGTGGATTTACAAAAAAAGATGAGGGTCGAAACAGACGCATCAGACAGAGCCATAGGGGCGGTGCTTCTTCTGCAGCCAGGGAAGGAGGAGTCAGAGTGGAGACCGTGTGCCTTTTTTTCGCGAAAGCTGAACAAATCCGAGAGGAACTACACGGTGTACGACCGAGAACTTCTTGCTATTCATGAGGCTTTCCGGAGATGGAGGCACCTGCTAATTGGTGCACAACATAAGGTGCAAGTGTGCACTGACCATAAGAACCTAGAGTATTGGAGAACGGCGCGAGTGCTCAACCAACGGCAGTTGAGATGGGCCCAGGAGTTCTCCAAATTTAACTTTGAGATTTGTTACGTGCCAGGCCCAGAGAACGTTAGGGCGGACGCTCTCTCACGCAAACCTGAATATTTGGAGGGGGAGGGAGCACCCGAAGAGAGACATGTCATTCCAGAGGACCGCTGGGTGTGTGGGGCGGCATTGGTGGGGCAAAGGGAACTGGTAGAGGGAACGGTGCATGATGAATACGCCCAGGACAAACTCAGGGGTCTCAGGAGGGAGGGAAACAAACCCGGGGGTTTTGAGGAGAGAAACGGGGCGTTGTATTACAAGGGAGCGTTATATATACCTGAAGGTGATTTGAGGGAGAAGGTACTCAAGCAACTGCACGATAGCCCCACAGCAGGGCATTTTGGGCAACACAAAACCATGTGGCTGGTTACCAGGGAATTTTGGTGGCCCAAGGTCAGGGAAGATGTGCGGGAGTATGTGAGAGGGTGTGACCAATGCCAGCGAGCCAAGGGGGAGAGGCGGGCACCGGCAGGGTTATTAGAACCACTACCCACACCTGAAAGACCATGGGAAGCAGTGGCAATAGATTTCATGACTGATCTGCCAAAGTCCAGAGGGAAAACAGCCATCATGGTTGTGGTAGACCTGTTGACCAAAATGGCCCACTTTATAGCCTGCTCACATGCTGTCACGGCAGAAGAAACCGCTAAATTGTTTGTAGAAAATGTGTTTAGGTTGCATGGCGCCCCCTTGAGGGTGGTTTCAGACCGAGGGAAACAATTTACTTCCAGGTTCTGGAGGAAGCTCATGAGCTTACTGCATGTAGAGGTCAATTTTTCGACTGCCCGGCATCCTGAAACCAACGGGCAGGCGGAAGGAGCCAATGGCATCCTCCAGCAATATTTGAGGTGTTATGTGAATGACAGAGAGAATGATTGGGTGGAGAAGCTGGCGTTGGCAGAATTTGCCTACAACAATGCGGAGAACGTGTCCACGGGGATGAGCCCCTTTTTGGCTAATTACGGGTGCCATCCCCGGGCTTTCCCAGGGGGGGAAGGGGAGAACTGGAGCGTTCCAGATGCCGAACAGTTCGTAGAAGAAATGGAAGCGATCCATCGCCAGCTCCAACTTAACTTAGACAGGGCCAAGGAGGAATATAAGAGGCAGGCAGACAAAAACAGAAGAGAAGGTGAAACCATTAGGGTGGGGGACCAGGTGTGGCTGTCAACCCAAGGGTTACCATTCAAAGGGGGTTGTAAGAAGTTAAGACCCAAAAGACTGGGCCCATTTGAAGTCACGCAACAGGTCAACCCAGTGGCTTTCAGACTCCGGTTACCGAACCACATGAAGCTGCACCCAGTTTTCCACAGGTCGTTGCTGTCACCGTATAAAGGGGACAGAGAAGGGAGGGTCACTCGGGGACCAGCAATGGAGGAAAGGGAACACAGCTACCATGTAGCGGAGATCCTCGATTCCAGGTGGAAGGGAGATCAAGTAGAGTATTTGGTAACGTGGGAAGGGGAACCGGAGTCGGAAAACACCTGGGTCATGGCAGAGGATGTCAATGACGAGGTTTTAATAGAAACTTTTCATCAGAGGTTCCCACGTAAACCTCAGCCAGTGGCGAGGTTCCGGAGGGAATACTTTGCCACCACCGACGAAGAAGAAGAGTTGGAGGGGTTCACAGATTCCGAGGAGGAGGAGGATTCAGCGAGCCGGAACGGCGACCGATGGAGGGAAATGTTCGAGATGTCTGAAGATGAAGAGGATTCTTTTCGGGGTTTTACCTCCTCACCGCCCAGAGGAGAGGGAATGGGCGGGGGTGAAGGGGGTCCTGGAGGGGAGGTGGATGTCAGGGAACTGCCATCGGAGGAACAGGTGGGGAGAGGGCTCACGGAGGCTGGGAGGGACTCAGCAGCGGAAGCAGGGACCAGCAGGGGGAGAGATGGGTCTCTGGAGGAAAGTCTCACGAAGGCTGAGAGAGACGCAGCAGCTAAAGCAAGAACTAGCAGGGAAAGGGGAGGATCTCTGAGGGAAAGCGAGCAAGAGGGAGGGCTCAGGGACACGTCCAGCGAGAACAGTGGGGAGGTGTCAGAAGCTCCCATAGGGAGACCCATTCCTCGCCGGAAGCTGTCACGTCGTGAGTCCAGAAGACGTGTTCCCGTTAAGGAGCTTCTATGCTGGAAGCGCTTCCGAAAACAACCACTGTCGGAATCTGCAAGTGACTAGGGCAGACATGTCTGAGGAGCTCTGTCACACACAGAGGTTTGTGGAGTTGCACAAACTCTGAGGGACCACGATTTTACGCACAAGCAGCTAATCATCCCATCACAACTGCCTTACTGGCATCCCAAACTATGTCCATATTTGTCTCCTTATTGATATTTAAATCAAAATAGTCTTTTAAGGTGGTTTTAGCCTTTTCAATCACTTCTTCTTTTTCAAATAAATAATCGTTCATTCTCCATCTGTACATACCCTGGGTTTTCCAATTTAAGTGTAATATTATTGGGTTGTGGTCAGATAGTGTTCTAGGTAGTATCTCACATTTCGACACTCTTATTGTTAATTCTCTTGATATCCATATCTGATCCAACCTGCTCCAAATCTGGTGCGGCTCTGAGAAGTGAGTAAATTGTTTTGTCATTGGGTTTTTGTATCTCCATATATCTATTAAGTCTAAATTTTCCTCGAGGTCATTAAACGATCTCGGAAGTTTCCCTTGATTTAAATTCTTCCTCTTTGAGCTTCTGTCTTGTTCTGGTTTCGGCACTCCATTTAAATCTCCAAGTAAGACCAATTTATGATTCTCTAGATTTAGTAAGACTTGTTCCATTTTTTTGAAAAACTCCATCTTATTTGTATTTGGCGCATAGACCGTCACCACGCTGAGTTTTTCTCCCTGATAGTTGATTTGCACTCCTAAGATTCTTCCTTCCTCATCCTTACATATTAATTTAGGTTCTAATTTCTCTTTCACATAAATTACTACCCCTCTTTTTTTCTTAGATTCTGAATTGATGAATTCTATTCCCAACTTTTTATTTATTAAAATATGTTTGTGTTTTTTGGCAACATGTGTTTCTTGGCAACAGATCACATCAATATTTTTTTTCTTTATAATTTTCTCAAATTTATTTCTCTTGGACTTTTCATTAAAGCCGTTCATATTCCACGACAAAAACTTAAGGGTCATTTCAACTAAGAACACTCTTTCCTAGTTTCTGATTTAAATTCTGGTACTTCTGTTTCCAGTAGTCTCCACCTCTTCCCCCTCCTCTTCCTCCTCCGATCCTGTATCCTCCGCCTCTTCCTCTGTCCCCTCTCCCCTCTCCTCCAGTCCCCCGACCTCTTTCCCTCCTCTCCCTCTTCTCTCCCCCATTCTCCTCTCTCCTCCTCCAGGTCTTTCTTCTTCCCTACCCAGGTCCTTTTCATATCTTCTCAAAAACTTTCTGGCTTCTTGTGTGTCTGTCAGTTTGAACTTTTTATTCTTATAAAAAAAGGAGATCCCTTCTGGGAATTCCCATTTGTACTGTATTGTATTTCTCTTCAGGACACTTGTTAAATGTCTGTATCCTTCCCTTTTGCGAAGAATCCTGATTGGAATTTCTTTGAAGATAATAATTGGACAACCTCCAATCATTAGCTTTCTTTTATAGCTTGTTCTTAGTATAGTGTTCTTCATTTCCATTGAATTAAATATTACTAAGCAGTCACCAGGGATTTTTTTTGATTTAATTTGTTGTGATTTCCCTCTTATTCTGAACACACTTTCTATCGTGTATGCTACTTGTTCTTCTTTTATTTCCAACCATTTTGCAAGTTCTTTAACCATTTTTCCTCTTATATCTTCATTTACTTCTTCTGCAACTCCTCTGAATTTTAAATTGTGTTGTTTCTGATGCATTTCTGTCATGGCTAAATTGTCCAATAATTGATCTTGCATTTTATTTAAATCTTTTACTTCTTCCTTTAATTTTTCTGTTTCTTTTTTTTTTGATCTCTCAAATCTTTTTTGGGTTTCAATTATTTTTGACTTGGCTGTCAAGTCTTGTACCTTTCTAGAGAGTTCTCCTACAGCACTTTCTATTTTCTTATCTATCTGTTCCTGTATTTCTCCTAATTTGTTTCCCATATGTATTTCATTTTGCTTAAATTCCTCTTTAATCTTTAGCCATAAAATGTCCAAATCTCTAATTTCCTCTTGTCGGGAGAGTCTATACTTTCGAGTAGTTGGTCAAGTTTATCCCAATATGATCTCAGTTCCCCACAAGACTTTACTGGAGGTATATACACGCATATGCAATAAGTATTTCTCAGGAGACTATCAGAAAGGGACAGAAAGGGATAGAGTGTCCTAGGCTGAGTGATTCTAAAGTGATGGGCATGATCCTCCTATCGGTGTCTCCGGAGGAATTGATAGTGCTGGATGGCAAAACATCAGCAAAAGCAATGTGGGAGGCTCTACAGGAAGCTCACCTGAGAGTAGAGTCTGGCTCAGTTTTGCTCTACTTCAGGAAGTTGCACATGATGAAGCTGATTCCTGGAGGGGATGTGCATGCTCACATAATGGCGATGCAGTCTCTCAGGCAGGAGCTTGTGCACAGAGGTTTCACAATTCCAGAAGCCTTATTTTCAGTTCTCATACTGGACTCCTTAGACCACAGTTTCAGTGCTATAGCAAGCCAACTGGCTGCTCTTCCACAACAGGATTTAACTGCGTCAAAGGTGTCGGCAGTTCTTCAGAATGAGGCTGATCGCAGAAGTGCCAAGAGTGCCGGTAGCAACGTTCAGGGGGAGTTGACTGTCACGTCATCCCAGACAGCGATGCAGGCACCAGATGGCACTAGAGCAGCCTTTCTCAAGCTGTGGGTCCCCAGATGTTGTTGAACTACAACTCCCATCACCCCTAGCTGGAAAGGCCAGAGCTCAGGGATGATGGGAGTTGTAGTCCAACAACATCTGGGGACCCACAGCTTGAGAACCGCTGCACTAGAGTGTTGACAGCTGTGAAATGCTATTCCTGTGGGAAACAAGATCACTACATTTATTTGTTACTCTCACGGCACAAGAGGGTACTGTTCACCAGGCGGATGGCAAGTGGTTACTGATTGCTGGTGAAGGGAAAGTCATGCTTAGGAGCTTGGATGCTACTATTAGCAAGGTTCTCTACATTCCTGATTCAGCTGACAATCTGTCGAGCGTCTCTCAGCTGACAGAGCAGGACTTTGACATTTCCTTCAAGAAGGGGGGCTGCTCCATAATGAAGAACAACGAAGACATTTTATATGCAGACTGTGTAAATGGCTTGTTCTTTATAACATATGATGATGTTGATGTTAATGTGCAAAGTGATGAATCATGTGGTGGTCATGTGAGAAAACAAAATCATTTTGGGAACTGATTTACAATGAACTGAAAAAGATGTTTAAATATACCTTTTCCAAAAAGCCGGAAGCTTTTTTGCCGGGCTTGATGGGAGAGGAAATTGAAAAGTGGATCAAAGGTGATTCGAATCAACAGTCAGTTGTGCTGCCAGGAGGACAGACAGTTGGGCAGCAATTGAATCAAAGCTAGCATGCAGACTATTAATTATCATGAAACAGAAAACATCTTCAGAGAGTTGCACTCCCCTTTTGTTTACTTCCTCCTGGAGAAATTTTAGTTGCATCAGATGGGCCTCTATATCATCACCCAGTTGCAGCTGCATTCTGCAAAGCTTCGTAAAATACACTATTGAGGAGCCAGCAGCATTTCTCAAATGGATTTCACTGAGAGCATCCCACATCTGTCTCGCGATCTGTGTACCTTGCAGATTGATTAATTGGGCACTGGAAACTCCCAGCACAATGGTGCCTCTGGGACTTTGATCTGTGTTTCACCATGCATCCGTGACGGGCTGTGGGGCGTCCTCTGTAATGACATGCCAAAGCTTCTCACGCAGTTGAAGACTTTCCATGCGAAAGCTCCATGTTGCGTAGCTCCTAGAATCCAGGCGAGGAAATGCAAAAGCCTTGTTTCCGCTCTGCGCTCCGGCCATTTCTAGCTTTTCTTACTCTAAGCTAGCAAATGAAGCACACGGGCAGCAGAGATTTACTACTGGCAATTCACTCTTCTTCGTCAAACAGCAAACCATCCAAGAGATGGCAGCAGAACAGACAGCAGCTGCCTCTTTAGCAGCTGGACCTGAGCCACATTCCATAAATCAAAACTCTGGGCCCGTAAACCGATTTTGGGATGTCCTTCTTATCATAGTTGTCAGGGGCTCAGGAGCAGAGGTACAGGGGAGAGAGGAGATGGAGAGCGAAGGGGAAGGATCTGAGGGCAGCGTAGGGGAGTACGACAGTGACCCGAGAGATTCCATGAGCTTCTCCAGTGAATCAGAAGATTCCCAGAAGGAGGCACCGATGGTCAGGGCAAGGGGGGTCCCAGGGGAGACACATCAGAAACAAGGGGCCAGCGGGGACTCCCAAAGCAGCAGCGGGAGGTCAGGACCAACTTCCCCACCAGAGCGTAGTGGGGGGGAAGAGTCCCATGTGTCAGGGCCAGCGTCTCCTCCAGCAGGAAGAGAAGATGAGTCTGGGCTGACCACACCTCCATCGGAGAGTGGGGGAACGGAGGGGAGGTCAGGTCCAGCTGGCCTCCCCGAAGGGGGAAGCAGTGACAGGAGCAGTGTAACGGTCAGGAGGAGGGTTGCCGGCTGGGCGCGCGCGCCAAGTTCGAATGTACAGGCGCGCGGGACAGCAGAAAACCCAGATGGGGAGCCAGGTCCTAAAGCCCGCCGGAGGCAGGGGGAAGACTCAGGGGACTCAGCGTCAGAAGAGTCTAGGAAGGGCGAGACCCCAGCTGACAGGCGGACCCAGAGGAGGAAAGAGCAAAGGAAGAGGTGGAGCAAGGCTAGGGTCTTAAACTGGTGTCTGGGGGGAGGAGACTCAGACGGAGCTTCGGCGGTCTAGAGTTTCAGACGTAGAGCTGCACGCTGCTGATGTGAAAGACAAACTGAACTTCAATAAAGACTTTTGTATATAACAACGGACTGGCGTTGGTCCTTTGTGAGCTGGGACCTTGGGCAGCTCTGACAATAGTCCTGTATAAATCATCGACACACATCCTCAAGATATGTGCACAATATAAAGCACATTAGCAGAGTCAGCAAAAACAGAGTTGTGTAGGAATTGTAGCATCGAGTATTTATTATTTACAGCAAAAGAAACAAAAGAAAAATAGCATTTTGTGTGAGCTGTATCTCACACATCCTCCCTCGCTTTCTAGCTGGAAAGAGAACAAAGAGCGGAAGTTTATCGGCTTTCCCTCCGCTTACACACACAGTGATAAGCAACGTGATCATCCCATCATGTGACCCTCTGCAATAGTCACAGTGAAAATACTGACACCAACATCATTTGAAAGGCTCCAGGTTCCCCAGTCCTGCATCTCATCCAAGATAACTGATGTGAGAAGGTAATTCTGTGTATGCTTAGAGAGCTGCCCTTTGCATGTTCCAGGTTTCAGCCTTGACATTGAGGATTCAGGAGTTGAGCCTGGGTACACATTTAAATGCTACCTTCTGCTGCACATGTTTAACAGGCTGGTGTTGCTGAAGAAAACTAAATTCTGAAAGGAAAAAAGTGGTTTGATGCTTAATCTTGTCATACTAGGACTGGTGATACCTGGGTTCAAACTGTGGATTATTTGTGAGCTGTTTTGATCATATATGTGGAACAGTGGGATAAATAATAAAAATCACCTCTCTACTTGGCCTTGAAGCTCACTGCATAACCTTCATCCAATGACTTGTGACTCAAAGAAGTAGTAGGCCCAGGATTCGCTCTGATTGTTTAGAAATACACAATCGCTTTGAGGTCCTCTCCCCTAGCATGGAAGACGAAGAGCAGACTCCATTTGAGGATCTCTCCCTCATTACAGTCGATCAGGTATATGAAGACGAGCAGCAAAGTCAGTCCTCAGGGAATGTGCAGGCGACCTTGGAACGGACAGCTCACGGAAGAACCCCGACCAAACCTAAGGGGAGGCGTGTAGTGGTGATAGCGGATTCCCTACTGAGGGGAACAGAAGCAGTGATCTGTGGGCCTGACAAGATGTCTCGGGAAGTGTGCTGTCTCCCCGGGGCTAAGATCCAAGATGTAACTGAACGACTGCAAGGAATCATAAAACCCACGGACAAATACCCCTTCCTCTTGGTTCATGTGGGAACCAATGACACTGCAAGCAATAGCCTCCAGAATATCAAAAGAGACTACGAGGGTCTCGGCAGGAAATTGAAGCAACTAAATGCACAAATTGTCATCTCATCTGTCCTCCCAGTTGAACGATGTGGCCGAGGGTGAGAGGGAAAAATAGTGGAAGTGAACAGCTGGCTTCGCAAATGGTGTAAACAGGAACGGTTTGGATTCTTAGATCACAGACTGCAGTTTCTTGAAGATGGACTTCTGGCAAGCGATGGGCTGCACCTCACAACGGTTGGGAGGAATGTTTTTGCCAAAAATCTCAGAAACCTCATCAGGAGGGCTTTAAACTGACTAATGTGGGGGAGGGAGACAGTGCTCCTGAAGGTAGGAGTCTATCAATTGATGAAGATGATCATCCAAATGTCATAGACCAAATGGAGCAAACAGCACGCAGACCTAGTGGTGGGAGGAAAAAATCCTTAAATAAGAGACACGGGGGAATGATTAATGGACTTCAATGTCTGTACACTAATGCGCAAAGCATGGGAAATAAACAAGATGAGCTTGAGCTCTTGGTACAGCAAACTAAATATGACATAATAGGCATCACTGAAACCTGGTGGGATAAGTCCCACGATTGGAATGTAATAATGGGGGGGGGGATACAATCTATTTCAGAGAAACAGACCAGACAAGAAAGGAGGAGGAGTGGCGTTATATTTCAGGGATGTGTATACCTGTGAAGAGATCCAAGATTTAGAACCTCAAAGCCAAAGTGAGAGCATTTGGGTCAAAATTAAGGGAGAGAAGAGTAACAGAGACCTCATTGTGGGAGTTTACTATAGATCCCCAAGTCAAACGGAGGACATAGATGATGCCTTCCTGGAACAGATGGCCAAGCATGCAAAAGGAAGGGAGATAGTAGTAATGGGGGACTTCAATTACCCGGATATTTGTTGGACGTCAAACTCAGCCAAGAGCATAAGGTCAAACAGATTCCTCACTGGCCTTGCAGACAACTTCATTGTCCAGAAAGTGGGAAAAGCAACAAGAGGAACAGCCATTTTAGATCTGGTCCTAACCAATGTTGATGACCTGGTTAGTGGGGTAGAAGTGGAAGGATCATTAGGCGCGAGTGATCATGCTCTTCTGAAGTTTACTATACAGCGGAAAGGAGCAGCCAAGCATACTAGGACTCAATTTCTTGACTTTAAGAAAGCCGACTTCATAAAACTTAGGGAAGTGCTAGGTGAGATCCCATGGACAGTAATGAAAGGGAGTTCATGATGGCTGGGAGTTTGTTAAGAGGGAGATAGTAAAAGCACAACGTCAGGCAATATCAATGAGACGTAAACATGGAAGGTACCTAAAGAAGCCAGGGTGGCTATCTAAAGAACTTTTAACTGAGTTAAGATTAAAAAAGGATGTGTACAAAAAATGGAAAAGTGGGGAAACCACCAAAGAGGAATTCAAGCAAATAGCCAGCACGTGTAGACACAAAGTCAGAAATGCTAAAGCACAGAATGAACTCAGGCTTGCTAGAGAGGTTAAAAGCAACAAAAAAGGCTTTTATGGGTATGTTCGTAGCAAAAGGAAGAACAAAGAAACAGTGGGGTCACTCAGAGGAGAAGATGGTGAAATGCAAACAGGGGACACAGAAAGGGCTGAACTCCTCGATGCCTTCTTTGCCTCAGTCTTCTCCGGTAAAGAAAACAATGCCCGACCTGAAGAATTTGGAGCAAATGATTCAGCAAAGGAAACACAGCCCAGAATAACTAAGGAGATAGTACAAGAATACTTGGCTAGTTTAGATGTATTCAAGTCTCCAGGGCCAGATGAACTGCACCCAAGAGTATTAAAAGAACTGGCAGATGTGATCTCAGAACCACTGGCAGTCATCTTTGAGAATTCCTGGAGAACAGGCGAAGTCCCGGCAGACTGGAGGAGGGCAAATGTTGTCCCTATTTTCAAAAAGGGGAAAAGAGAGGACCCAAATAATTACCGCCCAGTCAGTCTGACATCAATACCAGGGAAGATTCTGGAGCAGATCATTAAGCAAACAGTCTGTGAGCACCTAGAAAGGAATGCTGTGATCACCAATAGTCAGCATGGATTTCTGAAAAATAAGTCATGTCAGACTAACCTGATCTCGTTTTTTGACAGAATTACAAGCCTGGTAGATGAAGGGAACGCAGTGGATGTAGCCTACCTTGATTTCAGCAAGGCATTTGACAAGGTGCCCCATGATATTCTTGTAAAGAAGCTGGTAAAATGCGGTCTTGACTACGCTACCACTCAGTGGATTTGTAACTGGCTGACTGACCGAACCCAAAGGGTGCTCATCAATGGTTCCTCTTCATCCTGGAGAAGAGTGACTAGTGGGGTGCCACAGGGTTCTGTCTTGGGCCCGGTCTTATTCAACATCTTTATCAACGACTTGGATAATGGACTCAAGGGCATCCTGATCAAATTTGCAGATGACACCAAACTGGGAGGTGTGGCTAACACCCCAGAGGACAGGATCACACTTCAAAACGACCTTGACAGATTAGAGAACTGGGCAAAAACAAACAAGATGAATTTTAACAGGGAGAAATGTAAAGTATTGCACTTGGGCAAAAAAAAATGAGAGGCACAAATACAAGATGGGTGGCACCTGGCTTGAGAGCAGTACATGTGAAAAGGATCTAGGAGTCTTGGTTGACCACAAACTTGACATGAGCCAACAGTGTGACGCGGCAGCTAAAAAAGCCAATGCAATTCTTTTTTTTTATGCTTTTATTGAATTCCAACTCATTATACATTTTATCCATTATACAACAAATCATAGCCATTTTAGACTTCCTTCAGCGTCACTGACATTCTTTCATAGTTATCCCTTTAGTACACATTCCATTCTTCCATATTGCCATTTACACCCCCCTTCCCTCCTTATTTCTATTGAACAATATTCATAAATTCTTTACAGAGCCTCTTTAAACCCCGCCAGCGTTATATTTACATCGTAGTTATTTTCCAGATAACACACAAATTTCTCCCAGTCCTTTATAAATTTTTGATCTTTAGTGTATCTAATTTTCCCTGTTAATTTGTCCAATTCTGCATATTCTATTAATTTTGCTCTCCACTCTTCTACCCTTGGGATTTCCTCCTGCTTCCACCTCTGAGCCAATACAATTCTGGCAGCTGTTACAGCGTACTGGAAAAGTTTACCATCTTTTCTTCTGATATCCTTCCCTACAACACCTAATAAAAAAGCCTCTGGCCTTTTCACAAAGGTATACCTTAGTATCTTTTTCATCTCATTATAAATCTCATCCCAGAAGCTTTTAACTTTCTTACATTCCCACCACTGGTGGAAGAATGTCCCTTCTTTGTGTTTACATTTCCAGCATTTGTTATCTACCTTGTACATCTTTGCCAATTTTACAGGTGACAGGTACCATCTATAGAGCATCTTCATCATATTTTCCTTCAATAACGTGCAGGCCGTAAATTTTATGTTCTCTTTCCACAACCTTTCCCAATCCTCTAGTTGGATATTGTATCCTAAGTCCCTTGCCCATTGTACCATCACTGACTTCACCTCCTCGTCCTTCGTGTACCACTCTAACATTATTTTATACATCTTTGATAGATTTTTAAATTCACTGTTTATTATCTCCTTTTGGAAGATTGATTCTTTTTCTGCATACCCCCTTTCCTTCAACTCTTTTTTAAACATTTCGTTTATTTGAAAATAGTGTAGCCAATCATATGTTAATGCTTTAACTTGGTCGTATGATTTCATTTTCCACTTCCCTCCTTCATTGATAACCATTTCTCCGTATGTTCCCCACTTTCCTCTCATGTTAATTGTCTTGACACACATTCTTTCTAACGGGGATAACCAATGTGGGACTTTTGGTTCTAGTATATTTTTGTATCTATCCCAAACCTCTATTAATGCTCCTCTAAAAATATGATTTCCGAATCCCTTATGTACCCTCTTTTTATCACACCATAGGTACGCGTGCCACCCAAATTTGTTGTTGAACCCTTCCAAATCTAATAATTCTTTGTTTTCCAATTTTACCCATTCTTTTAACCAGCACAGGCATGCTGCCTCATAGTACAATCTCATGTCTGGTAGGGCGAAGCCTCCTCTCTCTTTTGCGTCTGTTAATAACTTAAATTTAATTCTGGGCTTCTTTCCTTCCCAGACATATCTTGATATCGCCTTTTGCCATTCCCCAAAAATTTTTGTGCCTTTTAATATGGGTAAAGTTTGAAATAAAAATAGCAACTTAGGAAGCACCATCATTTTTACCATTGATATCCTTCCCCATAGTGATAATTTCAATCTGTTCCAAACCTCCAAATCCTTCTTTATTCCTTTCCACATAGGGATGTAATTATATTGGTATAAATCTATATTCTTATCCGAGAGCCAAATTCCCAAATATTTAATCTTTTTAACTACCTCAATCTCCGTTTGTTGTTTTAATAATTCAATTTTGTCTTGATCCATATTTTTAACTATCATTTTGGTTTTCCTCTTATTCAATCTGAATCCTGATAGTTTTCCAAATTGTTCCATCTCATCCAAAATTTCTTTTGTACTTTCTATAGGTTCTTCCAGAGTCACAACCACGTCATCCGCAAAGGCCTTAACTTTATATTCATTTACACCTAATGTCACCCCTTTAATTTGCTTATTTTGTCTTATTGCATTTAGTAGAACTTCCAGGACCACTATAAATAGTAGTGGCGAAAGCCGACAACCCTGCCTTGTTCCTTTAGATATTTTTATATCTTCCGTGATGATGTTATTTATAATCAACCTTGCCTTCTGTTCTGTATAGATTGCTTCGATACCATTGAAGAATTCGTGACCCACTTCCATAACCTCCAGATTTTTCAACATAAATTCCCAAATCACATTATCGAAGGCTTTTTCCGCGTCTACGAATATTAAACTTGCTGGTTTGTCACACCTATCGGACAAGTATTCGATAACATTGACTATATTTCTTATATTGTTTCTTAATTGTCTGCCCGGTAGGAAACCTTCTTGGTCTTTATGTATGATTTTTACTAATATCTTTTTTAGTCTCTTAGCTAAAATTCCTGTAAAGATTTTATAATCTGTGTTCAGTAGCGATATGGGTCTGTAGTTCTTAATTTGGGTCAAGTCCGAATCTTGTTTTGGTATTATTGTAATAAATGCCTCTTTCCATGTTCCTGGAATGTCCTTTTCTTTTAAGATGTTGTTCATTACTTTGATCAACGGGGCCATCAACGTGTCTCTCATTTCTTTGTAATAACTTGAAGTAAACCCATCCGGGCCCGGTGCTTTCCCTCTTTTTAGTTCTTTTATGACTTCTTCTACTTCTTCTTTACATATTGGGGCATTCAGCTGTTCTTTTTGGTCAATCGGGATCTTCCTCACCATCTTCTCTTTCAAATATCTTTCTATTTTCTTCTTATTATTCCTTTCTTTGTTCCTATATAATTGCTTATAAAAATCCACAAATCCTTTCCTAATTTCTTTCGGGTCTATTGTTTCTTCTCCATTTACCTCAATTTTGCTAATTGTATTTTGTTCTTTTCTTTTCTTAACCTGCCAAGCAAGCCATTTTCCTGATTTATTAGCAAACTCAAATTTTTTTTGTCTTAACCTTTTAATGTTCCATTCAACCTCTTTATTTATTAACATCGCAAATTGGGTTTGGAGAATCTTTATTTCCTGCATTATCTTCTTGTTGTTAGGTTTTTTAGTCAATTTTTGTTCCTTACTCATAATCTGTTCTAAGATCTCTTTTGTCTTTTTTTCTTTATTGTTTCTTTTCCATACATTCTGCTGAATAAAGAGGCCCCTCATCACTGCCTTACTTGCATCCCACACCACACTCATTTTTGTCCCCTTATCCATATTGTCCCTGAAGTAATTAGATAAATTTTTTTGTGCTTTTTCGACGAATTTTTGGTCATCCCATATGTTATCATTCAGCCTCCACCTAAAAGTTCACTCTTCGAAGCCTTTTAGCTCCATTTCTATTGGGTTGTGGTCTGAAATCACCTTGGCCTGTATTTCAATTTTTTGAATTCTTGGAGTTAACTCATTTGATACCCATATTTGATCTATTCTTGACATTGATTGGTTCGATTCTGAGTGGTATGTGAATTGCTTCTCCAAAGGGTGTCTAAGCCTCCAAATATCTACTAAGTTACAATTCTTCGTCATCGAAAAGAATGTTTTAGGTAATTTCCCTTCCTTATTCTTCGTTTTTCTCAATCTGTCCATTTCTAATGAAACCACACCATTCATATCTCCCATTATTATAATTTTTTGGTCCATATATTCAAATAGTTTCTCCTCCAATAATCTAAAGAATTCCATCTTATTCCCATTTGGTGAGTAGATCCCAACAATTATCAATTTTTCACCTTGCCACTTAATTTGAACCATTATGATTCTACCTTCTTCATCCTTAAATAATTGGTGAGCTTCAATTTTATTTTTAATATATAATACAACACCTCTTTTTTTCTCTTTATCTGAGGATATAAATTCATTCCCCAACCTTTTATTTATCAAGATTTTCCTATGCTTTTTGATCACGTGTGTTTCTTGTAAACATATGATGTCTAAATTTTTCTTTTTTAACATATGTTCGATCCTGTTCCGTTTTTTCTTATCATTCATCCCATTCACGTTCCAGTTCCATAATTTTAAAGTCATTCTTCTTGTCACTATGTAAATTTGAGTTTTGCCTTATGATCTTTCTGTCTCTTCTCCTACTTCGTCTTCTTCCTCTTCTTCTGATTCTCTCCCAACCGGTTCTTCTTCTTCTCTTGATTCGAGTTCCTCCCTTAAATTTAATCCTCCTTCTGCCCCTTTAGCCTCTTCCTC
Organism: Podarcis bocagei; assembly: GCF_964188305.1. Taxonomy (NCBI): domain Eukaryota; kingdom Metazoa; phylum Chordata; class Lepidosauria; order Squamata; family Lacertidae; genus Podarcis; species Podarcis bocagei. Next base: position 4,715,646 of record NC_138131.1, on the reverse strand, counting down.
TCCCACTTGGAGCTCTTTATATCTCCTTGTAAATTTTCCTATTTCCTCCGGACTAGTCAATCTTCTTTTTACCCCTTTATAGAAAAACGAGACTCCTTCCGGAAATTCCCATCTAAAATCGATCTTATTTTTCTTAAGCAGTTGCACCAGTGGTTTATAGGTTTCTCTTCGTTTCAACAGCCTTATTGGAATGTCTTTAAATATAATTATATAATTCCCATCAATATATAATCTCTTCTCTCTATTCCTTTGCAAAATCTGCTTTCTCATCTCTCTATCTTTGAATGTTATTAAGCAGTCACCTGGGAATTTCTTTACTTTACTTGATCTTATTTTCATTCTAAATGCATTTTGTATTGTTTTTGCCACTTCTTCCTCCGATAACTCCATCCACTGCGCAATCTCTTTTACCAATCTTTCTTTTATATTTTCATTTTGTATTTCCGGTACTTGCCTCAATCTCAGATTCACTTCTCTCTGTTTTAGTTCATTCATTGCGATAGAGTCTTTTATTTCTTCCTGTATTTTATTTAAGTCTGCAATCTCATTCTTCATCTTCTCTTCTTCCCGTTTCATCTCTTTCATTTCATGTTTTGTCTTTTTTAGTCCCTCATCCACTCTCTTTGAGACCTCTTTAATTTGCCCTTTTAATTCACTAACTGTCTCCTCAGTCTTTTTATCCATTTTCCCAATTTTGTTATCAACCTGTTCTAATTTTGTCTCCAGATTTTTTTCACTCTGTTTGATTTCTGCAAACATCTTCAATATTTCTGTTCTAAACTCTGCTTCCTGTTTTGAAGCTCTTCTATCTGTTGGGGTCCCCCCCTCTGCCCCCTTTTTTGTGTATGAGACATTTTCTCAAATATCAGATATCAGATATCGAAAAGTTAAGCTATACAGTTTCTAGACAATTCCTAACTAATTACAATTGCTATTATCATTAAATGCTATTGAAATATCCATCAAAGACTGGCAATACAAACTCAAAAGAGGGGTAAATTATGATTTACATATTCTTTAACAGTTCTCCCTCAAAATCATATATTAGGTTTTTGTCGCATCCTCCACTATAAATTAGAAGGAATTAGTTGCCGATCCGTATTCTTCTTGCCCCCATTCGGGCTAATCCAATCAGAACGTTGATTAAACCCTCTCTAATTTGAGGGTCCGAAGGTACTCCAAAAAACAGTTGTCCTCTAATTTGATGGTCCAAAATTACTCCAGAGGACAAAGGTAGTGAATACAAAGTCAAAACTTCAGAGGGCAAAGATAATAAGTATAGAGTCAAATTATAATTTCAAATATGTTCAAGTTCCAAATTTCAAATCCCTTAGGAACAAATTTGTCCTTTAGAAATAGGTTTCTGTAATAAATGATTCCAGGAGGATTTTCCGTTAGGTGATGGAGAGATTTTTTAGAAACGATTTTCTTCTATTTCACAGTCTTAAATTACCTCCACAGAGGTTTCCTACTTTAGATAGTAGTACTTAGTTTAAACCCCTAGAGGGAGTCCGACTCTACCAGATTTTGGAGAAAAGTTCTAAGATGGTTTCTCTACTCCAGCAGTTCTCTTTAAAGTCCAATTTTCACTAAATTAAAGTCCCAAACAGAGGTAGAGAACAGATGCAAAAAAAATATTAAACAAATCACCAAAAACCACCTTCTCTATCAAAAACGAAAAGGCAAAGCCAAATATCTTATAAAGTCACTTAATATAACATCAGAAGTCCTTCTTAGCCTAATATGGCGTCAGAGGTTTTCTTAGCGTGGCAATGCACTCACAGAGTTCACAGACATATACTAATACAGTTCTCTTTATCTTTCCAATGCTTCACTGATGCTGGGATCACGCTTCATTCACAAAAGTTTTCTGCTCCCCTTTAATATCCCCCCTCTCTTCTTTCTTGTGAAGAAAATTACTTCTCCTTGCCGTGGTTCACGTAGATTAAATTGTTACAGGGGAGACGAAAATAGTAACCGCTAGCGGCAACTTACTTTCATTTTAAGCTCTGCATACAGCCTGTGTCTTTAAATGAAGCCAGACGTCCGCTGAACTCGAACTCTTCTCTTTTTAATTCGGAGACTTCCTTGCTCTTACTGCTCGTTAGTTCCAGCAATTTTAGATGTTCCGCATCCGAATTTCTTTATTTTGAGAGCGGAGCGCTATCCCCCCCAGGCTCTGGGCTTCGCTTATGAGCCGCTGCAATGGCCGCCCGATCACCTACTGCTCGTTCCGCCGCACTCTTCACCTCTTTTTACGGAGGCTACCTGACGGCCGGACGGGCAGCTTTCCAGGCACCGCCGGGAACCTGAACCCCTAGACACCCTGCAGAGGTACAACCAGAGGTTTTTGCGCCCCAAAAACCTCCTTTTTCGGCTAAAAAAGCCAGGGCTTCCTACCGGAAAAAACCCTCGCCTGTAGCGGGTTCCGCGCTCCACCGGAAGTCCAAATTGGGCATTTTAGCAACGGCCTGAAAATGCAATTGCCCTAGCTTGTGATGGTAGTCATGTACACAATTATCATGCAATTTCCCATTTTTGCTCATCTTTTACAGCAGTAGAAAGCACATTAGTAACATCAGCACTGGTATAATAAGACAATAGAAATAATCCTTTTTCAAATTTACCAGACATTTTTCCAGACCATGATGAATAACTGTCTCTGGTCAGGGGAGATGGATAAGGCAAGCCTCCCCCCTTCTTGGCATCCATTTTGAATCCAAGCCTCAGCTCTCACTCTCCAGCCTGCTAAAATCCAATAGCCTTTGCTGGGTTGTTTTCTGCCTACTCTGGCAGGCAAACTGCAAGCTGTTTCTCAGGCCTTGCACAGCAACGAAGATAGCCAAAACAACTTTCTCTTCCCAGGCTCTCTCAGAGCCAGCTGCACAGTCAGTACTTTTCCACTTTACTTACGGTTGTTGCTTAGCAACTGTGCATTCCAATCTTTGAACAGGAAAGCTTATCAACCACAAGAATTCCTGGTATGCAGGCCGAGCTTCCAAACTGCAGGCCTCTTCTATTAGAGCTGTTTTTTCCCCAAACGCAGCTCCCGTGAACCAGAGAATGAATCAATCTGCGTTCACACTTTTTAGCCCGAGATTCAGCATACCTTGGGGCTCCGTTGCTTGGAAAACACCTCCTCTCGGTGTCCAGCCGTCTGTTCAGCTTCTGGCTGCACGCAGACGTTATCTCCTCCCTTGGTGCAGAGGATGACGATCCATCAACCTCTCATGCAGATTTACGATGAATCAAAACCGTCCTCTGCTACCAGATGTCAGGATTCTCAGCCGCAGTCAGAGGTAACTGGCCTCACTCCAGGCAATCGGCTTGAGATCCTTGTTGACCTTCCCGTCTGCGTCTCCCGGCAGGATACAGGCAAGGTCACAAGTCGGCAATCCTCCTCAAACGTGAGAAGAACACACCCTCCTCCCTGCTTCCCCCAGGGAGGGGGGAAAAGACAGACAGGAGTCTATTTACATGTCTTTATTCCTGTCATTCCAGCAGTACAGAGAAACGTGTCTGCACTCTCCAGTCTCCAGCAGTAGAGTCTCAACTCCACCCCTGTACTTCCAGTACAGGTCAGATGACACTCTGAGCTAACATCCGGTGCTCAGTACAATGAATAGACTGCCCCTTTTTCCCAGTAGTACAGTCCCACACATCAACATCCTGTTTTGCATTCCAGCCACCTGCAGTTGGCTTTTGCATTGCTGCTTTTTCCTGACACGCCCCATAGTGAAGAGGGGTACCTCTAATTCAGTATCAGACTCATCAGATGTTTTGAGAGATATTTTGGTGCTTTTGTAATTGGCTGTGTCTGTATCACTATCAGAACCTGCAGCAGCACCATCATCGCCATCAGAATCTGAACCTCCATCATCAACATCAGATTCACCACTTGTATCCTTAGAAGTGGGGTGACACTGAAAAATCCCCACATTGTTCCATTTTGCATTGCATTCAACACTCCTAGTCAACCTTATTGTGTTGGTATCAGACATTAATACACGATAAGCCCCTTTCTCATAACCAAGAAATTTATCATGCAAACATCTCTTGCTCAATTTGTTGTCTTGAGGTGTATTAACCCAGACATCTGAACCAAAAATTCTGAGGTGCTTGATGAAAGGCTTTTTCTGGAACAGTTTTTCATGGAGGGTGCAGCCTTATGGCTCTTGAGAACCTGTGATTGTAACAATAAACAAAACAGTTTAAAGCCTCTCCCCAAAAAGGGTCTGGCAAGTAGGCATCATGAAGCAAAGTCTTCATTCCTTGTTGGAGTGTTTGATTTACTGTCTCACAGAGACCATTTTGCCATGGGGATCTGGGACATGCAACTTGATGCTCAGTGCCAAGTTCAGCCAGATATTGCTCAAATTCAGCTGAACAAAATTCACCACCCTTATCTGTGAACAAGCATTTCACTTGGGTATCATGCACATTCTTCAACCATGCACAGAAATTTTTAAACCTAGAAAATACATCACTTTTATGTTCCAGCATGTAAACATAAACATATCTGGAAAACTGATCAATTAACACACAAAAAAAAATCGTGAATTACCTCTGGAGGGAGCTAGTGGTCCCACAAGGTCAGCATGTAAGAACTGATAAGGCTTTGAGGCCTGCCTCCCTGACATTTTCCCCTTGGGAGCCATTTTGACCTTGTTTACAGCATAAGAAATGTATTTCATGTGGTATTTGCAATCCTTCAAGGACATACCCTGCACCAAATTGGGCATTTTAGCAACGGCCTGAAAATGCAATTGCCCTAGCTTGTGATGGTAGTCATGTACACAATTATCATGCAATTTCCCATTTTTGCTCATCTTTTACAGCAGTAGAAAGCACATTAGTAACATCAGCACTGGTATAATAAGACAATAGAAATAATCCTTTTTCAAATTTACCAGACAGAATGACCTCATTGCCTTTGGTAATTTCACATTTAGTCTTAGTAAAGCACACTCTGAAGCCTTGTGAAGTGAGCTGTGATGCACCCAGAAGGTTATCTGCCAGGTGCGGGACATATAGTACATTCCTGATGGATGTGTTAAGGCTTTTAAGAAACACAGTCCCTTCTTCGTTGCTCTACAACAGTCCTCCATCAGCTTGGTGGATCGTTCCCTCCTGCATTGCAAGCTGGATGAACAGGCTTTTACCCTTACAAAGGTGACGTGTGGCACCAGAGTCCATAACAAAAGAACTCTGCAGAAGCTGAATGGGGTTTCATTCAGGTTGTGGATTGTTCAGCCTTTGACTGCAATTTTGTTTATGATGTTTGGTTTCCTCCCTTTTTTTTTGTTACCATGCTAACAGTTTCCTAGGTTTATTTGCTGACTCGAAATGTTTTTGTTTCAGTGGTCTAATTCTTTGCTCTACTTCCACTTGCATAATTATCGTAAATTGTGTCTGTAGTACTTTTATCTGTCTTTCAGTTATTGGGTCTCCTGGTTTTTCCAATAGTCTTTTTTCATAAATGAGTATTTTTATTTTATTTTTAAACATGATTTTTATTGAATCTTTCCATATTTCATTTTAATTCAATAACATATTCACAACATCTTATTTGCTCAAAGTGTGCTTTGACTTCCTTCTACCTCTCTTTCTGACATCCCTATAGCCTATAACATATCATTCGCATTCCCATAATCACTTCTTTATCTATAATCACCTTAATAATTCACATTCTTATTTATAAATCAGCATCATGATTTCACATTATAAAACATTTCACGTTAATGCTACAAACATTTTTAAATGAGTACAGTTTTCTTTCAAATAATAAATAAATTTGCTCCAGTCCTTTTGATATTTTTCTTCGGGCCGATTCCTGATTCTCCCCGTCAGCTTCGCCAACTCCACAAATTCTACCATTTTTAATCTCCTGTCTTCCAATGTAGGGAGTTCTTGCTGCTTCCACCTTTGAGCCAAGAGGATTCTCACTGCCGTTGTGGCATATATAAATAAATTTACATCTTTTTTTATTAATTTCTTCATCAATTAGCCCTAATAAGAATGCCTCTGGTTTTTTACTAAAGTTATATTTTAATTTTTTTTTAAATTCATTGTAAATAATGTCCCAGAAATCCTTGACCTTAGCACAGGACCACCACATATGTAGGAAGTTCCCTTCCTTCACCTTACATTTCCAACATAATTTGTCCTGGCACCTATACATTTTGGCCTGCTTACTCGGGGTGATGTACCAACAGTACATCATTTTCATTAAATTCTCTTGGAGAGCCACACATGCTGTAAATTTAATTGTTTTGTTCCACATTGCTTCCCATCTCTCAAAGTCAATATTGTGTCCCAAATCTTGTGCCCATCTTATCATTGTACTTTTTACCTCCTCGTCCTTCGTGTTCCATTCTAGTAATACTTTATACATTTTTGACACCACTTTCTTTTTACTGCCCAACAATTCTGTTTCGATTTTAGATTTAGTATTGCTAAATCCATTACTTTTATAATCTTTCCTGAAAACATCTTGTAATTGATGATATTGTAGCCAATCCGTTAATTTCCCCCTCAGTTCTTCAAAAGATTTTAGTTTAAATTTACCGTCAACTTCCACCACTAGATCTCTATATGTCGCCCACACCTTCCCCATACTCTTCTTTTTTACAGCGAATGCCTCCAATAGCGAAATCCACCACAGAGTTTTTCTTTCTAACATGTTTTTGTGTCTATTCCATACTTCATACAGGGATTTTCTAATAATATGGTGCAGAAATCCTTTATGTACATTCACTTTTCCATACCACATGTAAGCATGCCATCCGAACCTGTTATTGAAACCTTCTAGATCTAATATCTCCTCATTATCAAGTGTCATCCAATCCCGCAACCAACTCAGACAAGCTGCTTCATAATAAATCTTTAGGTCTGGCTGGGAAAAGCCACCTCTTTCTTTTGCATCAGTCAAAATTTTATATTTAATCCTGGGTTTCTTTCCCAGCCAGAGAAATTTAGATATCCGCTTTCTCCAAGTTTCAAATTGCTTTGTTCCACATATTATGGGGATGAATCATTAATGGGCAGAATCGCAGCCATTAAAACGAACGTGCTTCCAAAACTGTTATTTTTATTTCAGACCATCCCCATAAATGAGCATTTCTTTCATTAGTTTTTGTTCCTCTTCTTCTCTTTTCTTCCTAAAATATGCATTCCCTTGTATGAAGAATCCCCTTACCACTGCTTTACTCACATCCCACACTACTTTTTTTTGGGGGGGTCAGTCCCGTTGTTTAGGTTAAACTGGAAATATTCTCTTAATAATTGTGTACCGTTCCTGATTACCTCTTCATTTCTTAAAATATTTTCAGTTAGCCTTCATCTAGTTAGTATCTTCCATCTATCTCTTAATATCATTTTTATTGGGTTATGGTCCGATAGAGTCCTGGGGTGGATCTCTAGATTTCTTATTCTTGTTGTATGTTCTTTAGATAGCCAGACCATGTCTATTTTGCAGCTGGCTCCCGTTGAGTGTGAATAGTATATAAATTCATGTTTTGTGGAGTTTTTAAATCTCCACCCATCTGTTAGTTCCATTGAACTGACCATTTCAAAAAAAAGTCTGGTAATTTTCCTTCTCTAGCTGGTCCCTGTTTGCCCCCTTTGTCATATTCTAGTGAAATTCTTCCACTAAAGTCTCCCATTATTATTATTTTGCCATTATATATTTCAAAAAGTTCTTCCTCTAACCTTCTAAAGAATTCCATTTTGTTTTCATTTTGTGCATAGATTCCCATTATAAGTATTTTCTCCCCTTCTGCATTAATCTCAGCTACCAATATTCTGCCTTCATTGTCTTTGGAAATTAATTTAGGATTTACATAGATCACTACTCTTCTTTTCTTAACTTTATCCAATGCAATAAATTCCGTTCCCAGCACTTTGTTTTTTTAATAATTGTCTATCTCTCATTTTGATGTGTGTTTCTTGCAGAAAAATAGCATGTGATTTCTGTTTTAAAAGGTAATTTGTTGCTTTATTCCTTTTAATTTTTGCATTCAAACCATTTACATTCCACGACAGGAACTTCATTTCATTTCTTATCTCTATGCCTTGCCTGTTCCTGTTCCTGTACATCCTCTACCTCTCCCAATGCTCTCTTATACCTCCTCCATAATTCTTGTGCCTTTATCACCACATAAGATAAAAGTTGTCATCCTTCTCTTTACACTTCCAACATAATTTATTACTCATCCTATACATTTTTGCCAATTTCACAGGTGTTAAGTACCATCGGTACATCATTTTCATTATGTTTTCCTTTAAGGTGGCGCATGCTGTAAATTTTAGATTCTCGTTCCACAATCTCACCCACGCATCATACTCAATATTGTACCCAAAATCTATTGCCCATTTTATCATCACCTCCTTTGTCTGTTCATCTTTTGTATACTATTCTAATAAGAAATTATACATTTTAGATAATAATTTAGTTCTGCCTTCCAGCATTTCAATTTGAAATCTAGATTTTTTTAATCATTAAATCCTACTTTCTTGTCACACCTAAACACATCATCCACTTGGTGGTATTGTAGCCAACCTGTTAAGGCATCCTCAATACAATTATAGGGCTTTAGCTTCCAACCTCTATCTGTTTTCATTAAGATCTCTTCATAGGTAGCTCACCTCCCTTCCATGTTCAATTTCTTTACAGTTAGCACCTCCACCGGTGATATCCACCACAGTGTTTTGCTTTCCAGCAAATTTTTGTTTCTGTTCCAAACCTCGTGTAAATACCTTTTTGGTAGTGGGCTTGGAGAACTCTGTCTTTAACTATTCTTGAATTGAATAGCATCATGCAATCCCCTGGGATTTTTTTGTTTCCATATAAAATGACTTTATTCTATATATTCTATCAATTGCTTTGGTTAATTCTTCTTCTTGGATTTCTGTTTTCTCTGCCAGTTCTTTCTCAATCTTATTTTCTAGCTCCCCTTCTGGTATTTATGTAACCCCTCTAAGTTGAATCCAAAGTTCTTTTTGATAACATTCTAGAAGTGATAAAATTCTTTTCAGTGATCAGAAAAGGTTTCCTGTTGGGCTTTGCTTAATTCGAAATCTTCTCTAAGTTTCTCCTGCTCTCTCTTAATTTCCTTATTTTCTCCTAGCATTTTCTTTAGTGAATCTTCTACTTGTGTTGTTTTGACAGATAAGTCTTTCACAGTCACATCTAAGTCTGTGTTTTGACAGATAAGTCTTTCACAGTCACATCTACGTCTGCTATTGTCTTAGATAGACTTCTTATTTTGGTGGTCAGCTGAGCTACCACATTTGTATTCGTTTCCATTGTTTCTCTCAAATTTAAGTTCTGTCCAATCTTTTTTTTTGTCTTTATCTCCCTCTCCTGAAAATGAGAGCTTCCTTGGAATGCCGGGTGGTACTGATTTCTTTCTAGCCATGGCAAAGTATTTGATCTGTTTTGTTTGTCTTAATTCACTATTTTGATATTTCCCCTTTAAGGGGTAAAGGCAGTCTATGTAACACCAATGTAGAAAGTAATCCACTTTGCAGGCAAACACAGTATTGGTTTAGCTTTTCTTATATTTTCTCACTTCTCCCTCTTTCCCCTCTTAAACTCTCTGGTCTGTGCTACAATTGTTGCTGTTCAGGTGTGTTTGTTTTTTACACTTTCTTCCTTCACCTACACCCTCCTCCCTTCTTCTGCTCGTTCCCTTTAACCTCCCTGCTCCTCTATAGTAAATTTTCTTATTGTCTTCTAGTTACAGCGTGTATATATAGTTCAAATAGGAAATCCTTTCATCCTTTCATTTAAACTCTTTCTCCCTCCCCCTTATATTCACCTTATATTTCTGACACTACACTGTACAGAAGTGTGCTAGGCAAGCTAAACTTCATTGCCAGATGTTCAAGACCTGACATTGCTGTTAGCTGTAATTTGCTAAGCAGACAAGTTAACAATCCAACTGTTAAGGATTGGAAAGCTCTGAAATGCATAGCACGCTATTTGAAAGGCACTATGCATTACAGACTGAGATTTAACAATCAGAAGTCTGGTGGCCTTGAAATATTTGCAGATGCAAGTTTTGGAAGTGACACTACAGACGGGAAAAGTACGTCTAGAGTTTGCTACATGTACAATCAGGGTCTATTTGATTGGCCATGCAAGAAGCAAACAACAATTAGCTTAAGTACTTGTGAAGCTGAACTGAATGCACTGTCTTATTCACTTAAGGATTGTGAATGGTTATTACAATTGTGCAAAGACATGAAAATTCCTGTCAAATGTCCAATCCAGGTTTACCAGGACAACAAAGCATGTTTGGCTTTGCTGAATTCGGAAGGTTGTAAGCAAAGCACGAAGCACTTGCAATTGAAGTTGCAACATGCTAGGGAACATATTCAGAAGGGACTCGTAACGGTGTCCTATATGCCAGGTAATGAAAAATGTAAAGAAACTGAAGGTACCTTTTATCACCTTTGGTGGACGTGCCCGAAGATTAAGGCTTTCTGGGAAATGATATATAATGAAATGAAAAAGGTACTTAAATGTACCTTCCCTAAGAAACCAGAGGCCTTTCTCTTGGGCATTGCTTGCCAATTGGTGTCAAAGAAAGATAGAACATTCTTTATGTATGCTACAACAGCAGCAAGAACACTCATCGCAAAGTATTGGAAGACACAAGATCTACCCACTCTGGAAGAATGGCAGATGAAGGTGACGGACTATATGACATTGGCTGAAATGACTGGCAGAATCCGTGACCAGGGGAAAGAGACGGCGGAAGAAGATTGGAAGAAATTTAAAATCTATCTTAAGAAATATTATAAAATTGATGAATGTTAAAATGTTGAGCTTCTTTAGAAAGATAAGGAGATTACAGCGATATAAGATCAAGTTAATGAAAAGAATAATGAAGGAATATATTTGATAAGATTAAATTTAGGATTTGCTGAAATAATTTGGAAATTTTGGATGCAGAAAGGGGAGGTTTGGGGGAGTCCGAGAAGTGAGGTTTATGAAAAAAAAGGATATGAAATTATACATGTTTGTTTGTCTTTTTATTTGTTTGTATTGTGTATAAAAAATTGTAAAACCAATAAAAATTTTATAATATATATATATATATGCCAGGTAATGAAATTCCTGCTGATGTATTGTCCAAGATTGTATCAAGGGATCAACACTGTACCTATGTACAGAAGTTGGGTTTGTACTGATATTGTACGAACACGATGCCCAGTGATGTTCACAGAAAGGGGGAGGATGTTGGTTTCTGCTTTCTTCACTGTGCAGAGAAGTGCTAGTCACGGGACAATGTTTTGCATTCCACAGTCAGAGTACTGTTGGGTTTCCCACGGGAATGGGAGACTGGATGTGATGTACACTGGTTTCCTGTTTTTCACTTTTCTCTCGGTGTTCTTTGTTCCGAAGAGAAGGACGGTTGCTTCTCTGCTCCCGCAGAGGCAAGATGCATGTTTGTAATCTCTCAACATTGAAGTGAAAATAAAGCAAAGTTAAGCATGTGGCACGTACTGCTCATCCTTTCGCTGTGTACAGGACTCTGCAAATACAACATCACCACCTTCTCTTTTGATTTCTTGTTCTTTTCAACTGAAGGGTGGTTTTTATGTTAGGCAAGTTCCCCCTTCTCCTATTTGATTTATGAAAGTAGGTCAACTCGTTGCTGTCCCATTCCTTTCTTATCTCTCCACTCTGAACTGCTCCACTTCCCCTCTCCCCTCTGACTTTCCCTCATTTGCTTCTTTTGTCCTTCTGTTTCTTCCTTGTTAAATTGGGTTCTATATAAGTTGATGTTTTCCACAAGGGAGAGCCCAGCTTTTCCCTTGTTAAGTATAGTGGGTTAAAATAATGGTTTTAATGCTTTTTGGTTCCAGTATTCTGTTGCACTTCATCCTTATCTGTTATTGTTGGGTCTAGTAAAGTAGGCCATTCTATTCAGTTTCCCTCCCTCCCCCTCCCTTGATGCTTCCCCCACCATTTCCCCTTCTTAGTTCTCTATTTTCTATGCAGTTCTCTATGCACTTTTACAATAGCTATGCAAGCACAAGTTCAAATAGAAATTAACTGAAAGAAGAAATATTAGGGAGAATGCTAAAATGAAAACCAAAGTCTTGTCCAGTTAGAGCCACTGTCCAGTCTTTCTCTTTTTCTTCTTTCTTTTTTCTTCTACCTTCCTTCTCTGGAGTCTGGCATCTCTTTCCTCAACCTCCTTCTAGTTCCCTCCTAGTTCCCCCCAATCATCTTCACATTCACTCTTGTTAGTCTCCCCCAAGATCCAGTCAGGTTGTCTCCCAGATTCTGTTCTCCAGTTGTCCTTTCTCCATCATTTTTCCTCTCTTTTCCACTCCCATTCCCCCCCTTCACCCTTTTGTTGATTTTGATTTTTTTTCCCTGTGTGTCTTCCCCGCTTCTTGGTTAGAAGTTTTTGAAAGTCAGCAGTGTACCATATATTAGCGAGTGGTGCTTGCCAGAACGGGGATAGAAAGCCAGCTGGCTTGGCCCCAGCTGGAGCGTCTCCATTCTCAGCCTTGCTGCTGCAGAGATCCATTAGTCATCCTCCTCCGACGTGCATCTGTGACTCAAGCTGCTGTGCATGCAAGAGCACACATTTCTCAGCAGAGTAAACACACAACATATCAGACTCGAGGCGTGGATACTGTGTGGAGAGAATCAGAACCTACAGGGTTAAGAGGTTCTGTGTGACGTCTTACATTCTGAGGCGTGGTTGAGTACACTGAGGGGAGTGTTTCCTGAGTTCAGTTCTGGTTTCGCTTTTGCGGAGAGAGGACGCAAGATGTGTGCGTTGTCGCCCGGAGAGATTTAAGAGCTGTTTTTCTACATGAATAAAGGCTTTTAGAAGATAAGGAAGACACCGAGCGTGCAGGCTGATTTATTATACACCCGCAAAGCAACAGTTTCACGCTGCGTGCACTCTGCTCCTGCCTGGGTCAGTTATTAAGCTTCCAGCAGAGCTGCGCAAGGGAAGCGCTGGCTGGGCGGCAGGGCAATTTGCCAAGAGCAATTTGCCAAGAGGTTATGGGTGGTCAGAAAACGCTTTGAAGCTGTTGCCAGACGTGCCGGTGTGTGTGTGTGGAGCCAGCTGAGGAGAGGCTGCAGAAAGCTTGGAGCTGTGCCTAACGTTTGGAGGCAAGCTGACGATGCTGAAGCCAGCTTTGAGTCCTGCCTGAAGTTGTGAGAGGCAGACGAACTCAGCTGGGAGGAGCTGATCTGCTGGACCGGGAGCTGGAGAGCGGCTGTTTGTATACGTGAGTACGCTGGGCCCCGGGGGAAGATGGCAGATGACCAAGAGGTGCTTGAAGCTCACCACCCAGTCGTGGGAAACCTGGGTCAGGATGGTGAGAGCCTGGTTTTGGGCAACTGGCCTGTGGGGAGTACGCCAGAAAGAGCCGTCCCAAGCCAAACCAGCTGTTGCTGAAATTGCACAACTGGTGGACAGAGATGCAGAAAAGCTGCAGTCTGCTTTTCTGGAGGAGAAAATGCAGAGAGAGAAAGCTGAGAAAGCTGAGATCTGCATGTTGAGAGCAAGCGTGCATGCTAAGCTATTGCCGCATTTGGAAGGCATTGAGTCGGCCTGTGAAGCCTGGAAAGTGCTGAGGGGTTTGTGTCAAAGCTCAGCAGGAGGCCAGCAGCAGGATGACGCCAAGTGCTCAGCCAGAAGCCCTGATTTTACAGCCTCACGGAGTGCTGTTGGAGGTGTCGGGGGGGCAGAGAAGCCCAAAGGCCAGTTTGGAAAAGTTTCCACTGTGTATGACGAGGAGGAGTGCTGTTTCAGAGGGGGCGGAGCTGGTGGCCCGGAAGCTTTGCTAGCTGAGAGCTCACCCCAGTGTTTTTCCACTCGTCGCTGCTACGTTTGCAATTCTCCTGACCATCTGCATCGCAACTGCCCACAGAGAGCAAGGAAGACAGGGCAGGATGTCTCCAAGGTCGTTTCCCATGGGAATCAGCCGGGTTTCCATGGCAACCAGTCCAGCAGAGGGGGCAGGCGTGGGAAGTCGCAGAGAGGACGTGGCTCAGAGGGGGAAGACGGCGCTTATCAGCTAACTGCATCCATGGCGGTTGTAGAGGACACCTGCAAAGGCCCCAAGGACGGGGGCAGCGAGACATTTGTTGCGATGGCAGCTTTGAAGGACAGCTGCAGTGAGAGCAACGTGTCCCTATTTTCAAAAAGGGGAAAAGAGAGGACCCAAATAATTACCGCCCAGTCAGTCTGACATCAATAGCAGGGAAGATTCTGGAGCAGATCATTAAGCGAACAGTCTGTGAGCACCTAGAAAGGAATGCTGTGATCACCAATAGTCAGCATGGATTTCTGAAAAATAAGTCATGTCAGACTAACCTGATCTCGTTTTTTGACAGAATTACAAGCCTGGTAGATGAAGGGAACGCAGTGGATATAGCCTACCTTGATTTCAGCAAGGCATTTGACAAGGTGCCCCATGATATTCTTGTAAAGAAGCTGGTAAGATGCGGTCTTGACTATGCTACCACTCAGTGGATTTGTAACTGGCTGACTGACCGAACCCAAAGGGTGCTCATCAATGGTTCCTCTTCATCCTGGAGAAGAGTGACTAGTGGGGTGCCACAGGGTTCTGTCTTGGGCCCGGTCTTATTCAACATCTTTATCAACGACTTGGATGATGGACTCAAGGGCATCCTGATCAAATTTGCAGATGACACCAAACTGGGAGGGGTGGCTAACACCCCAGAGGACAGGATCACACTTCAAAATGACCTTGACAAATTAGAGAACTGGGCCAAAACAAACAAGATGAATTTTAACAGGGAGAAATGTAAAGTATTGCACTTGGGCAAAAAAAATGAGAGGCACAAATACAAGATGGGTGACACCTGGCTTGAGAGCAGTACATGTGAAAAGGATCTAGGAGTCTTGGTTGACCACAAACTTGACATGAGCCAACAGTGTGACGCAGCAGCTAAAAAAGCCAATGCAATTCTGGGCTGCATCAATAGGAGTATAGCATCTAGATCAAGGGAAGTAATAGTGCCACTGTATTCTGCTCTGGTCAGACCTCACCTGGAGTACTGTGTCCAGTTCTGGGCACCACAATTCAAGAAGGACACTGACAAACTGGAACGTGTCCAGAGGAGGGCAACCAAAATGGTCAAAGGCCTGGAAACGATGCCTTATGAGGACCGGCTAAGGGAGCTGGGCATGTTTAGCCTGGAGAAGAGGAGGTTAAGGGGTGATATGATAGCCATGTTCAAATATATAAAAGGATGTCACATAGAGGAGGGAGAAAGGTTGTTTTCTGCTGCTCCAGAGAAGCGGACACGGAGCAATGGATCCAAACTACAAGAAAGAAGATTCCACCTAAACATTAGGAAGAACTTCCTGACAGTGAGAGCTGTTCGACAGTGGAATTTGCTGCCAAGGAGTGTGGTGGAGTCTCCTACTTTGGAGGTCTTTAAGCAGAGGCTTGACAACCATATGTCAGGAGTGCTCTGATGGTGTTTCCTGCTTGGCAGGGGGTTGGACTCGATGGCCCTTGTGGTCTCTTCCAACTCTATGATTCTATGATTCTATGATTCTATGATTCTATGTGATGTGTTGGATTATTGACAGTACTGTCAACAAACATCTGATAGCTGAGACACCTGGTGTTGAGATGTGGAACTGCAAACCTGTTTTGGTTGGGAAGACAGTGTGTTTTGCAGACAATTTACAAAAGCCATTGTCTAAAGCTGGACATGTTTATGTTTCTGTTTTGCAGGCGCAGCTGCGAGTCTACGTGGCGCCGGGGATACAACATTGTATTTTATCTGTACCTTGTCTCTTACAGGAGGGGTATAAGGTTTGCTTTGAGAAGGATGTCTGCACAATTTCCAGAGGGGGGAAAGTCTTGATCAGTGTTCCAAAAGGGCACAACGGCTTTTTTGTTCTTGAAACACCTCTGGAGGGTGAAAGGTGTGCTGAGAAAGTACAGGCAAAGTCTGCAAATGTTCATGCTCATGTTTCATGTGCTTGCGTGTGGCACAAGAAAATGTCACATGGTTCCTGTGAGGATATCCAGATGCTATCGGAGTGCACTAAAGGGTGTGAAATAAGGGAATGTGGTAGACCCCTGAGGTGCAGGGCTTGCAGAAAAGCCAATGTAAAAGGGTGTGGTTTTCCCAGGGTGGAGAGGGTGGCCACAAAGCCTTTTGAGCTTGTGCACACAGACCTTTTTGGTCCCATGCAAAAGCAGAGTCTGGGCGGGGCCAGGTTTGGGCTTACGCTGCAGGATGATTTCAGCCAGGTTGGCTGGTTTTATCCTCTGAAACGGAAAGAGGATGCAACGCAACTGATCAAAGATTGGATTGCGGAGGTGGAACTAAGGTTCTCCACCAAGGTGCAGGGGTTCCAGAGTGACCGAGGGTCAGAGGTCACTAGGTCTGCTCTGCAGAAATTCTTTCGCCAGAAAGGGATACGTCACAAGGTGACTTCTCCTCAGGAGAAGGGAGTGGCAGAGCTAAGGAGCAAAGCTCTGGTTCAAGCAACAGAGATTCTACTGAATGACTCTGGTTTGCCTCAAAGCTTTTGGGGGGAAGGAATTAAATTTGTAAATTTCACGAAGAATAGGTCCTACAATTCAGTGGTAGGTGACACCCCGCATTTTATGCTTTACGGAGAGAAACCGAACCTGCATTTCCTCCGTGTATTTGGTACAAGAGCCATGGTGTCGATACCAAAGTTTCTGCAAGAGCAGGGTGGTCCAAAGGTCCAGGAAATGATCTTCTGTGGGTATGATCCTGCAACAAATGGGTGGAAGTTTGCATACCCAGAGGGTGATCAGACCAAGCTGCTGGTCAGCAAGCATGCTGAGTTCTGTGAGCAGGGAGGTTGGTCACGGCCCAGGGTTGGTTCTGATGTTCTCTCAGAATGTCTGTCCGATTCTGAGGGGGAGGAAAGTGAGGAAGAGCCAGAGGCTGAACCTGAAAATGAGGACCAGGTCCAGGATCAAGGTCGGGAACAGGTTTGGGCATCTCCACGGGTTGTTAAAGGAGTGTCCAAAAGTGAGCCTTCATCTCCTGTTAGCATAATTGAGAAGGCTAACAGATGGGTCAAGTCAGAGGGGGAGTCGTCTGGGGAAGAAGACGCACTTGCTGATCCCAGTGGGTCAGAAGAGGCACCCCAGTTTGTGCCCAGGCGTTCATCTCGGGCAACAAAGGGAATTCCACCTGAAAGGTATGAAGCCACTAGTGTTTGGGTTGGTGTGGCTGGGTGCGAATCTGAGATTTGTGAGGAGGTTCAACAGATGCCTGACAAAGACACCAGGAAGGGGCGAAAGGCAATGGGGAAGGTGTTGAACTCTCAAGGGTCTGTAAATATGTGTGTACACAACTCCTCTCAGGTTGTAAGGCGAGAGGGGGTGTGGAGAGAATCAGAACCTACAGGGTTAAGAGGTTCTGTGTGACGTCTTACATTCTGAGGCGTGGTTGAGTACACTGAGGGGAGTGTTTCCTGAGTTCAGTTCTGGTTTCGCTTTTGCGGAGAGAGGACGCAAGATGTGTGCGTTGTCGCCCGGAGAGATTTAAGAGCTGTTTTTCTACATGAATAAAGGCTTTTAGAAGATAAGGAAGACACTGATTTATTATACACCCGCAAAGCAACAGTTTCACGCTGCGTGCACTCTGCTCCTGCCTGGGTCAGTTATTAAGCTTCCAGCAGAGCTGCGCAAGGGAAGCGCTGGCTGGGCGGCAGGGCAATTTGCCAAGAGCAATTTGCCAAGATACTGTACTAAACTACACATTTATTCTACATAAATCAGGACAAAGAAAAACATGGCCTCTCTCCTTGTAGTTCTTCTTGGATAGAGAAAACAAAAGCAATACAGAGCGGATGTTCCACTCAAGGGACTCCTGCAATCTGTGCTGGAATGTAAACAGACATGTGACATGTAACAATCCCACATATGTGAAGCAAAGGGTGGAATGGAATTCCCAACATCCTCCCCCATTACATGTAATCCATGGCTGCAGTATTTCAGCCTAACTGCAACCACTGTACATAAATCTGAATTTGTTCCCTGTTAACAACTTTTGACAACAGATCTGCAGGAATTTTGTTTCCTGGCATGTAGGACACTCAAATGAGTCCTTTCTGGATACATTCCCTTGCACGATGTAATTTTATCTGCAAGTACTTGGTTCTTTGCTTGCAACCCTCTGAAGCTAGCAAGGCCAAACATGACCTGTTGTCTTGATAAATCTGTATAGGACATTTCACATTAACCCTCACGTCCTCAAACAGTTTCACCAACCATTCACCATCCAAATGTGAATATGACAGTGCATTGAGTTCAGATTTCAGCGACCGGAGCTGAAATTCTAATATTTTTGGTTATGGGCCCAGAAGGACGGAATCCAGAATGACGGACGGCAGAGGAACACAGCTTATCTTCTCTGTGTGTCAAGAAGATTGATTAGAGATATGTGCTCTTGCCCCGGGAAGGCTGCC
Source organism: Podarcis bocagei (assembly GCF_964188305.1). NCBI lineage: Eukaryota > Metazoa > Chordata > Lepidosauria > Squamata > Lacertidae > Podarcis > Podarcis bocagei. The sequence continues at coordinate 4,697,164 of NC_138131.1, read as the reverse complement.
AGTCCCTAATTAATGGCATTAAGGCTGGACTTTGAACTCTTTACCAAAGCACTAACCAGCAGCGGCAGGAGAAAGTGAAAGTGTGTCTTTGGAATGCAGCTGGTGGTTGAGAGACGCAGCTTGCTTTAAATGACACAGAAGGCTAATGCCAGAATAATGGAGGCCCTTCGAAATGCCATGAGTTTTCCAAAACTTGGAAAAGGGAATTATTTGGAATGGGTGCAATATGCAGGGGCTCTGCTAAGAATAGAAGGTCTGTTTAATGTGATAACAGACACCCCCCCCCCAGCTCCAGTAACTGATGAATGGAAAGCCAAGGATTCGAAAGCAAGGGGAACTCTGACGCTTATTGTGTCCCCTGAAGAGCTATGTCTTTTGCGTGACAAGGCCTCAGCCAAAGAAATGTGGGACAGTTTGCAACAGTCACATTTGAGAACAGAGGCGGGCGCTTCTTTGTTCTTTTATGCCAAGTTGCATGATATGGCACTTATTGAAGGAGCAGATGTACATGCTCGCTTAATGGAAATGCAGAATCTCAGGCATGAGTTGCAACAGCGGGGAATCACCTTTCCAGAGACTGTGTATTCCTTCATGATTCTACATTCTTTGGGTTCAAGTTGGGAAGCAATTGCCAGCCAGCTTGCTGTTTTGCCTACTGCTCAGCTAACGTTAGCACATATTACTGCTGTGGTATTGAATGAAGTGGATCGCCGTAGTGCTAGCTGCAATCACTAAGGGGGAGTCCTCACAGACGTCATCCCAGAATGCAGTGGAACCACTAGATGGCGCCAAAGCTTTGAAGGCAGTGAAATGCTACTCGTGTGGACGTCTAGGCCACGTGAAAAGGGAGTGTAAATATCCCAAGGCCAAGGCAACAGAGCAGCGCAACGAAAGCTCAAAGCATGGAAAAGGGAAAGGCAAAGGTCTGAAGTCTAGGACAACGCAACACAGGGCTATGGTCTCACGCTTCGCTCCAAAGGTCCAGAAGACGTCTAGATCTTTCTTCGTTGTCGACTCGGGAGCGACCAGACACATTTGTCGGGACAAACATCTCTTCGTGTCCTTTACTCCGCAGGAAGGTGCGATTCACCAAGCGGATGACCAAACGGTCTCCAGTCAAGGCTATGGAACGGTTGTTCTTCACAGCTTGGGTACATCGATACGCAACGTTCTTTTTGTTCCAGATGCTGCACACAACCTATTGAGCGTCTCGCAGCTGACTGAACAGGACATAGATGTTTCCTTCAAGAAGAGGAAGTGCACCATCACCAAGAAAGATGACTTTATATTGCATGCTGATTATATTGACCGTTTATTTGTATTGCATTATGATGATTCTGTTGATGTTGTGCAGGATGAAACTTGTACTGCAGATACGAACAAGGTTTTGCATGCAGGATGTATTCACGATTATCACAGGAAATTTGGTCATTTAAATTCGAGGCAGTTTCCAAAATGCTTGCCTTAGTTGAAGGTATGACTATTAAACCCTGCAGGTACCACATGATGTGTAAGGCATGCGCAGCAAAGAAGGTCAAAATGGCTGCAAAAGGTAAGGTGTCTAGTAGGCAAGCTACAGAACCATACCAGGTAGTGCATGCTGATCTCGTTGGTCCACTAACACCCTCTTTGGGTGGAGCCAGGTACTTCATGGTTCTCATTGATTCATTTTACAGATATATTCATGTGTTCAATGTCAAGCAGAAATCAGAAGCGTTTCCTAGGTTCAAGGAATTCTGTGCTTGGTTGAAAAATGTGCATGATAAACAGGTGAAATGTTTATTTACAGATAGAGGGGGAGAATTCACTTCTCAGCAGTTTGAAGCTTTTCTGACTGAGAAAGGAATTCAACATGACCTTTCAAGTCCAGGGTATCCTTGGATGAATGCACTTTGTGAAAGGGCAAGCCAAACATTGCTTCAAGGCTTGAAAACCTTGCTGCATCATGCCAATCTTCCAGAGAGTTATTGGGCAGAATCGCTCAGCTGTTTTGTTTATACTGAACAGCTTGGTAGGTTTCTGGATGAAACATCTGCTCTGGACCCATTCCAGTCCGGCTTCCGCGCTGGTCATGGGACCGAGACGGCTCTGGTCGCCCTAACAGATGATCTCCGCAGGCAGCTGGATCGAGGCGGGTCAGGGCTGCTGATTCTTCTAGATCTGTCAGCAGCCTTTGACATGGTCGATCACGAACTCCTGGACCACCGCCTTGCCGACGTGGGGATCCAGGGCACAGTCCTTCAATGGCTGCGCTCGTTTCTCTCTGGTCGGGGACAGAGGGTGGCGCTTGGGGGGGGAATTGTCATCACGCCACTCCTTGGTGTGTGGAGTGCCTCAGGGTGCAATTCTCTCCCCGATGCTTTTTAACATCTTTATGCGCCCCCTCGCCCAGCTTGTCCGGAGTTTTGGGCTGGGTTGCCATCAGTATGCTGATGACACCCAACTCTATCTGTTGATGGATGGCCATCCTGACTCGGCCCCAGACACACTGACCAGATGTCTGGAAGCTGTGGCTGGATGGTTACGTGGGAGCCGGTTGAAGTTAAATCCTTCGAAGACAGAGGTCCTCTGGCTGGGGCGGGAAGATATGGGATCAGGGGGGCAACTCCCATCTCTTGCGGGGGTGCAATTAGTGCCAGCACCGTCCGTTAAGAGTTTGGGTGTAATCTTCGATACCTCCCTCTCTATGGAGTCGCAGATTACAGCTATAACAAAGGCGGCATTTTTTCATCTCCGCCAAGCTAAGCAGTTGGCCCCTTATCTCTCTCGTCCTGACCTAGCCACTGTGATCCATGCGACGGTCACCTCCAGACTGGATTATTGTAACTCGCTCTACGTGGGGCTGCCCTTGAGACTGACCCAGAAACTCCAGCGGGTGCAGAATGCCGCAGCGAGACTCCTTACGGGGTCTTCGCTGCGGGATCACATTCATCCGGTATTATACCAGCTGCACTGGCTCCCGGTGGAGTACAGGATCAGGTTTAAGGTGCTGGTTTTAACCTTTAAAGCCCTATACGGCCTAGGACCCTCGTACCTACGGGACCGCCTCTCCTGGTATGCCCCACAGAGAAACCTACGGTCTGCAAATAATAACACCCTCAAGGTCCCAGGCCTCAGAGAGGTTAGGCTGGCCTCAACTAGAGCCAGGGCCTTCTCGGCTGCAGCTCCAAACTGGTGGAATGCTCTGTCAAAAGAGACTAGGGCCCTGCGGGACCTGACATCTTTCCGCAGGGCCTGCAAGACAGAGTTGTTCCGCCAGGCCTTTGGTCAGGGCGCAGCCTGACTCCCTCCTCTGGCAACCTGCACATAATTCTGCATAATTGGTTGCCATCAATTTGATTTAATTAATTTTATAATGAAATATTTTTAGATTGTGTGATTATTTGACTGATTATTTGATTGTTGTTAGCCGCCCTGAGCCCGGCCTTGGCTGGGGAGGGCGGGATATAAATAAAATTTATTATTATTATTATTATTACTTATAATCGCAGATTATCATCACCAATTGGTTGCACCCCCTATGAAAAGATGTTTGGCAAGAAACGATACATCAAGCACATGAGAATGTTTGGTTCTGACATGTGGGTTCACACACCACAAAGCTCCAAGTCAGGCAAACGTGGTTTGCATGGTATCTTTCTAGGATATCAGAAAGGTTCTTACAGAGTAATGATGACTGACACTAACACAGTTAGGCTCACTAGAAGTGTTGAGTACAATGCCAAGTGGGGGGAGAATGTGGGAATTTTCCAGTGTTATCCTGATGACAGTGAAGAGTCTGAGGATAAGCAGCAGCAAAACCCCACACCCACTGATGAAGATTATGATTCTGAATTTGAAACTGACTCAGATGGTTCAGAGGATTTCAAGAGTGCTAAGGCCTCTATGTGACCCTCTGAAGGCAGACCTCCAAAGAGATTTGCTGATGAATTTGCTAAGACAGCAGTAGCAACTGTTAAAAGCTCCAAGAAGGTATTTGAACCTTCAAGTTTCCAAGAAATCCAGGATTTGGATTCTAAGGAAGCTGAGCCATGGTTAAATGCCATGAAGGCTGAGCTTGATTCCTTAGAAAGGAACAAAACATGGGAGCTAGTTCCAGTAGTTCCAGGAATGAAACTGCTTGGAAGCAAATGGGTCTTCAAAGCGAAGACAGATCAAAATGGCAAGATAGTCAGACACAAAGCCAGATTGGTAGCCAGAGGTTTTGCACAGGTACCAGGTGAAGACTATCACCAGACCTACTCACCCACAGTGAGATATGAGAGCATTAGGCTTATGCTCAAGCTAGCTGCAGAGGAGAATCTACATGTTAGTCACCACGATGTGAATACAGCGTTTTTGTACGGATCTCTAGGTGAATCACTTTATATGCTTCCACCTGATGGCGTACAGGTAAAACAGGGATTTGTTTGTGCTCTGAAGAAGTCCCTTTATGGTCTCAAACAAAGTGCACGGTGTTGGCACACAAAACTCACTGAAGCATTGTTTTCTCTAGGTTTTCAACAAGGGAAAGCTGATCCATGTGTATTTGTCAAAGAGGAGGGGCAAAAGAAGCTGTATTGTTTGTTTTATGTTGATGATATTTTATTCTTTTGGAAAGATGTCACAATGTACAATAACGCCCTAGCTCAACTGAAAGAGCACTTTGACATGAAAGATCTTGGTGAGGTAAACAACTACCTATCTCTGGAAATAGAGAGAGATCAAAGTGGTAACATTCTAGTACACCAGTCACAGAAAATTGCTGATGTGTTAAGCAAACTGAACCTGATGGATGCTGACCCTGTAGACACACCGATGACAACAAGTTATCAGGTAGAAGACACTGAAGAAGCATTTTCTGACACTACACTGTACAGAAGTGTGCTAGGCAAGCTAAACTTCATTGCCAGATGTTCAAGACCTGACATTGCTGTTAGCTGTAATTTGCTAAGCAGACAAGTTAACAATCCTACTGTTAAGGATTGGAAAGCTCTGAAACACATAGCACGCTATTTGAAAGGCACTATGCATTACAGACTGAGATTTAACAATCAGAAGTCTGGTGGTCTTGAGATTTTTGCAGATGCAAGTTTTGGAAGTGACACTACAGACAGGAAAAGCATGTCTGGTTACTTCCAGAACAGCGCGTTCAGCGTCAGGTCAGAGTTTGAGCTCTGAGCTGCTCGAGACAGACTCGGCACCTGGAGAGGCGAAGCAGGAGCAACAGGAGGCGTAAGTTGCCCCTACTCGGGTGGATTTCCCGGGAGCAGAGGCTCAGCAGCGCAAAAAAGGGGGTTCCCCACACTAGAACTGGACTTTAAGATACTTTTAAAAAGAAGAAATTTAGGGGAGAACCTCTGCGCAAAGGAGCGACACCGCCCTCCGGTGCCTTCGCCTCCAGACCCCATGAGCTAGCGCTGGACTCTCCAGTAAGTTATTGACACAAATTCAAAGAGCGTCCCCCCCTAATTTATACAGTGAGAAAGGGGTTATCTAAGCCCCAACAATACAAAAAACAAAAAAGGGGGGAACTAACTTTGGAGAAATAAATCTTTGGGTCCAGGCAGCGCTTCCTTGGCGTAGGCTCTGCTCTCACCCTGACCTGGCCAAAGAAATTGCAGAGTAGCAGCGGTCCTGCTTCCGTGTGAGATAAAGGGATAAATCAGTCCAGAGACAGTCCATCCTTATCTCTAGTAGCTTTATTTACAGAGCAATAAATTCCATCAGACACCATCGGAGCATTCCGGCATCTTTGTGCTTTCCAAAAGCACTCTCACAGCAGCCTCTAAGTTGAGCTGCTTCTCTGTCCGTTGCAGAGACAGATCTGAAGAGCGTCAGAACAACATCCTGTGACGCACTTCTCTGCATGGAGCTCCTCCCAGCTCCTCCCAGATCCAGATACAGGACACCAGTGAGTTTTAACCCTGTCAGTTCCAAACTCCACACCCCCTCTTGTCCTGCATCTGGAGACAACAGTCAACAATGCTTTCCCCATACACAGACCCTCACAGAACTCCTCGTGCTTCTGGAAGGTTAATGGTTTTGTGAAACCATCAGCGAGGTTCTTTGCTGAGGGACAGTATTGCTGAGGGACAGTATTTCAGAGCAACTAGCCCCTCATGAACGCTCTGACATACATTCCGGAAACGTATGTCCAAATGTTTGGTCCTCGCCTTGTACTGCCCCGACTCAGCCAATTTGAGGCAAGGTTGATTGTCTTCATGCACCACAACAGGTAGACAATTCTCTCCACAGATTTCCTTGACCAAATACACATAGAACTCCAGCTCTCTGCAAACCTCTGATAGCGCACAGAACTCAGCTTCAGTAGATGAAAGCACTATGAGACTTTGCTTCCGGGATCTCCACCCAACTACTGAGTCCCCAAACTTCACCACTAGGCCTGACACTGATTTGCGGTCTTCAGAGTTAGCCCAATCCGAATCCACAAAGCAAGTCAGCTTTACTTCTCCTTGAGCTGGCAACCTAAGACAAAAGTCTTTGGTTTCCTGCAAATACCTCAGAACTCTCTTGATGCCATTCCAGGCTTGCACACTAGGGTTTGATGCTTCCCTGCTGAGCAGATTGACAGCAAACGCAATGTCTGGTCTGCTCCACTGAGACAAGTACAACAAACTCCCTAGGGCTGACTGAAACACTTCAGTATTTTCGAACACAACGCGTTCTGCTTGCTGACATTCTTTTACGTATCCAGCCTCCATGGGTGACCTGGCACCTGCACAATCAGACATTCTGAACTTTTCAAGCAACTGTTCAATCTTACCTTTCTGGCAAAGCAAAAAGCTACCATCCTCAGTCTTCGCTATCTGAACACCTAGGTAGGATTTGACATCCCCAAGCTGCTTCAGCTTGAACTGCTTTCCAAGCTCCCTAGCAAACTTCTTCACCTGTTCACTAGTCTGTGACATCGTTAAGATATCATCAACAAAAACAAGAATCACTTCCTGTGTCTCTCCTGACCCCTTCAGGTACAGGCAACTGTCTGCAACAGACCTCTTAAAACCTAGCTCTTCTAAGGCTTCATGTAGGCACATATTCCAATTCCTGGCAGATTGGCGTAATCCATAGATGGAGTTGTGCACTCGCCACACGATGCCTTGCTCACTGATTTCAAACCCTGGAGGAGGAAGCATGTACAACTCCTCCTGGAGATCTGAATTCAGGTAGGCAACATCTACATCAAAATGATTCACCTTCCAACCTCTCTGTGCTGCTATCGCCAAAAGCATTCTCAAAGTCTCCGCTCTTGAGGTCGGCGAATAGACTTCTGTGAAGTGGACACCCTTTTTCTGTGTGAATCCATGTGCCACTAATCTCGCTTTGTACTGTGGTTCTCCCGTTTCTGTGGGTTTCAAGCGGTAAACCCACCTGCAACTAACAGCCCGCTGGTTTGCCAGCAGTTGAGTGAGTGAGAACACACCAAGAGACTCCATTGAGTTCATCTCCTTCTGCACCGCCTCACGCCATTTGCTAGCTTCTTCCTGAGGCAACTTCTGAACATCCTCAAAGGATTCAGGCTCACACCTAGCCACACCAACCCAAACACTAGTGGCTTCATACCTTTCAGGAGTCTTACCCTTGGTTGACCTAGCTGACCTCCTCAGCGTGAATTCTGGACCTGCGCCTGATTCACCTGGATCAGCCCTACCAACTCCTGTGTCAGAAACCTCCCCCTCTGACCTGCTGCGCCGTTTGGGGCGTACAGCTGGTTCTGCTGGCGAGGATGGTTCACTCCTCGGCTCAGACTTGACAGAGACCTGTGGAGGGGTCTTGGGACTCCCTTTTGGAGAGGTTTGGGGCCTCTGCCTTGGAGATCCCTGCTCTGGACTCTGTGGCTGTGGACCGTGCACCTTAGCAACAGGTTCAGCCTCGTCCTCCTCCTCATCACCTGAGTCTAACAGAACATCTGGGTTCCCGTGAAGACGTTTCCACCCACTCTGCTCGCAAAACTCAGCACTGCCGCTAATAAGCAGCTTAGACTGGTTGCCAGTAGGGTATGCGAAACGCCACGCCTTTGAACTCGGCTCATAGCCTACAAAGATCATCTTCCTAGACCTTGGCTCACCCTTTCTGCGCATGGCCTTTGGAACCAAAACCCAAGCCTGAGAACCAAAAACGTGCAGAAAGTCCACTTTCGGTTTCTTTCCATGAAGCAGAAAATATGGAGTGTCTCCCACACTTGAATTGAACACCCTGTTCTGCACAAAGCATGCTGTCTTATAACTTTCAGCCCAAAAGCGCTGTGGCAAACCCGAGTCTGCCAACATAGCATTCGCTGATTCCTGTAAAGTGCGAAACTTCCTCTCCGCCACCCCGTTCTGTTGCGGAGAGTAGGGGGCAGTCAATCAATGAGTGATACCTTTCTGCCTGAAAAACGATTGCAGCGCAGAACCTGTGAACTCACCCCCGCGATCAGATTGAAAGGAAACCACCCTGGTAGAGAAACGCAGCTCTACCGCTGTGATCCAATCTCTGATCAGTGCAGCTGCTTCTGATTTGCATCTAAGCGTAAACAGCCAGGTGTGTTTCGAAAAATCATCAATCAGAATCAGAACCCATTTAGACCCAGCTAAAGAAGGTGTGGGCATGGGTCCTGACAAATCTGCATGCACAAGTTCAAAAGGTTTACTGGTCCTTCTCTCTGACCTGGGGTATGTGCATGTTGTGACCTTTGATTGCTTACAGGCTTGACAATCTTGGTATTTGTCACATGCCTTGAACCTACACCCAATTGTGTTCATTGCTGCTTTCTGTACAAGTGACCACCCAGCGTGCCCAAATTTTCGGTGCCATAAGTGAATACAATCATGGTGTGGTGGGACATTAGCACACTGCACTTGGGAATCATCAATGGACTCTCCACTAGCCCCATTTTCCACCAGCCCCATTTTCAATGGGCATCTCCACCAGAAAGAGCCTGTCTTTCCTCCCAACGCTGTAGATCTTCTTCCCATCCCTGTAAAAAGAGCACAAATTGTTAGAGAACAGAACATCAATTCCAACAGCCAATAATGCTGACACACTCAAAAGAGAATGGGCAAGTTCTGGGACAAAATAAGCTGGCACTTCACAACCTAGAAAAGAGCAAATCAAAGACCCAGATTCAGTCAGAGGTCTTTGAGACCCATCAGCTAAGATAACAGAGCGTGCAGTTTTAACTGTCTTGCAGTTCCTCAGGAGATTTCTGGAGTTAACGACGCTCCACTGTCGACAACAAAAGAAAAAGTGTCTCTTTGGCTGTTTTCCAAAGATGCCATGGCGTTGGTTGCACCCCCACTGTCAGTGTCCTTCCTGGTTGCCATGGCCACAGCCTCCCCCCGACTAGGGCTTTCGCTGCTTCCCAGGGATACTAACGCAGCTGTGAGGTGATAAGACGCCTTGTCTTCCTCCTGGCCTGCAGCTTTCCCACGCCTCTGCTGAGCACCGGCCCTGGGAACCTGCTTTGTTGACATTCCACGCCAGCTGGTGTCCTTGGCAGCCTGGGCTTCTAGCGGATGCTTCCCAGCGCTGTTGGACGTCGCCTCAGAGCATAAACAACTCTTGGAGACTTTGGCTTTCTCAGAGCTCTTGGAACGGCTTGCCTGGCCTGCACCCCCTCTCTTGGGTGCTCTGCTGCCTAAGGAACAGCCTGCCACTGCCTTCCTCTTCCCAGCTCTCAGCCCCTCTCCAGCACACAGTCCATCACACAGACGTGGTGAAGCATGGACACAGCTTCCCAAAACAGCTCCAGCCCCCTCTGAGCTTTGGGCTTTCTCAGAGCAGCCACGTCTGCTTCAGAAGCTTCTGCAGACCTCTCACTGGACTGGGCAAAGACTGGATCGGCCTGGGTGCAGTCCCACAGCTTCCTTTTTGCCAGCCAGCGGTGCATGCTCTTACTCCAGGCCTCCCAATTGGCTCCATGCAGCCTTTCGAAGGGGATGTTGAAGCTTTCATGGCCCTGCTGTGCCTGAGCAGCAGCCATCTCCTCCCCCCGGGGCCTCAAGCGTACTCACAAGTTGCCAGCAAGCTGGACCTCCGAAGCAGCAGCCGTCCTTGGCTCTTGGCTCCGATCTCCAGCATTCCACCAGCGTCTCCCACTGCCCTTCCTGGCAGGAGATCACAGCAACTCAAAGCTGGCAGTCTTCCTCCCTTCTCACATGTGTCAGAAAACACGGACCATCCATAACCTTTGGGGAAATAAATCTTTGGGTCCAGGCAGCGCTTCCTCGGCATAGGCTCTGCTCTCACCCTGACCTGGCCAAAGAAATTGCAGAGTAGCAGCGGTCCTGCTTCCGTGTGAGATAAAGGGATAAATCAGTCCAGAGACAGTCCGTCCTTATCTCTAGTAGCTTTATTTACAGAGCAATAAATTCCATCAGACACCATCGGAGCATTCCGGCATCTTTGTGCTTTCCAAAAGCACTCTCACAGCAGCCTCTAAGTTGAGCTGCTTCTCTGTCCATTGCAGAGACAGATCTGAAGAGCGTCAGAACAACATCCTGTGACGCACTTCTCTGCATGGAGCTCCTCCCAGCTCCTCCCAGATCCAGATACAGGACACCAGTGAGTTTTAACCCTGTCAGTTCCAAACTCCACACTAACAAACAGATAAAATTAAGAAGTTGTAAGTGGAATGCTAAAAGGGGGTCATCCCTCACAACAGAAATTAACGCTGCAGAACCGGCAGTGCGGTAGAGATCTTGAGGGGCTTTTCTGCGCTCCCAAAACAACACAGTTAACCCAAGAAGTGTCACTGGAGTTTGGCGTGGGGGAACAGTTTAGACCAGCTAAACAGACAACAGAAATAAGGAGAGCTCTTTACCAGAGACTTGCGGAGATCTGGAGAGGCAGGGAGAAGGCTGGAGGAGTGAGTCAGCAGATTGAGTGAGGTGGGTGGCGGCCATTACTGAAAGACTACACTGGAAAAGACTTTAAAGAGCCGCTTTAACACCAGAGAAAGATAGAGTGAGGAACGGCAGGAAGAGTGACATAGCGGCCACTAGTGGAAGTAAAAGACATAGCAGCTAAGAGACATAATAGTCAAGAACCGGAAGGCTTCCGGTCAGCGCCAGCGATTAATGGCAGATTTCCCTCCGAGCACCGGAGGGAGTCTGCTCCGCGAGTTCGGGTCTTGCCGCTACGGCGAAGCGGGGACCCTAAAAAATCACAGGCGGTGAAGCCTGTGAGCGAGGAGACTCGGCGGGCACCTTTGCGCCCCCCCCCAAAGCGAGAAGGAGCCTTTTTAAAGGCTCCGGAACGGCAGCGGGTGAGTGGCGTGGTGCTGAGAGTCGTCACCCGGTCCGTGGAGCGAAGCCGCGTCGCCATTATCAGAGAGCGCTGATTTCTTCCTGAAAATTGGATCTAAAAGCAACTACCCGTGAGTAGGTTTTAAAGACTTATCTGGATTTGGAATAAATTTAAAAGGAATTTGGTACTGAAACGGGAAAGGTATAAAAAGGAAGTCTGCCTTTCCGGACTGCAGACAGATCAAAGCAAAGAGACTGCAAAGCTGTAACTTAGGAAGGACTATTTTGGAAAACGAGTAAATCCAACATCAAAAAGAGCAACCCCCCTCTTGTATTCAGGAGCAGAGGGGGAGGAAGATATACCTTATATACCTGCTTGAAAAGGGAAGAAGGAAAATTTATCTGCTGTCTTAAACCCTGGGAACGGACTGCCTTGACAGGGAAGCCGACTAGAGGGCTGTCAAGTTGTTAAGGGAAATCTCTTTAAATTGACGTTTGTAACTCTGTGGAAAATACAGTATCGTTGGATTGTTTTGAGCTTGGAGCAATTTTGGAATTGTAATTATAGCCCTTTCTGAGACATTGGGGACTTTTAAAGGAGACATTTTGTTGCTAAAATTGTAAAGTGAAGTTGGAAGTTTCTCCCCCTAGAGGACTTTGTTGTAACAGTAACAATTAAGACATCAGCAGCTAAGCCACTGGAAATTTCCGTTCTAAAACAAATCTACAGGCGTGAGATCGACCTTGGCTGTGTGTGAGAGTGTTATGGCAGATGATAGAACCACCAGGTCTGGTAGACAATACAAGACTGACACTTCACAGCAGCGAAGGGCTTCAGTATCTGGAGGCACAGGAGCAGCTGCAGCTGTGCAAACAAAATTAAAGGCTATGTCATCTGACGCAGTGGCACAAGCACTTTGTAAAATCAATGAATCTTTGGAATTCTTGACAAAACAGGGGGCTGAAACAATTAAACAAGGCGCAGAAACTAATAAACAAGTGGCTGAGATTTCAGCAAAAATTGACTTGAATACTACAAGCATCAATGAACTGGGAAAGAAGGTGAATTCTAAGTCTATTGAAAAACTTCTAGAGGAATCAGCCACAACTCGAAAGATTGCAGAGGAAGCCAAGGGTATTGCAACTGCTACCCAGGAGAAGATACCACCAGTCTATAAGAAATTAGAGGATCATGAGTTGACTTTGTCTATGCTTGAACTGCAAAGAAAAGAGAAAAAATTAAGAAATAGAGCGGTACCTGAAAGTGAGAAGGATAACTTGGTGGACTTCCTTACAAAAGAATTCTTGGATTTTTGGCAACAGGAGCTAGAGAAGGAAGAATTCAAGATAGTGACTGCATTTAGACTCGGCACAAGACAAAGTAGAAAGAAGCCAAGAGACTGTTTGATAACTTTAAGATCAAAAGAAGAAAGAGATAAAATTTTGAATTTGCACTACCAAAGAACTTTGGAAATTGAAGACTCCTTCGTGGTGATCTTTAAGGATATACCGAAGCATATTTTAGATGTAAGAACCTACTATAATGACCTGGTTGTTTTACTGAGAAGGAACAAAATACTCTTCAGGTGGGAATTTCCTCAAGGCCTATCCTTCAAATACAAAGGAAGGAAAATAAGAATAAAGACAGTGAGTGATAAAGACAAGTTTCTGAGAGACCACGAAGAAGATCTTTAGAAAGAAGTGGAATCTGGAGTGGAACCAATTCCACCAGGAAAAGAAATACTGGACATAGCGAATTTATCATTTGGACTGAAACTACCGACAGAAGAAGAACTACTTGGAGCAGTTGGGGGGGGGGGAGTAAATAACCCCATCATGGCTCTGCAACTTCTAAGCTGGAATTGTAATGGTTTGAACCTTCCCCGAAAGAGAAAAAATGTCTTTCACATATTGAAAAAAGAACAATTGGACTTGATCTGTTTACAAGAAACACATGTGATGAGGTTACATAGAAAATTACTTATTAACAAAAGATTAGGACAAGAATTCATCTCATCTGATAAAGTTAAGAAAAGAGGAGTGGTGATTTATGCAAAGGAAAAATTGCTACCGAAATTGATCTTTAAAGATGAACAAGGAAGATTTTTGGCAATTGAAATTCAAGTTCAAGGAGAAAAATTTCTGATTGTAGGAATTTATGCACTGAATGAGGGGAAATCTGAATTTTTTAAGAAGTTGCATGAGACTTTACTGGACTATTTGGATTACAATTTAATTCTGATGGGAGATATGAATGGAGTAGTATCTACAAATATGGATAAAGCACAAAGACAGCTAGTCTCTAAAGATGGAAGATTACCAAAGACTTTTTTTGAAATGACTGAAAACATGGACTTGATTGACATTTGGAGAACAAAGAACCCTCTCGAGAGAGAGAGAACCTTCTTTTCTGAAGCTAAAATGACATGGACTAGAATTGACCAAATATGGGTTACTAGAGGGATGGCACCAAAGATAAAGAATGTGGAAATCTGCCCAAAAACGTGCTCCGACCACAATGCTGTAAGGATGGAGATGAAGTTAACAACAGCTGGTTCCTTCAGATGGAGGATGAATGACACCTTATTTAGAGATGAAGAAGTATACAAAAAGGCCCAAAAAACTTTGAGAGACTATTTTGAAATAAATATAAAGACTAACGTTGAAAAAAGAGTAATCTGGGATGCAAGTAAAGCTGTTATGCGAGGATTCTTGATACAACAAAATGCAATAAAGAAGAGACGTCAAAATGAGAAAAAGGACAAGATTTTGGAAAAGATAAAAGAAGGGGGAAAGAAATTAAGATCTAAACCAAAGTCCCAAGAGATTCTGAGAGAAATTAAGTTGTATCAGACACAATATATGGAATTAATGAATCAAGAAATAGAATGGAAAATTAAACAAATGAGACAAAAGACATTTGAATCAGCGGATAAATGCGGCAAACTATTGGCTTGGCAAATCAAGAAAAGACAAAAATTAAAAACGGTTACAAATTTAGAAGTGGAAGGAAAGAACATTTATAACCCAAATGAAACTAGAAACTGCTTCCAGAGATATTTTAAACAATTATATTCACAAGGGCCGCAGAAAGAATCGGACATAGATGAATTTCTTAAGAAACATGGATTACAAAAAATTTCCCATCAAAGTAAAATAGCTTTGAACCAGAAAATAACTGAACAGGAGATAGAAGGTGCCATTCAAAATATGCAACTGGGCAAATCTCCAGGACCGGATGGGCTGACTTCCAGATACTACAAAGCTTTGAAGGAGTGGTTATTACAACCTCTGAAGGAAGCCTGCAATGAAATCTTGGAGGGGAAAAGGGCACCAGAATCATGGAAAGAAGCTTATATTACACTCATACCGAAAACAGAGACTGAAAAGACTCAGCTTAAGAACTACCGCCCTATATCGTTACTGAATGTGGATTACAAATTTTTTGTTGACATTTTTTTTTAATAAATTTTTTATTGGTTTTACAAAATTTTTATAAACACAAACAAACAAACAAACAAACACACAAACAAACATGTATAATTTCATATCCTTTTTTTTCTTAAGCCTTACTTCATCGACTTCCCATACCTCCCCTTTCTACATCCCAATTTCCAAAATTATTTCAGCAAATCCTAACACTTAATTTTATCGAATTTTTCCCTTATTCTTTTCTTTTACTTAATCTTTTACAGCTGTAACCCCCATTTTTCCCTAAAACCTTGACATTTTAACATTCATTAATTTTGCAATGTTTCTTAAGATAAATTTTAAATTTCTTCCAGTCTTCTTCCGCTGTCTCTTTCCCCTGGTCACGGATTCTGCCGGTCATTTCAGCCAGTCCCATATAGTCTATCACCTTCATCTGCCATTCTTCCAGAGTGGGTAGATCTTGAGTCTTCCAATGCTTTGCGATAAGTACTCTTGCTGCTGTGGTAGCAAAATTTTTGTTGACATTTTGGCTAAAAGGTTGAAGAAAGTATTGATGGAAGAGATTCATAAGGACCAAGCAGGCTTTCTCCCAGGAAGACATTTGTCAGACAATGTAAGGAATATAATAGATATTTTGGAAAAGCTAGAAGTGAATATAAACACTAAAGCAGTATTGATATTTGTGGTTGCGGAGAAAGCTTTTGACAACATTTCTTGGAGCTTTATGAAGAAGAATCTACATGGGATGGGGGTAGGCCAAGGATTTGAGAATGGTATGGGTGCAATATATTCTGAACAAAAGGCAAAGTTAATTGTAAATAATGTGGTTACGGAAGAATTTAAAATAGAAAAAGGGACACGACAGGGGTGCCCAATTTCCCCACTGTTTTTTATATCGGTCCTGGAGGTCCTGCTAAACATGATTAGAAGGGACCAGCTGGTTAAAGGGGTACAGGTCGGAGCCAAACAGTACAAATTGAGAGCATTTGCAGATGGTTTGGTGCTTACACTACAAGAGCCAGACTCTAGTACTAAAAGTGTTTTAGAACTAATTCAAGAATTTGGTCAAGTTGCAGGATTCAAACTGAACAAACTAAAAACTAAGGTATTAGAGAAAAATTTAACAGCTACTGAAAGGGAGAGGTTCCAGAATGAAACAGGTCTAACTGTGGTTAAGAAAGTGAAATACTTGGGGATTAACATGACAGCTAAAAATATGAACTTATTTAAAGATAATTATGAGAAATGCTGGGCAGAAGTAAAAAAAGATCTAGAAATATGGTCAAATTTGAAGCTTTCACTGCTAGGTCGCATTGCTGTGATTAAAATGAATGTATTGCCTAGAATGTTGTTTGTGTTTCAAACATTGCAAATTGTGGACAAGATGGATTGTTTCAAGAAGTGGCAGAAAGATATCTTGAAATTTGTCTGGCAGGGCAAGAAACCCAGAATAAAATTTAAGATTTTAACTGATGCAAAGGAAAGGGGGGGAGTTGCCCTGCCAGACTTTAAACTTTACTATGAATCAGCAGCCTTCTGCTGGTTGAAAGACTGGCTGCTTCTTGAGGACACAGACATTTTGGACCTAGAAGGTTTTAATAACATTTTTGGGTGGCATGCATATTTATGGTACGACAAGGTCAAAGCTCATAAAGCTTTTAAAAATCACATTGTCAGGAAAGCATTATATAATGTTTGGATTAAATATAAAGATCTGTTGGAAAATAAAACCCCAAGGTGGTTGTCGCCAATGGAGGCAAAGGCTGTGAAAAAACTCAATATGGAGGCCAAATGGCCGAAATATTGGGAAATTTTGGAACAGGAAGGGGATAAACTGAAATTGCAGAGTTTTGAGAAATTAAAAGTTAAAGTGCGAGATTGGCTTCATTATTATCAAATAATGGAGGTTTACAAGTTGGACAGGAAAATTGGCTTCCAGGTGGAAAAATCAAAATTAGAAACAGAACTGTTAGAACCCAATACTAAGAACTTGTCAAGAATGTATAACTTGCTGTTGAAATGGAATACACAAGATGAAACAGTGAAATCAGCTATGATAAAGTGGGCACAAGATATTGGTCATAACATTATGTTTGCTGACTGGGAACAGTTGTGGACCACCGGTATGAAATTTACGGCATGTAATGCCTTAAAGGAAAATATTATGAAAATGATTTATAGGTGGTACATGACTCCAGTCAAGCTTGTAAAAATTTACCACTTGTCTGATAATAAATGTTGGAAATGTAAAGAAACTGAAGGTACTTTTTTTCACCTTTGGTGGACATGCCCAAAGATTAAGGCTTTCTGGGAAATGATACATAATGAAATGAAAAAGGTATTTAAATATACCTTCCTTAAAAAACCAGAGGCCTTTCTCTTGGGCATTGTCGGCCAATTGGTGCCAAAGAAAGACAGAACACTCTTTATGTATGCTACAACAGCAGCAAGAATACTCATCGCAAAGTATTGGAAGACACAAGATCTTTAAAAAAAAAAAAAATTATTAAATTTTCCAGATACAAAGTCAAGAATATAGACAGAAGATAAGAAATATATAAAGAAAATAAAAGAAAAGAAGAAAAGAAGAAAGAAAAATCCAATCAAAAACATTTTCCTATAACCAACTGGACTTCCCCACATCTCCCTCACCCTGCATTCTTTACAATAAAATTATCAGCAAATTATTACCTTGTTTCATACCTTATTTTATACCTTTTAAATATTATATTTCTAAATTTAAAGTACTTTTTATCAATTACTTATACCTTAAATTAAACATAATATTACTTTAAATTTCAACCTTTTCTTACATATGACTTAGTTTCCGTTTCACCATATCTAATTGCTGGAGCTGAAGTTTCCGAGTCGTGCAAATTCTTAACATTCATACAACTTATAATGTTTTTGTAAATAGTCCTTAATTTTTTTCCAGTCCTCTTCCATTGTTTCTTCTCCCAAATCTCGGATTCTGCCAGTCATTTCAGCCAGTTCCATATAGTCCATCAATTGCGTCTGCCACTCTTCCAGTGTGGGCAGATCTTGTGTCTTCCAGTATTTTGCGATGAGTATTCTCGCTGCTGTAGTCGCATACATAAAAAAGGTTCTATCCTTTTTTAACACTTTCTGGCCAACAATGCCCAAGAGGAAGGCCTCTGGTTTCTTGGTAAAGGTATATTTAAATACCTTTTTTAGCTCATTGTAGATCCTTTCCCAAAAGGCCTTCACTCTTGGACAAGTCCACCAGAGGTGAAAGAATGTCCCTTCAGCCTCCTTACATTTCCAACATTTGTTATCAGACAAATGATATATTTTTGCAAGTTTAACTGGGGTCATGTACCACCTATATATCATTTTCATAATATTTTCCCTCAGGGCATTACATGCCGTGAATTTCATTCCGGTGGTCCATAACCTTTCCCAGTCCTCAAACATAATGTTATACCCAATATCCTGAGCCCATTTTATCATGCTGATTTGACTGTCTCATCCTGAGTATTCCATTTAAGCAGCAAGTTATACATTCTTGAAAGTACTTTAGTCTTTGGTTCAAGCAATTCAGTCTCTAGTTTCGATTTTTCCACCTGGAATCCTATTTTTTTATCCAGTTTAAAAACCTCTTGAATTTGAGCGTAGTGTAACCAATCTCGCACCTTATGCTTTAATTTTTCTAAGCTCTGCAACCTCCAATTGTCTCCAATTTTTTCTATTATCTCCCAATATTTCGGCCAGCCGGCCTCCATATTGAGTCTTTTTCGGGCCTTAGCCTCCATTGGTGATAACCATCTCGGGGTCTTGTTTTCTAATAAGTCTTTGTATTTTGTCCAGACAATAAATATTGCTTTCCTGACAATATGGTTTTTAAACGTTTTGTGAACCTTTACCTTGTCATACCACAAATATGCGTGCCATCCAAAAGCATTATTAAACCCTTCCAGATCTAGGACATCAGTGTTCTCTAGGAGTAGCCAATCCTTCATCCAGCAGAAAGCTGCAGCTTCATAGTATAACCTTAAGTCCGGCAGGGCAAATCCCCCTCTTTCCTTTGCATCAGTTAGTATTTTAAATTTTATTCTGGGCTTTTTGCCCTGCCAGACAAACTTAGAGATATCTTTCTGCCACTTTCCAAAACATTCCACTCTGTCCACAATCTGTAGGGCTTGAAACAAAAACAGCATTTTTGGCAATACATTCATTTTTATAGCGGCAATTCTACCCAACAAGGAAAGTTTCAATCTTGACCAAATTTCTAAATCCTTTTTGATTTCTAGCCAGCATTTTTCATAATTATCTTTAAATAAATTCAAATTTTTAGCAGACAAGTTGACCCCTAGGTATTTCACTTTTTTAACCACATTTAGCTCTGTCTCTTTCTGAAATCCATCTGCTTCTAAAATTGTCAATTTTTTTTCCAAAACCTTAGTTTTTTGCTTGTTCAACTTGAGTCCCGCCACCCGACCAAACTCATTAATCAGTTCTAGAACTCTTTTTGTACTAGATTCTGGCTCCTGTAATGTTAAAACCAAGTCATCTGCAAAAGCTTTCAGTTTATATTGCTTCACTCTGACCTGTATTCCTTGAATCAACCGGTCTTCCCTAATCATGTTCAGCAACACCTCCAGGACTGAAATAAACAACAGAGGGGATAGGGGGCACCCTTGTCGTGTTCCTTTTTCAATTTTAAACTCTTCTGTCACCACATTGTTAACTATCAGTTTAGCTTTTTGCTCCGAATAAATTGCCTCTATTCCATTTGCAAACCCCCGTCCCACTCCCATCCCTTCCAAATTTTTCTTCATAAATTTCCAAGAAATGTTGTCAAAGGCCTTCTCCGCATCGATAAAGATTAACACTGCTTTTTTCCAAAATGTCAATAATGTTCCTGGTATTATCAAACAAGTGTCTACCAGGGAGAAAGCCTGCCTGATCTTTATGAATTACTTCATTTAACACTTTTTAAAATCTATTTTCCAAAATATCTGCAAAAATTTTGTAATCCACATTAAGGAGTGAGATGGGACGGTAGTTCTTAAGTTGAGTCTTTTCAGTTTCCAATTTAGGTATCAATGTGATGAAAGCTTCTTTCCACGATTCCGGCACCCTCTTCCCTCCCATGATCTGATTACAAACCTCCAATAGTGGTTGTGTCAGAAAATCTTTCAATATCTTATAATATTTGGAGGTAAGTCCATCTGGCCCTGGAGATTTGCCTAGTTGCATATTCTGAATGGCACCTTCAATTTCTTGTTGTGTTATCTTATAATTCAGGATTATTCTCTTTTCCTGGGTTAATTTCGGTAGCCCATTAATTTTAATAAATTGGTCTATCTCCGTCTCTTTTTGTGGGCCTTGCGTATAAAGTTGCTTGAAGTATCTCTGGAAACACTTTCTAATTTCCTCGGGTTTCTGGATGTTTTTCCCTTCAATCTCTAGGTTTGTAACTGTATTCAATTTTTGCCTCTTCTTCAACTGCCATGCTAGCAGTTTCCCACATTTGTTTGCTGATTCAAATGATTTTTGTTTCATTAATTTAATTTTCCACTTAACTTCTTGGTTTATCAGTTTAACATATTGTGCTTGGTGAAATTTAATTTCTCTCAGGATCTCCTGTGATTTTGGTTTTGATCTTAATTTTTTCTCACCATCTCTTATCTTCTCCAAGATCTTATCCTTTTTCTCATTCCAGAGTCTTTTCTTTATCGTATTCTGTTGTATCAGAAACCCCCTCATAACAGCTTTACTTGCGTCCCAGATTACTCTTTTTTCCACCGTGTATTCAAATTTATTTCAAAGTAGTCTTTTAAAGTTTTTTGGGCCTTCTTCACAATCTCCTGATCTCTTAATAAGGTGTCATTCATTTTCCATCTGAAGGAGCCGATTGGAGTAAGTCTCATTTCCACTTTCATAGCGTTATGGTCGGAGCAAGTTTTGGGGCAGATTTCCACTTTTCTAGTCTTAGGTGCCAGCCCTCTAGTGATCCATATTTGGTCGATTCTTGTCCATGACAGATGGGCCTCAGAAAAGAAAGTTCCTTCTTTACCTAAGGGGTTCTTTGTCCTCCATATATCAATCAAATCCATATTGTCAGTTAATTCAAAAAAAGTTTTAGGTAGTCTGCCGGCTTTTGTTAATTTTTGATTTTGTGACTTATCCATGTTTGTAGAGACCACCCCATTCATGTCTCCCATCATAATGATGTTGGTATAGTCTAGATAGTCCAGCATTATCTCATGCAGCTTCCCATAGAATTCTGATTTCCCCTCGTTCGGTGCATAAATTCCTAATATTAATTTTTTTTCTCCTTGTGTCTGTATTTCAATTGCCAAAATTCTTCCTTGCTCATCTTTAAATAAAAATTTTGGTGATAGGCTCTCTTTTGCATAAATCACCACTCCTCTTTTCTTGACTCTGTCCGATGAAATAAATTCTTGGCCTAGTCTTTTATTAATTAACACTTTCCTGTGGAGCCTAGCCACATGTGTTTCCTGCAAGCAAATGATGTCCAGTTGCTCTTTTTTCAATATATGAAAAATTCTTCTTCTTTTTTCCGGGGAATTTCCGCCATTAATGTTCCAACTCAAAAGCTGCAGAGACATCCTGGATCAATCTGTTAATCCTGTGGTGGCGTCTCGTTCTTTTGATCCTCTAATCCCGAGGGTGCAGGTGTTGGTGCAGGTGCAGGTGGAGGTGGTGGCCAAGATCCTACTGCTCCTTTCCGAAGGTCGTCTTCGTGGTCGTTCAAAAACTTTTGTTGATCTTCTGCTGTTCTAATTTTAACTTTCTTTCCTCTGAAATTGAAGGATAATCCTTGAGGAAACTCCCACCTATAAGGAATTGAATTGTCTCTCAGTAGCCTTGCTAGTTCTTTATATGTAGCTCTAAGGTCCAAAAGTTGTTTTGGAATGTCTCGGTAAATTTCTGCTTTGCTGCCTTGGATATCCAGTGATTTTCCAAAGTGAAGGCCTAGTATTTTATCTCTCTCTTGTCTGGACCTCAAGATGATCAAACAGTCTCTGGATCGGTCTTTCCTAACTACTCTTCCCAATCTGAAAGCACTTACAATTTTAAAATCGTTGTCTTCTTCTATGCCCCAGAACTTTGAAAATTCCGATGTCAAAAAACCAGCCAGATCTCCCTGTTCAAGTTCTGGGATAGCTCTTAATCTGAGATTATTTTCCCTATTTCTCAACTCAACCATGGACAGGTAGGCCTGCTGCTCAAAAACCTGTTTATGCAAGGGCTTCACCTCCACTTTTATTTCCTCAGCCTTCTGATTGGCTTCCCCAGCTTTTTGGATGGCTTCCTCAGCCAGTTTGCGATTTTCTGTAGTTGCTTCCTGAAGATTCCCAATTGCCTGTGTATGTTGAGCAACTTGATCAGTCAATTTACTAATAGTGGCTGTAGCTTGGGCAATTTTGGATGAATGGTCGTCCGCCTTTTTATTTAAAATTGCCAGTTCTTCCAAAATTTGATTTAAAAGTGTTTCAGATCCACCTGCAGCCATATCTTCTGGTAGTGCTTGCACAACTGCCCCTTCTTGTGCCTCTAAGACAGCTGGGACAGATGATCTGCGTGGCTGGGAAGTCAAAGTTGTTTGGACCAGTTGCTTAGCTTTCGTTTTAGCCAATCTTGGTTTCCCTGTGCCACTCATTCCAATCCTGTCTACGTGCCAAGGTCAAATTCTCTGCAGTCCCATGGGAAAGACAGTCCAGAGAGTAAACAACCAGGCAGCAAAGAAGCAAAACAAAATGCAGTTCCCAGACAATTATAAAACCCTAGTCCTCTAGGGGGAGTACAACAGTATTTTCAGAAGAGAGAAAGGGGTCTTTCCGCCATTAAAATCCCCGCAGTCAAAAACAGATTTAAAAGGTACCTTCAAACTTCCTTTTAACGTGTAGAGCTTTCCACCAAGTTAAACAAAGTCTCAGAAAAGGTGCAAGAAACAGTTTCCCTGTTTGTATCCAAGTTGTAACGCTCGCATGTAACACTTTCGATGTTAAATACAGTTTCAGCAATTTGACAGTTGTCTTTTAACCTGGCAGTCCGAGGCTTTGGGCTTCTTAATCATTTGTAAATCCACAAGGGAGAGGAGAAGTTCGATCAAAATCCAGTACAAATAAAGCGAAATTGCCTCTTTTAATTTCTCAAAGACAGACTCAATTATTACACGATGATCCGAACTTTATACAGTCCTTTTTGAAGTGCTTCCCGCTTGTCAAAATCTTTGCTTTGATCTTATAAACACGATCGGGAGACGGACTTCCTGGTTGCGTCTCCCGTTTTCAGCCGAATTTTATAACTTTAGTCCCCAAAATTTTAAAGTCCCTACTCACGGGTTTGTAGTTTTAAGTCTGATGTTCCAGGAAGAAAGGTCAGCGCTCATCAGCAGCAGCCGCGCGGCTTCGCTTCCGCAGAAAGAGCGATGAACTCACAGCACCGCTCCCCCTTCCACGTTCCGGAGCCCCTTCTTCGGTTCTGGGGGGGCTTCTGGTGCCCGCCGAGTCCCACGGCCACAGGCTCACTCTGCCTGTGGTTTTTCTTGATGGGTCACCGCTTTGCCGCAGCGGACGACCCTTTTCTGCGGAGCCCCTCTTCACAGCGCGAAGAGGACCGCCATTGCTGTTTTGCGCCGCCTCCGGAAGCCTGAAGACACAAGATCTAACCACCTTGGAAGAATGGCAGATGAAGGTGATAGACTATATGGGATTGGCAGAAATGACTGGCAGAATCCGAGACCAGGGGAAAGAGACGGCAGAAGAAGATTGGAAGAAATTTAAGAACTATCTTAAGAAACATTGTAAAATTAATGAGTGTTAAAATGATGTGGCTTTAGAATGTAAGGATTACAGCTGTAAAGGTTAAGTTAAAAGAAAAGAAAGGTTAACAATTAGATAAAATTATGAGGATTTGCTGAACTAAATATTTGAAATTGGAATGCAGAAAGGGGAGGTATGAGGAGGTCGGTGAAGTAAGTTTTAAGAAAATAAGGATCTGAAATTATACTTGTTTTTTTTCTTGTTTGTGTTTGTTTGTATTGTTGTGTTTGAATATATAATTTGTGAAACTTTAATAAATATCTTTTAAAAAAAATAGTCAAGAACCATAGGAAGAGCTACACAGCGGCCACTAGTGGAAGAAGAGGATATAACAGCCAAGAGGCATAATAATTAAAAATAGCAGGAAGAGCGACACAGCGGCCACTAGTGCAAGGAAAAGATACAACAGCCAAGAGGAAAAGTAATAGCCATACCCACAACGCCAATACTTGCTTAGAGGAACTGTAAAGCATAAACATCCGATATAAATAAAGGGGAAAATTAAAATTCCAAATATATCCAGCATAAAGATAAAATTAATTATCCATGAAAATTAGATCCAATTAAACTTCCCACAGGGGAACTCCCAATAGCTTTAATCTTTGGAGACTATATAGAATCCGAGGCGGAGAAGCGGAATCGAAAGACAAGTGAACTCAATCTCAAAACAACCAGCCATCCAAAAATACCCAAACACCCAAATGGGTTCAAAGAAACACAATCAACAGTTGGCCAAACTTTAATTGAAAGCCAAGCAAGGAGAACTTTGGTGGCGGAAGATGAAGCAAGTATGCATGTAAAGGATTTGATTATTGCCATGCAGAAAGACTTAGGGGACAGAATAAACTCAGTAGGCGGAAATATAAAATCACTGGAAGAGAAAGTAGTAACTATGGGCAATAAAATTGAAAAAAATTCAGCTCTTATAATGGACCTTACACATCAAATGAACCAATTGACAACGAAGAATAAAGAAATTGATAAGACAGTGCAAGAAGTGAAGGCAAAGACATTGAAGCGAGAGGAAATAACAAAAAAGATGGGGGCTGAGAAAAAGAACTGAAAAAAACCCAAGACAAAAACAAGGGAGAAATAGAGGACCTAAGGAAGATGCAGGAGGAGATTTGGGATGAATTGGCAGTCCTTGAGTTGAGACAAAAGGAAATGATTCTCCGCCTGAGAGGAATACCAGAGAGCCAGGATGAGGACATTTCGAAAAAATTATTCAAAGTCCTGGCGGACTGGTTGGGGGTTCAGGAGGAGGACTTATCACTTGATATTGATAAAATCTTCAGGATAAAACTGCATAAACCTGAAACCAAAAAAGGACCAGGAGACTGCCTGGTCTTTTTGAACGCAAGACTTCTTAAAGAAAAAATATTACTGAAAAGTAGAAGTAATGCCTTGTGTATAGATGACAGTCATAGAAATAATGAAAGAGGTCCCAACTCGCCTCCTGAAGAAAAGGGAAAACTACAAACCCCTGACAACTGCTCTAAAGAAAAACAAAATTTTATTTAGATGGGAATTCCCCGAAGGGTTAACTTTTACCTATAAAGGAAGACACAAGACCTTCAGATCGGCAGAAGAAGCAGACTCTTTCGTAAAAAAAACCTGGAAGGACTTGGATAAAACTGCATAAACCTGAAACCAAAAAAGGACCAGGAGACTGCCTGGTCTTTTGAACGCAAGACTTCTTAAAGAAAAAATATTACTGAAAAGTAGAAGTAATGCCTTGTGTATAGATGACAGTCATAGAAATAATGAAAGAGGTCCCAACTCGCCTCCTGAAGAAAAGGGAAAACTACAAACCCCTGACAACTGCTCTAAAGAAAAACAAAATTTTATTTAGATGGGAATTCCCCGAAGGGTTAACTTTTACCTATAAAGGAAGACACAAGACCTTCAGATCGGCAGAAGAAGCAGACTCTTTCGTAAAAAAAACCTGGAAGGACTTGGGGGGGAGGAGAAACCACAAGAAGCCGAAGAAGCAAGATTGTAACAGAACTGGAAAATAGGACTTTATTTCTAAATTTTAATTTTGAAAAGGTGACGTATGATCATTAAGACTCTATGGCACTAAAGTGCATTTCTTGGAAAGTAAATGGGTTAAACAGTAAACTTAAAAGGAATAAAATAAATCATGTATTAAAGAGGGGGGAAATGGGATATCATATGCCTACAAGAGACCCATATCTCTAAAAGTCATACAAGGGTCTTACAGAATAGAAACCTGGGTCTAGAGTTTATTGCATCAGGAACAGAGAGAAAGAGGGGTGTTGTGATTTATGTTAAAGCAAGCCTAGACCCCCAATTACTTTTTGTGGATGAAGAAGGTAGAACTGTAGGAGTGCGGATTACTATAGAAGGGGGGGGAAATAATCATAGTGGGCATTTATGCTCCGAACAATAATAAATCAGAGTTTTTTAAGGAGCTGGAAAAGAAGTTATGGAATTATATTGGGGAGAATGTTTTTCTTATGGGAGATTGGAATGGAGTGGTCTCGGTCGAATGGGATAGAACTTCTAGAGGGAAACTTACAAATGCAGGTAAATTACCGCTCTCCTTTTTCCAGATGGTGGACAATTTTGACCTCTATGACTCATGCAGAATTAAACACCCTAATGGGAAAGATATTACACACTTCTCGGAAGCTAAAAAGTCAGGGGGGAGGTTAGATGCTATTTGGATTTCTAAAGGGCTGACCCTCTTCTTAGAAAAAGCAGACATTCTGGGAAGGACTATATCAGACCATAATCCAGTAACAATATATATGGAAATTAAAAAGCAAACAAAGGGAAGGTGGAGGATGAATGATGAGATATGGAGAGATGACCAATGGGTGATGCAAGCAAAAATCAAGTTAGCGGAATTTTTCAAGATAAATGGGAAACAAAATACAGATATAAATGTAGTTTGGGACGCAAGTAAAGCGTACATGAGGGGTCTTGGAATACAACAAATGGCTAGGCTGAAGAAGATAAAAGACAATAATATCCAAGAGTTAACTAAACAGATAAGAATTAATGAAAAAGAGTTGATCAAAAATCCAAAAAGTCATGAAATATTACAAAAAATAAAGATATTGCAATCCTATATCTCTAGTATATTAAACAAGGAAGTAGAAAATAAAATTAAATGGGCAAAACAAAGGTATTTTGAGTCCGCCAATAAGCCCGGTAAGTTGTTAGCATGGATGATAAAGGAAAAGCAAACAAAAAAAGTTATAAATAAAATTTTGGACCAAGGGGAGGAAATAACAGACCCAGTAAAAATAAAAATAAAATTCTTAAACTTTTATAAAGATTTGTATAAACAAGAACAATTAGAGGTTAATAAAATGGAAGAGTATTTACAACAAAATAAATTACCAAGAATTGAAAAAGAAGAAGTTGAGGCCCTAAACTCCAATATAGAAATAGATGAAATACCACAAGTAATAAAAAAAACGAAGAGTGGCAAATCGCCAGGTCTTGACGGAATCACATTAATGTACTATAAGAACCTGGAAGAAGTAATCCTCCCTATATTACAAAGAATAATGAATAATATACTGGGAGGGAAAGATATACCACAATCATGGAAAGAAGAACTGATCACTCTAATCCCGAAACAGGGAGTGGAGTTGACAGACATGAAAAATTATAGACCAATCTCCCTGTTGAATACAGACTATAAAATCTATGCTGGGGTGGTGGCTAATAGATTAAAAAAGACTCTAAACAAAATAATCAGCAGAGACCAGGCGGGCTTCTTACCGGATAGACATATAAAAGACAATACAAGAATAATAATTGACCTGTTGGAGTATGTGGAAATGAAACCAAGTAAAAAGATGGCCATGTTATTGGTTGATGCAGAAAAAGCTTTTGATAGAGTATCATGGAATTTCCTATTGGGAACTTTCAAAGGTCTGGACATAGGGGAGAAAATAATTAATGGAATTAGGGTGATATATGATAACCAAAAAGCAAAATTGATAATAAATAACAAAATCACTGAAGAGTTCAGCATCGAAAGGGGGACAAGACAGGGGTGCCCTCTCTCCCCACTTCTTTTTATTGCCACCTTGGAAACACTTTTAATAGCAATAAGAAAGGATAAAAACATAAGAGGAATTAACCTAGGATCTCGATACTACAAAATTAAAGCCTTTGCCGATGATGTAATCGTAACCACTGAAAACCCAGTGGAAAGTATCCAAAAAATGCTTGCACAACTGGAAGAATTTGGGAAGGTCTCTCGGTTCAAACTGAATAAAGGAAAATCCAAATTATTAACGAAAAATTTACGTAAGTTGGAACAAGAGGAACTGGAAAATACAACAGGTTTAAAGGTAGCCAATAAGGTAAATTATTTGGGGGTTTGGATCACCAATAAGAATATAAACTTATATAAGGACAATTATGAGAAGAAGTGGAAGGAAATAAAAAAAGAATTAGAGACTTGGAGGAAATTGAATTTGGCCCTTTGGGGGAGAATATCCACAGTTAAAATGATGGTATTGCCAAAGATGATTTTTATGTTCCAAACAATACCTATAATTAGAGGCGTAAAGTGTTTTAAGGAATGGCAGAAAGACCTTGCCAAGTTTATTTGGCAAGGGAAAAAACCACACATAAAATTTAAGCTACTAACAGAGTTGAAGGAAAAATGAGGCTTTGCGGTCCCTGACCTTAAACTGTACTTTGAGGCAGTGTGCTGGACATGGATTAAGGACTGGATATTAATTAAAAACACAGAAGTCCTAGATCTGGAGGGATGGGGTATTGTGTATGGGTGGCATGGCTACATAGGCTATGACAAGGTTAAATCCCACAAAGGATTTTTAAATCATATTGTTAGAAGGGCATTATATGAAGTATGGGAGAGGAGTAAAAAATAAGTAGTAACCAAAACACCATGGTGGCTGTCACCAATGGAATCTATGTCAGTTCACAGGATAAATATGAACAGCGATTGGCTAACATATAAAGATTTAGTAGAGGAAACAAGTAGTGATCCGAAAATAAAGGACCTAAGTGAATTGAAACAGAAGGGAATAACCTGGCTGGAGTATTATCAACTAAAAGCCGCCCTTGAAAAGGATAAAAGAATCAAAGGATTTGACAAAAAAAATCCTATCTGGAGAAGGATCTTTTATATAATAATCAAAAGACACTTTCAAAAATGTATAAACTACTTTTGAATTGGCAAAGAAAGGGGGAAGATATCAAAGAAATTACAGTAAAATGGGAGAGGGACCTGGAACATACAATCAAACCCAATATTTGGAATGAATTATGGACTAAAAATATAAAATTCACAGCTTGCTTCCTTATAAGGGAAAATGTACTATAGGTGGTACCTGACCCCTGTAAAACTTGCAAAAATAAATAAAGCAAACAATAACAAGTGCTGGCGATGTAAGGAACAGATAGGAACATACTATCTGCCCGGGAGGTCTCCCCTGTGTGGGTGCCTGAGGGCCCTGCTCTTGCCACTTACCATCTGGCCTGGGGTGGGGCCTGAAGCCTCACAATGACTGCTTGCTGCTTGCTGCCTGCTGCCCAGGAAGACTCCCCTGTGTGAGTGCCTGAGGGCCCTGCTCTTGCCACTTACCACCTGACCCAGGGCGGGGCCTGAAGCCTCACAAGGATTGCTTGCTGCTTCCTGCCTGCTGCCCAGGAAGACTCCCCTGTGTGAGTGCCTGAGGGCCCTGCTCTTGCCACTTACCATCTGGCCTGGGGCGGGGCCTGAAGCCTCACAAGGACTGCTTGCTGCTTGATGCCTGCTGCCCAGGAAGACTCCCCTGTGTGAGTGCCTGAGGGCCCTGCTCTTGCCACTTACCACCTGGCCCAGGGCGGGGCCTGACAGGCCTCACTAGGGCAGTTGTTACTGCTGGAGGGGCAGAGTGTTTTTAAAATGTTTTTTTTTTAATTTATTTTGAATTTTTTGTATGTGGGGGGTGGGAGGGTGGGGTGGATGTTTGGTTGGGTTTGGGGAATTTTTTTGATTTTGTTGCTTTTGTAATTTTTACAGTTTTTTGTTTGTATTGTTTTATTGGTTTTGTTTGTTTGTTTGTTTAAGGTGTTATTTTGTTCTTAAGGGGAGGGGTCAGGGCTGCTGGGGAGTGGGCCCCAGCCCACAAAAGGGCTGGGGCATGTTCCACAGGGGGGGATGCACTGGGACAACCGATCTCAGTGATCACGGGTAGGAGGAGGAGTTACGCTGAGATTAGACCATGTCATTACAGAGGGGGCAGGTTTAGTCGTTGTCTGAGGACTATTCCTGCCTCCGGGTCTGGTCCTGACCGGATGGATACTAGAATCAGCAAGGGATACCCACATGAGCTGAAGGTGCTGCTGTGCAATGCCAGGTCAATGATTCATAAGACCACTGCCATCCATGACTTGATCATGGATGGAGGATTTGACCTGGCATGTGTAACAGAGACTTGGTTGGATGAAGCAGATGGGCCTGTCCTTGCCGCTGCTTGTCCACCAGGTTTCTCTTATGCAAAGCAACCCAGGTCATGTGGGCGGGGAGGGGGGTTGCAGTGATTTTTAGGAAGTCATTAGTTTGCACCAGGCGTCCTATTGGGAAGACCCAGTTTTCTGAGTGCATGTTCTAGAAGTTGGGCAATAGGGGCAGTACAGGATTCCTTTTGGTGTACCGACCTCCCCGCTGCACCAAGGATTCCCTGCCCGAGCTGCTTCAGGTCGTGGCGGATGTTCTCCTGGAGACACCTAGTTTGGTCGTCCTAGGGGATTTTAACATCCATGCCGGCACAACCTTACAAGGGGCCGCTCGGGACTTCGTGGAAAGCATAGCCTCTATGGGGCTGTTCCTGAATAAGTCTGGCCCAACCCATAGCCGTGGACATGCCTTGGACCTGGTGTTTACCTCTATGGATGTGGGTGATCTGACACTAAGTAAAAGCGAAACAAAAGAAGTGCCATGGTCAGATCACTTCCTGGTACAACTGGACTTCTCTGCGACCCATCCCCTCTGCAGGGAGGTGGGACCAATTCGGATGGTCCGCCCCCACCACTTAATAGATCCAAATGGTTTCCAGAGAGTGGTAGGGGATGCTTTATCCCATGTTGATGGCCTTTCAGCTGATTCCCTTGTGGCCCACTGGAATGTGGAGTTAACCAGGGCTATTGACTGTTTGGCTCCGAAGCGCCCTCTCCGATTGCATGGAGCCCGGACAGCCCCGTGGTTTTCCACGGATCTGAGGGCAATGAAACAATCATTGAAACGGCTAGAGCACCGGTGGCGGATAACTCATTCCGAATCTGACCGGACACAGGTTAGAGCTCAACGTCGAGCCTACCAAGTGGCGATAGCGCCGGCGAAGAAGACTTTCTTCACCGGCTCTATTGCATCTGCAGAAAACAGCAGCAGGAGACTTTTTCAGGTGGTTCACAATTTAGCAGAGCCACCTGCAACATCGGGGCCCAGTACGGGCCACATGTTCTCCTGCAATGATTTTGCAAAGTTTTTTGCAGAAAAAATCGCTCAGATTCGGGAAGAAGTAGACTCCACCGTGGGAGCAGGGCGGGGGTGGGAGAGTGCTAGAGACCTGTCTAGTCAAGTTGCGTGGGATCAATTCCAACCTGTTACCTCCGAGGATGTGGACAGGCTGCTTGGACGAGTGAAGCCAACCACCTGTCTCCTGGATCCTTGCCCATCCTGGCTTATAAAAGCTAGCCGGGAAGGACTGGGCGATGGGCTTCGTGGGGTGGTGAATGCTTCCCTCCGTGAGGGAGCCTTCCCAGACCCGCTGAAAGAGGCGGTTATTAAACCGCTTCTTAAAAAACCATCTTTAGATGTGGCCACGATGGCCAACTATCGCCCAGTCTCAAATCTTCCATTTTTGGGCAAGGTGATTGAGTGAGTGGTTGCTGAACAACTCCAGGCACGCCTGGAAAAAGCGGACCATTTGGATCCCTTCCAGTCGGGATTCAGGCCTCATCATGGGACTGAAACTGCCTTGGTCGCACTGGTTGATGATCTCCGGCGGGCTAGGGACAAAGGTGAGAGCTGTTTCCTAGTTCTGCTGGATCTCTCAGCAGCGTTTGATACCATCGACCATAACATCCTTCTGGACTGTCTTGAGGGGCTGGTAGCTGGGGGCACTGTCATACAGTGGTTTCGCTCCTTCCTCCTGGGCCGTGTTCAGAAAGTGGTGGTGGGGGATGAGTGTTCAGACCCCTGGACCCTCATTGTGGGGTGCCTTAGGGTTCTGTCCTCTCCCCCATGCTTTTCAACATCTACATGCAGCTGCTGGGAGAGATCATCAGGAGGTTTGGGCTGGGTGTTCATCAGTATGCAGATGATACCCGGCTCTACCTCTCTTTTAAATCAGAACCAGTGAAGGCGGTGAAGGTCCTGTGTGAGTTTCTGGAGGCTGTTGGAGGATGGATGGCGGCTAACAGATTGAGGTTGAATCCTGACAAGACAGAAGTACTGTTTTTGGGGGACAGGAGGCGGGCAGGTGTGGAGGATTCCCTGGTCCTGAATGGGGTAACTGTGCCCCTGAAGGACCAGGTGCGCAGCCTGGGAATCATTTTTGACTCACAGCTGTCCATGGAGGCACAGGTCAAATCTGTGTCCAGGGCAGCTGTTTACCAGCTCCATCTGGTACGTAGGCTGGGACCCTATCTGCCTGCGGACTGTCTCGCCAGAGTGGTGCATGCTCTGGTTATCTCCTGCTTGGACTACTACAATGCGCTCTACGTGGGGCTACCTTTGAAGGTGACTCGGAAACTACAACTAATCCAGAATGCGGCAGCTAGACTGGTGACTGGGGGCGGCTGCCGAGACCATATAACACCGGTCTTGAAAGACCTACATTACGTACATTTCCGAGCACAATTCAAAGTGTTGGTGCTGACCTTTAAAGCCCTAAACGGCCTCGGTCCAGTGTACCTGAAGGAGTGTCTCCACCCCCATCGTTCTGCCCGGACGCTGAGGTCCAGCGCTGAGGGCCTTCTGGCGGTTCCCTCATTGCGAGAAGCAAAGCTACAGGGAACCAGGCAGAGGGCCTTCTCGGTAGTGGCGCTCGCCCTGTGGAACGCCCTCCCACGAGATGTCAAAGCGATAAACAACTACCTGACATTCAGAAGACATCTTAAGGCAGCCCTGTTCAGGGAAGTTTTTAACGTGTGACATTTTAGTGTGTTTTTGGTTTCTATGGAAGCTGCCCAGAGTGGCTGGGGAGGCCCAGCCAGATGGGCGGGGTATAAATAATAAATTATTACTATTATTATTACCATATGTGGTGGTCCTGTCTAGAGATACAAAAATTTTGGAACATGATTTATGAAGAGATAAAGAGATTGATAAAAACTACATTTAGCAAGAAACCAGAAGAATTTTTACTAGGCATGGTTTCAGATAATATTCCCAAAAACAAAACTAGGCTATTTATGTATACAACGTCAGCAGCAAGGGTTATAGTGGCAAAACACTGGAAAGATAAAAATACACCCACTAAAGAGGAATGGGTAGTCAAATTCTGCGAGTACTTGGAGCTCGCAAAGCTGACAGATGCAATAAGAGATAAACCTAAAAAATTGGTGAAAGAAGAATGGGAATGTTTAAATAATTATTTAGGGGACAAGGGCTCAACAAGAAAGATATGACTATATTTAGATTGATACCGCATAGAGAAATGTTCCCTGATACCAAGATGAGGGATTCCTTTGGAATGCAGATAGATATAATTGATAAGAATAATGATCTGCTGTGAGCTTGACGGAAGTGTACAATAGATGAGCTTTCCTGCTTTGGCTCATCTTCCTTTTTCTTTTTCTTTTTTTCCCTCCCACCCTCTTTTTTTCTTTTCTTTTATCTTTCCCATAGTTGCTTATGTTCTGTGTCATGTACTTCGATATTTTTTGTAGGTTTTTTAGGTTTTTTTCATTACTATTAAGGAATTTTCCTTTGTAATTTTGGTTGTCTATATTTATATGTACCTGCTTAAAGCAAAATAAAAGTTTAAAAAAAGAAAAGCACGTCTGGAGTTTGCTACATGTACAATCAGGGTCTATTTGATTGGTCGTACAAGAAGCAAACAACAGTAAGTTTAAGTTCTTGTGAAGCTAAACTGAATGCACTGTCTTATTGTGGATTGTGAATGGTTGTTACAATTGTGTAAAGACATGAGAATTCCTGTAAAGTGTCCAATCCAGGTTTATCAGGACAACAAAGCATGTTTGGCTTTGCTGACTTCTGAAGGTTGTAAGCAAAGCACGAAGCACTTGCAACTGAAGCTGCAACATGCTAGAGAATGTGTTCAGAAAGAACTCGTAACGGTGTCCTACATGCCAGGAAATGAAATTCCTGCTGATTTATTGTCCAAGGTTGTTCCGAAGAATCAACACTGTACCTATATACAGAAACTGGGTTTGTACTGAGATTGTACTGACATGCTGCCCAGTGGTGTTCACAGAAAGGGGGAAGATGTTAGTTTCTGTTTTGCCACTGAGCAGCTGAATGGAGTCACAGGACTCTGTTTACATTCCTGGGATTCCATACTATTGGAAGTCTCACAGGAGAGGAGACGGGATGTGACGTTAGTGGTTTCCAGTTTCCTTTGTTCCTTTGTTCAGTTGCTCTCTGCTCTCATAGAGGGAGGATGTCTATTTCTTAGCTGTCTGCGTAACTTAGAAATAAAACTTTTTACAATGTAGCCCAAACCTCTTGTATCTTTCCTGTGCTGGAAACTCTGCTGAAGAACGTGCCTTGGAGCCTTATCAAAGGCTCAGGTCATTAAACACGTCGGGAGGCGATTCTGAAGGCTCTGCTCGGAGGAAGATGAGGCTTTATCAGCTTGGTCAAGCGGAGATTCTGACACATTGTCTCCCCACTTAGCATTGTACTTGACACTCCTAGTAAGCCGTACCATCTTTGTTTCAGTCATTAGCACTCTGTATGCATCCTTGTCGTATCCCACAAATATGCCATGCACACCATGTTTTCTGAGCTTGCTGCCCTGTGGAGTATGGACCCACATGTCAGAACCAAAGATTCTCATGTGCTTGACTTATGGCTTTTTACCAAACATCTTTTCATAGTGAGTACAACCTGTTGGTGAAGAATATCTCCTATTGTATGAATAAACTAAACAATTCAGAGATTCAGCCCAATACTCATCAGGAAGATTAGCATCATGCAACAAAGATATTAAGCCTTGCAGCAAAGTCTGATTTGCCATTTCACAAAGTCCATTCTGCCATGGAGCCCTTGGATTGGCAATATCATGGACTTCCGGTTTGCCGCGGTCATCGGGAAGAAGCGCGGAATAACCCCTCGGGTTTTTTAGAGGTCTTGCAAGGACTCTGCGGACCTCGGCACCCAGCGGCACCCTTGCGTGCTCTCCTATTCTTCGGGTTTGCTCAATAAACCAAAGACAGGATTGAGCTGCGGGAGCGAAGGGAAAGCACCACTAACCCCACGTTGCGCAGTCTCTGGCTTCTGGTGAAAGTGGCAAGCTTCCAGGACAAAAGAACAGATTTTAGACTATATGGGAAATATTTATCCATTGGAATACTGAGGGAAAAAATTGGAAAAATTCGGACAGCCAAGGGGCGTAAAAAGGGAGTCCGTCCCAGCAGCGGTGAGAAAAATGGCGCAGGAAACAAAGTTGCAAGTATGAAGATGGAAGGGAAAGACCCTGCTGAGTGAGTGTAAAACTGAAAGTCCTCAGATTCATTGTAGAAAGGACTGAGGCAAAGACTTAATTTGTAACAAACTTATCAGTGTGTGGGAGTAAGAGTTAAAGAGGGATTTTGTTCTTCTATCCCGGCAAGGACTTTGTGGTTCGCTGGGAGAGATATTAACATGCTGAGCTCCAGCCCAATAATCGCGGAGTGAAGCATGGATGGAGCCACAAGGGGTTTGAAGAGTCATTGTTGCGGGGGTGTGTGTGTGGAGATTTTAACTATCCCCCCTCAAGACTTCCAAGCCTTGACTTCCAAATCCCTTTTTAGACTTTTCCCTAAGGGAACTGGAGCGTGACTGCACCCCCTCTTTATTACAGTTTTTTTTCTGATTTGGTGTTTGACTCTTTGGCGAAGGAGGTGGACTCTGAACTCCCTATAAAGAGGAAAGTGTTACCCCTCTCTGATTTCCTCTTTGGATTAAGCCAGCAAGCGGCTGAAAAACAAAGAGGACCCTTTCTTTGATCCTT
Organism: Podarcis bocagei; assembly: GCF_964188305.1. Taxonomy (NCBI): domain Eukaryota; kingdom Metazoa; phylum Chordata; class Lepidosauria; order Squamata; family Lacertidae; genus Podarcis; species Podarcis bocagei. The sequence goes on along the minus strand of NC_138131.1, from coordinate 4,661,506 downwards.
TCTGTTGGATTACAGTTTTACTGGGGTTTCCCAGGTGGATTAAGCCTCCAAGTGGCTAAAGAACAGAAGAGGACAGTTTGTGGAGGTTGGACTAACAGTTGCACTTACAATATTAAACTATACTGTTTGAATTGTGGACTATAAGCCAATTGGATATAAACTGGTTATTTCCGGTCTCCCTTGAGTCACGCTTTGTCTGATAGACAAAGGAATTGAAAGTCACGGGGGGGGGGAGATGTACCAGATGACATCTAGGGGCAAACACCCGAATTGCAATTATAAAATAATCTTCTTTCCTGCCTTTCTTTTGAGTACTTACCCCCTCTAGTGGACAAAAGATTTCATTTCATTTCATTTCATTTATTTATTTACGGCTATTAGCCCATAAAATATGTACAAACATAAAAAAGCACAAAGGTTTAAAAACCGAAATATCTGACAACAGAAGGTGAACACTGCGATGCAAGGGTGGGTCATTGGGCAGAGCCAAATAACAGGATGTGGCCCGGAGAGCTCCAAGGGATGGTTCACAGAAAAAGGAAAACTGAAGACGAGATCCGACATGCACTCTCATCATAACTGTCCGATTAGATTTTGATGTTGTTGTTGTTTTTTGGTGGTTTTTGCGTGTGAGATAACCGCATTCAGGAATCTCGCCACCTGCAGAGTAACAGAAGGATCTGTATCCTGCAAAAGCAGTGCGGCGTGTGACTCAACAGGCCTGCTAACCAAGCGCAGTAAAGCAGGGCCCAGGAATTTAGTCCTGGCTATGCTATGTAGGGGACAGTTGAACATTATATGTGGAAGAGATTCAACAGTTTTCCCATCACACACGCATAGAGGAGACACCAAACCCTTGGAAAATCTGTGGCTCAGCAGGTTCGATGGAAGGACATTGAACCTTGCACGAATAAATGCAAGTCGGTGTGGTACTGATGAAAGAGATGACATGTATGATGGAAGGTCAAGTGGTGGGGTTATTCCGTGATACCTGGGGGAGCAGACACCCCCACCTCTGGCAAGGTTGTGTTGATTTTCAATGTCTGCTAATCTTTGCTCAATGAGGCTTTTAGCTGAGCGTAAGTTCATCTTTAGGGAGTCCGCTGGGGAAATTCCGATGCTCAGAAGTTTGGCATGGATTTTTCCTACCCACGGATTAACAAATTCGTCCCGCCAGAGGCACTGAAAAAGGTAATGGTCGGGAAGCCTATGCCAGCTGGACAGCCAATAGCCAAAGACTCGCTTCCAGATGACAGTCTCCAATGTTGCAATCCTTAACTCCAGACGTATGGCTGCGTTGCTCACACACATGGGGAGTTTCAGGAGGCGACGGAGAAACTGATTCTGCAATGTCTCCAGCGATGTTAAATTGGACCCAGGGGCCCAGAGTGGGGCAGCATAGCAGAGGGTGGAAACCACTTTTGCGTGGTATACCTTCAATGCAGAGGGGATGTGGGAGGCTCCGTCAGCCGCAAAAAATTGGAGTAGAGCGTAAAGTATTGTTTTCCCTTTGTTTAGTAAATACTGTATCTGTGGCTTCCAGCTTAGGTTGTAATGAAAAAAGACTCCCAGGTATTTAAATTTGAAAACCTGTTCTAATTGGACTCCATCTAACTTCCAGCTGTAAGTTTTCCGAGACCTGGTAAAGACCAGGACTTTAGATTTTCCATGATTAATGGACAAAAGATATATAAGCTTTAAAAATGTCAGGGGGAAATGGGGGGGGGGGATTATAGGAACTCCAGGAGATAGGAGACCATCTAAACAAGAAGAAATTAAAGACTTGGATAATTTATGCCTAAAAATAAAAGAAGAATTCACACAACATGAACAACACTTGGAGAAAAAATTGGTAGAAGTACAAGAAACCCTGGATAGGAAGATAGAGGGGGGTGGTAGGAGAACTCTCAAATAAAATCAAAGATTTGACAGTACGGTTCAAGACAATGGAGGAAGCAGTGAAGAGGACTCAGAAAGAAGTGAAGGAGGCCAGGAAGGAGACAGATCAGGTTAAGGATGCAGTAATAGAACTGAGGAAAGTACAAGAGCAAATCTGGAACAATATGGCTTTGATGGAGATGCGTCAAAAGCAGATGAATTTAAAATTTAGAGGTGTAGCAGAAGAAGTGAATGAAGATATAAAGTCAAAAATGATTAAAGAACTGGCAAGATAGATGTATCTTAAAGAAGAAGAAATTGAGTAGTCAGTTGAGAATGCATTTAGAATAAAAGTGAGATCGGCGAAATCCAAATAAAAAACATTGCCTGGAGATTGCCTGATAATCTTTAATTCACTAGAGATGAGAAATGCAATTCTGAGAATGAGTTATAATAACAAATTACTCATAGACGGAAGACCAATTATAATTTTTAAAGAGATCCCTACCAGACTTTTACAAAAGAGAGATGGCTATAAACAATTGGTGACATTATTGAAGAAAAACGGAATTCAACATAGATGGGAATTCCCTGAAGGGATCTTCTTCTATTACAAAGAAAAAAGGTTTAAATTAACTGATGCCCAGGAGGTCAAGAAGTTCACAAGAAGATATGAGAAGGAACAACGAAAGATGGACACATACCCTGGAGGGCCTGTTAGATTTGCTGGACTGGACTTGGACCTAGAGAAGGAGAAGGAGGAGGTGGAGGAGGTGGAAAGGAAGAGGGAGGAGAAGAAGAGGGAGAAGGAGAAGGAAAAGAGGAAGAAGAAGAGGAGGAGGAAGAGGTGGAGGAAGAAGAGGATACTGATAGTAAAGTTACTGATCCCTAGGTTAAAATTACCGGTTTTGTTAAAATAGAGAAATGGCATTGAAAATGATAGCCTAGAATGTGAATGGGCTTAATGACAAACCTAAAAGATATAAAATTGAGCATGTTTTGAAAAGGCAGAATTTGGATGTAATATGTTTGCAAGAAACCCATGTCGCAAAGAAGCATAGACATGGTCTGATTAATAAAAGGTTGGGTAGAAAATTTATAACCTCAGATGTAAATAAAAAAAGAGGAGTAGTTTTGTATATAAAGGAGAAATTTGATCCTAAGCTGATTTCTAAGGATGAGAAGGGGAAAGTGATCGTGGTCCAAATAGCGCTGCAAGGAGAAAAACTGATCGTGGTGGGAATCTATGCACCAAATGAAAATAAGGCAGAATTTTTCAGAAAATTGGAGGAGAGATTGTTGGAATTTATGGATCAGAAGATAATATTAATGGGGGATTGTAATGGAGTAGTGATGCCAGAACTAGATAGAATGTCGAAAAGGAAAATAACAAAGGAGGGTAAACTTCCAAAGACTTTTTTTGAGTTGATTGATGGCTTAGTGGATATTTGGAGGCTGAAACACCCAACCACAAATCAGTATACTTTCTTCTCAGAACCTCATTAAGTTTGGGAAGAATAGATTATATGTGGGTCTCCAAGGAACTCGAGCAACAGCTCGCCGCCAATACCCTCATACCTGCAACCAATCCCTAATCCCCCCTGCTATGTCACTCAGCCAGATGTCTTTTCCAGCATCAGAAAGAGGCACGCCATCATACCGGTAGAGGGCCTCCTTGTTGAAACGTATGCCGGGGTGGTCAATGACCCGCCCACCCAGAGCCGCCACTCTACGCGCCACGGCCCACTCCAAGGTTTTCCTAGCTCTATTTATAGTGATCGGGCACTGGCTATCTCTCCAAACCCGCCTCTCCAGCAATGAGGACCACAGAATGATGATGTCCGGGTGAGAGGCCTTCAATTGCTCAAAATCCCCAAAAATATGCCACATCAAGTCAACTGCCTTTCGGTATGCTAGGTTGTTTTAGCCTAGCTGAATTACTAATGCATCTGGTGGGCCTTCCACTGCTGCTCTGGCTCTCACTGTGGGCAACATCTCAGCCCAGCGCATTCCCCTCCGCGATATCGAGGACACCTCGGTGTTTGAAGGTAAGTTAAGATGTGGCCCGAGACCGGTATTGATGGCACGAGCCCTGGCCCAATGCACGATGCTGTGTCCCAGTATCCAAATGTGTGCCCTCAAGTTTCCTGCAAAAGAATTGAAACAACAGGCTAAGGTAAGATGGGGAGCTTCACACGGGGTAAGCAGACATAATTTTTTTCTGACATAGCTTTTGTAAGCATCTGATTTCCAGCGGCCTAAGTCTTTTATCCTATCAGCCGATAGGCCCAGGTGCACTGCTGTAGTGGCTGCCCCTATACAAAATGAATGGGCCACGAACTCCACGGGGGTGCAGGCCACATGCTGCGATCGCCAAACGCATGACGCGGGTAAACTGGTGATGAGCCAGGAGTGAGCCATCGGCATGGATTAAGAGTGATCCTGCAATATTAGATCTCATGAACAAGAAGCGTCTAGTGTCTTTAACTGGGCATGGGCCTGATTTTTTGGTTGCCAAGAGTCAAATTAGGGCCCCTTTACCATACTGGTCAGTTTTGGAACTGCGAATCCGCAAGATCAAATCTTCCCATGATAGTGCAACATTGCTCAGAAGTAATCCCCGGGTAATAGCGTCTGGGCCACCCTCGCACACCACCTCCCCAATGTGGAGTGCACCGAAAAAGGTGATGGAATATGCCGCTGAGAATAAGCGGGCTTCATACTTTGACCAACATATTGTTCTTAACTTTTTATGGATTTGGTAAAGGATGTCAAACATTATGGGTTTCCGTTTGTCACTGCTGGGAGGCTGTAGCCTATGCCAGCCCTCCAAGGCCTTGCGCACTACAAACTCTGCACAGGGGTCGGAGGAATAAGCTGCCTTGCAGAAGAATAATATTGCCACCGCCTGCATATTAAGGGTCTTAGCTGCGCGGCCCAAACCTCTCAGGTGCAATAAATAGTGAAGGACCTTGGACTTGGAGGAGGGAGGAATAAATTCTGGTGGCACTGGAATTATTACGGAATCGTAGGAAATCCGACCACGCTTTCTTGTAAGATCTTAATGTGGAAGGCACCACTGAGGCTAATACTCCCTGCATCACTTCATTTTCCCAAGGCTCCAAAGGTGCTCTGGGAATGGCTGCGGCAGCTGTTGAGCATCCGGTGCTAACAAGCGAAAGCGGCCCATCTGAAAATGAGATAGGGCATCTGCGATGTCATTGTTAACACCAGGCACAAATTCGGCCGAAAAGTGGATGTTAAGCTCTAAGCACAAGAGGACAAAAGAACAAAGAAGGACCCCCACCCTCTGTGAGCGAGAAGCCTGCTTAGTTAGAACCAATACTACCGCCTGGTTGTCAGTGTGAAAGCATACCCTATGGTTACTGAACTCTTTTGACCACAAATGCACTGCTACCACGATCGGGGAAAATTCCAGGAAGGTTAGGTCTCAGGTAATGGGTCCACCCTGCCAAGCGGTGGGCCAGCGCTGAGCGCACCATTGTCCCCTAAAATAAACCCTGAACCCTAAAGAACCTGCTGCATCTGAATGTACCTGGAAGTCTACTTGTAGTAACATGCTATCCTGCCACAAGGAAATTCCATTATAGCTTTCCAAAAACTTAAGCCAAACTTCCAGATTGAATTTAACCTCTTTGGATAGGCGAACCCTATGGTGGGGGGATCGCAAGCCTGCTGACAACCTCGCAAGGCGACCGCAAAATGGGCGACCGGGGGAAACCACCCGGCAAGCAAAGTTCAAATGGCCTAAAAGTGACTGAATTTGCCTGAGAGTATCCTTTCTCAGAGGGAGAAGTTGCCAAATAAGGTCCCTAAGCGCAACTAATTTTTCTTTAGGTAGTCTAGAAGTCTGGGCGATTGTATCCAATTCAATGCCCAGGTACACCATAGTTGTGGCGGGGCCCTCCGTTTTGTCTGCTGCCAAAGGAACTCCCAGCTCCCCTGCCAGAGATGTGAAAGCCTCGAGAAGGGCAGAGCACTTCTGTGTACTATCGGCTATGAGAATAAAGTCGTCCAAATAGTACGACACACCCCCAGAGCCTGTTCTAAAGTGAAGTGCCCAGTCCAAAAAGGTACTAAATGCCTCAAAGGCTGCACATGCCACCGAGCAGCCCATAGGCATAGCCTTGTCTACAAAGTATGCCCCCTCGAATTTAAACCCCAGCCACCAGAAATCCTCCGGGTGTACTGGCAAGAGTCGAAAAGCGGATTCTATATCACATTTTGCTAGCAAAACACCTTTTCCAAATTTGAGAATAAGCTTGACCGCCTGATCAAAGGAGGCATACCTCACAGAGCAAAGTTCCTAAGGTATTGCATCATTGACAGACCCCCCTTTTGGGTGGGAAAGGTTGTGATTCATGCGAAACTCATCAGGTGCCTTTTTGGGGACGATACCTAACGGGGATATATGCAAACCGTCTATGGGAGGGACAGAGAATGGGCCGGCTACCCTCCCTTCCTTAATTTCCTTTAGAATTTTCTTATGCGCCACTTCAGGCATCTCTCTTACTGACTTTTGATTTGGTGGGTCACCTGAATTGGGGGGGGGGGAGAAACTGGGATCCTGAAACCTAAGCTAAAATCCTCCCAGAGATATAACGCCACTGTTCTGTTTGGATAAAGATCAAGAAGGGATTTTAAAGGACTCAGCTTGATAGGGGAGAAGGCCAAGCCAAGGCCAAGGTTACTGACGATTTCCCTGTGGTCCGAATGAAGGTCCGTGGCCTCCCCTAGCACCCTGGTGGGAGAACCCTCTACCGCCTCGAAAGGGCTGCTTCCCCTTAAAGCAGGCCGTGGCTGGGTGGCTCCCGAGGCATTTTTCGCACTCGTGGATGTACTTACAGGTTGGCCTCGTACAAACCCCCTTGTTGTATTCCCAGCACAGTCGCCTCCGCTTCGAATCGGCCTTTCCGAATTTGGACGGTTCTTGAGGCTTCTTCTCTACGTAGGGACCTACATGCTCCATCCAATAATTTTGGTCCCTCAAGTCCCAACGTGTGGATGGTAGGAGGGAAGCATTTCTACGGAAATCTTCATCATATGTTAGTGCCGCGGACTTCCCAGCCAATTCTTGCGCCCTTCTGATGTAGGCCATGTAAGCTATTAAATGCATAGTGAGTTTGGGATAAGCCGCGCTGACTACCCTCATGAAAACATGGAACCCGTCCAACCAATTCTCGAAAGTACGACCGGCTCGGGGTGTCCTAAACCTCCGCTTGCCATAGGTACGCTTCTTTTCCCCTTTCCCAGTCATCTTAGCTGGTGGTAACAAGGTAAAAATGTCAACGAAATCACCGTTAAGTATCTTTGTCCTCTTTCTTTGAGATAAGTGATTACCGAGGATAAAGTCAGTGGACAAATTAGTGGACGACTTTACACCCTCAACTAATGCACCGTCCTTCCATTCTAAGGAACCGTTAAAGGATTTGCGGTACAAATTGGCCCTTCTTTCATGCACCCACAAAGGAAGCCCAGAGCTATCCTCACCCAAGCCCCAGTATTCTTCCATAGGGGCATCACTATCTGAGTCTGATGAAGAGGTACCTGAGTCATCTTCCGAGTCCAACCGCCTACTTCTCTTGTTCTTCTTCGACGTATGCTTCCTTTTTTCTTTCCTCTTTCCCCCTGTGGCCATCACTCAAGGTTGATGCTGGAACACTGGCCGAGTGTGCGCCCTGGTGCTCCTGGGCTTCCTTCTCAGAAGAGGAACCTGAGGCGCCCTCAGCTGCCGCAGGTTGCGACAGGGGGTCCTGAACAATACTAGGGAGACCTGCATCCTGCTGAGAGTTAGAACTATTAGATCCAACAGCCCCTACCCTGCCACCCTTAGGACCCAATTTTGACTTGCCAGCGCAGGAAGACTGAGATTGCATAAGGGGGCGGTTTGCCGAATTGCTCTCCGACTTCAATGCAGCCGAACTAGCAGCAGATGAGCTGGGGCGATCCTGATCGCAAAAGGGTGTTGGGATTCACAGGATACTGAGTAAGTCTGCAGCCTTCAACAGGATGATGCAATACTCTGTGAAGTGCTGGGTCAGAGTGACTCAGCAGGAGTGTGATTAATGTGATTGGCTATCACCTGTTTTAAAAAGGAAAGCCTGTTCAACAGTAATTGTGGTTGTGGTTGTGCTGTGGTATGGTGGTGCTGTGGTGGAGAGTATTCGTTTGCCTTAAGGAGCAGGTACTCTGTATGGACTGTTTTTGTAAATACCTGTATATAGCTCACATTAAAAAGACTGCACTGGAAAAACCTGGGACTCTGAGCGTTTCTGCTAAAAGCGCAGCGAGGAATCGCGACAGGGTTATGGGCCCAGCACGCTTCCGCTGCGCCAGAGTACAGGTGGCAGTTATCTAGCCGTGGGTGCTGGAGGTGAGCTGCAGGGATGGAGCAGTCCAGAACTGGCGTGTTGCTGGAGAAGCTGACGGCCACGAACTACAGCACCTGGTCGGTCCACATGCAACACTTCCTCAAGTGTGAGGGCCTGTGGAAGGTGGTGGAAACTCCACCGCAGCCCCCTGAGGAGGATGAGGACGACGATGAAAAGCTGGCACTAGCAGAGGCCCAGCTAGAAAAGGATGAGAAAGCTTTGGCTACGATCATCCTTGGAGTGGACGACAGCCAGCTAGTCTACGTAGCTGATAAGGTGACGGCAAGTGAGGCGTGGAATGTGCTCAAGGCTGTCCATGTGCGAGAGACAGCTGGCTCACTGATAACACTGACCAGGAGACTGTACCGGTGTCCGAAGAAACCGGGGGACTCCCTGGTAAACCACCTAAAATGCATAACAGGCTGTTTCCAGGAGCTAGCCTTGAGAGGGAGGCCTGTGGGGGAAGAGGACAAAGTCTTTATAGTCCTGAGTTCCCTTGATGCCAGCTATGATATGCTGATCAACTCCCTCGAGTCGGTAGAGACTGATAAGCTGACTCTGGAATATGTTACTGGATGGTTGTATGCAGAGGAGGACAGGCGTGCAGAGCGAAAGATGACCTCAGCCCAGCTGTTGGAGCATCCCAGAGGGAACAACAGCTGGGAAGAGCAGAGGTGTCGGGAGCCGGAGAAACAGCCAGGAGGAGCTGCTGCAGACCAGCCGGTGGTGAACAAAGTAAAAAGGTGGTTTTGCTGCAAGTCCAGTGGACATCTGCTGCGGGACTGCCCGAGGAAACAACAAAAACAGCAGAAGCACAGGAGGCAGCAGAGAGAGTCTACCGCTTGGGTGTCTGCAGATGGTCAAGAAAATGAAGAGCTGTGGGTTCTGGACAGTGGAGCTTCTCAAACATTTTGTAAAAGAAAAGGATTGCTAACTGATGCTAGGGCTTCAAACTAAAAACATGTAAGTCTTGCTACGGGCCAGAAAGCTAATGTGGTTTGTGAGGGGGAGGTTGTGTTCCCACAGCTGGGACACACATTCAGGAATGTGTTGTGTGTGCCTAGTTTGCAAAACAATCTCCTGAGCATTCCTGATTTGGCAAAAGCAGGCTTTGAAGTAAACATTGTGGGAGATCAGTGCCAGATAAAGCAAAATGGGGCAGTGTTGGCAAATGCTAACCTTAGAACTAATATGTATGTACTGCAGTGTGAGTCTAAGGTTGCGAATGTGCAAAATGTCCCGACCCATGATATGTGTATTCATCTCCTGCACAGGCGTCTGGCTCATGCTAGCTTTAAGGTGCTGAACAAAACATTGGAGTTATGTGGGGGGATGAAAAACATTTAAAGTTGTGATAATTACTTAGATTGCAATATCTGCAAGGAGGTTAAAAGCAGGGCTTGCCCAGTAGCAAGAGCAAGCCAGAGAGAAACAAAAAAAACACTGGAGTTGATTCATGCTGATGTAACTGGTCCTTTTCCACCAAGTGTCTCCCATAACAAGTACTGTTTGATCCTAGTGGATGACTATTCTAGAATTGGCTGGGTCTATCCATTAAAGCAAAAGTCTGGCGTTGCCCAAACTTTGAAGTTCTGGGTAAGAAGGGTAGAAAGGCAACTTGGCGAAAAGGTGTGCTCTATTCAGACAGACAGGGGAGGAGAGTTTATGGCAAGCTCCCTAAGAAACTGGTTGCATTCCCAAGGGATTAAACATAGGCTTACCAATGTGGCAACACCTCAGGAGAACGGAGTAGCAGAGCGCAGGGTAGTTGTCTTGCAGACACAAATGAAAGCATTGTTAGCAGATGCAAATCTTCCAATTAAGTACTGGGCTGAGAGTATTAAGACCGCGAATTATATTGGGAATTGCTTGTGGTCAAGGGTGCTAGATGACATACCCTATAAAATTCTCTATAACAAAAGTCCCAGTTTGCAGCATTTGAGAATCTTTGGGACAAAGGCGTGGGTTGACATACCTGTAAAGAACCGAAGAAAAGGTGGGAAAAGGGCATAGCAGTTGCTATTTCTTGGGTATGAAAGTGGTACGAAAGCCTACAGGTTTGAAGATGATAAAAATCTTTTGAGTTATAGTCGACCAGCCAGTTTTAATGAGCAAAGAAATTGGCCCAAGATACATGCAAACCTGCTGCCAGAAAAAGTTTTACTGCCAAGCATACCTTTATTGTATTTTTGGTTTTTATGGAAGCCGCCCAGAGTGGCTGGGGAGGCCCAGCCAGATGGGCGGGGTATAAATAATAAATTATTATTATTATTATTATTATTAGGCAGTTGAAACAAAGCTAAGAATTTGGCAGCTCTCCCAGAGAAACTGAAAGGGAGGAGGTAAAGGTTGAGCATTTTTCTCCAGCTGCTAGCATGGTGCAGGGGGGAAAAGAAAGTGCAACAGGGACAGGAGGAGGTAAATCTCCAGAATCAATCCACCTCAAAAGCAGTCCTGAAGGTAGCCCAGGGGGTGAGATTAATGAACCAAGGAGGTCTGCAAGAAGTAATAAAGGTCAACCTCCAGACCGTTATGGGTTCCCAGCCACCATAAACCAGGTTTGTGTAACTGAGCCAGAAAACTTTGAAGAAGTGCAAGAGTTACCTACTCTAGAGAAAGAGGCGTGGTTAAAGGCAATTCAGGCAGAGTATAACTCTCTGCTAAACAACAATGTGTTTGTACCTACAGAATTGCCTGAAGGTAAAAAGCCCATAAGCTGTAAGTGGGTTTTTATGGTGAAAAAGCTGGCTGATGGTAGTTATCAGAGGAAAGTCAGGTTGGTGGCAAGGGGCTTTACACAAAGAAAAATGATACATTATGATGAAGTGTTTGCCCCAACAGCAAAGGCTGAAACAGTAAAATCAGTTTTAGCAATGGCAAGTCTGAGAGGGTTAAAAGTTAATCATTTTGATGTTGCCTCAGCATATTTAAATGCTCCTATTGACGCCGAGGTGTATTTACAGCAAATACCAGGTTATGAGCTGGAAAAAGGCAGCATGGTGTTAAAACTGCAAAGGGCACTATACGGGTTGCACCAAAGTGCACATCTATTGCATGAATGCATAGACACAACTTTGAAAAAGATGGGATTCAATCAAAGCCTGGCTGATTCCTGTTTATATTCAGCAATGGTGCAAGGAAGTGTTTGTTATTTACTTTTGTATGTTGATGATATCTGTCTAATAACAACTGCACAAAAGCAAGTGTCTTGGTTTATAAACAGCCTAGGTAACAAATACAAACTGAAGTATTTGGGAGAGATTCAGAATTACTTAGGAGTAGAGGTTCAGAGAAATGAAGAGGGCGTCTACTCTCTGAGTCAGAAGGAAAAAATCGAAAAGTTACTGAAGACATATGGAATGGAGAGGGCAAATGAGGTTGACACTCCCATAACTACCCAGTACAAAAATGAACCAGAAGGACAAAAATGTGAGAATGCAACAGCGTTTCATTCTCTGTTGGGTTCTCTGTTATATTTAAGTTGTTGGACAAGACCCGACATAACATTGGCAGTGCACATGTTAAGCCAAAGAAGTGCAGACCCGGCTCAGAGAGATTGGGTAGCACTTAAAAGAATCCTAAGGTATCTGAAAGGCACAAAAGATTACAAACTGGTGCTGGATACAGGATATGATCAGCAAGTGTATGCATACGCTGATGCCAGCTGGGGAGACAGAGAAAATGGAAAATCTACCACTGGCTATGCCATATATATTGGAAATGCCCTGGTTCAGTGGAAATCCCAGAAACAAACATTTGTTGCCACAAGTACTTGTGAAGCAGAGTACTCAGCCATAAGCGAATGTGTGTCACAAATAGAGTGGTTTGCTTGTCTAACAAAAGAACTTGGAATACCTTCTGAAATGCCAATCACTGTGCTAAGTGACAACATGGCTGCACAACAGCTTGCTAACCAACAGAACTTTAAGAGCAAGAGTAAACATATTGCTATAAGATACGGAAATGTGAAAAATGCTTTGGAAAGAAATGTGTTAAAGGTACAGCACTGTAACACAAAATGTAATGTGGCGGATTTGTATACAAAATGTTTGGATGCTCCTAAATTTCGAAACTTAAGAGAATTATTAGGTCTCAAGCCTTTGACTTAAGGAGGAGTGTTGGGATTCACAGGATACTGAGTAAGTCTGCAGGCTTCAACAGGATGATGCAATACTCTGTGAAGTGCTGGGTCAGAGTGACTCAGCAGGAGTGTGATTAATGTGATTGGCTATCACCTGTTTTAAAAAGGAAAGCCTGTTCAACAGTAATTGTGGTTGTGGTGGTTGTGCTGTGGTATGGTGGTGCTGTGGTGGAGAGTAGTCTTGGGAGGCTGCTAATGGTACCACAGCCCCTTGGCCTGCAGGCCTGCATTGCCTATAAAAGGTCTCAAAAGCAGAAACGCCTGCGGGTTACATGGCATGACCAAAGCCTGGGAGCCGCCCTGACTCCCTGGCGCACCCCCAGCTCCAGAAGGACCCTGCTGATTTCCCCTAGCCACCATAGCAAAGCTCAATAAATCTGAAGACCAAGTTCAGTACAGTCTACCCTGAATGAGTTACACAGGCCTTGCCCTAAGCCTAAATAACCTAGTTGTGTAAAAGGCTATAACCTAATGGCCTAGCTTAGTAAAGTCTACCCTGACTGGGTTAAGTGTATTGAGTTGCACCCACTAGTTCAGAATTGTCTACACTGGCGGGTTAATCGGGAAATCTCACAACACAGTTATGCACCTACGATCAGCACAGCCTCCACCAAGGCTGCACTAAAGACTACACAAGTATGATATGACAGAGAAAAGTTATAGGCAGCCCAAGGCCCACTACCACAAATGGCTATTGCGTAATGTCAGAGGTAAGTTGCTAATGGCGCACTGCCAAGAGGCAAATGGCTAATGCAGTCCTGCCAAGCGGTAATTGGTGAATGTAGTACAGCAGAGAGGTAACACAACAACACAATGCTACACCGATAAGGTGTCAGATTGAATGCCACCAGTATAAGATATAAGGTATAATGTAAAGGTATATACTGTAGAAGGTATACTGTATAAAGGTATAAGATTGAGTGCCAGCAGTAAGAAACTTATTAAATGCAATAAGCTGTGCCTAATTCCAAGCCTGAGATATAATACGCTTAATTTATAACTGCCAATGCCAGCCACCAATCAGGCGAAGATAGGCACAGCAAACCCAGAAGGCTGCCTACCCCCGTGAATAAACTTTAACTAAAACAAGGATAATCACAGTTTCTTTTAGAAACCCCAAATCTGCATTGATTAATAGGTAGAGAACCCCGAAGGCACTTCCAGTTGAAAGCCCCTTTAAATTAAATGCCCTCAAATAAAATTAATTAAGAGGTGAATAAATTAAGAAGTAGCTATTTATAAAGAAGTAGGTATTAACTAAGAGGTAACTTAATAAGAGGTACAGATAGGTAGCCGTGTTGGTCTGCCATAGTCAAAATAAAAAAAATCCTTCCAGTAGCACCTTAAAGACCAACTAAATTAGTTCTTGGTATGAGCTTTCGTGTGCATGCACACTTCTTCAGATACTTCTTCAGGTATCTGAAGAAATGTGCATGCACACGAAAGCTCATACCAAGAACTAACTTAGTTGGTCTTTAAGGTGCTACTGGAAGGAATTTTTTTTATTTTAATAAGAGGTAGGTAATAAAGAGGTAGGTATCCCGACTTCCAAGACTGTACAAATCAAGAGATATGCATCCTTGACACTGAAATTAATTAGCTAGGATTCAAAGGCAGTCACACTACAGCAATGGTGCCCCAGCGCGGGGGTACCACGTAGAGCCGCTAACAGCAGAATTGCCTGAGCCAAAGCCTTGGCGCAGCACAATACACTTTAAATTCAATCATAAAACAACCACAATGGAAGCTGACCCAAATAAGCGGCAATTAATCAAAGGATGAACTTATTGCACCGTGGACTAAAGCGAGGGGTCTATTGGTGTACTAGGACACAGGAGACCCGGCCACTGCCCACGTAAAAAAATACTATAAGCCCTTGACCAATGAGCGATGATTAAGACCCTTGCAAACACAGTCACTTCACGATTAAAAGCTGCCGCTAAAAACCCTTACCACAGGGGGTGTTGCCTCTCCTAAGATGGCCACTGTACTCGGCCACGTGGTCAGCTAAGATGGCGGCTGCCACAACCAGTAACCTAGCAACGACGGCAGCTGCTTTCAAGTCGAAGCATTGGCGCGAAAGTCTGGAAGCCCGCCCCACAGCTGATCTAGCGCCATTCTAATGACCCGCTGAGGAATAAATAGAATAAAGTCATTTTATATGGAAACAAAAAAATCCCAGGGGATTGCATGATGCTATTCAATTCAAGAATAGTTAAAGACAGAGTTCTCCAAGCCCACTACCAAAAAGGTATTTACACGAGGTTTGGAACAGAAACAAAAATTTGCTGGAAAGCAAAACACTGTGGTGGATATCACCGGTGGAGGTGCTAACTGTAAAGAAATTGAACATGGAAGGGAGGTGAGCTACCTATGAAGAGATCTTAATGAAAACAGATAGAGGTTGGAAGCTAAAGCCCTATAATTGTATTGAGGATGCCTTAACAGGATGGCTACAATACCACCAAGTGGATGATGTGTTTAGGTGTGACAAGAAAGTAGGATTTAATGATTAAAAAAATCTAGATTTCAAATTGAAATGCTGGAAGGCAGAACTAAATTATTATCTAAAATGTATAATTTCTTATTAGAATAGTATACAAAAGATGAACAGACAAAGGAGGTGATGATAAAATGGGCGATAGATTTTGGGTACAATATTGAGTATGATGCGTGGGTGAGATTGTGGAACGAGAATCTAAAATTTACAGCATACGCCACCTTAAAGGAAAACATAATGAAAATGATGTACCGATGGTACTTAACACCTGTGAAATTGGCAAAAATGTATAGGATGAGTAATAAATTATGTTGGAAGTGTAAAGAGAAGGATGACAACTTTTATCTTATGTGGTGATAAAGGCACAAGAATTATGGAGGAGGTATAAGAGAGCATTGGGAGAGGTAGAGGATGTACAGGAACAGGAACAGGCAAGGCATAGAGATAAGAAATGAAATGAAGTTCCTGTCGTGGAATGTAAATGGTTTGAATGCAAAAATTAAAAGGAATAAAGCAACAAATTACCTTTTAAAACAGAAATCACATGCTATTTTTCTGCAAGAAACACACATCAAAATGAGAGATAGACAATTATTAAAAAACAAAGTGCTGGGAACGGAATTTATTGCATTGGATAAAGTTAAGAAAAGAAGAGTAGTGATCTATGTAAATCCTAAATTAATTTCCAAAGACAATGAAGGCAGAATATTGGTAGCTGAGATTAATGCAGAAGGGGAGAAAATACTTATAATGGGAATCTATGCACAAAATGAAAACAAAATGGAATTCTTTAGAAGGTTAGAGGAAGAACTTTTTGAAATATATAATGGCAAAATAATAATAATGGGAGACTTTAGTGGAAGAATTTCACTAGAATATGACAAAGGGGGCAAACAGGGACCAGCTAGAGAAGGAAAATTACCAGACTTTTTTTTGAAATGGTCAGTTCAATGGAACTAACAGATGGGTGGAGATTTAAAAACTCCACAAAACATGAATTCATATACTATTCACACTCAACGGGAGCCAGCTGCAAAATAGACATGGTCTGGCTATCTAAAGAACATACAACAAGAATAAGAAATCTAGAGATCCACCCCAGGACTCTATCGGACCATAACCCAATAAAAATGATATTAAGAGATAGATGGAAGATACTAACTAGATGAAGGCTAACTGAAAATATTTTAAGAAATGAAGAGGTAATCAGGAACGGTACACAATTATTAAGAGAATATTTCCAGTTTAACCTAAACAACGGGACTGACCCCCCCCAAAAAAAGTAGTGTGGGATGTGAGTAAAGCAGTGGTAAGGGGATTCTTCATACAAGGGAATGCATATTTTAGGAAGAAAAGAGAAGAAGAGGAACAAAAACTAATGAAAGAAATGCTCATTTATGGGGATGGTCTGAAATAAAAATAACAGTTTTGGAAGCACGTTCGTTTTAATGGCTGCGATTCTGCCCATTAATGATTCATCCCCATAATATGTGGAACAAAGCAATTTGAAACTTGGAGAAAGCGGATATCTAAATTTCTCTGGCTGGGAAAGAAACCCAGGATTAAATATAAAATTTTGACTGATGCAAAAGAAAGAGGTGGCTTTTCCCAGCCAGACCTAAAGATTTATTATGAAGCAGCTTGTCTGAGTTGGTTGCGGGATTGGATGACACTTGATAATGGGGAGATATTAGATCTAGAAGGTTTCAATAACAGGTTTGGATGGCATGCTTACATGTGGTATGGAAAAGTGAATGTACATAAAGGATTTCTGCACCATATTATTAGAAAATCCCTGTATGAAGTATGGAATAGACACAAAAACCTGTTAGAAAGAAAAACTCTGTGGTGGATTTCGCTATTGGAGGCATTCGCTGTAAAAAAGAAGAGTATGGGGAAGGTGTGGGCGACATATAGAGATCTAGTGGTGGAAGTTGACGGTAAATTTAAACTAAAATCTTTTGAAGAACTGAGGGGGAAATTAACGGATTGGCTACAATATCATCAATTACAAGATGTTTTCAGGAAAGATTATAAAAGTAATTGATTTAGCAATACTAAATCTAAAATCGAAACAGAATTGTTGGGCAGTAAAAAGAAAGTGGTGTCAAAAATGTATAAAGTATTACTAGAATGGAACACGAAGGACGAGGAGGTAAAAAGTACAATGATAAGATGGGCACAAGATTTGGGACACAATATTGACTTTGAGAAATGGGAAGCAATGTGGAACAAAACAATTAAATTTACAGCATGTGTGGCTCTCCAAGAGAATTTAATGAAAATGATGTACTGTTGGTACATCACCCCGAGTAAGCAGGCCAAAATGTATAGGTGCCAGGACAAATTATGTTGGAAATGTAAGGTGAAGGAAGGGAACTTCCTACATATGTGGTGGTCCTGTGCTAAGGTCAAGGATTTCTGGGACATTATTTACAATGAATTTAAAAAAATATTAAAATATAACTTTAGTAAAAAACCAGAGGCATTCTTATTAGGGCTAATTGATGAAGAAATTAATAAAAAAAGATGTAAATTTATTTATATATGCCACAACGGCAGTGAGAATCCTCTTGGCTCAAAGGTGGAAGCAGCAAGAACTCCCTACATTGGAAGACAGGAGATTAAAAATGGTAGAATTTGTGGAGTTGGCGAAGCTGACGGGGAGAATCAGGAATCGGCCCGAAGAAAAATATCAAAAGGACTGGAGCAAATTTATTTATTATTTGAAAGAAAATGTACTCATTTAAAAATGTTTGTAGCATTAACGTGAAATGTTTTGTAATGTGAAATCATGATGCTGATTTATAAATAAGAATGTGAATTATTAAGGTGATTATAGATAAAGAAGTGATTATGGGAATGCAAAAGATATGTTATAGGCTATAGGGATGTCAGAAAGAGAGGTAGAAGGAAGTCAAAGCACACTTTGAGCAAATAAGATGTTGTGAATATGTTATTGAATTAAAATGAAATATGGAAAGATTCAATAAAAATCATGTTTAAAAATAAAATAAAAATACTCATTTATGAAAAAAGACTATTGGAAAAACCAGGAGACCCAATAACTGAAAGACAGATAAAAGTACTACAGACACAATTTACGATAATTATGCAAGTGGAAGTAGAGCAAAGAATTAGACCACTGAAACAAAAACATTTCGAGTCAGCAAATAAACCTAGGAAACTGTTAGCATGGTAACAAAAAAAAGGGAGGAAACCAAACATCATAAACAAAATTGCAGTCAAAGGCTGAACAATCCACAACCTGAATGAAACCCCATTCAGCTTCTGCAGAGTTCTTTTGTTATGGACTCTGGTGCCACACGTCACCTTTGTAAGGGTAAAAGCCTGTTCATCCAGCTTGCAATGCAGGAGGGAACGATCCACCAAGCTGATGGAAAACTGTTGTAGAGCAACGAAGAAGGGACTGTGTTTCTTAAAAGCCTTAACACATCCATCAGGAATGTACTATATGTCCCGCACCTGGCAGATAACCTTCTGGGTGCATCACAGCTCACTTCACAAGGCTTCAGAGTGTGCTTTACTAAGACTAAATGTGAAATTACCAAAGGCAATGAGGTCATTCTGTCTGGTAAATTTGAAAAAGGATTATTTCTATTGTCTTATTATACCAGTGCTGATGTTACTAATGTGCTTTCTACTGCTGTAAAAGATGAGCAAAAATGGGAAATTGCATGATAATTGTGTACATGACTACCATCACAAGCTAGGGCAATTGCATTTTCAGGCCGTTGCTAAAATGCCCAATTTGGTGCAGGGTATGTCCTTGAAGGATTGCAAATACCACATGAAATACATTTCTTATGCTGTAAACAAGGTCAAAATGGCTCCCAAGGGGAAAATGTCAGGGAGGCAGGCCTCAAAGCCTTATCAGTTCTTACATGCTGACCTTGTGGGACCACTAGCTCCCTCCAGAGGTAATTCACGATTTTTTTGTGTGTGTTAATTGATCAGTTTTCCAGATATGTTTATGTTTACATGCTGGAACATAAAAGTGATGTATTTTCTAGGTTTAAAAATTTCTGTGCATGGTTGAAGAATGTGCATGATACCCAAGTGAAATGCTTGTTCACAGATAAGGGTGGTGAATTTTGTTCAGCTGAATTTGAGCAATATCTGGCTGAACTTGGCACTGAGCATCAAGTTGCATGTCCCAGATCCCCATGGCAAAATGGTCTCTGTGAGACAGTAAATCAAACACTCCAACAAGGAATGAAGACTTTGCTTCATGATGCCTACTTGCCAGACCCTTTTTGGGGAGAGGCTTTAAACTGTTTTGTTTATTGTTACAATCACAGGTTCTCAAGAGCCATAAGGCTGCACCCTCCATGAAAAACTGTTCCAGAAAAAGCCTTTCATCAAGCACCTCAGAATTTTTGGTTCAGATGTCTGGGTTAATACACCTCAAGACAACAAATTGAGCAAGAGATGTTTGCATGATAAATTTCTTGGTTATGAGAAAGGGGCTTATCGTGTATTAATGTCTGATACCAACACAATAAGGTTGACTAGGAGTGTTGAATGCAATGCAAAATGGAACAATGTGGGGATTTTTCAGTGTCACCCCACTTCTAAGGATACAAGTGGTGAATCTGATGTTGATGATGGAGGTTCAGATTCTGATGGCGATGATGGTGCTGCTGCAGGTTCTGATAGTGATACAGACACAGCCAATTACAAAAGCACCAAAATATCTCTCAAAACATCTGATGAGTCTGATACTGAATTAGAGGTACCCCTCTTCACTATGGGGCGTGTCAGGAAAAAGCAGCAATGCAAAAGCCAACTGCAGGTGGCTGGAATGCAAAACAGGATGTTGATGTGTGGGACTGTACTACTGGGAAAAAGGGGCAGTCTATTCATTGTACTGAGCACCGGATGTTAGCTCAGAGTGTCATCTGACCTGTACTGGAAGTACAGGGGTGGAGTTGAGACTCTACTGCTGGAGACTGGAGAGTGCAGACACGTTTCTCTGTACTGCTGGAATGACAGGAATAAAGACATGTAAATAGACTCCTGTCTGTCTTTTTCCCCCTCCCTGGGGGAAGCAGGGAGGAGGGTGTGTTCTTCTCACGTTTGAGGAGGATCGCCGACTTGTGACCTTGCCTGTATCCTGCCGGGAGACGCAGACGGGAAGGTCAACAAGGATCTCAAGCCGATTGCCTGGAGTGAAGCCAGTTACCTCTGACTGCGGCTGAGAATCCTGACATCTGGTAGCAGAGGACGGTTTTGATTCATCGTAAATCTGCATGAGAGGTTGATGGATCGTCATCCTCTGCACCAAGGGAGGAGATAACGTCTGCGTGCAGCCAGAAGCTGAACAGACGGCTGGA
The DNA here is from genome assembly GCF_964188305.1 of Podarcis bocagei. Lineage (NCBI taxonomy): Eukaryota > Metazoa > Chordata > Lepidosauria > Squamata > Lacertidae > Podarcis > Podarcis bocagei. Next base: position 4,641,238 of record NC_138131.1, on the reverse strand, counting down.
CACCGAGAGGAGGTGTTTTCCAAGCAACGGAGCCCCAAGGTATGCTGAATCTCGGGCTAAAAAGTGTGAACGCAGATTGATTCATTCTCTGGTTCACGGGAGCTGCGTTTGGGGAAAAAACAGCTCTAATAGAAGAGGCCTGCAGTTTGGAAGCTCGGCCTGCATACCAGGAATTCTTGTGGTTGATAAGCTTTCCTGTTCAAAGATTGGAATGCACAGTTGCTAAGCAACAACCGTAAGTAAAGTGGAAAAGTACTGACTGTGCAGCTGGCTCTGAGAGAGCCTGGGAAGAGAAAGTTGTTTTGGCTATCTTCGTTGCTGTGCAAGGCCTGAGAAACAGCTTGCAGTTTGCCTGCCAGAGTAGGCAGAAAACAACCCAGCAAAGGCTATTGGATTTTAGCAGGCTGGAGAGTGAGAGCTGAGGCTTGGATTCAAAATGGATGCCAAGAAGGGGGGAGGCTTGCCTTATCCATCTCCCCTGACCAGAGACAGTTATTCATCATGGTCTGGAAAAATGACTACCCCAGAAGGGGTGAGCCAAGATGATGCTGGCCAGGTTCCTAAGAGCTCATCGAAAGCCGAGGAGAGCTTTGACCCCAGATGGGGGAGTGAAGGAACTGTTCAAGCTGCACTGGAAGTGAAGGACAGGGGGAGGGAGGAACAGAGTTCTAACTCCCCCACTGATGTTGCTACTGGAGAGAATGCTGTAGCTTTGAACGTTGTCTGCTGTTACAATTGTGGACAGACTGGGCATCTTCAGCAGAACTGTAAGAAGCCACGCCAGCCAAAAGGAGCTAAGAGCAGCTCTGGAAAGCCTGGGACATCAGGCAAAAGTTATACCAAGTCTCAGGTGAAACCTGCTAAGGCTGTGATGTCGAAAGGAACCACGCCAGATGTTGAGAACGCGTTTGTTGAGACACGGGTTGCACGGTTCATATGTGCCCACACAGAGAACTGTTTTCAACGTTTAAGAAGCAAAGCTTCGGTGTGAAGCAGGCCAACGGTCAGGAGTTGGAAGCGACCGGGATTGGTTGAGAAAGGTCTCAAAAGAGTTGGGAAGTTCTCCTTTTGGGAAGCTGTTCCATAGAAAACCTTCTGTTGCCTATTTTAAGGTTTTTGGGTCTCAAGTGAGAACAGAAGCTCCAGGTGGAGTGAAGAATGCCAGAGGCATTTTTGTGGGTTATGAAAAGGGTCTCTACAGAGTAATTTTGTCTGAATCTGGTCAGGTGATTCTCACAAAATTTCTAGAGAGTGCTCCTGAACAGGAGAGAGTAATTGTTCACACATTTCCCACTGAGGACAATTCTGATGATGATGATGATTTTACTGATTACACAGATTACAGTGGTACTGATGATGACAGTGATAGCTCAAAGAGCTCAGTTGAAACAGTCATTGAGAGGAAATCTCACATAATGGATAGACCTTCACAGGTGAAGGATGAACCACTGTTTGCCATTGGTACTGGTTCTCAACAAAGTCCAGAGGCTGAACCAGTGAGCAGAGAGGATCAGCACCTCATACGCAGGTCTGAGAGAGTTACAAAGGGTGTACCACCAAAGAGGTACTCAAAAGAGTTTGCTAGCTTAGCTATTGCATGTGTTGCTGTTGTACACAGCCCAGGACAGGTTGAAGCAGTGTCTAAGTCAGAGACAAAGACACAACAGAGAGCTGCTAGCCAAGGTAATGCAGATGCACTCATTCCTTGGAAGCCAGACAACCAGAGGTACACTGGGGAAACCAGTGGCGGGGAGTTCCAAGGGTGGAACTGAAACAACAGGGGACTGTTATATGTATAACAACTGTTTGTTTTCTTCTCTGGATCGTGTTTTGCCCATTGATGCTTTTGGGGGAGGTTGTCAGGAAAAAGCAGCAATGCAAAAGCCAGCTGCAGGTGGCTGGAATGCAAAACAGGATGTTGATGTGTGGGACTGTACTATTGGGAAAAAGGGGCAGTCCATTCTCTGTACTGAGCACCGGATGTTAGCTCAGAGTGTCATCTGACCTGTACTGGAAGTACAGAGGTGGAGTTGAGACTCTACTGCTGGAGACTGGAGAGTGCAGACAGGTTTCTCTGTACTGCTGGAATGACAGGAATAAAGACATGTAAATAGACTCCTGTCTGTCTCTTTTCCCCTCCCTGGGGGAAGCAGGGAGGAGGGAGGAGGGTGTGTTCTTCTCACGTTTGAGGAGGATCGCCAACTTGTGACCTTGCCTGTATCCTGCCGGGAGACGCAGACGGGAAGGTCAACAAGGATCTCAAGCCAATTGCCTGGAGTGAGGCCAGTTACCTCTGACTGCGGCTGAGAATCCTGACAGGGCGGTCCTCTCCAAAGAGTGAAAGACCTGATCCTGAGGATCTGCATATTATACTCAGGACTCAGAGAGCCACTAAAGGTAAACTTCCTAAAAGGTATGCTGATGAGTATGCTAGCACGGCTGTCGCTAGCAATTCAACACAGGTTTTTGAACCTGCAAATTTCCGAGGTTCAAGGTTTGTCCTCAGGGGATGCCAAGCCTTGGCTAAATGCCATGAAGGCTGAACTTGATTCATTGAGTAAGAACAATACCTGGGAATTAGTTCCAATTCAACCTTCCATGAAATTAATTGATAGTCGTTGGTTCTTTAAGGCCAAGACTGACCAACATGGAAAGGTAATTCGGCAGAAGGCGAGACTAGTCGCTCGTGGATTTTCACAGATCCCAGATCAAGATTACCACGAGATATATTCACCAACTGTGAAGTTTGAAAGCATAAGGTTCATGCTTAAAATTGCTGCTGAAGAAAAGATGGCGACGGAGGTAGCAGTCTAACTAGAGCCTTCGACTTCAATTAAGCGTTTTTATTAGTTTTATCAGTTTTAGCCTCTTCAAGACCTCAAAACTACACCTTAAGGACCTTAAGGACTATCAGCGGTCTGTCTTGTCGCCTTGTTTTAACTAGCTTATCCTTTTATTGCTTTATTGTTCTACCTTTATTGTTCTACCGCCGCGCTTTTTATAGATACGGCTACACTGACTCATAACTTTGGGGCTCCCGGACGACGGATCGGCTTGAAATACAGCCAAAGAAGCTGAGGAAACCGCTGAACTCCTGAGCCTAACTTCAATAAGATAAGATAAGTCCAAGAATTCCCCCATGAATTTCCTCACGAATACCCTCCCGCCCCAAGCTAAGGCTTAAGGAGGGAAGGGTAGGGAGGCTCCCTGGTCCAACAGCCTGGATGCGGGTGTTCAATTTTACCTCTACCCTTATTTCTACAATAAATTTCCCAATAAAGGAAGTTTTCAATTTAGGGAATGGTGTTCACCAGACAGAGCTATAAAGAGCTGGGAATCCCCCTCACCAAAGCGGCTGAACCACCTACAAGAGGAAGACAGGTGAAAATCTCACACTACTTTAAACCAAAAACAGATAAAATAAGTAATGCTAAGAAACGTCACCCCCACGAATGGTCCATAGACCGCACTAGGTACGGGGAGCTCATGGAAATAGATGAGGAAGGGGTGGGAGTCAATCTGGCAACGGAAATAAAACAAGTCCAATCAATCCAATCAAACCTTTATTGCATTAGCATACAGCCATAGCAAAATAAGACAGTACAAAAATGCTAGAGACAAGCAACCAAGCAAAATTCAAGGCGATATTGCTGGCGTAATGACATTTAAATTACCCTAAGACCATAATGCAAAGATTTAGTTGCCAGCGCCAGAAATCTAATGTGCGGATATATATAAAGAATTAAAACAGGTCCAGGTCTAGGACACACTACCCTGTCAGAGTAGCCCTGAGTTTCAGAGCCTGCACGGTGAAGATTGCCACCCCACGTGAAATTTGGGGATTTGCGTCCACGAGAAGCGATTTCAAACAGTCTTCCTTAGACGTAATGGTGGACGGGATCAAGAGGAGGAGCTTAGATCTTATTGGCTCGTAAATAGGGCAGTAGAAAAAGAAATGTATGAAGTCCTCTACTTCATTCATTGTGCATGGACATAGACGCTGAGTAATAGGGGTCTTAGAGTAAATCCCCTGAAGGAAGGCCGTGGGTATAGAATGGAAACGGGCCATAGTAAACGCTCTTCTCAAATTGGGCTCCGTCAGTTCTATCAAGTAGTTGGCAAGTGATCTTACCACTTTCACTTTAGGGAGCCACATGGAGAGGCGGGCTGTGGTGGACTGTGCCCGGTCCATGGCCTCGTCTCTTGTAAGAATCCAGGCCCGGATTTTATGTTGGTGCCAAGATGACAGCGTGTCTAGATCTGGGAGGGAGTAGCGTGCAGTAATAGTCTCCATGGCCTTGGACCATTTGTTGCTATGAGAACAAGTTAAAAAGGCTTGCCTGGCTAGTAGGGAACCTGGGGCATTGATTAATTTACAATAAAAACTAATAATTCTAATGTGGGCTCTCGCAACAATGGAGGGGAGGCCCAGTTCTGTTCTTAACTGTGCAGCAACCGAGCCCTTGGGGAGACCCAGTATCTTTTGTGCAAAAGAGTTTTGCAGAATCTCCAGCCGTTGTAGTGTTTTTAAATTCCACCCCCAGATTTCAACCCCATACAGTAACATCGGGAGGACTTTACTGATAAATGCTTTTCTGATTGGTGGAACCAACTGGCCGCCTTTTGCATAGAAGAATTTCTCCAAGGCTTTGATGGTTCTGCGGGCAGCCAGGATGGTCGTATTTAGGTGAGCTGACCAGCTAAGCCCATGCTGAAAAGTGATTCCCAAATACTTGAATGCTGAACAATGTTCAATATAGTGGCCCTCACAAATCCAGAATGACTTCCGAGTTTTCGTACCAAAAGTAAGAATTTTGGTTTTGGCGAAATTGATTTTGAGGGAGTTGGTATCACAATATGTCATGAGCCCTCTGAGCGTGTTGTTTAAGCCCTGCTTGGTTAATGACAATATCACCATGTCGTCCGCATAGAGTAATATGGGGATCTTGAGCTGTTGTAAGGAGGGGGCAGATTGATTTAGGGCCTTCATAGTTGTAACGATGTCGTTGATATAGAAATTGAATAGAAAAGGGGCCAAGAGGCAGCCCTGTTTGACCCCTTTATTCAGAGGGAAAGAATCAGAAAGAGCTCCCAGAGGGCCGAATTTTACTCTGGCCGATATGTCATTATGAATTTCCATAAGAAGGAGGAGGAGTCTCTTATCTATGTTGGTGTAACTAAGCTTCTGCCATAGCCTATCTCTGGGAATGGAGTCAAAAGCGGAGGTCAGGTCCACAAAAGCCGCATGTAGTTTGCAGTTGAACCTGTTTAGGTATTTGTCAATCAGGGTAAAAAGAACAAGACATTGGCTAGATGTGCTGTGACCTTTACGGAAGCCAGCCTGTTCCGGGTGGAATAGCTTTGTTTCTTCTGCCCACTCGATTAATTTCTCTAGCAAGAATCTAGAGTAAACCTTGTATGATATGTCCAGCAGGCTGATAGGTCGATAATTACGCGGATCTTGTGGGTCCCCTTTTTTATGTATTGGGATGACTATGCTCTGTTTCCAGTTAGGTGGAATCTTAAGGGTAGCATTAATAGTGGTAAAGAGAGATGCTAAAATAGGGGCCCACCACGTCTGGTTCGATAAGAATACCTCAGGAGGAATCATATCCTCCCCCGGGGATTTATCCCCTGATAGCATGCTAATTAGTTGTATACATCTCTCTGGGGAGACTGGCTCCCAGGTGGGCAAGGCAGATGCTGGGAGAGTGGGGACTACGTTTACGTCGGAATCAGGGGCGGAATACAACTGAGCAAAGTGAGAGTGCCAACTGGCTGCTGTGATGTTATTAACGATGAATGAGGGGGGGTCTTAGACCTGCATTAATTAAATTCCAGAATTTCTTGTCGTCACGGGTTTTAATGGCCACTGACAGTGCCGTCCAGCGATCTTTCGCAAAGAGCAATTTCTTATGTTGGAGCAGCTTCTTGTAGTATGAACGGAATTGAGCTAACTCCCTGATTTTGCTCTGGGTGCTGTCTGATTTCATATCAGACTGAAGAAATCTAAGCCTACTTCTGCACTGTTTGCATTCTTGGTCGAACCAAGTTTGATTCTTCCAGGTTAGAATCGCACGGGAAGGTTTTGTAAGTGAAGGGAGCAAGTAGGCCAGAATTTGCTGGAAACTTGAGAAATGATTCACATTCATTGTTAACAGCTGAGCTTTCAGGGCTAGGATCTCAGGGGAATTTAGAAGGACTTTTATTTCTTCCTCCAAATAGATATCCCACTTCTTACGTCCGGGGGCTAAGATCAGTGAATCCTGGAGGTGGGGTGAGCTGGGAAGCCCCAGCTGTGAGTGATGGAAGGAGATGACGATTGGAAGGTGGTCACTTTCGGTTCTGTTGAACACATTGAAACAATATGCCTTATCATTAAATGCCGAAGAGGACCAGATGCAATCTATAACGCTTGCCCCTCTAGATCCTAGAAAAGTATAGTATCCCCCGGACCAGTCTTTGGGTGTGCCATGCAAGCTATGCAGCCCGCAGTTTATGGTAAGCTCCAGCAGTATGATGCCAGCCCTATTAATGATCTTGTCATGTGAATTCCATGTAGGAAACCACTCCTCATCTATGAATAATTGCGACTTATCGGTAAATGAGCTTATATCTGCTCTGATTCTGGCATTAAAGTCCCCCATTATAAGAATCTCTGACTTTGGAAATTCAGCCACAGATTTATCAAGGATAAATCTTAAATCCTCCCAAAACTGATTTGAATGAGAAGAGGAAGTTTACACATATGAAGTCCCCAGCCGAGCTATTAGTGATGTGGAGAGTTTGAATGCAATTACTCTCTAACCAAAAGAGAGGAGAGGTATTAAGATGAAGCTCCTGTGAAACAAATGTATGATATTTTAGTGTTTTTTTGTTTCTGTGGAAGCCGCCCAGAGTGGCTGGGGAAACCCAGCCAGATGGGTGGGGTACAAATAATAAATTATTATTATTATTATTATTATTAAATGTTACCAGGCCTCCACTAGGGCGCCCATACAAATGTGTTTGGTCGCAGGAATCACAAAGGCGTCATAGCCCGGTAGGGATGGGGGGGATGAAGAGTCTAAGCACCAGGTCTCTTGTATGCCCATGATCTGGAATTTCGCTAAAAAATCTTTCATATCCCCGCCATCCTGTTTGGACGTCCATCCTGCCACATTCCAGGATAGCACACTGAAGCAGTTTGAGGAGGGACTGTGTGCTAGTCAGTTACTCTGGTTGCTGGCGGGAAAGACATTGCCAGGGGTCTGAGGCAGCGCCAGGCATGATTCTGCCGAAAGTATCGAAAGGGTGGTGATTTGATTGATGTGGCCAGCAGGGTCTTCAATAAAACCTGAGCTGTCTCTTTGCGCAGTGGCTTCCTTAATGTTTATATATTGGCTTGAAGAGGTTGAGGATAAATGAGGTTCTACCAAAAAAGGTTGACTGGCAAATGACGAGGATATACAGTCATCTGCTTGGACCGCACTGAGTGAGGACTCCAGGTCAGGCATGGAAGAATAGGATGTTGACAGATTACCAGGATGAGGGGTGTTTGGCGCGTTGCTCTTTAAGGCGGAGGACGAGGTAGTTGATTGCAGATCTATTAGTAGAGGTGAAGGGGGTCTGCGTTGCGACGGTGTATGAGGAGCTTCCGCCAGGCAGACTGCCATATCATCCGTTATTGGAGTCCCAGTGATTGGCAGAGGTTTCTGGGGTGTTAGCCCCTTCATGACTGCGTTCCTTTGATTTAATAGGTTGCTATGACCAGGTTTTGAGGAGATTTTCTCTTGAAGTACATGTATAAGTTGCTGCTTGAATATATCGAGCCTGTTTATAACTTCCTGCTGTTCTGCAACTCGCCATAGGATGAAATAAGGTCCCTCTCCTCAGAGGCGGCCAGATGACTGGGCCCGCTTTGGTCATGCTTCTCTGTTGCTGGAGTAGATAAACCAGGAAGCTTGGGCTGAGAGGGAGGGTGAGGTTCCCGGGTGGACAGCTTGGGTTTCAAGACTATGTCGCGCCTGTCTGGCAAGCGGATACCTTTTTGTATGATGCTACAGAGAAGAGGTTTAATCCTGGTGTCATTAAAGACTCTCGTTGGGAAGATGCCCCAGGTGGCCAAAAACGCTTTACGCCTAACCAGTATGGAGGGAATTTTTGGTGACTGGAAGGAGAGCAGTAATTTTTGGAGCCGATGGTGGTAGCACAAAAGTTTCACTGAACTGAGGTCTATTAGCAGAGGCCAAATCTGAAGGAGTTGCCTTAGATGATCTTTGACTTCTCTCGGATTATTCCACCTTGGGGACCTGGGGTCACTACTGCGTATAGTAAGACATATTTTGTTTGGTTGTAAAATCAGAGATTGAGAGTCCAGTTGAGTTTTTAAGAGGTGACCACCAGTACCACTTTCATGTCTAAAAGGGGAGGTACACCTCTGTCCCTTTAAATCCCTCGGAGGCAGGGTGTGGTTGTGCTGGAGCTCTAGTAAATGGGCCTCAAGCTTTTGGTGGAGATTATCCACCTGCATGGAGATCCCATTTATGCTCTTAAAGATGCAGCGCAGGGTCCTGGTTATTAATTGGAAATGTTCGAGTCCCATGCCATCACCCAGGGCCAGCTCGGACTCCCCCTTCGGGGTGACTCTCACTTCTTTGTCATTATCATTATCATTAGCATTATTATTGCCACCATCCCCAAATCACGTATCAGGAAATCACGAAAACTCCAGTATAGAGAAGGAAAACAGCTTCATAGCAACTATTGAACAAATACATAAAGCTCAGGACGCACTAATTGAAAGATTAGCATCTATAAGGAAATCTATTACCCTCCTAGCCACACCTGTCACCAGGGAATTTAACTATGCAACTTATACCACAAAACCTTTATCCAACAGTGAGTGGACACTACGGCTATTCCTATCACCAGAGGAACTGGGACCTACGGAACCACCCATAACAAAGAAAACAATAATACATCAAGCTGAAATAGCGGTTCCACTAGGCAAGAACGGTTCAATCTTTGTGGACAACCTAGGAACCCTAGATACCATTCACACAGAGGACTGAAATAAGGACACGGGGGAAGGACGCTCCTCCGGGACACTAAAATATGTCCAAGTACACACCGTGCCAAAATGTCCTATTATACACCCCAAAAGGGACATAATGAACGATAAATCTCAAACTGGCCATAAACCTAGGTTAGATTGTCCCTTGAGATGTCTGCCAATCAAAAAACATAAGTTGGCCATCTGTACGTGGAACATTGCAGGGTGGGGAGCTAAAAGTAAAGATCCCAATCTAATGGACTTCCTCACTAAATTTGACATTCTGTTCATCCAGGAAACTTGGTCGACAGACGAGCTCTACTTGGATAATTACCACTCGTGTACAAAAAGAGCAACACCTAGCCAAAGAGGGGGCAGACCCAAAGGAGGCTTAGCCTTACTGTTTTCAACGCAGATACAAGCTAACATTACCCAACTACCCTCCAATGATGAATGGTCTGTAGCAGCAGTATTCGATTTTGGGCAAGTTAAACTGTTATACATAAACTTATACTTACCCACATGCCGACGGCAGACACAAGTAGAACAACTATGGAAAGAAGTGGAAGCCTACGTGGTGCAATGGAGGAGACAACACCCGTCAGCCATGATATTGCTAGCCGGTGACTTAAACGCAAGAGTGGGCCCCAACGACAACGCCTTATACACACATTTTCATCATTGGCCTCCAGAAACGGAAATTATCCCTCCCTTAATGACAAGATCATCCTACGATAAGACATGCAACATGGGAGGACTACATCTAGCACAGATGGCCTACAGACAGAACCTACACCTATTGAATGGGGCTATACAAGGAGATTATCCCGGTCAATATACATATTGGTCAGGACACAAATTGTCAGTGATAGACTATTGCATTGTTTCCCAGGATTTGAACCCTAGGATATCAAAATTTGACCACCTACCTTTATCCCTCGTGTGTGATCTACCCTTTGATTTGCCCAAACCACAACACAGATATCAACCAAAGTTAACACCCGGAACAGGCCTCAAGAAAATCAGATGGAATGGACAAGTGAGCGAGCGGATATCTAACTGGTACAAATCTGAGGAGAGCTACCGTCTCTCAAAAGCAATCATGGAAGGGTGCTTAGAAACAGAGGAGAGCGCCCCGAACATGATGACAACATATGAAATGCTTATACAAAAAATTCAAGAGTTTGTTGTAAAACCGAATTCCAAGTCTCCCTACCATAGGAAAACTTCCAGGGAGTGGTTCGATCAGGAGTGCATAGCCTCTAGGAAATCACTGATCCACTCCTTTATCTGTCATAAGGATAACCCAACAGAAGATAACAGACAAAAGATGCTTGAAGTCAAAAGAAGTTACAAAAAACTCCTGACACAAAAGAAAAGGTACGCAATGAAGCTATTATGGCAACAACTGATAGAGGCCTCCAATTCCAGTAACCCATCATTATTCTGGAGAATCGTTGCTGTACAACCGGATAGGGGTCTATCACAACTATCCTGCTGCATATCAATGAAAGCCTGGGAAACACACTTCCATAATCTTTACGAGGAATCTAGCGATGAGTCCTATGCATTAGACATACCGGAAGACCAGATACAGCCATGGCCAGCAGTTTCAATAACAGAGACCCATCTGCTGATTGACCACCTAAAGAACGGGAAAGCCCCCGGAATTGACTGCATACCAGCGGAACTTTTTAAAACCAACGCGATCTGGTGGGCCCCCCTGTTAGCCTCCCTGTTCACATATATAGATCGAACTGCACAGATTCCATACGACTGGGGGACTTCCATCATTATTCCCATTTACAAAAAAGGCCTGAGGGATGATCCCTCCAACTACAGACCTATAAGCCTCCTGAATATAATAAGCAAATTATATGCTAAACACCTCAGCGAGAAACTGTGTGAATGGATAGAAAGAGCGAAGATTCTTGATGATGCACAGGCGGGATTTAGAAAGGGGAGATCCACAATGGATCACTGCTTGACCTTACAGCACCTAGCTGAGAAATACACGCTGCATCATAATCACCACCTATTCGCAGCATTTGTAGATTTTAAAGCAGCCTTTGACTCCGTCTCAAGACCCCAACTCTGGGACAAACTCAACAAATCATCCATAGACCGACGTCTTCTGCTATTAATATCCAAACTGTACAATAACACACGACTTCGTATAAGATGTAGCCAAGAAGGTCAACTCTCTAATTTCATTAGAACAACAAAGGGAGTTAAACAAGGATGCATCTTGGCCCCCTTTTTGTTCAACATCTATATAAACTCCCTAACAGACCACCTACAAGGAGCGGATATACACGCCCCAAAATTAGCAGATAAAAAACTGCCTATCCTACTCTATGCAGACGATGCGGTTATACTGTCCCAGACTCAGAAGGGCCTTAAAAGAGCTCTTAACAGCTTATCACAATATTGTAAAGAAGAGAAACTAGTAGTGAACTACCAAAAAACAAAAATCATGGTTTTCTCTAACAAAAGAAAAATATATAGATGGAAATTAGACAATCAGGAGATTGAACAAGTGACATGCTTTAAATACCTAGGAATTATATTCCAAGCATCAAGGAAGAGGACTGCCCACATAAATTACAGTTCCTCTACAGCACAAAAAAAGTACAACAGCAATTCTAAGATACCATCGTACAATGTGAGGAAATTTTATTCCTGCCACAATTAAACTATTCGCTGCAAAACCAACAGCACAAATACTATACGGCGCACCACTCGTCTCCCTCTCCAATCTAGACCCATACGAAAAGATACAATCAGGTTTCCTTAGATCACTCCTACAAACACCTAAATGCGTCCCAAACGCTGCCCTACGACTGGAAGCCGGCTTATTCAGCATCAAAACCAAAGTATGGATAAGAACCTTATGCACTTGGCAAAGACTTAACAACTCGCCGGTTGGACTACTTTCCCTGATGCTTCTTGACAAATTCCAATCTATTTGGTTGAAGGGCACTCTCAGAAAATTGGCCACATATGGTCTCTCCCCAGAGTATTTATTAAGTTTAGAAAGGGGAAGGGCCAAGAATATAATCAAAGAAAGACTCAGGGACATTGAAGCCCAAAATGACTTTAGTCAACCTCCGATAACTCATAAACTCCTATTCGATTCCCAAAGCCCCCATCTAGCAAACTATCTTAAAGTTCTACATAATGCCAAACACCGTTGGGCATTTACCAGGGCCCGCTTTAACGCTCTCCCTTCAGCTCTGCTAGAGGGAAGATACAACAAAATACCGATCGAACAAAGATTATGTCCCTGTAACAGCAACGAAATAGAAACCATCGGGCATGTCATCTTATATTGCCCATTATATCGAGACTCAAGAAAAGAGCTGATCGAGCCGATTCTGAGGAAAATACCTCGTAGTACAGATGTCACCTATATCAGACACCTCTTAGCTGACAAAGACCCCGAAATCAACAGGCCTGTGGCGAAGTACTGTTACATTGCAACAAGAATAAGACGAGCAATGATGACAGCAACGGAGCTCAAATTGCAAACATCGAAGGAACGATAATAAACAGTAATGACATTTGAATTGAATCCTCAAAACCTTAAAAGTCGAAACCTGGTCATAAACATAAGTACCAATTTTGTGATTTGGCCATTTCTCCACTGTTATCTGTAGTACAATAGTACTTATATTGTCAATTTTATTTTATTTTATAAATTGCTTGTTGGTCATTGACCGTATTAAAGATATTTGATTTGACTATTTCTCATCACAATGTAAACACAGCTTTTCTGTACAGTGAACTGGCTGAAAATATTTACATGCTGCCACTTGATGGTATGAAAGTGAAACAGGGAATGGTGTGTAAACCTAAGAAATCCCTGTATGGACTCAAGCAGAGTGCCCATTGTTGGCACTCAAAATTGACAGAAGCCTCGGACCATCGGCTGGGTGAGGACTGCAGGGCCTGCTCCCTTCCAGGGCCTTCTCCAACTGGCCCAGGGGGCGTGGCCCAGGCCCTCTCTCCCAGCTACAAAGGGACTCCTGCTGCAGGGAAGCCTCGGACCATCGGCTGGGTGAGGACTGCAGGGCCTGCTCCCTTCCAGGGCCTTCTCCAACTGGCCCAGGGGGCGTGGCCCAGGCCCTTTCTCCCGGCTATAAAGGGACTCCTGCTGCAGGGAAGCCTCGGACCATCGGCTGGGTGAGGACTGCAGGGCCTGCTCCCTTCCAGGGCCTTCTCCAACTGGCCCAGGGGGCGTGGCCCAGGCCCTTATTTGGAACAAACTTTTGGGGAAGCTGGGAAGTGTTCTGCAATTGCTTCCCTGTTCCAATGTGTTTTAAAATGTCCTAAAGCAGTCGGTGGCAATTTAAATTTGTATTTCTTTTTTTCCTTTTTTCTCTTGCTGGGGGTAATTGTTCTGTTTTTGTTTTCTGTTGTTTTATTGGTTCTGTATAGTTTGTGTTTTGTTTTTAAGGGGTGGGATCAGGGCTGCCTGGGAGTGAGGCCCCAGCCAACACGATGGCTGGGACAAGTTCCACAGGGGGGGGAAGCACTGGGACATCCGATCTCGGTGATCATGGGCAGGAGGCGGAGTTACGCTAAGACCAGACCATGTCATTACCGAGGAGGCAGGTTTAGTCGTTGTTTGAAGACTATCCCTGCCTCCGGGTCTGGCCTTGACCAGATGGATACTGGAATCAACAGGGGAAACCCACATAACCTGAAGGTGTTGCTGTGTAATGCCAGGTCAATGGTGAATAAAACCACTGCCATCCACGACCTGATTGTGGATGGAGGATTTGACCTAGCTTGTGTGACAGAGACCTGGTTGAATGAGACAGATGGGCCCGTCCTTGCTGCCGCTTGCCCACCAGGTTTCTCTTACGCACAGCAACCCAGGTCATGTGGGCGGGGAGGGGGGGTTGCAGTGATTTTTAGGAAGTCATTAGTCTGCACCAGGCATCCTACTGGGAAGACCCAGTTTTCTGAGTGCATGTTCTGGAAGCTGGGCAATAGGGGCAGTACAGGATTCCTTTTGGTGTACCGACCTCCCCGCTGCACCAAGGATTCCCTGTCCGAGCTGCTTCAGGTCGTGGCGGATGTTCTCCTGGAGACACCTAGTTTGGTTGTCCTAGGGGATTTTAACATCCACGCCGACACGACCTTACAAGGGGCCGCTCGGGACTTCGTGGAAAGCATGGCCTCCATGGGGCTGTCCCTGAATAAGTTGGGCCCAACTCATAGTCATGGACATGCCTTAGACCTGGTATTCACCTCTAGCGACGTGGGTGATCTGACACTAAGTAAAAATGAAACCAAAGAAGTGCCATGGTCAGATCACTTCCTGGTGCAACTGGACTTCTCCGCGACCCTTCCCCTCTGCAGGGAGGTGGGACCAATTCGGATGGTCCGCCCCCGCCACTTAATGGATCCAAATGGTTTCCAGAGAGTGGTAGGGGATGCTTTATCCCATGTTGATGGCCTTTCAGCTGATTCCCTGGTGGCCCGCTGGAATGCGGAGTTAACCAGGGCTATCGACTGTCTGGCTCCGAAGCGCCCTCTCCGATTGCATGGAGCCCGGACAGCCCCGTGGTTTTCTTCGGAGCTGAGGGCGATGAAACAATCGCTGAGACGGCTAGAGCGTCGGTGGCAGAAAACTCACTCCGAATCTGACCGGACACAGGTTAGAGCTCAACGTCGAGCCTACCAAGTGGCGATAGCGACGGCGAAGAAGACTTTCTTCACCGCCTCTATTGCATCTGCAGAAAATAGTAGCAGGAGACTCTTTCAGGTGGTCCGCAATTTAACGGAACCACCTTTACCATCGGGGCCTTGTAAAGACCCCAAGATCTCCTGCAACGATTTTGCAAAGTTTTTTGCAGATAAAATCACTCATATTCGGAAGGAGCTAGACACCACCGTGGGAGCAGGGCTGGGGCGGGAGAGTGCTAGAGCCCTGTCTGGTCAAGTTGCATGGAATCAATTTCAATCCGTTACCCCCGAGGATGTGGACAGGCTGCTTGGACAAGTGAAACCAACCACCTGTCTCCTTGATCCTTGCCCATCCTGGCTTATAAAAGCTAGCCGGGAAGGGCTGGGCGATGGGCTCTGCGGGGTGGTGAATGCTTCCCTCTGTGAGGGAACATTCCCAGATCCGCTGAAAGAGGCGGTCATTAAACCGCTTCTTAAAAAACCATCTTTAGACCCGGCCAGTATGGCCAACTATCGCCCAGTCTCAAATCTTCCATTCTTGGGCAAGGTGATTGAGCGTGTGGTTGCTGAACAACTCCAGGCACGCCTGGAGGATGCGGACCATTTGGATCCCTTCCAATCAGGGTTCAGGCCTCATCATGGGACTGAAACTGCCTTGGTCGCACTGGTTGATGATCTCCGGCGAGCTAGGGACAAAGGTGAGAGTTGTTTCCTAGTTCTGCTGGATCTCTCAGCGGCCTTTGATACAATCGACCATAACATCCTTCTGGACCGTCTAGAGGGGTTGGGAGCTGGGGGCACTGTTATACAGTGGTTTCGCTCCTTTCTCCTGGGCCGTGTTCAGAAAGTGGTGGTGGGGGATGAGTGTTCAGACCCTTGGGCCCTCACTTGTGGGGTGCCTCAGGGTTCCGTCCTCTCCCCCATGCTTTTTAACATCTATATGAAGCCGCTGGGAGAGATCATCAGGGGGTTTGGACTGGGTGTCCATCAATATGCAGATGATACCCAGCTCTACCTTTCTTTCAAATCAGAACCAGTGAAGGCGGTGAAGGTCCTGTGTGAGTGCCTGGAGGCGGTTGGAGGATGGATGGCGGCTAATGGATTGAAGTTGAATCCTGACAAGACAGAAGTACTGTTTTTGGGGGACAGGGGGCGGGCTGGTGTGGAGAACTCCCTGGTCCTGAATGGGGTAACTGTGCCCCTGAAGGACCAGGTGCGTAGCCTGGGAGTCATTTTGGACTCACAGCTGTCCATGGATGCACAGGTCAATTCTGTATCCAGGGCAGCTGTCTACCAACTCCACCTGGTACGCAGGCTGAGACCCTACCTGCCCGCTGACTGTCTGGCCAGAGTGGTGCATGCTCTAGTTATCTCCCGCTTGGACTACTGCAATGCGCTCTACGTGGGGCTACCTTTGAAGGTGACTCGGAAACTACAACTAATCCAGAATGCGGCAGCTAGACTGGTGACTGGGGGCGGCCGCCGAGACCACATAACACCGGTCTTGAAAGACCTACATTGGCTCCCAGTACGTTTCCGAGCACAATTCAAAGTGTTGGTGTTGACCTTTAAAGCCCTAAACGGCTTTGGCCTAGTATACCTGAAGGAGCGTCTCCACCCCCATCGTTCTGCCCGGACACTGAGGTCCAGCGCCGAGGGCCTTCTGGCGGTTCCCTCATTGCGAGAAGCGAAGCTACAGGGAACCAGGCAGAGGGCCTTTTTGGTGGTGGCGGCCGCCCTGTGGAATGCCCTCCCATCGGATGTCAAGGTGATGGACAACTACCTGACATTCAGAAAACATCTTAAGGCGGCCCTATTCAGGGAAGCTTTTAATGTATGATATTTTAGTGTTTTTTGGTTTCTGTGGAAGCCGCCCAGAGTGGCTGGGGAAACCCAGCCAGATGGGCGGGGTACAAATAATAAATTATTATTATTATTATTATATTCTTTGGGTTTTCACCAAGGTAAAGCTGATCCATGTGTATTTGTCAAAGAGGGAAAGCAACACAGGCTCTTTTGTATCTGTAACGTTGATGATATCCTTTTACTTTGGAAGGATGAAGCCATGTACAAGGCCACCTTAGCTGAATTACAGGAGCACTTTGACATAAAGAATCTTGGTGAAGTAACCAATTATTTCTCTCTCGAGATAGAGAGAAACCAAGAAGGTGATATTCTGGTACACCAGACAAAGAAAATCAATGATGTACTAACTAAACTCAATTTGATTGATGCTAATTCTGTTGATACACCTATGGTTACAGGTTTTCAGATTGATAATACTGATGATACCAACAGTAGGATCCAAACAATATAAATTAAAAGCCTTTGCTGATGATTTGGTATTAATACTGCAAGACCCAGACTCCAGTGCAGTAAAAGCACTGGAGTTGATACAGGAGTTTGGACAGGTAGCAGGATTTAAGTTAAATAAGAGCAAAACCAAAGTATTGGGGGGGGGGGGGTTGGATAATGAAGAGAGGAAAACTCTTCAAGAAAAAAGTGCCTAGTTTTTGTGAAAAAAGTGAAAAATCTGGGTGTAAATTTGTCGGTGAAAAATTTGAACTTATTTAAAGATAACCATGAGAAATTATGGAATGAAATTAAAAGACATCTTGAGATTTGGTCAAATTTAAAATTGTCATTAATGGGCCGAATGGTCAAGATGAATGTATTGCCAGCTTCCGACAGAACTGCGGACATTAAATGAAGTGCAAGAAAACCCTCTGGGGTGTCTCGAGCAGCGTGGGGCTATTTTGAGAGGTTCTGCGAAGGCTACACGGTCCTCTTAACCTCAAGAGGCTATCTTGAGGGTCCTGGTACCCGGCGGTGCCCTGAGGTGCTCTCCCGCTCTTCTGTTTTTTACAAAAAGATCCGGAGATGGGATAGAGCTGCGGGCATGAAGGGGAGCATTCTTAACCCACACTGTGCAGTCTCAAGCTTCTCATGAAAGTGGTGCACTTCCAAAAATTAAATCGAATTCGGAGTTAAGGTTGGTAGAGGGGATCTGACCACTGATTTAAACTTGAATGGATTAAAATTCGATGAGCTGTGGGGCACAAAGAGGGAGTCCGTCCCAGTGGCTGGGAGAAGATGGCATATGGTGAAAGGCTGGAGGAATGAGAGCTGCAAGAAAGTATCTGCTGAGTGAGTACTTTCCTTTCAAGACCTCGACCACAGACTAAAAGCTACAAAGTGTCAATAAAGCGTACAAAGTGTCGAGGCGAAGTTATCAGTGAAAATAACTATTTGGAGGAGGAACTGATAGTTTCTCTCTTCTGTACTGGTCAGGGACTCTAACTGCCTGAGGCATAAATGCTGATTCATCGTACTCCTCCATTTTAAAGAAGTTATTTGCTGCTGGTTTCGGCTTGGCACAAAAGACTTGGATGATGGACTTAAGGTTTTTCCTGGAAACATAAGATTATCGGGTGGAAAGCTGGTAAAAGGATTTACGACAGAATCTTGTGGGGGTTAAGAACAGTGTTGAAGGAGGAGAGAGCGGATTTTGCTCCCCCCCCCCCCGGATTTTGGA